>NC_092584.1:22029365-23461222 GCF_016086655.4 Lepeophtheirus salmonis
GAACGTCATGTTTACATAAATGCTGTTAATATGCAGACCGGTACTCCACAAGAGATTCAAGGCATGAAATTATCCAAAATAAAAAGTATCTTTTTTATAATTCCCTAACAAAAACTTCCAAATTGAATATTACGAATAATATAAAATTGATCCCTTCAGAATGAGAATATGAATAGTACTGGTATCATATATTTAGTAAATGCTCACAAACTCTAATTTTGTACCCTTTTAATGACTATCTATGTATAACAGTGGAGAATTAAAAGGGATATTTGTGAGTACTACTTTTAAGAATTTTTATTAATGTCGACAGAGAAATGGTTCATATTTAGCACACTTTTACGGGAACTCTTGAGGTTGGATCCAAATTTTATATGGACAAGCGAGGGGAATATTCGAGAGAGCAGAACATTTTTTTGGGATGGTTTGATATCCAAAGATGCTTATATGAAGAATACCTTCGGATGTAAACTCGATTTGTACGATTTTTTATTGAATAACGCGAGCAATGGAAAGATTTCTGGGTTTTGCTAAAACCCAGAAATGTTTTTTATACTATGAGAATACAGTAGAAAATTGACAGAAATGGAATAGTAAATATTTTATTCGTGTTGTATTTTATGAACTATTATTGTAACAAAGTTTATATGTAATAACTTTTGTTTTGTTTTTTATATGTCTGTCTACCAATGTCCCTCTTTATAAGATTACAGATATATAGTGCCATAATGTATTTTTAAATTTGATGAAAGGGCAAGAAAAAAATATAAGGAGTAATTTATAACCCACGACGTTCTTTTTTTTACATAATTGATATAATTTTTACACCTCCCGATGGTGAACGTGTCTGAATTTTTTACCCTACTCTCTGGAGTCTCATTTTTTGTTATTACACTCCTTGTCCCATCTAAAACAAGAATCAAATTTGAAGTAATAAAATGACCTTTTCTTATGGTGTCTATAATAAAAAGTGTTTCATACTTTATATAACTACGGTTTTTTTAGATAGCAAATATATATTTATATTTCTAAAATGACTTTTTTTTAAAGAAAAGGTTGATCATTTTCCCATTTTTCTCCAATTTTGTCCCATGTTACTCAAGTGACGTCACTTATAAGTGAACTTATGTGTATTTACAAATACAAGTATGTACTTTCTATAAATAATGAACCATTATTTGGTGCACTTTTCTCTTCTTGATAGTTGATACATTTTAATTTATTCTACGCTACAAATTTGATGAAATATTGAATGTATTTGAGTGATGTGACCTTTACCTTTCAGCGTCATGACATCATAAAAATATTTACCTGCTGATAAAGTAACAAAAACTTTTATTAACACATGCGTCATTTAATCTGTTGAGCTAGTCTTTCTCACCATCATAATTCTTGCAAACACCACAATCTGTAAATCCATCTGTAAAATACTTGGGTATTGTGACAACACTATAAAACCCTTAACCAAAATCAATGCTGGTTACTTATATAAAAACTCAAATTCACTCATTGGAAAGGAAAAGAATGTCCTCAATGGTCGAAAAACAATTATTGTTTCAGTGTGCATAGCAATCTGTATTAATATGTCCTTTTTGAGCTAAACCAAAGTTGAACTAAGATATGCCTAAAAGATGTTAATTTTTGAGAGGTTTGGTTAGAGTCATAAAAGGTTGAGAGTGCATTCCTTATGACTAGTTCTGTAAATCCTGTGTTATTTCATAGCTGGTCTGCTCTTTTGAAATTTTTGTTTTCCTCGTTATTATTTAACTCTTGAGTAGTGATATAAATCTTGTGCAGCTTCGCTGTGATATAAACGCACTCCAGACTTCCTCAAGGCCCTTTATGACATAATCGATGATGACCCAAGCATCTCCACGTGAAACTTGGATGACAGGATGAGCGTGGACACGAACACCATTAAGATCACTGTGACCTAAGATACAAGAACTGCTCCTTGAAAGTGATGCTATGTGAAAGTCAAGAGAGTTCACGAGGCATTGTCTAACAAAGAGAAGGAGCTCCTCATCCGAACTTGTATCAGGGCTAGTAAGGAGGCTGTGGTTGAATCTGAAGATGGTTGATTTGAGGGATTTACTCCACTATGGATCTCTACCAGTTGTTCCGTTCAGATCTAAACACTTAGTAATTTAATAATAATTGAAATTAATTTATAATTCGATATATTAAAGCATAAACAGTCAGTTACAAAACAAATCAAACCAGAGCTGTGTAGTTTATGTAATATTTAAGAACATAACACTGAATGGGTTTGACGAATTTTCACTCGCCTACTCCATTCATGATTGGGAGAGCTCAGACAAACATATATTTATAGGATTAATTTTGTGGAAATTATATTGTTAATTAATAAATTATATCTGTTGAAGTTTGTAATTCAAGAGTTCAGATTTTAATGGACCACTCGGTAGAGGAGCAAAATATTTGTGGGTTACTGATTTAATTTTGTAAAAAAAAATGTAAGACATTATCCTTAAAATGTCCAGATTTAAAATTCCCACCCTGTATTTACATGTTTGATATACAAAAAGGAATTTCCATGTCAAAAACCAATTGTGTCTGATCGAAATGTATTTGGGAAAAAACAGAAAAAAAAAAAACAATTAGCATTGAAAGTTAAAAATAAATTGGGAGCCTTTAGGGCAGACAGGCAGGTTCAATATGAATAATAACAAAGATTTAAACTCTGCTTCTACCTTTTCATGCATATTTTTGTTATTGCTATAAAAATACATAACATATTTTTCAATAATATTCCCTACGATAAATATACTTGACACAATAAATTTATACAGAGTTATTAATTTATTATTCTTTGCATAGTTGGTACATATTGTAATTTATGCTTCAGATTAAAATATATATTTTGTGCATCAACATCAAAACAATTTTTGAGTCAATTTTAGGCTCGTTATTCAAATTTGTTAAATGAGTAAAAGCACCAAAAAATGCATTAATTTTGATTACTTTACGTGCAGCTTACAACTAGTAAATAGGGATATGTTTGTTGATATATATGGACTCTAATTTTTTGAAGAAAAGAAATGTAATACAAACTCAATTTAAGAAAAATCCAATATTTTGTTCTGCTTTCAATGCAAGAGTTTAAAAAAATGACTACCGAGTTTGCTAAAAAAGAACGGAGCAATAAACACAGTCATCCCAACAATTTAATGATTTTTTTGGTAGAGAGAAGATTAACTTGTATGAAATTTATTAAAACAGCTCTAAGTATCCGAGAAAACTACATTATCTATGAAGCCCACGATACAATTCACCACCACCGACATTCTTAATGGGCTTCTTGCTACTGTAGGTAGTCCGAATGGAGATTTAAGAGCCACTGCAGCCCTTTTGGCAATAACGCAAAGTCAGGGAGAAGATGTTAAACGCATCCAACATTTTACCTTTAGAGACAAAATTAGTTTATTTTTGTTTCAACTTTCACTTAGTTGCGTAATGAAACCTTGTATCTAAAAATAAGATGGCTGAAATGGTAATTAAATGCGTCTAGAAAATGTAGGTCCCACTCTATATACTTAAGCACCTCGTTCCTAAAACATTATATAATAATAATACCATCTTGGGATAATAAGAAACACCTTTTAAGTTACAACTAGAAGACAACTCAAGCTCCTACTTAAGTCATCTCCATTTGTAATAATAATACTTTGTAAAGACTGTTTTAAAATTTGGAACGAATTACAAGGGAAGATACAACTCGTTTTTTCCTCACCCTGTAGTAGATATTGGTAAATGTATATATATATATTAGAAACATGGCTAAGATATGTGTACTTTTTTTGGGGAAGAGAGACTGTGGGCGTTTGTAGCTTTAAGTATGAACAAAAAATAATTAGTTATAAATAAAATACATAATAAATTTGTTACTTCATAAATCAAAAAAAAAAAAATATATATATAATGTTACAACGTATGAAGTTAATTGAAAGGTATAATTTTTTTATACCAAAAGAGTTATGTGAAATGAGTATCTAATGTAATTATTATCCAGGTTTTAAAAAATATATATATATGCATATGTTTTCGGGGTTGTTATGGAGATTTTTCTTCATTACCATTATGATAATTATTATTCAAAAATGCTTCAATAATTAATGAAAGACTGATGAGATTTGATTTAAAATATATACATAAATGAATTGCACTTACATACCAACATAAATAATTAATGTTTTAATCTATTGTCTAAAAAGTTTGGGGGACTTGAAAAAGTTTGTGAATATATAAATATGTTTCCAATTAAATATCATAATAACCTCGACAACGACATAACATTTAATATGCCGTTTGATCAGTTTATTTATTCATTAAGTTATGTTTTTAATAAGTACTTTTTGTGGCGATTTGTATATAAGTATTTTGTAGAAAATGAAATAACCTAGTTTATATCATAACAACCAAAAACAAGCTAATGTGATATTTTTCAAAAGGAAGTGTGGATTAAATTATGTACCTTGACGAATTATCGTTAATTTCTATCAACAAGTTATTTTTCATTATTAGGCATGTACCAATGGCAAGTTTTCACCATATTCCGGATCAGATTCTGAGAGCATCTTTATGTGCAATACCGATTTCGACTCTGATACCGAGTCTTTATTCGATATAAATAAATTTCATTAACAAATAACAAAATTATTTTTTATTAATTACTGATATATCAATTTATTAATTATATTAAGTTGTAAATGATTTTAAATTGTATAAAATAAATTCCTTTCTGTACTCAGGAGTGAATTTATTTCTAGTTGACTCTTGTAAAGAAATTTGACATCTCTCCTTTGTTAGATATTTAAAGTTAGCCTCCTGATTCTGATCTAATTTCAATTACTTTACTGATAAAAGAAATACTTGCAAAATTGATAACTTTATTAGCTAGCCTTAGTAATTGAAATATGTTCAAACCAGTGTTCGAGTTCGGACTGTTGTCTTTTTTAATGGACACAGGGACGGATACGGATAACACAATCTTTACTCTGAAAATATGGACTTAACGTCAGTTCTGTTATAATGGATGTTATTCCACAAACTTATAAGAAAAAATACTTAGTGACAAAGTTACTTATTGGTTTCAGTGTTAAACACTGAACCCAACTCATAGCGTTAAGAACTAGTTTAGCTATTTCATTGGCTTTAAAAGATAATATGTCACCACAAATGAGTTCCAATAAGTAATTTAATTAATATAAATAATTTATATGGGATACAGGAATCAGTATTGATCCGATTTTAATACTTCAAAAAAGGCGGATTTCTGTGAATTATAATCCTTATTATTGACGCTTTTTAGGACCAGCAAATAACACTTGAAAGTTGTCAAAATGCATCGTAACATTATAATAAGGGGAGTAACTCCATATGACCAACAAAAGGAACATCAATAAAAAGAAATATTTACGTACATTATTTGAAAGACTCATAAAGGGTTCAATATAAATTTATTCTCCCTTTGTTAGTGGATGGGTTTTTCTGCACCTCAAATTTGATAAAATTACTTTAAATATGTGTAAAATAGATTTGAATGCTGCAAAAAGCATTAATATGTATGTTCCGGAAAAATCTGTGAGAAAAAGTTCTATTTTTGTTATTGAGAAAAGATATTTCCTTGGAATTATTAGCTATTTCTGTAATTTTAAAGCAAGGTTTGGTGAGTTTGATAAATTAATTCACTTGTAAGTTGTTCTTCTTCTTTGTTTATTTCCCTTTTTTCAATTTAAAGTATACGCGTTCCTACAATGTGTCCAAAAATTAATGGTGGTATTAAAAATATCCGTTTTATAGTTAAAAAAATTAGTTTTGGTCGGAATAAAATGAAATTCGGCTGATCCAATCATTAGGCAATATTGAATTTTTCTGATGGAATACTTGTTGATGATTGCATCATATATCAGTATGAAAGGGCTCAGAAAACAGCACAGGATGTCGGTTGAAATTCAATATCCGAAATGGTGAGAGCACTCTTTGGAGACTAGGGCCAAGGCTCTTGGCAGGATAGAAGCTGGATCAAGCCAGAGAGACTTTGTTCAAAGGTTACAGATTCTTTTCAGGACCATTGAGAATTGGTGTAAGAAAAGGAAGGATGGACAAACCCTTGCAAATCAGAAGGGTTGAGGCAGGAAGAAAATATTAGCAAAGCTTCCAAACTGGGGATCTCGAAATCTTTCACCAAAAAGAAGCAATCCACTAGGAAACTTGGAGCAAGATTGACCTCAAAGGGCTATCCAATATCCAAATTATCTTTCCACAACTATCTGAGGCACTCTTTGAATGCTTTGCCATAAAAACCTCGTCTGCAACCCAAACTTTCAGAAAACCAAAGGAAGGCCCGCCTTCAATTATGTCGTGAGCAGAAACACTGGACTGCAGATGACTGGAAATTTATCCTTTTCAATGATGAAAGTCCATTTGTTCTATTTCACGCCCCAAATCTCCAAACAAATCGGGGTTGGGAAATAAATAAAGGAGATGTGGAACCAACTCCAACTTTGTAATTTGCTCTGAAAATTCAGGTTTGGGCCGTTATTACACGCCAGGCAGTGTCAGATCTTCACCTGATTCCACGAAACCAAACTGTGACGGCCGAGTACTACGTAACGTATATCCTTAGCAAGTCTCTGATGTCAGCTTTGTCTCGTACTGAAGAAACTGGACCTCCTTTGAAGAGAAAAATGTTGTCTGTCATTTTCCAGCATGATAGTGCCCCCACTCAACACACCAAAAAGGCAGAAAAGTGGTGTTCAGACAACTTGGATTCCTGCCAACAGTCCTAATTTGTCTCCTATTGAAAATTTGTGAGACTTGGTCCAGAAGGAACTCAATGAAAATGCGCCAACAACTTCAGGGGATGAATTGAAAAAAAATTAACAAAAGCTTGGGAAAAAATTTCTCCAGATACTTTGAATAATCTTTATGAAGGGACGCCAAAATGCATAAAAAATGCTTTTAAGCTCAATGGTCGTTATATCGGGAAGTAAATAAAGTTTTTCGCCAAAAAAATCACTCGTTTAGGTTATTTCATGATTTATTTCGAAAACTACCATCAATTTTTTGGACATACTGTAATATCTGCCATTATCCCATATTTGAAACTTAATCTTGTCAAAGTTAATGAGTAGACTTTTAGCACCAAAAATTTGTTAAAAGAAATAAATATTTTATAGATATTTTTATCGAAAATGAAATAAACACAAATTATTTATTAATATTGTGTTTCGAAAAATAAAATTTGTTTAATATTTGGGTGAAAGTTTAACCCAAGTGCAATAACTACTTCAAAAAAGAAAGTGAAACAACAGAGTGTTAGATCAAACAAAGGTCCTTAAGGATTTCTAAAGCTCTTGAATATCCTAAATTATCCTAGACGTTTGAATAAAAGGACTAAAATTCAATTAAATAATTCTATGAAATATAGGATTGTATGTTTTTATGAAGTCAACAAATGGATTGGGATGTTCTCTTTTTTTGTTAAAACACAATATTTTCAATTTTATTTCTGGAGAGCATGTATCTAACACATCAAATTATAGCCAACTATAATAAGCCAATTAAAATCAATTGCTATTAACAAATTATTCTTATAACCTTGAGGTTGCTTCCAACTCCATTCCTAAAGTAGCCAAGTTTAATAGTTACAATAAAAGAAATTTACATATTTGATCTTAAAGAGTCATATTGTACCTAACATAAACTCTTAAACTAAATAAAGGTTTAACCATTAACTAAAACTTCTTGGCATCTTAAATAATACCAAAATTTGAATACAACGCGTATATATGACTCAAACATGTCTATGAAATATTAATTAAGAAAATAAGTCTTAAGTTGTATCAAAATTTTAAACATCAGCTAAAACTCTTGAATATCCAAACTTGTCTCCAAAAATTTAAATATTGGTTTCCTCTAAATGATTGAGACTCCCCCAGTAAGACAACCAATTTATATCAAAAGTTATGCAAAAAGGTTTCTAATTGTGTTACATAGTCTCCTCCATCTCGGATAGACTCATGACAATGGTTCTCCAACTCCCACAACTGCCTCGACAGCTTTTCTGTATTCACTTACTTCATCAACCGCTGAAATCCGCGTGCGATGTCTTCATGGATCATCCAGACATCCCTTCGCTCCCTCTTGTCCCAAAAGAACCAGGACACATCCCCTTCAAACAGGGGACACACACCAAAAACTGCTTCCTGCGGTCCTGAAATAGTTTAATCAGGGACCTTCAGCACTAAAAAAAAATAGTTGATCCTTGTTGGCCTGAGAGAGAGAATGGGGTACCTTGACGCTTAGGCGGTTTTTGAAGTGGATGTCATGAGTAAGGATTCTAAAAACTGATGTGGTTGGTAGGGAAAGCTCATAGATAACTATAGATTGCTTAATGGCGCTGTCGTCGAATCTTTTCATGTTCGCTATTGTTGGGGGAAGTAAATCAATCAAATTTATTATTATAAGGAAAGAAAACATGAAGGGATCATCCAATACTTAATACTCTTATAATAATACAATAACTCATTTGTATGACGTAATATAATTTTGA
This sequence comes from Lepeophtheirus salmonis, assembly GCF_016086655.4. NCBI lineage: Eukaryota > Metazoa > Arthropoda > Copepoda > Siphonostomatoida > Caligidae > Lepeophtheirus > Lepeophtheirus salmonis. The sequence goes on from NC_092584.1 coordinate 22,037,944, forward strand.
ATGAAGAGGTCTTGTCGGCAATTATTATTTATGTTGAATATTATTATATATTTACTTTTTTAATTATGTAGTGACCAGATATTATAAAAGAAGCCCTTTATCCTTCCGTAATTTGAATTAAATAATTCAAATTAGTGTCCAAAATAACTCCTAGTGGTGCTGCTTTTGGCTTTTTTCCAAAATAAGGGTGATATTTGTCAATGTTAAAATAACTAATAAGCTTAAAATTCCCTTTTTTTAAATAGTAGTTTATTTAAAATATAAATTAATAAAACAAAATATTTCATATATCATCTGACAAAATTGTATCAAACTAGCATGAATTATCTATGCAATATTTAATACTTTATTCCTATGGGCATTATAATAGCATTTTGTGTAGGACTGAGAAAAAAATATTTCCCTTTATTTTTAATTGTAGTTTTATGTGTGTGCTACAACTTCTATTATTTAATTCTCTTAATTTTTCTGTTTTGTTTTGTCTTCTATATATTTTATATGAAATACATAAAATAAATAACATTGAGTATGTGCTATTCAATTCTCGAATAACTGTATTCATTCTCGAAATGTTACTTTGAGTGTTTGATTGAAATGGAAATTATTCAATGGAAAAGATTCATCCATTATATGACGACATTTCATCAGCATGGCATTAACCATACATGCGATACTTCAATATTATAGCTATTACTGATAATTCATAAGCTATAAGTATTAATAGCTGACTGGATTCAATTCATAACATATATATGCCACAACAACAGTTGACTCCTAATCCAGTACTGCAGCACCATCAACTAAAACTTCATCACTCGATATTTTCTCTATAGGAAAGCTCAGCTGAGACCTCTCGAATGCTTAGCAGGGGTTTGTTCTTTACTGGGTCATTGACCTGAAGATGTTTTTGGGTGTACTTGTCTCCCGGGACGTCCTGATGAGACACCTTTCTCTAGCTTAAAATGATCATCCCAGAAGTCTTCAGCTCACCAAAAGATGGTTGCATCAGGGTAAAGGAATAGTGAAGTCAATGTGGATCTTAGACAATGTTTTGCCCACTCTTTAGCGTATCAAGAAGTAGGAGCTAAAATTTAGAGTCTCCATGCTCAGCGACGAAGGAAGAAACATCTGCAAATATGATATAGCTATATAGTCTCTGCTTAACTAGTGAATGTTTTCCCACCATAATATTCATGAGAAAATCGACTTTTGTTCATTTTTGTAGATAACTTTTCTCCTTTTTCTTCAAACGAACCTGTCTCAATCCTTTTGGAACATGCTCATACTATGTATACAACTATAAATTCTTCAGACAACATGTTTGTTCAGCTCTGCTCTCCATATCAATCTAATGACAAGTTGAAGAATGGGCCGAAAAGTGAACAGATAGTCAAATAACCCCTCTATTTCCTTATTTAACACTTATATCTTAGTAAAATGCCTTATAAGACAGATAAGATGTGTTATCCGTCAACAAAAAGTAAGCTAGAATGATTCTTTTTTTTTTCTAAATTAAGTATTGATTAAATCTGTATTCCACGACGAATTCTTATCGTATGATAATATAATAACAAATTATTCTATCAACCCTTTTGAGGCGAAGAAAAATGACCATAAATATGACTAATATAGGTCTCTTAAACATAATAAAGACTATATACTCTAGCTGAAAGCCATGGGTATCCTGACTCATCCCATAAAATTTGAATGAAATCCCTATAACTGGTTCCAATATGACTAAGAAATAAGTGGATTGTATGGTTATATGAAGTAAGACAACTAATTTGGATTATCTGTTTTTTTAATGTCCTTTAAACTCTTACAGAGCGCGTTTTTCACTGAAGCCATAAATTGCATGATATTTGAGAGAGACGCAATTTTTGGGGTGCTCAAAGTTGATATTTATGCAGATTTGCAATCACTCTTGATTCAACTCCATCAAATAACTAAAGAAAAAAAGAAAATTGATAACTGCACTGTATAACTCTGGATATCATTAATAAATAATGATATGTTACTATAAACGATGTAATATTTACTGAGAATCCCTCTAAATTTGTATAATTTTTTTGATTGATGAGGGACGGGAAAAATAGGGAAACTTAGATTAAAATATCTCATTATTTTCATTCTAATAGTTAATATTTATTTACAATATGAAAATAAGATAATGTAATCATATAATATCATATTTTTATACATTTATGGGTTAATTTTGGTTAATAAAGGGGTTTTTTACCTCTGGGGGAAGCAGCCGTAGAAGAATTTAACTTCCCTCAGGGACCAACAGCCCACAACCCGTAAGAGAAGGTGTATTTTAGCAAATTATAAGGGGTATAATGACCTTCAAAATGTGGCAGAGGTGAAGTTTAAATTGCCTTGAGGCCCAGTTATACCAACTCAATGTTAATATGTGTCTAGATTCATTGTTATTGATGGAGTTTTGTAAGGAAACATAAGATTTTTATTCTACCTCCGCTCTTCTAAAAAATGTTTCAAGAGATTTCTTTGTCTTTCATGATGAAGAAAGTTCATTCAACCAAATATTTTTAGTGTGACATCTTGATATAATAAATATGAATTATTTCAATATTTGTGCTTACGATATTAAAAGACACATTAAACATTACACAACCAACTAATAATTGTAAAAAATTTTAACGTATTGGAATCAATTTTACCTACATCTGTGAAATCAAAAAGAGATATTTCTGCAATTGCCTGATATTTATCTAGACTGAATCCTCTTTTAAGTTGCAAAAGTATTGATAGCTTTTTTTTCTGCTTTAATGGAGTATTTTAAGTATAAATAGCAATATATGTATTTTGCTACACTTTATAGGAGAATGAATTGATTCAAATTTGCTAAAATTTGCATATTTCTCATTTACTAATAGATGTATCCAAAATTTCTGGGAGTTATTTGTTAAACTACGAGGTTTGTCTGAAAAGTTCCTTCAAAACAAAGATATAAGATATTTTGTCTGACTTTTTTTGTATATATTTTTTTTTCCAACATATTCTCTTTCCAAGTCAACATACTTCTCCCAACGATGTTCAAATCTCTGTTACCTCTCCAAATAGTACTTGCTGTTTTACTCTGCAAAATTATTATTCACAAAGGTGAATGGCTCTTCATTTGACGAACACTTTGCAGTACTTTATTTTACATCTTTTTTTTTTTTTTTTTTGCGTTTAATGGATTATCCTAGTTACATCTACAGTAATTAATCAGTAACTAGGATTTATTGTATCTAAACTGCAACAACAGAGCGAGTTGGGATTTTGTAATTTTCAAAAAAACAATCGCATCAACTCGCTCAAACGACTGTTTCATAACTACTACCTATACAAAATGGCAGAAACTTTGGTGAATCACTCTAAACAGATGCTATATGGATTTGAATAGTTTTTATATACGAGTGACACCATCTTCACATTGTGGTCCGACACTTTTGTGAGCAACCTCGTATTAAAAAAAAGGTTTTCAACGAATTGTTCCTAGTAGAGTCAATTTAAAAAATTCTTCTTTTTTTTCTCGTATACTCTTTTTCTCCTAAATATTTTTTATATGTAAAGTATATCTAAGGCCTCATCCAGCAATCGGTTCTTCATTGAATGATAAGCTTCAAAATAATGGTATGGGAACAAGCTAGGTTCTTTACAATTATAAGACATTGTTTTATTCAATTTTCTATTGAAGTAGATACGTTAAATTCCTGACAAATTTAGCATCCATTGCCATTGACTTAGAGTATGCCTAAGATCTCATTTCGAATTGGGTTTTAAATTTCAAAAAAGTGTTGAGCTTTTTGAAAAAAGCTGTGAGTTTATTTAAAAACGCAGATAAATAACAGTTGAACTTTTGGATATTAATTAATCATACATTTAAAAAAGTGTGTCATAATTTAATTAACACCCGTTATATCATTTTGATATGTTGTATACACAAATATAATCATTTTCCACAGAAATGTGTACACTGTTTACAAAAGAAAAATACAATTGTAAAGAAAAGTAACAAATGAGAGAATGGATCTCTTAACAAATTAAATTCTTCTTGTGAGGTAAGTATTTATTAAGAATTTGTGAGATGACTATGTTTGATTGATAATGTGTTTATACCATAATAACTTTTTGTTACTTTAAATACTTTCAAATAAAATAAAATACAGACTGACATTTGATATATCTAGCGTTAATAAATTCTTTTAATTGAATTGCTAATAAGAATTTTAATCGGAGAAGTGGTTAGTCCAGTGGTTATATGAGATATGAAAAACTCATCAATATCAGCGTAAATTATACGCTTGTTCTTGCTTTTTTTTGTTTTTTTTTCACACACCTAAAAATATTCTATAAGCTAGAAGTTACCTTTTTATTTTATGGACTTTGATTTCATGTCCATGTATATCTATTTGGATATACTATGTACGTAGTTTACGTTTCAAAATTTAAGTTTTAAATGTGTAAAGGAAAAAAATACTTGTAGGATCCTAGTGTCATCGGGACAGACCTCAGGGGCCAAGAAGAGTACAATTAGTTGCAGCTGACAGATTTTTCCTCTTAACTAAAGTTTTAGTCGGATATATCTTATCATATGGTCACAGAATTCAATAGAATATTGAAGCCTTCAATAATACAAAATCAACTTTATCCTAAAGTCTAATCCGAACTAATGCTGAATAATTTGAATATTAGAATTAACTTTTTTATTTTGAAGTACAAATTAGGGTTTTTAAAAATGGCAATTTTTGTAGTTAGGTAAATTACCCCTTTTCTTTAAACGTACTGTTGATTTGTATCAATTTAGAAGTATATTTTAGAATTAATAAATTATTATTTTATTGGTAATTCTATCCAAAATTTGTATTCAAATCTTTATTTGGATCTTATTTGTATAAAATATGTGATGTCATATTACTTATTATTGGTTAATTTTATAAATGAAATTACATACCCGTAACTTAATTCAGTTTATAGTTGTAAGCTACTCTTCATGACGACTTTGACCTAAATTTTGTATAAAAGAGCTAAATTTTTAAGTTAGTGCTGTATAAAAGTGCGTATAAAATACCACCAGAAAGTTGTTTAACTTTGTTCAACCCAAAAAGATAAAGATATACTATTGTTTATACTTAGGAATACTAGATATGGGAGGAGGCCCAAAACTGGAACTGAACTGATGGTTCACTTTTTGATCATCTCTACTGTCCAAAGGGGTATTACCACTACCAAAGAGACACTACCACTCTCTTTGATGCGCCATGACACGGTGGAACTACATAAATTAATGTTCGTGGGCATCTCCATCATAAAGATATACAGCAACTCTTTAAAGAATTTGACATCAGCCACTGTAGTCAATTTTCTTGGAAGGCCACTCCTAAAGGCTTCACCAAGATCATCCCCTTATTCCAAGTGCTCTTTCATATGGTAGATGGTTACCTCGACCCATATGTAAGTCATATCTTATTTTAGAGACATTCTGGCTTCGAGCAAGGTTGAAATCTTTCGTCTATGTTAATCTTGCGACATTATATAAAACTCAAATGTTTTTAGATTTAACTTAAACAAGAAGAAGAGACTCTAGGCCCTCTGTAGAAGGGTAAAATAATAATTATTGTATTAAATGCAGATTTATGAGGCTTTAATAATTGTCTTAAAACTTTTGTATTAGATAGAATGTAGGACCCGTCACTTTTGTAATGAAAGATTTAAACAAATCAATCAAAGTATTTTATTGTTACCATAATTAATAATATAATTTGGAAGATTTATAAGACAAATTAGAAATGTAGAAATACTTCACATTACAAATACCATTGTATTTTTAATCTTTTTTTTTCAACTTTTACTAAAACTTTACAGCAGCTTTTTATAACTAATCAGTGGATAAGTTCAATGAATTTACAGCCCATTGCGTTGAAAGTAACTAAGCTTGTAAGCCCTAATGCATTTGAATGTGCAATGTGTATTGGTATTAGCAACTTGAAGAGTCTTATACATATATTTACCAGAATTGTAATGATTTTTCTTTCATTTTTGAAAAGAGGACATCGGAGAATGATGTTTGACCACGAATTTGTGTGTTCATTAATAACCAAGAGTAACGGATATGATCTGCTGGAGAGTTAAAGGTTTAAGTCCCTGTAGGACATCGAATACCAGGTGCGTCGAAAAGGTCTTTCCACTTCTTTTTTGCTACATATATCCAGGTTTTTGTGAATGGTGGTAGAATTGTTCCGGTCAAATACTCAAAATGAACAAAAAGACTAGATCTTCCCATGTGTCTTCGAAGCCGAACAATGCCATTTGAATGTGACAAACGAATTTCGGTCTGTGCTCTTTTGGAAGCTGGCAAGAAACTAACAAAGACTGCAAGGCAGGTAGGGATCCCCAACATGAACCTGGACATGGAAGTTGTGTTCCAGCAGGATGGTGCACCTGCACACACATCCAAAAAGGGGTCGGAGGACAAATTGCTCTTCTGGCCTAAGAAAATGTAGCCCCCCCCCTACTCAGTAGATGCCAACCCACTGGAATACACTTTTTGAGTGCATGTGTAGTCCTATGCCTACACTGTCCGTCACCCAAATATTAACAACCTCAAGAACACCGACAACCAGCACTGGGACGCCATGTTTGAAAACTACATTCGCAATGGTTACAAGGCTTTCCATGGCCACCAGGAAGCCATCTTTCCTTTGAAGGGGATTACATCGATGATCAGGGTAGCTTCGACATCATATTAATTATTTGTATTTATTGAAATTCCCTATTACAACTCGTTGCTGAAATACATACTGATATTTCTAGATTGAAAGTGTCAAGACTTTTCGCCGATTCCATTAGAATTGAGGATAAAAGCAGAGTAATTGTCTATCCTTGTCCTCCCTTGATGGATAGAATAACTTGTGTTTGTTTGTTTCCTCTTATAGCTACATGCAACTAATATAATGAAAAGCTATATCAGCTATGCTGCTCTTCAAAGTATCTGTGCAAATAAACAGGTGTACATTGAAAGCCATGGTACATAAATATATATAATTACTTTATTTAAATAATGTGACCAAGTGGATTTGAAAGTCTTGTTAAGATATTTTTGTTGCTATTAAATATTTTTGAGGTTTTTTTCATTTATATTATATCCTAATGCTTATAAAAGTTTTTCTTAAGTCGGTCAAAATCAATAGTCTAACACACAAGTTATTAAACTAAAGATCTATCATGTTTTAAATGCTGTTAATTGTAGAATCAAGGAGTAACATAAATAAATTGCTTAAAATTATTACCAAAAAATGATAGTCCTTATAACTTGTACTGTAAAAAAATTACCTGATTCTAACTAAAACTGTAAATGGAACTTCATAATTCATTCATAGAATAATCAGTAATGATGACGGATAGTAGGGATGGTCATTTTGTAAAGGGCATGGAGAAGCGGGAGATAGACGGGACAAGATACTTTTGAAATAATAAATAGTTAATATACGCTTGCTAAAAGTAGCTACTTATTATATAAATTAAATGAGGGAGGAATCAGATAAGGACATATAAAGATGGGGTTTTTGTAAAGAAAAACACAGTTTCATGTTTAGAGAAGGGAAAAGGTCCGTCTGATCATTTTACTTTTTGGTTCCTTCAATAAAAAATCAAAATAAATTATGATTTTTTTAATGACTTTGAAGAAGCACATATATTTCATCCTTACTATTCACAGTAATAATATCGTCAACGTAATATAAAGAAAACTGAGTAGTTCCCAACATATCTTTCCAATTGACTAAAATTATAGACCCATTATATTTCAGATAACTCCTTAAAAACCAACTTTTTAAAAAGTTTTAAGAAAACCTATGAATATTTAACTGTCTTATACAGATTTTAATTATCACATCTTTCTGTGAAAATAATTTTCTCTTTCTCTGTCATTGTCATCCTATAATCATCTACAAGGAACATGCCAAAAAATATTCAGTTCTAGCATCATAATTAAGAGTTTTTAGGGGAACTACATTTAACTAAATAGTTCCTTGTATTTAGAGACATTCCCCGAGAAAGGTGGACTATTCTCTCAGGAGAAGCTTTGCAAAAATTGTACATTGTTTTGGACACCTTTGCTATATTAAAGAAATAAGGGTTGCCTCTTTATAACAGTAATTCAGCTTCAGCAAATCCCCCCACAAAAAGAAAAAAAAGTGAATACAGTATCGAACAGACGTTCAAGGTGTTTGTAAAATATCAAAGATGCCTAGGATTTTTACAATCGCCAATATTTAATAGTGTCTCATTTTAAAGCGAATTAACATTTTTATGTGTTTTAATAAATAATCTTTTTTGGATTTTTTGCTCCCTATCAAATTAATCTACAACCCCTCAGTAAAAAATACGCAGTAAATTTTAATGTTAGATAAATTCCAAAAACTCTTCACAAGTGACGTCACTGTTAAATGAAAAATTGAAATGTAAAAGAAGAATATTGATTCGAGACAGACTCTTATTTTTTAAACGTGTACTCATAACCGTCTTTATTTTACATTTTGACAAATTTCCATTATTAAAATAACAGGGATAGAATATTTATAATGATACTACAAGTTTTGAGTCCTTCCTCCATACTTTCAAAAGACCGATTAGTATGATCTTCTAAGAGTTTCAGACCAACACCAAACACGAATGTACAGATTGAGGATTTTATATCCAGAATTATTAATACCTCAGTATCTTGGCAACAAGGAGCTCTATGTCTAAGAAAGTGAATTTATTAGATTTCAGTTACAAAATAGAATTATACAAAACTACAAAACCCTTTTGATATCCTCGGAATATGACCTCCAAGTAGCCATGTGTGTGTTCCTCCCTTCCAGGGACAGACTTAAAGACACAAATAACTACATAAATGATTATGCTAGAGAGCTTAAATTGATTTTAAAAGATCCTGGGTCATGCAGAATTAACAAAAGTTTCTAATCAAGGCATGTGCCACGTTCATTGCCAGGTTGGAGGCTGCAATTGGTGCTGGAGGTGCTTGGATTTGTAGGACATTGAGGCATAGCTCTACTTTGTCGGATCTTTCACAAAAGGTCCAGTTATTATCCTTAAGTTTGTAGATTTAAAATACATTTGATATACATTGTACACGTACAAGTAAATCCAGTGTATTTTTTAGCTGGCCCGTTAAATTGTAATTGGTTGTATAAAGAAGAAATTTTCTTTTCCTTAGCAGTTGTCATTATTATTTAATTCCTGAGTAGTTAACACATCCTTTTCTAAATATATTCAAAACCCGAATAACATAACGGAGCGTAACCTTGAGGATTTTTGCCGAGATATAAATGTAAGTCCTTATTGGACTCGGAGTAGAGTGTGTGATCGACATAGAACTTATTCTAGCAAATGTCCTTGTTTATATCATTTTCGCCTTACTCTCTTGTCACAGCTGATTATAGCTGATCTAATGAAACGTCATGAACATTATTCTTTCTCTCCTCCAAAACACTCTTCAAATTGTTAGGGCTAACATGTTGATTTTCGGTTTCTTTTATTTTATATGTCCATTCCAAACAGGATTTTCACCTTTGGTCAAACATATGCTCGTGTGCTCACTGTTTGTAAATGAGCACTATTGGTTTAACGTAAATATATGTAATGGATATACAATGCATGTGAGAAGGTATGGATAATTGCTTCAAAGAGAGATGACGTCAATGAGTATGGTAGATCGATCAACCTGTTATTTTGGCCCCTTGTTGTGGTTATTATCATCCGCAATAAAAATGATGATATCATTAGATGAGTGCAAGAATTCAAAACTAAGAAAATATAAGTTGTATCATTTTGAATATATGAGAGATAGGAATTTTCTTTTCATCTTTTGAAAGAACAGACTTTATTTTATTATCTCGTTTTGTTCTCTTAAAAAAAATGAAATTGGGACCTTTTTCCCCGTTGCTTTAGTTTCCAAATGTATATCATACCTTCCAACCCACATTTGTATATAATATAATATTAACTTTAGGGTGGCCTTTACAAATCAATGTTTGACTTTTTTCTTGTCTCACCTTTTAGATTAGCTTCTATTTATACCAAAACTTCACCCTGTAAGATATTTTCCACTTTAATTCATATTTTATGATGTCCATTGATTCTTTTTGTATATATTAAAGTTGACTTTAAGTTGATTTAAGTGAATATGGGATATACTAGAGCTGGGCGCTATACTAAGCCCACGGTTTGGTCCAAATCCCGGTACACCTTTTCCGGTCCACAGTTCGGTATGGTATAATAGAAAATAAGTTTGTTTTATAACAGAATTTATACATTTTTCAAAGTTTTTTCGTTCTTTTATTCTTAAATAATTTATTTTCTTTACAAATAAATTATTAGGTTTATGACGCAAAAGTATATGTTCGATTTTCTAAGAAATAATAACCAATTATTCAAATATGTATATTATGTATAAACCAAATAAAAAATGATCTAAACATACCGAACCAAACTGTTCTAAAGCACTCTGCCGTACCATCCCCAATAAACGGATAATTATAGCTAAATTTTCAGGCTTTTATAAATAACAATGTACATTCACGATTGAATGATTAATAAATACGGCAAGAACTCATAAAGTTTGATTGCAATTGTACCTATAAAATTAGAACATAAAATCTCAAGGTACAGAATATATTATGTATCCTTTAAATATCTCCAATTGTATCAAAATAGAAGATAACTACTGATAATTTCTAGGATTTTTATAAGATAATGTCCGATCTTGAGTTGAGAGCTGTCTGAGACTGGCCTCTCTCAACTTAGTTACACTTTTTGGAGTAAAGATACATAGAGAATTTAAACTGAATTTCCCATGGGTATTACTTTAGATAGGGTTAGAGGCCAGATCAGGGGATCTGGCCTCTTGATTTGTGTATATTCAGAAAGACGTGTTGAGAGAAAATGAACTATTGATATTAAGATGACACCCTCCTTCTACATTCAAATAAGCATTCGTGGAGCGAAAATTTATATCATTATATTTAAATAGGAAAATATACCATATAAGCTTTCTTGGCCAAATTAAGTTATGTTATGACTTATTTTTTTCGGCTATTCGTAATCAAGATAAAGGAAAAAGTCACTGATCAATTTTGGCAAACCATTAAATTTGAACCGGTGAATGTCAAACGTCTATGGCAAAAAAAAACGTTGAAAATACATAGTTTTCCTTCAAAGAATAAATCTATGAAAGAATCAATAAAACAAAAAAAATAAGAGCACACGTACAAACCTTTCTTTCGTTTTTATATCTAAACTGTGTTTTTTTTTTAAATACCAATCTCAGCTCAAAGCATATATAAACTTTTGTCTATACCAATACATTACTTTATTTACAACAGTGGTTCCAAAACTTTCTGGAACAGTGACCCTTTAATAACATTTGCCAAGTTGCAATGAAACCAAAGAAACCTATTTATTTGAGTTGATTATTCTTCACTACTTTTGTAGAGATAACTAGTTCTAGGTTATATAAAAAATTTTATTGCTAAATATCTGAAAATTTCAAGTACAACTTCTATCATTTTCGAAATTTTGTTATAAATGACAAATTGTGGTTTCTCGCTTTATGTTTCAACAATAATCGTTTTTATTTTTTCATATAGAGGGATTTTGGTTAAACCTGCTCCAGCCCTCCCCTGAGCACAATCATGTATCACAAATTCTTAAATTTTACATCATATATTTTAATTTAGTTGACTATTACTACTAGGCAATATTGATATTAACTCGACGGGGCAACCTAGTAGGTGTCGGGATCCTCAGGCTGGGAACCACTCATCTACAATAACGTCATAAGATGTTACATAGAGCATATTTGTACAAATCATAAATTAGGATAAGTGAGACCATCGATCCATCGCTTGAGATTGAAAAAATTGGTGACAAATTTAGATCTACCATCTGCTATTATAGCCTGGACCAAAATATCAGTAATGATTCACTTTCCCAATGATTTTTTGTATATTAATGGAGTAATATGTAGTTAAATAGTATTCTATAGACCACACTTTGAAAAAAAGTATTGGATTTTAAAAATAATGTTTTGACAATCCTTCATTAAAAAGTCTACGTGTAATACGTCTACAACAAAACACTCTGTTTCTCAGGCTATATTTCAAATAAAGAATATGAAACAGGTACAAATGAGACTCAAGACTTTATACTTGAACTTTAAAGTTTGAAATTATGACCACTATATCATTTATTGTTCGTAAAAAACATATTATGACGTAGTATAAAGTAAAGTAATGTAATTGCCTATGTCCACAATGTCATGTTTTTGAGCCTTGGTTTGTTGCAAGCAAGATTAAAAGCCAATTTTGCTAAAGTATTGTAGGAAGAATATTGAGGGTGTGGAATTTTAATTTAGAACAAGTTTAGACCTCTATATCTTAGCTACCCTGAGATATATGTTTGTTCATCAAATTTATCTGATATAACTTTAATAAAATTAAAAATCCTTGAGATATTCTCGAGATACGAGGGCTGCGCGTTTTTATTGTGTCCCTCCGTGGCAAGCAAACGCCCAAAGACGCAAATAACTTGATAGATAATTATGCTAAATAACTTAAACTGACATTAACAGGAACAAGATTTATTCTTGAATTTTAAATTGGGGCGATTACTCCAAATCAAGTAATTAGAACCGGATGTATTCCAGAAAAAAAATGAAAGCCCTAACTTTTTTTTTTTTTTTTTTTGACAAAGTATATGTGGGCTCCCAAATCTAAAGCCCTTTGAAAACTATGTGTAGAGTGTCTTGGAGGAAGAGTCTAAATAAACGTGAATATAACACTATAGACTCCTTGTGGGCTTCCATTCTCGAGGACGTGGCCGACATTGAGAAGGAGTTTATTATCAATGCCTTTTCCAAATTGGGCGGGGTTAGAGGCTATGCTTGAAACTGGAGGTGGGCGGTCTGAGTGATTGACTTCACTATGGATTAAGAGCAAAAGATTTGTGAATTACTAAATTAATTTAAAAAAATAAATTGGAATCCTGAAAGTTTCCTTACTTTTAGATTCCCACCCTGCACATATCGTATTAACAGTAAGAACAAATTTTATTTTAAGAGATCAAGATAGAAGTTCAATGGAACAGAAAACGATTAAGACTAATAGTTTTCCTTCAAAGATAACTTTACTATAGTCTATTTAAGAATTAACAAAGAATAAAAAATAAAACACAACCAACCGGTTTTCCTTTTCTAATCTCTGAACTGTGTGTTCTTTTTTTTTTTGTTTTCTTTTCAACAAAAATCCGTTGAGGTAATTCTGGATCGTATTTCTGATTTCCTCTGATACTGTTAGATGTTGAATAGGATCGTGCGACTACATGTACATTTTATGAGGAGGTAAAAAATTTAAATTGAGGAATTTTTCACAAGTTTTACATTATTTTATCTTAGTTATTATTCATTATTTAGTCAATACTTATATTGATGTTTGACCTTGGTTAGGTAGTCTAATATTAAGCATTAATGCTTATTTATATTTTTTTTAGTAACATAATTCTTCCCGAGATGTTATATTGTTTTAATTCTGTGTGTACATTATGAGGAATATAAATAAAGATCTTATTTAAAAAAAAAAAATCCAAATTCTTGATTTCTATGATAGAAAATTCACCCTTAAGCCTAAATTCATTTTATAACCTATTATGAGTAGTAGTTTTTGTAGTAACAATATTCAATCCTTATTAAAGGATCAATACGATTATTTAATACTTATTGTTTATTGTATATTTATGTACTTTGTCTACAAAACAAATCATTGTTTGGTTTAAGTCTTCTTTTTTTTTCTCGTTAGTAGTTAAATTTCATTTTATTCTACGTTTGATTTGTGTTGTGACATAAAGATCTCAGCAAATGTTCATCAATTTTTAATTTTGTTTCAAAAATTAAATCTCGCTCAAATGTTTTGCCACATGAATATATTTTCACACTAAGAACCAATTGCAAAGATGAGAGAATGAAAATTAAAAAATTACTTTTGAATACTCTCTAGAGGTCACCCTAATGGTTTTTATCCATATATATTATAATGAAAAGAAGATAAGAGCATAAACTGTACGAACTCCAAAGATGAAACTCTATTAAAACTAATGCGTTATTTAAAATGACTTGTATAAGGAAGATTTTGTGGATAAAGTCCAGAAATTTATTTACATTTTTTTGTAAGAATATTCAAGCAAAATCACATTTTCTCAAGTATGTGATTTGGGCCCTACTCTTTATTAACTTTGATGTAGGTAATATAAAGTAGTGGTTTTATGCTGTGTTATCTAGCTTAGGAGTTAAACAAGAGTATTTTCCCTTTGTTTTAAAAAAAATAATTCTGCATTATATGTGTAATATTTAGAGTTGTAAAAAATATGACTTCTCAGTATGTAAATATATATTAAACTCCAAAATTATCCTAGTCATACCGGCAATTAGAATAATGTTTTGAAGGAGAACAGCTGAGCTGTCATGTCGTTTTATTAGATGACCACCAATTACCCGTAAGAGAAAGGAAATAGACATGCATCCTCAGCTGTAAGTAGCTACGATGTAGGAAATGATTACACTGATGCCAATCCTCAATTTTACTCTTTGTTAGTCCAACAAGGACTTACCCACATAACTGCCAAACAAATCAGAGGGTTACTCTCCATCAACCAATAGAAACTAACACACTTTATGCCATGATGTTCCCTCCTCAATTGGTACTGATTTTTATGAAAATCGGACGATTAGTATAGGAGAAAATTCATTTTTTTTAATGGTGTTGGTTGTTAAATAAAGCTCGATCCAGTAGTTGTTTAATTTGACCCCAATTTATCTTATTGTATATTAGTGTTGAGTCACTTCCTTTTATAGCCTTGGGTTACCCTGTCTACATATGTCTGTATGTTAGTAAAAATGTGGCGTACTTTTATAATTATTTCCACTTTCTTTTTTCATTGTAATCACCATATATCTAATGGTGCATTAAAATCTGAAGACTTTGAATTTTAAACTTTAACAAGATAACATAAATTAATTAACAATAGAATTTCAACAAAATTAATATTATAAATAGATGTGTGTCTGAGGTTTCTTAATCATTAATGTATCTGGTCAAACGGAAGTGATGGATTCCAGACGGCGCTAGAAGACCTGGAAACTGCAGCAGATGTAGTCCTAATATTTTAATATTAGGAGTAGAAAAAAAAAAAAATATTTTTAATGGATTTAAAAATAATACATTTATGCTTATCTCCTGGCCAATAAAAACACTGATTACATTAGGGCCGCACTCGAAGATTCTCATTATTTTAAACTTATTTCCGGCAATTGGCCTTCCAAAGCGTTATGCATTTTCGGCATATAAATTACCGGAACGGAATGGACGAAACTAAAATACCGCGTGATTGGATATAACAGAATCAAGACCAGAAATGTTATTCACATAAATCATTGTGTATTTACCATACATTCATGGGGGATACATAACTCAATTTGAGTTTAGGGCAGGTTTTAAACTCTACAGAGTGCCTAAACTAGTTTTTAATAGGGTTTTTTTCCCCTCTAGTAATGGGTATCTCAATGGCAGTCAAATCAGAACATACATGACATTCGAACTCGATGATTGGCCTTTTATCTTTCACATCAAGTTACCAAATCGAACAAACAAAAAATTGTGTGTGAATGGCTCATGCAGAATAAGGGACAACAATATGTGTTTTTTTTTTTTGTGTTTTTGACATGTTGGAAGAAAATATGGGGTATTTTTTCTTACCTGGTGTCCACCTTTGAAGCACCCTTAAAATATAATTTGTCAAACAATATCAAAATTGTATTAAAAGTTTTTTTAATACAAAATCTTATATAAGTCAACCACTATCTAGTTTAAACTTATTTTACTTCTACAACGCGATATACACATTATTAAAGCCATCTTTTGGAAATATAATGAATTTCTATTTATTCCTTCTATTATAATATAGATAATCGTAAAAAAATCAAATTAATTTTGTCAACTTTTCGTCAAGATATCTAATAAATTACTGGTTTTGAGGATTAAAAGTAGTTTTTGGATAATAAAGTAGTCAGTTTTTGATTGGTATTCCCATAACTGAAATCAAATGAATTATGGACAATTTTTGCTGCTTTTATAACAGTACCCAATTGATTAAGTATGTAGAAATTAGACATATTGTAACGCTCATTACAAAAGGAATAGCTACAATTGGTGTTTCACTTTATATAATTACACTTAACATCAAACATTTTTTAGACAGAGCAGGGCATTGAATAGTTATTTGAAGGTGAATTTATCTTAAAGACTGGTCTATTATCGGAATCTTATTATATCTTAATCTACTATCCATATGGTATCATTGGAATTTAATAACATAACAAGATGAAAAGTCTAGTTATTTATTCGTCAGAACATATTATTCAAGAAATATTTCACCATTTTATTTTATGGTTATATGTGCTTGCTATATAGGGAATGGGCATTGCGTTTATTTTTCTCTCTACCAGCTACTTGCAGCTGATTTAATAAAACATTATGAAATCTAAGCCTCTCTCTTCCAGCACATTCTTTTTTTTAAGAACAATAGGCATATCTTTATTTATAATTCAGACAAACAAAACAATCAAACATTCTTACTGACTACAGCACAATCCCTACATATCTGATATGGGTTAAAGAAAAAACAATAAGAAGAAAAACGACAAAAAAATCATAACTTTGTTCATTTTTTCTTCTTTACAACTACCCAAAAATCAAAATTAAAGACTCTAGTACACCTTCCAAATGCGTTGGTACGGGTGTCTTATTACATCTGCAATTTTCTGGTGATGGCCTTTAAAAGCCCTCGGAAGATTAAGATCGGTGGCCACTACCCAGTCAGTTTCTGACGTTGAGACTGGTAGTTTTACTTTTAAGTTTACTTTACACAAAGGGTCCCCCTATTATACTCGTAAAAAATGTGTGCTAACGTTTCTACTTTCTCGCTACAGAATGTACAGTTCATTCTCTCATTCTCGTTTTTCGACTTATTCGTATAAATAGATGAGGTAGCAATTTTGTAGGGGAGCCAGTTTTGCCTCCCAAACATTCTTCAAATTATGAGGATTACCGTGTTCATTTTTGGATTTTTATATTATTACGTAATTTATGCAACAGTGAGTAGGAACTACATTTAGAGGGTGCAGCCGTTGTTTAATATTGAATTTTGATTGCATACGCCGAAGGAAGTTGTTAGCTGTGCCCCAGAAATTTTTGACGTTAGTTAAAACTGATTAACAAAGTATTTATTCCACAATCGCGAAAAGGAACAGTTTTCATGTTGCTATGCGCAACGGAGGAGACAATGCTGATATTGCAAACTTCGTAAGCCTGGATAGGTTCTTTGTTCGGAGAGTTAAGAAGGAACTAGATGATTTTGGAGATGACAACAATACTCTGTTCCATGCTGTACTCCAAATAAAATGAGAAGTACGCCATCTATTGAAAAAATTATGCTTTTTTTTTTACTTATTAGCTAGGAAGGTCAGAATAATTTTAGGAGTGTGAGTGGGGGATCCATCTTGCTGAAATACAACGTTGCTGTAGGGGGAATTCTCTTCCATCCCGGGATTCATGTTCGGATTAAAAACGTTTATATAAAAAGCTCTTTTAAGGCTGTCATCCACGTGGAACCAAATCAAGAGAGTCCATGAGGGCATCCACATTATTGATGTACTTTTCTGAGTATGTACTTCCTCTCTATGGTCACGTTTTGGTCTAGGCTCTTTTTAATATTATAAATGGTCTTACAAGCCATTCCCGTCAGCCTGGTCACTTCTTTTGGAGTGTGACCCGCACCAAGAAGAGCTGATGCCCAATGACTTGAACCAAGCTGCAATGATCTCGTCGGATTAAAAAAAATCAAAATTCAAGACAGAACCTCTCAAATCAATTACTATAATATAATTGTGTAAGTTATAAGTGTCCACCCTGTATGTTCCGTTAAAATTTTATCTTAGTCAAACCACCGTTGAGTAATTGAGCCATAAACAAAAAGTGTTGCAAATGTGCCGAGTCGCTTCTAAGTATACCTGTTATGTTTCATTTAGTCGGAAAAAGAAAGAAAGAAAATTTGTAATGCTTAAAAATGATAATACTTTTTACGATACATAATTATTTGTTGAGGGAACTTTTATTGACTCAATATAAACTTCATTCATTTTCTATTTGTATTTATAAGGTCATAGAAAATGAATAATTATTTTGTGAATTGGCAAGAACCATGTGCTTAAATATAATGCACCTACATTGACCCCTAACCATTCATAAAAAAGAAATCGCTTCATATAAATTAATAGTCCATTCCTCACGCCTAATAAATGATGTTAGTGTAGATACAATATAAACTGGCAAGAAAAAGTTTAGAAAAAAATACTTTTTCGTCATTTTCATAAATGCTTATGACTTTATCAATATTTTTTACTTTAACTCGATGAAAATTATTACGAAAAATTAATATTTAAATATGCTGGAGAAGTATTGCCCAGTGTTGCCTGGGATATTAATAAATTAAATTAGTATTTAGTTATTCTACGGAATATATAAGAAAAATAAAGAACGCCAAATTTTAAGAATTATTTTCGGAGAAAATTGGTTTTGTGTGTGTCTTTATACCTTTTTTTTAAAAAGAGAGTAGGATTTCCAGGCGTTGCCCGGGAAATTAAGAAATTAAAACTAATTATGAACTTTTTTTAAGAAGATTATTAGTTTTAGACAAGGTTAATATAAATAGAAGGTTACGCCATCATGTAACTGGGCTTGCCAGAATTAACAAATTTAATATAACCTACAGACTGTTGGGAAAAACATACAGATTTGGACGTCTGTCCATGGCCTTAAATGCCTAAGAATTTCTTACAAGAACTATTTGCTTAGCCTTAAAAACCTACATGAAAAATTTCATGAAAATTCATCCTTTGGTTTGTCCATGATTCCAGGACTCCCACACACACAGATATTCACATATTTAATTATTTTATTGCGTATGTTTAAAACAATTTATTCTAAAGAATGCTTACTTCAGAGAGAGAGAGGATTTAACATCAGAACGATCTATTAATTAATGAAAAAAAGGAAAGAAGGACGATACGCAACAACAACTTTGTCCTTTTTAAATCTCTTTCCATTACAAACAAATCACCTTTACCAATATTTTAATTTGATAATTGAATTTAGGGCGAATAAATTGTAACTTGTACATTTTCCTCATACAAGTTTAAACTTGTACAAAGCATAGATAAAGACGAAGAATTAAGGAGTAACAGAGAGAGAAAAAAAGAAAAATTGGTTTAATAAAAGTAATTTTTTTATCCCTTTACCTACAAAGGTATTAACAAGAGAGAAAATGCATATTTTATTATTAATCCAAGTTATCTTGAGACTAATGCACTCTGCAATGATGGTATTTTGACAAAGTCAGCTGTATATATAATAATAATAAGGATATTATGAGAGAACCCCGTTGGTTCTACGATAGGAATCATTGCATGTTAGTAAGAACATAAAATAATGTTAAATATTTAATTAGATTCCTAACATAAGGCAATAAAAAGAATATTAGGTCCAGTTTAATGTATGCATTTCTTCCTCTTACTTTCTAGCTCACTTTTTTTTATTAATTTGATTAAGAATGTACTTTTGTAATACATGGCCCGTCAACATAAAAGCCAGCTGTAATGATTTTTGTCAGAATTGAGTATGGATTACGTATTTTGTAATCTTTCAGGTTGTGACCTTATCGGTCTAGCGGTTCTTGAACCACTAGAACCGGAACCGACAAAGTCGAACCCAGACAGTAATATATTGGCCTATCCGTCTCGGTCCTTGTACTTTTGTTAAAATAGAGAATCAATAAAGAAAAGAAATTAACTTCAATAATTAAATTGTCTGTGTTTTTTCTTCTTTTTTTTGCAGCGTTTTGCAATAAGTATGTTACTTCGCCAGGTTGATTCAGTTGTATCTGAGTTTCAAAATTTGTAAGGGGGTCTTATGGATCTGGTAAAGTAGTTTTATTTAGGCACCAGGACGCGTAAATAAAAGAAGAAGGAGGAGGAGGGGTGTAAATTATGGATTCGGATCCGCTACTAAACTTGTCGGATCCCTACAATATGATAACTCTAATATTTCTTAAGCCAGAGTTTCCCAAACTTTACAATGTCAAGGCTCCCCTTCAGTAATCAATTATTAACTGATTCCCCCTTTATAAGAAACATGTGCAGTATGAAGTTGTGGATTGAAATCAATCCTCAATTCTCTATATTCCTGCGCACAGCACATTAGCTTCCCCTCACGCCTCCCACTTTGTAAATCAATGTTTGAAGCAACCATTTGTTTTTGGGAGCCCTGCTGGAACTTGGGATACTAAGTACTCTGCGTATAAAGTAGCTAAATCCCTGTTTGTATCTAATATAATTTCCTGTGCCCGAATTTTCTAGTAGCTCCCCTTGTTTTAATTACCTGGTAACAAACTGAGCCTGTAAAAAAAGAAGAACCGAGACTGATAAAGCAGAACGGAGGCCGACACCGTTTAAATGAAAGAAACGAGACCGAAAACGTTGAAATGAAAGAACCGGGACCGATAAAACCACTGAACCTGAACCAGACACAACTAATATTCGTTCATTTATAAACACAAATTAATGAATTTAATCCTTTGGGGCTGTTGTAAATTGCACTTAAAGTGGGGAAAAATTGATTTTGATACCAAAATAATAAGAAATTGATACATTTATGCGGAAAACATTTCTGCCAAAGGAAAATTGGACAATTTTCCGAACGGACAAATCTCCTAGGAATATTTGAAACATTTTGCTTAATAATGCTATTTTTAAGCTGTTTTTGTGTATTTTAATTCAATTTAAAATGATAGGATTTTAAATAGGTATTGTTCATATGTCATATTAGGATGTAAATAAGTGCTCTTTGGTAAAAAAAATATTTTTCTTTTAATTATATTCATCAATAGTCATTATATAAACACAGCCCAGTAGTTTGTGGTTTGATTTTAGTTCGAATCTTTACCATTGTAGTACTTTAAATAAATTGGACTAATTGGAAGAAGTAATAAACATTTCTCCGTTATCGATTAATTATTATTTGACATGATGGATTATACATAAAAGAAATTTTTCCTGGATCAATGAGTCTATTAGCTTTAGAGAGGCAAATCCCTTAGAAAATTCGGGAAGGTACTCAAATTTAGAGTCGTAGGAGAAAACAAGGAAATGAGCAACATTGAAAAGTAAATTAAATTAAAATCCAACTAATACAAATTTAAAAATATCATTTTTCGGTAACACTTCAGCCAAAATGTCCGTTTGAGAAATTCTCCTCCTGCAAAACGGCATTAAAAAAAAAAATTTCCACCAAAAAGTCCGCTCCTAATTTTTTTGACTCAGGATATTTTGCCTTAAACATTTCAACTTTGAGCCATTTTTCATCACATATATTTCACCTTAAAATATAAAAAAATGGCCTTTATAAGTTGTGATTATTTATTTTGGGTTGAAATTAATATTCGATTCTGAAATTTTTAATCAAAATAGGTAATGCTTATTGCTATAAAATGCACTCAACTGTTGTTTTCTGTTGGAATAATAATATAATTATGCTACAAAATTCCAATACAAAACATACCATCAAACTCTAACAATTTAATGAATGCAAACCAAAGACAAATTAGAATATAAAAATAGTAACATATTAAGAAAAAAAAAAAAACGACTAAAATTTGATTGAAAGAATCCATTCTCTCTTATGGAATATCATTAGACATGAGGGATTGTTCATGTACGAAAAGACTCATGGATTGACAAACAACCATTTAATGAGGAATTAACTTAATTCCATAACAATTCCAACAGAAAACCACCATTTACGATGTATACATATTTTGATTTCAAAAATTCAATTGGAACATTCATTTCAAACAAAAATAAATAAAACTACAAATTTTAATTTTCTTAAATACTTTTGAAATATCAACACAGTACTCTATTTAAAATCTTTCAGATTTGATCATGAACTCCTGTCCAGGTCAAAATTAAAGTTGCATATCCAGATGAGTGGTAGATTCTTATTTTTTTTTCCGTCTATTAATAGTTGACAAATAAAAAGAAATAATTTCACGCTAGGACCGTTGATATTAATTACAGAAAGTTTGGATAATTTAGTTGATGTTGATCCAGTCGCTTTTGCTAGAAGCCTCCCTAATGCAGAATCAACTGACGATTGCTTTGGATATCACAAAAAGCACTCCTCCTTCACCGTTTGAAGACAGAAGAAAATCTACTTGTAAGACATAAAGTACAGTCACATTCAAATGTGGAAGAAACGCCCCTTTTAATATCCAGCAGACAAATGATGTCTGGACTGAGAGACAAAATTATATCAACATAACTTATGGAAAACTAAAGGATTTTTCCCTCCTTGGAGATTAAGAGATATATAATCTACTAATAACCAAATTACTTTTTAAATCGTTAGTTTCGATTGCATGAAAGGTTTTTAAACACAGTGTTCAATTTTCATTTTTCTACACATTATAAGGCTCTTGATAATTTTGATAACATAAGTCGTAATAATATATCTTTGTGAAATAAAGTCTGATCTCGTCTTTAACACAGGAATAACATCAGGGTTAATGATCGGTTTATTGTTTAGATGCACAAATATGTATATTTTTTCGCCACTTTATCAGTCCTTTTGCCCTAGGCAATGGATGATTTAGAGGTGCCTCTAAAACCTGTGGCATGTATTGATACCTGTATATTTATAAACTGATGGATTTGTGGAGATCCTTTTGTTCCACTTTCTTGGGATATTCTCAGTGACATTCTATAACCTTTGTTAAAACAGCATCCATTTATGTACTTTTTGATAATCCTAATGTTTTGGAGGAATATGAGACACAGCATCAATTTCTTTAGTGTTTGGTCTTGATTGATCACCTAAAATAAGTGTGTCACTCGGCAACAACGGAATCTTTTTTTGATTTAAGCAACCCAAAAGCGTCACTTTATAAAAAATGGCTTTTTAGTAGGTTGGGGTAAAGAAAATAACCACATTCATCCACTTTGAGTATACAAGAGGTTGGAGGGTAAGCATTATATGAAACAGAACCACATTGGCTTATAAATGACTCATGTTGTCGGTCCTTAAAGGACTGACAACTGTAAAACAAATTTGTCCAGTCTTGTTTCAGTCCAGTTCAATCCTCCATATCAGTCACTCAACTTCATTTATTTTTGTTAATCAGTTCTAGTACTGACAGTCTTAAAGACTGATAAACCCCGTACTAAGACTGGAGGTAACCGCATAATTAAAGTATTGCTCCTTGTTAAAACTGAATACTGTTCCATCCATAAGTTATGTCCACTTAAGTCCTGCATATCAGTTGTAGTACAGAGAGTCTTAAAGGACCAGTCCTGAGATTGGATCAAAGAACAAAAACAATATGAATGACTAGTATTGAAGACTTCAGTTCCATCCAGTTCACTTTTGTTCCAGTCGAGTTATGTACTAAAATTTTATAGAGTTTGGTCTTTGATAACGTCACTAATATTTATAATATTCTTTTTAATCAGTTATAATACTTTCTGTCTTAAAGACTGACGATCTTAAGAACCGGCCCCAATGACTGATAGGACCGGTCCTATTACTGAACCGAACTGAATAAGTAAGGATCAATACAATAATATGAATGCCCCTTTAGTTAAAAGTTCTTGGAACTTTTTTATTTCATAAATTACATTTCAAGAACTTTATGAGATCATCAAAATAGCCTTCTGCGTTCCTATTATTATGCAACTTGTTAAGATACCAAAATAAAGTATATGCAGACTTCAAAAGTCAAACTCTAATTTTTGTTGTTATTTTTTTCAATTAATTATAACTTTTATTTGTATGTATGTATACAAATTCTCGTATTCCCCTCGTTTTGAAGGAAGAAAAAACATTTTATGACAAATTCCCTTGTTGTATAAAAATACATATATATGTATTTTGTTGAAAAACAAAATGTGTGTGTGTACATATTTTAATTTATCAAAAATATTGCTACAAAAAAATATACTGACATTTTCCATTTAAAAAAAAAGTTTTACGTATTCAATATACAAATTCAAAATAACATGAATATGATCCTATATTCTACAAGTCCTTACTGTTATTGTATCACACAACCTTTCATAAAAAAAAAAAATGAGAGATAGTTCAAAATCAGGTGGTAGTTATTCTACTATTAGCATGAATGGGTTGATTTCTGTTCAGAGTTATCTAAGAGTTAATTATAATTTGACCAATTAACGTTCAAAACACTGATTACGAGAAAGTAAGCGGAAAAATAGGCAGCTAACAAGAAAAGACACTATATATATGCGTGTAAAGGTAAATGATTAAACAAAGGTGTATATTTTTACACTTAAGATTGGTAGAGGCTCGATAATGCTTTACTTAAAGTTAAAGTAGCATGTCTTTTTATTATCTTGGGGGAGGAGGGGCCCTCACGTAGAGTTCCCGTAGAATAGGGTGAATCTAGGAGCTGAAAATAATCCCGATCGTTTACTGTGGTCACCGATGAGAGAAATGAATAGAGTACCGATTAAAATTCGAAGAGTATACTATGCCGATCTTATTCAGTGGTACACTCAATTTAAATCAATCAAAAATATATTCCTCGATTGATTTCAAACTTGGCGAAAGATAAATGTAACTCAAGATTCCTTTTGTAAAGTGCAGACCCCCTTAAAAATAAAATAAACGCGAGCGAGTAACATGGAGCAAGAAAGAGTAAAACTTTGAAGCTTTTCTCCTTTGGACATATTCCAGGAGCTTGGGACAGCTTCAGGAAGATATTTCTTCAAAAAAAAAAAAAAAAAAAAAAATAGCAAGAACCATGGTAAAGCGAAGCGAAGTCTTTTTGGTGAAGAAGAAGGAGTTCTCAATGCAGACGCATACATCGAGCTTTTGAATGAGTAAGTGCTACTTTGGGCCGGAGATAAGTTTTTGGGACAACTTTGTCTTCACTCATGATGAAGCTCCCTGTCATCGGGCTCATCCCTGACTCGTTGATGCTGAATAATCCAATCCAGCAACACTTATTCAACCTAGAAAGGGTACAGAAAAAATTACCACATCCCCTATTAGGGACAACATCTCTCGTCAAAACCACACAGACAAATTTAGGGAGGCGGAGGTAGAGAAAGAAATAGTACATGACTTTATCAACTGTGCCTGGAATTCAATCCTTACACCAAAAGCAGATGTACTTGAAATATCGTACCTCCTCTAGGGTATTTTCTACAGAGGACATCGTCAAGGACGACCGGGCAATTAGAAAGGAATGCTATGAAAAAAACAATGTCCCATAATTTTAGATACTGGAAGTCCCTAACATTATATACTACAAGAAATTAGCGAGTATGTGGAGTTTAAATTGGGTAGGAATCCATCGAACAACTAACTCTTGTATGATTTTGGGGATTTACAATGTATGTCCTTCTTTATTCCAAAAAGGAACTAGTTAATAATTATGTAAAAAATAAAGAGATATACGAGACAGTTACATCAGTCAATCTTTCTCGAATACAATAAAACCTACAGCCATAAAATTTATATTAACACTTTGTTATGCGACAAAGATTATCGTAGAAAATGATCAACAATTTTTTTGACACTTTTTTAGAGATACCTGAGCCCATTGAATAATTGAATATTTTTCTATCAGTTCCTATAATTTTATTAATTTCAAAATCACTAAGGGAGGAGAATTTTAAGATTTTGAAAACTTAGGGGATAGTTGTAATAAGTGAAACAATTTACTCTATTTTATTATCTTTATAATAAGGGGAGTTAAAATCTAATTCAATTTTAGCCCAATTTTTCAGATTTTTTAAGCACTCTGGGAAAAAAAATTCAATAACCCCCAAAGTTTGTTTTTTATACATGAATACATATTTTTTTGATCTATTTTCAATATAATAAGAAGAAACTCCTTAATGTCGTAATTATTTAAGCTTTTTAAAAAAAGAGCAATGGTTATATAACATTTTCAGTTAAGAAAGTACATAATTAAGGTCATGTAAAAGGTCAAAGGTCACCCAAAAAGGTCAACTTATTTTAAATTTTAAGTGCTTGTCCTAGGGTGTCCAATTTCTAGGGTGACATGTTAATTCGATCTTTTGCGTATTTTAATGAAAAAGTAATGATTATGAAGTTTTAGTATTCAAAGGGCGTTTTCTGACCTCTATAGCTATTTGAAAATATCTTTTTCCATAAATCCAAGTTTTAACAATGATTAATTACTGTACATGAAACATGGGTACGCCATAATTTGCAAAAAAAAAACAGAAAATACAATCATAACAGTGGTCTGGAATGATTTTTCTCAAATGAAAAATCCCTTTGCTCAGATTGGATCCCATGTCAAAAATTACGCAGACCTTATTAGTTAACAACATTGCCTTCCGGGGCAAGAGATTGTGTCCATCATACAGTACAGCTGTCGATCCCCTAGGCTTTTCTTTCTGGGAGCTCATCCGTTAACCGAACGTTGAAACACTGAAGTCTTCCATTAACGAGGAGTAGGCCACCATTGACCTGAACTTCATTCGCAATACTTGTAATTCTTTTCGCAAGAGGTTTGTCACCATCTGTAAGGTGAATGGCGGCTGAGTAAAATAAATTAATTTGACATTGACTATATATATATGTAATTTCATTTTCTTCCAAATGTGTATGTTTCAAGTTTCCACACGGTATATCATAAAGAAATTACGCAATATATATTTTATTTCTGGCAACATATACATATTAACATTTCACTTAGAAGGCAATGCACCATCGTGGAGTCAACAAAAGAAAATTTCAAGCATTTTATATTTTCAGAAGCAGAACTCAGGTACGCTGTTGTGAGTATTTTTACTGACAAGCTTCTGCTTATTAGCAATGCTAAGGTCTCAAACATAACAGGGATTGGCAGAAGAAGGGTTGTGTGACTGAGGAAGGTCCCTGGTGGCTACCAAGGAGCCAAGGGAAGGGAAGTAGGAGCCCACGGAATGCAGATATTTGTCTTCCTAGTTCCTCATTATTTTGTCAAAGGTCAAGAGAGGTCCTCACGCCACTCAGAAGTCCTTAATCTGCTCCATCGTCCTGGAATATTAGAATGTATAAATGTATCAATAAATATTATTTAGTCTAATATTTTTTTTTTTTGATTCTCAATTCAAATTCGATGTTGTTATCTATTGCAACCAAAACAACGAGTTAATAGCAACAGTTACAACGTTTGCATTGGCGCATTCTCATATAATTTGTTGAATAACTACAGAATGATATGGTTGTGTTAAAATTTGGCGAGTTCAAATCAAACAAGCTGGGAGCAATAGAGCGAAAATTAAAAGTCTTGCCACTCTTCCCTTCTAAAAAAAAGAAAGAGAATGCTTATGTTTATTTCATTCGTATCAAGAAATATAAATTCTTTTTAACTCATTAAGAACTTATTTCCAAAGAAGGAGGGGGGAGAAAGAGTTTTAAGAGACAAGCTGGTTGACGTTTAGAGATCTTCATCATTATTTTATAATTGATAGATATTGGCTTCTTCTTCCTGTCATCATCCTTATTATTCTTTCAACGTCATTCACAAGACGAGAGAAACTTGAAAACACCCAATGAATTCTTAAAGTCAAATATTTTATTGTTATTTTTACGGTTCCATGACCAATTTTGAGTCTTTCAGTATGAGGATGATAGGTTTTTTTTACCCAATGATTAATAGAACTCTGGTTTTTTTTTTCTCTCTTCCTTTGGTCAATTTCTATTCTTACCTAACTAATCAATAGGTAGTCAAGTTGCTGTAGTTTTTTTTTTCTTATCTGATATGTTCTTCACATATACAAAGAAAAAATATTGACTTGTACACAAGCTTAGATGTGGAATGAGGATAAGAGATGTGTTTGGTTTTGGGGGTTTTTTTTTTGCCTTTTGGAAACGGTAGAAACTAAATAAATGATTTTTTTTTTGACTAATCAAAAAGTTAAATCAATGTGTTGTTGTACGTATCATTTTATATTTAAATCGATTTTATTTACTACAACTATACATTTTGATGTTTCTTTATCATCGTAAGTGAATTATCAAATATAAATTTACTTTAAAATGTAAAGATATGTTTATTTTTAAAAACATTTTTATTTGCTCAAAAAAATAAATAATTATTAGACATTAGTTGAAATGCCTAGGCCTTAACAAAGAAAAAACTTGGTTTTCTTTGTTCAAAATTGGTTATTTTGAAATTATTTATATTTTTATTTACTTTATGGAGTCTAGGCCTCAAAATAGTTTTTAAGCTTTTGCTTACCAAAACAGACAATACCTTTTAAAGGACAGAGATTTGCAAGGATGAAAGAAATAAAGACTACATTGCTGGAAAGGCCCAAAATTTCTTATAAGAAGTGCTTTGAGGATTGGAAAAATCGTTAACACATGTGTATTGTAACTGAGGACAATTAACTTGCAAGGGACAACATAAATATTGAGGAATAAATAAATACAGCCCTCGTGATTTCAACGCCAATCCTAACTACCAACTGATTTTGCTTCTTTTTTTCTGTATCTTTTATGTAATAAAATACATCAAATTATGTTATCTTTTTGTATTATCAATTCATTTCTTTTTTGTTTGCTAACAGGAATGAAGTTACTACCGTTTAAATTTTACCATTAGACGATCCTTTAAGAAAATCACATATATTTATTCCTTGGAAAAACTCTAACAAATGTCTAATTTCTTTTATTTCAGTCTGTTTTACTAAAATAATATTTGTAACCCATTCCAAGTGAAATTTATTTAAAAAACCAAATAAACTACTCTATTCAAATTTACATATTTTATAGATGACATAGAGAGATAAAATTTTTGTCCACTTTGTGAATGATATATTATATATATATGTTGCGAGGTCAAAAGACGGGTTCAAAGTTCAAAAAGTAAGTTTATGGCTAAAAAATGTATTCTTATTTAAAAGCATAAATAATTAAAAACATTTTACATAATTTTACTTTTCAAAAGTACTGAATTTTAAACAAATTGAATATGTGATTCATAAGATATGGACTTTTGTAGTTTGAGGGGAATTTTACATCCTGCCTTATCAAAAAAAAAAAAAAAAAAAAAAAATTGCAAACAATATATACTTCAGAGGAGAAAATAGGGATTTGATCCCCTACAAATTTGTATGGTTACGCACTCACGAAGAGAAAAAAACTGTTTATAATTTTAATGGTGGGTTTAGTATTGTGATGGTCTGTATTTAGGAGTGACGACAGTAGTTCAATCTTGTATATAATTTTTAAAAACTTATAAAGTTCGGTACTTGATAAAGTCCCTCAACTTTATTTCTTCTTTTTAATCAGTTCCCCTACTGCCAGTCTGAAGGATCGGTACTAAGGCTGGACTACACGTAGTTCATTTCAACGGTAAGAGGCATTATATGACCAACAAAAAAGGGGGTTTACAGGATCCAAAAGACTGTGTGTAACGATCCTCCCCGTCAAGCATAAGTGTGGAAACATAATGCCATGGATATTTCCATGCTAAGGACTAAGGCTTACTTAACCTCATGGCAAAGTACTGAAAGTGAGTCTTACTATGGGTCTTCCAGCACGACAATCACCCAAAGCATAAAACCAAAGCAACAAAAGAGTCCCTCAAGAAGAATCACTAGCCATTCCCAGACCTCCACCCAAAGAAATATTTATCAGTAGACAAACTTACAAAATAGCCAGGAGATCAAAATGTATTTTCCCAACTGTGTATCAAAAATTGATTAGATTCCTTCAATAAAAAATTGATATAGCTACGTAAAACTTATGCCTATGTAAAGAGGAAGTCAGGAGCTCCAGAATTTGTCTGACGGCCACAAGTTTAGGAGAAATGTTATTATTAACTTTTTTAATTTCAGATTTGCACAAAGTTTCATATCAACACGCAATTTATTCCAAATACATTTGCATAATATAATCTTCAAACATCCAGAATGAACCTCTCAAAATAAAGAGGTTCTGTGATTTAAAATGTATCTTGTAGAAAGGAGAGTAAATATCATGTCTGTAGTATTTGTACTTCCAAACTTTACTTTATATTTGAATGAATACTCCTACAAACAAGACATATTTTTAATCATAAAACGTTTTTATTTTAAAAAGGAGAATTATTAAGGCTTAAAGATTATAATCTGTAAAGTTCTCAACAATAAATTGTCCAACCGCATATTCTTGTAGACTGAACACATGGATGGATTTTATTTTTTAAATGTTCGATCCTATGATGTCCTTAGGATCTAACATGTTCTTTTTATCCTATTGCCTCACTATTAAAAAATTTTGGAAAATATTTCAAGGTAGCTTAACGGTACAAAATATTCGAAATTAACTCTTTTTTCGAAAGAAATGTGTGATTGCTTTTTTATCATTTGCTTAGTACAACCTTGAGTTTTTTATGAAAATACAAAATATAGATATTTAATAAGCAATATTTAACGATTTCTTATTGGAATTCCGTATCTATGTTTCCAAAAGTAAGGATAACTGAGATGAAAGGAGTTATAGCTTTCTACCTGTCGGTCAAATCTTTAACATATCACAGTCAAACAATTCAATTGATTCATTCCAAAATTTGACGACACTCATACTGTACACTTAAATAAACAAAAAGTTGCAAATTTGAATGAACTTAACCCGTGGAGACATTTGGGTGACCTTCCTTTGAATTTTTTTTTAATATAAAGTTGTACAAAATAAATTTGATAGACGTCATATTTTAATATAAATAACATTCGAGGGCAAGGTGCTCTACATGAATTAGGATATATGAATTTATATTCCGATTAATTATTAATTGGTTAGATGAAGTTACACTGATAAAGTATAATTAATAATTACAGAATTATAATGACTCCATATAACGAAGGAGTTTTGTGTGATCACTATGTACATATGGTGAATGTCTTTCTTTAAGAATCACTTGTGTGCCAACATACGCACACTGAGTTCCAGGGACTAATTTTTACCCCGCGCTTTGTCCATGAGCTATGTCGATTCCATGATTTATTTTTGGACTATCTTGTACAATACAATTTCAAACAATTCTTAGTTGTGTTGAATTGGGGGTTGTTTTTTTTTGTGAGAGGATTTGATGTTAAATGGTTTTTAAAGAAAATACAAAAAGGTTTGGAATCAATGATAAAGTAGGAAAGGAATCAGAAGGACCCATGAGTGCTCCTCCCCCTTCATTCACCATTGAATAAGTGATTGTTTTGTTGCCTCTTATTCTACATATTATGTACATGATTTTTGTTCTTGTGTTTTACAGCTAATCAGTCTTGATGTATGCCCAATTTACTAACGAGTACTTACTCGTACATGTATCCCTAAAGTGTCAACCCAGAGTTCATTTCTCTATCTAAAGGGGGGGAAAATATGGTCGTCTCATAATTATTCAAATTGCTCTAATTGATGAAAAAAAAAAAAAATATTATTTATTATAGAATTAATGATACTTTGTTTGTAGATATATATAATTTAGTATAAAGATGGTTTGTCTAATTGGTAAATAATTCTTATATTTTTGAAAGTATATACAATGTGTATTATTTTTTTTTTTGAATTTATGGAAGCATTATATGCAATGAGCTGCGCATTAAAAGTTTTTCGTAGTAATGTATTTATGTAGATTGGTACTAAAAATAATTAAAATATATTTTTTTGTACCTTTTTAGAAAAGTATATTGAGCACGTCCTTAACTTTATTTTATTACACACCCTCTTTTGCAAAACATTCGTTTTTGTTCATATGTGAACAATTCCAAACTCAGATAACTTTATTGCAACTTGAATTAGTGATAATAGTCACAGATGGCATGGCTAGCCCCTAAAGCCCCTCCCAGTTTTCTTCTATGTATATAACATATTTTTTGGAAATTTTCCAGTCAGTAAATTTTTAACAAGGCTAATTATCCCATAGCAAATTTTCCAACGGATAACTTTCTTGGACTTATTGTTTGTTTTTTTAATGCTCTAAAAGTTGATTTGTTGAGTTTAAATTATTTTTTGTAAAGAGGTGAGTAACACATTGTTTGAAAAGTTCCGGTCTTAACAAAGCATACACATTTTTTTTTTTAATGTTCAAAAATACCTTTTTTTCATTCTTGTTATTTTATTTGCTTTAAGCAGTGGAGTCCTCCACAAAATACTTTTCAGGAAATTGCTTTGCTTGAACGGTAGGGTTTCCCATAAAAAGCAGTATAAAATTAAAACACAAAATAACTGCGTCACACTTACCACAGTACCTCACCAGCTAATGTACAGATTTTAATGAAATTTTGACAGCTGTATTTTGAGGCTTGGTACTAACTGAAAATGAAGTAATTAAAAGAAAATAGCGTCATCCATGGGGGAAGTCCAAGACTTTCAGAAAAATGTGTTAAATCTACATTCAAATAGAAAATAGTTCAACAGCATTGTAGAAATTTAATAGTTACCATATACCCGGCGAGAACTTAAAATTTAGAGCTGAAACGATTACAAACACTGGGGATTTTAAATGAATAACTTAAAATGTTTGGAAAGTGAATATTGGTTCTATAAAATAATATTTGTATAAATATATATAATATATTTCATAAATGAAAAAAAATGTCCTCAGAGCAGGAAACAAGGCTTAAGGTCGCAATAGATATGAAGGCTTTTTGGAGTATCTAGAAAGAATAGTATTTTGTTCTTAAATGGGATTGTGGCACACTTCCTTTGGTTTTCCCCAGTATTCTAAAGGTTAAACACTAATGAGTACATTGAAGTCCTTCAAGTTAAATTGTGTAACTATTGGAAAAAAAATTACCTAAAGTTAATATAGTCTTCCGTCAGCATGGAGCTCCAAGACACACGGCCAAAATAAATCTCAATCAGTCTTTGGCAAAAAATCCATTGTAGGATTAAATATTTATTTTGTACGCATTTTGCAATGAAGGCATGTAAGAAGTGCATGAAAGTGTGCTGGCCGTGAAGACAGCTGTAAATAAGATCAGAATTGGATATATACAGACTACATAGGTAAGACTTGAATCACTTTCTGAAACAGGCATACTGACATAGTCACAGCTGATGATAGCAGAATTGAATATATATATATACATATATACGAGGATGTTGGGAAAAGTTTCTGGCCTCAACGGCGTGAAGGTGACTGTTACTCAGCCAAGTTTTAGCCATTTTTGAGGCACAATTATGATGTAACAGTAGTTTGGGTGAGCTGTTGAAATTGTTTTGATGTAAATGCCCAAAGTCGAGTATCGCTCTTTTTGCGCGGCCTAGTCGCTATAAATCTGAGTTTTGGAAAAGAAACTTGGATACACCATTAAAGTCCCGAAAAAAGAAACCAGTCTAAAAAGTGTACTGCAAAGATTTCGGACAAATAAACCATTGTGAACAATTATATTGGAGAGAACCCCATCGATTAATATTGACAAGGGGTACAGGGATGGGAGCATCGCTAGGGTTAAGTGTCTAGAGTTACAAAGTGACTATGTTGAAAAATAAAATATATAATCAGAAAAAAATTTACTGTATCTTTGTCATGTCGGAAAATTTTCAGACCACCCTTTTATAAGACATCATCATTTGGAATATTTTGCTATTGAATATTCATTTTTTTTTTTGGTTATAATAACATAAAAATATGAAGTAATAATGTAACATTTTTAAATTGGGTGCATTTCAGGTTTCAAGGTTAGTGTTGTTGTTTTTTTATTTATTCTTTCTTCTTTTTGGAATAGAGGTTGAGAAAAGACACAATGCTACGTGCTTCGAGATAACATTTTGAAGGTACCAATTCATGTAATTAAAATACATTTTCGGGAGCTTAAAAAAATATACTATAGGAATATTTAGGTATATTATTTAACGCATCAAAGAATTAAGTAATTTGTGAATGAATAAAGACGCTATGCTATGTATGTAATAAAAAAAATAGATAAAGTTATTGTTTGACAACAATGTAATACATGATTCGACACTTTTTTTTTCTTTTTTTTTTTTTCTACTGCCTATTCCAAGAAAATAACAATATAAGAGTCAATTTGTAGGAGTGACACTACCAAAAAAAACCAAAAAAAAAAAAAATCATAAAAAAAAAACCACATCTTTTTATAATAGTTAATTATTGTTATGACTTTATTTTCATTTCTCTCCCTATTTCCATGACCCAATGACTAGTAAATAACCTTCTAATACAAAAAACTATTGATCTAATAAAAGAAAAACAACGTAATTTTATGTTAACAAACATGTTTTTGAGATTATTTGAACCCATTCTGAGCCATTCATCACGACGCATCGTTACCTTTATTATGATATCTTGCAACCTTTATATCAAAAAGATACAGAAAAAAAGGTCTAGAATCCGTTTGTAGTTATTAGTGTTGGGCTTCAGTCTGGAAATTCTAGACCGGTCGGAAACCGGTCTTTTTTTTGTAGAACCGAAATAATTCGGTTCTCCAAAAAACTCGGTCTGGACCGAGCTTTTGCTTTGCTTTGAGCCCGAAAAAATTAGTCTAGACAGATTCTACAGATAAATTTTTTGTAACATGACATCATATGTATTTTCAAGTACAATGACGTCATATGAGTTATAAAGAGAGATTTCTCGGATGAATTTTAATACCTGGTGAAATTCGGTATTCACAATTCGAGCAACTCTTGAGATGGAGGATCAATTTAGAAGAATCTACCTTTGATTCTCTCTATCTTTCTTTAGTCCTCATTTTTGGAGAACATGGAAGTCCACTTCTTCCAGTCTTAATGATTAAGAATGATTGTAGGCCTGAGCAAGATTGGACTCTTACTTCAGTCACTAGATAATAAAACAAGCAAATAAATTCATTTTTATTACTTATATGACTTATTATCCTCAACTGATTTGCTTGTAGAATCGAATGAATAATTTTATATTAGGTATATGTTGACAGTCTTTGTACATAAAAGCAACCTGGGATACTTTTTCTCATTACTGCGACAGTATGATAAACGTATTCGTTGATATGAGTACTACAATTTATGTTCATTCAAAAACGTGATAAACTCCTTATGAGCCGTGGTTTTAAAGGTTAACTAAACTTGATAAAAATCGGATATTTGGTAACACTGATCAAGATGATATAACAACAGTAATGGCTAATGGTAAACTTTGAATATAAAATATACAGACGGCAAATTTATCATGTGTCAAAATATTCAGAAGGTGAATTTAACAAACTTTAAATTGTGCGCGGCGAAATTACCGTTGGCGAAAACATTTGTGCAAAATTACCGGTCGGGGTAATTTGTTGTAAGCTATCAATATTTCTGCTTCTTTTCCTCTACCTCCATCGTAATCCGCCTGCTGAACGTTGAATTGAAAAAAAAATCTTTTGTTAAGCTGTACCCTACGAGGATAGTCTGAAAAGTGCATGAACTCTTCGTGAAAATGACCCCAAAATGTCTAAAACAGCTTGTCACATCCTTCTAACATCTATCGAGATAGGAGCTGTCATCCAACATTTATTGTCCAAAGTGGCCGTAGCTTTGGTGAGTTACTTTTAACAGATGATAAATAGATATGACTATTTTGTTCAGCAAATATTTAATCACAGCTCCATGCTCGATCTTGTACATTTTCACACATCAACTCACTCTCAAGCAACTGTTACAAAAAGAAGCTGATTTTGAACTGATTTTTTTATCTTTCTTTTCGGTTTAAAGATCAAATAAAGATAACAACGTGATACCAGTCATAAAATTTTAGATTGCATCTCATTTCCTTCAAAAAAAGACAGAAAAAATGATAGTCCAAAGTAATTTCCATTGATTTTAAAATCCCATTTCCTTTCATAACAAATGATTGACAATTTTATTTTATTTTTCCAAATTTGTCTAGTTCGAAAATACATCTTCTTTTTTCTTTTTTTACAAAACATATGGTCTCATTAAATTAGCCTCGTCGATGGGATTGAAATGCCATGCTTCAATGGCTACGTCTTTAAATATATGTACATATGATTACAAAGATAGAGATAAGGGGAAAAAATATGTACGTTTTGAGGAAATGATATGAAAAATGTGACCAAGAAAACTATATGCTGTAAAATAAAAGTGTCTAATTTAATTCAGTTTATCATTTCCAATATTAGGGCAACTGTTTTTTTATATAAATATAAAGGACAGGGCAACAAAACGTGGGCATTACTATGAAAAGGTTTAGGGATTATTTTTTTTATTTTCTGTTTCCAACGTCCTTCTTTAATTAACAAACTATATAAATCATTCAGTCATTTCATCGTCATGAGCGACCAACATGCAAAAAGATCCCTTAGATGTTCGACTTGATGTGATGAAGGTTACGGACATTATTAAGTGTTCTAGGAGCCTGGATTTTAAATTGGCCAAGATGAAAATAAATGAAGAAGACATCTCCAAGATGTAAGGAAGTGGGGGTTTCAAGAGAGATACAAAGTTCTTGTTAAGTTGTCATCCACTCCTGCATGGTTTTCAGGGGACGTCTAAAGGTTCCGATTGATAATAAGTGGCAAAGTTTGAGAAACACTGGTTGGAACATATACAAATTATTTTGAATAATTGATTTGAGTAGTTTACCATTTTTGGCTCTAAAACTTCATGAGGGTAATTTGGTAGTTTTTTAATTGAAGATTTTTTTTACTTATGGCCTTCTATCTTTGTAACCGTATTGTCTCATCTAACAGTTGCAAACACATCGGTTATTTTATAAAAATGACAAATATAATTTGAGATATCCTATTAT
This sequence comes from Lepeophtheirus salmonis, assembly GCF_016086655.4. Taxonomy (NCBI): domain Eukaryota; kingdom Metazoa; phylum Arthropoda; class Copepoda; order Siphonostomatoida; family Caligidae; genus Lepeophtheirus; species Lepeophtheirus salmonis. Next base: position 22,074,886 of record NC_092584.1, read on the forward strand.
CATTTTGCTATAAAAATCAGCAAAAATAGTTACTACAAATACTCTCATGGAACGATCTTTACTAAAGTCGTCATCATAGATATCAACCAATTAATCATGAATACTTTTAAAGAATAAAAAATACTTTAATTAAGTGGTATCTAAGAATGGACTGTAGTTGACCTTCTCTGCTGTAGACTATATTTACGAATTCTGAATATCTCAAAAGTATAAGACAAATAATTAACCAAAATAGATTAATGAAATATTGAGTCGTTTTATATTAAGACATTTTTAATTCAGATATAAATTGACTAGAAATTGGACACTCCTGTTAGGAGTACACCCACCCTCTCCTCCAGACGTGCCTGGATAGTGTAGTCCAAGGGTTTTCTCGTATTTAGGGAAACCAACCACATATTGAGATCCTAAAAGTATGGAAACTTGTCTCTTCGGAAGGTCCGAGTCTAAATGGCGTGATGAAACAGATCTCCACCTTGAATGAAAACAAAGTTGTTCCCAAACTTGTAATTGGCTAAGGTGACACTTTCTTATGCAAAATTTCAATGTTGGCATCTGTATTGAACCACTCCTTTTTCTCCACAAAAATGGGAGGGCACACTTTACCCTTGCTAGCCACAGTACCCAAGACCTGGGTTCCGGCTGGATTTTTTTTTATGAAGACATGAGAGACATGGTGTTCGAGAGAAGTTTCAAAATTTTACTCCTTTGATGCTCCATTTTACTCGTTCTCATTCGTTTTGGTTTTACAAGAGACAAAATTTTACAAAAGGAATCTTTAGTCAAAAAAATTATCTTTCACCGAGTTTGAAGAATTTCCAATGTATTAAAATTTAAATTAAATGTACTACTAAATAATATCAGTCCTATAATTCAACGGAATAGAGCAATGAAATATTGAGTCGTTTTGTATTTATTTTTTAAGGAATTATTTATTGACATTTTCTAATTTTCTAGGTTGTGTACAAGGTAGATTGCTTTTCAATTGACGGATCAAATATAAAAAATACATATTTTAGATAAAATTGTAAACCTCAAGTAACTTTATCATAAGAAATGGTAACGCTTTTTGAACTTGAATCAACTAGCAAAAAGTTTATATATTTAGTCAGTTTGAACCATCACAAGTTCTTGGGTAAAGAAAACTTTTATGAAAAGGCTCCTTTTCTTGCAAATTTAATTATTAAATATATATTTTTCTTCAAATTTAAGATTTTTTCACCCTTCAGCATATTATAGCCTTTGAAGTAAGCACAAAATTTTCCATCATATTGTACTTTGATAAAATGTACATCACGTTTGCTTAAGCAAATATACCTTACCACAAAGAAATAGCATCCTAGAGATAATAATATTTTGTTATACAAACCAAAAATAAAAATTATGAATGGTTCGCTCAGTGAGAATTTCATAACATGAAAAAATTCACGGGTACTATTTATTCGTGAAATATATGTATAATTTTGAATTGTGAGTACCTCTCAATTTCTTCTTCAATAATTAATATCGATTTGAAAGTTGTGACCTGTTTTCAATTTTAAGAGAGAGTCGGAATCAGATGCAAAAGACGTCTCATTCCTCAATGGCATTATCATAAATATCAGGCAGTAGTGTCATCCTCAATATATCTTGTTTATCTTTTTAGTGGCATATTTTAGTTAAGCCTTATTAAGAATAAGGACAGATTATTTCGTTCATTTTGTCTGTAGAAAATATAAATATATTATAATGAAATATTGGACACCAAAAACGCCCTCTAGGCTGATGAGGGCTCAGCAGCATTTTCTAATTTTTTAAATAAAATCCTTTGTTTAAAAAAAATGAAAGTTTTGTGTTGTTTTTTCAAAGGTTAATATCTAATGTTTTCAAATTTTTAATTGGAGGATTATCAGGATCTAAACCAAACATCAAAGATGTCACATAGCACTGACACTCACGTACAAAATACATTATGTAAGTATGGGTCTTTACTATGGGACTTAAAATCGCTCCGGTTCCTTTTATTGGAGAATAAAAAAAACGGTCGAAATTTAAAAGTGCACTCAAATTTTCACTAATATTGTAGTAAAGTACAAATCAGTTTACCAATTGAATTACTTTAGTAAAAATTTATTTATCTTTTACGCAGAAGATTAGTTTCCTAATATTCAAAACTATTGTCTGATGGAACTATTTATTATCTTTATAAAATTATTGAAGATTGATAATTTTATGAATCGTTATATCCCTAGCTGATATTTATTTCTACATTATTTAGCAAGGGTTCTTATATGGGACAACTTTTGCACCCTTAAGTTTTAGCCTATCATCGTTTCGTGAAAAAAAATAATTTAAAGGGTCCTCTAGAACCTATCATTTTTACTAATATTATAATAAAATACCTCCGTTTAACAATTTAATAACGAGTATATTAATGTACTTAAGAAATATTTGACAGTGACATTATAAAAAGAATGTATTTTTTCGAGATCTCATCCACCATATGTATGTGTAGCTACACTTGAGGAAATGCTAATGAGTTAAGAACACATGACAAGGATAACCGCAAATAATCCAAGTCACATGTTTTTTTATCGATAATTTATCTGTATATGTTTTATAAGGGAAATCGTGTGTATTTTGGGCATGTTAAAAAAAAAAAAAGATCAAAAATTTGAAGAATTCATCATCATGGAAAATCTCCCATATTTAAAACTTTTGAGAAGGTTCCGGACCAGCAAGGTAATTGTATTTTTTATGACAGATATACATCACAATCAGTGTTCAAAAATGTATCATATGAAGTTTTTACATCTTTATTTATATATAGATATATATATCGGATTTTATGACCAAAAATTAAGAATGCCTTCTTAATGAGCTTTCAGTTTAACCTAAGAGTGATACGTAGATAGATATTAACTATTACGTTTTAATTAATATCAATGAATACTAACAAGGCAATTTTAGTTACTTTCCATAAAAAAGAGAATTACATAAGACTAATTTGATCTTTTCTTTCTAAAAATAAAAATAGGATGCGCGCTAAATGAATTTTATCTGTCTTTTTTTCTTACATAGAGCAGTAATTCCCAAACTTTTTGGAGTTCAGCCCTAAAAATATGTGGTTCTACAATGTGGGAACCATAATGAGGGATGAATATAAAATTTGGAAGGCATTTTATACAAATAAATTGCTTAAAAGTCATATCACCCATATAAAGTTCAACCCATAGGAAAGTAATTATTTGACTAAATTGATCAAAAATAAGGATTGTGATTCTACTTACATGTATTGAAAAAAATATAATAAATATAAAAAATACCAAGAAGAAATATTCAAAAATATATTCTATTTAAAATCAGGTATTATATATGTACTACTTGGAATTATTTCTATACTATCAAGTCTCTTTCTTTGCAATAAATGAAGTCAAAATTGAGACTCACGAATAAATAACATAACTGGCTGTGTATGCCCTAATAGGTTTATAATCGAATCAGGATCTCAATTTAATGGATGTGAACTGTGAATTGAGCAAAGCAGGTCTATTATAGATTTAATTTTCGACACAGCAACTCCAAGATCGTTCTCTACTTTCAACAGCAATCGTATTTATTTTGGATATAATTTAATACCGAGAAGGATTTATCACATTAATAAGGTGAGCCAAATGGCTTAAGTAAATATACACCTGCTTAAGTCAGCAGTGGCTACTCATACCGTAAAGAAATCAAGAATTGTCCATTGTTTTACAACCAAAATCTGCCCAATCCGCCTGTTAATCTAGATTACTGTGTGGTCCATTGAAATCTAAATTAGAATAATTAATTAAGGTTGAGTATTGGAAATTAATTCATATTCCATTAAACCATAAATTATTAGTATATAAAGTTAAAAAAAAAATGAATCCGAGCTTACGTACAAGACGAGAAAATAACATTTGATCGATGAATATGCATTTGCCCACTCCCAGCCTTTACCTACACCATCAGCAAGTCCAAAATGTTGGACAGGAAAAACGACTCTCTCAAAAGGCTAAACTGAATCCGTAGAAGTTAAAGAAAACAGCCACGGCCAATCCCTTCAATTCCATGAGGGTCCATACAAGAGATCTTAGGGGTTCACAACAGACTGTCCAGAGAGCTATCAAAAAAGTAGGTGGAAATAGTGTCGTGAGGCCGCTTTTATCACAAGCAATGAAAGAACCCCATCTCCTACGTTACAAGACTCTTTTGAGTTTTTTTTGGATGCATGTCGAGGGGAAGGCCTTAATGGTTGTCATACAAATTACCGAGGTCTTCAAAGCCATTGTTAGCCAGCACTGAGATGCCAAAAATGAAAACTAAATCTGTAGATAGTACTAGGGCTTCTACTGCCGCCTACAAGCCATCATTGCTGCTACATTAGTGATTAAGAGAGCTCAATTTTTTTGAAATTTTATTTTTAATGAATAAATTGTATCTTGTTTAAGTTTTATACTCGAAGTGATCAGATTCTGATTTTGTTTTTTGAACCTATTTTGAGGTCCAACGATTATTCCGAACAATTAGAATAACTATAAAATTATCTCCCTTCTGCAGATGGGTGGACTATCAACTGATCTTTAAATGGCTCAGACCGATCTCTACATGGAAAAAATGGGTAAATGAATCCCTATAAATGTAGTATAATTTCTCACAAGCGTGTTTATCCATTGAACTACATCGTTTCTGATAATATTTAGCTTTTTGTATATACAATAATATATTAAGAATTTTAATAAATATTGATGTTAAAAATGTGCTTTTGGTAATACTACCCATACAAAATTACAATTACTTGAAAATAGCCCATTGATAAAAAGTTTCACCAGTCCTGATGTATGTAAGGCCTTGATTTGATTTATATGACTTTATGTGACTAGGATATGGTATACAAAATAATTTCTTTTTTTTTAAATTGTAACGATTAATTTTTTCAGATCTTTAAATATACCATGGTGTTCATGAATTAGTGCACCATCCAAGAAAATGAATTACTTATATATTTTAGTATATATTGGAATAGGTATCAATACAGGTACGTTGCCATTTTTGGGTATCAAATGGGGAAGCTTTTGGGAGTCCCATACACAACAAAGGACCTACTGAAGGCTGTCATTATCACTGCATATGTAACCTAGACCTTAGCTTTGTAAAGAAATTCTGCGCCAGGTTCTGAGCCATGCTAGAATTGTTCATTAAGGCAAAAGGCGGTAGTAATGATTAAAAATGTACCTATGGTGTTCTTTGATTGTATTTATGAATCATGTTTTCCAAATTTGAGGATATTTTATGATATATAACAATTTATGCGTGCGCGAAAAACTGCCCTGGGGAAATTGCCAGAGGAAGATTGCCATGGAGAAAATTTCCATGTAGGAATATTGCCCTTATTTTGATCAAACTTCATGATGAATAATAACACGTTATAAATTCGCTTAATATTATTTAATACAAATATCTAAGTATATTTGTTTCCCCCGAGGGAATACATTCAAGTGTGGGAAATAATATTGCAAATACAATTTCATTGCATTTTTTTTAAATTCAATCCAATCTTCTAATAAGTGGATCGAGAGGATTGGTAAGGGGAGGGGGGAGATAAATAGCTGAGGAGCACTTAAAATATGGTTGAATACTCTTCGGATTGGCCAATTTCCTGGAGTTAGTATGGGATTCTTTGAAACCACCGCAAATATATCCAAGGAACCCCTCTAACATCACATCAAAACACCATCAAACCCCTTGTGCTGGTCGGGGTCCTGGGGCGGTGTGGGATAGTTAAAACAACCGCCAAAGCTCATATACATCCGAGGATCCCCTTTAATATCTAAAAATAGTTCCAAGCCCTCAGATTGCGCAAGGGTACTTTAGGATACCCCCTGGATCCTTAAAAATCACCCCCAAAGGTGCAAATACATCCAAAGAACCGCTCTAATACCAAAAAATAGTTACAAGACCTTGGGGTGGGCGTGGAAGTCATGGTAGTTTTAAAAGCCAAGTGTCAAGCGCCGAATCAACAAGGTGCATATCTCACATTCGCTAATTAAAAAAAAATATCTTATAGGCTATATTAGTTCAATTTATACTTCTGTAGTATTACTTCAGCACACAGATATTGTTGACATTTTATTTAAGACTTACAAAATCCAAGAACTTGTGCCATAATAAATTTATAAATATAATTGTTTTAACATACACAGAAAGAATATCTTCAATGTACTTTTCAATGCGATCTGAGCATTGAATTTTTCCTTTGTTTTCAGATCTGATCATGTATCTATCTATGTGCTATCAAAGTAAAGGCATCGAAGTTCTTTTGACTGAAATCTGAACTCTGGATTTTTTTTTTTTTACGTATTAAAAATATATCTACATATTTCATTAACTTTTGACAATCATAGATTGTCTTGTGCTCACTTCAACCCTTCACTTGTGCGTCCCTCACTGTGCCTTGAGAAAAAAACAACTCTGTTCTTTGTAGCAATTAACCATCTTCATATTACTGGGAGGATTTTGGATCCTAATGAATGGAAGTAAAAACATTGTTTCAAGACCCTTCTGAAATAAAAAATGATTTTTAGGGGTTGATAAATACAAGAAGCTGGTTGATCTGTTGAGTTCAGGATTACATAGGCTCACTTCAACATTCCTTATATCCTTAAACTTCCATATTTGAATAAATAATGATATAGCATCTTTAACTTGTCCTCTAGTTAATCTCATATTAATATAAGCGTTCATTTTAGTTAATAAATTATTATTAGTTAAGAAAACCTGGACAACCGGTCGGTCAGGATATATTTGTGATATTATATGGGGTGTATGATGCTCTGGGAAGTGGATGTTGAATATTTTTTAGTATTTAGGATATACGAATAATTTCTAAAGGATTCAGTTCTTTGATGATTCTGTTCTTTCCGTGAATTAGTTATTTTGTTAAAACAATTCAGTTGGTGGGATGGTGACTTTGCAATTATTCGTGTGTGCAAATTAGACTGCTCTCAAAGTAGCAAGCTAATGAACTACCGTACAATCCACAAATATATGCTTCTTCACTTGAATAAATTGATTATAACTTTAAAAAAAAGTCAAAGTGGATAGAAATATTTGATTGAGATTGGGTGATATATTCTATATATGGGAAACTTACCGTGTAAACGAACGAATCATTCATGCAACTGAGTCAGTTTAGTACGTTCACTAAAAAGAGTTGTTCAAAAGAATGAATTGATCGCGAATGACAGAGCACTAGTCAAGGACTACCAAAAGAAATGCACTAGAAAACAAGCTCAAAGAGGCAACTATGATGTAAATGATTCACTATTACTAGCACGAATAGGCTATCTTAAAGATGAAAAATCAAAAAATATTTCATATATATTTAGCATATTTCTTTTAAAATTCTAAACCTCAACGCTTTACTATTAACTATAGTCTATAATTATATAATTGGTAAATTAGAGGGCATTACTTTTCCAAAACACACAACCTCTCCAAATATTCAATGCTAATATCTCCCTCAGTAAAACTTTAATTTATCCTAAGAGAAAATAGGATTGTAATCTCCACTAGTAAAATTATTGATTCTCCTGGTAGAAATTATGATCGTAATTTGTCCAAGGACAGATTACGTTCATAATCTCTACTAGGAGAATCAACGATTCTACTGGATTTCATCTCTACCGTGACATATACATTACTTGTGTTTGAAGTCAGTTAATATTCAAGCCCTAACAAAAGTCCTTATAAATCTTGGTCCCATCCTTATTCTTATTGTTTAGGTACACATAAAATCAAGGACCCCATTTTAGTTTTTATTCACGTACAAATACAACAAGATTCAATGTAAATGTAATGTCAAACCATAAAAAATAAGTGAATCAGGGAGTTTGAGCCATTTTATTATTTGGTCTAGAACTAATATTTTTAAGAGACTCATAAAATTATAGGAGGGGATGGGGTAAAATGTTTCTTGTTCTACAAATATAATCAAGTAGCGTTTCTCTTCTCAACCCTTTTCCTTCTATAAATAAAGGAAAAACTTCAGGCTATAAAGATATGTTCCCTACTCCGATTCCAATCATAAAAAAACTCCAACACCTTTTCGTATCTATCTTTTTCTTACTAAAAATTATGAATCATACAAAATTTCATATTGGATATTTATTAGTAAAATATTTTTGCTATCATCATTGCTATAAATCAAAGTTGAATCACCTCTATTTATATTTAGTTATAAATGATACTTCTCAGCATTAAAGCAAACTGGGATGGGTTGTTCTACATTATGGAGTTGGATTTACTTTTTATTTAAAAACAGATTGAATATATTACAATTTTTTGAGACGCCACTAATTACAGAGGATTCCAGAATTACAATCCCATTTACTTATATGACATTAAATTTATGAGTATTGTGTATAGGGATTTGTTACCCTAGTCAAAAATATTACAAAAACAGGATGGGGTCCCAGTCCTTACTGCAAATGAAGTGCAGGAATGGGGTGAGAAAAAAAAATTAAGTGCGTATGACCTCCCTTTTCATTTGATCTTAAGTTAGCAATATGATGTATGGCTGAGGTTAATAATGGGTTATTACTGTTAAGGCCTAAGATCTCAGTTTACTGATGCACCCCCTAACAACTCATGCACCACTGCCTAATTTCTGACATTTTTCCATTTCAATGCCCCATTATTTTGTTTTTGAGATCATTGTCCCTAGTAAAAAAAAAAAGAATAGAGTGGATGGAGTCATGAATACTTTGGTATCCTACCCTTTGTTTCTTCCTACATTCAAATCGAGAATTATTTTATCGATAGGACGACCACAACATCACAAAAACGGAGTTGTCAATCCAGTCTCAACAAAAAAAATTACCTAGGGATTAGGGGTATGTATTCAAATTGAGAGGTTCGTACCTCCCCTTGCGATAAAAGAGAGGAACTAGGACTCCTTCCTAAGACTCCGAAATAACATCATTCTCCATTAATTAAGATCAGAAAAGGTGGACTTCCACGTTTCCCAAGAGTTGAAACAAAGGAAGATCGAAAGAAAATATTTTATCCATCTTCTTTAAAATTCTATATTCCACGACGGACGGAGCGGGTAAATAGCGAGTAAAGTCGTCTCCTCCCTTGGGAATGATTTATATATTAATTCAACAATATAATTATTCAATATTTTATTTGAATTTGTAGAAAGTGCGGTATTAATATCTGATATTAATTTGTATTATTTATGACGGGATGTGACGTCATTTTGAGACATTAAAATTGTAAAAATATGAAAATAATATTTTAATTTGTATTTACATCCTCAAACACAGGAGTATCTCTCAAAATATAGAAAATCAAACTCAAATCCTAGGAGATGCATACCTTTTTAAATCAAAAAGGATATATTTTTATATAATATACATAAGTTCTAATATTTTTTATCACTATGAATGATGAACAAGTGATAACAGGCTAAATTAAAGTGTCGTTTTTCATCATTTTGTAGCATCCAAACAAATATTGTAAATTTAAAACAAGATAAAGATCTAACAAAAACATTTTTATAATCCTAAAATACTTCAACATAAGTTTCATTGTTTATATTTTCAATTTGGTGATTCAGTTAAAAGTCAAGTAGACTCTGATTGATATTACTATAATCTCATATATCTTAGAAAACAAAAAGTCTGAGAAAAAAACTAAGATCAATTTTGGATTAGTTCCTTAAAAATAAATTTCATTCTTTATTTCAATTCATCGGTACAAATTTGAACCATGTTGTTGATTCCTTGCGTAAAATAAGTTAGAATATGTTTTTTTTTATTTATTATTATTTTGAATCAGTAAGATGTATTTCAACATTTAACTGTTTAGAAGAAAAAAAATATATTTAGTACATTATTCACTATAAATCTATAAATTATTTGACTTGTAGCCTTAATTGAGTCAAAACAGTATTGTGCCTTGATCATTGTTGCCTTTCTTCTTCGTCATTCTAATAAAGAATTTTTTTTTTTTTGCTAAAAGGCTGCCAACGCTTCTCCGCGTCTTTAGTTTTAAGGCTGAATAAGTTGGTATTAACACCTAACAATCAAATGAAGAGTAAAAAAACGTAAACTTTTGTTCATGACATAAATGGCTATAAACTTTGTCGAGCATGTACCCAAATACTTGTATGCAAGGCGGAGGAAAATAATCTTTAATCACTTTGATGCATACTAACAATATCTGGCAAACCTTTCTTTCAATTTGGCTATAATTAACAAATAGAGTCTGCTATTTTTTTATTTTTTTTTTACAAAGTTTCGAAAGGATATCTTGAAAAATGAATTCACAAGTTCAAAAATGAAAATCCTCGTCACTCTTTCTAAGTCTAAATTTGCAAATTTTTGGCTTTGAGAAAAGCCTGATCCTTCTTGATGTCCCAACCTTAGCCCTCTGGACTATTATTGGTTGAGCACCCTAGAGAAAAAGTCCAATAGTAGCCACCCTAGCAGCTTTGACTCTCTCAAGTCAGCCATAAGGAAGGCATCCCAGAAAAGATGAGATTGTTCCTAATTTGTGCAACGTTTCGAAGGAAAATACTTTGAGCACCTCAAATAATTCAACAGGTATCTAACTCTTAATATACCAATTTTCAGTTCAAAAGTCTAATAAATAATAAAGTTATTTCTGTGAAATAATTCCTGTAACTTTTTTAAATTTTATTTTGGGCCAACCTATGGGCGAAATTCTTCTCTAGGGATACAAGTAGTAAATTAGTGTAACTTGTAACTTGCAAAGGTGAAATATTGTAATTTCAGTGACCTGTTCAAAACGATACAGAGCTGATTTCCTCCATTGGTCATAATTTCTTCATGTTTTATTATGGAACAATTTTAAGGCCAATAATCGAAGGACCAATAAAACTCTACTATTTTCATTTTATTTATACCAATAAATTGTTTTCCCGGGATCTGGATCCGCAGGATAATTTCCTTTAAAAAGAAAAATCAACCACTTACTAATTTCAATCATTCTTTCTTTTTTTTTTTTGAAAAAGAATAGCCAAGATATGCAATGATGATGGATTATTATTTAACTTAAGTTACTTTATGTCAATTTCCAATAACAGATTAACAATATTTATTATATAATTTAATATGATTTTGACAAACAATATATAATAATTATTATAATTATATTCCCATTTATGTGATAAATAACTAAGAAAAATAAAACAAACATGTAACTCAAGCCATCAAATATGCATAATTATGATTTCCAAAGAAGAACTTCAATATGCAATATATACTGGTTGTAGAATCAGGTAGTTCTAGTGACCAACAAATAATTATATTTTGACTGATAGCGTTTAACATTCTGTTGGTACTGTGATGGACCATATGAGCATATTTGTGCAATTCTATTAAGATATATGTTTATATTATATATTAAATTAAGTAAAAAAGTCAATTTAATTATGTTGGGTTTTTCAATCTACTTGATTTTTGGTAAGATAAATTTAAAAACTTCTTTTTGTTTTTTTTTGAGAAATAGAATTTATCATCAAAAAATGCCAATTTGTTTACCAATCTGTGGTGAATCAACATAAAAACGATCTTAAACACAAATCAAGAAAAGGAGAATATACTAATTTATATTTTTACTTGATATATACATGCAGGTCGGTATTTCATATACATATTTGAGTCAAATCATAGGCAAATTCAAATATGTGGGATGAGATAAGAAACCTAAAACCGTAGCTATGATTTAGACTCTTATTTTTGATTTATGAGCCTTAAATTGAACCCAATATGTATTATCAAATAAAACCAATCCATTTCCCCATTCCTTTTGTTTTAATAATCAATTTGACTAATTTAAGTGCAATTTACGACACACCCAAAGGGTTAATAAGATTAGTTTGTGTATTGAAATTGACGATAATTTGTCTTAAAGAATAGAAATGTAATTCACACTCAATTTGCCTTTGTGTTGACGGGCCATATATGTGACAAATTGTGAAGAAAGATCTAAAACCACTTCAAACACTCTGTCTATTATACCCCCACTTACAAATATACTCTGTTGAAGCTTAAAAAGATCACGCATTAAAAGAAATAACTTATTTTCAAAAGGTAAGGTTCACTTAAGAAAATGAAAATTAAATCCTTGGCCATCCTCGCCGATATTGATAGTGGCTCTCATTTAATATGTTTTACATTAGAACTTGCAATGTTTAAGGACGTGCTTTTTGTAGAGAAAACGCACAATTTTATAACTAGAAAAGGAAAATGGTGTGCTCCTTTTTTTTCTCAATTCTTTAAAAAAATTAACGTTGTGTTATGAAAAGATGTTAATATTGGATAAATTACTTGCTAGTTCTTATTAAAGTTAAAATATAACTGTTCCTACAAATTAACTTTCTTTATTTTGAAAATTCACGCGTATTTGCGAGGAAGGAGACTCTAGATTTTAGTGGTTTCTCTCAGCAGATGTATCTGTTCTCATCACAGTTACCATATTTGAATGGTATTATATAATGTGAAATAGAAATTAAGCAATCAAGCATTAGGACAAAGTATCCTTTGTGGATGTGCTAAGGCCTACAAATCCTTTAGGCATCGTATCGAGTGAATGATGAGGGAAATGTCAGATAAAATTTCAAACCTATACCTACTTGCATCCCTCTTTGATCTGGGCGTAGTAAAACGTGGTCTGACCTGAAACCCCTTGTAGTTCAGTATTCGGTTAAATAGCAATGGAAAAAATCGTTTCTATTGTTATACTACTTGATTGTTTAGGCCCTCAAAATGCCTGACGACATCACTGCTGACGTCACATTTAAGAACACTTTTGTTTAAAGTCTGCCTCGCATATGATAAGCAAATAATTACTCTCATATATGGAAATCATATCTATAAATAAATAAAAAAGTACATGCAACTCAAGCCACCCCCAAATATGCATTATTATGATTTGCAAAGAAGATCATAAATATGCAACACATATGTATACCTTGGATGTTCTCAATGATGAAGATGAACAATGTACATACATAAATAGGCAGAAGTTGTAGTTATTTATGTATACCTCAACATGAGTATAAATTGTATACAGATGTGCGTATTTTTTTTTTTTTTTTGTTAAAGAATATAATATATAAAAATACTTTTTTTATTCATTTCATAAAATAACAAAATGTAATTACATAAGCAGTGCAAAGTAGTTACTTTTTTTTTTTTTTTAAATTAAAAGAAAATGAATAGACAATAGAGAATGGTGCGTTCCTTCGTCGTTCTCGTGCAAGAATAATATGTAAATGAAAGAAAAGGAACGAAGAAAGAGAGAGAACTGAAGAATTAGTAGTCTCATTATTTATTTATTTCTATCGAAATAAGCAGAATAACTTTTTATAACTAAAGAAGATAAGTTTTTATTTGTGTGCGGTTAGGGGAGACCAGGTCAGTTAAAAGACGAGAACGTTGCCATTGGTGAAGTGTTGGTCCTTGTTTATTCCGTCCACTCCAGTCTTAGGAAATATCTCCTCTGTCCTTAGGGAACATTTCCTACCAATGTTGATGATTTATTACGACAATGCATTCATATCATGGCACATATTTGTGTTTTCCTTATAACAAAATATAATACAAACAGATTATATTTTTACTTAGCTATATATCCACCCAATTTTTTTTAAAAAAAGGTTACACTTTTTAAGAATAACATACTTTTCACCGGAACATTTTAATAAAGTAAGAAATACTTATATTTATTTAATTCCAAATTGTTATGTGACTGTAAAATGATTGGATTATTCGATGTAGCCACCCTCAGCATTCATGACGGCCTCCCACCTCTTTCTGAAGCCTTGTATTTACCTTGATAATATAGTCTTTCGGCATTGCATTCCAGCCTTTTTCTTTTTTTGAGTCATTGATGAGGTGATTCTTTCTTCTGGCCCTTGACTTCCTCCCCAGGTCCTCATGAACGATCCTATGGGCTGTAGTATAGGTAAAGAATAGGGCCTTTGCCATGTCATGGAATGGTTGTGATTGGATGTTTCTTGGTTCGAGCTATGACAGCTAAAACTTTAGCCTATGTCCGACCTCTTCCACCTAGATCCTTTCTTCCTTTGAACTGCCCCACGCTCTTCATATCGTTTTTGATGCCATAGATTGTCTTTGGGCTCATCCCCAGAGTCTTAGATATCTCAGTTACCGTCATTCCGTGCGATGACATGACGACCACAATTTGGCGTTTCACGTCCATATCATCCAGAATATTTTTTTTTCAAATTGAAAAGTAAATCACTGTGTTAAATTTATCAGCGTTTTTTTTATTCAAAGCCATTTATGTAAGTTTTACCTTTTCTTTTTTAACATGGGTATATATTAAATGCAAATGTCTCGGTGTGAGTGTCCGGGAATTACGGTCAAGCCAATGAATACAGTTTGGTGAAATGTTTCATGTAGCTTCTAAAGGCTCCAAAGACGGTTTTGCCAACATTATTTTTAGGTATTCAAGGTCATAGTGGCCTTAAAATAGTATTTTAATAAAAGCTAATTATTTGACTACCAAAATGATATGGTTCAATGGTTTTCCAGGCATAACATGTTGGTACAGTGACTTGCTGGAATGTGTAAGGCCTGCCATCAGCCAGAGACTTCCCCCAGGATTCAACTACCGTTCCATGTAAACATCTGGTTGATTCTGAGGCCAATACTACAGAAATAAGGAATCATAGCATACCCTTTACAGTTAATGACACCCAATATTATAATAGCACCTGAATTTTTACTTTTGAAGACATAAAAACTTTGTGGACCTCTTGGCAGATGCAACTATAGTTTTAGTTGTTAAATGATGGATCAACAGTGAAGAGTTTTTCATGAGAAAAGAAGCTAATGTAACTACAAGTGGGGTTTAAAGGGCTAAGAAATATAATACCCTGGATCACTCTTTTGGCCTTCATTAGATTAGTGAGGAGATTATCATGCTTTAGTTGATAAGAGGTAAGGTCAAGATCATCTGAAAGATCTTGGTAAATGGTTGCCTTGCTCATCTGGTTATCATTTGTCAACTTACTCATTCAAGAACCTGGGTATACTGTTAACGACCGTCTGAGACCAGCCAATAATCGTGGGATGCGTTTCTTACTTTTCTGATGCTTAAATTTCTTCCTGATAGCATTGCAAAACCTTTTAAATTCGTCGTATAATACGATGGACAGTTCGATTATGGAAATTTAGAAGCTTTGCAATATCTTTTGCTTCATGGTCCTCGTAGAAGGGAGTAAAAACTACATCTCTTTTGCTCTTTCCCATATTTATCAATTGATTACAAAAAAAAAACCCATAAAGATAATAAATTTAAGCAAAGGGTCACTAAACCTAGGGAGTATCTCATTGGAGTCATGTTTAAGATTTTAAATCCAGCTTTAAAATGAGGAAAAATTATCTGAAATACACCCCAAATTATTTGCATTATATTAAAACACCTTTAGTATTCTGGAAAGTTTCATCAAAATATAAATTTTCAAGGTTGTATTATGATCCCTTTGTAAGTCAAACCAGCTTTCAAGAATAAAAAGTATTGGCACTCTCCCCTGTCTACCCTACGACAGGAAAATAAGAGTACTACTACCTGAGTTTGTGCTTATTCCTCGTTCCTTTTCAACTTCTCTTTATTTCTTTACTCAATTCTTTTTTTATTATTATTAATCAAAGAAAGTGAATTGGCAGAATTTATTTAAAATAATTGTTTGTTTGAGAAATGACTTTTCGTATTTCAAATAAGTATATACATATGTTTTATAAAGGTATACACATATATGTAATTTATTAATTAATTATTCATCCACTCCCCCCCATCTCCCCAAATCACTCTCACACCAAATTAAATAGTGTATGTGTTGACTACAGACGATTCTTTAAACTCATCAATGTAATGGAAATCTTTTTATTTATTTAGTTTGCATTGTATTGTATATATAAAATAAAATGTGCAATATTTACAGTCAAACCTATGATTAAGAGGATAAATAAATGTTTTTACAGATTGTGGGGGACTCAGCACTTGATGAAACATGACTAAATTAAAGGTGGTACCATCTTGGGCGCCAAAATATATATTTTATATCAACAATATGGACTCATTTTTAATAAATCTTGATGAACTTCACCAAATGCCTTCGACTTAACATCTGTATATACAGACCCAAAACTAGCAGGGATTGAATCAACATAGCTCATGGGCAACGTGCTCAGGAGAAATTCTTCTCTTAAACTCCATGTGCATAAGTTTGCGCCGCGGTAATTCCTAGAGAAAAAAAATTACTTGCTTATATGGATTTCACAAAAGATTCTTTGGTCATATGCAAAGCCAATAGAAATACAAGGTGATACCAAATCGTGTTTACGACTGATGTTTGACTTCAACCACGCTTTTAATAGTGACGTCATAGTGTATAAGTAGTTGCGTGTTTTGTTTACATTTTCCATCGTATCAAATAAGAAACAATCTACATTCTTGATTCTACAATTTGACGAGATCTTTATTTTATTAAAAAAAACATTCAACCCATTGAGGATCTTCCACGTTGTAGTGAAGCATATGAAGCTAAGTATCAGTTTCTATAGGTAATCACTTTGGCATAGTGGACCACAGCAAGGAATGAAGAAGATTGTCGGATTTCATTCAAATCCATTTAGTAACATTAGATCCTCACCCTGGTCATCATCAATTCCATCATTCAATCCCAGAACAATATATTCAATCCATAAAAATTGTATTTACTTATAAGTTATTGGTATTGACTGTCATTTGTTAGGATGGCTATAAATTATCATAAACATTCTTCATCAAATAGAAGATACTAGATGAAGATTCCTTAGGGAGAATATATAGAGTTCAATCTAACATAAGATAGTGTTACTTCGCCACTGCTGGCATTAAAGAATAGGTGATTGTGATAATGCGCCACATAATTACATATACTAAGGATCATGAATTTAAAAAAATAAACATAATATGCATTTTTATATAATGATTTAATTCAATGTACGTATTTTAAAATGAATATTTCATTGATTTAGAACTGATTACTTACAGTCAATCAGTGCCTATATTGACTCTTTGTGGATTTGACACAAGAAGAAAACTTCGCTCCCAATAGCATTACAGTTGTGTTAAAGAAAAACTCTTTTACTTTGAAACAAATGTTGGGCATCCAATTTCCGAGGAATTATTTGATAAGGTTTTCAGACTTTGCTAGAATACAGGCACTCTACTAAAGTTTATTTTCTTAAATTAAACAATGAGCTACAAGAAAAAAAAATATATAATTTCCGTCTCTATTTTTTAACTAACGAAATGTAAATGTTTTTGCTTACAATATTAGTATACTTTAGTCTAATGAATGTACGAGTGTAAATAGTTTTTTTATAATTTCATATCCTTCCTTTGGATACTTTTCCACAGATATGCTGATGAGTCAATCCATCACATATGGTTCGCTATCAAAAAAAAAAAAATCCCATGCAACTTAATGAAATACTTCTCTATTTTTTTTTTGCAAAATTCCAAAAAAGATTCCAATGGTTGAAGCCCCATATCCAACAATCATAATAATAAATACTTCCTCTTCACAGATTTTAGGAAGATGTAAATCATTAGATGGTTGTTCTATTGTATTTTCATCATTATTTATATCTTCTTCAATCTAACCTTTAATGATTTGAGGATAAATTATATCATCAAAGTCTTGATAAAGTTCTATGTTGTCTTCTGAATCGGTTTCGCTCAAAATAGGACCTAAAAGGAAATACAGGATTAATATATATACATTACTGCATTGGTGATACTACATCCTGTAATTTATTGAAACATAGAAAAAGAAACATTGGCCTTTCGCAGATCTGACAGGAGCATTATAAACAACTATCTTTTCTGAGCCACTTACTACGAGTATCCGAAATCGATACATGGCCTCTACTGCATTAGGATGAGAGTGGGTTCGTCCAATATATCTTATTCTTGAAAAAAAGTTTTCAAGACAATCTTGATTTAAACGAGATGTCATTATATAAATATATATATTTAAGAGACTTCAGTATCAGCCCTTTAACAAAATCCTCCTCATTCCATTTTCCAAACCTCTTACCACTGATAATAAGTTTACATCAGGATTTAGTAAATCTCTTTTCCAGTTCTCCTTTTATCGCTTCCTTAAAATTAGATTTGAATTTTAATAATCTATATTCCGATTGAAGGATTTTCACTTTTTCGTGTAAATCTGCATTCTGTTTCCTTAATAACTCGAGTTCTAGAATGAGTGGATCTTTTCTGATATTAGAAGTCCTACAAATTTGTATAATCTGGGATACACATGCTTGATTAGATGCGTTAACCTTTTCTAACACGAGTGTTTGTGTTGATTTTATGTTGGTTTGGGATGATTTGTCTAATTTCTTCAAATATATTTCATACGAATCTTCTACAAAAGGGTCCACTATCTTAATTCATTTCGTTTTCCTTGGAGCTTTCTCAAATCCTTCTCCATGTATGACACCTCTGGAAGGGATAGCATCTTCTTTTAATTTTCTTTTTAATATAGTCCCAGTATTTTTCCTCAAAATGATTCTCACAACGTTCGAGGATATTTTCCTAAGGGATCCTTTCCATGACAAGTACTTTCACATTTTTTCCTCCTTGAGGAATCCATCCTTCGGAAAATGATGATAAATTGTGTTGTTAAGAGAATCACAAATGGCAACTGCACAACTGACAGTTTCATTGTGCGAATATATTATACTTTTTCAGAATGGCGAATAGGAATTATTATCGTAATAATAATAATCAATTAGTAATAATATATATATATTGTAAAATGTAAATAAGATATATAATATCATACTCCAAAGATACCAAACTTATCTCTCTCGGCCCACAACGTAGTCCCAGTTCTTAATTTTGGCCTTTTGTAAATTTGTATTTGGTACCCTTTCTATTTTTTTGTATGACGTCAAAATCTCCTTCTCTTGTCCAGCAGTCGGTACGATACATCAAATTGAAAATTCTAGCAAGCCCGAGTACATGATATTGTAACCTTGTATTTCTATTAACCTTGGTCATATGGAGTGAATTTCATAATATAATATTTACATATACTTAATTAGTGCGGACCAACCACAGGAACATCTATTTTTTTTACAAAAAAAACGTGATTTTTATCGTAGCAAGAAAATACAACGTAAACCCGATATGGGATATGATTAAATACTTTATTTAGCTATACTTTTTATTCAAATATGTCCTCCTTTACAATCAACAGTACCATTAGCCGGTAAACGGGTTGGCAGCCCTTGACGATGAACGCAGTGTCAGGGCTAGAGAAGAGCAATATGGAGATAGGGCGGAAGTCAGTTATATTGTTGTTTCATAAGTTTTGGTGCTTCTTGAATGTATAGAGCCGTAGTATACTTATTGATGTTGTAGGCAGTCCGAATGGGTTCTGCAACCTTCTTGATACTAACACTGGCAAAAAAGAGATCTCACACGATTTGCCAATTGTTGTTGTTGCTCCAACATTCTGATACTTTTTTGTTTCAGCTGTCGTTTGATTGCGTAATGAAACATTGTAATTATAAATAAAGGTGAAAAAATCGTAATTAAATACTAACTGCAAGTTTTGACGACCCACTTCGTATATAAAGTACTTAGCCTCTTAATTGTTAGATTTGGTTCTAAGAATCTTGCCCCTCCAATGCTACCCTTTTGAATATTACTATCGGAAAATTCCCAACAGTACAAAATTGTCCTGAAGAAATTGTCATTAGTAGAAAACTACTTGTAGGAAGGAAAATTCTTATTTAAAGAAAAAATTCCCGAACTATAATAAATAGTTAGTGATTTATTTTTCAATCTGTCCAATCTACAGACTGGACTGACCCATATATGGATCCTTATAACATAGTTATAGTTATTGCATGTTTAGAAAACCTGTTGAACATAGATAGCGGTCCTGGAATCTTCTATTGTTTGAAGAAGTAATATTTACGAGAAAGATGAGGAGATGAAAATTAATCCAAAAAGGAAAACCAAAATAAGCTAAGTTTCATACGAAAATAGAGTTCAATCC
The DNA here is from genome assembly GCF_016086655.4 of Lepeophtheirus salmonis. NCBI lineage: Eukaryota > Metazoa > Arthropoda > Copepoda > Siphonostomatoida > Caligidae > Lepeophtheirus > Lepeophtheirus salmonis. The sequence goes on from NC_092584.1 coordinate 22,095,014, forward strand.
CTCCTTAGATACAAATATATTGAAAAAATATTAAGGAAGTTATATATATTCATACTATGACACTTAATGCAACAGTTGTCAGAGTCACTCAAAACAACATCTGAACCAGTGTTAAATATGTTTGGTTTCTGTTTTGTTTTGTTTGAACCACACCTGTTTCTCCTCCCAACAATATTGTCAAATTAGCCGGTTTCTGACTATATTTAGCAAAATTTGGCAGCATCTGTCCATTTATTTTTACTCGGTGGCTACATTTCTGGTAAAATAGTAAGGATACTATGTCAATGGTGGTCAAGACTGCTGGGTCGAAGTCAATGTAGCTTGAGGATAGACTAACCTTGTCTCGAAAGCATTTACTATTCCTTATAAAGAGTTTTATGAGTCTTCTTGCAGACCTCAATCTCAATTGTTTGTCCTAAAAATGAGTTGCTACATTTTGAAAGGTTAGGAACCACTTTTTTTTAAATGTATTTTTACTTGTTTTAAATATATACCTGACTACTTCTGAGCCTACTTACTCAGCTACAAAGAATATTTAAGACAGAAAATTTTTGCAAGTTATATTTTTACAAAGTACATATCTTGAGAATTATATTTAAATTATGATAAAAGTTTTGAGATTACTATTCCATTCTTAACTCAAACGTAGCAATAGTAATCCTTTTCAGTATTTTTGATGGCGCAAACAATGATTTAAGGAATGAAAGTCATTGAAACTTTCATAATTTTTATGTTTTTTTGAAAAACTATTTGATTGTTGGTGTCCATAACTAAAACACTGCATAAAAGCCTAGACATGAGGACATTATGAGGAGAAAATTACTTGGTTTGAAATTGAACAAGAGTTTTGGATTTTTATATAATCAATTGAACGACACATTAAGGACTTTTTCTCTCAAATAAAGATGTTGCAGTTAGAAGCAAAGAAAGAAGAAAATAAGAACATTTCAGCTTGTATTCAAATATATGAATGTCAGCTGTTTATCAATTTTTTAGGAAGATTTAAAATCCCCCTACAATTTATTTCTTAATGGCCCAACAAAATTATCAATTGGACTATGGCTTGCAGATCATTAGATTAATTTGAAGGTAGTGATCAATAGTTTTAGTAGGGATTTAGTAAAATAAGGACATTAACAAAATGACAATGTGGAACAAAGATCATGGAAAGGAGATTTTTTCAAATTTATACTTATAAATTTGTTGACTTACTATTCTGGCCTATTATAGTCATGTACCTTCAAACAACACAGATATGTTGGTAAACCCAAGGATGATTGGCTACGGGATATACCCTAAATTTGAGTAAGATACTTTAAACTGATCAGATATAAGATTTTTTGGACATATATAATCATAATTCATCATATTTGTTAGTTGTGTCAATTTGTGTTACATTTAATTTAATTTGAGGTGAATATTATATATGTAGTATTTTTATTGAAATCTTGTACTTGAATAGTTTGACTCAAAAACTTAGTTAATGCAATTGTAAATATAAGTTCAATGGGTCCTTTAACAGAAATAAATGCATTTTTTTACTTTTGACCTTCTAGTGTTGCAAACGTATTGCATAATTAAAAAAGTTATAACACCATGTTCAAATACCTATATGAACAAAATGCATCTTTTTTTTTAATTATCACCAAAATTAGTCAATGAATTACTTGGCTGATTATCATAATCAGTCCTCCTACTACACTTGCTGCAAAGAAAAATTCTTGCTTTGTATTATACCATTAGGGGTTCAAAATAAGTTCATTTGGTTTAATCACAATAGCAACGGAAAATATCACATTAAATTAGTATTCTAATAAAACCAAACTTTTTGATAATGTGATGTTTAGAATGATTCAATAATGATGACAACGGATTATATTCGTTATGTACTCGTTCCCGTTCTAGATACCTTCTTCTAAAGAGACACTAAGGAAGAAGGCATTTGAAATAAAAGCAACCACTTTGAATACTGACAGGTATGGCTAGAAATTATTTATATGCCTTTTCAGTATGTAAAGCACTGAATGTTAACCCTGATGATTTGAAGAATGGTTACTTACATGACGTTTCATTCAGCCAGCTGTGAGCAGATGTGAAATGAAGGAAATAAATACAAGTCTCACTCTGTATCTAACAAGGACATTGGTATGTATTACATCGTTTTAATATCCTCAATTCTACTTCAAGTCCAATAGGAACTCACACTTACAACTTACAAAACAGTTATACATATTACTTTCTGTCATTCATGAGGACACAGACTCACAGTAACACTTAATACTTGGAGATTCTCTCATCAAGATAGAACGTAGAATGATAACCACTTTCGGAAATAAATAAACCCTCTTCAGATTACCAACAACAATACAAATCGAAAGTTCAAAAGACAATTTACAACCTTGCTGATAGGTATAAAATTAGCTGATTGCACATGGATATCTTTTGACCCTTCTTCTTGCTAGGCATTGACTTTTTATGGATACATATTACAATTTTATTATTTTTCTGTCATTGAACATATTGATCTGACACATTAAAAGGTTTATTGAAAGTTTTGTATCTGCAAATGGATAACAATGAATTTTCCCCGTTTGGCCATCAGGCACACGAAATTTGTGTAGGTTAAACATAGGGCGTCAAAGAAGATTCAAAACAATATCCACTACTTGAAAAAAAATAGAATTACCTTAAGATCAAGGGGTTGTACAGTATAAACTTAAGCCTTTGGAGCCGATAAAAATTATCACCACCACTTCATAAAGCGTAAAATATCACCTCCTTATTAGGAAATTTCTTTTTTGCGATGTTGTCTCCGATGAACACTACCTATGTTCAACGGTTTTTCTGTAGATGAGAAAATTTACTAATCCTTACGTGAGTCAGTTTCATCTGTAGTTTGGACAGATTGGTAAATAAATTATTCCGAAATAGTATAACTGTCGTCAATTTCTCAGAGATGACAAAATTTTCTGAGCGTAATTTTCTTAGGAAAGTATTCACATGTATAACCTGAAAAACAGCCTTTCTAGTCAAGCATATGTTTTGTGGTTAGTTCAATGTCATGGGGAAATGATGACTTTACCGCATCGAGTGAGAATGTAAGAAGCCATAATCCTGATAAATCTTGGGTGACACTCCCAAGGACAAGGATACTAAAAATGGGTAACGGGTCTCCTAGCATGACAATGACCCAAAGAATACGGCAAATGTAACAAAAGATTGACTCAAGAAGAAGCCATTGAAAATCTTTATCAGTGAGTAAACTTAGATAACTAGCACCTGTTGCTTAACAACAAAATTTGAGTGCTTACGACACCTGTTCATACACCTGAAGGACGTTTTATGCTTCTGTGGCGGCAATCCCAAAGTGTTTGGCGTTCGTCAAAAAAAATTGTATGAACCAACGAAGATATATTATTCGAAAATCGTGGAAAAAGCAGAGTGCACTTTTTGTGATCCACTCCAGACTAGACCATGTTGAAATTGCAGACTTATTCAACCTAGACAAGTCCTTTGTCTGGAGAGTCAGAAACTAGCTGGTGAGCCATTCGTCTAGAAACAAGACTCTACTTGATGACAAAAATGCATAGAAAACGTTGGCATGGTGGACATAATTTTATTTTGACTCAGTAGGACCCAGTGTTTGACCTCCAAGCTCACCAGACCTCAACCCCATGGACTTATTTGTATAGGGCACAGTTGAGTGATATGCCAACATATTCTCCTACAACATAAAATCCAAGCTGATGTCCAAGATCCAGGAAAAATTCCGGAAAATGCCAAAGGAGACTGTCATTAAGACCTGCTCCTTTTCCTGAGATCGAGTGGAGTCTTTTAATGACATCACAGGCGAATATATTGAATAATACTATTGTTTTTTTTTTTAAATTGAGCTATCATTTGAAATTGGTTTTTATTAAAATCAAATGATTAGTTTAGAAGAAAAGGTGTTTTTTTGTATCCTGTTGGTTGTTAAATAAAGCTAGGACACTCTACATATTTCCTCCATTGTATTTGTAAGGGGATTGAACATTTTGCCAGAGATAAATTATGTCATTTATAGCTATTAAATGATTGTGTGTGTTTGACCACCATGCTCTCCATGCCTTTGTTCAAAAGGCATTTAATATTAATATTTTATTTTATATTTTTCGACAAGAAAAAAAGCACACAAACATAGAAATATTGTGTTTTTTGTTGTTTTTTTTCCTTCTTTCATTTATTTTTTGTCCTTTTGTGGCGTGACTTACAAGCAATTCGGTAAGTAAGCCAAAGTGTTTTCATACATTCATATATCTCCATGTCATGCAAAAGATAATTGTTTTTTTTTACTAAGTACAACAACATATGTACATACATTAGACTGGTTCCTAAATTAGCTTCTTTCAAAATCTTGGACATTGTCCCAAAAAAAACAAAAAACATTTTGATAAAAAATGAAGACATAAAAGTTTAAGCAATATTCATTCATCCTTAAAAGTTGTACAGAGATTTTATTTGCTATAAAAGATCACTTTTTCTTTTTTTTAATCATTACAATACTTATATAAAAGTAATTCAATTAGGATAAATAGAATCATTTAAAAGTATAAATAATTCAGATAAATAACCAATCTTTCTAACGTTTGTATATTGTTTTTCCCTAAAATCATTATTTCTTATTAAAAAAAGGATCAATGATGGAGCTCACGTAATAGTAAATTAATTTTTTTTAATAAACACTTATTTATAAATTCTCAAATTTAGTTGAAATATAGCAAGTACAAAAAAATTTAAATAACTAAAAAATCTTACAAACGTTATTGTAAAAGTTGTCTCTAAAATGAAAATTTATTATAAAAAGGCTAAATGAGGTATTATTCATAGAGTTGTTGTAGTTGTAAATTAATTATTCAAAAAACACCTATATAATTAATAGTAACACTAGTTTAAATAGAGCAATTAAAAATTTATAAATATATATATTAGATAAATAAACTACCTATCAAAAGTTATCAAAAAGATATTTCCCAAAAAGATTATATATTATAAAAAAAAAAAAAAACTATCAAAAGACCTCGAATCGTGTACAATTTTTGTTCTTCCTGTAATACAAGAATAAGGATTTTAGAATGCAAGGAGTGAAATATATACTGAAATAAGATCTTTGTGAACAGTAGCTACCTGTTATATGCTCTTTTTGGAGTGGTGAATTAACAAAATTAAAAAACTAAAGCCTAGATACACCAACTGATATAAAATTTAGGGCGAGCTTAATTTTAGACTACTCAAATTGAGTGAGATCATGAGGCAGGGCTTAATCCAATAACGCCCACTAAGTTAATGCATGTATAGGATTTTCATATTTTAATAAATCTTTTATCCATATCTATGAGCAAAACTGTTTTGCCATTTTAATATTAGTTCAAAATCGAAGATTTTTAGTTTTTGATTAGAAATTATTACTTTTTAGTGTAAGTAACTGACTACATTCTTTTGTTTTTAAAAAAATAACGATATTTCTTTCATTACAGATTGATGTTAACGCCACAACGATCTATTTACGAATGAACAAAAAAAAAAGAGAAAAAAGCACACGCCTAAAGGTCAAAGCCACACAAAAAACCTTCAAAACGCATAATCGACCATACATTTTGAAAAAATTGCGATATACAACTCAAATTATAAAAATTAGAGGTCATGATCAAAGGTCATCCGAAATAAATTTTGAACCATAGCTCAAATTAGTGTTATTTGTTATTAATTCTTAGAGAAAATGATATTCCCAGAGATTTGTGCTCTAGCAAGTGTCCGCTTTAGTTAATGATTCTATCAATTATAACTTGTCCAAAAAAGTTTTAAAAGCTCATCGTTAAGGCCCATGTGCAACTTTTAAACATTTATTAATATGGGTAAAAGCTCATATTTCTGCATTTTTTTTTTATTGTAAAAATTAAAAAAAATGAAATATGTTTTTTTTTTTCAAAATATGAAGAAAAAAAACAAATTTAAGAGACAGTCTAACCTAGAAACATTGTACTACAACCGCAATGATTGGAACATTATTATATCAGAAACTTAAGGGAAGATGTCAAAAGAACAAAAGAGTAGTTTAAGAGTATGTAGAGTTTGAATTAAAAAAGGTTAATAATAAATTATGATAACATGAATATAATAATTATTATTTTAATTCTGAGTATGAGTTTCCGTTTTATAATAAGGATGAACAAAGAGACATGTCAAAAAAAATTATACATAGATAATTAAAAAAATATATTTGATGTATATAGTAGTATTGCCCAATATTGCCCGGTGTTATTAAACGTCGACGAACAGACAAACATTGTTTTACTAATCTATAGGAATTAAAATCAAATTGGACCTTGCGTCGACAGCGATTTTTGTATGATTTAGCTGTCTAATGGCGTCTTTTGTTTTGCCTGCGGATACGTTGTTCTATTAACTAACTTTATTGAAAAAATGGCGATAGCTGCTCAGATATAAAAAAATTAAATTGGCCTTTTTTAAGATGACTCCCCCATTACTCAAACCTTGACGTACCACAGTTTAAAAAACAATGTTCTAGTTTATCTGATACGGCATTATATTTAATGTAGCTTACAAAATTTGCCAATTTTTTCCAAATATATATTTTTCATTTTATTATTTGAAATTTGTACCCAACATATTCTAATAAGTCATATTTGAGTATTAAAAAAATAATTACTCTGGTACATACTATAAATACGTTTGAAAAAGATTTAAAGTGTATTCATTCTTACAAAACTTTTTAATTCCTGTTTCAGAACAAATTTAAATAATAATAATTACTCCGTTTATGATTATGTTTTATCTTATATTACAGCTTAATAATTAACAAAAAACCGCGCCATGTTGGAGGCATGTTGTTGTTATTAATAGTTATAAAATAAATGGACAATATTTTGGAGATTGTTCTAATAAAACTTTAATTTAAAATGAAAATATCATAGCCTATTTATATAGAAGCAAGGGTTCATTTCACAATTTATAATTATGAAATTTAAAAAAGCTTATGTATGATTCCATTAACTCGACTTCAATTTAAGGCAAGCTTAATTTTGATACTAATTAATCCTCTGTAAGTGAATATCCTTCTCATAATGCGGTTAGTGAACTGGGTAAAATATAAAGCACAAAAATAACACGTTAATTAAATAATTAGTAGTTTACTATTAATAAGTCATTGAAAGTTTGTTTTATTTTTAAACTTCTGGATTCATTTTGCACTCGTATTTATCAATTAAAATGCACATAAACTTGTGGGAATGTAAGACAAAGAAAAAAAAAAAATCATTTTTAAAAATAATCATAACAACATGAGTGTGCTGTTTTAGCAAGATATAATTTCTTATTCTCCGAGTAAAAGCATTAAACTTTTATTACTGATAAAAATATCAATGAAATATTTATTACTTTATGGGAATTTAGGGAATCAAATTATTACCCATGAGTTTTTGATGAGGTTGCGTTTATTATACATAAAAAAATAGATACAATCTGAGGATAATTTTGTATCTACCATTTTACGCCTTTGTCCTCATTTTGAAAAAAAAAAAAAATCTGAGAAATCAAAAGGAAAAACAGGGGACACACTTTTAAACCAAACAGCAATTTAAATCACCAAACCTTGATGAAAGATTCCTAATTATACATATAAATCCTGAACGAGAAATTTTCTAAACGAAATAAAGCATTGTGCATAATCAAATTGTTTTTTTTTTCAGGAGCACACTGAAAAATATTGGAGAGAGAAAATATGGAATCAAAGGAATTAAAAACAATTTTTATGTATCTCAATGTGTATATTGTCCACTTATCTAACAGTAGGTTAAGGCGATTGACCAAATCTATCATCCGTTTACGCAGAATTCACTACACATAACTTCAAATCGCAACTATTCCACTTTTCAAAATTAAGAGGTTTCTTGTGTAAGGTAGAGAACGTGGCAGGTTAGTAATTCTTGTACTTCTTTTTACCCCGATGAAAGCTCATTCAAAGACCAGTTCATCCACAGATAAGTTCATCTCCAGGAACTAATATATTTTTATATAATCTAAATTATAATTATTAGAGAAGGTAAAATGAGTGTGCTCTACTCTACAATAGTAAGACAGCTATATCAAATTAAAAGAAAATAAGAATAACATAAAGCTATGTGTCAAATTTGTTGCAATCGGATGTTAAGAGGAAAATAAAGTTTTTCGTTAAGCATGAGAAATTTAAGTCCTTATTTCAATTATCAACTTCTTTACTAGGATAATGATTATATCATTGAATTATTAAATCTTATAATTAAAAGCAGAATAAAATACTAAATCATAGTTGACTTTTTTCATCAAGAGATATATGTATTCTAGGGGAGGAATTTTCCTCAGGATAAACTTGTCTCGGGAGGAACTTTCCTTATGATGAACTTAATTTACGATGAGCTTGTTTTGGGATTAATTTGCCTTGGAGTAAAAAGAGGGCGTTGAACTTTCTGTACACTAGTGATGACAACAATTCTATAACATTTGATTTGTTGTAATTTCGAGTATAAAACTAATAATCTGCCCAAGAATTAGAGATGAAATCAAATACTTTAACTAAGATAGTTTGACTTAACTTTATTGTATCTCACATAAATTTGTTAGCATTTTCCACTTGATTTGAGGACAATGAGAAGTTCCTTTATATTAGTGTTATGTCTAGAATAATTCATATGAGAGCTTGAAATCCCCTTGTCATATATGAATTTTGATTCTACTAACATCATCCATTGTAAGACGGTTATAATCTTTTCGAAGGGATTCGTAGTATATTAATATATTTTTAATAAATCAGTAACTCAATCAATGGAATATTAATACTTATTTGTAACTTTGTCGAATTAGTCATTGTACTTATATGATAATTTCACCCGTTAGGGACCATAAGGTCCCTGATGATATTTTCATCCAATTTTCTTATATTTTATACAAAACAACGTTCTTTTAATTTGCAAAGATCGCATATATAGGTTTCAAAATATTTTTGGGGACACCGGTGTCCCTTTTGTCTTGAAGGGTCAAAAGACGAATAAATAATTTTTTAGAAAAATCCTATATTTTCAATTCTTATAATTATTTCTTAAACCCCACCTAAACATTTTCTTTAATTAAAATAAAAATAAAGAAGCTTTCTATCATAATCATAAGTAAATAACTATTCTTTTTAAGCATGATAATCACCGTCAGTATTTTTTTATTTTTGTACAGAATCGATACATAAAAATACTTCGTATGATTTACATTGAATATGAGTTTTATTCTAGAATTTTTTATTGTTCCAATTTCTACATTTCACTCTCCTCAAAAAAAAATTGATAGTTTGTGTGGAATGGATTGAGGAATGATATTTCGGCGTGATGCATGACTGGTTTGTAAACTTTGCATTCGTCTAATATATTTACCCATAATTGATTTTGGTAAAATAATTTTGAAATTCCCTTTCACTCTTCTTAAAACCAATGAAACTTGATTTTTGCGTTACAAACTCATACTCTCAAATCATTGACTATTTTAGCTCAATTTCATCTCTACTCATATATTTATATTTTTTCATAGTTGGCATATTTTTCTTAATTTTTCTTTCAGGTCCAATACAATATAATCCATTTTCGTATAATTTATTCACTAACTGGGAAGAACTGAACAAATTATCCAAATATAGTGTACAGTAGGATTTTTTGAGCTTCAGAGAAAGTCCAAGTACAACAATTCCTCCAAGACCATATTCATTATTTTTTTTCTTCACAAGGTATAAATTAAACTGATCCTGTTTTACTGCAGCACCTATACCACCATTTGGAATCCCCCACTTTAGGGTTTTATTCTTCATATATTAATTGCCGGACATTTTTCATTTGAACTTAGTCATGTTTACGTCAATTCATTATTCTGGAGCATTGAACATGGGAAATCTAGATGCTTCATTTAAATGGTAAATAGTTGCTCTTATTTTTTAAGATTAGTCTGATTTATTTGCTTATAAGTACATTAATGCATTTTTGATTCCCTCAGAGGATATAAAATTATCAACGCTCCAATAAGATGTCAAATTAGGAAGCTTCATCACTGACTTTATAATATTAATTCCCAGAAAGGCAGGGATTTCTTTTACATTTGTTACAAACTTCCTACCATTATAACGTAATTAATAAATATTGTTACCCATAACTTATTTTACCCTTCAGGACAATAGGAACACCCACGTCCCTTTGTTTAAAACATAACATAAAAAAAATAACGAATGAACTTGAAATTTTCACAGTAGATTAAATGGACATAATGCAAAATAAAATATGTTATATAACTTCTAAATTAGCAACAAATGTTTAATTATAAATTATTAAAATTGATTGTACAAATTGTCAAAAATATCAAAGCTAGCCTGAGTTTAGATAAGATATTTATTTTAAAAAGATCAATAGGACAATAAAATCAATGAAAGAACCGATATACCGGGTGTCCCGAAAGTCTTGACCGGTACCTTCGATGGCTTTTTTCGAGATTTCAGAGACTTTTTACGTAAATGTTGTAACAATAAAACATAAAGACCGTTTTCAAATTAATAAGTTTTGTTTCAATAATATTTCGAAGTTCATAATTTGTTTTTGACATGCAGACTAAAAGACATAAAGTAGCTCCTCTGCTTCGTGCAGGAATCAGTCACAAGGAGATCTCTGAGGCCACCAGCATGTCCGCCAGCACCATTGGCAGGATCAAGAGGAGGTTGGACAAGGAGGAAGGCCTTGAAGACAAGCCTCAAAGTAGGAGACCTGTCTTAAAGGCCATCAAGAAGAAGATCAGGGCCCAGATCAAGATAAACCCTCTTCTGAGCATAAGAACAATTGCCAAGAAGAACAACATGGTTAAGCCTATTTCTGCCAAAATTGTCAAGGACATTGGGGCAATTCCTTGGTCCGTACCATCCGTCCCATGTTGTCCATGGCCAATATGGAGGCCAGATACATCTGATGCAAGAAGATTTTGAACAACATAAAAAGCAATGGGGACAGAATTCTCATTTTTTCCGATGAGAAAACTTTTACAGTGGATCCAGTCTTCAACCGCAAAAATGATCGCTACATTAGCCTTAATGGTTATGTGGGATCTGAGAAATATTTGTCCATGAACAAGCACCCATCCAGCATCATGATGCTTGGAGTTGTTGGCTCATATGCATCATGCCATGCCTCCAGTCTTCTTTTGAGAGGGCTACAGGCTCACCTCAGAGGACTACATCAAGGTGCTCAAGACCAAGGTGGTCCCATGGATCAGGAAGGAGTATCCTGGCAAAAGGGTGTGTTTCCAGCAGGATGGGGCACCCGCACACACAGCCAAGAACACCCAGAAGTGGTTAAAGGAGAATGTGGAATTCTGGCCTAAGGACTTCTGGCCCCCTCCTCCCCCGACCTGAACCCCTTGGATTTCAGCATCTAGGCGCACATTGAGAGGCAGGCTTGCAAAAAACGCCACGGCAGTACCAAAGCTCTCAAGGCCAGTATCACCAAGGCCTGGGCCAAGATGGACCCCACCTACATCAGGAACACCTACTCCTCCTTCCGTCCCCGTGTTGTTGCTGTTATGGAAGCTAAAGGCCAAATTGTAAAAAAAACATATTATAGATTATAACCAAGCGAAGTTTTTTTATTAAAAATATTTCTCTGTATCTCTACTTTTAGTCATTGTAGATCTTAATGAATTTGGAAGTTAGACATCAGTCAGGACTTTCTGGACACCCGGTACATGGTCATTTTTAAGTAAAAAAACATTTTTGAATTTGTTAAATAAGAAAAGTTATAGCCAATTATATTGGTGGGACATCCATGTCCCTATTGTGCCAAAAGTGTAAAAGACCTTTTTCATTGTTTCCACAAACATTAGTTATATTTACATATACAAGATTCACTAACTTATCAAAATAGTAAAATGACTACCACATAAGACTCACGCTGTTTATTTAGTTTATATTAAGTGCCTAAGTAAAGTACTATAGTTCATACGAACTCAGTAATTGTAACTAATATACCGGGTGCAGCGAAAAAATCTTTACACTTCGTTTTTGTGAAAGCTATAAAATTGTTCGGGTCGAATACTAAAAATAAATCAAAAAGCTATATCTTCCAAAGTGTGTCAGAAGCCGAAAAAATGTCATCGGAGCGTGACCAACGAATTTCGGTCATTGAACTTTTGCGCGATGGGAAGAAAACAACGGAGGATAATTTTTACCATGGGCCCAGACCAACTACCTGGACATGAACGTGGTGTTCCCGTAGGATAGTGCACCTAATCACACGTCAAAAAGGTCCAGAAGGGGTTGGAGGACAACTTGCCTTTTTGGCCAAAGAAAATATGGCTCCCTACTCACCAGATGCCAACTCATTGGACTTAACTTTTACCGTGCATGTTGAGCCCAAGACATTCACTCTCCGTCAACCAAATATCAACAACCTCAAGGACAGTGGGACGCCATGTCTGAGGACTACATCTGCAATGGATGTAAGGCCTTCTTTGGCCACCTGGAACCCATCATTGCTGCCATGGGGCTACATCAATGAGTAGGGTAGCCAACAGATCATATTAGATATTTTTATTATATTGACATACCGTACGTGTGGAGATTTTTTCGCCGCATTTATCTTATGAAAAAGGAATTTTAAAGTCTTCAGAAACGGGAAAGTTTTTCATATATTTAAAAAAATGACGTTTTATGATATGTTAATACAATTGTTCCTCGAAGTTAAGGGATTTGCTAAATCTAAAAATAATAAGAGTCGCCTTATCACACTTAAATATATAATGTGTAACCTGTCTTTAGGAATGAACTAATTAGGATACATTAATTTATAGTCGTTTGATTAACTCTCAAAACAATTATTCTAAAAAGCATGTATCAAATGTGATAAATTTAGCGTTATAAGGTAAACTAATATATATATTTTCTTTCATTTGTATAATATAGTTTAAAAGTATAAGTTGAGTGAATTTTATGGTATTGTTATTATTTTCTTGACAGTTTTTATAAATATATATATACATTATATATTTATTTTTTCATTCTGGTCCTCATTTTTTCATGTCCCTTCGGGTACACTAAGGGTATTTTTTTGTCCTTTGGGACCTCTTTATCATATAAATTATTATAATTCTTATTTTTATTATTGGAGGAAAAGGAGAGATTGTAAGGTTGAAGATATAAGGGAACTTAGGAGGGGGTTGAAGAAAGGAAGAAATAAAATCTTAAGGAAAACACATCTTTAAGAATATGTTAGCAAGTAAGACTTCTTCCTCCTTCATTGTTACCTTCATTGCATTTCGCAACCACTCCTCCATATAGGAACAGAAAAAAAGCTCAATATCAATCTGTAGTTGTTTCCAGTTTTTCCCAACTGTAGAATTATTAGTCAATTGTGGTGTTGGGAAATCCTTTTACTTCTTATGATCAAAAGTGGTTTCGATATCGAATGTTTATATCCTGACTCTACATGAACAAATTAGCAATAGAAAAATCTATACGGAATGAATTGATAAGCGTCTGGGTTGTTACTAGGCAAGAAAACATACTTAATGTAACCTTCAAAAACCTAGTTGAGTTGGAGTAATCGTAATGCTATAGTGTTTATTTATTCTTAATCCGTGAAACTTCATTTGACCAATTAAAAAAACATTAAATTAAATCAAAGTTTGTCTTCGCGATTGAAAATTCAGAGCATCTCATCTTCCAATGTCCAATGTACGGTAATTAATTAACAGAGTGGGGAATTAGCATAACGAAAATGATTGTCTAGTGTCAACGGCGTTGAGTCATCCAGAAATGTTCGAGAAAGAAGCCTTGATAGCAAAACCACAGACAGTCCTCTACGCAGTAAGAAGTAATAAAAAAGAAGTACCTCAAGAGATGGAGAAAATGACCAAGATATCAATATCAACGATCCAGAGTTTTGATGAGAATGAAATACTGAACTAAAAAGGCAGTGTGTCTGACGAATAAAGTGTAAAAAAACCCAGAAAATAGTGCAATTAAAGTGTTGAAATAAGTGTAATTAGCTTTACTGTACTTTTAATTTATAGTTTTTATTTTACTTAAACAAATTTAAGGACCATCTGGTCTAATTCAGACTAAGTTGTTTGCTTTATATTTTCTGTATTATAATAAAAATTGTGGCATTTGACCCAAATGCAAACGTTGCCCAAAATGGAGATACAAACACACTTTAAACATGAAATAAAAGTTGTACAAAATTAGGAGTTTTTTGGCAATGTATAACAAAATAATAATTATTATTGTATTTACGGAAAAAACAGGGTTAAGAAATATCTGTTCTAATCGGCGGCTTAGAAGAAATCACTTCAACCCGAACCAAAAAGAAAAACAATCATGGACCAAGTCACAACACTAGTTGCAATGAACAGAGACCCCCCCCACAATTGGTTTGTAGATTATTAGAAAGGAGTACTTTGAACTATTCATTCATTAAATGGTTTTCTAGAGATTAGATCCTCTATTCTTTTTTTCTTTTTCGTTTTTAATAACCAATAAAACTTTTTATGGTTAATCTACCCGCTATTTTATGCACCTTTTTTGAGTAGCATCTACATTCACATCTACACATTGACAAAGGTATTATTTTTTTATGTTCAACAGGAGGGATTCTGTTTTGATTTTTCTTCTCCCAATTATGTATGGTGATTTAGACTGCTTCAAAACGTAGTCACATTGGAATTTTAAATGGAGTACAATATTTTCCCATTATTTGAGTCAATTTAAGCTAATGTATACAGGGCCTGGCAGCAAAATGTGGACAGAAGAGATTCCTAGTCAGGATAGCTTATATTAAAAGGTGGCATGGGGTCCAATTACAACCTTCCTAGTCGTTCTAAATGCGACGGAGAAGTCGTTGGAGAGGGGATTCATCGTTTTGGTGGGATTATATTTGAGTATATATACCAAACTGGACAATAACTCAGGATCCCTCTTTAAATTGTACCCTCCACTTCTTTCTTTGCTTGAGAGGGATCCTTCATTATATTTCATGGTGGCCACCTTAAAAACCGGGCTCATATAAGCACTTTACAATGCCCATAATCCTGGGCACTTCAACATCTAGGAGATATGAGATGAGCTGTCTTCTGGCTTTTTGCTTACTTATCATGACGAGATGACGAAATGCTTATTATTATGGTTTGTTTAAACACAAACAATAGCTGAGCCCGATTGTCAATAAATAATCACTAGATTCATATAAAATATCAATGAAAAAATTAATATTAACTAATAGCCCACGTTTTGCTGCACAACCATTTAAATAAATAATATTTCTGAGAGGTTGATATTGACTCAGTATATTTGCGTTATAGCTTAAATTATTTGTCGTGTGATTATTATAATTCACAATAGAGTATACGCTTTACTTTGTCCAGTATTATTGAAACAAGTCAACAAAAACTAATCTTTTGAATTCCATAATCAATCATTCAAGTAGATAATGATAATGTTGTGTTGGCCCTAGGGACCAGTCATATTGGTCTTTGAGACCGGTCCTTAAGAATGACAGTCCCTAGGAATGTCATTAAGAGAACTGAGAATATTAGCTTAGGGGACTCCTATATGTACCGGGATCTCTCTCAAAGCAATTTCCCGGTAAATGAGACATCCTAATTTGTAGTAAACTTATATAGAAAGTTTTTATTTAACTCAAAGATTGCTTAATAAATCAATAGCGATACCAGAGACCAGTTAAAGGCATAGACAGTTTGTGCATAAGTTTTCAAACAATTTTTAAAACTTAATAACTCAATTTATAATACATCAACAGGAATCTTTTTCCCATTTACAGAGAGCTCGGAGAAATTTTATCAAGGAAACGGCTTTGTCTTAAATTTTGTATCATTGATAGCAGTGCTTCTTAGGATTGAAATATTTGATTTGAGGTATTAAAGTTGAAGACATGATCATTATATCGAAGTGTAAAGCAATTATAAGCAAGCATAATTTATGTTTTGTCAGTCATTATTTATTCGGTCCTGTTCAGTTTTTAAGATCGATATGCAGGATGAAAATGGACCAGATAGAAACTAAACTGTACGGGATTGTAGTCTTATGTCCAAAATAAGGACCTACACAACACTAGGTCCTGACTCTTTGTAAATAAAGCCCTCGTTGTTCATTCTTCAAATAATTTTCTTTGGCGTAAAAATGATTGATGAAATTAGGATTAATTTTTTTCCTTGAATAAAACATTAAAAACACAGTGGTTTTTTTTTTACATTTAAATTTGATTTTTTTATGATTGGATGATCGCATAAAAGCAAATATTTGAATGAGATATCAGATATATATCAGAGTAAAATTTAAAAAAAATAATAATAATTCTAGAAAAACCAGATTTGATATGAAAAAAACGAAGTACAGAGTCATGATCAGCTTGTCAAGTGCTACTATAATTGAATATGGAGTCTACAAGATTTTTGAAAAAGTCTAATTTTGTGGATTTTTGTAATTAATTGTTCAACAAATAAAATGAACATGAATTACTCCAGAACAGGTGAAACGTCATCTTTTTTTCTTTACCCCAACGTTTTCTCTCAATATTGACATCTCAAAATACTATTTATCTATATTAGCTTAAATTGAGCCCATTACCCAGAAAAAATTGTCCTTCGTTTAAAATTATATTGTAAGCTAATATTGAAACAGTCTAATGTAGATAGATGAAATGAATTTTTATTCATACCCTGGAGTTTAAAGTGACGGGGATGAAGACATAGCACAATTACATTCGTTGTTAGTTGTGTTGAGACTCGATCCTACACCTAATTTTTGTTCGTTTTGGTTTTATGTCGTTTTTTCAAACTGAGACACAACACTAGTAGTTAGAGACTTACTTGATTGTTTTGATTGATAATGGATCTCTCTCTCACAGCAGGAGAAAGGGGGGGGGGAGAAGGCTAAAAGCAGAAATATTTATTTTTTTATACAACATACGTCATCTATTAAAACCATCGTTGTAATTTGAGATGTTTATCCTTGTTGGTTTTTTTTTTTTTTTTTGAGGAGTGAATGATCAGAGTAAGTCATCCTCTAGTACAGTGCTTCTCAAACTTTTTTCTTCCATGGTGTCCTATTTATATATATGCTCCGCAATTTAATATGTAACAAAAACTATTAATATGATTAGATAAAGTCCATTATGTAAAACAAAAAATAAAGAACAAATTTGTTGAATCAGTTGCTTTTAAATTGAAGTACATGAACGAACCTCTAATAAAACGCGGAAAGTTTCATTGTATAAATGTTCAACTATTACTTTATGAAAACCAAAACAGATATGCATATTTTCCCATACAGTTGTAAAAATATGAAATTGTATACTCAAAATCGATCCCAAACGGTTAACATCTCTTCAAAATCGTTCCTGAAAGTTAAGCTTCGATTTTAATGCTGTACTTTACTTACGTCTCTTTTGATATAATAATAGCATCCTGGATGCATCGTCTGATGATATTCTTTTGTATCTCAGGGAGCATGAACGAAATTACCAAGTATGTAGAGCACATCTTCCTAGATATTCTTTTGCATATATGTTATATAACTATAGATAACAAATATTCTTGGGTGGTACATGTTGAGAAACGCTACTCTTAGATATGAATAACTCAATTACATTATTTTCGTGGATAAGGGGCGTGATTAAAATTATCTTTTTTTTCATACAATATCCTATAATATAATATAATAAAAAGTGTAATTTCTACACACCAGCAGAGTGTAGAAGCTGATATCAAAAAATGGGATAAAGGACATTAAAAGAATACTTTTTTGTTTTTGTTTTTTGCATGTTTTTGACTGTTGTCCATAAAATTACCTATGAGTTAAAAGTACTGTTCATGGCAAAATTAAATAATTAAAGGGCATACTGTTCAAATCAATTATGTATGATTGTCTGTGAATGACTCAAATGTATGTGTGTACTTCATATTTTAGAACCGCGTAAGTTCTAACACAGCTAATAAATAGCAATGTAGCAACGAGCGGGTCTAGCTAAGCTCAGAAAAAACTCAAAACATAAAAAATTATTTTTGTTTAACAATGATATGACGAGAACAGCAAAAAAAGGAACCCCAAATAATAACATTTTTTAGCATAAGGAGCTGCAACGGCCGAATGTATTTCTAGTTGGGAGACCAAACTATACAAAGGTGGTGTCATCAGGGGCGTCTGCAGGATTTGTCTTTGAGGAGGAGGGTTTTTTTTCATAGTTTTGACAGAAAGTTTTTTGTATCATTATTGCCAAGTTTGACAAGTTTTTTAAAGAAATAATTTTTTGAAATAGTTTTAGACTTACACTTTTTATAAGAGACCAAATTTGAACGAATAACCTAAATGAGACAAATTGAAAAAAAAATTGCTATATTAATTTTTTTGAAAAATAATGATAATTTTTTTATACGAAATTTGGGGTTTAATAGATGCCCTTGTCCCTGATAAGCAGACACGCAATTATTATTATTTTGTATGCACCAGAAGGCAAAGTGAGTCCCTCTTTCCGTCTGTTCATCAACGCCAAAAAACTCTGAGCAATAACGAGAACTCTTGCCAGTATATTGATACAAAATCCGATACTATAAATTAATAGTTGATAAGTATACTTCACATATTAGTATTCAACCATAAGTCATTCAGATTCTTCATGCACTTAATTTTAATTAAACAACGACTTTCAACTCAAAGTGATAAACCCATGACTACAAAAAAAGATATAGAGACGATAATGAGACTTATAACTCACAAACATCCTTTGTTGTAAGTAAATTAAAATGCTATTTAAACAGCATTTACGTTTTAACATAATTGAATTTTAATATTGATAATGACTTAATGAGAGCTTGCAACTCTTTGTCACGATAAGGGTTTCTAGTCTCACGAATGTAAGGTTCATTCAATGCTACTTTAGACTTGAATTGGAGTCGCGATTAAAAAGACTCGCGACTACCGGGTTTTACACTTTAATTTTTTATAGGGCATGGACTGTTTAGGAAAACATTTTACCTGTCTTACAGTTTGAGTACGCAGTATAGACTTCTGTTCCGCTTTGCACGTGTGCAGGACGTGTAATTCGTACATTACGCATTTGCAAAAGCTATAATAATAAAATAATGGCTTTTGATGTAAATATATTCAAATAAAGCAGAATCCAAGGATTGTACGACAATAAAACTATCTCAAAACAAAATATGTTTGCACGAATTAGAACCATCAATCTGTTTCGACAACATATACAATTTATTAACCTGTCCTACAGAACAATTTTAGGGTCAAAATAGTATTAATGTACAACCCCTTTACGGCCTGAAGTTCTTCACATTGTTGTAGGACAAGTTGTTGAACTGGGAAATCTCCTTGCTGGTCCTTTGTGCGCGAAATCCACGCACCATGGCTAAACCAATCGCCTCTAGCAGATTCCCGTTGATAGTTGAACGTTCAGTTTGTTTTGATTATGCTTCTTCTATAAACCAGCTGATTAACATAGTCTGCCAGTCTGGCCTTATTTATGGATGTATTGCGCTTTTAAAAACGGACATCAATAGCGTTTCCACCCTGTATACTCAACGCCTCTACCGGACTAAAAATGTTATTACGTAACCAAGGATATTTGACGAATAATGATCACGTTATATTCGTTTTCCCTCTTGGTTTGTACGTTTGATGAATAGCTATGACAGCTTGTTCATACATACTCCAAATTGAAAACAACAGGTAATATATTAAAACTATTACTTTTATGTTTTTCTTGCTTTTTTTTTTAAATAGAAATGTGTTAAAACTATTTCAATTATTTTTAAAACTTATTATCTGAAAGATTAATGATCCCATGATGAAAGAAAGAAGAGAAATAAGAAATAAAGACAAACAACAATCAAAGTAGGTATTCCTCATGGGTATTTTTTCTATTCCTTGACGATGTGGTTTGACAACATTATAAGGATTCCTCTTTTTTAAGAGATAACGAAAATGAGCATCATGGTGTAGTGGATATAATTATCTTTTTTCACAGACGGAGAAACTTTAGAGCGAGTATATATATGTACAATGATACTTGAATACATAAGTATGGAAATCCATAATTTATCTTTTCCTAGCTTTGACATATTTTTATGTTATTATTCCTAATAATGGTTATAAATCCTTATTGGTGGATAATAAAAATGTCTGAACAGAAGTATATGTGTGTTAGTTTTATATTGGTTTTTGAGATGATATTATAATTAGGGATATGAAAATTGTCAAAATCTTTCTGAGCATATATATTATAAAAAAACATCAATTATATCAACATAAAAACAATTTTAGACAATAAAAGGACATTTTAAAAATTTATTTTTTACTTTATACGGGGTGCAAGAACATAAGTTCCTTTTTTTCGAAAGGCAATAAAGAAGTTTACTTTATCAAAAAAGTTTTATTTTCGTTTCATAATCACAGTGAACATTTAAAGTTTTCTACTATTTAGTTTTCAAAATCATATCCGATAAATAACGTCCCCATTGTGTATAATTAAACTTTGATACTTTATATCCTGTAATTTTTTTCACATTGATTTTTCTTTAAAAAGCTTTTCCTTGGGAGATTTGAGAAGGACAATTAAGAGACAAGTTTAATTAGCAACAAATCTTACTTAATATTTGTGGATGATTATTTTGTACATTATTAATAATTGGGTATTCCGCAAAGGTCTTCCAAATATTGAGTTTTCCAGAATAAATCCATTTGTAACACCTGGATTTGAACTAATTGAAATAATTTACAATTTTTGGATAACAATAGATCTAATGACCCAAATTGTAGCGCTGTAGTATAATTATTAGTTGAGTTATTTGAGTTCAAACATTTTTTCAAATTTCAAATTATTAAAATGAATTCAAAAAATTGTTTTTATATACATCAAATTGAAACAATTAACTGATTTTAAAAATAGCCTGAATAAAAACTCAAAAACGAAATTGTAATTATTTTAATTTTATAAAAAATCATCACAAATCTTGTTTAACTATATAGATCTCGAGCATGTTAGCCTTTATAACCTCTATCAGATGCTGACATAGAGTCTTTGTTTATTAATACATTTCCAAGTCGTCCTTCATGGTTCTCCTAATGGCCTGATTAACGACAGAGAAGTCGATTTGGTGAGTTTATCCTATATCTTCTCCTCAAAGTTGGACAGGAACTACGGATCCCATTTTAAATGGTGCCTTCCAAATCCTATTTTCCTGAAAAAGTCTTCTCAACTATGCCATTTTCCTTGGACACCTTCAAAACTGGGCCCTTAGAGAACTCAACAATGTCCATAAATCTTGTACCTCAACTTCACCATCTAGAAGATCTATGATGTAACGACTTTTGTCTTCTTGTTCACTCATGATGAAGAGAGGAGGAAATGTTTATTTTATTTTGTTTATGGACAAAGGATCGCTGAACCAGAACGTCACAAAATAATCACTGAACTTTCCTCTATTGCGGAAAATAATTAATATTTATTAGTAGTTCAAGTTTTGTTGCCCAACTTTTTATATTTTCTGCGGACAACGCACTTTCCTTTCTTCAAGGTATAGAAATGTAATCCACACACTCAATTTCGTGTTCAGTCGTTCTTGCTTACATTTTGATGACGGGGAAAATATGTTGATAGACCGCAGGATTTTATTCCACTTATTAATTATTTATTCCTATTTTGAAAGTTCGAACGCATTAGCGAGCAAGGAGCAATATAGCTTTATAGTAATCGCTAATGATGAAAATTTTGTGAATCATGTATATTTAAAAAAAAAAGTGATAATTAACATGGTAACCCTGACAATTTTAAGAATGTTTTGGAGGAGATAAGCTGCAATCAGCTGTGACAAGAGAGGAGTGGAAGAAGGAAATGAACTAGTACATTGGCAAGAATTACTCCGATCTCAATTCCCAATTCAACTCTGAGTCCAATAAGGGACTAACTATTATAACTCCGCAGCAAATCCTCAAGGTTGGGAATGGGTTTGAATATAATTGAATTAATTTTAGAGAAGCAGTAAGTTCACTACCTAAGAATTAAATAATAATGAGAGCTGATAAGGAAAAGAAAATTGATTCTTCAGATTTACCAATTTCAAAGAAACGGAGCAGTTAAAAAAATCAAAAGATTTACAGCACTAATAATCTCTGTCAGTAGGTATACCGTCTATCAAAGTGTTGTTTTTGATTTACACTCACAAGAATTTAACCATTTTCACATCTCTAAGTATGTATATATTATAATATATGGGTTTTTGAGATAATGTTATAATAATTAGAGTAATTTAAACATTTTTTCTAGACAGCAATCTCAGCCCCAAATTTAATTGTTTCTAAAAACGTGAACCCATTTTCTCCTATATCCCGATTGATAATTTGTACAAATATGACTTATACAACACATTCACATAATTAAACACATAATTTCAAATGAGATTGATGTTTTTTAAAGAGCAATTTAGACTGAATTTTCGTTTGAAATTGTTCGGAACCGAACTTCTTGGAAGGACACAATTTCTTCCATCCACTTAAAATCATAAAGCTATCAAACGGGTTCCATGAATTTCAGACAAAATCACGACCCCAGTATTTTTATCAAAGTACCATGGTCAATGATTGTAGATTTAGACATTATTTTATTCAATATTTGGGTTTTTTTCTTTGGAAGAGGACTTTGAAATATAAAGACACTCCATGACTCAATATTTATCTGCAAGTACCTGTCAATTTGCGACTTTTCTTCTCAAGTAGAAAATATTTATATGGTTTTAATACCATTTCAGGATTATTATCATTCATAAATATAAATTATAATTCCTTTTTTAGACAAATAATTTATATACATATATTTTAAATCTTATTTCTATATTTTTTAAAGCTTTTGTCGTTATAAATGATTTATTTGATAGAATTTTTTTGCATATTGTCATGAAGAAAATGGACGCTGTCTATAATCGATGATATTATGTGCATGGGTTAATAAATCAAACCTTAAATTGAACCATATACACATCACTACTTTTCCTTTAGGAATAATCCAAAAAAATTATATATTTTTGCTGTCAAATAGATAATAGGTCTTATAAAATTTACAAAACACTCATATAATATATTTAGTTGTAAGTATCTACACTCTACCGGTAGTTGCATAAATACGTGGAATAATTTTTAATCACTTATATCTCGAGGTTCCGTGACCGGAAGTAAAAAATTCCACCTCAAGTAACTCGGTAAATCTTTTGGTTTTTTTTTGTTTTTTTTACTCGCATCAAACATAGTCGTTTACGATGAATGACGAGGCCAAAATTCTATCTACTTGGAGATTTTGAAGGATCTAATGGGCCCCCTTTATCTTCCAGGAGGATGGGGTACCTGCCCATACCTCTGGAATGACTCTGGATTGGCTCGCTGCCAACATGCCATTTTGGAAAAAAACATTTGTCAACCTCAATCGCCTGATTTGAATCCCCTTGACTACAGTGTGTGGTGGCAAATTGAGAAGAAGACCTGTGCTACCCGCCACCCAAATTTGGACTCATTAAGTGTCAATGAGCAATGGGCAGCCATGGAAGACCATTACATCATCAATGTGTGCAAGGCCTTTTGCGGGCGCTTGGAGGGTGTCATAGCAGCTGATGTCGGTTATATTCAGTAATTGTATTAAATTTTATACCAGAATAAATTCTTTATTATATAATTCTCAAAAAAATACGTCATACGAATTTTATTATACATTTAATTATTTGCCACAAATAGTCCGCGTATTTATACAACTACCGGTACAAGTTGAATTCGCCAGGAGCTCTCTCATTGATGATATCACAACATAATAATGAAGACGAAAGGCCATGCCTTAGCATATATCTAGATTATATCACTAAATTTATAATGGACGGAAATATTATGTTGCTAACGTAACTGAGAGGCAGTTTGTATGTTATTATTGCAAAGAAGTCCGGAAAAAAAAACAATATATATATTTTTTCCGCTTTAAAAAATGTGACGTAGTCTTTCACTCGCTTTGCTTTTAAGAATATCATACAAGCAAAAAAAAAAATAATATAGATGTTGTTAAAAAGTTTGATAAACTACAAATATTGCCCCTTTATTTTATGTTTTAATAGAAAATCAAAAAATATATACTGTATTTATTTATAGGCCTTATTTCAGCGTATGCGTTTAAGTACGAGGCCAGTGCGTTCACATTAGAGGCTCTATTTGAAATTTTATTTATTACTATCCATACTCCTGTAAAACAGAAAAACATATCAAAATACCAACTCTGAAATTCAAATGTAAGGATTCAAATCAAGTAAGAGGTTAAATTGTATGTACACTGGTTAACAGTGAAGCTTTAAAGTAAAGTACAGAGGTATAAAGTAAAAGTATAGGTATAAAGCAGGGGTCGGCATCCTATGGCATGCGTGCCACTGCTTGCACGCGGATGCATATTCATTGGCACGCACAAAGTAGAACATATTCCCATAGTTTGTTGCATATCCCTTGTATAAAGTATAGAGGAAGCAGAGCAGAAGGAGGCGGATGTTAGCATTTGCCAAGTTTGTTAAGTATAATTATGATTTAAAGAGGAAGTCCTCAAAAGAGCCGCTTATATTCAGTTTGGTAGCACAGTCTCGGTTCGAAATTCTACTCTTTTTCATACAAATAAATTAAGAAATAATGAAAATACTAAATCCTTTGTTTTCAAATTTAAAAATATGTTAACTTTGAAATAAACACAAGCCCTACCCTGTATGATATAGGGAAAAATAACTTAAATGTCGATCCTCAGGAATGACAAAATCATAAGAACAGCTTTAGACAATACTAAAACATATGTATGCTCAGGTAGCAACTTCAAAAAGATTCCTTCACAGTTTTATTTACATCTATCGTTAAGGAACTTTTAATTGTGATTGTTTTTCAAAAAACATGGACCAATGGTTGTTTGTTTCCCCATTTTCGGATATTTATGCTCTAGAACTCGAGTTATAAAATGTGATTTGACTCCATAAAAAATGACTCATGAACAGTTTTGAATAAGATATTTCTGTTAACATAAAGATAAAAAATTTAGACGAATCATTCCATTGTATATATAATTACGTTTATCCATTTATTTATTCGTTTACTTTGCAAAATTCAAGAAAATAACAGCAACAATGGGACTTATTTCCATGAGTGTTGCAATTTATATATGTATGCTATTTTGCAAAGTATTTTTCGCAATAATGGAGAGCTCAATTCGAGTTTTATGACATATATTTGATTCATTGTATAAATGAGTGCGTATTTATGAATGTGGAAGGCATAAAGGTATTATGTGAGCTTAACGAGGTTGACGTGCCCAGATGATTTATGTGTTTCTAAAAAGAAAGAAAAAAATAATAATAATTATGTATAGTAGTCAACAAAATCAGAGTTAACTGGGCCATATGTATACATGGGTAGTAAGTTACTTTCATAATAATATGAATGTTTCTCAAAGAGTTGCCCAATACGAATTTTAGGGGAATGTAATCTGCAAAAGGATGGGAAACTTTAATCAAAAGGAAGCAGTGATTTCTTGTAGATAAAAACAACAGCTTTAAGATTAGTATAGAAAAAAACGTTTACGGCAATTACACTTTTTTCTTTACTAATTGGTGAAGTAACCAAAATTGAACTTAAATTTGAGAATAAAATTAACACTGTTAAAATTATCCGATGTACATAGTTCCAAACTGTTTTCGGCGGAATCTTCCATTCCTCAGCAATAAAATAGGTGCTCATATGTCGGTTCAACTCGACGATTTCCATAATTTATCGACATTTTCACTGTCCATATTACTAGAACGGAGTCGTAGGACCCACCACTTTGCTGTTGTATTCCATACTGTATTAGGTCCATAAACAGCTCAATTGTTTTGGGACGCCTCCTCTCAATTTTTCGCCAGGTTTCGTATTGATACTAAAGAATCTAACGAATTTTTCTCTTTTTAAACTTCAACTTTGGAGCACTAAACTGTAAATGATCTTTTTTTTTAGGTGTACGCTTAACTTTTAAGCATACTTTACCAATTTTTGATGCAATGTATTAAAAATGAGATATAGATCACTAAAGACATCCTGCGAAAACACTCAAGGCTTTTTTACTTTTGACATTTAAATTTTCAGTTCCTGAACAATAAGTATATAATATTTAATAATAAAATGTTAGATATTAATTATTGTTAAATTTTCGTGGAAGTGGGGCTTGAATTAGTACATTTTTTTGTTTTGAAAAATAGTACTTTAAATAAAATTTTCCGTCTATTATCCCCTAAAAAAAATTGCCTCAAAATTTAAATGCCTTTGATAACTATCCTTCTCTTACCACCCTAATTAATAAAAACTCATATTCCAAGTACTTGGAAATTTGTTTTCTATTGTTTGTGATGAACAAAATTGTGTCTATTTCTGGCAGGTTACAAAAATGTAATCCAACATGGTAACCCTGACAATTTGAGAATGTTTTGGAGGAGAGAAGCTTAGCTGTCATTAAGTTTGAGTACATTAGCTACAATCAAAAGTGGTCAGAGAGGAGGGGGAGAAAAAAATAAAGACGGATATTGGCAAGAATTACTCCGATGTCGATCTTCAAATATAGTCTGAGTTCAAAAAGGAATTACAGCTATAAATTTACAAGCAGTCCTATAGGGTATCTCCGTCTTTTATGAGCGAATGATTAATCATTAAATTTAGTAGGAAAATAAGTTTGAGGAAAGGAAGTTCATTCTTCAGATTATCAATCCAAAAAAGTGGGGCAAAAAATACAGAGGATTGAAGCATTTCAACAAAGAGTTTAACTTGGTCCAATGGTAAAAGGCTATAAGTGCTTCATAGAAACCAAAATAGAGAGGTATAGAAGTCATTGCCCTACCAGCACCTTTAAAAAGTTATTTACTATGAAAAGTTTCGTAATTGTCACGTAATATATAAATATAAACTGTATATATAAAGATGGCTCCAAATTTTGAAATGGTTCTGGTCCTCCGGGAGTGCAGTGATCCGTAGTTACAAAGCATTGATGAGAAGAATGTTAATGGAGGCGAATGTATCAGTAGAGGACATCCTTTATTCCATTTGGAATTGTATATAAAACTTGAATTTATCTTCGAGTGCAGAATCCAATTCTGAGCTCAGTTTGTAAGAAGTAACTGACTTCAATTACATTATTGTTCTGAGTCCTTTTTCACCACAAATACAATCCGAAAATAAAGATTGGAGAAATAAAACATACAATAAAAGTGTTGAATGACTTTAAAACTCTGAATATAATTTCAGTATTTTGTCTTGTCTACGATATATTTCTTTTTTAATGACGAAGAATAAAATTGGTTTTCCTCATTTTTCACCTTTAATTAATTAATATTTTATGTTCAAAATGTACTTCCATTTAGCTTAATCAGATACTTGAAAAACGTAAGGCTCATTTTAAAGTTGTACAACTACATTATCAGTGAAATAGTATACCAAGATTTAGATAATGGGCGCCTTTTTTATTTTGGGTTCATATCTTTTGTGTGTAGAAATGCTTTTTTAGGGATTATTTTTTAAAATTCACTAATCTTTATTCATTTAAGATCATGTTTGTCTATTTTCTCTAGTTTTTAATGTTAGTTGAATACTAACTCAGATATATCATGAATACGATATTAATTTTTAACTAAATGTTTATTTATGCATTTTTTTATAATACAAAAATTTCCTTTAATCATGTTTGGTTTGTTTTCATATGTGTTAAAATTAACAAAAGAGAAAAGAACTAAAGTTTCAACAATGATTAAAATCAACAGCCTTCTTTTTTTAAATATAATAAAAGAAGTCTTGAACTCAAGTAAGGGTATGGCTAGGCTTATAAATTGCAAATCTTTTTTGTATGTATATAACAAACTTAACATGGTAACCCTGATAATTATTTTTTTTAGCAGCTGTCATGACGCTTCATTAAATTGCTGTGAGTAGCTGTGCGTTGAAAGAAATTGAATATGTACAAGGACCTTCTATTTTCTGGGAAGAACGAAGGTAGGAATGAGTCTGTTTTCGATCCTCAATTCACGTCTGAGTTCAAGAGGGGATTACCCTTGTAACTACCTAATAAATCCTCAGTGTTAATCTCCGTCACTCCTTGTTACACTATATACTTATCTGTTATCTCCTCAAGAATGAAAGAATAATCATACCAGTTTTACAAAATAAAAAAACACCGTTCAGGTTCCCAACTAGAAATCAATTTTAGAGATAAAAGATGCTTAGTATTTACCATTCTATGTTAGAAAAATTCATGAAGAAATTGAGCGGAACATATCTCCACACTACAGGTACCATAAAAAGTATTCCTGAAAATAACTACACTCTCATGATTCATACCATTATGTAAATTCAATTTCTAAAGTAAATCACCCTTTTTATAAGGCCCAGGTTGATTATATGTTGAGATATTAATCTTAAGCATTTCGTTTACATTTAATATTTTGGAGAAGAGGAGCTTAATTGGCATTAAGCTTAATTAGATTAGTTTTAAATTGCTACGACGTAGATCATTGTGTGTAGGTTCACGCCCTGGCCATTCCTAGAGTACAACCAATCTTCAATTATACTCCAACTACAAAAAATCCTCAATTTTACTCTGAGAACAGCACTCTGAAATCCTTA
Source organism: Lepeophtheirus salmonis (assembly GCF_016086655.4). Taxonomy (NCBI): domain Eukaryota; kingdom Metazoa; phylum Arthropoda; class Copepoda; order Siphonostomatoida; family Caligidae; genus Lepeophtheirus; species Lepeophtheirus salmonis. The sequence continues at coordinate 22,123,785 of NC_092584.1, forward strand.
TTGTTAATTTACGTTTTTCATGAGTATACTTAATACTTAGATGTTACCACCTCAAGAATTCAGGAATAATAATAACAACTTAGGAAGACACAAAAACACTCCTCTAGTTGTCAACTACAAAAAACCTCATACACTAAAAAATGTAAAAAATCTGTTACTAATGTATTATTCTTGTGATTTTTCTCAGTTACACATAATCTACGAAACAGTTTTGTGTTGCATTCTACCACTTGAGAAACACTGTTTTCTGATCGAAAGTTGACTAAAAAATGCACAGAGTACACTTTTTTTCTTTAAATGCTGAGATGTAAATTATATATCAAAATTTTCATCACTATTAGCACACGATAAGAAAATATTTTAATACACTATGAATTTTAAGCCATAATAACAATGTACATGTAATTTAAAAATGTGTTAGATAATGATATTTTTTAAAAAATGCATTTTAAGGCATATATTATGTATAATATATAAATCAGGGTTTATTTCCCTAGTATCATTCGTCTATTAAATACACATTATAATTATAAAAAATTGAATAGACCGTTTTTACTCACGTCACAGATTGTAGATAGTTGAAGGCAGTGACATCTTGGGCGCCAAAGTTGATATTTGATAAAGTGACGGGTAATTTTACCACAAAAATTTTAGCCACCGTTAATTTACCGCTTACATATTTGATTCTGGTAAGTTTGCCTCGTGGAGACTTCGCCTTATGATATATTCCCTGTCTTTTTATTTCATTTTATTATTGGTTCGAATTTTACTATTGTATCTTTATCAGATTAATTTTATAACTAGGAGAAGAAGAAAACTGCAAAATAGTGATGATGAAATAATTAATAAACCAGTAAAATTCGAACGAATATTATAGAGAAAAATTAAAAGGCGGCGAATATATCATCCTGCAAAATTAATGACGGCGAAAATATTGAAGGAAAAATTACCTAGAATCATTTTGTATTATTATTATGGATAAATTTCATATACATCTTGATATAACTTTGTAAAATGGTATTAACAATAAGAAATACTTAACACTTCTTTGTACAGAGTGTGGCCCCAAAGCTTGTAGTAGCTCGATTTACGAAAATCGTGATTTTTATGCAGTCAAAAAAAGACAATCTAAATAAGTTTGACATATATTTTCATACTATAGTAAGTTATACTTTTTATTTAATATGTCCTCCCTTAAAATCAGTAATAGGCTTGACACTCCGGCTAATTGGGTATTCTTGACTAGGAAGGGCGTGCCCATGTTATAACAGGATGTCTAGATAACAGCCTAGAGCGAACCCAAATTTAGGTGAGATATGGGCTCTCCATCTCTTAGACGTCCTAAATTGCATTAAAATAGGGGGTGGAGCACAGGTCTGTTAAAGGCCTACAAGGTGTCAGAGAAGAAGTCACCCATATTCTTTCTGATTAAGTTTAGGCTCTTCTAGGATGTATTGGAGAGGGCTTTACTCAATGGACTTCTTGATGTTGTAGGTATATTGGCTGGAGATGCAAAATGTTTCTGCATGGGGTGGGAGGCTGGAATGGCTAAAGCCTTTTATCACTTTTTTTGTAATTAATGATAATACAAAAATTTAAGAACCTTTTTTTTTTTTGTTATTCTTCTCAAATTATGCAGCTAAGAATCATTTGAATTTTTCTCTTTTTTTTTGAAAAAAATTTCCTAATCCCTCCCCTAAAAAATGTTAATATATCATCTGTGGATGCCCCTGCGGTACTGACACGCGTTGCCTTTTGTGTTGTTGATTCGACATATTTACACTAACACTTGGGGTAACAACCAAACTTGTTGTTGTTTTTTTCAGCTGTTTTTTTGGATATATATTATTAAAAACAAAACAGGCTTAAAGCCGTATTTAAAATTATATTGCAAGTTTTGGGTCTTCACTCTATCATAATAATTGATGCCAATGATAAACATTGATATTTGAATTAAAAAAATCCAAAAATCTAAGTACGTAAAATCCCTATGAAAATGCTATATTTGTTTACTTTTTTAAGGGGGTGCATTAGGAACGAGAAATAGTTTTTATTTTGTAAAATATATAATAAGTATTATCCATTCAATTGTGATAGTTAATTTATTGTCTACACTTAGGACATAAGATCGCATAATGAAGTAATAACATATGTTTAATACAAATTAGGGTCCAATATCTTTATTCTTAACATAAAGTTTGTCGACCTTCAATTACTCCACGGAGTACCGGAACTCTACCTCTGGTATATCACCAAAATCTGCATTAGAGAGATGGATATTTTTGTTAAACAGTACCTGACCGAGAACTAGATGATGGGAATAGACTTGCCATCTGAGGCCACAAAGCCCAGGGATATGACAGATGCAGGGTGCTTTGTGGTATTGAGAACCAAGTGAATGGTACCAAAATTCGTTGGTCATGTTTGGACGGCCTTTTTCGGCTTCTATGGCACTTAGGAAGATCTTGTTGGTTTTTTTTTAAAAGTATTTGACCGGAACCATTTTATTGCATTAACAAAAACCTTCATTTATGTAGCAAAAAGGAAGTGTAAATATTTTTTTGCTGCAACTATATGTCCAAGGTTGATTAAATGTAGGGCTACAAATCGTAGGCATATTTGTTATGCCAAAAAAATTACCTGGAAATTAATATGATATCCCTGACAATTGAAATAGTTTTTGTAGGAGAACAGCTTCGCTGTAATTACGTTTCATTAGACAATCGACATGCAGCTACTAGATTAAGGGAATAAATACAAGTCCCATGACTTTATCCTAGAAACTGAAAGTTGACTTGGTACCCCTGGCAGTCAGTTTAAATAAGATATTAGAGAGGAAAACAGTTTAAATCACTCCTCAAGAATAAAAGAAAATCTTCATGGCTTAAGAAAATTAAAAAAAAACACTATTCAGGATGTCAACAACCGCCAAACTCTCGCACTTAAATATGTTAAGGATTTGCAGCTCTCATTATCTGTATGGCAAAAAAAATATTTTCTTCAGTTTACGTACTGTAAGTAGAGAAGAACTTGTGCTTAGTCTATGTCCTAGATCGGTTCGTTCTTAAGTGATTTTTCCCAGACCGATTTGAACAAATATTTCAGCCCAAACTGCAATTTCAGACAATAAACCAAAGTTCAATTATTTTCAAGTTGCATACCTATTTTTTTGGTTTCAATCTCTGAACTGATATATTTAACTTTATATGACCTATTATTGGTCGATACTCCCAATTTTTAGACATAAATGAGTCATTATCCATTCATATATAGAATCCCTCTTTGAGACCGGTCTGGGATTCTCAGACCGAACCCAACACTAGTTCACAAGCCATTTTAAAAGAATAATAAAAAAATGTAAAGTCATTCCTTATTCTTTATTTATTTTGGCAGATTTCAATATAACTAAAAAATAATATTATAATCATAAATAATTATTCCGTGATCAATTTTCAATTCTCAGGCATAAAGACTTATTGTCTACCTATTTAATATATGTACATTGGTGTCTATTTGAAACTTAATTTACAATGGGATGAGGTTACCTTCCTTTTCTTTTTCTCTTTAGTAATAATGATGACGACAATTGAGTTAGGAAATTGATTGTCTATCCACGCATGCTGTAAATTCACTTGGATTGTATGGACATTTCGTGACTTGAAGTCTTTATTATCACTGGGCAGTTGAACTATAATTCAAGTTCTTTAAAACTATTTACAGGATGAAATAGTTTATGAGTTCTTTTATACCAAAATCAGTCAGAATAATACATGAGCTTGTCTGATCAGTGAGGGGCATTTACTAGTGTTGTTGTTCAGAGATGGTAGACCGGCAAGTAAATTGATATGTCACTCCACCCCCACAGATTCAGACCGAAACGGATCTTGAGAACAGCATCACTAAAAATTTCATTAATAGTTTTCCCAAATGTGATAATTTCACTTTAACCCATGAATTTTAACTTATACCATTCACTTTTTTTTTCTTATTTTTTTTTTTTTTTTAGGGATGCAATTTCTCTTTTCTCCTGACTGTGCAAATAAACCAAAAGCTGCACAGGACCAAAAGTTAGATGACATCTTGTATACATGATTGACGATATTTATCGTTATTTCCAAAGATTTATCAACCATATTGTAATTTTATGTGTAAATTTTAGCTTTAAGACTATAATTTTGAATCCAATAGCCTAATTTGTTTGAGTTTTTAAAAAAGTACTCTGAATTCATCCGGGGCCGTCCCGGATATAAGTCCTTGAAAAAGTCCAAAATTGTCAGGCGCCCATAGAAGGCATGGCTTTTCCCATATTATTATTTTAAAGTACATTAGTTTACTAATTGAATTAGTTAAAGTCTTAACGGATTGATCCAAATCCATGACAAATTTCTAGGGGACCCCCATACAAAAAAATTACATTTATTTTCAGTAAAATTACCGCGGCTCAGATTATTTAAAAATAAATTTGCGGGTAGCTCTTTATTTCTGAAAGACAACAAATCAGCTATATATACTAAAAATTTTAGAGAGGGAATGAGTCATTAATTATATATGACGTATTCAAATACTCAAAGATCTTGTATCAGTGAATGGATCGATCCTCTTGAAAGGAAACATCTTTGAAAAAGTTCATAAATACTTTTTGTGTACCCCTATTGATGGCCAAATCATAATTGATAAACATCGATTATAGATCCCTAAAGTAAATGAACTCCCTTCCGCATCGTAATCCGGGCCTAATCTAATTTTTTAACTTCACTTAGCGAGGACTCTTTTTTTTTTTTTTCGATTCCATTTATATCAACTGATTTTCTTTCAGAGCACTCAAATCCCTGTCTAAGCCCACTCAAGTTATCCCAATTGAAATTGAAAACGAGATATTCAGTGTAAAATCCGTTAAGGGTTAAGAAAACTTCAAGTATCTTTTATGAGCGAGAACAGTCTCCCATTATTCTTCATTTAGATTTAATTGAAGCGTTTACTCTTCTTATAAACATTGTACCCTTGATGAAGACTTGACTAGCTGCTATCTATGATGACATCATTTAGCAAAGAGTCTTCTATAATGGCGTTGCCTTTATTTAATAATGCAAACTTTCTCCCAAAAGGATACAAAAAAAAGCCTTTTGTTTGATAATATTATCTTTTTACTGGGAACTGAAAATTGAATTTAAATCAACTGAAATCAATCAATTATTTGGAATCTGCCTCAAAGTGTAATATTTTAGGAAATTGTTAATATTGAGGGATTTACTTCAAATGATATATATATATATATATTTTTTTTAAAGTATACTCGAAATAAGTCAGAATTCATTGTATGTAATATGGAATGGGATTTCTGACTGCATATCTATGTACATTGCACTCATAGTTAATCCGGATGCAATCCGGAAAATGAATTAATATACAGCTATGTCAGTCCAAATATACAATACAAATATTAAAAATACTGCTTATGGTTTTTGTACGGAAATATGATAATCTACAGAAATATTAAATTATTTTTCTACAAATATAAATTTTATTTCTTCTCTTACTTCAAAAACAGTCTCCCTTGTTATCCAAGTTTCCGAAGAACTTTGTTCCACTATATTTTATTTTTCTTCAAATTAAAAATATTGATGTTATTCCTATGTATCTCTTGAAAAAGAGAAATGTATTGAAACTTTTGAAATTTAGCCACATAACTTTACAATTAAAACTATTGAATCATTTTGCAAATAGAGAATGTCGTTACAAAATGGCTATAGGGCCTTACAAACCGCCTTTTGAAGACTGAAACATTACAAAAATAACTTTTCCATCAAAATACAACAAAGGATCGAATTAATTTTCACCCCAAAAATATGACAACACAGTACATACACTAAAATAGGAAATTAGTTTTGGGATTTTCAACCTGTGTTCCTTTATTTATTTGTCAAAGTTAAATTCAAAGTTTACGAGCGATTCCTTGAATTTGGAAGAAAATTTATTTGCCAAATTGTAGCGATTTATAAAAGTCGCTACAGATCGCTAGCTGACATCATTTATAGTTAGAACTAGGGTGGTATTTGATCACCTTGAAACCCCTAACTTTTGTTCTTGATCAATGCATACAGTTTTCGCATTTCCTCACGTATACACCTCTTTTTTAATTGAATTTGACCTTCTGTGTGACCTTTTACCTTTTATATGACCTTCAAACGTCATGTAGTATTTTGATCTTCATCAAAATACTACCAAGAAATGTAGTCTTTCGAAAAAATTGGCTAAAGTTGAATTCCCTCATTTTCATAAATTGCCCCTCTATATTTACGCATGTGCGAGATTTATAAGCAAGGAAAAATGACTATCAGTGTAACTTTTTTAAACAAAACAGAATCCAATAATTCTACTATAACCCAACCGTGCAAAACGAACTTAGTTTGCATGATTTGGGACCACTTCTACGTTCAAACACCATATAATCTATATTAATATGTCTAAAGGACATTTCGGCCGCCTCAAACGGTCGGACATGTGTTAATGTAAAGCAAAAAAACAATAGAGGTATTGTTGACGACAATTCTCTTTTAGGGATGTGTGAGTCAATCCCTACAAAAACCTTTGAAACCGCAGTAGAAATAATAATTGTTTATAAAATCAGCTCACCATTTGATCCCAGTTGAAAACCATCAACCAAGTCAGATCAATAATTATTTGCGTAGAGAAAACACAACTATTACTTTATAATTATCCAATCTTAGAACTAATTATGAATCCCATAATTTAGAAATTGATTTTCCGCGATAATGTTGAAGGAAAGTTCAAGCAGATGTACTGCTTAGATAAATGTCATCAACGTTCCAGCTTTGAAGCACCTTTGCAATGACTCATTTGATATATATATATAAGTATGTTCATATAATTTGTAGTTTGTACTTAATAAGAAGATTTACAATGGGGCTGTCAAGTAAACGTGCAGCATACATACATAAGTTGTGAGTATATACATAAAGGGAGTCAAAGAGACATGATAATAATGTCTGATATAAGTTTAAGTATACCTATTTGCAAAATAAGTGTGTACAATTATTGTACAAATGCGACTTTCCTCTCTCACAAATTTTCAAAGACCTTGTGACTTCTTAAGCATCCATGGATCTTTATGCAGAGAGGAAGTAGTAATAACTAACACCCTGTCCCCAGGGGCTGGTCTAACATTAAGAATTTTTTGTATTTTTACAAGAAAATTTCATATTTAAATTTTTTTTTCGAATTTTTTTTTTTTTTTTAAATATTCTGTGAACTGTAAATCTCCCTGAGACCTCTTCAGAGTAGTATAGTGTCAGTCTCTATTAATGACTAAATACTGCAGTATCGTACAGTTCAGTCCTGCATATAAGTCTTAAAACATATAAAGTTCCATCCTTGATGACGTCCTCCAAATTTATTTATCCGAAGGACCGACTGTTTTAAGGACCGGTCCTAAGATTGTACTGGACAAGACCGAATATATAAAACTACTTAAAGGTAAAATACGTTATGCAGGAGATAGAAAAGTTATGATTAAACAGCTCAGTAGTTCTGTTTTATCAATGATATAGATGGTCTTTTTTGACAAAATATTCCGCTATATGGACTTGCAACCATTGCTCAAAGGAGTCCCTATATTTTTCATATAAATATTTTAGCCCATCTGTTTATTTGCACCATGGATAAACTAACATAAACTTATGACGTAATGTAAGTTGGTAAATAAATGTAGGGATTTTGAGTAGAAGTCATGTAACTTGGGTTTTTGATCGTAAGTATTTTCTGTATGTAAAAAAACAAAACAAAAAAAAACGGAAAAGAACATGGTAACGCTGTCAAGTTTAATCATTTTTGTGATGAGAGAATTTTAGCTACGATGACGTTTATTAAATTAGCTTCAAGATGAAGGAAATACATGGGAGTTGCACTCTGTTACCAGCGGGAACAGAGTGCATGAATTACTCTGTTTCCGATCCTCAAATCAACTCTGAGATCAATAAGGACTTATACTTATATCTCGCCAACAATTACCATTCGTGATCACACTCACTCGTGGTTACATTTCACACTTTGATGTTTTCTCCCCAAGAATGAAGCAATAACATTCATAGATGAAAATAACATTATAATACCTACATATTAGGCAGTTGCTCCCTGAATATTTGCTCTCTTATATTAACACTAACTCCGCAACCCAGCCTCAAAGTTACTCTCCAACTTTTATGAGCACAGAGAAATGCTCAATCTAGTTGGGTATGCATGAAGTGGAAAAGGAAGTTAACTTCTCAGGAATTAAATAATAATACCTGCCACTTAGCAAAAGAAAATCCATTCTTCAGATTACCAAAAAAAAAAACGGTTGAGCTAAAACTACATATGTATGTATGCCCTCTATCAACGTTGCCAATAGGATTTGCACGCAGGAGGATTTAGGCCATTTTCACATCCTTGGCAATAACAAAGATGGAACAACAATATTGTTCCTTTTCCATTCTTTTTTTCTTTCTGTTTTTATTCTTCTTTTTGACAGTAAACTCTGAGGGCCTTTATTACCATACCTATGTATACCTATATAGGTATACAAACTACTTTTCTACTTTGATTTAAATAACAATGCGTTAAATTGCCTTTGAACAGAATGATAAACAAATTTGTAAAACCATTTTTTTGTTGGTTGGTAGTGTATAAGTGATGGAGACTCACTGGGTTTATCAGATTAGAAAAAAAGTGTTGCTTTTTGTTATATTCTACTTTGTATTTTATTATGACCAAGCACTTAATTTTGGGTGGGTATATTGTATGCAGACCCTTCATATAAACGTTTACAAAGATACATATGTACAATACGGGGTGGTCTAAAATTAATTGGACTGATAATTTATATTTTTGCCACAGTTATTTTTTTATCTATTTGAGTCCACTGACATTTAGTTATTGAATAATTACGTGCAAGACATTTCAACATAAAGAAACTTAATCAAGTACAAGAAACCAAGAATACTTTTTTGTTAATTTCAGCGATAATTCCCACAATCAAAATCTTGAGTGCAGGGCAACTTGCAAAAGTATAAATAAATCTGTTGTAGATTTTGCCAGAGTACTTATAGAGACTATTAAAAAGTAAAGAATAAATTGGGTTGTAAATCCCTTTTCATCCTTGATTTTAGAATTGGAATTCCTGATCATTTTTCTCCGTATTTTAAGCAAATAAAGCCAACTAAAATATCCGTCATAGCTTTTATTTGCCTGTTCTTCGGAGTTGGAGGGGAAATCTTGCGCTACGGAATTGAAAGGAGATGGAGGTTTGCAGATCTTTTCAGTAGAAAGAAAAATTTTACATTATAGGAAAAAGAAATATAGCCTGGATCAGTGGTTCCCAATCTTTCAAATATAGCAACTCACTTTAGAAGAAGGAATCAGGAAACAACCCCAATTCTTAAAATATCTTATATGTATTTAAAATTATTTTTTTGTACAGAATTATAAATTATTTATTCGTAAAGTAACTAAATACTCCGAAAATTCTTCATGGGAGCCCAAAATCACACACTCGCCATGACGTTTGAGGTCAGTAAGAAGACAATGTGCCTTGAGAATTATTGACCAATGGGCTAAATTTGACATCTTCCCAGTAGGCTTGAAAACCAATTATAAAATAGGGACAACTATTTTCTTTGTAATTTTGTTTTGATGTTTTGGTACAGGAGATTTTGAAAATACATACATGAGTATGGAAGCAGATATGGACCACCTTCTAATTAAACAATAGGACACAAACATCTAAAATATTTAACATAATTTTTTTTTTTAATTAAAAGATATGAAGTTTCAAGTTGACGGTGTGAAAAAAAATAGTTTGTATTAATATGTAATAATGAAGAATAGAGAAAAAAATACGGCATTGATATGGAATTTGTATGGAAATAGATATGTTTGTAAAAGTTATGAGCCCCTAAGGGATCCGATTTTGAGTTCGTATTCTAATTTAGCTTTTTATTTTAACAACTCAATGTTATAATTACATTGAAGCAGGTGTGTCAAATGGGGGGGGGGGATATATATTATTTTATTGAAAAAATATATAGGGTATTTACAGGTAATTAGTTCGAAATGAAGTATACTTCGATTTGTGTGTAAATAAAGGAAGGTTGAAGAAGATAAGCACCTGGAAATGTGTTGTTATTTTATAAAAATCTGCAGATGTTATTTCATACTTTGCACCAAAGTGTCTATTTTCATAGATTGAAAAATAATTTTTTTAATGTCCATGTAGAAATATAAATTTGAAGAGATTAAAAAAGAAAATAATGTGTTTAAATGTTATATGAAATAAATGTTTTTAAATATTGTAAAGATTGTTTACCAACATTGAGAAAGAAATATATAGAGGGGATGAGGATCTAGGATGATTGAGCAAAGGCATCAGTTGACGAATGTGGAATAGTATAATGTCACAACATTTTTTAGCTTTTCTTAAATGACCAGGAGGTCCATAGAAATCTGAGCTCTTAGGAATTCAATAATTAATTAAGGTTGAGTGATTAAAATTAATTAATTTTTTGATATATTAAAGCATAAAAATAAGTTACGAATAAAACACTTGAGCTCTATAGCGTAAGTAAAAGTTGAGAGAATTTCCATTCGAGCACTCCAAGCAGTTGAGTGTCTCCAGGAAACCCGTCTACGACGTCAGCTAGTCCGAAACGTTGGAGAGGAAGAAGGGTTCTGCCAAAAAGGCCGAACTGGACCAAAGGGAGATAAAGATAATAGCCCAGGCCAATCCTGTCAAGTGCATGAGGGATAATGCAAGATACCTCTGTGCTTCGCCGTTGCAACACTTTTTCAATGATTTTTAAATAAGTAGTGGGACACCAAAACAGAGGACTACATCTGCAGTGGGTACCAGACATTCTGTCACCGTCTCAAAGTCATCATTGGCGCTAAGGGGGGCTACAATAAGTATTAATAGAGCTCATACACACATCTATTTTTAGTATTAATTTGGTTGAAATTATATTATTACATAAAAAATAATATATTCTTGAATTTTAAAATTCAAGGTGTTCAGATTTTAATGATGGACCACTCGCTACAGGGATAGGTTTATTAGTTAATCACTACAAATACATTTTTCAACGCACATATAACAATTATTTTTTTAATTTTTGCTTATCCGTCGTCTGGAGTACTTTACTTAATATTATATAACAATAAAAAGTATAAGTTATTTACTGGGGTGCCGCATTACTCACGAGTCTTGCTCTAATCGAGAGTGTTGTTCAAATGAAAACTATTGCTTCTAGGAAAAGGCTAATATTTGGTTAAGCATACGGTATATAAAGTCGATTAAATGTACAAATTTTGCAAATTGGTAATCAATTGTTCAAATTTAAATTTCCATTTTTTTTACATCAATTTTTATCAAGATGTATTTCAGCAACCAGTTGTGATAGGGTATGCCACTAAAATAAAAATTATTTTCAAAAACCCTATTAGATGTAAATCCCCGATGTAGCCCCCTTGGCAGCAATGATGCCCCCCTGGAGGCCACAGAAGGCCTTGCACTCATTCCTCAAACATGATATCCTAGTTCAGGTTAATGGTGTCCTTGAAGTTGTTAATTTTTGATGACGTCACGGAGCAGGTCTTGGACTGTACATACAATCAAAAGTGAAGTCCAATGGGTTGGCCTCTGGTGAGTAAGGGTCACATTTTCTCTTGCAAGAAATGGAAGTTGTCTTTCAACCACTTCTGGGTCTTTTGAGGAGTTTGTGGACGCGCACATTCCGGGTGGAACACCACGAAAATGTCCGGTTAGATGGTCTGGACCCATGGTTATAACTTCTCCTCCCATGGTTTCTTGCCAGCGTCCAAAAGTGCACGGAACAAAATTCGTTGGTCACGTTCAGATGGCCTGTTCTCGACTTCTAAGACATTTAGAAAGATCCAGTTATTTTTTATTTTTTTAGTATTTGATTTGAACAATTTTACCGCATTCACAAAAACCTTCATTTATATAACAAAACAAAGTGTAATTTTTTTTTATGAGGAGCATATATCTTCGATCCATCAGCGAAGATCGCAGAGCTCAAACATAATTTCCTCATATTCCCAAAGAAATAAGAGCATCAGATCCTGAGCTTCATTGTCGGTTTCCTAAAATGTCAAAGGATCGTTTTGACTTTCTTCTCTCTTTGGGATATTAATTCACTATATAGGGCTCAATATTTGAATAAATATATGACGAATAACTACATATGAGTATTTCTTTCTCGAATGGGTTTTTCAAGCTCATCAAGTAGTACTTTAAATGCAGCCAAAAAGTTGGCATTTACTTTAGCATTTCATGAAAACAAAAAAAAAAAGGATATCCGTTTTCACTTTGTTTACGTGTGCAAATTCTAAACTCCAAAACGCACATTAAAACATCTCTTGATGAAGCTCGGGACGCGACCCCTCTTTTTACCTCGTATTGTAAGCCAGCATTTAGCTTTTGACTCAAATTCGTGTTTTGTGTCTTTGATTGTGAGGTCAATTCGAGTAACAATTCTTAGTTTCCGAATCCAATTCCGGTTTTGAGTCTGTGATTTTTGAGGTCAAATCGAGTTGCAAGTCTTCAAAATATGGACTCAAGTCAAAGTACGGTCAAGTCCCACTCACTATTCCAAACACCCTTCACGATTAATAAGTGTATCTATTTTTTGTAAGATTCAATAAACACGGATCACAAAGAAATGTTCGTTTAGCAACATATATATATGGGATATGTCTATATTGACATCATCATGCCAGTTGCCTCAAAAATCTATTTACAAATAAATTTAGGTATGTACTTTTAGTCCCTTTATTATTCTTTGATTTATACTCAATAGGCTTTTAAAAAGGCTTAATGGATAAGCAAAAAAAAAAAAAAAAGGAATATTTTGCAAAAAAAAAAAATATACACGATTTATGGAGGGTTCCTCTTGCCAATAATTAAGATTAAACACCTTTATCCCACCTTTTTTTCTTAATCACATTTAAACCTTACAGTCACTAATATACAGAAACATCTTTTCTGATGCGTCAACACGAAATCAAATTTAAAAAAATACCATTAAAATGAAAAAATCCCACTTTAATTTTTGACCTTATCCATACATACAGCCTAATAATTCTAGAGATATTTGAGTCCATTAATGGTGTATTATTCAAATTTGTGGGATTAGTTAAGTTACTTAAGAATTTTAGCAATATTGTAGAAACTTTGAAAATATTTGTAAACACTTATATTTGCCCAAAATTGACCCTTTTCAAGTATAGTCCATCATCAATTTATATTTATTTATTGTAACGATAAATTTAGTGTAATTGAAGTTTAATTTGGTGTACACTAAAAAGGTTAAGACTACTAAGTAGTGTATAGGAATGAACAATAATTTGTCATAGAATACAAACGTAATCCAGGAAAATAATTCCTGCTGCCTCTTGTCTTGATATATTGCAATATTTCTTTTTGAAATTTGGTTGTTGTATTATTTCATGTAGGGGGAGAGAATGGGTAGTTGGCTCACTTTTCACTTTTGGGATATAACTTAGCATGTAGTTCAAGTGATATTTAGCTTTCAGTTTTTTTCATAAAAGGCTCAAAACAATTTTTGAGCTTTGAGCATCAACTTCATTCCATAAAATTGGGGCAATTTTGCTGTAATATCAATTGTAATGTTTGTTCAGTCGTAATCATTGACAAAAAAAAGAAAATATTGCTATAATTAAAATAAAATTTCATTTGAACAATAAAATATATGTAATACTTTAAATAATCTAATTAACCATAAGCTTAATTAATATATTATAATTAACATAATTAAAATGATATGACTAATTGGTAATTAAATTTGTGCTTGACTTACTAGGACTAGCCGAATTTTCTCCAGCTACTCACACTAACCTTTATCAAAATACTCAACCAATTAACTTCATTTAACCGTTATATTAATCACAAAAGTTTATATATTCATAAACTTAACGGAGTTTACGAATTTAAACTAACACTTATGTAGTTTTCACAGGAAATTAATGAAAATTACTTCAAAACTGTATAATCAGAAAATATGCCAAAGTTAAGCAAAGGATAGCACCCTCAAAACCTCTTGGTAATACAACAAGAATAGGTGCTGGAGGACAACTATTTCATTTTTTTTAAATTTAATCATCTGTATAGTTCCTTTAATTGGTCAGTTGGAGTTGCACTGATTAACCATAAGTAAATATCATTGTATAACAAATACTAAATCCGACCTAGGAATTGTCTTTGAAGTCCGTATAGAGTTGTACTAAACAGGATTTGTCAGTATATATAAATAAAAGAAACAGAAAAATGGCATTATAATCCTGATGGTTTGAACAATGTTAGGGAGGAGAAGAGTTTATCAGTCATGCTGTTTAATTATATTAGCAGCAAGCAGAAGAGAATGGATGACTAAATAAAAGATGAAGTCTTTAGCTCAAACGTTTTCTAGACTCATAATCTTAGAGACATTGAGTAAATTCAAATAATGTGGCATGTCATCTTTTTAAATGTCCCAGATTGATTATAATATATTAAAAGCTATAAATTGTAAGCATTTTTTAAACTCAAAATCAATATGGTAACCCTGACAATTAAAATAATGTTTACCTTAGCTACCATGGCGTTTCATAAAATTAGCTCCAAGTAGCTATAAGATGAAAGAAATAAAAACAAGCCCTACTATGTATTTACCAATGGTACATGCAGGAATTAAAGCGTTGTAGTTCTTAAATTCTACTCCAAGTACAAAAAAAAAAAAGAAATTATACGAGGGTGATCTGAAAATTTTCCGACCTAACAAAGGTACAAAATCTTATATCTGACTTTTATGTTTATTTTTCTACATAGTCTCCGTGTAACTCTAAACAATTATCCAAAGGATATTCCTATCCCTGTAAGCCGTCGCTATAGGTAGTTATCGTGGGTTTTCTCTGCACAAAATCGTTCACAAAACCCTTTTTGTTTTTTGCTCAATTACTCCAATGTGGATTGACTTACAGGCGTCAAATTTTAAATATTCTAACCTTTATATGTCTGCCGTGGATTGAATCTATATTAAAAACAATTATTTAATGACAGCTCCATACTCAATTTTGCTCATTTCGTAATGACTGTTACTTAACAACTTCACGTCCAAAATTGCTCAAAATTTGATCATTGATACATTCAACAGATGCTAAATATTTACGTTGAGGTGAGACACTTTCAACCCATCCTCCTCGTAGTTATAACTCTCCAACAAATCCTCAGTGATGGTGATACTCTTCGTCTATCGTGATTACTTTATACTTCAACGTTTTTTCTTCAAAAATAATGCTAACTGCTTTAAAAAAAAACACACACACACAGCTCAGGTTGTACCTACAAAAAGTACCATGCCTATGCAATGTTATACTTTTTACAAATATAATATATAATTCTTTATCGAAGAGCACATTGATATACTGACCTATACTACTCCATAGTTGAAACATGCCATTAACTAAAGAAAACCAACGCTCCCTATCTTTGATAACTTAATTTTTTTTTTCCTCTCTGCTTTTCATGTATGTATATGTTGGTAATACTGTAATAAAATCCTAGATATCTTTAATCCATCACCTGCTATGTGCTATTTGTTTTCTATCCATAGGTTTTTTTATTGCTACATATCTTTTAATATATATGTGTGTTCTGGATTTAATTAAAAGATTTATGACACATGTTTATGCCTCGTCTTTTCTCAATAACAACAGAAGAAAATAAATGGAAACTATCTTGACAAGATTTCTAAGATATTTTTATTTTACAAAGCTAAAAAAGAGCTTGTCGTTTTCTTTACTTGGTTTGTGACATTCGATGGACTAGTATTTTTAGTTGTTATTCTGTGTTCATTTCTTACCTTATTATATCTAATTTCCATCTCTTTTTTTTTTTTTTTTTTTTCAACATAATTTATTCATACAACTTTTTTTTTTTTTGCCCATAGTTTACTCTCTCTCCACGGGGGTACATTGGAACACTCCTCTTTCATTGTACATAGTTTTTTTGCTCCTGCTTCAATAACCTTACCAACATACAACGCCATCTATGAAAATAATGACTTTTTGTATTTTAATTAATCAATTTTTTTAATAGTTTTTATAATTTTCATTAAGAGATTAATTATAAAAATATGACGATACTAATGAAAAATTGAGATATATCAGAGAGTATGTACATAATTGTGTTCGCTTCAGGGGGTCCTCTTGGCGCCCCTCTTTGAATGGGTATTTTGCATGTACATACATATTTTGAATGGAATGGATGATCGTTAACAAGTGTTGCTCTATGGATAATGAAACTTTATGATTATATCGATGCCGACTACCATCTCTAATGATGTGTTAAAGAGTGTATTTTGGAAACGGTTCGAATCTCTTTCATACAAGAAAGCGTAGTTTTCAGTCATATGTAAGTATTTAAATGACTTTTGGACACAGTTAGGGACTTGAGACTTGGGAATCGACTTGCGCGTGAGTCCTTATTTTGAAGAATTGTGACTTGACTGGATTATATAAACAAAGAATTTCCACTCGAAATGAACTCGAGAGTCTTTTTATTTTTTTTCACTGGATATAATATACTTTATTAAGTATATTTATTTATGAATATTTTTTAAGACCCCAACTGGACTCCATGAAGGGCATTATACTTGACTTGGACTTGCAGTATATGTTAAAGACTTTGAATAATTTGGGTGTACAAACTTTCTTAGACGCATCTCTAGGGATAGTTGTAAAGGAGGCTTTGGGAACTTAAGCACCGACACTTGAGAATATTTTCATAGTTCCCTAAAATGATGAAATATTACATGTATAATGGAGTATTAATCAATTGATTATTTTTAAGCCCTTCCCTAAATTTTTGTATCTATAATCACGTCTGCTCAACTCTTGTACTTCTTCCATATGGTGAGTAACTAGTGTTTTTGGATAGCAGGGAATTAAACCAATTACAAATTTTGCTGAACATTTAGTATTAGTTGGTAACTGTTGAAGTACGCCAAATATTATGTATATTTTCTCTCGAAAAGATAACATATAAAACACAAAATCACAACTTTGTAAGGTACTAAATCCTTGAAACCCAAATTTGGCCCAAACTGCAATTTTTGAAGGTTGCCTTTCCTCTTTCAATCCTTAAACTAATATATTTTATATTGCAACCATCAATTCTGTTTAATACACTATCCATCAACAATATATTTTTTTTTGAATGACTGAATGTCAATCAAACTATTAAAAAAATTAATTAATTCCCAAACAAGGCACACTGGTCATCAATTAAATATATAAAATGTATTTTTTCTCTATTTAAAAATGAATCATCCAAAATTAACAAACTATTTACAAAAAATTTTAAGGATATTTCAAAATCTTCGTAGATGATAATGAGCTACTTTATTCAGACAATAAATACTATGAAACATGGACCGGAGTTGCCAAGTTTGATTCGAATAAATGTTACTAGTTTATTAAGAGTTGATATAATTGGTCAATATTTGTATGTAGACCGACATATCAATAGACAACTCTTAATTGTGGAGTAAAAACTACACAATTAAGTGTTGTCGAGTGATGTGTTGGTCTTTATTTAGGAACTAGAACTGCGGTTAGGTCCAGTTCAGTCCGGTTTAGTACAGTCCTACTTGGTAATCCTTCAAAAAGGGGAAAAATGATCCCTCATGATGTCATTGAAGTTGCTGGTCTTTAAAAAAAGGAAAAGTAATTCTTCATGACGTCTTGGAAGTTTTTCTTCATATGAATGAATTTAATTTAGTTCCCAAGTTTGATTCCAATTATCTTTACTAGCTTATTAATGCTTCGTTTGAATGCCAATGAGTTGTCAGGTTTTTTTTTCAGAAAGCAATATTAGCTAGTGCTGTTTGGGTCCAGTTCAGTCCGGTTTAGTCCATTCCAAACTACTATTTCTTTTTTTTTTTAAAGGAAAACTAATCTCTCTTGACGTCATTGAAGTTTTCTACCTTATAAATTAATATAATTCAGTTGTATATCCTTTGGACCGATCTTAGACTGAACTTTACCAAATAAATTAGAACCAAAATATCAATACTCCTCCGAGTACAATTCATATTGTTCGATCCCTTTTAAAGGCCATACTAAAAAGTTGTTTAAACTCCGTTTATAGTTCTCAAACACGGTTCATATTTCAAATTTACATGTTATAGGTATATTAGCAAAAAGACGGGGAAAAAACAATGGGTCAAATAACCCATTTGGTTCCTTCGTTATTGAAATGTAATGCTTTATATTTTAATTTAAGAGATCCGCATGTTGTGGACTCTTCCATGGATTATAACTCTCTCCCCCCTTCTTTGCATTAAGGTATGTAAAGCAATACTTACTTATTATAGGTGTACCCCTGCGCTCTCCTAGACTTAAATCCAAATATATGTTGTTAATATTTTTTGTTTTTTGAACCTCAACAAATTCAAAGTCACGACTTATTATTCATTTGACATTTTAATTTCATAACGGCAATTTTTTCCAATTTTTATTTTTGTGAGAACTGTGGTTGGTTGGTTGGTTGGTTGGTTTCATTCATTTCTGTAACTTTTATACTTTTATTAATAAGAGATATTTGTTACATGTGAGTATTGACTAGTGAAGCGTTGAATGTTCGTATTAGTATTCAGATATTATCCATATTTTATAAAGCATTGAAAGACATACTTGCACATAAGAGTCATTTCAGCCCAATAACTTGTGAAAATTTCCATAAAAACTCCAGATATACTCAAATTTGGGAATGGATTTAATTTTGTGTATATCAAACGCTCATATCTCTAGAATTAATTAAACAAATTAATGTTTAATATATTCATACCTAAGTCATATTTACATCCATTCAGAAACATGTGGGTAACTCCCTTTCCTGTTTTAGTGGGCCTACCTATATCTGATTCTACATTGAACATTGAATAAAGTTTTTCAAACGCTTAAATACTACTAAAATACAGATACTGCATCAAATGTTGATATCGACAGATTGCACAGGTCAGCATAACTTTACTTTGAATAAATATTGTACGTTCCATATGAAGTTATATAAACCCTCTCTGTGTCTATTTTTTTGTTCACTGTTCTTTTGGAATTGGTTATTTGAAAAAGGAATTTTCTTTTCCTCAGATGTTATCCTTATTATTTAATTCCTGGGTAGGGAACATAGATTCAATCATATTCAAGAGCTGATTAAACATTCATTTGTATTCATAAAAGACGGAGTGTACCCTGATGATATTTTACGGGGTTAAAGTTGTAGGTCTTTGTTTGAATCCGAGTAGAATTGAGGATGGACATCGGAGTCATTCTTGCCAATGCCCTTTTTTCGTTCCTTCTCCCCCTTTCCTTTAGCACAGCTGATTGCGGCATGGCAGCTAAGCTGCTCTCCTTCAAAACCTTCTTCAAATAGTTAGGGTGGCCATCCTTATTTTCGATTTCTTTTTTTTAACATCTCCGAAATACACACAATTTTCATCACTATCCATATCTATGTATGATGACACATCTCTAATTAGGTTTATTTTGTATCAAATAAAGCTTACAAAAATTTCCGATATGATTTGATACAATCATTTTTGTAGGTTTGTTCATTAAAATAGAATATTTAATTATCTCAGAATCCTCAGCATTGGTAATTGCTTCATTCTATTTATTGGTTGCAGCTTGTAGAATCGGCTCATACAAGTGACAACTTGGACCATGGTATATGGTATACAAATATAAATATGTCCAGTACGTTAACACAAAAGTAAGTAAAAATGAATGTTTATCAAAATGGAGCTTGAATTAAATTTGTATTCTTTGACGAATTATCCTTAATTTTTATTAGTAGAAAAGTAGCCAAAATGGATCGTAACTGTAAAAGAATGAAAAAATGATAGATTTTTTGGTTAAAAAGAGCGTATGGGGGCCAAATTAAGTCCCACAAATCAAATAAAGGTTATAAACTGTAGCAAAAAATCTTAGGTATCTACACTCATCCCACAAATTTGAGTACAAAGCAAAAAACTTACTCAAATATGTCTTATAAAATATATGAGATTAAAAATTTCAATGGTAGTTTCTCCTTTTCTTGATTTATGTACAATATTGCTTTTTATGTTGGAGCACCGCAGGTAAACAGTGTTATTATTATTATATCAACCTCCAGTCATTTCAATATTTAAAAAATTAAAATCAAATCAAGATTGCTCCTGTATTAAAGTTTCTTAGAGGACAAATACGCTTTATTAAGCCATATATTCATAAATGGTATATACAATTATTTAAATTAGAGAAGACCTGAAAAATGAATGTTCTACCTGTTCTAGGCTCATACTTTTATTTTATTTCCTTCATAATAAAACATTGCTCAGCTTGCCAACAACAAAATTGCT
Organism: Lepeophtheirus salmonis; assembly: GCF_016086655.4. Taxonomy (NCBI): domain Eukaryota; kingdom Metazoa; phylum Arthropoda; class Copepoda; order Siphonostomatoida; family Caligidae; genus Lepeophtheirus; species Lepeophtheirus salmonis. Next base: position 22,144,253 of record NC_092584.1, read on the forward strand.
TACGATTTACAACTCTAGATATATGTTCTCCTCTATTATTTTGAATATGGTGCGACCAACTTTGTAGCAAAGTCACATTCTTTGGCTAGTGGATACATATTAATTTACTCTACGATTCATTTGTGTTTAATAGTCAAACCCTCAGCAAATGTTAATCCGTGTTTCAAAATGGGCCGTCAAAAGTTAAGAGGGGATCTAGGCCACCACTTCTGAATGCCACTCATATGTTTTAAAAAAATTCAAGCGGAATATATTAGAACTAATTTAGAGAATATAAATAAAATATTGTTGTTTTGAAAGTCCACACTATTAAGACCACCCTAATGGGTATTTTAAATAGCTGCAGTGAGGCAAAGGTTGGTTTAATAATTATTTTTCAATCACATAAATAAATATTTTAATTTTGCTATATGTACATGTGCCATGGAAATAAATCTGGGTTGGCTCATTTTTTTACTTATCTGCATGGGGTCTCCAAGAAATGAAATCATGATTTACCGTAGGTAGCTGAAATAATCATAAATTAATTTGATAAGAAAAAGTATTATTTAAAAAAAAAAAATAATAGTTTTATGAAAATATTTAATCCTATTTTTTCATCACGTTTTTTTTTTTCTTCTCTTCACCCTTTCAGATTAGTCTGTATGAAACATTGCTCTAAATTGAATTGTAAGGAAATTATATCTATTATTAAAGCGCTATGACGCCCTTTTTATTCACTCAGTGGTTAAAAGGTTGATAATTCTAAAAATAAAGTTCAAAAGCAGGTTCACTTATTGGTTTCACGACTGTGCTTCGTTGTATTTCTTATCAAACCGACAATACTTTTTGGGGGTACATTTTATAAGTTTGCTCGTACTTTATACTTTTTCTTTCAATCATAAAATTAGAGAATACAACATCAAAAAGTTGAAATTCAATGATAACATCCTTTTAACAAAAAGATAATAACTTTGCATTGTATGAGAGTAGATATTTGGACTAATTAAGACTTTTGAAGATCATAAAAGTAGATATAAGGTCTAATAACGGAGAAGAGGCTGTGAATTTATCTTATATGGACTATGTCGAGGGGGATGGGATTCGATCAGTAGACTATGGGAAAAGGCCGAAGAAGATCATTATATAAGCCAAAATGACTAGTTATTCTATCTATGGTTGATCAAATAGTATTATTTTTCTCTTTCTTCAGGTATATTCTAGAGCAGTGTTTCCCAAAGTAGGTGACCCTTTATGGCGGTGCTTTGATCTATGGGGCAGTACTGCGAAAGAGGGAAATTTGGTTCGGTAGATCAAAAAAGCAGTGAATACATTTTAGAACATGACACAAACAAATTGATGTACAAAGTTTAACAAATTATGACTACAATGTAGCAGCAATGAATATGTTGAATATTATGCGATTAAAAGGATAAAAATACGTTACATTAAGATTATATTAGTGTACTTTAGTGCCTTAATATTTTGTCCTAAGCTCAGAAATCTATTATTTGCAAATACAAACAGACTACTAAGAATAAATACTTATACTTTAATTAAAAACTAAACTAAAGTCCAAACTCTGTAACCTAAAAACTTCAAGCAAGTACTTAAAAGACGTACAGTAATTATAAAAATGTATTAAAATATTTTTTGCATCAATAATCATATATTTCTGTAACTATTTAAGTCAAAAGTCCTTGAGAGTCATGAAAAAAGATTTGTTTGCCGTTTATAAAAAATTCAAGGCACGAAAAACTATTGGAAATAAGGTTTTGATCATTTCACAACAAGCTAATAACGGTTTGCATGCTTCTTACAATATATATTTGCTAATTGCTAAATCTGATTAGTCTTACACGATTGAGCAGTAAGAAAGATTATGCACACAGTTGTACATAAGTCACCAGACCAAATTATGTAATCTATACCTCTTGGTAATAACTCAGTTCATGGAAAAAGATAAAAATTAATTGTGCAACATTCTTGTAGTAACATAATTTAGCGTGCAGTCAGAAGAGTACATTTTACTAAAAAATGCAAATATGTGTTTCTCGCATATATTTGTATTTGTCAAAGATGAAAGGTCGGCTTAAGAATTGAATTTTATTAGAAATTTTACAATAAATACTAAAGCAGAGTTGGTATTTAATTTCATGGATGATTTTTCCGAGAGAAAAGCATCCCACTTGCTAACTTTCTTGAGGAGCAGTAGATGGTGGACCATCCATGATAGATCGACATCGTTGCTTCATCAGTTGCTTGAAAATCCGACTATATCGAGGAGGAGGGGGATGGAATTCGATCAGTGGACCATGGAAATTCCAGTCTTATCTTCTTCTACCTCCATTCTTTGTTTATATTACTTTATATGCATCCCTACAACGCAGACACCCCCTGCTAGTAACATATATAGTCTCATATCAAAATTACTTATTGATATGTGTAATTTTATATCCGTGTTCATAATTTTTTGGGGTTAAGCCTCGTCAAATGATGAAAGCTAGCAATGCCCTTGTGATGTTGCGAGCAACACATCTTCTTATTTGGCATTAAAAAATTATGAGCACGATACTCTAACACACACAATATTTGAAGCTAGAAGTCTTTTTAGAAACCCTGCAATTGGCCATTATTACACCATGCCCAAGGAAATGCGGGCCATCAAAGTTGGATGACTATAAATATGCGGTAGTAGGCGTCGAAAAACAGACAAATTTTCCTTTAATAATATAAAGAATAACTCCTTACAAATTCACAGTGTGAGTCTCCTTTTTTCATAAGCAGACTCACACGCAGTTTCTCAATACTTGGAGGTTTTCTCTTCAAGAATAAAATAATAATAATGACAACTTGAAAAAAATAAAAAATTATGTACTTTTATTGGTTGCTAAACCTCATCTCAGGTTTAGCACATTCATTATATATATATAAAGTGCTTCTGTTTTTTTTTTATATAACATTACCTAAACACATGCGAGATTTAATTCATTTTTAATTACTATTTGTACATAATTCTATAAAGATATTTCCTTAATTTTTCATTTTCACGCTCGATTCTATTGTTATTTCTTAGATCAAGTGTCTACCCTTGAAAATGACTTACTCTCAACATAGCTACGTACAAACGGACGGAGTTTGCTTTATGAATATAGATGAAACTAAATTGGTATGCTGGTATATATATTTAGATACTAATTCAGTATTTTATGATTGGTAAAATGATTTAGACAGCAGATAAAATGTAGTCAACAAGTGTTTACTATACTTTATATACTTGGCTACACTTTGAATTTTAATGCATATATTCTTACAAATTGAGGATTTGGAAGCCTCATGACACTATGAGAATCAAACACAAAAGTCAAAGCCACTATTACTTCAATCAGTGTCTAATATTCGGCACAGAATGAGGTCATATATTTTGTTATGTTACAGCAAAATTTATCATCTTAGAAATTAATCCTTAAATTACGAGTTGGTTCTCCACATTGTATTCTATGCGTACAATTATATTCTTGTTTGCACAACAATTTTAATTCACTAATTGAGTGTAATTAAAAAAATTAAGAAATCTGTCAAAAAAATATAAAAATAATAATTACAATTAGCTTCAACGCAATATGGATGAAAGATGATGTCATTTAATTAAACGTATCGAAACAAAATAATTCTGGAATCAGTATCATGTTACGCAGCACCCCATATTACCCCAGTTACTCCAACGGGATCAGTAGGGTTGTCAATCGTAAGCATTTTTGGTGCGTAAAAAAAATCGACAATTAGCAGAGTTGCTCTGACAATCTGAAGAATATTTTAGAGGAGAGCAGCTTACCTGTCATTACGTTTCATTAAAACAATTGGTTCTAGGGTTTAAAAACTATGTGTAACCATGTGTAATGTGAATGACTGCGTAGTAAAAATATAAAAGAAAAAAGTTTTACTCCCAGCTTGTTTTACCGAGTGCTCCATTAAAATTTGAAGACGTTGAGTTTTAAACTTTAACAAGATAGAATTTATTAATTAATTATAGAATATCAACAAAATTATTACTAAAAATAGATGTGTGTCTGACCTCTCTTAATCGTTAATGTAGCCCTCCTTACTGACAATGATGGCTTTCAGGCGGCGAGGGAAGGCCTGGCAACTGCTCCAGATGTAGTTATCTGTAGCATGTGTTCCAGTGCTAGTTGATAGAGGTTTTGAGGGCCTTGGTGTTTGGATGATGGACACTGCAGGTTGTCCCCTCAATATACACCCAAAAGGAGAAGTCGGAGAGTTTGGCATCAGATCTTCAGGGAGGGTCAAAAGTGGCACAACCGAGTTCAAAAGAACTCAAAATACTAATTCAAAAGAGTTTTGAAACGGAGGAGAGGGATTTCTTTCATACTGGTGTCAAAAGTGGTTCCTTCCCACTCACGAGGCTCTTTTGATAGATCTCTGGACAGTCTGATGTGAAACCCCGAGATCTCTTGCGTGGACCCTAATGGGCTTGAGGAGATTGGCCTGTGCTGTTTTCTATAAATTTTCCAAGTACAGTTGAGTTTTTTTGGGAGAGCCCTTATTCCTCTCCTACGTCTCGAACTTACTGACGGTGTAGACATTGAACTTGGAGACGCCCAACTCCTAGTAGTACGCGAATGGAAATAACCAATAACGTTCAAGTAGCATTTTGCATAATTTTACGTATGCTAGAGAGCTCAGGCTAGTTTTGTTTTGTAACTAATTATTTATGATTTAATATATCCAAATATGAACTAATTTCAATCAATCAACCTTCATTAATTGTCGAATTAGTACATGTTCAAATCTCAATGGACTACAAAGGGGTAAAACACTTTTTATAGCCATTATGCTTTATTAGGATCATTTATCTTACATATGATCTCATGGATCAAATTTTGTCATGTCTTAATCAAATAGATTTCATAATTAAGTTCTAAAAGTAACTTAAAAGATATTTTTAAATATAAAATAATGAGAGATTATATTTTGCTCAATTTGAAGGGAGCTACACTTATTTTACAAGTGGTACATAACTCAGGGGTGTCCGCAGAAGTTGGACTTGAAGGGTTGTAGCCTCTCCACCCCCAAAAATTAAGGGTTTTTTTTCTATTTTACTAGAAAATGTAATATTTGCATTTCTTTCCAAAAAAATTCATGTTTCTTTAACAGCTGTGGATTTTTAGACAAAAGATATAGATTTATGAAAAAGGATGGAAAAAAATTACTTTTTTTGATTTTTGAAAAATAAATTAATTTTTGGATTTCTTTACAAAGAAGAAATCCAAAACCAAGACCACTCCAAAATATAATTCAGCTGGAAGAACAATTCCAATAAATTTGGACTCTGCGATCATTAAAAACTCTCATTGATTTAATATATAATTATATATATATTTCAAATATTAAGAAAACACTCAAATATAAGTCATTTGCAGACAAAGATACATACAAAATTTACTTCATTTTTTTTTGCCCACATGGCGTAACTTTTTTCAGAGAAGAAATAAACTAAAGGCTGAGCCCATTGCATAAAACATAAAATTTTAAACTTAAAAAAAAACAAAAAAAAAAAACAAGAAAATTATCAAACTAAAAATAAAGTAAAAAAAACAGAAGAAAAAGAAAAATTATCCGTCCTGATTTTAGTCCTTGTTACATATATTAATTGTTGGGTTTTTGTAGGAATGACGTTGGCCCTTCCTTCCTCTTTTCCAAACTTTACTTTATTATTATTTGTAGATTTTTCCAAGTGTTTCTTGACAAACAATCAACTTATAAGAACTGAATTTTGTATTTATCTCGTTTTTACAAGAATTAAAATTGAATAAAATATAGACAAATAAATCATTTATATATTTTATAACTTCATTTATGCTAAGGTAACATGGTTGTTTATCTATTGAATAAAAAAATGTTTCTCTCAAATAAAGTTAGATCTTATCATCTCCTTATCAATGATTCAACTTTTATATTTAATGACTTGACTTCTTTTTTTTTTTTTTTTTTTTTTGTATCTACGAATAAAATGAAGGAAAAAATTGCAAACTCATACTATTGTTCATCGCTTATCTATTCAAAGAGTACCAAGTCTTGGTTCATCAAGGTCCTTATCTACAAAGAATTGTAACAAGTTAATATATAGCTCATCAATACAAAGGCAAGGTTTTTTCTCATAATTGAATCTGAGTTACATTTATGGTGAGATGACAGGAAGATGGAGAATTGAGGATTGCTTTCAGTCTATCATTGTACACACGTATCGTATAAAGGGGCCTTGGCTAAAAATTAAAAATCTATTAGTGTGTAGGGGGCGTGGCATAGTAAAGTTTGGGAAACTCTGGCTTAACAATTATTATAATTATAAATTAGGATATGATCACATCATTTGATAACAGACACTTAAAACAAGGGGTGTCACTTGAAAGTTTGGGCTCAAGATATGATATTCCATACAAACAGGGCCGCAGCTACCTTAGACGTAGAATGTATAGTGTTCAAGCGGTTCAAGAACTGCTTGAACTGCTATACTTGTAAAGGCACAATCTTGTAAATAGGTTTCTTTTATTCGTATAATATTAGAGTGTGCAATGCTGAATAGAGAGAAATAGGAAACAAAGAATGAAGGTAGAAAATTTTGAGACATGTGTAGAAAGATAAGGAGGGAGAAAAAAATAAAAAAAGAAGGCAAATGAGCTTTAAAAAATAGGTTCTTACTGACATGAGGACCAAAGAACTATTATTGCTTGGTTATTTATTTGTCTACTACCTAAATTTCAGACGGATCTCTTCGATCAAATGGGGATTTTTTTCCTTTCTTATTTTTTGTTCCGGATTGTTTTTATGTTGACACACTACAAATATATATAAGCAATGGCGATCAGTCACTTGAGAAGCAAACAAACAAAGAACTGAAGCATCTATTGCTGCATATTTACAAAGGCATATTATTGTTTATCTATATGAAACACTTAATAAAAACTAGCATTATTTTCTCTCTAATTTGTATTCTTAAATGTTGTCAGGTTTTCTTTATAGGTATATATTGTTGCTTAAATATGTTTGGAGTACTATGTACAGGGTGCGACAGTAAAATCTGCACATACTTTAAAGCCTTCTAGCTAAAAAGTAACTACAATTAGAATATTTTCATTTTATCAGCAATTACTTAATATCATAAGATTTAAATGATTTAGTGAAAGAAAATTCATTATTTTTCCAATAGAAAGCTTTAGTAATGTGTATCTTTGGCTGTATAGGTTCAATTTAATTAGATAAGATGGCATTAGAGAGATAAGGGTTCGCACTAAAAAAAAAAACTTTTTATACTCTATTATGATCCTTTTAGATAGGCTTTTTGGGTGGTGGTCAAAGAGAGGCACCAGCAAAGAAAAAATACGACATATTTGATAGTTTTCTTGCAAGGAAAAGTTTTGTTGCTCTTGCGCTCCAAAACGTTCCAAACAGCGAAGCTAGGAGGTTCACGTTGGGTGAGGACGAAGGGCAGAAGTTTGTCGGCTAGAAGACAGTCATATTCTCCCCGCATAAATGATCCACTTTCTTGGACGTCTGGTTAAACATATAGTTATCCCTGGAGAACGTACTCTTCAACCATGGCAAAATATGGTACTTCAGGACACATCCATGTTGACCTTCTTGTTGGCCTTGAATAAGAAGGGAGGAATCTTGCTACCGTAGGACGCCACGAACCCGAAGAACATGACCTGAGCTGGATATTTCATCCTAAAGGCTCCCTCGACCTGAGCTCTTGATTCAGTCAAGAAGTGATCATTTCTCCTATAAATATCATCTTGTCTTGCAGTCCCTCTACTGTTTTACTTGCTGCTCTAAGATTTTAGATGGCACAAAAACAAAACAAACATCAATTGTAGCTTTTTGTCAGTTCTTTCAAATGGTGCCAAGTAAAAAAAAATATCAGACTTTTGGAACTGAGCTAGACGCCCTCGAAGAGGATTCTAATTTTTGAGGCCTTCCCCTGTATTTACTTTAGTCTTTACGATGGAATCTATATTCTTAAGGAATATTTCAAATATGAGCGACATAAATACCGCCATTGCCTTATCATATTTTGAGTCTCATCCCAATGATGTTATCCCCATTGATTTCAAATGAATTAGTTGATTTAAATTGAGGTCGGGGTCACTTATTAAGCACCCCACCGAACAAACCCATTCAATGTTAATTAATTACGTAACTGCAACTCTCCTTCTATTCCATAGGTACACCATAGGTGTATAAAATATGTCTTAGAAAACGGGAACAGCTATTTTTAGTTTGCAATCTGAACAGGAATTTTAATATCCAAAGTTGTTATTCTTATTGAAGGTTATTGAAGACAGGATATCTAAGTATAAAGTAATAACTAGTGGGTGTCCTCATGAAAGGAGAGAATAACAATATGGGTTTGCTCAGGAGCAATCAGTTTGAGTCCTTGTTGGACTCAAAGTATAACTGAGGATCAAAATAGGAATAATAATGTGAGTCTATATGTCATTGCTATATACGGTAGTGTTGGATAGATCCATTCTCGGTCTAAGTCGATCACCTGATAAACTCACTCGGTCGGTTAAAAAAATGAGAAAATAATAAACGCCTCTGAAGATGATAGAATTGATGGGCAATCTAATATGTAATTGCATATTTTTTGTATCAATATCCATCCTTCACTCCTTCTTCAAAGGAAAAAGGGTGAGCTCTAGTCAAAGAGATGGGAGTGACGTCATGTACATATATCATGTTTTTCGTATATAGAAGTGCACATTAAAAGAAGAAGAATAAGGAAAAATAACTTCGCTCTCCACTGGGGGGGAGACTGCCTGTTCAAACTGGCTGCGTGCCTGGAGGAACATTTAGCAGCTTCTAATTTTAAGCTAATCATAATTGAGAACTACTCAATCCTACACTCCTTGCCTTGCGTGTCCACTCTTTGCCTATAGTTTTTTTACCTACACCTAGTGTTGTGAGAAGAGTATGTGGATATCCTGAATAAGTTTGCCCGCACATCATACTTTATCTTTCATTCTCGAAACTGGAGACAGTGATAGAGGATAGCTGTTGAAATTCCATTCTTGCAATCCTTTAATAATAAGGAAACCACTTAGGTACACCGAATGAAGGAACGCAAAGCGAAAAGAAGGATCTCGACTTTTTCGAGTTATTCGGATAATTAGCACTTTGAAGGGTCACAAAAATTAGATGGGCCGTCTCATTGGTGGAAGGACATACATTAATAAAGAAAAAATAATTATAAAACAAATTCAAGCAGTCCTAATTTCCAATTCGTTTACATTTAATGCACAAGAAAATGTTTTGATCCAAATCTATCGAATAAGTTCAATTTGGAAATAATATTTCAGATATTCTTCTTCTTCTTAAATGAAAGTAATGTGTATTATTGTCCTAATTGAATAAAAATCCTTTATAACAAACATAATATTTCAATGATGATTACATGCTAAAAGAGATTTAAAATTAAATATTACCCGTCATCAATTAAATAATCAACATACAAACTAATGATAACATGAATAATATATGAATAAAGCTTCCGCATGGAGTCTCTTTTAAAACTGAACTCAACTGATCCGTTCAAGATTTATTCTCAATTAAATAATCTGAATGGCTTCCTGTTAAAGTTATACCCTTCTTCACTAATTGTCCGAATAACACCAAAAGGTCAGGATCCTTCTTCTCTCCGTCCGTCAATATATTCTTCTCTTCACTTCGTGTTCCTTCGTTTGACGTACGTAAGTTATTTCATTATTCTTAAAAGGTTGCGATAATTGAATTTCAACTATCCTCTGACGCTGTCTCCAATTTAGAGATAGAAAGAGAAAGTGTGATGTGCGGGCAAATTTATACGGGATAAACCTTTCTATTTCTATCTTTCCTCGCAAATAAAAGACACATGAGTTTATATATAAATGGGCGAGGAATTTGATTTTCAAAAGAAGTGCAAATTTTCTTCCATTCATTTTCATCACAACTTATATTCTGCTCTTATGACCAAAAACCTTATTAAAATCAAAAACACTTCTTCTGGGATATTTTAAGTGCCTGCTAATGTCCCCCAGATACTGGCCCATGCGTTTGATTATAGCAAATATATTTATATTTTTTGGCAAACTGCATCGTTGTTAAATTTTTTTATTAACTTATCAAGAAAGGATTGTAATTTGCATTTAGTAAATAGTCCCGTCACTAAAACGGAGTGGATACACCCTGCTATACCACCTTCTCAACTAAAAGCTTTGTGAATAAGCTTACATTTTTGGCCAATTATAATTTGACAACTTTAAAATCTAACATATATCTTCCGTAATTATTTTGTCTTTCTTTAAAAGTAAAATTAAATTATTTGTCAAAATAACTAAAAAAAATGTAGAAAGGTAATTCAATGGAACACGCACTTGGGAAAAATTATTCTATTAAACTCAAGAAGGAAATATACCTTATATATATGGACTTCAACAGACAATTATTAGTCCCATGAAGTAATCTTAATATACTAATATTTATCTATTATTAAGGATGTCATTAAGGTTGTGTTGAAAAAATAACACAGTTCAGGGATTCCAAATGGAAAAACAGTTGTTGAGTGTGCTTTTTTTTCTTTTTTCCCATTATTTAATAGGTCATCGTGGTGTTAACTTTTCCCTCTGAAGTAAGCATTCTTCCCCATATTTTGTGTAAATTGTTTTGATAATTAATCATAAAATAAATATATGGGAATTTAAATAGAATTATTATATTTTCCTTGGACTAACGCTATTTTAAATGTAGAAGGTTCCCCCTCAAAAATCACATAATAGGCAGGTGATATTATAGCAAGAGTAATAAGGGCGTGGTATCATATACAGGGATGTAAAGACAGTGAATTTTTTAGGCGGCCCTTCTTTCAGAATTGGTAATCTGAATAATGAATTTTCTTATGCTAAACAGTTTTCATTATTATTTAATTCCTAATGATTGAACATTTGTTTCTGAATAGACTCAATGATAGATTTAAAGCCTAATTGGCCATTCGTGTGAGCTCATAACAGACAGAGTGTAACCTTGAGGATTTTTGCGGTGTTATAATTGTAAGTCCTTGTTAGACTCGGAGTGGAATTGGGGATCTACAGCATAGTAATTCTAGCAAATGTCCTTGTTTATAACCTTTTCTCCTTCCTCTCTTGTCACAGTTGATTGTAGTTGATCTAATCAAACGTCATGAGCATTATTTTTTCTCTCCTTCAAAACACTCATCAAATTTTCAGCATTACCATGTTAATTTTTGGTTACTTTTTTAACATGCCAATTGTACAAAGAATTTTCATCAACATGTCTCTCTGTCACATTTCCTCGTCCTCTTTTTTCATGAATTTTTATTAGCTCTAGTAATAAGCAGAGTTGAATTGCATATAATGTAAAAAACAAGATTAATAGAAATACAAGGTTTACCATAAGGCGTGTACGACTGATGTTTGACTTCCATCAGGCTATTATTATTCACGTCATAGTAAATGAATGGTTGAGTGTTTTGTCAAAATCTGCTTTTCTGGCCCAGATGACGGTACAATACATTAAATCTGTATACATTGTTGTTCTAGCAATAGTGACGTCAGTGGCTCTGAGTGGTTACATATTTTGTCAAAATCTGCCTGTCTTGCCAAGCAGTTGGTACAGCACATCAGATTCAAAATTCTAGCAACCCCGATTACATGATGGTCTAAACTTGAATTTCTATTAGCCTTCGTAGAAAATACTTTAAAAATTGGGAAAGTAAAAACAGTTGTTTCTCACTTTAACGTTTTTGTTCATTATTTGATCAGTTCTATAAAGTATTTTTTTTCTACAAAATTTTGTCTATTTCCAAAAAAGTTATTCCTTGAAATTATATCTTTAAAAAAATATATATATAACAAATTTAGCATTTTTTAAGTAAATAAAAACGGCATTGTACATATTCTCATGGGTGTTAAAAATACAGATTTGTAACATGAAGGGATCTGAAAGGGTTAAAGTTGTATTCTGATTTGTCTGCAACACCCTGTAAATGAATAGAGGTACATGATATACAAAAAAAAACTATCTAGGAAAACATGGCATTTTTATTTTTATCGTTAAACGATATTTTATCTATTTCATCATGGATATATTATAAAGAGCTCAAATTTTTGTATTTATTTATATTTTGTTAAGAACAGGCAGATGTTGACATATGATACTCTTTATGTATATATATATTGAAAGAAATTATGCAAACTTTTGGCACGCACGCACGCATGTGATCTACCTAGTTATAAATGCTAGCAAACCATGCTCATGAATTATGCTCACGAAATTTATTATTCGTCTTTCCCTAACCATTTCGACAATTTTCAATTTGAATTTTTAAAGTTTTTTTACACGTTTTGTAGGCTTAAGATCGAATAACATAAATACAAAAATCAAACAGTATTCCAATATTTTTTATTCGTTGAATATTTTGATTTGGGAATTAATGGGATTTTGTACATCAATGATGCATTTATATATTTATTTTCTTCCTCAAACTTTTTTATAAGTAACCGTCGTTTGATTAGACCAAATTTCATTTGGAGAAGAAGAGCTTCCAAATCAGTTTAGTTTTAGAAAACTTATAACGGTATCAGGCCGGTCTAGGATTTCAGACCGAACCCCAATTCCAGTAGTCAATTAAATACAGGGTTGATCTTATACAATGGTACGCATTTAATTATTTTCAATTTTTCAAGATTAAATTTAAAAAAAGAGGTTTTGTGAGGACATTTATTTAATACAAATTACCTGAAAATAGTGCAGAGCACAATTCTTATCAAATATATGAGCCCTTAGCTCTTGCCTCAATACGAGGCCTAAATTCCTTGCAGGTGTTGACTATGAAGTCAAACTTGAGCTTGGTTCACTATTTCTTGATTAAAGCTTCTAGAGACTGGGCACAGCTGTTAGGAGCAGCACACCCTCTCTCCTACAGACGCACCTAGATAAATTAGTCCAAGGGGGTAGCTTCTGGAGAGGAGGTGACTACATTTTGAGGTACCAAAAGTCTGAAAAGTTATCTCTCAGGAACGCCTGGTTCTTAGCGGGCCAATGATACGGAGTTACGTCTTGAATACAAACAAAGTCGTCTCCAAAATTTTCTCTGGCCTAAGGTAGCACTCTCTTATCCAGAAATTGATAAGTGCATCTGGACTGAGCCTCCTCTTCCCCTCCACAAAATGGGAAGGCAGACCATGTTGGCGTTGGATAAGTAGTCTCTGGCACGATAAATAGTTGTACCGTTTCAAATGATCGTCCGTCTTCTGGGAGCATGAAAGCTTCAAAATTTTACTTCTTTGTTGCTACATTTTACTCACTCTCGTTTGTTTTGTTTTTAACTTGGCCGTAGCTTTACATAAGGAATCTGGAGTCACAAACCACCATAATAAGACCATGAATCATAATTTCAAGGTAATCTTTTAGCTCAATCTAAAAAACAAAAAAGCTATATAAAAAGTTAATATACAACCTGCAATTTAATATCCGTAAAAGGGCAGGTGGCAGGATTTTTCCTTCATCTCATTTTTACTCATGGACATTTCATTTCTCTGATTGACATGTTAGTTTTTATAATAAAACAGCCTTTTTGATCAATAATTTGGATCATTTTAGATGGAATGACGTTTTCATGTTTTTTTGGGTTGTTTTTTTTTAAATTATTATCATTACCTTTTTTAACTTTTAAGATACCTTTTCTTAAACAGCTCTGTCAATATTTTTTTTCATAATTTTCTTTTTTGAAGAGGTAATATTTCGACCAATTTTCTAAAGAGGAGGTATTTTCAATTTTTTGACATTCCCTTCCTTTTGAAGCAATGGAGGTACTGATTGATACATTTTAAAATCCCTCGATTTAAAAGAGACCAAAATGTTTTACATATAGTAAATTATGCGGCACTTGGAAGTTGGGAGTAAATTTATTATATACAAATTCGGAGAATGTCCTTTTTTGTAGTATAATGGAAACTAATACACATTTTTTTTGGGACTATTTTCATTAAGATATAATAACAGCTGGACTTAAATGTCTCTAAGCCATTGCGTAGCTTGAACGGTATTTTTACCTTACTTTTTCTCATCAATTAAAAAAGAAATTATTTTTGAGCCATTGTTTTGGAAATAACAAAAGTATCGTCCATACCACAACAACTAACAAACTAAATAACAGATTATAATTAATTTATGGCAGCTTTCTTTTGAAGGTTGTTAAACAATGAAAATCAGGGGAATTTAAAAAATAGCGCCATCTAATTTGAGAAAACTGTAATTTATCAGTACATGTGTTATATATAGACGTTTTTTCGGTTTAATTAATAAAAAATTTGTGTGTAAGGTCCAAAGGAACGACTATTTGACATTTTTGTAGGGAAAATGACAGTCAAAAAGTGATTGGGATCCTTACTTAGGCACAGTATATTTTGAAGGCTAAAATATCAAGGAAGGGAAAGGACACTGGAGGACTTTTAAACTCCAATATCCTTCCCCTTCCTTGTTATTAGAGCCTTCAAAATATACTATACCTTAGTGAAAATATTTATAATGGTAGCTTTTTACATGATCTCTATTATGACATAGTGGATAATGATTTGTTTATTATTGCATTGACAGGCCTTGTTTGTTTTTAAATATTTTCATTACATATTAATGCTAAATAAAGGCCAAAATAGCATTACACTCAGCCCTATATTCAAGCAACTAAAATGATATGTATCCAACCTTTTTCCCCCTATTGTTACAAAGTACATATGAATGTATATTAAAAGAATTTGTTTCTATTCCCAATAGGAAAACATTTCGTTATATTATGTAAAAACAAACAAACAGGCATGGATTGTATATGTTTGTACGTTAGGGTGGGGGTGCCCCAACATATTTATACAGTAAGAAAATTAACGCTTCTTTTTTTTCTTTTTTTGTTGTTGTTGTTTCTGTGATAGGATAAAATGAACCGGATTGCCTGGAAAAAACCTTAGGTAAATTGACATCAGAGGAAAGTTGGCCAGAATTATTTTAAATAAATAGCAGGGATGTCTGAAGGATTATATTGGAAGAATGGAAGGGGGAGGGGCTTGGTTTTTTGATTTTTTTGAAAAAAAATTCTTACACTAAATTTTTGAAAAAAAAATTCAAATATTAAATTTTCCAATATTCTTTTTAAATATTACATCTATTGGAGACAAATTTTCGAAAACTCCAAGACTATTTATTAAAAATTTCAAAAAACAACAATTGTTCACAAAAAATTAAATTTATTGGAATAAAAATTAAAAAATTATATATATTTCGGAATAAAAATAAAAAAAATATTTTGAATAAAAATTTAAAAATTATATATATTGGAATAAAAATTTAAAAATTATACATTTTGGAATAAAAATTTAAAAATTATATATTTAAGAGAAAAATAACAAAAATCCGTAGCTGTTCACAGAAAGTTAAAGTTTTTGGAAAAAAATTTGAAAATTAAAACTAAATTCTAAATTAACAAAACAAATTATTTCATTTCAAATTTTTTGAAATTTTCATTTAAATTTCAGAGATAAAATTTTCTGAAAAATTAATTTTTTTAGTAAAAAGCAAAAACTTCGTTATTTGGAGGGTTATAGCCCCTCCAACCCATACTCTGCAATCACCCCTATATTATGATTCTTAGACATATCTTCACCATCGAAGGATGCGTTGCATCTACAGAAAAACTGTTAAACAAACAATGTGGGTGGAAATATATTTATAAAGTTCTAAGAATAGTTTTACAGCCATAACTTGAGTATTTATTATTTTTATACAAATTGAAAATTGGTAAATTGAGAGTTCAAAATCTACTCTTTTATGTTAAGAAAGTAAATTCACTTCATCTGCAATAGCATCCTTGAAATGTCGCCGAATAAAGAGGAACCAGAGGCAATCTCTTCCATGGACAAGGCCCCCATGCTTTCCTGATGGCTGACTTGTGGGAGTTAATGCTGTTGTGATGTGTGATGTTTGACTTGTTATCCAAGGTGCTCCACCAATAATAGTACAGAGTGCTGGGGTCGGGACATGAAAAAGGGCCATGCTTTTCTCAAGCCCATTATTTTGCAAATTTGTAGTTGTGATCGAAAATCAATGATTATCGATTTTGTTCTTGCAAATTTATTTTCCCTGTTATCTGAACTAAACTAAGCAAAAAAATAATAATAGAATTTCTGTTTACATTAGTATAACTGAAAAAAAGAATTGCCAGATGTTGTAAATCTGCATCCAAGTCATTTAGTTTGATTTTTGCCCGTCTTGCAGATAGCAGCCATCGAAGATGGATGCCGTTGTGAAAAGTAATTTGCAAAATAAAATAGGGTTATTTATGGTCGTTAAGCTGACTATGATGGTGGATTTTATTCTGCCTCAAGGCCCACAGCTTATTCTTCACAATCCCTTAACTATAACCAAAGTCATATAGTTTTTTTTAACCTGTATATGACGTCCCACGATTATTCTTTACAAATCCCGCGTGTCTGAAATTTGGGAAGTTATCATTAATTTATATTTTGTTCCTTAAATGGGTTAGATATACTTGGGGGATTATGTATCAGTAAACCTTATAGTATTAAAACTGACGAAGCAATTGTCTTTTAAGTCCATATATATACATAAACTACATTTTCTTTTCTAGGAACAACTCAGACGCGAACCTCCATTCGATTGTGTTCAAGAGAGTAACCATTGTCCTTCTCCTCTATTATATGTATATATATATATATAGTTTAGTTTATTATCTCCCATGAGCTGATTGGAAGACTATCAGCTGATCCTTAGTTGGGTCAAATCCATCTATTGATGGGACAGATCTGTAGATAAATCACCATAATAATTTTAGTAAAGTCATAAAAATATTAGGCTGCCGATTATGTAAACCCCCAAATTATCCTTGAAAACTATAAGATAACGAAAATTGTATGATTTAAAACAAAGTTTCAAATTTCTCAGCTAGCAAAATTGTATAGTGCCTTTTACTGTTAACATATATCACTTTTTAAGAAGTTTTACCAAATTCGTCGTAAAATCAGTCATGAATAAATTTTAAATATGTTCGATGGTGGTTAATATTCATAAAGTAAAAAATTGAACGTTAAGTAAATCCACAAAATGTCTCATAAGACAAGAATACAACTGAATACGTCATTTTTTTTAGAGAGAGAAAAACATAAATTTAGGTAATGAAAATGAAAAATTGTTATTGCGCGTGTCTCTTTGTTCATTATTTAATAAATCGTGGGTGTGTTAAGATCTCCCTCATATTTTTCCGCATTATTGCCCATCTTTGGGGTAAATTGATTTAAAAATTGTTAATAAAATAAATTTGGAGAATTTCAAGATAATTATAGTATTTTCCCTCCGTAAATGCTATTTTAAATGTAGACAGTTATCCTCCTTATAGTAATTATTAATTTCCTACCTCCGATATCATGTAACAGGTAGTTGATAGTAATAAGGGTATTCATTTAGGAACATCATATGTATCGTTCCCGCTTTTACCTCCTTTATTTCGGTATACAAATGGCATCCTCACTGATAAGACGTTCGAAGAGAAAATGGTAGGGAAAAAAGGGAAGTTCGATTTGAAGGTTTATTAAAAAGTGCTGAGGGTTTCTCACTTAGATGTCTTTAGAAAACTATATCTCACAATTAATAGATTGCATCAAATAAAGCTTAAAGTATACTCAAAGGTTTAGGGTACACTTTAAAAAAGTTCATTTACAGTTTTTGTGTTTGGTGAAGCCAGTTGTGTGTAACAGTGTTCAAAAATACAAGTTAAAAAAAAAAGAAAATTCGATAAATTATTCAGCATCACTACGACCAAGGTGAAAAGGCGGAGGAAAAAAAAAATTGTGAGCTTTATGGACACAATACAGCAGTGGTTCTCAAATGGAAGTAAACATTTTTGGGGTACTTGGAGGCACTCCAAGAGTACTTGAGATTATGTAAGAAAATTTTACAAGTGGTACATAATTCAGGGGTGTCTGCAGGGTGTGGCCCGGAGTGAACAAATTTTTGTTTTTATTAGAAAAAATTAATATTTGATTTTTTTTTTTTTTAATTTAATATTTGAAATATATTTAAATTTTCAAATAACTGGGTATGGATTTTTAAATTTTTCCCCAAAAAATTTCTTATTTTGAATTTTTTTTCAATACTCTATAAGTGAAATTTTTTATGGATTGTAAATTTTTTTCCAAAAAAATGATTACTCTGAATTTTTTGATTTTTTTTTAAAATCAAATTTTAAAAGCAAAGCCATCCCTCAAACAACAAAAAAACAACAGAATCCTGCGGAAAATCCTGTCACTGAAAATCCTTTTTGTTTGGAAGGGATACTTGGATGAAATAAATATTTTACCAGTGGTACATCAATAAAAAAAGGTTGATAATCCATGCAATATAGTACTGAATGCAGCAGCAAAGCGGTTGTTCTAACGATTCCATTCCGATAATATAGACGTCGAGGTTTGACACGCACTGGTAGGCAAATCATCGTAAATGTTGATAAAATAATAGAAATCGTCAAGTTGGATCGCATATGAGCACTTATTCTATTACCCAGGAACTGAAAATTAGTCAGAAATCCGTTGAGGACCATTTGCATAAGGATGGTCCTTTGTATATTAATTTTACTATCAAAATAAAGCGAAAAAACGCTCAGAACTTTTTGCTAAACCTACAATATTAGACTTTAAAAATAATAATTTAAAAAAAAATTAATAAGTGCAATAATAATTTTGCTACCGGATTAATCGTGCTCGACAAAGTTGAGCCATCAGACTCACCCTAATGTATGTATGCTTGTAACAATAATACAATGCTCTCAATGGTGTAATATATGTAAATAAATGAATAAAACGTTGAATATAAGTTAAATAAATACACAAATACATGTTTAATCTCAATGCATTATTATGGTTAAATTATTCGAATGAATTTCTATTGTTATATTAACAAAGTTTATGTCTAAATATTTACAATATTTATGGAAAATATATATTTGTTTTGGTAACTGCAGCATTCAGGGTCGAATTGTAAATTCTATGACTTGCCGGTATGCTAAATAAAAAGAAATAGGAAATTTACGGGTCATTTTGACCATATGAAGAATGTCTAGGACGAGAGTAGGTTAGCTGCCATTATTTTAGATTACAATAATACCAACCTAAGGGTATTTCAAATTTGAAAAAATAACGAAAATGAAAATGGTGACTCTTTGAAAAATGTTTTGTAGAAAAGCAACTTATGACGTTATATTATTTCAAAGCAGCTATGACATAAAAATAAACTACTCCGTAACTAGCAATGATATAAGTAGTAATTACTCCAATCTCGATACTTCAATTGTAATCCATGTTCCAACAAAGTCTCATACTTGCAACTCTTTTAAAAAATCATCAATGGTATCCCTTGTCTTTTATGCAGTAAGGATACCTTCTTACTTATTTTTCTCTCTTTAAGAATAACAACATCAGCTTGAGACTGGAATGAGCACATGGTTACATATCTCAATTTATTCTAAAGTTCTAGTCAATTATGCACTCTTTACGTAGTGTGCTGGCTTGACATTTGGGTTTTTACTCTCTCCATTTATAATCTTCATTATAAGTTTGTGACTTTTGCCGTAATCCTATCGTAAAACTATCAAACCTCAGCATAACTTCTCCTTAATTTTGTCGCGGAGGCATCTATGAATATCATCTTATATTATAATTGAGACAAAAATTGCAATCATCAATTTATATATTTTCGTAACCTATGTTTATATAACACACGGTCATTTTTTTTAGATATGTTTTTGAACGTTAAAAAGGCATAGATAAAAGATTTAGCTACATATGTTCATTGCTACGTTGTTATTTCTTAGATCAAATAAGCAGGCAGTTTAACAATATTAAGCGCACACTCCAAAATGAGGTATCCATAGACAAATAAATTTTGCTTTATTAATAAAGATACGCCCTAGGCATGGCTTATAATATTTAAAAAGAAATTAAGAGAATATTTATTTTCAAATTTGCAAAAAATTTAAAAAATTGTACATAAGATACTAAATGATTTCTTCTAAACAATATTATAATTTTAGGAATTCTGTCTGATATATAAGCCCTTTTTAATATCAACTCTTTAGCACCCCAAGTATAATTGACCATTTTTATGAATTTTTATTATAATTATTTTTTGACGCACTGAGCTTAAGCCACACACCCTCGTAGAGTACATTATTATTTCTAGGATCAAATTGTAACACTCAAAAAGGAGGAAGGATTTAACATCCAGAACAACTTTACTTTATTAAATATATTTTACAGGGCCCACGGAAAGTTCTGTTAAATATTTATTATAGTACTAATTACATAACTCATTATATGATTTGCATATAATTATAGACATGAGTCATCACAAGTTCCAAAACCATGTGATACAACGGTCATTCGAAATGGTCACCCTTAGCCTTTACCACAGCCATAAGTTTATCTGGAAAGGACTTGCATTCTGCACGCACCATATCCACGGGGATGGAGTCCCAGGCAGCCACCAGTTTGACCTTCAGATCGTCCAAATTCTTGATGGGGGCTCACACAACTTCTGCTTTTTGAATGGACCACATGGAGTAATCCATGCATTAAGATAGTGGCTGGGGGAAGGGGGCTTTATTGTCCCAGAAGCCACTCAAATTGGCCTAACACTACCCCTGCGTCTCTCTGGATGTGCGGGAGGAGGCACCATCCTGTTGGAAGCCGTGGCAGTCCTCATCATCTGAAAAATGACACTATTTTTCTGAATTCTTTTAACTTTGACCTTATTTGACAGCTGCTGTTACCTCTTCCATTTGTAGGGTACATCCCAAGGTCATCTCAGATAAGGTATCTTTTTGTTCTTCTATCCATGTTGAAATCCTTAGCCATCTTGGTGGTGTTCCTCATGAAATTTCTAGCAAACTTTGCCTGACGACTACGGGCGTCCTTTTAGATCTTGGTCTGCCTGATTTGGATCTTTCCTTGATAGATTGAGTCTCCTTGTACCTCTCAATGATTCTATAGATGAGCATGGAGTTGATCTCCAGGCTCTTCCGGTTCCTCAAGATGACTGGTCTACATTTGCAGTTTCAGATACTCCTTGATTATAGCCTCTCTCTTGACTTCCATTGGGGTTAACAAAACTGTTATTTTTTTCAAAACTGTTGTTTAAAGATAATATCATGCAACTTTACATATAACTATATTATACATAGTTAATTTAACAGAAATTTCTATGAACCCTGATTGAGAGTGAAGCCATACTG
The DNA here is from genome assembly GCF_016086655.4 of Lepeophtheirus salmonis. Lineage (NCBI taxonomy): Eukaryota > Metazoa > Arthropoda > Copepoda > Siphonostomatoida > Caligidae > Lepeophtheirus > Lepeophtheirus salmonis. Next base: position 22,165,599 of record NC_092584.1, read on the forward strand.
GATAAAAACTTATTTTGATTATAAGATTGGGGAGGAATATTGTTTCTGTAATAATATACAACAGTTTATTATATATGTGCTACAAAGATGGAATGGTTATTATCCAGGTCAGGGCCCGGAAGGATGTTGTTAGGGTGGACTTTTGTTATCAAAAATATCTTGTAGCTCTCATAATACTATTGATAAAAATATGTTAGAGTGCTCATATCCTACGATTGTAGGTGTAAAAAAAACCTTCTCAAGTCACCTTCCGAAAGCTTCCACTGGATGTGTCCAAAAATACCAAAGTCCATATGGGAACAGTTGGAGCTGTAGGAAACCCCAGAGTCTTGTGTTTCAAGCATGTTGAAGAGGATTTATCACCAAGTCACACATTTTAATCGATCCAAAGGCTTCAAACTCTGAGGAGAGTTCTCTTGTAGGCATTAAGGTGTTAGTCTTACTTCAATACGCGGCTTATGGACGTCTGGCTACTGTCAAATTTACAAGGAAGGCCATTGACGATCACCTTCCCTCTTTTACATTCAGGGGTCCCTTTAATTTCCTCAACCAAATTATCTGGTACACAGTAAAGTGGTTACAGCCCAGCACTTTAGAGATCTTTGATAGTGATTTTTCAAGCGGCGATAGCTCCAGAATTGCAACTCTGCGTTGTTCTATCATTTTGGTTATGATGGTCTTATTTCTATGTTGACTGTGCTATTTTTTTGCTGACATTTTCTTTAGGCAATTGCTTACAATAATTTATTTCAGTTAAAAATTGAAATATAACAAATGGAACAAAGGCGCACCATTTAAAAAAGTGTTTTATTTTAGACCTGTATAGTGTATAATAACATAAAAAGACGGCAAATGTGTTGTGCGGCAAAAAATTTAACATCCAAAAATTAGTAGATGTAAAAATGTATGCAGGGAAGCTACATAAATCCACTTTCTACTACTACATTTCAACCCATACGTGAAATTTGATTATAAACTCATAACTAATATATCAGTTCATTTAGCAATGGTTTCAACAAGGATAAATGCAACCAACACTATAAAGGAAATTTTCTTTATAACATGTTAGGAAATGTAGGAGTTTTATTTGCATGAAACGAAAAAAATATCGTAGAAACTCATTACGCAATGGTGAAAATATAAATTGCGATTTACTTAATAATTGAGGAATTAGTTGTTATTTGCTTTTGGTCTGACAATGGTGTACATTTTTGATAGATTTATTAAAATGCAAAGCTTTGTGTATTTGGGACTAGATGATGATCCTTTCCGGGTCTATGAGTCTGGAGAATTGGTTAAAGGCTACATCATCTTTAATCAAACCTCTCTACCCCCAAGTATTAAAAGTAAGGAACGATTATTATAATATATGTATAGTGAACTACATATTTTTTCATTATTAATTATGTATTTAATAATTATTGATCCAGGTATTGAAATAAATGTCATGGGCTATGAAAAGAGCAAGTTATCCAACTGGATGTAAATTATAATTTGAAAGAATACTTGAAAGGTTGAAAGCTAAATATGTAAGAGAGACGGAGAACAGATGTAACGTCTATTTTTATGGAATATCAAAAAGCTGAAGCAACAACTGCCTCGCTTTGATTATTCTTATAGTTATAGAAAATATGACTTGACTTGAGACTTTTTGTAGTTAGACTTTTTGTATTTTCCAAAGATGTTATCTTTTTATTTGATTCAGAAGGAGGGAACATACATATAAATAAAATTTGCGTGATCTTATGGATAGTGAAGTCCCTGTTGAACTAAATACACTTAGAATTGAGGATCCAAATAAGCTTAAGCCCTGCTGCTCAAATTAAGGAATTTTTGCTTTTTACTAGAAAATGTAATATTTAAAATTTAATTTTTGAAAAATTATAAATTTGAAAAAAAAAAGAATTCAAAAATGTAAATTTTGTGAATAGCTATCTATTTATGGAAATTACTTTCCAAAAATCTAATATTTAAAAAAAAAATTCAAAAAGTTGAATTTTTTATAAATTACTTGATTTTTGAAATTTTTTTTGTAAATAGCTGTATATTTAAGAACTTTTTTTTTGTAGCAATTTCATCTTGTTAATTTTTAAAAAAAATTAAAAATTTGAAATTTAATTTTCAAAATTTTTTTCATAAGAACCAAGTAACCCGAAAAATTTTATATTTGAAATTTAATTTTTGAACTTATTTCTAAAGAAATTTTATTTTTTTATAAATATATGTGGATTTTTGGAGTAAAAAAATTCAAAAAATTAATTTTTTTTGAGACTAGCTCTACATTATTGAAAATTTATTCTAATTGATTTCATTTATAATTTCTTTTTTAATTTAATATATGAAGTTAAAAAAAAAATAATAATTTTTCTATTTTTTTTTCCCAAACACAAAGCCCAACCCCCTCCCTCCTCCCCAAAAAAAATAAATATATATATAACCCTGCAGAAGCGGATCCTTACGAGTGGGATTAGTGTGCCTTCTTTTTCTTATAACTCCTTCCAGCTAATCAAATGAGCTAGCTTTTCCTTTCCAAACATTCTTCAAATTGTCTGGGTGACCACTGATCACGTTAATTTTCTGTATTTTTTTTTTCTTTTTTACAAACCGGGAGATCTTATTATTTAGAACTATAGTCGTGTCTATATTGTTTCATATATTTCACTTTATATATGTACTTTTAGCCCATATCTTAACCATCCCTGACTACAACTACACTAAACCTACATTGAAGACTTGTTGGGAATTTATAAAAGTGTGTCTTTGTTGAGATAATTAACAATTGAATGAAGGATCGACATATGAGATTTTCCTACATATAGCCTTATATCTAGATAAGGAGTGGGATTAGTTTTACCCTTATAACTGCTCACAGCTGATCTAATTAAACTAATGATAATTGCTGCCCTCCGTTAAAACATGCTTTAAATTGTCTGACGATTTTATGACAAGATCGTCCGCCAGGGGGTGGGTTGTAGGAGATGTATCCCTATCAAAGTTAAGGAATTTTTGCTTTTTGTAAAAAAATTAAATATATGATAATTGAAATTTATCATCATTTGAAATTTTTTTTTTTTTAAATTAATTTTTTCTCAATAACTGAGGATTTTTCAAAATTGATTCCAAAAAATTTAATGTTAACAATTCAATTTTCGAAATTTTTTCCCAAAAAATTTAATTTTCCTGAATACCTGTGGATCATTGAAATTTTTTTGGAAACGATTTCATAAATTAAACTTTTTTCCAAAAAAATTAATTATTTTTATATAACATTGGATTTTTAAAAAAATTTCCGAAAAAAAATTTAATTTTTTGTCAATAACTGCAGATTATTGAAATTTTATTCGTAAAAATTTAAATGTTACTTTTTTTTCTCAAAAAATTTAATATAAGAAATTTAATTTTTGAAATTTTTTTTCCAAAAGCTAATTTTTTTTTCGAAAAATTTAATTTTTTATAAATAACGTACGATTTCAATACATTAATTTTTTTTCCAAAAAATTTCATATTTGAAATTTTTTTTGAATAGCTGTAAATAATGGAATTTTTTTTTTAAATTTTATTCTAAAAAATTTAATATTTAAAATGTTATTTTCATTTAGTGTAAATAATTGATGATTATCAAAACAATTTTGAAAAATATTTCATATATTGGTTTTTTGTTTTTTTGCAAAAACTTAAAAAAGCTTTTTAGCATGACATCATCAATCTGCAAGTTGGTCATCTTCTTTGAAGCAAAAACAGCTGTATATGAATAAAACCTATAGATACTGCCTATACAATAGTTTGTAAAGCAATTACATTAAATTGATTTAAAGTAATGGAATAGACAACTGCCTTGTTTGGCCGTATTAACTATATAAACATAACATCATTATGCTTATTATGCAATCAATGACATCAGTGAAGATGCTTCTTAGAAGTACTTTATTTCTTTTTGTAATATTATTTCGATAGAGAGGGAGTTAATTTAAATAAAATATGTTAGTTAGAAAAAAAATTAATTGTTACATTTTTCATTTGAACTTGATACTTTTATACTTTTAAGTTTGTTTTTTCTTGTGCAATTGTTTCTCACAAATAAATGACTTATAGGTAGAATTCAAATGTTTTTAAAGAAAAAAATACGTTCAAATGTTAGAAAAGGAAAAACAGTTGTTGCGTGTGTTCTTAATTCTTTTTGGTTCATTATTTCATAGGTCATCCTTCTGTCAAATTCTTTTTCTGAAGTAAGCAATAACTTTAATCTTTGTAGTAACTTTTTCTTAAATACTTAAGAAAATTAATAAAATGAATTTCAATATAATTACAATATTTTCCCTGTATTCATGTTATTTTAAATGTAGAGTGTTTATAACAGGTATTTACTTTTTCCCTCTAAAACCATACCAGAGGCAGCTGATATTAACAAAGGTCTTAATTCAAGTGTACTACATGTCTCACTCTCGCCTTCTCCTTGCGCTCTTTTTTTCCTTACAATAATGGCAACTCGGCTTATAAGTTACTAGAGGTTGTACTTTGCTTTCCCTGGAGAATTTAGAACAGGGATAAAAGTAAATTTGGCTTTAAAAATATAAAATCCTCGGTGTCTCTCTTCATTTTGTATAGCCCCACTCACATGTAACAACTCAATTATTCTAAATGAATTCATTTGTGTTCTGCCCTCAAGAATGAAAAGGATACTAATCAGTGTTTGAGAAAAGTACATCAGGGAGCACTATATACGCTCTTTTAAGTATATATTATAATTTATATTCATTCTCAATAAACGTTGGTATTTATAAAGGAATTAAATTAGTAGTACATGTTCCATGCTATATGCAAACGCCTGCAACAGTTCATTAATACGGACACAGGTTTTTTTTAGATAAAATATGTTTATGATATAAATCAGGGAGCACTATACACAGCGCACCCCTGCCTTTTTTTTCATATAGACGTACAAACTTTGCTCTATTAATATACATATTTCAGAAAATACATTTACTTATAGTGGAACCTTATCTTTGTTTTTTTGTTAGTCAAGGCTGACCTTTCAAGTACTTCTTTTTTTATGTTTATAACATTTCAACTATGTATTTCTTAGAGATCATGTATTCTATAAACAGAGAGTTCCAATTCCATTATTGCATAAAAGGAATGTCACTACGATCAAGTCAAAAAGAACACGAGTCCATTTTTTTTCTTTTAAGCTACCAATTGCACTTCCATCTTCCATTCGAACAAGCTTTGGATCCATAAGATATTCTCTCACTCTGGTATTGAATGCAAAACGCAAGAAAGAAAAATTATCCCCTATGTCCTTCGACGTAGTTAACCTTCGAAGTCCAGTCTGCACATTAATACACGTAGGTTATTGTAAAACTCAATATGTAAATTATTTCATTTTTTGTAAAAAAGTACAAATTTAAATTTGATTTCTTTCTACTGCACCTTATGTTTAGAGGAGGTAGGTCCATGGGGCAAAAGATTTGAAATTTTACATTTTTGAGTATTAAAGCGTGATTTGCTTTCAATAACATGCGTAAATATTTAATCATGTTACAAATGTAGTTAAATAAAACTGCTATCAATTTTTTTATAAATGCTTATGAGCACTTTATATTTACTACTCCAAGAGAATACTAATAATATTTAAACGATATTTAGAGCCATGCAGCTACATCTAAATATTCCTAAAAAGGGTTCTAAATTTGTCAATCGTATTTTTTATTTAAAATGAACACTGTCCCGTTTTAGATACATATAATTGTTTAATACGCCAAACAAAAATGACTCCATTTCACCCCTCTTTGTCCAAAAGTTTAGTAAAATAGACATTTTATTTGTAAAAGTACTCGTCCTATTTATTTTTATAAAACAAAAACTATTTATTTCGAAAATCAGGGCTTGTGCAAGATTTTGATTTTTTATACTCGGTCAACAAATATAGGAAATGGCTTTTCGAAATTTTCGATACAACAATTGACATGGCTTCATAATTTTTTTTAGGATATAACTACTCAAAACACACTAAAGGCGAGTTGACACATCTATTGTGAATTTACACGCAAATGATTCGTACAAACTTTATATATTAACTAACTTCAACAATTCTCCTGTCAAAATATAGAGGTTCTTAGACTTCAAATGTATCATTCTTTGGGAGAGAAAAAATGGCATATTAGTCATTTTTTGTGCAAACATAATGACATTGATTATAGCATTTTCATTCCTACAAGTAATAGACATTTTAAATCAGGAAACCACTTTATTTTGATAGTGTGTGTTGCTGAGGGTTGAGGATTATGAAATGTAAAGTTTTTATAAATAAATTACCTATACATGAATCATAAATGTAGTAACCTGGGGCGTTGACAACCCTTTTTCGGGAAGCTCGAGTCCTCCTAAAACTAATTTTCTGAAGCCCCCCCCCCTCCTAAATGTTACTATATTTTACAGTTACACAGACCAGATAGAATCCAAAATTGTAGAACGGATGAGTCTGAAATTTAGCAATAGACGTACAAAATAACCAAGGGGACTTCAAGATCATTAAAAGCGGGAGTTTGTTAGAAATAAAACTCCATTTTCATTCTCTCTTTCTATGTAACTCTCCTTTCTTCTCCATCTGTGTTTTTCTCTCCTTCTCTTTTCTTCTACCTTCCTTTTTTGTTTCGATTCTCCTTCATTCAGCCCTGAGTATGGGAACCCTGTCCTTGTATATATAACAATAGACCTATGTATTTAAAAAATTATATAACACAGTAGATAATTTTTGTACTAAGAGGGCGGAAATATGGTTTTTTTGACCCAATATTTTTTTGTTTCTAATAGAGCCATGAATTAAATTCAAAACAAGTTTAGTCATGTGAGAAACGGGACATTTCAGTGTACATTTTTGGTAATGTTGTGTCGGTCGGTACTTATTTAGGACTGAAGACTCCGTCTATTTCAGTCTCGGCCTTGTCCCGTTCATGTCCTATAAATTATTAAGTTCGTTCCTTGATGAGGACCCTGAACTTCATTTCTTTTCTTTTTTTTATCTGTTTTACTAATAACAGTCCAAAGGGCCGAGGGTCTTAAGAACTGTCATAGGATTGGTTGTAAGACTGGACTGGATCGAATAAATAAAAGCGGACACAGTATCAATTCCAGGAAAGACACAAAAAATTAACGAATTTATTTTGTACATTTTTTCCTAGAAACTAGAAAAAGGGAAAATAAACCTCTATGGTCGAAAAAATATGTTTGGAAGTATGAAAACCATGGATCTTTTCTTCAATAATGGCGTGCTCCTTCTAAATGACCTCATTGAGGCGAGAATCCAAGTATTCTACAATCAACATGAATCCAATATTGTCCATGGAGTGTGTTGCTTAACTATGAGAATAAAGCTATTTGTACAATCTCATAAGACGGCATTAGGGAGTCAAGTCCTTTGGAGGGAACAGAAGAGTTTTTATACACAATCATGTGAGTCAAATGAGACTTCCTTTCATGTGAGGATGGATATTTCTAAAGGGAAATTAGATGAGTTATGGAGAAGCAGTTTGGTCAAGTTTATGCTTAAGGTGACATTTATTGTGGAAACAAATACAAATGGCACGTTTAAAAGGTCTTTGAGTGGACCTATATTTGAGAATCCACGATTGAAATTAAATTAATACACCATTGAAATTCTACATAAAACGTTGTTTATTAAATTCGGTCATTTAAAAATAAGAACATAATTTGTAAAAGGGAATAATAAACTTGGAAAATTGAGACTAGATAAATATTTCATTCTTCCTCTTTTAAATGAATAGTGTAGAATAAAAAAAAATAAGGTCATAACAAAAAAGGTTATTATTATGAGTACATAGGTATGTTGTTTGTCAAATATATTTTTTTTTTGTATAAGCTGATTGTATGATTAATAGTAGATTGATAGTATCACAAATAAGAAAAGAAAAGAGAGAGAGATAATTATTAAACTTGCACTGAGCCTTTATGTGGTTTAACAGAGACTTCAGTATCCACTGCTCTACGAGTAGGAGGAAGGGGTGGCGGGTGTTTCCTTCCACTCCCCCGAAGGGCATGGCGAGAAGGAGGAGTTCCTTCTTCCGTGCTAGTCCGACTATTGCTTATACCAGAATCTGACTCACATTCCTGGGGATTCCGGCCATTTTTGTGATTATTTCTAAGGGTATCACTGTAGTAATAGACTCCACCTGTGCGAGCAGGTGGAGTTCGAGGGGTTGAAAAGGGTCTACTAGGATGGTGATGGGGGTGATGATGTGATCCGCTAGTTGGGTTGAGAACGACATGTTTGATGGGTGAGGAATTGGAATCGATGCTAACTTCGCTGGAACTAGTGGTACAATGCGAGGAGGGGCCAGCGGAATCTGGTGGTAAATTAGGAGAAGCATTACTAATATTCATATTTGAGCGTCCTCGGGGTCCTGAGGGTAAAGGTGGGGGAGGAGTTTGCTCAGAAGAAGGTTGTATTGGAGAGTTGTAGTAGAGGACGTCGGGTGTTTTATGTTCAACTATGTCTTCATAGATGGGCCCTACTGTGAGGACTGATGAGGATACGTAGGAGCCTTCACATTCGTCCACATTTGAGTCTTTTGTGGCAGGGAGTAAATAAAAAGGAAGGCCACCGATATTTATTGTTTGTTGAGGGTAGTTAGGATTAGAGAAAACGTGCTTAGCGCCATCAGGGTTTTCATGGAGCTCGATATCATTCGAAGGAGGTAATTTGGGATGGTCTTCATCCTCTCCAGATTTGTGCTCTTCATTCATGAGAGAACGGAGAAAACGTTTTCTTCTTCTGAAATTAGAATCATAATTAATCATTCATTCATTCTATAATTCATGTATAAAATATTAATCAATTTTCATATTGGATTATCCATTTTTTATACACCTTCACACGCAAAAAAAAAAAAGGTAAGAAAATACATCCAAATCAATGTTTTACAAATAAATACAATTTAAAATAAAAAAACTATAGTATTAATTATTAAATATCCAAGACTTTTATTGCATCTTAACGAAGGTGAGTAATTTAAAGTATGTAAAAGACAGATCCATTCAGAGTCTGACTTAGGATATACTTAGCCATGAAAATAATATGATCTGAGAGTAAGCTAATTGTTAATTTGTTAAATTGAGAGTAAGTTAAATTTTTTTGTGGAAGTGTTGTTTCTGTCCATGTTTCTTTGTTCCGAGAACATTCCTTTAATACACCTAAATAGTATTAATTTATAAAGAAGAAACACCTCTATGCCATCATTAGAGAGAGAGTTTTTTTTCTTTATATGAACTACTGAAGGGCTGGACTATACCCGGCTTAAAGGAACAGAACTAGTCCACATTTTTTGATCGTATATAAGGATCAAACAACACTAGTTGTAGACTTTAGTAAGAGAATATCAGCTGGAGAAATTACAAGGGCACCTAAGATCTTTAGATTTTAAGAAAATTACTTAATTATTTAAAAAATATTCGTTTGAAAAAAACTTGGAAATTAACAGAAAAAGAAAATAAAGAAAAAAATCATTATAATAAAAGCAACTGGCTTTAACTAAATTTAACATTAAAACTAGCAGTTCATTGAGGGCCGTTTTCACTGTGAACAGGTTCTAGAGCAAAGATAAATTACGGGACACCATTCATTCATTTTTATACAAAAGTGAATTTAGTTTCTAATTTCGTGTTTCTTAGAAAATTTATTTCGAATACTTTTAAGGAAAATTATTTAATATCTTTTTTAACAAAAATATTTTGAATTTTGTGTTTTGTATCAGATTTATTTATAATCATTTTTAAATAGAATTATTTTGAATTAATAAAATGCAGGTACTTTTCTTAAACTATACTTAATATTCTTGTCTTTATTTTCAAATAACCTTTTATTATTTCAAAAATCTACCTAAGAGGCCCCTATTTTTATAATCAAGCAAAAATACCCCCATGCCCATCTCCTTAAAATAAGTCCTGATTTTCTGTACCTAATACTTTATGACTTTTATTGTAGGTTTCCATAGGTAAACTTGAAGCTAATGATGGCATTCTTTTTTTAGAAAAATATGACACAATAGAAAAAACCCGGGCGTTATTTAATATTTTTTATGGTATTTTACTGACTGTAGTATTTAGTATTTCAATGAATTTCACAATGAGAAAAAGATTGGGAACTCTTGTATTAGTTATTAAAATGAATAAATAGCTTTAGGTTAAATGTTTCTCTTAAATTGGAAGGCAAAATGGCATACCTGGTACCTAGTTGTGCTTGTAGTCATAAGTAATATTTTTTATTTATTGGAACATAAGTGATTGGGTTAATTAGATTCTAAGAAGGTTGCTCGCTCGAATATTTCCCTCAGAAATATTGACATCGGAAGATACTACAGTCATTGAAAGAGAAGTTTTAGGAAAACTACCTACAATCAATGGAACATTGTCCGAAGGAAACTTGGTATGTACGAAAAATTGTCAGCAATTATACTTTAGATGTAGTATTTTACCAACCAATCTATCCAATCGACATATAAAACTCACCCATCTACGGATCCGTAGATATGTTTACCATCTGCAGATGTGCAACGATAAAATAACTCCACAATGTCTTTCAAATTACGCCACATGTTTTTTGAAACTCAATAATTCCAGACTATTATTGGATTTGTAAATCAATTAGAGAATATAACTTGTGTAAACTAAATACACTTAGATATTTATACACATATATGATTCCTAGGTTGATTCTTTAATTACTTATGAATCAAACATACTTTATATTTAAAAAATGCCAGTAATTATTTCACATATAGGGCTAGCATTTTGATTTTTAAAATTTCGACCCCTCAAACTATGTCAATTTAATAAATACAAACAGATTTGACGAAGATTTTTAAGAACCTATTTCTATTCAATAAGAACCTTGTGTAATTATTTGCTCCAGAGCCCAAGCCTCTATTCGATGGGGATTCACTAGTTTGATCCCTTCCAATTTCAAAGGATTTCGTGAGGTGTATTAAATACATTTTACGGATTCAAAGAGGAATCTCATTTAAATATTTATTTAATAAAAATTGTAGATTAATAGGCAAAGAATATTGAGTAAAAAAATCTCAATTGCAATTATATAACGCCAACTTGATTAGCGAATAGTTCAGATTTTCTATAAAAAAAATTAAATAAGAATTATTTAATCTTTTCGAAGAACAAAAATATTTGTTTTTCTGTCAAAATCAAAGATTTTTTATTCTTTTAGCTAGATATTTTTGAGTTATTAGTTAGAAATAAAATAAAAAATATTCAAAGTAGCTGACTAATTGTTTTACCTGAGGATTACAAAAAGGGAATTATTTTTTCATGTAACATATTTTATAATAGGGAATAAGAAACTAAAAAAAGTATATTATCTGCAAGGTATTGATAAAGTCTACAACTTTTCGCTTAAATTAATGGTTTAAAAAAATGGCACAGGGCGCATTCAATACGAGAAACGTACACTTATTATTTTTTTATTATTAAATAACATTATCATACAAGGAGTTGATTTTTTTGGCCCACGACGATCACAAGTGTTAAAGTACAGTGATATGGGACTACATTGTATTTCTTAGATATAAATATATATGTCTATGATATACACCCTCTGACTTTTTTTCTTACATTCAGACAGATCAACACTGCTTCATGAATAAGAAGATTATAATTTACCTCCAAATGACAATGGCAACAGATAGAACAATAACGACTAAAAGTATTGAGCAGACGAGAATGACAAGCACATTTTGAAGAGTATCATCATGCTGGAGTCGTGAAGTGGAGTCAACAAGGATTGAATTATCACAGGTCTGAATCTGGTAATTATTGTTGGGATCACAGTTGTCGTCATCGTCGTTGCTTTGATGTTCATCGTTGGTTGAGATCCAAGGAGGAATTGGTGGAGGTGGAATGAAAAATTCTGGGGGCTTGAAATAGCATTCCTCATGTCTTGAGGAACAGGGTATAAAATACGGCTCTTCCACGACATCATCAATTAATCGATAAAATGTGCGTCTTAAGTCTCTTTCAGACATGATCTCACTCTGGAAATACAGTAAATAATAAATATAGTCAAATCATAAATTAAGTTTGTGGACATATAAACAAAGATTCTTGCAACAAAAAAGACTCACTCTTGATTTTTTTTCATTTGATCCATTAAACGCCAATTATTATCGTTATTATGGAATGAGCTCACAAAATACTGACCACCCAGAACTTAATGACATTAACTTATCAGAAAAAGAGAGAAATATTTGCTTGGATCATTTTTCTAAAGCACTTAGATAAAAAAACAAAAAGGAATGTCTAAGAACTTTTTTTGTTCAATGATGACCCTCTTCTACTCATACATATATACGTCATAAATATAAAAATGTTCTCCCTAATGAAACGTATTCACCAATGATTCGTTTAAACTATGAATCAAACAATTTTATAGCTGATATTTATAGGTCTTTCAGCAAAAAATTAATGGAGACATTAATATGACATTTTTAAACTATATAATACTTGCACACACACTTATAGTCCACTACCTCAATGTACAATAATAAATGAAATCCGAGCAAGATTCTGAGCAAAAAAATTATTATCTGACATATGATGCCCGTCAACACAAAAGCAACCTATAATATTTTCAATCAAAATTGTGAGTCGATTACATTTGAAGTCTTTCAATAATACTTGTATATTTCTATGAACAAATTGTTCTTAGTAACCTTTGGGTGTGTCGCAATCTGCACATAAAGTAGCCCAAATTAATTGTAACAATAAAAAAATGAGAAATGGATATAATTTATTAAAAGGGCCTATATCCGAGGCAATAATAGCTTAAATTCTTGGATATCTTAACTCATCCCACAAATTTTAATACAACCCCACTAATGGACTCCAAAATGTCCATCAAATATTTTGGTGTATGTATATATGAGTTAAAATAATTAATTAGGATTGTCTCATTAGCTTGATATATATTGTTTTTATGTTGACCTAACACATACTCTTTTTTTAAATATAAATACGACCAGGTTGAGAGTTTGTAACGGAACCTTAGAGACACTTCAAGCTACCTTCTTTAGTTATTTATCATAGGATGAATTGCTTTGACTTACGTGCTCTTAAGAAAATAACTAAAATCGTATGTCAAGGTAAAACTGTAAAAATACATCATTCAGAAAACCATTGGTTTAGTTTACTTTTTTCTCAGATACGGATCTCTTCTTTAAAAAGTGGTTTGATGACGGATCGTTATAGCCTTCTATTAAGAACTTGCTATCCATCTAAGATCTACAAAAAATGACAAACACATATATGTGAGCAAATATGAGCACATATTCAAATAAGATCAAATCCCGTCTGTCTGACAAATAATGGGTTTCCATTCATATGCTCGAATTTTCTTTTCCCATTTTTCTAATATTTATCCAGTTTTTCTTTACAAAAAAAATCATTTAGATATTTACAAATGGCATGTGAAAAATCATGACGGAGAGATGTCAACTTATGACAAAGTACTACCTTGAGCAGTCTGGGTATTTGGTTCCATGGATATTCTAAAAGATTAATCATAAAAACGTTCATAGTATGTATATTACACACAATTTGTAATTTATAGAACTTGTTGAAATTACAACAGAAAAAAATATGACTATTTTTAAACGAAGAATTTAGTTAAAAATACAATAATTGAATATTCATTAAATAGTCTATATATTAATCGTAAACTTTTAACTCTTTAATGAAAATTACTAGTTCATAAGTATTTTGTACAATTTACATCATTATAATTAGTCAATAATTTTAGAAGATCGAAATGTAGTTAGTAATTAGAATGACTGATGATGTAATTAAATAAGCCATTATAACATGAAAAAAATGAGCCTGCTACGATTTACTAATACAAATATGGCCAAGTTGATTCTGAATTACTTTTGTATTCTTCGACCAATTATAAAATATAAAATCACGATACAATTCTTATTAAGCCTTTCATTATGTTTGCAATTTAATATTGAAAAGTTATAAATCAATTAACAAAAATGGATCTTAATCATAGAAAAGTGTAATATGTGGCCGTCAAAAAAAAGCAAGTTGTACTTTTCTTTTTCAAAATTGATGGATTTTGTTTGAAAAACCAAATTGGGACCAATTTTAATTTCCTAAATCAAATAAACCTTTTATTTTATTGCTTAGATTCTTGAGTATTTGAACTCATCCCAGAAATGTGAGTAATAATACTAGACTCATATAAGTCTATGAATTATGTGGCCGTAAAAAAAATGCAAGCTGTATTTCTTTTTTTTTTCTTTTTTTCTTTTTTTTCAAAATTAATTCTGGATTACGATTTTCCTTTTAGATGCATCATTTTCCATTTTTAATACAAAATTATTTTTATAATCCCTTTAGGCGTGCTCCAATTTACACTTACCTACCCCAAAAATGATCGTCAAATAAAATCATGAGAAATTAATAGATTTTGTTTGAAAAATAAAATCGGGCTACATATAAATTTATTATATCAAATAAACCTTTTCTTGTATAGCTTAGATTATTTAGTATTTGTGATCATCCCAGAAATTTGAGTTATACGCCAACAAATGACTCACATAAGTCTATGAAATTTGTGGCCGTCAAAAAAATGCAAGCTGTATTTTTAATTATTTTCCCACAATTTATTCTGGATTAAAATCCAACTTTTCGATAAATAAGCCCAAATGGCACTTGCATACGCCAAAAATGATCGTCAAAATATTAAATAATGACAAATTGATAAATTTTATTTGAAAGGCGTCAAATCGGAGTTAATATAAGTTTCTTATAACTCATAAAAATCCTAAATAACACTTTTGGCCAACTTAACTGTTCCAGAAATCTGAATGTAAAATTAAAATTGAATGAATAGATTATGATTTTTCTCATTTTCTTTCTATTTTTATTCAAGATTGTTTTCATTTGGACGCACTACAAATAAGCATTAATTATAATTACTTAGCCCCTAACTCCAAGTCCAAATATTTTTGCTTGATATATTTTAACATATAATCAATTTTTTTATAACCAACATATGTTACTTTGCCCAACAATCATTAGATAATATCCACATGATTTTTAGACATATTAATATTCGAAAAAGAGGATTTCAAAAGTACTGAGAGGAGATGAATCTAAGAAAATATGTAGTTCTTTATACAAATATTGATTTAATCCTGTTTCAGAATAATCTCATATGATTTTATATTTTATTTATACACTTTCAATTTAATTATTGATGGTCATTTTTAAGACTATACATTACGAATAAATGAAACCATAAGAAATGAGACTCCATATGCATTCGGATTCTCATGTCAAGTCATAAATATAAGAAGATACTCTGAGTTTTGCACTTCAACTTCTTTCATGATAAATCATTCAAAGAAATCAGTTTGCAGGAAAAAGGTGAGCTATTATTTTATTTTTTTATAAGCTATTCAAGCATTCACTTTTTAATTATGATGGGCAATATTATTGTGTTGAGGAAGACGGACAAATTGCTTCCAAAGTAAAGGACTACAAGTTTGAAGAAACATTAGATAGACAAAGAACTTATATTTGGTCATTCTGTTTAGTGTATGAAATATGTGGCCGTCAAAAAAATGCAAGCTGTACTATAATTATTTTAATTTATTTTTTTCAAAATTGATTCCGGACTACAATCTTACTTTCCGATAAATTATTGTTCATTTTTAACGACAACTTGTTATTATAAGCCTTTTGGATGTGCTCCAAACTACACTTAATACCCCAAAAATGATTGAATAAATAAAATTATGAAAAATTGATAGATTTTATTTGAAAGGCCGTATCGGGCCAGATATAAGTTTCTTAAATCAAATAAACCTTTTTAGCTCAGATCCTTGAGTTTTAAACTCATCCCAGAAATTTTTTTGAAGTAATATGTCTATAAGTGAATAACATAAGTCTATGAAGTATGTGGCCGTCAAAAAAATGCAAGCTGTACTTTTTTTCCCCAAAATTGATTCTGGATTACAATCTTACTTTTCGATAAATTATTGTTCTTGTAATCTACTTGGGTGTGCCATAAATTACACTGGCTTACGCCAAAAATGATCGCAAAAATAAAATAATGAGAAATTGGTAGATTTTATTTGAAAGGCCGTATATGGCCAAATGTAAGTTTTTTAAATCAAATAAACCTTTTTAGCTTAGATTCTTGAGTATCTAAGCTCATCCCAGAAATTTAAGTAATATGTCTATAAGTTAATCATATAAGTCTATGAAATATGTGGCCGTCAAAAAAATGCAAGTTGTATTTTTTTTTTTTTTTTTTTTTTTTTTTTCAAAAATTGATTCTGGATTATAATCTTACTTTTGGATAAATTATTGTTCTTATAGGCTCATTGGGTGTGCCGCAAATTACTTACGTCAAAAGGATCGTCAAAATACCAAATAATGAGAAATTGATGGATTTTCTTTGAAACCCCAAATTGGGACCAATATTAATTTCTTAAATCAAATAAACCTTTTATTTTAATGCTTAGATTCTTGACTATTTGAACTCATCCCCGAAATGTGAGTAATTCGACTATAAAAGACTCATATGAGTCCATGAAATATGTGGCTGTATATGAACTACAAAAGTACATATTGATATTTATCTTTTCTTGAATTTTGATACAGATGGATTTTATATTCAGGTGAAACATATATTAGAATGAATGCGTTTAAATATCATAAGTGTTTAAATGTGCTTTAGACAAAATCCCCCAAAAATGTATGTCATGTTTGATAAATCAAAAAGAAATCACTTATTGTAAAATATAAATTAGGATCCTTACATTAAAATGAAAAGTTTAAGAGAGTCTCCATTGATTGTTCAAATCCCAAGAATAGTGTTTTGTAGACGATTATGTCAAAGAAGTACTTCTTATAATAAGGGACTCTCTTTCTGAGAGCCCATTTTGAATAAAGTTTTGTCGGTGTTGTTTACTATCACTCAAAAAAGCACAAGGAATATATTTGTAAATCAAAGATGAATGCACTTTTTATTTTAAACGGTAAGTAACAGGAAATGTTCACATGTTAATATTTCAAAAGTATTATATTTTCTTTCTCGCTCTAAGAATTAACCATCTATAACCATGGAAGATAATTCTATTACTAAACACGCGTTCGGTTTTTTTTATTTTATGTATGCTTCTCTCACGCCTTCAAATCACTCCTCGCCGGTAAGTTGTTTTGAAAGGATGAGAGAGGACGCCGTCGTCTCGCATTTTTCTTATCACCTTCTACTACCTAGCACTAGTATAACAAATGTAATATCTAATAATAATACTTCAAGTATTACTACTTCATATGATATGTAGATATATAAGATATTATTTAGACTATATAATACGCTGACCAAAAAGAAACCAATTCACGTTCAGGATTTAACCTTTTAACGAATGAATATATTTTTAGAGATGTACAGAAAGCAAAATTTATGTGGATTCTTATTCCTTATTAATATTAAGGGTAAGAGAATTATATAAAAAAAATATTTACTTCATTTAATGTTTAACTTTGTATTAATTAGGATTTTGATTATCATTAATTGTACCGGGTGGAATCTTGGAAAGAAAAAAGTAATTAGCCTACCATTCTTTAATTAAAGGTTTAACAACAATCTAAATTAATTTTGCTCTGATATATAGCCAATCTATAATTGGTTTGTTCTATTTGGTCGCCATCACCCTCAAAGGTGGCTACAAACCTCTTAGAAAAAGAGTTGCAAGTATTGGGAATGAAGGTCTGATCCATGGCAATCCAATCCTCGTCGACGAAGGGCTTCAACGTTTTTGTGACAGATGCTACAGGCCGCCATTTTTCGATGATCAGTCAGGAAGAAGTCTCGGAGATTGACATCTGGACACTACAGTGGCCACATTCGTCCTAGAAGGCGATGTTCTTAACTAAGAAGGCCTGAATAATTTTTTGCAGCGTTAGAGGGGGCCCATCTTGATGAAACACGACGCTACCATTGGAGAAATTTGCGTGGACCCAGGGGAGTAGGTTAGCCTTGAAAATATTGGTGTACATGGCTGCTGTGAGCCTTTAATCCTCCAAGAACACAATCAAGGGGGTCCTAAGGGCATTTGCATTAATGATGGGCTATTATCCGGAGCCTCCTTCATCTCTATCGTCTCGTTAAAGTCTGGCATTTACTTAACATTATAGATCTTCTTACGAACTATTTCTTTACCAGCCTGTCCATCTATGTTGGAGTGTGACCCATACAAAGAAAAGTTGATGCCCTAAGCCTTGAATCTCGCTGCGATGACATTTATCGTCTGATTTAAAAAATTCAAAAAATATGTGAACTACTTATGAGTCAGTATTTTCTAAGTTAGCTCATATATATTGCTCGCACTACTGAGTAGACTTTCAATGGATATTATAATTATGTGTTAAAATATAAAACAACATATAAAATCATGTTTTGTCGGGCCCTAATCTTCAATCTAGGTTAGTCCAAACAATTATCCTCACTTCCTTTGATTTGTTGGCCATTTTAAGATATTTATTTAGAGCTTTTGCGAAAGAATGTTCATAAATAAGAGAGCAGAGGTATTGGTGGAATCGGCGTTATTGAGCCAAGACCGATAACTTATTTTGATACTTTAAAAAAAGGTCAATTCATATGCATCGGTACTATTTATTTTTGACATTATAGATTTCTTTTTTTTCGACAAATATAAAATTAGACGACTTTTCCTGCTCCACGTTGTTCTCCTATTAAAACAAAAATGGAAGGAATAAGTCAATAATAGAGTAATATTACATATAAAACCTTTGACAGATTATTATTATTATTTTTTATTTTTTTTTGAATATGTATTTTTTACAAAAGGCTAAATTTTGATGAAGAAGGGGATATGGAAAGCGATGTACTTACTGCTCAATTTCAAGTATCCTCGGATTGTCTATTTTTTAATACTTCCTATAAGGACTGTGGCAAAATGTTCCATACAGTTATGCATCAGTTAGGAAGTTGCCTGGTACTCTAGATCTTGAGAGATTTTATCACACTGAACATTGCTGGGATTACAGAAAACTTTATAACGCCTTTAATTTTATTTGGTGTCTCCTATCAAATTCAAAGTGCACCAACAAAAACAAAAGCCTTGGAGTTTGCCTTATGAAGCTGTAAAGGCATGATTGCATAGAAGTTGGTAGTATTGTAGCCTACCAGAGTCAAAGAAATCAGAGCTATTCTGATCACAGCTGCAGACCAATATTCTGCCTTCACTGTTTGGATTCCAACGGGGGATCAAGTCTTCATAGAACTATGCTGGGAGCATATTACACTACCTCACCTCATTGTCAGATAAAAACTTATAATTCTTGCGCCGTTTAATGCACAATTATAAGAAATTTAAAAGCTCTTCCGGATATCCAAAATAATAATTATTCCTTTATCTTTTTATTTAAATATTATGTAACTATGCTCATAATTTTTTATTAAATTTTTAGCTACATTGTGGTATTGTTTTGTTTATTTATTCATTTAGAGTCAAATTTTATAGAAGGAACTTTTTGTTGAAAACAAATTAATAACTAATGTCATATTTAGCTATTTTTGAGGACGTTTCACTTTGATTGAGGGAATTAATCTTATACTAGAATGTTTAATTATATTTTTATTTTTTTGTATCTAACTTCCCTAAATTAATAAAGTCATTAAAATAACAAATAAAATTTATTTTTTGAGGAATAAACAATCCTTCTAAAGTTTTTATAGAATCTCAAGCTAAATTTTTTGTTTTCTATAATAAAATATTGCAGAGCTCACCACAAAACGTCTAACCTTTTTATCTGTCAAAAAAAAACAACTAACAATGCAAATGTTGTGGACATGTGAACCAAAATACTAATAAAATAATATTTGAGAGTCGGACTAGAATATAACGGTTTCTTTTTTATCAAACATTGTATATATTTATTAGTCAAAGTGACAAATTTAATTACGTGTGTGTGTTTTTTTTAATTTTTTAACAAAAAAAAAAGAGATATGAGTATATTTTAATTCATATGTTTAAATTATATCTTTTCTACAATCTTAGTTACAATCATAGTATAAAAGTCTTTATACGAGTGCATCTATGTCATGTGAAGATCGGGATTAAGAAACTATAAAAACCATTTGTTTTTTTTTATTTAAAAATTACCCTTTTTTTATTTTAACGTTATAAAATTTTTTTATGAATAAATCTACAGAGTTAGCCATAAATAAAGTAAAAGTAAAAGGGGTTAGAGACATCAATGGATCAATTATTATGGACTACACAAAATAAAGATATGAACGGGGGGAAAACAATTATATCTGTGCGTTATACATTAGTCGTCATAACCTATCCTTCTCCTTTTCAGTAACTGAATACTTACTCCCTTGAATGTACGATAAATAAATAATATATTATTTGAAGAAATGCTTCAATTTTAACATTAATTAAACTTTAGGTTTTAATTTGTTTGAAATTGCCAATCCGTTTGCGGTTAAAAAAGACAACAGAGAATATAAGTTCAATCGAATCTCAAGGAGAGATAAAAATGTAGGCATGAGGTACTTTTAACTTAAAATGTTTAACCTCAGGGCATTTTCAATGCATATGTACTATCGAAATTTTATAGCGTAATGAGTTTGAACCAGAGACAAAATAGATTATAAAATTAGTTTTATAAAAAAAACAGGACAACGATTCGAATGGAAAAAGTGTGCATCAATACTCTGTTATTAAGTATCATTCGACAAGATGGATTATACGTTTAGACAAGACTATGGATTGACGAACCATCCTAATGCGAGGAAAGCGCATAATTCCATCATTATTGCAACAGAAAACAAACATTTAGTAAATTTTATAGTATTACACACGACATATTTTGATTCCAAGGGAACATCGATTTCAACCAAAAATAAACAATAACATTGTATAAATCAAATTTATTTAAATATCCTTGAGGCAAAATGGATTTAAGACGAAATATCAAAAGGGAAATTGTTTAAGGCAAAATGTCCTGAGACAAAATAATTTAAGGCAAATCTAACGGGAACCAGAAATGCATCCAGGCCATTGTGTAAGTTAGGAAAGATTAGACTTATACTCTAAATACCAAGAACCCTTCAACACTGAACTTCAAAAATTTATAATATGACTGACCTGTCTGTACCATTTTATACCGGGTGTCGCGAAACCCGGATCAATTTAAGCTATTTAGCTATTAAATCATACAAGCCGGGTACAGGCTCATAAATGGCGAAAAAATAGAGGTAGATTTAAGGAATATTAAGCCTTTTTATTAATATGAGTCAGTATAATATCCCAGTTCATTAAAAGAGGGTTAAAGCCAAAGCCATTGGGGTTGAAGGTTATAATGGTCATTTCTGTGTTTTAGCCTGATTGTTATTAATATAAGGAAATAAACAAATTGCTCAATGTTGTTCAAATCAATAGAACACTTGTTAATTTTTTTTTAATATTTTACTGCCAGAGCCTGGGCCATTAATTGATCCTGTACGATTCTTGCTCGGAAGTTTGACAAGCAATACAAAACTCTTTGTTTGATCCCATTTCTCTCATTTTAAGCAAACATACGTTCATACTTTAATGAGAATAGGAATTTTATCACTCAACACATCTCATCTCTCTTAATGTACCTACATAGGTACATACTCGTATAATATGCTTTAGAGATGAACAATTTTGAGAATCATCTTTTTGACATTGTTTGCTGAGTGCCTTCTCCTTTATTTTCATATTTTACCTATTTCCGCAGGTTTTAATTAGAGACACCTTCTTTTTTACTGACTTACTCACTCCATTGAGTAGAGTGCTTTGATTGTGATATCCACCGTAGAATCTCTTTTGATTCTATTTGCTACATATTGTATACCATGTTTGTAGCCACAAAATTAGATTTTGACAAATTAATGTTGTTATTTTAGAGTTGTCGTTCCCCCCCCCCCATAGCTTACATACAGACTAGTGGTGTAACGTATCGGGAATACAAACGGGTTCCCAAGCCACTCAACCTTAAAGAGTCTGTCTTAAAATACGTCAAAGAAGAGGTTCGTGAATCATACTAAAAAAGCTGATAAATCATCGAATTGATTGGTGAACTTTTTGATAAATTTCAGAGTAGAATATCATTACTGCAGTTGAAATTACCAATTATATAATTAATGTAAGGCAGAAACCCCCTTTTGTCAACTGCTACATCTGCTCAATCCTACATAAGTCTTGTGAAAATGAGTAATTTATATGTGGGAGCCGTCAACATAAAATAAACCTTGAATTATTTTTCTCTTCAGGTAAAAAAAAATTCCTTATTTTTCCAAAAAGATGGGTTTTCTAATCTACTGTATCTTGCATCCTATAATAGTCAAAGGTGGACACCCGAAAAAAAGAAAAATCGACATATTTTATTGTGTTTCTTCGAACAAGACGAAAACGTAGCCAGGAGCCTGAAAATGTACATAATGTGTATGGTCTGGATACTGGAAAAGTCAATGACGCTCAATTTTGGCTTTGTCAAATCCGTTCCGATAATTTTGAAGTCAATGATGCAAAACGCTTTGGAACGCCAATTATTCGAAAATGTTAAAAAAATAATGGAAATTGTCGAGTCCAACTGTCCTGTAAGCACTGTTTTGATTACCAAACTCATAAATATTAAGGATGATTTCTTAAATCCATTAAAAATAATGAACTTATTTATACAATACCTAGAATTATTTATAACCCTTTCAAAAACTCCGCCGTTTGACAAAAGTAAAAAATTGTGGGCTTTGGATTTTTTAAATCAATTTTATAGAAAGAAAATACTTTGCACACTACAGACAAAAGTGAACCAGATCAAACACCTTCTACCCAGTGGTGGCCAGTCGTTTTTTGCCGCTCTATATAAATATATAACTAACCTTTTTAAAATTAGACAAAAATAACAAATTACTTAATTTACAAATAATTTTATAACGGCTTTTCTGAGAATACTGCAATAGACCTGTGATTCCCAAAGTGGGGGTCGTGGGCCACAACAAAGGCCTTGCAAGATTATATACAAAAAAGAAGAATACAATTTAAATTGTGTTATTAAAACTTAGATAAGGATGAAAGTAAATATTTTTATAACTATCTTCTGGATCATTTTAAAAAGTATTTCGCAGAAGATAGTCGGCAGCGACTCCAAGAGGGAGGACATGGTGGAGGTACTCCAAGACACGGTTGATACCAACCCAAGGGTGTCCATGAGGGCCATGTCAAGAGAGGCTGGCTACTCTGACTGGCTTGTGAGAACCCTTGTGAAGGAGGACCTAGTTTATTAGAAAATACACTATATTTGCGCTATGAATATCCCACAGAGCCTGTATGTAGAACTAATATAGTCAAATAAATAATATTATTTGTCTCTGGGTTGAACTTAATAGGGGTAATATGGACTTTAAGTCAAATATTTGCATAAAATGCACTCTAAATTTTATATCCAGCCTTCAATGAGGTGTGTTGGGGTCGTACATTGTCTAACCACATATTCTAAGTGTCGAACTCAAAAAAGTTTGGGAACTGCTGCTCTAGACGAAGCCTAACTAACCTTTAACAATAGGTAACGGACTGCCTAAACCCTTTCCTTATCCTCTCTATTATCACCTATGTAGTAATATAATCGATGAGCGGTGTTCGAACCCCCAACAGCAGTTAGAGGATCCCTCCATCACTAGTCCATACCTACATTATATATGAAGTAATCAGTCAGACAATTTGTCAGAGTAAATTAAGATTTCAAGCACATTCCCTACCTCCTACCTGAATGATTTCCGGTGGAAAAAAACAACAGCAACGCAAGAATAAAAACGAAAAATAGGAACTTGACATATTTATTATTTTATCATACATGTATAAAATTAGTATGTATCATCTTTAAACTTCCTTTCGGCTGCAAGTAATAATAATCGATTGAGTTACTGTCTATACGTATTGAGAGTGTTTTCCAATCACCAGTAAAACTTTGTCAAATAAATGAAATAAATTGATGTAATTATCATAAGTGAATATATCAAACAATTGTATTTGTTATATTACACATTAGCCCTTACTGTTAGAGTTGTAGGGAATGCTGGGGAATGCCATCCTCCTCCCTGAAAAGGGTCAAAAGTCATCCCCCCTCTAAAACAGCCATCCCTTCACCCATACGTTTGAGTAATTTAAACAATGAATATGGACTCTGCTTCTATGTTAAGAGTTTGTCTAACTGTCATCAACATATTTAATAATAGATGAAATAAAAAGTTCTGAGCGAGGGTTTTTTCAATTTATGTTGACAATAAAATTAACATAGTTAGGATTACTTTATTTAGATGGTTTCAAATGGTTTTCTAGCTTATCTTCAGTTTCTGGGCAAAGGAATAAGTCCAACTCGATGATATTGTATTCACATTTTCGACGTCTGGAAACACCGCTTTCCTATTTCACATGGCATTGGGTAAATAAACAGCAAAAATAATTTTGACCACCTACTCCGCCTTTTCATCTTGGTCGTAGTGATACAGAAGATATCGAATTTTCTTCTTTTTTTTTAACTTTTTTTTAGAACGCTGTAACACACCTATGTCTTCACTAAACATAAAACTGTAAACCAACTTTTTTTGAAAACGTACACTTAACTTTTAAGCATACTTACAGCTTTTTTTGATGTCATGTATTAATCGTGCAATATAGCTCACTAAAGATGTCAGGCAAAAAACCCTCAGAAATTATTACTTAACCTAATATAAAAATTAAAAAACTATTTCATTATTGATATATATATTCATTTAAAGGCAATATATATTTACTTATGGCGTCAAAATTGCACTTTAATCAACTATTTGTCAAAAATTTATTGGGAATCCTAAAGGCCCCAATAATCAGAATCCAACCTTGACCATCCTCCACGGTTTCATTTTACAACTTGGTCACTGCTTATTGGAGACGTAGCGGTTCTAAAATTTTGGCGTTCCGTCCGATATCAAAATTTTATTAATGCCGCCAATTCGGACAAAAAAGCTCTCAATTGCAAAATTGTTGCTAAATAGAGTCATAATAAATATCAGACATTGACGTAATCATCAATCAATTTTGATCAGTTTTTGTTAGAATTGTACTCATTCTCACTTAGTTTAGCAAAATTGTTGGAATATCATCGAAACACATAGAACGCTCATAATACGTATAAACATTTAAAAAATATTTGACGGTATCTCGTATTTTATGAGACTCAAACGAGGTAGCCAGATTAGCTTTTTAAGCAGTTTGGCCTATAAAAATTAGATTTAGCCTTTTTTTATTATTTGGCCTAAAATTGAAATAAATTTGTATTTGATATTTTTGTTTTATATAGTCATTTTTCAAGAAGTTTAACTTAATATCCCATTATAATATTTCAAGTGGCAATGCGACCCATTATATTAAATGGATAGATATCCTTGATCTATTGATTTCTTAGAAATTTATATTGCATTCAGACAATCAAACGATAGTATAACAAGAAATTGTCAAAATAGACTTCATTTTATTTTGCGAAATTTATTTAGGCCAACAGGTTGTGCAGGTGTACAGGTAATGCCTAAGGTGGATCAAAGACTATCGCCACAACTATCTTGAGTATCAAGTACCCTTTCTAATATCCTATGGTATACCCCAGCCCAGGGGTTGTGTAAGTGAGCAACTGGTCCAAAAGGTTGATTATTACCCACTGCCAACGCTTCCCTAAGTATCAAAGACCTGTTTTAATATCCTATAATATACACCAACCCCTGGTTGTGCAAAAAACCCGCAGTTTCAAGAAGTGGATCATTGCCCAACGGCACCGCTTCCCTGAGCATCAAGAACCCCTTTTCATATCCTATAATATTTCCTAGCCCATAGGTTATGCAAGTGAACCGCTGAGCATTAAGGACCCCTTTTAATAGTCTATCATAGACCTCAGCCCGCGGGTTGTGCAAGTGAACTGAAGCATGGAAAGTCCAATCATTCACAATCACAGGAATCATATGAGAGGGAAAATGGAGACATTCAAGACATTCTTATGATGTGTCAACGTGACAACAAGATAAGTAAGTTGCTAATGGATAGTGGTTTGTACAGTTTTCCAAGAATCCCCACTTTCTCTCTTAAATTAGGCGAGCATTAACGCATCAATTATGTCAGGTGGAAATGAACAAGGCTTTAAGTGGTGCAATTGCACAGATTCTAAACAATTGAGTCCATCTCCTAAAAAGAAAGACACCTTTGTAATAGCAAATGTCATAATAGCACAATATGCTGCAAATATAGATTATTTGGTGAATATGTTTATGTTTAGGATTAACGAGAACAATATTTAGGTGATATTAACTATGTTAGGTATGTTCAATAAGATGTTTTTTTAGAAATTATTAAATTTCAATTTGAAAATTATATTTAAATAAGTATCTGGTTTATATCTATTTTGAAGAAACTAATAAATTTATAGAAACTATACAACTGTGCAGTTCGAATATGATTAAATAAGATCAACAATTATAATGTAAATTTCTATTAGATCTTACATTTTAGCATTTAAAAACACCTGGGCCCTCCAGTTGCAGAGGAATCGCATGACGGTCATAAACCCCCATCAAAGTTACACATACCTTAACAAACCCCACTAAGTATGGCATCAAAAAAAAGTTCAATCCCTATAGATGTGTGAATAACAAAAGCTCTCGATACTCAATGAAACAGCCGTGGTGGCTAATGGCCCACCTTTTTGACGAGTAATTCGCTTGCACAACCCAAGAACAAGGGTGTATTATAGATTATTGAAAGGGTTCCTTCATGCTCAGAGAAGAGGTGGCAGTGGGTAATTATCCACTTGTTGAGACTGCGGTTATTTTGCACAACCCGTGGGTGGGGTATATTATAGAATATCAAAAGGGATCTTTAATGCTCGTGGGAAGTGGTGGTAGTGTGTAATGATACACATTTTGGACGAGTGGTTCACTTTTGTAACCTGTTGGTCGGGATGTATTATAATATACTAGAAGGGATCCTTGACACTCCTCAAGATAGTGGTGGCGATAGGTTTTGATCCCCTTAGGGGCCAGCTGTCCTCCTGTAAAACTTATTGACTGAGGAATAGTTTGCAAAATAGAATTGAGTCGCTCGTGACAATTTATTATCACATAATAATGTATATTGTATGAATACAATATAAATTTCAATGGAAATAAACAAGAGTATCAAATTGATTGTAATGAAATTGTATAAAAATCAAATCCATAATGATCCCATTGCTTCGTAATGAAATGTTTAATAATCAAATTACCCACAATCCTATCACCTGACAATGTAAATGAAATTAAAAAGACTATTAACCTCTACTTTGTTTATAAACTAAAACGAAATACGATAAACTATAATGATATAATAGGTAAATATATTTTGTAAAGCCTCTTTATTTTTAACATTTTTTGTTGTTTCTTTCCATTTTAATGTAAATATAAAGTAAATCCCGCACTTTCTTTTGTCACTTTAGAAAAAACAACATATAATTGACCATGTGAAAATACTGATTTGGGGTAAATATATAACAATGATTTAAAATGTTTCCCCCTTCATTTACTGGCATTCCCATTGATAACTTGTCATGTTCTTTCTTCAACCAATGTGAAGATTGAAGAGTTCATATTAAAATATTAACTCGCTCATCTTCTTCCAAATTTCTTTTTTAATTCGTATTTAATAAACGTTCTTCCTTGTTCTCTTACTACGATAATTCGTATTTTTGGATTTTTAATTCTCCTTATTTGTTCATATTCGAATCGACAACTCATACTTTAAAAAAAAATTGGGACTCGGGGAATCCATCTTTTTTATGGAAAAGTCAACTTATCTACAAACCCCAGGAATTTGGTCTGATCAGAATTAAACATAGCCTTACGTACGTAACTAAACAACTTTTATTTTATCTATAAAGTCTGTATCTGTCTCCGTTTTTGAAAGAAATTCGTTTTTATAAGGATAAAGAGTGATTAATCAATACTACACGCAGAGATAGGGATTTATCCGATTGCCCATTGAAACCCCTCATTTGGGATTTCTTTTTATTCTTTTTAGATCTAAATTTAAATTAGAGATTGCCTTTATTATTTAGTATGGTGGAAGGACCTCTTATTAAATCACATCGAAGGAAGACATTTCTTAAGGTAATATCCATAACATAATTAGGAGACTGTCAGTTCCTTCGTAGTTCATCTTATTTATCTTGTATTCGAGAAAAGTGTCTCTTGATGAACCTGTTTTCATCTATAAATCACTTCACATTAAGTAATTCATGTCTAGCTTCTTTTTTTTTTTTTTTTGCATTTGATCTCCCATTTTCTAATTGATTAAAAGTGTTGAAAATAGTTTGTCTCATTTGATTTCCTAGATTGTGATATCTTTGGGGCTCATTTTGGAAGAGTTTATTATCAAGGATGCCTCATTCTCCCCCGTGCATACACATATATAGACGATATCTGTTTTAACATGTACCTTAAACCTCAGAAATTTTTAACTTATATTATGGGTACAAAACCTCAGTGTGGATTATTCAACATGTTAAGCATGAATTAGTCTATATTTTGCCTATATTTAAAGCAGCTAATCGTTATTATCGCAACTACTCAAACCGAAGATCTAATGAATTTGGGTTGATATTTATTTCATTTCAAATTGATTCTGATAATTTATTGTGACAGCAAGTTCAACTTTTACTCCCGTATATTTATGTATTACACAATATTTAGATATGAATCCTATGGATCTTTAATTGGGAATAACTTATGAGTACATTTATAACACGATCTAGAGTAATTCACCTATAAAGTAACAAATAAACTTATTTCTTGTTCCGTTCTATAATCATTATTTATATTGGAAATTCCTATCATGTATTGCTCGGAATAAATGATATTTTTTCATAGGAAATTAATTAACCCAGATCAGAAATAGTTTGATTGAAGCTGTTTATTCTAATAATTGCATCTTGTTCTGTAACGTCATCATTCTTAGTCTTCAGAAAAGCAAGTAAATTTAAAACTTTGCTACATACATTTATTCACTCTGTAGCCACCAATGACTTATTTTATTGATTAAAATCTATTTTGTAATATTCCACATTTGATATTTCAAGTCTCTTTGAATGATTACACTAAATCCAATAACTGGACAACCTAAAATGAATTAAAACTAGTTATAAATCATTAATAAAATAAAAATATATTTATTAAATCAAAATAATAATTGATTATCTTCTCAAAAAGAGAATTATCAATTCACTAATTTTGTGTGTTGCGCAAAATACATTAATTTGTTAATTACGGTAATTGATCTTCATCTTCCATTCAATCTACTCTTATCTTTGTAGGGACACAATTGATATCTAATTTTTGTTTGAGCTCCAATTAATCATCTTCTCTTAAAAACTTATGCAGTTTTAATCATATTTCATCACTTTTCCGTATACACCTCACCTGGGCCATTGACATTATACTGTTCCTTTGTTTAATTGTCACTTCTGTCTTTAATCCAAAAGATCCTATAGCACTTTTCCTAAAGTTACGTCTTATTTAGTTCTCCATTTTTTAACTTAGTTTCTATTTCAACATCTTCATTTTTAAAATGAGGAGAAAAACAACGTTTTTAGAACTATCAACGGATAAAATAATAATGTTTACAATTGTGGCAACTAGGAACAACACACTTTGAAGGCATGTTTCACTTCTAGAAAGAATAATCAATTACTAAGCAAAATAATATTTATTTATTAATAATTGACGATAAAAGATAAGGTTTATATAACTTATTGAATTAAAACAAAAATACTTCGAATAGAGAGGCTGCGATCCTTATCCAAAAAACCTCATATCATAACTTTTGATTTGGACATATTCAAATGTTAACATTAGATGATTTTTATTTTCATTTATTTTTACCTTTTTGTAGTGTGGGTCGTCTCATATTTCCTGGAGAGTTGCAAAGAACTCAAAGGAGTATTTCGTCATCATAGGATATCCGTCGCTCAAAGGTAAATCATAATTAATTATCATGTAAAGTCCGGAGCCGGATCTAACAACGCTAATGAAAACAATTTGACTTGCACTGTCTGTTAGTATTTTATTTGTTGAAATTTCGTTTTATTTCCATGGATATATTTTCTTGCTTTATAGGAGAAGTGGGAATAATTCCATATACAGATTGCAAAGCCACGTCATTGCTCAACATTTTCATAAATCCTTCAAATTATGAGACAATTGGTTAAAAACAGTCTAAAGTCCATTAAAGCCTGGAGGTTTAGCATTCAAATCCCATTAATTACAAGATCAATTGAGTCATACATTTTCAAAATATGGACTCAAATCCGAGTCGCAAGTAGCGAGTCCAAGGATGCACTTTAGGAGTAAAGATTATGTTATTAGTCTACTTTATAAAGATAAATTTATTAAAAACATTTTCTGCCAAGAAATTTCTATGATTATATTTATGAAAAGTGTGATACATATATTGTTTAAAAGGTTCCATTTCTGACTACAAACGAAATGCAATGTAGATGAAATAAATAAATAGATATACCTTTAAGACAAAATATTTAAAGAACTGAAGCTTAGGAGTGAGTGCAAGCTATTCAGTGGATTACATTATTTGACAAATCTATATTTTTTTAAAGCCAATTGAGGCACAACAGGTATATAGCTGAGAATATAAGTAAATTTATATAAAATTTCCTTAATAGTAATCATTCAAATTTTGCATTGAATACTTAAATTAACTTAGCTCATAATTTGATAAACGGGATCGAATCAGGACTGTAAATATAGACTTATATTACTTAATTTATTTGAATTAATATACAATTATTGAAATTAATATAAATTAAAATATGTTGGAGTCAAGCCCTTCTACTTCAGGAGTTTATCAATTTACCCTTACAAATAATAATAATAAACTTCAGTATAAATATTTTTGAGTTTATAGGAACCATAAATTACATTTTATATCCATATAATTTACATCTAATTTTTCAATGTAATTTTATTTAAATAAATAATTTTTTTATTTTATTTCAGCTCATTTTAAATATATACTTGAATTTATATTGTTCCACTAAATAATTTCTTGATACTAAAATTAAATATTTATGTCTCCAAGTCAACAACCAGTGTACATGATCCCATTTATGTTAGTCGACTTAAAAAGCTCGAAAGTGATATGAAAAAAAAAAGTACTTTCATTTAAGGAGACGGTTGCACATCAGAGATTGAAAGCCAACTACTAGACACATTTAGTTTCGGCATATTGTGCTATTCGATCGATACTCTGAGGTTATCTCCTCTGTAATGGGCTGTTTCAACTTTGGTATATAAAGGGGAACACAAGAAATATTTAGAGGCTCATACTTGAGGACTTTGTTAAGTTCATGCATGAGACACTTTCTAGTTTAGTTAAATTACACGCATCTAGTACGAGATACCTCAATTCTCGTCTCCTCTCCAGAAATCAGCTCCAATTGCATTGATTGAAGGATTTAAACTAAAGTTAATTTTTTCTAGAGATAATCTTAAATATTCGTCACCAAATGATAACGATCTTCTTCTGTAAAAGTAGATTTTAGTCTGCACTGAGATAATGAATATATCGAGCTTCAACCAAAAAATGAGCAAGAATATCCCTGTATCCTTGGGTTTCGATCAATAAAACGATATGATTGATTGAGCCATAAATGTTTATCGTTCGCCTGACATTACCAACAGTTTCCTGTAAGATTTACACTTGTAGATATGACCAACTTCTTTTGACATGTGAGATCTTATTGCTGCATTTATTTAATATTTCAACTATTTCTTCCAAGTCATAACCATTTACGTAGTAATTAATGAGATAAAGAACATTGTAGTAGATGATTTTGGGGTAATGCTCACCTAGAATTAAAATTAGACTACGTATATTCATGAGTATTATGAAATATATATTACAGCAAGAATGGAATTTAACTCATAAACTATATAGATACAAAATTATATGAGAATATTAACAAATTTAACTATTCACCTCATTGTACCAATTCTATTAAAGAAGGCGGGTTTCTTCTGTGAACCAATTTCGCAGTATAACCTATAATGAGCTGAAATCTTTTTAGCGTCTTTCATTATTAAGGGGATATGCTAAATATTTTTCCTAAATCATGAGAGTAGCTAGTAAGTAGTTTTTAACGTCTTTAAGAACAAGGACTACTTTGATAGAGCTTTCAGTCTTGACGATTCAAGCATGATTATATTTACTATAATGCATGAGGGGTGTCTTTAACTTTTCAGTAATTTACGGAGCGGTGAGAGTGTTTTTTTTATGTAATTTTTTGATTTAAAAGTATTGTTGAAGCTACACAAAGCCCTTCATAAGAATTGGATAATCACTGACAATCAGGACATGATAATAATAAATCTGCAGCTTCTTCGCGGTGAGTGATTGCATCCGAATATGAATCACAAAAGATATTTAAGTTTGCAATATATTTTTGACATCTTCCGTATTTACGACGTTTATTCACCATGTTTAATCCAAAAAATATTTTTTATCAAAATAAAGTATTTCTTGTATCTCAATTCCTCTAATTCGGTGACAAAATTCTAAAAATACAATGATACCTTTAAAAAAATATGAAATCCTTTCATAGATATTAGAGTCATACATAGAAGAGTATTTGATTATGTACATCAGGATTGGGAAGACTTTTAGACGTATCCAAAGGTTATCATATCCCTATTAATCTGGAGTAGATTAATATCATATCAATATTTAGCCTAAAATGCCTATAGTTGAAAGATGAATTATAACAAATTATATTCATGAGTGACATGACTACCTTAATTATATGATGAAGCATAAGTAATTCATTAATTGTAAATATGTAAAATATTATTCCGATACATAATCGTCACTCCTAAAGTGCATCCTTGGACTCGCTACTTGCGACTCGGATTTGAGTCCATATTTTGAAAATGTATGACTCAATTGATCTTGTAATTAATGGGATTTGAATGGTAAACCTCCAGGCTTTAATGGACTTTAGACTGTTTTTAACCAATTGTCTCATAATTTGAAGGATTTATGAAAATGTTGAGCAATGACGTGGCTTTGCAATCTGTATATGGAATTATTCCCACTTCTCCTATAAAGCAAGAAAATATATTCATGGAAATAAAACCAAATTTCAACAAATAAAATACTAACAGACAGTGCAAGTCAAATTGTTTTAATTACCATTGTTGGATTCGGCTCCGGACTCTACGTGATAATTAATTATTATTTACCTCAATTAACTTAAGTAACTGATATCCTATGACGAAATGCTCCTTTCTTTGCAATCCTCCAAGAAAAGTCCAATGACCCACCCTACAAAAAGCAATCATTAATCAAAACCAATATCATTCAATGTTTACATTTGAATATGTCGGATTCAAAAAGTAGTGATATGGTGTTTTTTTGATATGGATCGAACTTTTTTCAGCTATACTTTCAAATACTTCCAGACTCCTTTGGGCACATCCAAATTCACAGTTGAAACAACTTCCTCACGATTCTGCGTACGTTCTCATTTTCTTCCCATCAAAATTATGTGCGTTAAAAGTTCCAGGCAACTTCGAAGGGCAGTTATTGTAAAGAACGCCAGAAAAACTTAAAAAAAAGGAAGAAGATTTGCGTGTAATTATATACTTGGCTCATATCAGTGAAGCCACCTTTTCGTTGCCTTTGCTTAAAACTTTAATTATCACTCCTGTGTTGATGTTCAGTTTATCATGAATAGAATGAAAAAATAATTGTTAATGGAAAGTATCCACTGACGTCATAATCTTGAGGAGACGCCGTCGTGGTGGCTTATATTGATTTATTTACAACTTACATAACATGGATAAATTTCCAATAAATCTTGATGTAATCTCATCAAGTGGCTTTAATGTATCAAAGTAAAAGATTAATCATTTCCCTGGAATACTGCTAATAAGAAACAATGATCCTTGAAGAGGATCAAAGTAATATATTCTGAAAATCCCAATAAATATTTAAAGTAGGATAATTACAGAAAAACAACGTATTTTTCTGTAACTATAAGGGTTAGTTTTTATTTACAACATGAAAATAAGATTGTATAACGATGTAATAACTTATTTTGATACCTTTTAGGGTCTATAACAAGGCATTAGAGGGATACATTTTTGATAGACAGTAAGGCTTAAGTCCTTTTATATGTGTCAACATTTTGACAACCAATAGTTTACATTCTAATAAAAATTAGCTGTTTAGCCTTCAAAATGGCCAATATTATCAATGCTGACGTCGTGTGAAAACGCTCTACACTTTTATTATTGTAGTTATTATCAATGTTTTATTAAAAGGTAATGACATAGTTTTAAAAGATTTAATTCTTTGGTCCCTCCTGAACAATTGTGAAATTTATATTCGAATGCAGCCTCACGTAAATCCAAACGAAAACAAATCAACTTTTCCTCCAATATATACCGGTCCGTGCAAATGATTTGATACTCAAATTTAATCACTTATAGCTCGGAGATTGTCGATAAAAAATTCCGATGGTTCCAGATAGCTTATACTGTCATCATTTATTTGTGATAAAAACTTTTTTAATCAAGTCAATGACCATGGCTGATACACAGATGAGGATTAAGGTCTAGTATGCGTCGGACTCCCCTTCACTGATGTCATCAAGGCTTCTGTTTTTCGAGTCCAGAAATGCCTGAAGTATGGCCACGATACAATCACAAATCCCGTAAGTGGTCAAGAAAGCTTTTCAGGCCAATCCCAAGATTGCCAAGGACAAGGTTATCGGCCACTCTACAGTGTCCAGGTCCATCAAGAATGAGGGTGGAACTTCCTTACAAGCTCGTTTGCAGCCTCTCCTCACAGAGGCCCATTTGAAAAAAAAACATTTAAAAATTAAAAACAACATGCAATTCTGGGACAAGAGTTCATGGGCACTGGAGAGCCCTGACCTCAATCCTTTTCTTTTTCATTGATAGGGAAAATTAAACGCAATTTTAATTTTACTCTGATATAGCTCATAATTTTAGCTGATGGGTGGGTTACTTCTTTTTCTGCACGTTCACAATTTTGTGTGTGGCATGGTTATTTTGAGAATTTCAAGTGTTTGGAACAAAAATACTCATATCCTGAGTCAAGGTAGCGAAAGATTGTATGCACCATCTACGGGAGTATCTCTTTGTCCTACTGGAATCCTGCTATTTATAAAGATTGTGTCTAGCATCCTCGTCAGGACACAACATTTTCAACGAGGATGGGATCCGATCATCGTGGCCTCTCTGGTATTGGATCGTCTGTGGTATCTTTATTGATGGAGTTGTCCAACAGCAGAGACGTATCTATTTAAGGATGTGAAATGGTTTTGCCTAGAGCTGGGTCTTGTGGAGGATGAAGCTGTGGATGAGGTTGGTTCTCTGCTTAGGGATAACTATGCCATTTTGGATCGAACTGTGTGTGCTACCTCCATTCATCCGTGTTGATGAGGAGAGAAGTCATCTCCCAACGATGAGGTGTATGCTCCAGATTCCTATGGATGAAAAAACTCAAAAGGTGTTGTTCCTCAAGTTTCAACGAGCAGGTGCTCTGGATTTTTATGATATGGATTGAATCCGTGTATGGATGAAAGAATTCCGGGAATATGGTTTGGAATGATCGCTTACCAATGAGCAGATTCTCCGGATCAAGATATTCTTTTTAATTATGGACCTTTGATGGTTATTTTCTTGTTTAGAGGAATAAAATACAATATAAAAATATCTAGGGATACCAAATTCCTAACTTAAGCCATTTTAGTGCAGTTTAATATATAAAGAGTTGTATAAAAATGAATGAAATCTTGTCACTCATCTCATACAGCTTCATACTATAAAATATGAGTTGAGGACTCATTTTTAACAGCGAATGTGTTGAGCAAAAGTTCATTTAAAAAAGGAAAAAATAGAGAAGTACATTATATGGTGTTTTTCTGAATTTGACTATAGAAGAGGCTTAGCAACACGCACATGTAGCTAAAGCTCGACCAAGAAGTATTTTAGTCACTAGAATAAAGTACTTTATGGCTCATCAGGGGATATTAGAAAAATATCCAGCTGTTATTATCATTCTTTTATTTTAGACGAGAGAACATATAAATATTGAGTAACTACGTGTGAGTGAGCTCATTAAAAATGGAGAGTAAGACCGACAATTTCTCGAGGAGTTTACTTTTATCTTATTTAAGCAAAGTGTGTCTGTTTGTCGACGCGCCTAATCACTCCAGTTAAAGTCGGGTATCACCTATGAAACTTACAATAAAATAACTTTTTTTAATTCATTTAAGGTCATAAAATTTATCCCCTAGAGCAGTTTGAATGAAAAATTACTGGAATGTGTTCTTCTCTTTTCAAACCATAAAACTTTTGGACTTACGTATATGTAAGGTTTTAATGCAATAAAATATGATTAAAGAGATGATGGGTTTAAGCCTTACGAAGAAATATAATAGGGGAATAAAATGGTTTTGGGTAATTTTCATTTGTATACATTAGATTGTCACGTTTTTTGGGGTTATATTTTTTTTCACCTACGTTAAAAATCATTTCTGCTGGAAACAATGGAAGAGTAACTATGCAAAGGTTGATGCCCTAAGGCTATTTTTATTATAAAACAGGCCTTTCTAATTTGATTAGAACAGATTTTGGGGTTTGGTGACTAATAAACAAAATACTAAATAATCTAGAATACCATTTTTGTCTCATAGCGTCAGAGCCGTTCTAACGGGTGGTATGTGACAAATGGACACAAAAAAATCAGAAAAAATATTTCATCAAAAATGTACCAAGGGGTATTTTATTATTTTTGAAACGGCACAAGAAGCTTAAAAATCTCGAATCCGGACTTTAAAAAAAATCAAGAAAAGGTCATTAAAAAACGTAAATAGATCAAAAATGTAGCCAATTAATTATCAAAAGGGTCTTATATTACTTTTAGAAAAAAAATATATGAGACCCAATCACATTTTTTCATGAATTAACCGCATATCAATGTTGGAAAAAATTAAAAGTTCATGGGAAAATTTAAAACTAGTATTCAACTCCGACTAAGAAAAATCTTAGTAATCTTATAGCATCATATTTTGTACATTACAGTAAGCTTAAAAATGGCTCATTTTGACTCAAGAATATTGATAAAAAGTATTTTTTTTAAATCTTACTATAAAAAAAAACGATCAAAAATGTTTCCAAGCATTTATTATAAGAGAATGTTAATTCTCTTTTAATAAATGCTTGGATGTTAATTTGATTAAAAAAATCAAAGACCCAATCTCATTTTCAAAGTGTCAGCGGGGTGAAATAAGAGATCTAATTTTAACTTTAAATAATCTAAAGAAAATATGCATAAAAAATCTTACTTTTTATAAAACGTTTTTCAATTAATAAATGCACTAAATTATTTATTGAAAGGCCACATTATTATTTTTAGGAAAGAATAAAAAAAACACAATCTCATCCTAGAAAAGTAAAGTATTATTTGGGGAAAACAAGATGTCAGTTGAATAATTTGAAGCAAATATTCACCCACTTCTCCCTTCCAAAGAAAAATCAAAGCACTGCCTTGCATAACATCAATTTTGGAATATTACAAAATCCCCAATTTCTACTCTAAAAGGACAAAAAAAAATCTGTTAAAAACATTACTTCCTAAAAAAACATCCTTCGATCAAAAAAATGTACCAAATTATATATCAAATAGGACTTTTTATTATTATTGTAGAAATAT
This sequence comes from Lepeophtheirus salmonis, assembly GCF_016086655.4. Taxonomy (NCBI): domain Eukaryota; kingdom Metazoa; phylum Arthropoda; class Copepoda; order Siphonostomatoida; family Caligidae; genus Lepeophtheirus; species Lepeophtheirus salmonis. The sequence continues at coordinate 22,203,512 of NC_092584.1, forward strand.
TAAATAGCGCCAAATGTGTGGGTTTTTTTTTTTTTTGTATTTAATTAACCCCATCGGGAAAATAAAATGTCTTTCTAAAAGTTTTAAAAGACATAGTAAATTTATCCCAAAGAAAAATCCCAGCATATCATTTGTTGGACCGTAGAAGGAGCTTAAAAATCTCCATTTCTACTCAAAAAAGTCAGAAGAAGATCATTAAAAAATCTTAGTAAGTTATTGATTAAAAATGACCTAAAATATTTATTAAAAATGAAAAAAAAAATCTTATTTTCAAAAATGTAACTTGATATCAAAGTAAAAAAAAGAGATATCATTCAGAAAAATTCGAGCACCGGCCTAAATAACATCATATTTAAAATGGTACAAGAGGCCCTAAAATAGGGGGGGGAGGTGTTAAAATCAATTTCTATTTTAGCCCTACTTTTCGGATACAAAAACATATTTTAAGTACCTTAAAAAAAATAATTTTTAATTTCCGGCCAATCAGTTCTGATTGTTTCAGTATCCAAAGTATTTCTTTGGGGTACAATTTTTTTTCTTCAAAATTATAAATAATGTTTAAAAATTTATGTATTAATTGAGAAAAAGAATTTTGAAATTACCCATCACTGTAAAATTTAAATTTCTGAATCCATTTACAAATAGAGTTTTTACAATCTTACAAGTTTTAAGGTTTTTAAAAAAAATGGCTCTGGAGGTCAAAAAACGCCTTCTGAATAATAAAACTTTACAAACATAACTTTTTAATTAAAATACCTACAACAGGAGATAGAATGAACAGGTCACCCTAAAAATTGATATCATAGTACACGCCCTAAAATAGAAAGATGGAGAAAAGTTGACCTTTTTGTGACCTTTGATCTGTTTTGTGACCTTAAAACTATACTTTATAAGCCTATAATGTTATATAACAATTGATCTAATCTTAAAATGATCTCAGCATTCGCGAGTTTCTAATTACTATTTTTAATTAAACAAAATTAGCATTCATGGGTGAAGAAGTAATTTTTGGGGTGGGGCTGGGCAGAAATTATTATTGTTATTTTCTGGAATGCTTACAAGATATTTTTGGATCCAAACAGTTGGGCTATTTCATTCTTTCATTCTTATGAATTAACACCTTACCTTAAAAATGACCAAGTCCTGTTTGTTTGTTTTTTTCAAGTTAAAATGACTTTCAAACTTTGCCAAGCCAGTTTTGAATGATTTCCTGCAGAAAAGTTTTGGACAGATAAATAAAGTTAACCTTCCCCCCTCCTCAAATTCGGGACAGTCTAATAATGTACATTCAAATTATATATAAAGTAAACCAGCATTTATAAATACCAATGTTCTCGTATGTAACTTTTCTGTTCGTTTTTTTAAATAATAACCCTTCGTAAAAGTTATATATTATTTCATATATACTACAGTATACACAAATGTACATATATGAAACATAAAAATAGATTAATGTGTTTTAAAAAGAAAGAACAGAATAAAAATGGTACATTTTTAATGGTTACCAACTATGTGTTTTGTATTCGTATTATTTTGAAAAATAAAAAAAGGTCCATCTTATCAAAAATAACCTATCTTATCTGATCAACATTAAAAAGGAACAACACTCTGACCTTACATAGAGTCAAACAAAAACATTACTATCAAAATAATTTGTTTGCTTGTTTATTTTGAAGTCATTTTGGTCATATTTCTCGGTATGGGATTTTTGTAGAAAAAGAACACAGTCTACCGATTCGAAAAGGAAAAAAAGAAGAATGGTATTGAAAGAAGAATTCTAGGCAAATTTTGGCGGAATTTTTCCCTTAAATAAAGATATATGTATACATACAGTCAAATCCGTCTAACGGAGTTTTGAGGAAAAAAAAGTCTAGCTTCATTTTTTGTTGAGAGAGGAGAATCGGAAAATAATTTTTAAAGATCTATACAGCAAATTTTAACAATTATCTTAAAAATACAACGCAGAACCATTTACAAAATATTTTTCTTTTCTGTTTTGCAATGCCAATATTGTTGTTATTTGTTAATACTATTTATTTTAAAAATGATTTTGTAGATCCTTACAGTTCGGCGATTTTCATTTTGATTTATTTTTTATACAAACAAATAACAATGTATAATTGTGCTTGGAGGATTGGCAGCAGGAAAATTGCTCTCTGGAGGAGATAGGAGAGACCGGACACCCTACGACATAAAAAAAAACTGTTGCAGCAATAATATGACTTCTGGGCCTCCTCTAGCCCTGGCATCAACTCCCTGGACTTTGCAGTTGAGAGAATAATGTATTTTGGACCTCTCATCCAAATGTGGATTCTGAGTTGCCTTCATAACAGTCTGGTACCCCTTAAATACGACCTTTATCGTCAATCGCTTCCCTACTGTATGCACACGTGTCGAGGTTATTATTGATTGTGAAGTAAGATATTGTGAAGAAAAGATATAGCTAAATATAGTATTAAAACTTCCTGGGTTCGGAAGCAAAACGTGGACTGAATGACGGATTTTAGAAAAATGTCACTAATTTTACTTTTTGAAAAATAATCTTAAACTTTTTTAAAACAAAACATTGAGACACGACCTTTGTAAACATGTTCACTCAATATGGCCGCCCTCAGAAGCAATCACAGCCTCCACACGGTGGCGGAAAGCCTTGCAGGAGTTGAAAATGAACTTATCGGACAAGTTGCTCCACTCCTTCACAATGGCGGCCTTCAGGGAGTCCACGTTCGGGTGAGATGTCTTCCTCTCCAAAGCGCCCCACACAGCAAAGTCCAATGGGTTCAATTCCAGTGAAGAAGATGGCCACATGTCCTTGGGCTAAAAATCCCCCATGTTGTCGGCGCAGAACTTCTGGCATTTGGCCGATGTGTGTGAGAGTGCACCATTTTGGGTCCACACATAGTTGTCTTATGGGTAGCTGGCCTTGAGCCATGGCAGTATGGTGAACCTCAGCACCTTCTAGTAGGCCTATAGTGTTGTGTTGGTCCTTATTTAGGACCTTGGACTGCGGTCAAGTCCAGTCAATTTTGTCGGTCCTTAAAGAAAGTAAAATCGATCCCTCTGGACGTCAGTTAGTGGGTTTTTCCTATTTTAATTATTAACTCCAATAATAGAATAAATTATATAATAAGTAACTAATGATGTTATATTTTCGTATTATAATGGAAAAAAAAATTATTTTTTGCAAGATATGTTTAATAATCTTAATACATATTTCATATATATTATTTGGCTTAATCATCCATCAATATTTTTATGAAAAAGTCCAAGGACCGATCCTAATGATAGACAGTCCCAAGGACCAATCCTAAGTCTGGACTTGACCCAACAAATAAGTACCAACGCAACACTAATTAAAAAATATCACAAGTTGGTTTTTGAGTTTTTTTGTTTTTTTTGTGTTTTTACTTTACAAAAATCACATCTTTCGTAAATTAGTTTTTCTGCAGACGGATCCTGGGATGGGCCAGTCCCATTTGTAGATGGGACAGATGGGGAAGATAAATCACAAGATATATTGAAAATTGCAAGCAATTTTCCATTGTTCCAATTTTCCTACTGATAAATATTGTAATGACAATATTCCAGAGAGAAATATTCCTGGGAGTAATTTGATTAGAACCATACATAAACGAGTTAATACATAGCTTTGTCAACCAATACGAGTACCATTATATGATACCACTGTGATGAAGTAACATAATTAAATGTTTTCATATATGGCTTTGATCCTTTTTATTAAATAAATATAATATACTTATATGTGTGTAATATGAAAATGAAAGAAAATATAAATAAATAATAGGCCTTTCATGGCTTTTTCATATTTTTGAAAAATATATATAATTTTTAAAACCGAGGATTTGAAGAAATGTATGTATGGTATGTATGTGTATTTATAATGTAGTACCATCAACGATCAAAGAACACGTTACTATTGAATGCCCCCACTACGTACTACAATTATTTTATTTCCATTCACAAATTTTTAATATAATAATGATGTGAAATGTAGGGAAGACCTCTTTTCAAACATAAAAAAGCTAGAGAATTACAAATTTCCATAATTCTAATTTGATTAATAAAGCAAACTTTATCTGTTTGTATGACAACAAATCAACGAGGAGTCACTGTATAAAGTGACTCCTCATGTTTATTATAGTAAGCAAACTCTAAGGATCAAACTTTTTCGCCATAGGAAAATTTTAGAAATTTTTTTTACTTACTTTTAATTGGTTCAAAAATCTCTCTTAAAATTAGACTATGCAAAAGAACTACAAAAGTTTTCTTGGTTTCTATGTTCACTATGTTAATAGTTTTTACCTTGTTTTTTTTTCCTCATTTGATGAAGATGTGCGACCAAAAGATTAGCTCAAAGGATAAAACAAGTTTGCAAGGGTAATTTTCCGACCATATGACAACTTTTCCGAAATTTGAAAAAAAAGTTGAAATATAGTGCTCTCCCATGTAGGAATATCATAAATATTTTTAGACTGCTAAGAAATAACAATGTAGTCGTATCAAAGAAATATTTTAGGCGTGGGCATATAGTCAAACGTGTACAGAGGCTGGACTATATATAGTGTTCCCTGATGTAAACCATATAAACTCTTTTATTTATAATAAATAACAATGCTGTCGTTTGAATGTTTTGTTTGTTTTAGAGGGCTATAGTGACGACTCATCAGTCCATTCTATTTATGTTGAACCACAAGCTGACAATGTCCCTGGAAACGTTTCAACAACTTTTTGACCGTACTAATGGGGAAAATCCGGAATGTCCTCCTTATTCCCCGTCTCAGGGATCTTGTGGTGGAGTGGGGGCCTTCATTGGAAACTCATTCAACATTCCCTCAGACAAAGTACTGTTAAGTTTCAATTTTGAGAAGTTAAAAGCACAAGAACTCGGAACATCAGATTCACAGAATCAAGAAAATTGATTATTTGCTGCCAGATGCAAGGTTGATCTTTCTTAATGCTGTAGATCCAATGGAATAATTAGGTGTACAGAACACTGATGTTTATTTTGGCGCTAACCTTTAGAAGAAGACCTTTGAAGGGCGGCATAACGTGATAATCACTGCTTTTAACGCTGAGAACCATCATTTGCTTTGGTTGATTGGCCTTAATGGTCATAGGGACGGTGTAAGGACTTTTGTCGACCATTTATCGTTCCTTAAGGTATTCTTCTGGGTTTTGATCAAAGCCTTAGTCGGATCACCCTTTTCTTCCTGCATGACGAATTATATACTGTCGAAACGGTTACTCTTCAAATATTTAAGGACATTTTGCATCCCTCAAGCCTTAAGGCCTTCATCCTGTCGGGGAAAAGATGTCTTGGAGCCCTAATAATACTCTTACGGCCAAGGTCATCATGAATTAGGGAAGTTTTGACACTAACAATAATAAGAAAAGGAGTTCAAAGGACTCATTCAAAGGAGTCTAGCAACGAAGGAGATGGTGTATTTCTATTGTTAGTGTCAAAAGTGGACTCTCCAACCTTACAAGAGCCTTTCCACCAACTTTTTTTATAGCTGTCTGGACGGTTTGGAGTGAGACCTCGAGATCTCTTGCATGGACCCTCATGGACTTGAGAGGGCTTGGCCTTGGCAGTTTTATTGGCCTCAGCTTCCATCCAAGGAATCACTTGGTCGGACAGGAGTTCACAGTACCTGTTAGTACCCAGCCTCGCTTTTCTTTAACTACCCCGGATAGAGAACACAGTATTAATTCATCCTTCAAATTTGAATACAAAGCCAAAAAAAAAAAAAAAAAAAAAAATTGTGTATAAGATATGGAATTAAAAATATATTGGATTTTTTTCAATTTTTATTGTAAATTGATTTGATGTTGATGCATCATACATGCAGTTGTAAAATATGATTAGCAATGCTTAATTTTATTAAATTTTTGATTGTCATAATTTTTTCTTGTCAATTTGCAAGTACCAAAATGATTTGCACTTTTTTAAATTAGTCAAAATCGAACATGTTTGATTTTAAATATGGACATTTTTATGTTATTGGCTAACAATTGAGATTATTTTTTCCTTTTTTAAACTAACTGATTATTCTTACTGATGTTAATACAAGAATTGAATGATTTTTTTCTTTTCTTTTTAAATGATTTATAGATTATTCTTATATTTGCCATTGGTTTCCATAAAGTTTTTGAGCCAAAAAAAAATTGGCAAACTACATAAATCTAGGATTCCAAATCTGAGTGATCAAAGTTATTATCATGAATAATATACATGACCCGTAAATTCAAAAGCAATCAAGAAAGACTTTTCTCAAAATAAAGTGAGTCTTACATTTTTATTTTTTTCGTCAAACAATCGTCACCTTTCATCACAAATTATTCTGATGAACCCTTTGGTTACGTAGGAAATTGAACTTGAAGCAGACAAAATTGATCTCCGCAATATATGAATGATATATTGATAGATATATCGGGGCCAATATAAGTTTCTTAAATCTAATGGGGTTTTTTTTTAAATTAGAGCTAATTTTTTTTAGTATCTTTACACATCCCACAAATTTGATTATATAGTCAATATTTGACTTATGAAAATATGTCTATGAAATATGGGGGGAGTATACAATATGAAGTAAAAAATAAATTAGTATTTTCTCATTTTGTTAATTTTTGTTCAAGATTGTTGATCTGCAACATTTATTAATTAAAGATTCTTTAAAAATCTAAAAGATTACACTTCTTTGGTGATTCAGATGTACCATATTCATTCGTGGAGCAGACATGGAATTGATCTCATACTAAAAAATTCTTCGAATTTTTTAAGGTCTCCATGAACAACTGCAAATGACAAATATATGTGCAACGTACATCTCTTTTAATAAGTAACTCCACATAGCATCCATGCCATTGTTTATGTAATAAAACCTTTTTTTGGTGTTCATATATTTATGTGTCATCCAGGTATGAGAAGAAAGGATTGCAAAGCTATAAAGTATTCAAATGTTATTCAACAACTAGCTGGATAATAATATATATGTAGTAAGTAGTTACAAGGGAGTATCTCCCATTATCCCGGGATCCAATTTTTCCGGGATTTTTGTAAGTAATTCATTTTGAAACTCACCTTTTAAGGCAATCAGTGTTTGATTAGATTCTGTTTTGACAGATCATTGAGGATTTTTAGCATATCTTCCAGCAAAAGGTACATTTTAGGGGGACTCATGATTAGAGATAGGACGTGGCGTAGACCCAGTTACAGAGTAGTTAAACTCTTATTAGCTGAAAAGATCCGAGACAGAAACCGGCTTCGAGTTCTGCAACTTTTTACGGATATAAAAAAAAGATCCGAGGGATTATTCGGATGATAAAAAGCTGAAGGTATTACTTAATCATACTACCTTTATTGTATGACTCAACCTTTCCCCCATAAAAGTAACGGAAAAGAGGCCTTAAATCAATGGTTAGAAAGCCAGTTTTCCCCCATAAATATGGAATCATTAATCAATAGTTGTTGAAAATGGTGAATAACTTAAAAAGAAATCATTATAATTTTACCAATCAACGTTCAGATCATTGATTAGGAGAAAAGAAGCAGAAACATCAACAGCTGACAAAATGTAATGTACACCGACATATACACTACATTTTGTCAGCTGTTGATGTTTCTGCTTCTTTTCTCCTAATCAATGATCTGAATGTTGATTGGTAAAATTATAATGATTTCTTTTTAAGTTATTCACCATTTTAAACAACTATTGATTGATGATTCCACATGGCGTACTTTACCAACACAAAAATGTGCATTATATATATCTTCTTTCTTATGTTCAGAGGTTTAATTGTTGATTGGTTAGATTCGAATTGGTTCTTATTTAGCTGTGAACAATAGTTATCTACTGTTATTTAATAATAAATCCGTAGTTGGAATAATTGGCTAACTACCACATGATTTTGAGTCGATTTTTTCTGTTTCTTTCTTTTCTTTTTCTTCTAGTAATAATATTGAGTTATTCCTTGTTCCAGAATCAGTAAAAATGTAACTGTTATTCGGAGTATATTTGGGTAAAATACTCATCAAATTCGAGACAAACCTAATTTTTGATTCAAGTCTGGGATCCCAAAGTAGAGGTACCCGCTGCTTACTCAAATACTTAGGCAGTAGTATTGATCTGACCCGAAAGGGAGAAAATGTAGATTCACCATATATTTATTCATTATATGTGTTCGTATTGAATGAAAATCAATGTTACATTTACTTAAAGGAAACAATAAGCAGAACAAAGTTTTGGGTTCCAGATTACAATTGATACCTATAACAAAGGAGAAATCCTTACCAGAGTTCCTCAGTCTCATAAATTTCTTTGAAGTTGATATAGAAAAAAGGGAAGAAAATGATGACGATATGTGGGTTTTCTATTCCAAGTTCCTTCTCTGCAAAAATGTTATACATTAAAAAATTGGTAGAACGTTGACTATAAGAGTATTTTGTATTATATACGGATTTGATTGTATATAGCATTTATTAAATTAAAAGTAAATATGTACTAGCAGCTAATCCAAAAATATCATACATGACTAATGTGTCAGATGAATGATATATAAACTGTTCTTTATTGGCACTATCGTTCCGTATTGGGAATATACCTATTACGTGTTTTTGAAGAAACCTTACACAATTATGAAAGTGTGAAAAAACAACTTAAAATGATAAGGTAAAATATAATTGTACCAAGTTACAAGCAAAAATTGGACGTCGTTCAGACCAATTCAAAAAAAGAAAATTTGATGTGAAAGTAAATAGCAAAATTGTACTAATTTTCAGGATATTACAGGAAATTTACTTTAAAGTAACAATTTAGAAATAACCACATTTTTAGTGCCCGTAGATTTGAATTGTTTAATGAGTCGTTCAAGGAGTATGTCCTAGTAGGAATTGTAATAAGCGGTTACCTTTGAAACCATGAAGTATCTTTTTCACTAACTATTTCTTTTTTTTTATGTTTTTTGAGCAATATTGTTTTTAGGAGAACTGATGTGAAGTTCAAGTCATCAGTATTCGTTCCTGTTACATAAAAAAATACATGAGCCCGGACTCCAGGACTGGTTTAAACATATTTCAATTCCTAGGGCAAGTATATGCCAAGTATATTTGGAACTGGAGATCATTCAACACCATTTGATCTCATGGGCATTCGAACTTTGTAATATGAGCCAACCAGTTATTTATTGACTCATGAGCATGGATAATTTATTAACTATTAATTTTGATTGATAAATAGATGTATTTTTTTCCTCCTATCCGCAAAATTAAATACAAAGTTAAACATTACTAAAAATAACCAATTTTTAATATTTCTTTATGAAATTCCTTTATACATAATAAAAAATTAGAATTATCATAAATATGGTATCGGAACCAGACCTGGTGGAAAATTTGTTATCGGTACATCTCTATTAAAAATTTATTTTCAAGGTTTTCACATCTTCATGGAGAAATATATAAAAATTCAAAATAAAATATGTTTTTAAATAGGCTCATGCTACACTTTATGAAGATTCTAAGACAATTGGCGGAAAATATTTTTGGCGAAAGACAATTTTCGAATTGGTACCGCTTTAATATATTAAAGCTTGAATTACTACAAAGGTAAAGATTCGAACTACATACCAAAGTACTGTATTTATATAATGATCAATAATGAATATAATTAATAGATAAAAAAATTGTCTGCAAAAAAGTACTAATTAATTCCCCTTATATGAATAAAACAGTATATGAACAACAGATATTTATCACACTACGACTTAAAATTAAATTAAAAGATGCAATTGCATATATCCATTAAATGAAATATTATTTTTTGGTCAAATATCCTTAAAAATCCTTTGGCAAATTGTCCTTGGGCAAAATGTCTCTTCAGCAACTCGTCTTTCGGCCAAAAGTCCACGCCCGCTTTATGTTCCGGCTGTACCAACCCGACGTAACTTTAAACTTACGTCACTCTTTTTAAATTGTTTTAAATTATAGATGAGTTAAACTATAATTCTAGTTATTCCAACGGGTCTCAGATGTTGCATATTTTTATAAAACAATTTGATAGATTTTAGTGAGGGGAGAGTTGCGTTTTAGCGTCACTGTTTGAGATGTGTATTTGACAATTATATCAAGCTCCATTACAAAATAGGTGGTTTATTACGGCAGGCTCTAAATACAAATTAACCTACAGATTCCGGAGCGTGTATTTCTTTTTCTTAAATTATTATATGAAACCCTAAAGTTACACGTATGCATTATTTTTTATGAACTAACGAGATTCCGGCCATTCTTGGGATCTTGTCATTTAAAAATGTGTTTCCTGAGAAATTAGAGTCCCTATTATATGCCAACCCACATTAAAAAACATGACTCTGATTGCATTTTTTTTTTTTACTATTTGGAAGGAAGACATTTTTTTTTTTTTTTTTGCTACTTTGATGAATTTATTGCTTGTTAAATTAATGTAAATAAATACTTGATTTCAAAAAAGAAGAAAAAGATAGGAATCCAGGCAGTGTTCATAAATTAACCTGCATTGTGAGCGTGATTTTAGTGTCTGTACGTATTGGGTATGAGATTATCTTTGCTTAAGCTCTCAACCTTTCAGTCTGGATGGAAATAAAGCTAAGAGACTCCAAGGAACGAGACTACAAACAAGAAAAAAAATATATATATTGTCTTAAAAACTGATTGGCTTAAAAAAAAGTCAGGCCTATTTTTATATTTAGTCTTGTGGCGTTGTTGGGGATGGGATTTTCGTAGAGAAATGTTACAATTATTTTTTGTAATATCCTCGTGCTCCACAAAAGTTCCGACCCTTGTTTCATTAATATTTAATTTGTCTTGTAATATCATAAATATACGTAGTGTATATTCGTCCCAACTTTTTTGCCGTGAAAAACGTTTCCATGGGACGTCTTCATAAAAGAAGTCGGCCTAAACAACCAAGTTTTGTAACAGTAAAACCCATTTTTCGTTAGTAAACAGTAAAATATTGTTTTACTGGTTATTTAATATGGACCAACAAATAAATAGAATTAAACCCTAACTGTCCATTAAAAATGTATCCTTCTAATGCCTAGTTTAATTGTATATCCACCCATGAAATGTGTTATAAATATATTATTACATCGTTATACAATCTTATTTCCATATTGTAGACAAATAAATTAACTCTTACTATGGATTTTTTTAGATATTTTACTCAAACTCTTCTATTTTTTTTGGTGCCTAATTGATTAAAAAAAAAAAAGAAAAAAAGAAGTCAAATTTACTTTGATTTAATTCATATATCAGTAATTGGCATTAAAATGTACTCAATGCAGATGTTCAGACTTTTTTTAAATCTTAAACCCATTTGATGAAGTAACATTAAGATATATTAGAAATGTGTTCATTTTATGAAGTACATATATCAACTAGAAGTCCCTTTAACCTATGGTGTCACCTTAAACAAAGCGTACGGCTTTGTTTTCAGAATTTTTTTGAAAAAAGTCTAAAAATGAAAAAATTCATAGCTCTTCATAAAAACTTAAATTTTTGAAAAAATATTTCAAAAATTCTTAGCGATTCTGATAATATTTCATTTTTGGAAAAAAAAATCAAAAATCCACAGTTTTTCGCAAAAAACAAATTATTTTTTTCGAAAAAGTTTTCAAAAATTCTTAGTTATTCTCAAATTATAAAATTTTAAAAAAAAAAATCCAAAATCTATTGTTTTTCTCTAAAAAATTCCAATAATTCAAAATTGTTCACAAAAATTAAATTAAAATATAAATAAACCTGACCACATTCCATACACTCTTCAGACGTTTTCGATATTGTAGAGCTCTAAATAGGACTGAATCCTTCCGGGGATGAATTTTGTTTGAGAGGCAACAAAGCATTAAAAGGTTTAAAAGGAGTAAACAAAATCGTCGATATCATCATCATATTCGCTTCCAATCCTAAAAAACTTCTAAATAGAATCAAATTAGTCCTCTTGCGATGTAAGGAGAATAAGATCACGCAAACAAAGCCCAAAATTCAAATAGGTGAATCCGTGAAGTATACGGGATATATTTTTTGATCCAATGGCATATCACAAAAACATTGAAAAGTCGGAGCCAACGACTCATTTCGGATACCGAGCAATTTGCCTGATCTTAGATAATTCCTTGGCCTTGCGCATCAATTATGTCAATTTCTTTTGTCAAATCAGCAAAATTAAAATTATGTTTAGTTTTGAACTTTGGTAAAAAAAAAAAAGAAATCTCAAAATCACTTAAACTACAAGCAGGGTAATATACAAGCAGGGTAATATGTGCCAAAAAGTATAAAGATGGTCAAATAACTTGACTTCAGTACATTTTTATTTAAGTAAAAGGCCTGATCCCAAAAATTCAATATGTGGAAATTCAATTTTTGAAATTTAACTTTTTCATTTTTGCTATTAAAATCTAAAAACTTAGCCTCCCCCCTCCCCCAAATAAAATAATCCTGTGGACGCCCCTCATTTGAGTCATTAAATCTATTTCGAAATGTTACGCAGACAAAACATTATATCAATTAGGATAGTCCTAAAGGAACCAAAATTCGGCGTATACACAAACATCATATTCAATTTAACAATAAATAATTATTGATTTTTGTATGGAATAGTACTCGAGTTTGCCATAAAAACGGCAGAAAATAAAAATATGTGGAATTCAAAACGGCTTTTAAAATTTTTGAGTCCTCAGCCAGTATGAGAGAAAGATTTCCCAGGGCCATGCATCCTGGAACCAACATTCATATCTCATATATAAAGAGATATCAAGATATATTAAAACTTTAGATTACGAGTATTTGAGGAAACAGATAACGTATACATCAAAAATTGATTGTTTTGTACGTCGCTTTTTGATCCTTCGATGTCGGCTCTTCCTATCATTGCGAAGCAGAATTCGCCAAGCGTCGGATTGTTCACCCACTAATAGGGAACGTGAGCTGGGTTTAGACCGTCGTGGACATGATATGAAACAATAAATTTATTCAACATGTCCTCCCCCAGCAGCCACCATCTTCTCCATCCTGCCCCTAAAGGATTTGCATGCCCTAAGTATGCTAATTTAACCCCATTTACAGTCTACATCTAAATCTATTGAAAAACAATTTTATAAATAATAATTTTGATATAAAGTATTTAATGTAATTTTCTAATTCAAAATAATCAGATCGTTTGATAATTACATTATACGTGTGACATAACTACACAATGCAGCAAACTCCAATGTGAGTTTGGAATACATTTTATTTAAATTACCCTTAATTTGTATCAACAAATTATTCTTATTAATCCTCTCGCAAGTTCCCCATAAAGTAGACAAAATTGATGTTCAGATTAGAAAAATGATACAGCGATATATTAAGGGGTCGCTATTGGGGCCACTACAGGTCTTTGTAATCAAATAAAGGCTATAAACTATAGCTAAAACTCTTGGGTATCTGAAATCATCCCACAAATTTTTATACAAGGCTTGTAATTGACTCAAATTATTAAATATTGAGTATATATACAGTAAAATAAAATGATTAGGGATTTTTTTCTATACTGGATTGTTGTTTGAGATGGTTTTATAGTTGACTCAACACATATGCAATTCTAATTCTGTTGAGCTATGTATGTACATACATAGTATTGAAGCATACACTAAATAGTGTAATTAATATATTAATTATAAATATTATTAGTTAAACAATTATTATTTTTTGTTTTTTGTTAAAAAATATTTATAAAAATGTATTTTGTAATTGTGCCTCATTTTTATTAATTGCTTTGTTTTCTCATGCATCATTAGGCGAATATATTTAAGTATTTTTTTTTTTTTTTTTTAAATACAAATGAATCCAAAATTATTATATTAGGTATTGAGACTCATTAAAAGGATAATCAACTCCGATATAGATATCTAAATGCATTTATCGACCCAAAAAAAAAGAGTATGAAAAGGTACTAATAAATATGGAATTTGCAGAACAACTTTGGATGAATTTGCGGAGAGACTTTGCCAATAGGAGATGCAAAATTCTTTTGAGACGTTTTTCTGTAATGTTAATAATGTATGTAGGTGAATTTTTTTGTAAATGATGTTTTTTATTTATAATTTACATCTATGAGTATGGATTGTAATCCTCCAAATTACAGATTGATCAGTATGTCAGAGGAGAAATATAGAAGCATGACTCAGTCCCTGTTTCTGTAAGATAAGTAGAATTGTAGAGAATACGGGTGCGATAATTTTTGTAGTTTTAACTAGAACTGTATTTTTTATTTATTTGACAAAGATGTTATCATTATTGCTGAAGAGAAGAAAGGACGGATTGCCTTATCAGTACAATATTTTTTACCATTCAACGGTCCTAAGGACTGATACACCCGTATTTCAGTCAAACAGTCCCAGGTATCTACTTATTTTCTACACTTATAGCTAGGTTGTTTGAAGAATACAAGAACTAAGAATATAATAAATGATAGCTAGTCACATATCTCCTACGGATATCTTGTCTCTCTGAAAGAGGTTATGAATTATGATGTAACTTCAGCAACTCAAATGACGTAGTTAGTACTAACTACGTCATTTCAGCTGTTTCTACGAAAAATGGATAAGGACCGGTCCTAGGACTGACAAGTTTATTTAAGACCCAACTGATTGGACTTCAGTCTTTTTAGATTTTTTAAACCGATTCAACACTATATAATCATAAAATTATCACTAGTGAGTGAAAGACAATTGATTGTCTGGAAGTGTGTCCTGTAGCATCTTGTTGAACTTTGGCATTAATTATTATGATGTTGAAACTCAATTCTACTCCAATTCCTGTCTTGATACGGACTGGGATTCGTATTTATTTTCTTCGTCTCTCATAGTTTCTCTTCTCTATTTTGTAAATGTTGATATTCTCGATTTGACAAAGAGTAATTAAAGAAAGGACCTAATTTATTATATAGACTATAGGGAGCTCATATTTGTTATTTAGTAATGATAAATGCAGGAATGATTACAATGATGTTGATACTCAATTTTCTCTATTCCTAGTCCAACTCGAACTTACGTTTTCCACTCCACAACTAATCATCAGAGTAATTTTTCGTCTTTTGTGATTATTTTATAGTTATTTTTCTCTATTCAAAAATAAAATAATTATGATGACATCATTAGTATATACAAAAATATTTACGGGTAGGAATTACGGAAAAAGTGTGATCTTCAAATTTTATACTTTTTAAGCCATTGGTTATAAAAGTCCCTATGATTAGTGATGAAAATCCTGTTTACAAGGGGCATGTTAAAAAAAAGTACTCGAAATTCAGTATGTTAACCCTGACAATTTGAAGAATGTTTTGGAGATGAGAAAGAATAACGCGTTTCATTACTGGGCCGGCAGAAAGTAATGGAACATTCTGAACGTTGAGCAATGAATAACAACTAGCGGCTTTAAATGAAATTATAGAAAAAAAATTAAATTGGAACATGTTTATTACTCATTACAGAATATTATTAATGAATTTGAAAACCTTTGGCCTCAATCAAACGCTCCACGCGATCCCGGAACGCTTTACACACGTTGACACTCTTTCTCAATCAATTGCTTTAGGAACTCAATTCTGCTGTGACGTTGTCTGCAGGCCTTGCATTCAATTCACCACTAGATCCTGTAATCAAGAGGATTCACGTCGAGGTTCTGCGATGGACAGAAGTCCTTTGGCCAGAACTTCATTTCTTTAGCCAAGCAATCTTGAAGTGTTTTTGCCGTATGAGCAGGAGCTCCATCCTGTTGAAAGCAACAGCTGGATTTTTCTGATTGCTTTGTGATCTTGCAAACCTAAGGAAGCACTGTTGTTTTCAAAAACATGAATAATCCTCGCTAGTTAATCTGTATCCGACGGAGAACCAAAAGAGCATTCAAAAGGTAAATAATCAGCTGTTCTTTTTTATTAACGCAACTTCTACATTAAATGAACCAAAACCGCTCAAAACACAATTAGAGTCATGTTCCAAAACTGTTTGACTGCCTGGTAGATAAGCTAAAATTAGTTGTGATAAGGGTGGAAATTGAAAAGGACAAGGACATTAAATAATAATAACTGCGAAGGAAAAGAAAATTGAATCTTCCGATTACCAATTCCAAAAAAAATGGGCCACCTAAAAAATTCACTGGATTTACATCATTGCCTATGATGGAATACGAAGTAATTACTTGTTTTTATTTCCTTCCTCCTTTATATACCAAACATACCAAAACATTCAGTGATAGAGTTCCAAATTTAAAACAAATTAACAGCTTGCTTCATAAGAATAACTTTGTCACAATATAATCAACGTTTTATAATATCAAAAAGGTGATTTGCTCGTGCAAATCTGTACTCAATCCTATGGGTAGATTATCAATTAGATTCCTTTTTTCAAAGAGGTATTAGACAAAAAAACTGTCTCATAGTACCACTATATATTTAGAAATTTTTAAATAATTATTTGCAATTTTTTTGTATTGGTTAATGTCTTTTTGAACGTATTAATTGAGAATGTCCGGTAAAAAACTTATAATTATTTATTTTATTGTTACACATATCAAATTAGTATTTTTTTTTTTTTTGTTAAATATCATATCATCAATATTAAATTTCCGTTTCAAAAACCTCGAAAAAAACAAGGTAGAAGATAATTGAGATAATTGGAGACTCGCACAACTTTGATATTCTTTGCTTAATCAAATAACAATAACACAAAAAAAATTATTTGGGGTATTTTTGATATGACAAAAATCACTCATCAAGCTGTTTTTTTTTTAGAATACCTCGGTAAGATCATTATAAGGAACAATTATATATACATACAAGTTAATATTGACAAAACTCTAAAGTAATTGACAAAATTGTAATTGATTTTGCCCTAAATTAAGTGTGGGTTACATTTGTATTTTTCCACAAATTATCTTCCATTTTTATCAACAAGTTACTCTTTTTAGCCATTTGGAGGATCCGTAAATTGCATTTGAAGTAGTCAAAATTGATTGTCACTGTCAAAGAATGAAAAATGGATACACCGACTTATATATAACTTATAGATAAAGCTCGTACAATTAATGTTTCTATATTAAAATAGAAACCATATGAGCACTGTCGTTACTATTTAAAATATTAATAAATGCATTTTATTCGTTTGTATGTGTTATTTAACTCGAGGCTAAGGACGGTGACTAGGACCATAAAATTTAAATCAGAATAATATCATTTGAATTATGTATTAATTATTTTAATCTAATTTTATCAAAATTAAAAACAGTAAGGTTACATTCGCGATATTGTAATTAGTATTGTGTATGTCCTCATTTATTCAATCCAGACAAGTGCAGCTATGTGTTAGGCCCTTGGATTTTGTATACAAATATGGATGGTTCATTAAGCCAAATAGAAGACATATAATTGTATATATCTAGCAAACATTCAAGAGTTGAAAAATCCAAAAATCCTTAGTCCATAATAAATTAATAGTCTTTGAAATATTTTGTTTGCATCTAGGTTGTTCATTTTGAGTGTGATCATCTATAAATTGTACAAATTAATCAGAACTACTTGAAAACTAAAATAGATGCTCCAGACCAGTGGTCCAAATCCCCATTCCGTGGATCCTTCAGTACTGGGACGCACATTACAATTCAATACTTTATTTAGAATTGGTAGGAGACAATATGAAGTATAAATGCAATTTAAAAAAGAGAATTAGTTGTGAGAGATGGTTATTTATAATTTTATGGTTCATAATTTTTAATTAACTCATCGGATTTCACGGCAACAAAAACCTACTATGCGTACTAAATGTACTCCTTGATCTGTTGATATTTACAGTCATACTTAATATCTTCTTCTTCTCTATCATAGTAGATTCACGTTTATTATTACTATTAAAACACCCCACTCCCTGGTCTGCGCTAAAATTGTCGAGGGGTTTCCCTGTCTGCACTTAGAAAAAGATTAGGGACCACTGCTTTATGCGACAATTTGTACTGTTGAGAGAATTCTAAATCATAAAGAGCACGAAGATGAGACTCACATGTCTTACTCTGTATATGTTTATTGCCAGAAAAACAATCCAAATAAATGGGGGACATGCTTGACTACCACCACTTTAGATTTTCACCTAATTTTGATGGAATGTTTCTGTATACAAGATATAACTAAGTGCAAAATTTCACTGATAAATTTCAAGGCTGTCAAAAGTTGTGATGGTTAGATTATTGTTCTAGTTTATTTTGTTTTATTACGCTACTAAAGAATGAAAGACAAGAAGCTCTGGATTATGCAATTTTTATGGTAGAGAGCTTTCTCTCAGCACAAAATTTCTATGCCAAACTCTCTTGAGAATTATTAACCTGTGGCATCTAGTAGCTTAAAGCTCCAAAAGTTAAACTTATCAAATTTATACATTAAGATACGAAAGAGCTAGCCATTGCAGCTTTCCTGGAGGTGAAAGAAGACATATCCGTCAGTATGTTATGCAACATTTGTGAACAGCTTCTTAATTTCGTCAAATCAGCAGAAATAGACCAGGTTCAATCTTCCGAGTTATCATTCATAATGGAACAAATGCATCATCTCTTCTAACATCCTAAAGGTAAAATATATTCTTCTTTACTCCTTCCCGTTGCTTTGATATGGCACAATTTCAGTTCACAAAATCAAACTTGTAAAACAATAAAATGTCTGAGTTACCAAGAAATAGTTTGCTTGATACATAAATCTATTGAAGATATCTGCCTCTAAAATGACAACATAATAACTCCAGCCAGCACAAAAAAGAATAAAGGAAAAGTTCTTATCAATCTCTGATGTCTATACTAACAATAGAATTAAATAAATTTACAAAGTTGTAAAGGAATGAAAACTTTGTATCCTACAAATATATAAGGACTATATTTAAATATAAATTGTTTCCTTATTTGACACCTCGTTGAAAAACTTTTTTAGGATCTTCAACAACAGCAAAGGAAAAGTATTTTATATTCCCAGATATAGTATATCATAATCATTGTTTATACACCAAGGATTTACGATAAGAGGAATGACCTGTAGTTACCAAGGAATTTTGTATAGTAAATGTTGAGATAATTCGAAAAGAACTAAAGCTTTGCATGTAGAATGAAAGCATAGCGAAATGAGAGGAAAACTGTGAAGCTCAGTACAGTCTGAGCAATCTGGAATCGGTATAAAAAGATGAGAACAATGCAAGTCATCGTTTTATCAATCCGTGATGCCCATAACACCGAAAATAATTTAAGGAATATAGTTATTTTTACTTCAGGTGAAAAAGAAATTATTTAACAAATATTTAAAGAATACAAATTAAACGTAAATAGTTTCATTATTTAACACAATTCAACTCGTTCGAAACAATCAAAGAGAGCTAAAAAAAAGTGTAATTTCTAAAATCTTCTCCCTAAAAGTATGATATGCATTTAAAGAACTTTATGTAGAAATTTCCCCGCGATCTAACTTCCTCTAGAGGATCTTCAACATCAGTAAGTAACCATAATTATATTTTTGGAAACCAATCATTGTCCAAAAACTTGCTATGTCTGCACATCTCTCAAAATATATAACCATGATATGACCTTAAATCTAGTAAATCAATAAGAATAAATACATAGTTATCAAAAATTATCATAATACCGTCAACTAGAATTTGTTCATATATAAAAGAAACTTATGTGGACGTGAGATACGTTCCTGTCCTTCAACAATGGTCAAGCATTATTTTTGGTATGAGAAATCTGTTTACACTAAATGTAGTAGTATTTTAGAATCACTTTGTTTTAATTTGAGGGTATTATGATAGTTTTTGAGTAATTGAGTATTTATTACCTACGAAATAAAAACTATATTTATACTATTGCAAAAAAAAATATGCTAAATGAATATTGAAACCAATATAAATTAAGTTTTTAAATGAAATTATCAAGGTGAAAGGATAAATATAATTTAGATAAGTTGAGAAATGTATTAATTTAAGTTCAAGAGACATTTTTACGAGTCGGATAAATTTAATAATTCGTGTTCAACGTTCATACTAGTAGTCATTTCTCATCTTTGTAGGTACAGGAAAAGAGAGAGTCAGGCTGACTCTTTGTGTGGACAAGAGATATGTCTTTCCTTTCTAGTTACTATTATCATTCAAATGTTTTGTCACCTATTTCTTTTTTTTTGACGACGTCAACTACTACTTCACATAACCACTCGATAGCATTATTTAAGGCCTAATGTTGTAATTATTTTTAATGTTGGATACATACTCCAAGGAAACAAAACTACTCTCTCTTGGATATCAACATAGTCCCAGTTCTTTATTTTGGCCTTTGTGAAGTTGCCTTGGTTACTATTGTTATCCTCTATCACGTCAAAATCTGTCTGTCTTGCCCATAGATTTAAAATAGAAAGAGCTATTAAACACAATCTAGAAACATGATGGAAATTGAAGGTGTTCATAAGAAGATTAAAAAATACCAATGTAGTCACTGCTCTATTTCTTTTACACGCTCTGGAAATCTAAAGACGCATATTGAAGGTGTTCATGAAAAAATTAAAAAATTCACATGTAGTGACTGCTCTAGTTCTTTTACACGCTCTGGAGACTTGAAGAGGCATATTCAAACTGTTCATCTTAAAATAAAAAAATTTCAATGTTGTTACTGTCCAAAAAAATTTTCACGATTTGGATATTTAAAGTCTCATATTGAGAGTGTGCATGAGAAAATAAAAAAGTTCAAATGTAGTGAGTGCTCTAATTCTTTTACACGCTCTGGAGACTTGAAGAAGCATATTGAATGTGTTCATGAAAAGATAAAAAAATTCCAATGTAGTTACTGCTTTAGTTATTTTTCACAAGCTGGTAACTTGAAGACGCATATGAAACGTATTCATAAGGAGATAACAAAATACCAATGTGGTGACTGCTCGTGTACTTTTACAAACTCTGGAGATTTGAGGAGGCATAGTGAGGATATTCATGAGAAGATAAAAAAACTCCAATGTATACTCTGCTCTAGTTCTTTTAAAAACTCTGGAAATCTAAAGACACATATTGAAGGTGTTCATAAAAAGATTAAAAAGTTCACATGTAGTCACTGCTTTACTTCTTTTACACGCTCTGGAGACTTGAATAGGCATATTGAAGCTGTTCATCTCAAAATAAAAAAATTCCAATGTAGTTACTGTTTTAGTTTTTTCTCACGTTCTGGAAACTTAAAGACTCATATTGAAAGTGTGCATGCAAATATAAAAAGATTCAAATGTAGTGACTGCCCCTAGTACTTTTTCAAGCTCCCGAGACTTGAAAAGACATATGGAATGTATTCATGAAAAGATTAAGAAATACCAATGCATTGACTGCTCAAGGTCTTTTGCACTCTCTAAAAACTTGAACAGACATATTAAATTTGTTCATGAAAAGTGTCAGAAATTCAAATGTAGTGACTGCTCTAGTTCCTTTACAAGGTCTGGAAGCTTGAAGAGTCATATTGAATCTGTCCATGAAAAAAAGAAGAAATACCCATGTAGTTATTGCTCCAGATCTTTTAAATTCTCTTGTAACTTGAAGTTACATACTCAAGGTATTCATGAAAAAGTAAAGAAATAACAATGGAGTGACTGCTCCAGTTCCTTATCACAGTCTGGAAACTTGCAAAAGCTCCTTGCTGTTTTTCATCAAAACATAAAACAATTCCAAAGTAGTGACTCTTCCAGTTCGCTTACAGGCTCTGGAGACTTGAAGGGGCATATTGAAGGGGTTCATGAGAAGATTAATAAACACTATTGGTGTTTTTCCTTTATTTCCTTTACAAGTTTAGGAAGATTGAAGATGCATCATAGTACTCATCATACGTAGACAACCATAATTGCAACTTTTCCAAAAGAGTAAAACATTTTTATACATACAACTGAGTAGGGAATTATCTAATTATTATATATGTATACTTTAAAATGCATTTGTATTTCATTTTCGATATAATGAGTGTGTGG
Source organism: Lepeophtheirus salmonis (assembly GCF_016086655.4). Lineage (NCBI taxonomy): Eukaryota > Metazoa > Arthropoda > Copepoda > Siphonostomatoida > Caligidae > Lepeophtheirus > Lepeophtheirus salmonis. The sequence goes on from NC_092584.1 coordinate 22,225,561, forward strand.
TTTGTCCAAAGCTCAAAGTGTACTTTTCCATTCTGTTTACCATTTCCATTTAAGTACAAATATATAGTTTTAATTTTATTTAAGAGAAATAAATGTATGTCATAATGTTTTTACTCATAATGTTGTATATTATTCTTCAAAGGGCCTTCAAGAGTTAAGACGACTCTAAATTGTCTTTTCTCCGCTGTACCGTTATCGAAGAATTCCCCTTGCTAATGCCTTGTATTGTCACTCAATACATTTTATCTTTATGATTCTAATATTATCTGGAGGAGAAAAAGCTCAAATCATGCAACAACCTGTTGATGTGAAAAACAACATTTTCGATGATAAATTAAATTTTATAAATTCGAATCAATTTAAAAATTGTTCATTTTAAACTAATGAACGATAAAAAAAAAAATGAAGAGTGCAGTAATTAATACGTAAATTAATTACTTTTTATAAAATGTCTAACACCACACCAGTTGAAAATCACTGGTATATGGAATTATCGTGTATGAAATAGTATTCGAGGTTAAATTAGAGTTCAATTTTCTAGGTACTCATTCAGTTTTTATTTTATTTACTAAATACTTTAATTAAAATTGAACTTTATTTTAGACACGATGACAAATGTAGTATAAAATCAAACAAATTCATAGGAATTCTTGAAAGAATGTAAGGTAGCAATTTTGTGGAGCACCGAAATTATTGTTTAAACACCAAGGATTTACAATAAGAGGAATGACCTGTAGTTACCCAAGACATAGTTTGTATAGTAAATGTTGAGATAATTCGGAAAAGAACTCAAGCTTTGCATGTAGAATGAAAGCATAGCGAAATGAGAGGAAAACTGTGAAGCTCAGTACAGTCTGAGCAACTCTGGAATCGGTATAAAAAGATGAGAACAATACAAGTCATTGTCTTATCAATCTGTGATGCCCATAACACCGAAAATAATTTAGAGATTATACTTAATTTGACTTCAGTGAAAAAAAAAAAATAATAACAAATATCTCAAAGGAAACAAGTTAAACATAAATAGTTTAATTATTTAACACAATTCAACTCGTTCGAGACAATCGAAGAGAGCTAAAAAAAAGTATAATTTCTAAAATCTTCTCCCTAAAAGTATAATATACATATTAAGAACTTTATGTAGAAATTTCCCCGCTATCTAACTTCCTCTAGAGGATCTTCAATATCAGCAAGTAATCATATTTATATGTTTGGATCCCAATCATTGTCCATAAACTTGCTATGCCTGCACATCCCTCAAAATATATAACCATGATATGACCTTAAATCCAGTAAATTAATGAGAGTAAATACTCTTATACTGAATAAATTAAATCAAATTCATAGGAATTCTTGTAAGTATGTTATGTAGCAATTTTGTGATGCTCTGAAAGGATTGGTTTCAGTTTATATATTCCCAAGAGAGTGATGTTAGGACCAAGTAGGACCTAATAAATAAGATCATTTTTCCTTCCAATCTTATTTTACTGGCTTATTCAAAGATTGATTTTTTTAAACAAGAGAGCCCAAATCTGTGAAAAAGTAGTGGTTAGAGTAAAGTTTCCTTTATAGTAATTATATTTTACAGAAGTACCATATTATTAGGAGATTAATACCCTTTCGGCAAACAAATCATAAGGATCTATTCTATCAATTCTAACGGATTATGAACAGGACCCTCACTTTCAGAGGCCTCAAAATACACATATATATTTTACGGAAAACCTACAACAAGGTTTTTTATTTTAATAATCCATTTTTAGGGGAGAGTGTGGATACAAAAAAATCATTTTTTTTAAACTGTCATAAGCTTCACAATTTAAAAGATAATTCAACGCCCGGGCAAAAAAACATAGGTAATTACCTAAGACAAATAAAACCAATGTATTTTTGATGTAATGCAATAATTAATAGGTATTTATTGGTGTTTTCGAAATTAACCAAAAGTAGGATATTTGATACACCAGGAGGAGACATGATACAAGGTTGGAGAAGACATGATACAGCATTTATTTTACTCTTTATTATAGTTTTTCAGCATACAGTAAATACTTATAATTACATATATTAGATAAACAAATTAAAGATTTACGGAAATGGAGAAATGTTAATAATAAAAATTATTTTTTTTTTTTTTACTATCTACTGTGATTGATAATTAAAGTAGATCATGAAATTACACCAAAAGCTAAGCATTATTAAATCTAATATATTTATATAGTACGAGTATATCTAATAAAAATGGGGTCTAACAAGTCTTCTCCATAGTGTTGGAATCAGAATCAATGATTTGAGCTGAATATTGAAACGAAAAATAAGTTACAAGCATGTTAATTAATTGAACAAAATACTAGACTTTGACATTTAATAAAATTAAATTAATATCTCATCTTTTATAATAGAAAATTATCTCAACAAACACTTACCTTAAATGTGTACTTTTTAGTGTCAAAAATTTCAATGTCGAAATTATCTATAACTGTAAGGATTAGGCAGCCCGGATTTTGTGTTGATTTGATAAACAAAGGAAGCCATTCAATTGTATAAGAACAGGGGGGGAGGGGGTAGATAACTTTACATTTTAAAGTTATGTAGAGTGTAATAGTTTGATAGTATCCCCCGAAACAAGTATCCTAATACTAATATTTATAATTTTTGATATTATTTCGTTTATTATGTTATATTGGCGAAGAGGAATAACTAATCGAATCTACTACTACCGTCGGGAAAATTATAGTATCTTAATTTTTTTACAATTATAAATTAATTTTCCATTATTTTGTTATTCATTATTGATAAAATGTCTTCCATTGGTCACATAAAGATTTTTGATGAGAAGGAGAAAGTATTAGAAGATTAATGTTTTTGTGGTAAATAATATCGAAGAAGAGTTATACATTCTTTTTTTTTTGTCTATGACTGGGGGTAGCTTATATTCTCTTTATAAAGACCTATTGTCTCCAAAGGATCTCAGTCAAGTCTCTTTTGAAGAAATTGTACCAATATTAGCGTATTATTATAAGCCTCCAACTATAATAATGCAAGATTTAAATTTTATAATCGAAAACAAAGCTCACTAGAGTCTAGCGTAGATTTTGCTGTTGCTCTAAAGTATCTTGCTAAATCATGTTCTTTTGCCAAAACTTAGAGAAAAGGTTATGTGACGCATTGGTCATGGGATTACACAATGAGTCATTGCAAAGAATTTTACTCGGTGAAGCGTCACCAGACTTTTAAAAAAGCCTTTCAAATATGTTCAGACAAGAGAAGCTCCTTGTTGAGATGTGGCTTATATTTTGCAAACACTTAATTCAAGTGTCAGTGCGGCTCATAAAAAGAACATTGTTCATTCATCTACAAAGTGTTCATTACCCTTAAAACCTTGTAGTGGCTGTGGTTAGAATCACTGGCGTGAGGATTGCCCCAACAAGAATATAGTATGTTCTTTTTCGAAAAAAAGAAAGTGCATTTTAAAGAACATTGTTTAAAGTTTATTAAAATAAAAGGGTCAAATAATTGTATTCATGTTGATAATTTGTTTTCAGTAAATTATTCTAAATTAGATTTAATCCCTCTTCCATATGAAATGCCATTCAAATTAAATGGATTACTGCTTAATTGATAAAAATAGATACTGGTTCTGCTAAAGCCATTTTAAGAAGGAAAACTTTTAAGTCTGTTTATAAAAATGATATGCCAAAAGAGAGTCAAAACTACATTTAGCTAAATATGGAGGATTGCAAATTAGAACTGTTGGGGAACTTCAAAGAAAAAGATAACAGAGTAGCTTTTGCTCTAATTTTAATTTTATTAGTAGATGTTCCTTCTTTATTAGGCCGAGATGTCTTAAAAACATTAGGATTTCAATGGGAATTTAAGTCTCATGTAAATCTAGTAAAGAATGACTCAATTAAGGACAGGTATCCAAGCTTGTTCAAAGAAGGAACATTTAAACATTTTGAGGTCTCTCTTGAAATAGACAAAATTCACAAACCTATTTTCACAAAGTCAGAAAGGTTTCTTACGTCTTGAAGGAAATGGTAAATAAAGAATTAGATCATTTAGTCTAAACATAAATTTTAGTTCCTACACCCATTATATCTATTTTGAAACCATGTAAAGCAAAATTGATAATTTTTGGAGATTATAAATTAACTTTAAATCAAGTTATAGCGTTAGATGGTTATCCAATTCCGAAAATCGAAGAATTATTGGCATCTTCTTGGGGGTACTTTTTTTCTAGACTTGATATGAGCGATGCTTATAATCACCTATGTGTTTTTCGTCCCCGTGTATTTTCCAACGTGTGATGGAGTCTCATTTGAAGGATATATCTGATGTAATTAGTTTTCCTAGATGACCTAATTATTTGCGGGAAGTCTGATGCATAACATTATACACGTTTACAGAAAGTTTTAGCTCTGTTAGAGGAGTCAGGATTGAAATTAAATCTTTCAAAATGTCATCTTTCTTCCAATCTTCTATATCCTATTTAGGCTATAAAATAAATTCATCAGGTTTTATAGACAGTTGAGGAAAAATTGGAAGCTTTTCTTGAAGCACTCAAGACAAAAGATCTCACTCAATTGAGAGTTTTTCTGGGAATTATGAATTTCTATAGAAAATGTATACCTCAAGCATCAACTTTATTAGACCGTATAAATAGCTTATAGAGAAGTTATGTCAAATGGAAATTGATAGAATTAACATTTATTAGGTCTAAAAATAAATTGGTTGATAAATGTTTTTATTCATTTCGAACCTAATTTACCCTTTCCAGATTTAACATCGGGGCGTATTCAGCGATGGAGTCTTCCTAAAAATCTTGACTCCGTTCCAGTTTTTGCGGAGTGGGTAAAGTATATTTAAACTTTAGAAAATGTTCATATTACTATTAGTAAGCTAGTAAAATCGGATAAAATTCTTTGTGCTGTTTATAATTATTGTTAATATGATTGACCTTCCAATGTTGATCAAAAATTTCCTTCTTATTTTGTAGGGAAGGATGAGCTATCTCTACAGGATAGGGGGTATCCTTTGGGCAAATTTCGTTGTTATTTCTGAGAAAGGAAGAGATGCATTATACAAAGAATTACAATTATATCATTTAAATTCAACTAAAATGAAACAATTGGTCAGATCAATTGGTTATATCTGGTGCTTTAAAATAGATTCAAATTTAGAATCAATTTCTTTATAATGTGATGATGGTCTATCTTGTAGATCTTCCAGTCCGAAAGCTCCATTGGATCCATGGGAGTGGCCTTTAAACCATGGACTCGTTTACATATGCACTATGTTCTTCCTGTTTATAATACATTTTTTTTTTTTAATAATTGTTTCTCATTTCAAACGCTTAGAAGTGTATCCTACTAATTCTATTTCGTCTCATACTACGAAAGGGTTTTTCAATGGGGACGCTGATATTTTACGTTGATAAGTTTCGAAACAACGTCATATTTGTTATTGTTTCTTTGACAACTGTGTTCAGAAATAATTGTAGTTTCATCATGGAGCAGTACACACTCGAGCAACGCTTGCAAATTATTAAAATTTATTACAAAAGGGGTGAGGCTTTGATCCAAACTTTAAGAGCGTAAACGCCAATTTATGGTCAAAGTAATCGACCTGCAAAATCAACAATTCAACGTTTGGTCAAAAAAATTGAGTCCACATACCCGCTACATAATGTTCCTGTGCCATTGAGACAAAGAAATGCACTAAGTGTAAAAAATATTGTTGCCGCAAGCGCATCAATTCAAGACGACCCAAATTTGTACCTTACGGCGCGTTCTCAATCGTTGGGCATCTCTGTGACATCGTTGTGGCGAATTTTACGAAAAGATCTTGGCCTACACTTGTATAAGATCAAGTTGACACAAGAATTGAAGCCGCTTGACCACTTCTAACGTCGGGAATTCTTAAAATGGGCTGAAGGAAAATTCGAAAATGACCCTGATTTTCAACATAAAATCATCTTCAGCGATGAGGCACATTTTTGGCTCAATGGCGCAAAATATGCGCTATTGTGCCGGAAAATCCACACGTGATTCATGAGGTGCCATTACATCCCCAAAAAATTACTGTTTGGTGTGGATTGCATGGTGGCGGTGTCATTGGGCCGTACTTTTTCATCAACGATGACAATCGCCGCGTTACTGTGAATGGGAATCGTTACGGCGCCATGATAACCGATTTTTTTTTGGCTTGAATTGGAAGATATGGACTTGGACGATATGTGGTTTCAACAAGACGGTACCACTTTACACACAGCAAATGTGACAATCGATTTATTGAAGAGTAAATTTGGTGAGCGTCTTATCTTCAGAAATGGACCAGTCAATTGGCCGCCTTGCTCGTGCGATTTAACCCCTCTAGACTATTTTGTTTGGAGTCACGTGACAGCCCTGCTCTACACCAATAATCCATCGACGTTAGAAGAGCTCAAAACAAATATTCAACAGGAAATTGCTGCAGTTTCAGCCAATTTATACGGAAAAGTAGTCGAAAATTGGGTTCAACGATTGGACTTCGTAAAACGTGCACGTGGGGGTCATTCAAAAAAACATCGAATTTCATTCATAAATTAACTTGAATGAATTTTAACGGCAAATAAAGAAATTGTCGATATCTCAAACCGTTTTTGTTTTATTTAAAAAAAAATATGAGCGCTGTTAATGAAAAACCCTTTATATAATTGTTAAATATAGTACATATTTTCTATATTTGGATTGTCTTCTACTCTTGTGTCTGATATTGCTAATTGTTTTACTTCACAAGAATTCCAAAACTACGTAATTAGGAATGGTATAAAAAATTATTACTTCGAGCCCTTATCATCTTTCGTCTAATGGCCAGGCGGAGAGTTCTGTCAAAAAAATTAAAAAAAGTTTTTAATGTCGTGTTCCTCAAGACGTGGGGACTCTCATGTTTTTATTTCAATTACAGATCACTCCCCATGTATCTACAGGAAAGTCCCCATCTGATCTTTGAGAAATGGTCTTGATTTAATTAAGCTTTTTTTCTAATATTTCAGGAAAAGTTCAATTATCCTAAGAAAATATGTTATGATTCATCCTCGTCTAAGTATTGGATCTAAAAAGTGATGCAGAGATTATGTTAAAAATTATTGTAATACATCGAAAGCTAAGTGGGGTCCGACCAAAGTGAAAACAAAACAGGTCCTTTATCATATGAGTGTCAAACTAAGGACGGTTTTGATTTTCTTATTTTCTTGATTTTGTTCAAAATTGTTTATCCATTCTGTCAAAAAAGTACCGGGAATTGTTAATTAAACTGCCCGCGCTGAAGAAATTAATTTTTTTTTTTTTTAAAAGTCGGCAACACTGTCAGTGCCAAGTTTCAGCGTGGCTTGTGGGCCAAATTACTTGAAAATGCTGGATAAGTCAGTATACTTTAATAGTGCTCCACGAGTTCGGTTTTGGCTCGTTTTTCTCCCTAGATTCTGATGATTGTTGGCTTGTTGATACTCGTAGATCCACGTCTCATCAGCAGTATTGATGTGTTCCATGAACGTTGGGTCGGTATTTGCACTATCAAGCATGTCCAAAGAGACTTACTCACAGTACTGTTTTTGCAGAAAATGCAATATTTGAATAAAGCCCCATATTTTCAATCAGAATGGTATGAACTGATTCGTGGCAATAGATGTTAAGGCAATGTTAAGCTGTTAAGACGATTTTTTGACGAAAAAAAAAAGTTTTTATAAATTTTATTTTCTCCTTGTATTTGGAGTTTATCTTTATGCACCTATTTGTCTGTCTGTTGGTTACAAGGATTACGGCAAAAGTTATAAATCAATTTTGATCAAATTTGTTACGAAGATTATATATTATATGGTCATTTTAAAAGGCCGTTACATTTTGAGAGGACAAGGTCAAGGTAGCAACAAACGTTCAAAATACCTAGTACCTTGTGTATTCCAAAAAACTTCATTTTGTGAAATTTTTCTCCAAAAAGTTTAATATTTGAATTTTTTTTTTCATAAAATTTATTATTGGAAATTTAATTTTTCAATTTTTTCTTCAAACAATTTAATTTTCTTTGAAAAACAATGTATTTTTTTAAATTTTTATTCAAAAAAACTAAATATTTGATTTTTTTTTCAAAAAACTTTATATTTGGAATTGAAATTTTGAATTTTTTTATTTACACCATTTAATTTTCTTTGACTAACAATGTATTTTTGAAATTTATATCTATTTAAATTAAATATTTGAGTTCTTTTTTTTTTAAATCTTATAATTGAAATTTTAATTTTTTTTTTCTAAAAAATTAAATTTGTTTCAGAACAACTGGGTTTTTTTGAAATTTTTTTCCAAAAAATTTAATTTCTTGTGAATAACTGTGAATTGTTTGGAAAAAAATCCAAAAAGTTTTTGTTTTTTTTTGTGAAAAGCTGTGGATTTCGGAATTTTTTTTTTATAAACAAAATAGTATCAATTATTAAAGAATCAGCATCGGGAATTTTTACTAGAATTGCATGTGAACGGGTAAATGGATTTTCTTTTTTATTTGTAATCAACCCATCTCTACTTCTTATATCCAAAAATCCCTGCTCAATATTCAAAGACAAACTCAAACAAAAGGTCAAAAACACAATATTTAGCATCACTTTTGAACAAATTGAGATAAATCATTTCTTGAACAAATGAATATTGCTGACTCAGTATGCTGACATCCTCATTACGTACAACAACAAAAGAATATCTTTAGAGCGAATTGTTATTATTAAGTTTGGAATAAAATTCATTCTGTTGACAACTAAGGATGTACTTTTCTGCACTTTCTGGCAGACAATACATATATCTACATTAGACTGTACCGAAATGACAAAAGTTCGGAATTTGGAATCCCCTGATATATTTTTTTATTCCACTTAACAAGAAAATAATCATCAAATGGATGCCAAAAGCTCGGAATTTGCTATCCCCTGATATATTTTTTTATTCCACTTAACAAGAAAATAATCATCAAATGTTCAGTCAACCACTCTTAACATATAAACAGCTATACAAAAATAGCCCTTTGTACAAGAAGTGACAAGTTTTTACGGAGACATGAATTACATATCCGAAAAAATGGTCCTTCATGAATGCATTTTGATTAGAAAATCTGTAAAATGTCGGGAAAAAAAACATTTTAGTGTTTAAATTTATTAAAAAAAAAAAATATCAGGAGATACAAAACTTCAAACTTTTGTCAGTACGGTCCACCTTAATGTATATATATATATATAACATTTATTATAGTATAAATGTAATAGATTTTTTACATTGTACAATTTTTAAATTTAACATGGAAAAGAAATGATATTTCACGTAAGAAAAATGGCCATGGGTGGTGTTGGCGTAATACCTCGTGTATATGAAGTAAAACAAAATATGGGATTGTCTCAATTTCTTAATTTTTGTTTAAGATTGTTTTTATGTAGATGGACCAAATATGTAGAAAATCCATATAATTTAAGACTACAAAACTTGTGCTCCAATCAAGATTAAAATCTTCCAAGTTATATTTTTTAGTGAATATGGGGCAATGTAAATTGCTTCAGACAATTTTATGGCCTTAAATTTCATTTTTATTAAATATTAAATTGTCAAGTGGATTTAGGAAGTAAAAATGTATTACATTCTGGGCTTTTATCAAATTTACGTAATATTTACATCCTATCAAAAAATTAGATAATTATGAAATAGGTGGTAGATCTCATGGGTAGGAATGATGACTTATTTTGTTAAAATGAGATTGAATCTCGATTCCAGGAACGTGCTAATGGGATCGTCCCCATAAAATGAGTCTATAATGCAAAAATGATGTAAAGTACTTTTGAAATTTTTCCTTTTTGGCAAGGCTAGCAATTTTGTGTCCAGTGAATCAATGTGCCAGGATTCTTTCTTTTTTTTTTGTTCTGACTTGACAATCCAACTTATAAACAATTATTATTTATTTTTTATATAATTATCTGTTTTCAATGTAGTTTTGAATTTAACAATTCAAAATGTGCACATACTTAAATTGATTGGTTTATTTCCTTGAAAGATATAGCTTATAATATTTTCATAAAAAATTATTTATGGTGGTAGCGTAATAAAACATCATAAACTAAAACAATAATCAAACCCTCATAACTTTTGAAAGAATTTAAATTTCTTCGTGAAATTTTGCAATTAGGTATACAGAAACATTCCCTCAAAATTAGGTTAAAATCTATAGTGGTGGTGTTCAAGCATGTCCCACGTTTATTTGGATTGTTTTTCTGGCAATAAACATATATAAAGTGGAATATGGGAGTCTCATCTTCGTGCTCTTTATGATTTAGAATCCTCTCAACAATACAAATCGTCATCTGGAGCAGTGGTTCCCAATCTTTCTTTCTTTCTTTTTGTAAATGAAGGATGAGAAATCCTTACCAATTTTACGGCGGACCAGGGAGTGGGATGTTTTACTACTAATAATTAACTGTAATATACTATTAGAAAATAATAACTTTGTTGGAACATTGCTCCAAACAATATAACGCTATTTAATCATCAAAGACTCTTTATAATGCTAAATCAATAGAAGCCCTGAGATGGTACTACTTGGGCCCCTGTTTTTTACTTATTTTGCTATCTGCAAGTGAGCGCAAATGAGGAAAATACGGTCATTTCAAAATAAAAAAGCGCTCGACTTAGAATGAGACTATGATAGAGAAGAAGAAGATATAAAGTATGCCTGTAAGTAACAAAAGATAAAGGAGAACATTTAGTACGCATAGTAGCTTTTTGTTACCGTGAAATTCGATGAGTTAATTAAAAATTATGAACCTACTTTTAACCCTTCAAAATAGTTTGGATCCAATATTTTTATATGAAAAGTTGACGCATAAATTATTGACATTTTTTCGCAATAATTTGCATAATACTATATTATTGGGATGTTCATTTTATGGTCCTACTAACCGTCCTCAGTCTCTTAGTTAAATAACACATATAGACAAATAAAATGTATTCATTAATGTTGAAATATTAGCGACAGTCCTCATATGGGTTTTCTTCTATATATAAGTCTATTTAGATCATATCTATAATGCTGTTTAGTCCTAATTTGGGACTGAGGACTGCAATCCCGTCCAGTTTAGTCCCGCATATCAGTCTTATAACTTTCTTAATGAGGTAACCTAACTATATATATTCTTTGTAAATAAGTTATAGTACTGATTGTCCGAAGGATCGGTCCTAAGAACAACGGGACTGCACCAAATAAATAACTTCTGATACGTCACTCATTATAACTTGCTTTAGCGTACAATTCAATGATCATTTCTTCATTTTTAAGAACTCAGAGGTGGATATAGTTGTGGATCCAATATTCCATTTCTGAATAGACAAACTATCAATACCACATACTGGATTTATGTCAAAGCATTTTCTTTATGAATATTCCTCCTCGTACTCTGTGGAAGGGGGGAAAAGACTCAGATTGTAATAGTATACGTTGAGATATTAAGTTTTAAAAAACTCTCAAAACTTTTGGACAATCCGTTATATTTATAATTTTCAATGCCTCCAACATTGTGTGTCTCACTTTTGATTTATTACATAATCTTTGAATTTAGTACAACTCTATATAAATGTACAACATATTATAACTTTTTATTTATTCAGTACAGTCCAGTGCAATATTAAGACTGGTCTTATCAGTCTTTGGAACCGGTCCTAAGGCACCCTGGACTGGACCAAATAAATAAGGACTGACACAACACTAGCTATAGAGTTTTCTTGGCCAAGACATAAGTAATGATATGCATGAATCTGTGCTTTAGTTACGTCGCCTACATGTAACAAAAAATTAATTAATAAATATGTATACTCTTTATAATCAATTACTTTTTTTTTTTAAATATCTAATGGACAAAGTCTTTAATGACTATGAAAAATTCGTCAAATTAATATTCAATCTGATAAAAAAAAGTAAGTGACTGTGGGCTGAGTATCTATTGCCTACTATGTACCTTCATACTTAGATATGTATGTTCGTAAAGCCCTTTTTGAGAAAGGAGTGTGTTGTTTTGACTTATTTCGTTAATTAATTTGCAAAGTTTTCAATGCTTATTTACAGGGTGGAAACACTGTTCAGACCCGATTTTTGAGGGCTCATATCTTCCCATTGACTTGCAATTACAATCAGCTGTTGAAGAGGGAAGTACTGAACCAATTTTTTGTCGCAATTTGTGTCTCGCCGCACGCATACAGGAGTCAGAGAGGGGACCCATTGTCACTGGAAATCGTCCCAGATAAATAGATTTCAATGACCTCTTGGCGAACACTGTACAAAAATTGCAGGAGTTTACCATAACCTTAAAGAGTCCTTGGGTGTTGATGCTGACTTTTACCAATAGAACAAGACCCACAAGCGCTGCAGTGACACCCACAACTATGACCTGGTCGACACCATACATGAAGACTCTGAGGAAGATAGAAAAAGAGATATAAGTAAATCATAATCTTGTCAACTAATTTGTGAAGGATTACCATCGGTAATAAGTGTTAGAGCCTCCATAGAGACCAGTTTATGAACGCTGCAACATAGCAGATGATTTTTTTTTTTTTTTTTTCAATATTCTTTATTTGGTCAGATTAAGTTGAAACTGACTAAGTATAAGTAAACCTTATAGTTTTACTCAATCTGATCTAGGAAGTACAAATAAATCAAGCATATTTCCTTCTCTAGGAACAACCAAGTTTTGAAATTTGAATTTCTTTACTTTTTCTTTCAACATGAGTAAATTTGTTTTAAATAATATACTTAGACACAATATAAAGGTTAAATAACTCCATTTCGGATATCTAGTGGCTAATGATCCACTATTTCGACCAGCGTTTTACTTATTAAATGAAATTTACCATTGACAACTCTATTGCCGGTAACATATACAGGGTGAGTGGGGGTATTCGTAGCGCCACTTCACCCCGTTTTTTTAACCTCTTCACGTGTTTTTTTTATGTTCCTCCTCTTTAACACATCAAGGGTAAATATAAAGGCTTGAAAAAAGAAGCAAAGTATGTTCACTCAACATGAATGGCTGGTTGCAGAGGCCCAAAGGGGAGCACATGGTGGAGCTCATCCAAGACAGGCTTGATACCGACCCAGGGGTGTCCATGAGGGTCGTGTCAAGAGAGGGAGCTGCTCTGACTGCCTTGTGAAGACCATTGTGAAGGAGGACCTGAGGTAGGAGCTACAGCCTACGCAAGTGGCAGTTCATGAACCAGAACACCAAAGAGAGAAAGATGACCAAGTCAAAGGCCTCCCTAGCAGTCCCGATACCAATCTTCTGGACTTTTTTTGTGTGGGGCGTAGCTGAGAGGGATACCAATAGGTCCCCTCATAACACCAAGGCAACCCTCATCACAGCCATCATGGAGGTATTCAAGATCATCCCCAGGGAGGACATCGCCTACGCCTGCAGCCGGGACAATAGCCGCCTAGAGGATGTTGTGGAAGCCAATAGCTACTTTATTAGATAAATATGTTCTATATATATGTTAATAAATATTTCCAGAAAAAATTATAAGTTTAAATTAATTTTTAGTAACGTTTTGGTGAATTCGAAAATACACTATTGTTGCCCTTTGAATCTCCCACGCACCCTGTATATGTATTGCCCATTCTATTATTTATATGAAGACATATATAAATACAAATGTATGTAGAACTATGCTTTTGATAACATATTATAAAGCAATATTGTATCGCACAAAATACTATGTAGGATAAAACATATTAATATGACTAATGATAATCTGGAAGTACTTAACAGATAAATAGTATTTGGTGATAATGACTTTTATTTTGTAACTACCAGAGGAATTTGAGCATTTTTTCTGCTTCTTGTAAAATGAAAGGCTGCTTGAGACACTAAAGGTTACAACGTAAGAAATCAAAAAGAAAAGGAACGATTTTTGACCACAGTTTATTAAATTCACTAAACTTCGATTAAAAATTGCTAAAAATACAAATATATACTGAACAGTATGGGTGATAAAATGTAGATTCACAGGAATAAGCAACATTTTCATGAATCTGGGATTGTATAATATCCAGGCTCACTAACAGAGGATTTATAAAAGTCATGCTGTACTCAAATCCCCCACAAGACTTCTTAGTCACGCACCTGCCCCAACATAACGCCAAAAGGAGAGAAACACCGGCCTAGACCCTTAAATATATTTATCTGACTTGGTTTGTCTATAATCTGTTTTTGTTTACATATAATTTATGATCTTTTTCTTTAATTTTCTCGTATAATATTTATGAAAGCTCTATGTGCAACTTGTGACGTAGGAGTATTTAAAAAAATTTATTAAATAGGATTCTACATTTATCAATCCAACAATGAAATGTAATATAAAATCCTCATGGACAATATTCATTCAAGCTTCCTCTTATGTTGACGACGAACCTCATACCTAACCAACATAGATACGTATACAAAAAGTAATTCACCTGTTGACATTCAGAAAAGGGTTTATTTTTATGACCTATGGTTAAAAAAAATACACATAATAATAGCAATATTAAACACACAATGTCTTTAATAAGTAAAGCAGTTGGCCTTTTACAATAGATATTAAATTAATTAACAATAGGGTTGAACGTGCCTTTTTTTACAATGACTTGAATTACTTTTTTTTTAAAGACATATTAACTCAAAATATAACATTATAAGTGTACATTTTGTTTAGTCAGCAATACTCTAAGAAGGCTGCATAAATGGTTCCCTGAATGTTTAAATCTGGACAGTTGACAGACACCTTTAACTCAACTTCTTTTGCATTTAAGTGGTGAATGTTTTTTCTAAAAAAAAAATCATAACCCTTCACCTCTATACGAAGCATGATTGATACATGTGTTTCAGAATCTTCAAATTGAGCAGTTTTACATTTTTATTTTGGCTCAAAAACTTCATCGTATATATGTATACGAAGTGAACGAGAACATTTTAATCGGAGTATTACCAATCGCGAGCTACACATTTTCCCTAACCGTTTGAAATTTGTGGATTGTACGCAAAACAAAGTATTGCTCCTTCGAGCAAGTCTGGTGAGCAAGCTGTATGTGTAAAATTATTTCCAAACTACATGTATCAATTATTTCCTTGACCAGTCTCGCTATGTTTGATGGTATATTATCATGAAACCAAAACACTTTGTTCTGTCGTTTTTATGTTTCAATCTTTTTTCCCACAAAATTAAATTAAGATGGATCATTTGTTGGCCCAGGTGGTAGTAGCAAATAGCAGTCTGCAAGCATTTTCAGTGTTTTTCTACGTTCTTCGTTTATTTTGATTTACAGTTGATTCTGTTTTTTGAACTAATTAAAAAACTGTAAACTTAACAAGATAAAGTATCATTGTAGGCATAGACAAGCATAGGATCCTTCTTCAAATGGTAACAGAAAATAAATGTAAGGAACAGCGTAGCTCTTCTGTAGAAGATGTGGTTCGCTGTAGTGCGACAAACCACTGAGAGGATTTGGAAGGTAGTCAAAGGTCAAGTTATTGAAGAGTGCGAGGAAAACTGTAAAGTTCAGTACAGTTGGAGCAATCTGATATTGCAATAAAAATATGATGGCCTTAGTCTCTTTATAAACCTTCTTTCTTGTCCAAAGAGAACGAAACAGGCTGCATTACAAAGTTACCTATAGTACTCGAATTCTCAAAGTTGTTTATCTAGGACCGAGAATTCATACTTACAATCTATCTAACCAAATTATGAGAACCATAAAAAGTGACTTATAGGCTCTTTCAATGAATTGTTATGTGTACTTTTCTAGTATATTACAATGACATTTGAATATGTAACTACGTTTTTAATAAATAATAATGGTATTCAGTGATATTTATCAAAGAATATGAATATTACAACTCTATATGTTCATTCATTTCAATTTAGAATCAAAATAAGTCGACAACTTCATTTACATGTAAAACCAATATTAATGTAAATTCCTTTGTCAATGTTAAATTCCATTAATTAATTTATTTATTGAATAAATGTAAATACATATTTAATGACGACCCAAACGGCTCTAAAAAAAATGTATTTAGCGATCATTTAATTATCTAATTTGGTTAACTTCGATACATACGGTTCATGCCAATTCTATGGGAATGTTTCAGACCCTCAAAGATTTCAGGTCACTTATATTTCTCGTATTTTATTTTCTAAGTTTGGCATTTCTGAATTTTTTTTGTCTATTTTATTTATTTTTTTATTTTGATCATGGTGGGTATTATTCCATTTCTGGTGTTTTTAAATGCACTAATAATTTTTTAAAGACCCTTAATAAGTTTGTTTTATAACTTAAAAATTTATATCAAATAAATTAGTTGAAAAATACACATTTTTTAAACTTCCATAAGCCAAAAATAACGATCAAAATCACATATTTTATTCATAAAACGAACATTTTAAGGGGATTGGAAAAACTATTAGTGCATTTAAGATCAGCAGAAAGGAACTATTTGACATTGTTTCCCTTGCCATTTTTTCCTAATACTTTAATCATCAGTGACCAATTTGACCCATTTCACCAATGAAAGGAAAATTTAAAAAATGTTATCTGCAATGTATTGTTTTCAGCTAAGAAAATTAACATTTTCAACGCAATTATAGATGGACTATTGTATGATACTTGTTTCGTGGAGCGTGTGATATCTTGTTTGTCAGAACAAAGAAAGTGGCGAAATGGCGTTGTTTGACGGTAACTACATTGATTACTATTACAATATATTCGTAAACTCATGTTTTATATTTGCACACGTTGTATAATCATCATTGAACCAGAAAAATTGTAGATCTCTTACTTAAGATGTTTGCAAATGTTTTGTCCTATCAAATCATTGTTAAAACCACTGGTTCTTTGAAAAATTTCAGTACTCATTTTAGAGTTGTAAAAATGGAGATAATTATTATTTTTTTTAAATTTACATAAGTAAATTACAATTTTTATTAAAGTATTATACAGAGTCAAAACTATCAAAATCTTCGATTTTGATCGATTTTCCACAAAAAAATAAATATAAAATGAATTTAATTCCAGAAAATCAGAAAATTCTTATAACATATTAATCTAAAGAGCATTATCGGTTTAATATGAAATTTACTTTACAGTTTCAACTTGCAACAGGGCTATTGTTTTTTAGACTGTGGAAAACTATACAATTCCGTCATTCACGCATTTACTGACTGCGCCTTGTAATACATTTTGGAATATTTAGTGTCTTTAATCTCAGAGGCCTAAAGGATGTTGATTCAAAATACATCAAAGAGAGAATTCTGTTTGGATGAGCAGATCACAATAAGATTGTGTCTCCCATGTAAGAGGATTTTAGTTTTCTGGAATTCATGGAAAACATTATATCACTAAGAGACTCACATATGAGGAACACGTATTTACAGGAGACCTAAAAGCCATAATTATTTCTGCCGCTGACAAGTATGACGCGTTTAACATTAGAATCCCCGACATTGACGCTAATGGATTTGATAAAGAGGTCAATCTTGTGCACAAGTGGCCTAACGGATCAATCCAGCTTCTAAGAACTCTAAAGGTCATTCTCAAAGTCTTCAAGGCTGTATCTGTCTTTCATTGTAGGGATCTTGGGTAGGAAGTCTAATTTTAATTTAATTTTTTTTTTCTGTTCATCGTTCATTAGTTCAAAAATGAACGTAAAGTGTGATAGCTGTTCATTTTTCTGTTCAATCTACAAGCCTGATAGTTCATATTATTTGAATGAAACTTACTACATAATCTTGTACAAATAGGATCTGAAGTTGAGACTTTATTCATCCGTTTAAATGATTATTTGATTAATGTTTTTAAAGTTTACCTTAGACAACCCTTTAACATAAATCAGATTTGATTTTGACTTGAATAAATTAAGTCAATCCATCATTTTTTCCTCAAGTACAATTTATTGGGGATTTCAAATATTACCCAATAGGGAAAGTTACTTAAAATACCACATTATCTGGATATAAAATTTCAACTACGTTAATTATTAATCCCTAATTATGAATTCACCAAGTCTAACTTATCATCAGAAATGTGTTGTTTTTTTCCAGGTTGTTGCTTGATTTGAGCTTGTGCTCCTTCAGATAGTATAACAAGCATAGAGATAAAATACATTGAGTGAGGATACAAAGCATTAACAAGGAAAATTCTTTCACACCACGACAGTAGAGTAGAGAAAATTGATAGTTGACCGTTTGACAACATAGCATTGACCGCAATAAGATCCAAATTTTTTTTCAAATTAAAGGCATACGCACGTATATTATATATATATAGTCCCAGATTGAACATACCGACTTTTGTGCCCTATAATTGTACCTCCAGGGCGGCAACTTTTACAAAATCCTCGAAATATCGGAACAATTATCAGATAAATCATTAAGATCATTAAAACCCCGAGCACGAAACGATTCAAGTTGCTGATAATGAAATTTAGAAGGAAATATATGTTTTTCCCCTAAGGCATATTAGAAATAATTTATTATTTAGGTCTATTAAAGCTTGAATATTTGTATCATAAATCTGTAAGTTTTTTAATACTTTTTGAATTATCCTTATTAAGGATGAATGATTTGGGTGATTGTCTTATAAAAATAGTAGACATGGACTATTAATCTCATATTTTATTAAAAGTGTATAAATTATATATATCATTTGGGAAAGCGTGAAAGGGAGAGGATTCAAGGGACAAGGTTTGGAACATACTCACAAATCTTATTCAATTTAAGAATCAATGATTATTTATTCTTGAATTGAATTAGAGTCATAATAATCTCTCAAATTTATTAGAATATTTTGAAAGTCCAAATGAAGTTATGTTTTAATTTAATCATTGGAATAAATATGAATATACTTCATAAAATAATATGTTCAAAAATATTTTATTATCCAATTTACAATTTATATACATAATTAATTATAATTATTACAATAAGCATTCAAAAAAAGGAAAGTATTTAAAGCGCCCTCTATATTTTAACATAACAAACTATTACATTTTGAATGTTTTGCTTGGAAAGAACGAAGTCCAACGTTTTCTCGGCAACATAAAAATAATAGCTAAACCAAAATATATAATCAATTTAAAGAAAAAATCTAATAAAGATGTTATTTTTACTAATTTCAATTGACGATTATTTTCATTTTGAAAACTGTACAGATTATAGGAAAAAATATTAGTAACCCAAAAATACCTACGAACTTTTGATTGAGCTTCAAATGACTATTTATTTTACCTATTAAAAAAACTTGAAGAAGAAGTTCTCGGAACTTTAGTTGTATTGGGTGCCTTGTCTGAACACTTTCATATATAGATGGAACTGCACCTTTCTTTAAGACTTGGCAAGAGAGAATCTGTTCGTTCAAATTTATGTCTTCGTGACTGAAATGTTTGCTACATAATCGTTAATTTTTACTCAGTTCCTAATATTTCGAAAAAGTATAATACTAGAAACTTTTAGTACTGATAGATTTGTTCAAAGTGAACATAAATACAGTTGAAAGAGAAGAAACTAGTTGTAGCTAAGAAATCATATTATTCTTTCTATCTCAAATTTTTGTATAAAAAATCAGGAGTGAATAAACGAAAATGGCTTAAAACTTTATTATTCGTGTTGAAATATAATACTACACCACGGGGCTCTCAATTAACTAATTAATCGAACAATATCATAAATATAATTTAAAGCACAGTATCCCATAAAAAAAGATATAGTGCATATTAAAAGAATACAAAATGTGATTAAGCCGTATTATTCAAAGATTTAAAGCCCCCAATCTCGTACAACATGGTGTTAAAAACCATGCTATTTCAAATCTCTGCAAGAAAGCGATCGAAAGGAAAATTGTGGGGTCTTTCGCTGATTTGGTGCGTCAACGCTTCCTTCAATTAGGCTGTAAACCGTCGGAATATGTACTGAAAAACTCAATCAAACTATTTTGCATGGACTCAAAAGACAAGGGGTTCCTCTACAGGATGTCTACTTCCACGCTTTTTACAAATAAATCAAGAGTCGAAGATACAGAGAGAGACTGCAACACATTTTGTAAGTTCAGTTTAGAGAATTCAATACATCGGTTTTGGGATTTCCCAAGGGGTGTTAACATTGTGCATATGACCACTGAATTTTTGAGGAAAAACTGCAATTCAGAGCTAAAGATTGGGATTGGCTTGTTATTTTTGCGCCTAAACATCACTTCAAAATAGAATACTTAATAACAAAATTGTTATACATATATTATCTACGCTGCAAGAAGTAAGAACTATTGCATACCTACTAGTCTGGACAGACTCCTTTTAAGATACCACAAAGCGCTGGAAAGGTTCGATAGGAATAGAATTCTCTTATAATTTTGCTTTTTAGTTTAATTGCCAAGAAAATTTTCATTGAATTGTTATTATCTTTTTTCATTTACCCGTCCTCTTGTTTATGTTTTTGTTTGTTTATTTGAACAATGAATAGCAAATGATTGTCAAAATTACTATAATTACACAATTAGTATTACTTTTTGATGAAGCTAATGTATAGATAAATGAAATTAATGTACAGAGAATAAAATAATTATGTAAAAAAAATATATTATGATCAACATTTATTCCTTTTATATAAAATTAAAAGTATATTTGTACTTAAATGGAAATGGTAAACAGAATGGAAAAGTACACTTTGAGCTTTGGACAAACCACACACTCATTATATCGAAAATGAAATACAAATGCATTTTAAAGTATACATATATAATAATTAGATAATTCCCTACTCAGTTGTATGTATAAAAATGTTTTACTCTTTTGGAAAAGTTGCAATTATGGTTGTCTACTTATGATGAGTACTATGATGCATCTTCAATCTTCCTAAACTTGTAAAGGAAATAGAGGAGGAACACCAATAGTGTTTATTAATCTTCTCATGAACCCCTTCAATATGCCTATTCAAGTCTCCAGAGCCTGTAAGCGAACTGGAAGAGTCACTACTTTGGAATTGTTTTATGTTTTGATGAAAAACAGCAAGGAGCTTTTGCAAGTTTCCAGACTGTTTAACGGAACTGGAGCAGTCACTTCATTGTTATTTCTTTACTTTTTCATGAATACCTTGAGTATGTAACTTCAAGTTACAAGAGAATTTAAAAGATCTGGAGCAATAACTACATGGGTATTTCTTCTTTTTTTCATGGACAGATTCAATATGCCTCTTCAAGCTTCCAGACCTTGTAAAGGAACTAGAGCAGGCATTACATTTGAATTTCTGACACTTTTCATGAACAAATTCAATGTGTCTCTTCAAGCTTCCAGAATTTCTAAAAGAACTAGAGCAGGCACTACATTTGTATACTTTTTTTTCCTCATGAACATTTTCAACATGAGTCTTTAAGTTTACTGAACGCGTAAAAGTACACGAGCAGTGACTACAATGGAATTTTTTAATCTTTTCATGAACACTCTGAATATGCCTCTTCAGGTCTCCGGAAAACGTAAAAGAACTAGAACAGTCACTGCAATGGAATTTTTTTATTTTGAGATGAACACCTTCAAAATGCTTCTTCAAGTCTCCAGAGCGTGTAAAACAACGAGAGCAGTCATTACATTTGAATCTTTTAATTTTCAAATGAACTCCTTCAATGTGTGTCTTCAAGTGTACTGGTTTTGCAAAAGAACTAGAGCAGAGTGTACATTGGAGTTTTTTTATCTTCCCATGAATATCTTCACTATGCCTCCTCAAATCTCCAGAGTTTGTAAAAGTACTCGAGCAGTCACTACATTGGTATTTTGTTATCTCCTTATGAATACGTTTCATATGCGTCTTCAAATTTCCAGATTGTGAAAAACAACTACAGCAGTAACTACATTTGTATTTTTTTATCTTTTCATGAACACATTCAATATGCCTCTTCAAGTCTCCATAGCGTGTAAAATAATTAGAGCACTCACTACATTTGAATCTTTTTATATTTGCATGCACACTTTCAATATGAGACTTTAAGTTTCCAGAACGTGAAAAAAAAGTGGAACAGTAACGACATTGGAATTTTTTAATCTTCTCATGAACAGCTTCAATATGCCTATTCAAGTCTCCAGAGAGTTTAAAAGAACTAGAGCAGTGACTACATGTGAATTTTTTAATCTTCTTATGAACACCTTCAGTACGCATCTTTAGATTTCCAGAGTTTTTCAAATAAATAGAGAAGTCAATACAACGGGTTTTCTTTATCTTCTTATGAAATACTTCAATATGCAGTTTCAAACTTTTTGATTGTGTAAAAGAACTAGAGCAAAAACTACATTTGAATTTATTGATCTTTTCTTGAACACCTTCAATTTCCATCATGTTTCTAGATTGTGTTAAATAGCTCTTTTTATTTTAAATCTATGGGCAAGGCAGACAGATTTTGACGTGATAGGGGAAAACAATAGTAATCAAGGCAAATTCACAAAGGCCAAAATGAAGAACTGGGACTATGTTGATATCCAAGAGAGAGTAGTTCTGTTTCCTTGGAGTATGTATCCAACATTAAAAATAATTACAACATTACAATGCTTTAAATAATACTATCAAGTCATTATGTCAAGTAGTAGTTGACGTCCTCAAAAAAAAAAAAAAATACTTGACGAAACATTCGAATGATAATAGTAACTAGAAAAGGAAATTTATAGAGGCTCAAGGAATTCTAAACACCACTAGAAAGGAAAGAAAGATTTCTCGCTCACACGAAGAGCCTGACTCTCTCTATTTTCCTGTACCTACAAAGATGAGGAAATTACTACTAGTATGAACATTGAACACTGATTATTAAATTTATCCGACACGTAAAAATGTCTCTTGAACTTAAATTAATACATTTCTCAACTTATCTAAACTATATTTATCCTTTCACCTTGATAAAATCATTTTAAAACTTAATTTATATTGGTTTCAATATTCATTTACCATATTTTTTTTGCAATAGTTTAAATATAGTTTTTATTTCGTAGGTAATAAATACTCAATTACTCAAAAACTATCATAATACCCTCAAATTAAAACAAAGTGATTTTAAAATACTACTACATTTATTGTAAACAGATTTCTCAAACCAAAAATAATGATTGACCATTGTTGAAGGACAGGAACGTATCTCACGTCCACATAAGTTTCTTTTATATATGAACAAATTCTAGTTGACGGTATTATGATAATTTTTGATAACTATGTATTTATTCTTATTGATTTACTGGATTTAAGGTCATATCATGGTTATATATTTTGAGAGATGTGCAGACATAGCAAGTTTTTGGACAATGATTGGGTTCCAAAAATATAATTTGATGTTGAAGATCCTCTAGAGGAAGTTAGATCGCGGGGAAATTTCTACATAAAGTTCTTAATATGTATATCATACTTTTAGGGAGAAGATTTTAGAAATTACACTCTTTTTTAGCTCTCTTTGATTGTTTCGAACGAGTTGAATTGTGTTAAATAATGAAACTATTGACGTTTAATTTGTATCCTTTAAATATTTGTTAAATAATTTTTTTCACCTGAAGTAAAAATAAGTATAATCCCTAAATTATTTTTGGTGTTATGGGCATCACGGATTGATAAAACGATGACTTGCATTGTTCTCATCTTTTTATACCGATTCCAGATTGCTCCGACTGTACTGAGCTTCACAGTTTTCGTCTCATTTCGTTATGCTTTCATGCTACATGCAAAGCTTGAGTTCCTTTCCGAATTATCTCAGCATGATTTATACAAAACTATTCCTTGGTAACTACAGGTCATTCCTCTTATCGTAAATCCTTGGTGTATAAACAATGATTATGGTATACTATATCTGGGAATATAAAATACTTTTCCTTTGCTGTTGTTGAAGATCCTAAAAAGTTTTTCAACGAGGTGTCAAATAAGGAAACAATTTATATTTAAATATAGTCCTTAGATATTTGTAGGATACAAAGTTTTCATTCCTTTACAACTTTGTAAATTTATTTAATTTCTATTGTTAGTATAGACATCAGAGATTGATAAGAACTTTTCCTTTATTCTTTCTTGTGCTGGCTGGAGTTATTATGTTGTCATTTTAGAGGCAGATATCTTCAATAGATTTATGTATCAAGCAAACTATTTCTTGGTAACTCAGACATTTTATTGATTTAGAAGTTTGATTTTGTGAACTGACATTGTGCCATATCAAAGCAACGGGAAGGAGCAAAGAAGAATATATTTTACCTTTAGGATGTTAGAAGAGATGATGCATTTGCTCCATTATGAATGATAACTTGGAAGATTGAACCTGGTCCATTTCTGCTGATTTGACGAAATTAAGAAGCTGTTCACAAATGTTTC
Organism: Lepeophtheirus salmonis; assembly: GCF_016086655.4. Taxonomy (NCBI): domain Eukaryota; kingdom Metazoa; phylum Arthropoda; class Copepoda; order Siphonostomatoida; family Caligidae; genus Lepeophtheirus; species Lepeophtheirus salmonis. The sequence continues at coordinate 22,249,965 of NC_092584.1, forward strand.
TTTCTCTTCCCGTGGAGCCCAGAAAAGCTGCAATGTCCATGACTCTGAATTTAGGCAATGGGATACTAAGCTCTTATTTAGTTCAATGTTGTCGCAGAAAATACTGACATATATGAATTATTTTTACCTTTTAAATTCAGGTTTGGGCCGTAATCAGCCACCAGGCAGTGTCAGATCTTCCCCTGATTCCACCAAACTAAGCTGTGACGACTGAGTACTACGTAACGGAGATCCTCAGCAAGTCTCTGATGTCAGCTTTGTCTCGTATTGAAGAAACTGGGCCTCCTTTGAAGAGGAAAATGTTGTCTGACACATTACAAAACAAAAGGCACAAAAGTGGTGTTCAGACAACTTGGATTCTTTCTGGGGCAAAGGCACATGGCCTGCCAACAGTCCTGATGTGTCTCCCATTGAAAATTTGTGAGCCTTGGTCCAGAGGGAACTCAATGAAAATGCGCCAGCAACTTCAGAGGATGAATTAAAAAAACAGCAGACAAAAGCTGTGGAAAAAATTTCCCCAGATACTTTGAACAATCTGAATAAAGGGACGCCAAAACTCATACAAAAATGTATTAAACTTAAAGGTCGTCATATTGGAAAGTAAATAATGTTTTTCGCCAAAAAAATAACTTACTTAAGTTATTTCATGATTTTTTTTATAAAACCACCATCAATTTTTTTTTGGACATACTGTATAAGACCACAGTCCTTTAGAAATTTTAGAATTTTAGAAAATGTATTTCCAAAAATTTAATACATTCTTAATAACTATGAATTTTTGAATTTTGTTCAACAAAAAGTTAATTTTTGTAAATAACCATAATTTTTTGTAAACAGTTATGGTTTTTGAATTTTTTTTTGAAAAAATATTGATATTTGAAATGATTTATCAAAAATTTAATTTCTTGCAATAACTATAAATTCTGAATGTTTTTTCTAAATTATGAAATATTTCAAAAAAAAAGTTAAAAAAATTATTTTTTTGAATTAATATGAATTTTTTTAAATTTATTTCCAAAAATATTAATTTTTGTATATAGTTATGGATTTTTAAACTTTTTTCAAAAAAAAAAATAATTTTCAAAAAAAAAGTAATGTTTAAAATTTCAATATGTAATACTTAAATTATTTTTGAATAGCTAAAGATTTTAGAAATTTTTTTAGATCAAAATGTAATATTTGAAATTTTTTTTTATCTTTTTTTTTAAATTTTAATTTTAATAATTGATTTTTATTTCCAAAAATATTTAATTCCTTTGTGAATAACTATGGATTTTTGAATTTTTTTTCTAAATAGTGTAATATTTTAAACATTTGTTTCAGAAAATATATTATTTTTGTAAATAGCTATGGATTTCAAAAAAACTTCATACAAATTTAATATTGAAATTTTGTTTCCAAAAGTTTTTTTGTTTTTTTTGAGAAAAACTGGATTTTTCAATTTTTTTTTCCTAACATATCATTTTTTCAAAATAACTATGGATTTTTAATTTTTTCCCCAAAAAATATTTGAAAATGCACCCCTATAAAGTAATGATATTTTTGTCAAAAAATATTTTTCCATTTTGACGTTATAAAAAGAAAAACAGTTGATGCATCTCTGCTCTCTTTCTTCTTTTTTGTTAATCCTGTAATAGATCGACGGGGTGTTAATATCTTTCCTTGAAGGAAGTAGTTTTGTACATCTTGGTGTAGTTAAAAGATATAAATTTAATAAAATGATATAAATATAACTATGATATTTTTCCTTCTCTTATCCTTTTTTTTTTAAATTTTAAAGGTCGTCCTTGTTATAGCTATAATTCATTTCGGCCCCAAAAATTATATAATAAGCATCTGATGATATCAAGGGTCTTCCTTCAGATGTCTTGCTCCCGCCTGACTTATCGCACTTTACAAAAATCATATCCCTTTGACCGATCCAGGACTACATGCAACTGAATCACCAAGGTAAATTTTATAAATAGAAGAAAAAATTGCATACGCATCAAAGGAAAATGATAAGGTAACGTCTTCCAAGGCATCATAAAAAGCTATATCTTGCAAGGGGAAAAGATTTAACATAGACAAGGCATCGATTCAAGCTAATAGAAGCACTTCTTCACGTGGCTTATAGCTTTGGTTATTGTAGACAATGTGATCTGTATTGCATCTTGAAATGTTATCTCATCCCAGGGTTAATAGGAATACAAGGTTATAATACATTTGCGACGGATGTTTGACTTCCACCACGCTTTTAATATTGACATCATAGGTGATGAGTGGTTGCGTGTTTTGTCAAAATCTGTTTTTCTTGCTCAACAGTCGGTACGATGCATAAAATTGAAAATTCTATCAATAGTGACGTCATAAACTATGAGTGGTTGCGTGTTGTGTCAAAATATGCCTGTTTTCCCCAGCAGTCAATACAATACATCAGATTGGAAATTCTAGCAAGCCTTGTATTTGTATTTGTACATTGCCTCATCCTAAAAGAGAAAGAAGGAAAGGTCCAAAATCAGTTTGATTAAATAGTTGTGAAGATAAGACTATTATTTATCTACAAGTAAGGAATGTACAAACGCTAATTCGAGTTCTCCCAATGAAGAATCATAACCTTAAGAAGCATAGTCGTAAACAAATGACTTGTCCATATGTTGAAAAATTAGAAACCGATTATTAACGGGGTCACCCGGACAATTTGACGAATGTCATGACTTTTTTTAGATTAGCTGCATTCAGTTATAAGAGAAAGCATTAAATAATCACACACCGTATTTAGCAAAAACATAGGCAAGAATTACTTGAATTCAATGTCGATCCTGAGTTCTACTCTCAGTCTAACAAGGAATTAGAATTATAACTCCATATTCAATCATCAGTATTAACCTCCTTTATCCATGAGCTCACACACTTTATACTTGGAGTTCCCTTCTCAAAAGTTCATCACTATTTAAAAAAAAATAAAAAATGGAAAAACAATTTGAAATATTAAATTTTTTGAAAAAAAATTTCAAATATTAAATTTTGTATATTGTTTTATAAAAAATTAAGTTTTTTGGATTTTGATTTTTTTTCTTCAAATATTACACTTTTCAGAATTTTTTTAAAAAAATCCATAGGTATACACAAAAAATTATATTTTTTTAGAAATTAATTTCAATTGCTCCATTTAAAAAAATTCAAAACTCCATATTTATTATACCAAAAATTAAATATTTTCTTTTAAAAAATCAAATATTAAATTTTTATTTAAAAAATACTTTAAAAAATTTATTTATTTGGAAAAAAAAATTCAAAAATCTATAGCCATTCACTAAATTAAATTTTTGGAAACTTTTTTTTAAGATTAAATTTTTTATACTGCCGCATAATTTGCCCGAATTACTTTTTCTTAAGAAAATAAATCTTTAAAAAAATGGATTACTCCTATTTTTCATCCTGACGAAAAAAAACTCTAGTGAAAAACAAAATTCCCTTAATGGGAGGGGGGGTGGGGGTAAAGTCCTCTAACACACTCCATGAGGACGCCCCTGTGTATATAGGAACTTTTTCAGGATGCAAATGAATGTCATATGAATAATTGAGTACCAAACCTTTGTCTTAAAGGTCATTTATCATGTGTTTTATTTTTCTCCTTTTTTAGTATGTGTGATTAAATGAAATTTCTAGCTAAATACTAGGTTTGGGCTTCCGTTTGTAAATCTTAGACCGGTCATTTAAGCAGGTGACGTTACCATAAAAGAGCGAAAATGACGTGTCTTAGAACTGACAGATTTTATTATGGCCAGAATGATATAACTCCAGGTTTTTTAGTTTTTTAGACCGATCCAATAGTACTAAAGACTAGAGTTGTGTCCTTCCTTATTTATTTGGTCCAGTCCATTCTTAGGACCGGTCCTATTGGTCTTTCGGATCGATCCTTAAGACGGTTGGCCTTTCAGACTGTCAGGACAAGAACTAATTAAAAAAGAAGGAAAATACTTCATCAACGTCATAAAGTACGGAACTTTATAATTTTAAGGTCTAAACTGAACTGGACGAGAATGCAGTTTTCAGTCCTAAATCAGGGATCTAATCGAGAAAAAAAATTCGGTCCTGGACTGAGTGCCAACACTACAACGTACATCCCCAGTGGAGTGTTCCCTCAAGAAAATCAATCTTGTACATAGTATAAAGGACATCATTTTTGGGTTGAGTCTCTTTGGCAAGATTAATGACCTTATATCAAACAAAGGTGCATTTTAAACATCAATTACATGAATTGAATTTATAGTTGTATGTCTCCTTGGTTGGTTGTTTATATATATAAATAACACCATTATTTTATATTGATTAAAAAGGTGTGTGATGATTTCTCGGCATATTCGAAGCTGAAATAACATTTGAGTGCTGATTAATTACTGCTTTTTGATAAATGAGAAGGAAATATGAAGATTTCTTGATCAAATCATGGACCTGAAGTAGGTTTGAGACTATTTATTACATTTTCAAAATGGTGGGTCTTTAAGGCTTCGAAATGTTTCTTTTGATCGAGGATTAACATTTACAAATTGTACGCTCAACACACTCAAAATTTTCAAAAGTTACAATAAGTTAATTTCTTTCAAAGAAGGCTAATGCAATTGGGTTTGCCATGCGTTTTACTTAACTCTAAGTATTACAATACAAAAAAATGACCTTGAAGGAGCCGATGGATAGCATGGAGTTATACATATGGCTTTAGATTTGCAAATCCTTAAGGATGATAGATTGAAGTTCGACATAGGGGTGGATATTGTACGGTATTCTCCGGAGAACTCTATAATGTATATTAAAATTTTAAATGACATTATCAAATAATAATTATTAAATAATCAAAAGATATAAAAAAAAGGCATACTTAGTTTTAGATTTCTGACTTTTTTACTGTTTAATAATTGTATAGATTTTTAGTGTACTTTAGTTACTAACGTCATCTTTGAGCACTTATTTTAAACTACAATGTATGTTTATATGTTTACTAATTGTTATTACCCAATTTCTTATATATTATATATTGTAAAAAAAAGACCTTTAAAAAATTAAACTTATTTAGAACAGTTGGGTTCATGTTTTAATATCATATAATACTAATTATTATTATTTACTATCATTGATAATTAAAGTATAACATTAAATTACACAAACATAAATAAAGATATATAAAGAGTGGCCTACAAAACTTTTTTTTTTTATATTGCTATAAAAAAAGACGGATGGATATTTTTCAATAATTTTTTTTTCATTTAACAGCCTCAACATTCCAGTTAATAATGAACCACCACTTTATTCATATGGCCACCGTTGCTGGCCGTACTGTAGCCCATTCTGTCGACCCAATTTTTTAATACATTTTCGACTGTGTGAGCTTCAATAGCTGCAATGGCAACTCCAATTTCGTGTTTCAAATAGTCAATCGTCTCTGGATGGTTGGCGTAACATTTATCCTTGACGGTTCCCCACAAAAAATAGTCCAACGGAGTCAAATCGCAGCTACGATGTGGCCAGTTGACGTTGCCGTTTTGGCATATGATGCGATTGTCGAAGACAGTGCGCAAAAGATCCACTGTAACGTTGGCTGTGTGGCATGTAGCGCCATCCTGTTGGAACCAAATGTCGTCGATGTCTTCTTTTTTCATTTGGGGAAACAAAAATCTTCCAACATGGCCCGATGGATTCAATGCTGATCTGTGCCTGAAATAGCCTTTAAGTCCTGATCAATAACATTATTTTTTTCAATATATTATTATATTGGGAGAAGTTAAACTATTATTATAGTGAGAGAAAAATATTTAAAGAACCATTAAATTCAATTAAAAGTACTAGGCGTGCATCTAAGACCATACAAACCGTTTATCCATGACCAATTTAACCCATTTAAACCCACAAGATATCTAAGAGTACTTTTTGTTGAAAATTATACAAATTAATAAAAATATTCAAGTTCATTATTATGAGAAAATTATGGGTCCCTCTGGGTGTGAAGGTTGTGTTTTATGCTTTAAAAATCTTTCTTAATTTTCCATTACTTTATATTTATTATATATTTGAGTAATTTATTTTCATATTCTATTTGACAAAATAATTATAAATGATACTTTGTAGTTTGTAGTAATTTGGCATAAAATATCAAACAAATTTACAAGAGATATTTTTGAAAGCAATTGCTTTGACTAAGTAAACATAAAAGTACAACACAAGCCACACATACGACTCAAGTTCTTTTTTATTTATCTTCTTTTGATAAAGACACAAATTTGTTCTGATTTTAATATAAAGTTATTATTTTATGACAATCATTCATTAAGGAATATATTTTATTGGCGTTTTTTTCTTCCATTACTTTGATTTAATTGAACTAAATGTATTTAAGTATCATCAGTAATTATGTAAATCCGGTGGCTTTTTTTAACTTGTATTTTTAATTGGTAGTATAAAGAAGGAATTTTCCTTTCTTAAACAGTTGTCAGTATTATTTAATTCTTGAGTAGTGAACATCCTTTCCTAAATAGATTCAATTATATTCAAACCCCGATTGAACATTCGTGTGTGCTCATAAAAGATGGAGCTTAACCCTGAGGATTTGTTGTCGAGTTTTAATTGTAAGACCTTGTTGGACTCATACCAGAATTGGGGATCGACATCAGAGTGATTCTAGGAAATGTCCTTATCCTTTTCTCCTTCCTTCCTTCTCACAGCTGATTGTAACTGATCTAATCAAACGTCAGGAGCATGATTCTTACTCTCCTCTAAAACATTCCTCAAATTGTCTGGGTTAACATGTTGATTTTTGGGTTCTTTTTTTTAAACATGCCCACTCTACAGTGGATTTCCATCCTTGATCATCAGCTTCAGAAAGGATATTACGCAGAAAAAACTATTATATAACAGTTAATACATTCATAAAAACATACCTTTACACCCAACAGGATTACAGGGTCCCAAAGAATTCAAACCTGAATAACTTATTATGTTTACATTAGAATTTAAAACGGGAACGAGAATGTAAAACAACCAATCCTTTTCAAAAATAGTCATAGAAGCCTGATCTTTTTTTCAAATACGTTATTTAAATATTTTCAGCTGAATATTTGTTTTGTGTAGTCGAAAAAAAAATTACCTTAAAAACGAGTGAATATGACTTGGTTTCTCATTTTTAATCATAGGCCATAGTGGTATTTGAGGCCATTTTTTTACTAGTCAAATCCAAGCTTTTACAGTTTTGTGTTAGATTCTATATACATATTCTAGCCAAAATTTGAGTGTAGACTCGAATACTTCCTCTATGTAGAATTTTTTTATGACTCATATTTTTAACAAAAGAGTTTTAAAACTCTTAGCTCCTTGTAAAATTAGCTCGTTCAGCACATATTATTGAAACTTTTTTCCCCACATTATTCCTGGTAATATATATTAGACATTACTTGTTATTACGGGACTCCAAAATTCACCAATTTGTTTTCTGAGATCTTGACCAAAGGCATTAGAAGCCCTTGTATTGATTAAATAAACACAAATCATTTTTTCTTCTATTTGAAAATGATGAATGTACTTTGTGGGAAGTGATTTTTACCAAATGACAGCTGAACTCTATTCTCATAATTTGGTCTACTTGAAATACATATATGTAAATATTTTTTAATTAAATGTCATTTGCAAAGCATTCACATTTTCATTATTAAAATAAAACAAAAATGACTTCCATTCCATCACGTAATATATGAAAGATTCTTAAGAATATTTTACACATTAATGCGTATTGTCTTTAATTTTCTCACCTTTATGTGTACGTACATACACACATTACTTAATGGTGAGTCTTAGTATGAATTCCAGACGATCTCATTATCATTAATTCATGCATAGGGTGTCCCGTAATATCCACAACACTTCTTTAGACAACAATTGCTAGTATGTTATTTTTAGTAGAGTTTAAGTAATTATTTTTTGATATCTTTAAAAGAATATAAATATGTAACTAACTATTACTTACAAATTCCACCCTCTGCAGCAAATCACTTTTCCACAGAGGACCAAAACCTAAAGCAAAGAAACTTTAGGGTATCGAACGACATGTCATTCAATTTTTCCTCAACTGTTACCTTTAATCACTCAACGTTTGTGTGACAGGCTTCGCTCTTAAAGACGCTCTACATATAGCATCCAAGGATTGTAGTTTAGGCAAAGTTGGGCCACAACTCTGTTGGCCAAAATCCGTATATTTACCTTAAGTTAATTTTATGCCATGATAGAAGGGAAGGCCGGTGCTCCATCTTGGGGGTTTATCCCATTTACAGCTTTTTAATGTTGCTAAGAGTCTTGCACGACAATTATCGTTAATAGGATTTTTCTTCTTTTTATCTTAGGGGGTGTGTGGACTTTATGACAAATCTTTTTTTAAAAGTGACAAATGACCTTTAAAAAAAACATTAGAATTGACGAATAAATATAAGCAATTCATATTCTGACCAAAACCCAAATGGCAAAAAAAAAAAATCTTTTCTAAAAAGTTTGACAATAATCTTATAGTCAGTACGTTACACCTTAAATGTTTTAGAAATTTCTTAGGGAGAGTCCCAAGACTTAAGAGAACGTCTTAAGTATATGGAAGAAGTTCTTCCATTTTGTTCTCCGAATTAAATATTTTTCATGTTTAATTATATATTTTTCCACATAATTAAATTTGTACAATTACGCAATATATTTCTACATATAAATATATTTAAATTTTCATTTAAAAAAATATAATGTATAGGTAGGGTTGGGATTTATGGAGAGCCCGAGGAGAAAATGGGAGCGAGACATAAGGTGCTTCTTAACATCAACAGCCCAATACATCATTTTGAGGGAGAAAAGGAATTAACTGATATCAAGAGTGAACCTTCAAAATTAAAAAAAACAAAACATTAGTGCAGTGAAAATGTTATAACTATAATATATATTTTATAATGTATTTTAAAACAATTTACAGAAAAGAGAGACATAATTGTCAGCATCAGAAAGATCCACTGAAAAATGATCAAAAAGTATAGAAACATTAAAAAAAGAAATCATAGACCAAAGATATTAGGAATCGTTGTAGCTCATGGACAACACGCTCAGGAGAAGTTATTCTCTTGAACTTAATGTGTGTAGGTTCACACCTAAGTAATTCTTAGAGAAAGAAATACACTCTATATATATAGATAGATTTCAACAAAAGATTTCAAGGGTTAGATGGATTAAATGTAATACTATAATAATGTTGACTTATACTTAATCAGTGCAACTCCATCTGACCAATTAAAGGAAAATTTCAAAAAAAAAGATATTATCTTTTCATAATATATAAAATATGGGTTTCTTCCAAAAATATCTCCCCTAATTATGAGCCACCCTAGAGTACCTACATATGTCTTAAGCACCCGAGCTTGTGCTCATAATAAAACAGTAAAACTAATAATGAAGATGATAGGTATAAAAATTAGAAAACTGTCAAAATTTCACATAAAAATTTTATAAGCACATCCGGTTAAAGGGGAAATTTGACGAGAGAAGTAAAAAAATCCCATTAGTTTTTTGTTGTTTTTTTTAACAAGAATAATAGGAGTAGGAAAAAGAATGGGAAACAGGTGAAATATGCTTGACGGTGGTATTTTCGGCTTTTTTTTTTTTTTTTTTTTTTTTTTTTTTTTTTTTTTTTTTTACTGATAAATGATTCATTGGTTGTTTGAAACGTGCCAAGTTTTTATTGTGTGTGTTTTTTTTCTTTTTTTAAATAGGAAACAAGATTTTTTTCTTTCTTGATATTGTAGATATGACTTAATAGAAAACGTATTATTGGTAGGGGAATGTTTTAGTGATGTAACGAATATCTAATATTGTTCTTATTCAATAATGCAAAAGTTAAAATTATATTTTGTGGTCATTTCTCTGCTTCTTTTCTCCATAACTTTCTTCAGAGTGCGGATTGATTGAATTTGAATACCCACTGTTTAATCTGTGAACAATTCTCAAGAACTATTATCGGATAATAATGAACATGGTGTACCATTAGTGTTGTGTCGGTCCTTATTTAGGACTGAAGACAGCAGACTCGTCCAATTCACTCTCAGTCCGCTCAACTCAGTCGTGTGCATTAGTCCAAAACTTATCAACAAGGTTCTGGCCTTATCAGTCAAGCAGTTCTAGCAAAAGGGATTCCGGTTCTTGAACTGCTAGAACCGGAACAAGCAAAGTTGAACAAAGACCGCAATATATTGCTTATCCGTCTTGGTTCTTGTTTTTCCCCCCAATAAAGAATATATACAGAAAAAATATACTAGCCGAGGGTAGGGTTGGTATAAGTGTGAGTGGCCAAGGGGTACAGATAAATGTACAGGGCTCTTTTTCTTTCTATCCTTAATGCAAATTTGATTTTAATTTCGAATCAATGTTGTTATTGTTTTTTTAAAAAGTTTTTTTTTTTTCGAAAGACTTTTTTTTACAATATATTTTTTAATTTTTCTATAATTATCATTTTTCCAATCAACCGCGGGGCTTAATTGAAGTGCAAGTCCCACTACAGCTACATTGGTATCAGGCTAGCCCTGATTACATAAATTGCCAATGTGGATAGTGCCCAGATGCATAGCAGTGACAAGGGCTACATCCCCTGACTAATTACTTGTTGACAAATTAGTCAAGTAAAAAAGGTCAAATATAAAAATTTCAGGAAAGGAAATATTAAATATTAAATTTCTTGGAGAAAAATTTCAAAAATTCATAGCTATTAACAGGTAATTCTGTAGGGGAAAGATAGAAAAATTAAATTAAATTTTAAATATTTAATTTCCTAGTAAAGAGTAAAAGTCCTTAATTTTTGGGGGGCACATCACTAGTATTAGAGACTCCTACCTTCATAAAATGCAATGTGTAATGAAGTCTATTCTTTTGAGGGAGTCCATGCTGATAAGAGATATTCATTGGCAAATCCTTTTTATTATTTTTTACGAGACACAAAAGGTTCTTTTTTTATATACATACATATATTGGACCCATTTTGTTCGATGGTATTTTTTCATTTTCATAAAAAAAAAAAACTATTATGTTGTTTCTTCAAAAGATTGAGTGAACAATAAATTAAAAGTTACTTAGTTGTTGGAAAAAGATGGCTTTAGATAAGATATATATTTTTAAGAAGAAGAAAAAAAAACCATTTTAAATAGAGTAAAATGGATTTGCTTTAAAAAAGAAAATAAAAAAGAATAAATTGTTAAGAGGATTTAGACCAACGTTACAAACAAGTTATTAGAGAGAGCATGTATGTTAGGCAACATATTTATACATCTATTTTTAAGTCTGGAATGAAGGGTTAAGGAAATCCGGTTGCATCAAGGGGGGAAAAATCACGTCAATCCTTACTAGAAACACACTGAAAACTGGATTTATTTCCCATGGATTGAATGTGTTTTTATATAGCAATATCTTAATGAAGATATTTGGTGTACTGCAGAAAGTTTATCACGGTCGTCTGACAACCAAACTACAGCTATTGTATATACCATATTAATAGTAGGAGATGCAAATTTTAACTTATCAAATTCTACAACTATACAAAATAGGACAAATACACACTATGGCTTATGCCAAATATACATCAATAGCTTTAAGACAAATCAAACAAAATATTGTAATTTACAAAGGGATGGCAAACTTTTAAGGTACTTTCTTGTTAAAAGTTAGTTGTACGCGTCTCAGGTGCTTCACAGTACGAGGAAGGGAAATTGCTCGTTGTTCCTTTCATAATAGGTTCCAGCGGACTTCAACAATGAAAGTCTACATTAAACCTATTGGAAACATGAAAATAACGTTGTTTTTCTAGGATTTGACACAGCAGCTAGCAATAGTGGTATCAACAACCATGCAGCAAAACTGATTGAAGAATAACTTGCAGACATAATATATCAGAGGGTATAATTGGAGAAGCAGTGGAGGCTATTTTTGGTAATAGTTAGGGTCCATGTAATAAAATGTTTGGTACATTAAAATAAGTTTGGGTCATGTTAGATAAGGATAATCATGATGAAGAAATGGATTACTGCCATAAACAATTTTTAAGAGAAGACATCTCCAAGGTAGACTTTAGAGAAGTAGCAGAGCTGTACCTTATTTTCTCAGGTAGAAGCCTAGTTGAGGTATTACTTGGACCAATCCCTCTACAATTCATCGAGCCCGTTGGATGGCCAAGAATATATATGCTAAGAAAGTGTTAATGTTTTAAAAGGACTAAATACGAAAAGGACACCATAATTAAACAAGAGAGGAATAAATACTACACACTAGATAACTGCAAAATTTGCCGCCCATGCTTTTATCCACGATTTGTACTTGATTAAGAACATGCTTCACTATCAACATATTGATAATGAACTTGCAACCTCTGTCCCGAAAAGATTAAGAAATCAGAGTTTTTATCCGACGCAGGAATTAGGAACCATCCACCTTATTCTCATGAGAGCATGAGAACGCCTATAAAATAAAAGCTGGGAATCAAGTTATCAAAACCTGAAAAGCTTGAGTTTTATATAAAAGGCAAGCCAGTTTTTTTCAGTCATCACTCAAGCTACATCTCTCTCAGACTTGATAGAACCTGAGTCACATTTCCTTTCTGATGCTCTCTGATTGAAAAGATTATCATCGACCAAGAGCGGATAAACTGTTTACTACAAATGTTGGAATACCACAGAAATAAATATATAAGCTTCAAGAAATTTAATTTAAACTATTAAGACTCAATGTATTTCTAGTAAAATTTATTGATTTTTTTTTTTTAGTATAGAGTTATTAAAATTTGTTCAAGGAAAAAAATCATTTTTTGTTTTTTATTCAATAGTATTCTATTTTTGTATACATTTACGTCAAGATAATAATAATTTAAGAGAATATCTAAAAAGACAAGGGGAAAAATGTTAAAAATATGAAGAAAAAAAACAAGCCTTTTTTAATATCAGGTGTAAAATTTGCAATGGCGACACATAAAGGGTATAACATATTTATACAAATTGAAGCAGATTTTATTGGCTTTAATTTGATACCCATATCAATACTATACGATAAATCATAGCGAAGCTATAGTTAAAAGAAAAGAACCAATCACGTTTTTTAGCCTTTTTTTTTAGAGCCACCGACAATGAATTTTCAAGGGACATGTGGCAGGCATAGCCACAGTCTAAAACCCAAATGACTGGTATATTTATTTTCTATAAACCTTGGAGAACGGGGAAAATTCAAACATTAAAAGATTTTTAAAAAAAGTTAAAATTTAAACAGGGGTTATTCTTATTTAAGATAGAAAAACCAGCTCACCAAAAATCATCAAAATCGGTGATGATAAATAGAAAAAAGTTTATAAACTTGAAGCATAAATCCCATGTAATATTAATTGATATTCTCGTTTAGTCCAAATAAGACCACTGTACGTAGACATAGAGTCCCTGTATTTGAAGAACCAGTAGATGTCGAGCTACAAAGATATATAAAACGTAATATTTATGTGCATGAACGTGACACAAAACTACTTTGATTCAACAAAGACCAACAACATCTACGTCGTCTAAAATCACATAATTTCAGAAAAAGTAAACATTTCTACCAAGAAATGCAGACTTTTTTTTTCTTCTTTTTTTGGTGATGAGAAAATACATTAATAAATAGTTATTTGAGATACAGATTGATTGAATAATTAGAAAATCTATATTAAATTCGGAAAAAAATAATCAATTAAAAAGTGACTTGCTAAAATATTCTTAATAAAGAATAATTCAATAAATTAAACTGAATTCCACAAATTAAAACCATAGGTCATTGGGATATTATTCCAAGATTTTGTTGATTCAATCCTCAAAATATGGAAAATGATAAATTCTGAAGGTTTTTGGATTGATGGCTAGAATTTAAAAACCTGGAATATGACTGACCTTCAAGCTACAATGTTTTGTTGACAGGTGTATATAGATTCGTAATGAGACAATATCTCATCTCAGGAACGGCGAGAGGGTTAAGTTTTTTTGTTATTCATCGAAGAAGTTATACTATAACTTTTACAAGAATCTCCGATATTTTTTATGTTAATAGTATAGGAATACTTATTTAAATGAAAAATTAGTTATTATTTTGATAATTAATTGTTTATGTAAAATATCATTTATCTCAAATGTTTCAGTGGATATTTTTGAAGGGTTGTTAATTTGTAACCTTAAGAGAAAGTATGTGTATAAAAAAGTAAAGACCGCACAAAGATTTAAAGGGATCATTCATGGAGGTTGCGTAGTTAGTTATTAAGTAATATTTCAGCAAGATCCGTCCGAAGAAGGACTCATTGGACACGGGGGATATTATTCTCTTGAAGTGAATGTACGTAGATTTGCTTCACGGTCACTCTTAACAAAAGAAAAAATACATTGTATATATTAGATCAATTACGCCCTATGGACCCTTCCCGTATGGTTTATGCAAATTTTGTAATGATGTATGATTTCATAGCTCTACTCTGCCTTTTTGCTCAATACTCCACCAAAAATTGAATTAGACACCCAACAACAGACGATAAATGGAATTGGGAGGGATACATGGGGATATAGCTCCTCTTTGTCTTTTACGCATAAGTGATTACTTTATACTTATAAGTCATATACCATCTATACAAAAGTATCAAAATTTATAACAGCTTTGGAATATTTAAAAACAACTACAGAGAAAGAAATATAATATTATTAATTTCATCTATAGTAATACCACAATGTTTCCTTAGACTCAATCATTCCAAACTCTATCTAACCTTCGATTCAAATCATTTGTACAAAAATTATAGGACATTGACAAAGTTATTACAAAAACAGATTACATCAGAAAAATACCTTTGTTTCGCCAAATGGTTTATATCTTTAAGCTCTGATAAATTGATTATTTATGTACAAAGATCTAAGGATCCAAGAACGCTTTTATTCATTTTGTGACTAGACATGTTGATAATATTATCGTCAAATTGTATTTTTATTATTTTTGCAATATTTGTTATACAACATATATTTAACAAACTTTTATTCCAAAAGTTATGGGCCTTTAAAATACAACATTTATACTCTTTTTTTAAATGTGTTAATCTTGCTCTCAAATTTTAAAAAAAAAAAAATCAAATCATGAAATTCTTTTTAGATAAAGAAGATCTATAATATGTACGCCAGTATCGACTTACTGAGTTCATCAACTTTTTGGGGGTCAAAAGAATGGAGGTCAAACTCATTAATTTAAGTGCTAAATTTATGTTTTTTTTTTTTTTTTTTTTTGTAAACGATGCATGAAAAATGTTTCTTCAAAGGAATGAAAGAGTTTATTATCGTGCCTCTGAAACAATGATACTTGACAGCCTGAATGATTGATTGATTTATTGACTATGACAATTGAATTGAATTTTTTATGGATTTCATCATTCACTAACGAAAGGAAAAAAGAGGGGGCCCCCTCTTTTCATTATTTTTATTATTTAGATATAATTCCATTCTTACAAACTTATTCGTATTACAAGGATATTACTGTGGTTGGTCAACATAAAAGCAAACTGGAAGGAAGATTTATTAAAATTGACTCTGAATGACAATGTTATTCTTTGACAAGTTATGATTGTGAAAGTATATTTGCAAATTATTCAAATCCATCCTTTGGAGAACTGTCAGCTTGCACAAGTGCAAGCTGACAGGATTAAAAATTGAGGGATTTACTTTTTTGAATATATCAACTCATTCCAAAAATTTGTGTATAACAGGGGCCTCCGGAGGTGGAGCGGGCTGGAGGGGACTAATTATCTCTAAGGCTCTCTGTTCAAAAGGTTACATCATGATAAATAATCATATTAATTTTTGGTCATTGTTGAGAAAGTATAACAACATGGCTTTGAGTACTTGTAAACTACTTATATATATAAATAAAGAAAAGCTTCATACTTATACTAAACATTGTAATGAAGTACTTTTACTCTACTGAAGTAGATTTAAACGTATTTGGCTCTGTCCATGAATCGTAGAAGTGTATCAGGAAGAGGGATGTAACTTGCCGCTAATCAATAATGAAAAATACATTTTTCCTAATACAATATGATACAAAAAATTTCATTGTTGATAGCGATTTCTTTATTTAAAAAAAAAAAAGAAACTCTGAAAAAGGAGGTTAAAAAAGGCTCGAATGAGTAGAACTTTGCCACTTATATCATGTTCCATAACTGTAAAAACACTTTTCCCTTATTATTAAGTAGAAAATTCCGAAAATGCCCCAAAAATATAAGAAACAGCTGACGGGTAAAATAGATGTACAAGTACTTTGACTCATTTTCACCATTTTTTTTTTTTTTTTTTTCGTTTATTATCATGTGCCAAAGGTCAAAACATTCAATTAGAGTCTTGTAAATTTTAATTATATCTCAATATACAGTGTGTTTAAAAAACGAAGAATATTTACTTGCTCATGAAAATTGCCCATTTCTTGAAGACCCTAAGACTCATACTTTATTTGATAGAACTTACATAGATCTTTCAAATGACGTCACCTTAGATGGGAGCAAACTTCTTCAAACTTTATGTTATCAAATTCATAAGCCGGCATATAAAAAAGGTCATATGAGTAAAATATATTCAAAATTTTATATAAAAAGCATGTACATTGTTGACGTTATACATTGCATCATAATGTAAAAAGATGTCATTTTGAAGGTACAAAGTTGATATTTTTGCTACATAAAATAAATAACCTTCATATAAATGAAACTTCATCAAATGTCTTTTAAATAATAGGAACTTAATGCTGCTTCATGCCAATGAACACCACTGATATTTGAATCATATCAAAGTACCATAAGTACTAAAAAGCCCTAAAAATAGGTAGATTTGTACAAAGGTTTTTATTGATTAAAGGATTAAAAAAAGTATTATAATTGTTAAATATATATATGTGTATTTGTATCTATGTAATCTGTTATCGTTATTGGTATTCTTCTTACCGAGTTTAAATTATAAATAGATGTGTAATACGTTCTTACCGTTGTTGAAATATCTCGCCTTTATTCCGTGATTATTCTAAGAATATATCCGAGATAGGATCGAATAACACATGGTGCAGTTGGCAGTCCTAATCGAACTCCGGAGATTTTAATAAAAAGAAGAAAAAGTGCTAGGCAACGTGAGATCAGAGGTACGAAAAAACTCCTAGGTAAAGATAGACTTGTGTCCTTATTCCAAAGATGACCAAAATAGATCAAACATCTCCATTAATCGATTTTTGGAGATCTAGAGGTGCGCAGAAAAGATCGTTTGACGCACAAGTAAATAAAATCGAAAAGCTCATGGAGGATGATGTCCCGAATACTTTTAATATTTTACGAATAAGAAAATATTTATTAAACACAAGTCCCATCACTAAGCCCCTGATTTTCCCCAGGATTTTGTCGTTGTTTTCTTGGTTTTTGGATTTTTTTTTAAAAAGAAATTCAAAAATGTAATTATTTTTGAAAAAAAAAATTTTAGTAGAAAAAAATATCAAAATATTAATTTTATTTGAAGAAAAAATCAAAATCTACTACTATTAAAAAAAAAAAAAAAATTCAAACATCTTACAAAAACTACATTTTTGGGGAAAATTTTTGAAACATCCATATCTATTCTAAAAAAATCAAAATCCACAAAAAAATTGATTTATAAAGTTGTATGCAAAAAATTTCCAAATCAATTTTTCAATAAAAATCAAAAAAAAAACTTTTTCTCCCTGATCTTGCGGTTCTAGCGGTTTTAGAGGTTCCGGTTCTTGTGCTTTTGTTCCTATATAGAAAACATAAAGAAAATCTTATAACTATTATAAAAAATAATTTAGTTTTAATCAATAAGTCAATTTTCTGAATTTTTTTTTACAATTGCAGCGTTCCCAATGATTTTTTGTTCGTCACCAGGTGGATACTGTTGCATCTGAGTTTCAAATAGCTAAGGGATTCTAATGGATCTGAAAAGGAGGTGTTTGACATCAGACCGTGTAAATACAACAGGAAAGGGGTAGGGTAGATTCCAGGTCCTCTACTAAGCTTTTCGGGCCTCTATAATATGATAACTATTATATTTCTTAAGCTAGGTTTTCTCAAACTTCACTATGTCAAGGCCCCCCTACACTAGTACATTTTTAGCTGAGGCCCCACGAAACATGAGTACTATGTATGTGTAGACTGAAAGCAATCCTCACTTCTCCACCTCTCTGCCCCCTCCCCTAGCCTCCATTCACGGCCCCCCTTTGAACCCCATTGTTTTAAGCAACATTAGTTTTCACGGCCTTGCTGGAACTTGGAACACGATGGGCACGAAAAACTCTGCGTATAAGGTAGCTACGCCCCTGTTTGTTATTTCCTTGGGCATTAGAAGGATACATTCTTGGGCTTAATACCTTTTATTTGTTGGTCCCATTATTACATAGAGATCCAATAGTTTACTATTTTTCTCAGCATTAATGTTGCATCTTGACGAGGGAGAGACACAAACTTATTTATAATAGGAGAGATCCAGGATGACAGAGAGAAATGAGGAGAAGAATTCACGTGGAGGAATAATGTAACACTGTTTATATGCTCATGTGTATTCTAATTATACTCTAATATATTTACAAAAGACGATACTATTTATAACACGTAAAACACACTACTTATAATACATAAACGAATATACAAGAAGATAAAAACATGTAAGGAGATATTAAATACATAACATCACCCCCCAAGCACCAAATCCATGGCGGTGCTTACACAGGTTCCTCTCCATGAACAGCAGCCTATAGATCCGCTCCATCCATGTCCAGGCGCGGACAAAACATTCTTCTTTGTACTGCAAAACTTTATCTCCATAGACGTGCCGTGCTCTCAGCACGCGCACCGGAGGAGGGCAATACTCCTCATAAAGGTTTTAAGGACCCGAGCACCCTGCTTGTCCCTGGGAGAAATAACATTCACCCTTGTTGAGGTTTTAAGGACCAGAGCACCCTGCTCGTCCCTGGGAGAAATAACATTCACCCTTGTTGAGGTTTTAAGGACCAGAGCACCCTGCTCGTCCCTGGGTGATATCTTGCTCGATGTACCCTCATCCAACTCGGGATGATCCAGAAGAGAGACCGTTCCACATCCATTAACCAATGATGTGAACGGGAGAGTAGGAACAGTAGAGAACCAAAATTGCGTAGGAATAAATCCATTTTTAATTATGTGGTCCCTGACCCGGACACACACTTCACTTCTTGAAAGTGACCAAGGTTCTCTTCCTTCCTCCACGAGGCCCAAACATAGGCACAGTCCATATTGCTCCGCCTTCCGCAGACGAACGAGCGTTCTCCCTATCGACGAAAAAGGGCTACCAAACTCCAAAAGGGCTAGCTTCGCCGATAATCCCACAGCAGGGAGGTCACGTGATCCTGATCCCATCCTCGTCGCCAATGTTGCGTCTTGACGAACGAGAGAGTCAAACTTCTTTATAGGTGGAGAGATCCAGGATGACCGAGAGAAATGAGGAGAAGAAATCACGTGGAGGAATAAAGCTACACAGTTTATAAGATCATGTGTATTCTAACTATACTCTAATATATTTACAAAAGACGATACTATTTATAACACGTAAAACACAGTACTTATAATACATAGACGAATATACAAGAAGATAAAAACATGTAAGGAGATATTAAATACATAACAATTAATGAAAAATGAGGGTTAGTGAATTATAAGACTTGGTTGTTTAAGCTCTCAAAATGTCCAACATCAGCCTTACTTACGTCACATGAAAATACTAGTCATAATTCCGTTACTTTATATTGTATGTCCACCGACCTATATAATAACTGGATGTAAAATCAATTGAATAAAAAGGAGAAAAAGAGCTTCTCTCTTTCAGCTGTTGACTACTACATAAATACTACTATTCGTGGTTTTTTTATTAGATAGATATAATATAAAATATCAGCAGACGGTTGACTCTCCTTTCCTTTGCCTATTGAGTATCCAGTCATTATCTAGATCCGTGGGCATACCAAATCAGTTTATCTAGGGAAGGGTCCCTCCAAGGATAATATTAAACCATAATCACCTATGTTTTATCCTGAATAAAAATATGATACCTTCAAATTTTAAGTTCATATCTTATAAGGAGGAAAAATTATACAAGTACATATATTCTTCCTTAATTGGATATTTGATATTATGATGTGAAAAAAACAGAAAAACAAAATGATACCCTGTAGAAACAATTTGCCCGACTAAGCGTTGAGGAGGTAAGTGAAAAATATTACTAAGTAGATTTTCTTCCTTACTTTTTTTACCCAACACAACTAGACTAACATGTAAATATCAAACTATGCACGTCCCTTCAGGCTATGCTCAGATAAGTTTTTTTGTTTTTTTCTTGTTTTTGTTTTTCCTCCCCCCTCAAAAAGGTGAAGAAAAAATAAGAAGAAAAAGAAAAAAAAATAAACGTCTTAATTTAAGTCTTGTTACTATTTATAGGGTTTTCCCCCCCAATGGCCTGAAATATGTAAAGTAATCACGTCGTTACTTTTAATATATCACACAACCTTTCATACGAAAAGAAATAGGGGGAGAAAAAGGGACAAAATCTGTTGGTTTTTAGTAATGATGTGTCGGAAGCAAAACCCATGAATTCATACTCGAGTTTCATGAAGTCAACAACAAAAAATAAAATAAAAAACAAGCCAAAAACTCGTCAAAATTGTATTTCTCCTCTTTTTCTTCACTTATAAATCCTTAAAACATTTTTACTTTTATTCGGATTCAAAAAAGTTTGCATCCACAAAAGGCCACAAGCTGCTGGATCTGAGCCGGTTAAGAATGGTAATCTATTTCCATTATAATTATTACAAATTAAAGAGGGAATTACAAAATTTTAAATAACACATTTTCAACAATCTTATAAAAAATAGAATTTTTTGAAGGACGAGTTTGTTTGCGTGCAAAAAAGGGTTAGGGAGTGTTAGGGGCGTCCGCAAGGGGTTGGACTGGAAGGGATCCAGTCCCTTAAAATCAGAGATCCGGGAAATGGGGTAATTTAGAAATTTTTAGGTAAATAGGACTTTTACTTCCTCGTATTACATGAAATACACATCATGTCACTAATTTGCAGTAAATTAACTTTATTACAAGTTTTTTTGTGGTAACACTAAAAAATATTACAGAACTCCTTACCTAGACCAATGATCTTTGTGTTTATGATCCAAAAATTATGAGTTAGGCAAAAATTGTAAGTTTGATACCCATGAAAGTAATGAGAATTACCAAACGAGTAAGCAAGACCCAATTATAGTTCGTAATTCTCCAAGTGTGTTTTTTTTTAATAAACTAAAAAATATGGTGCTCGAGCAGAAAAATTCAGCTCCCGACACATCACTAGTATTTAGCAATACTGCAATGAGCAAATAACTCTTTGTGTCAAAAGATGCAAGTACCTATTATTATGATCTCGAACCAAACCACTCAAATATAGAAATATCACTGATATGTGTGAAAATCAGAGGTGTGTCCCCCTTTTCCGAGTCCGGACTCAAGTACTACTACTCTGAGTAGATACAAATTAATAGAATAAATGTTAGTTGATCAATTTCTTAAAACAATTCAATATTAAAGTGAGAGCTATCGAAAAATAAAAAATTGGAGCCCAAAGGCCAAATGTCTGCAATTCTGATTTAAATTGACGATGAGTCCGATTCCAGTTCAAATATACATATATAGATCCTTCTCTGAGTCCATAGTTTCTTGTTCAAGTCAATGACTATTTAGATCTGAAATTCTCATTTTTTTAAGAGCTATTACGGATTTGATATTTATACATTATTATATAAATATATATAACTATTAGGTAATCAATTTAGTTTTGTGTCGGACCTTATTTATTCAGTCGAGTCCAGTCCAGTCTTGAATCCGGCCCTTAACTACCGCTCCTTACATTTTTTTTTTCTTCAAATGTCGATTGTTTCATAAGCCAAATAAGATATATGATTGCAGAGCATCACACATTTATTGTTCAAAATGTAAAATGTTTCCGTTATGATACGAAAAAATTTTTTTGTTACCTTATTTATTAATTTATTTGTTAATTTAAAAAAAAGAAAAACTTCCTTAACCACGTCACGAATGATCGATTATATCTTCTTTAAGGACTGGTAAGTGGAACCGGAGTGGACTGTACTGCAGAACGGGCCAACATAACACTAGCACTCATGTCTCAACTTCTTCAAAATGTGACTCGTCATCACAAAATCAAACTAGAATGATTTTTTTCAATTTCTAGGAAAAATAAAATTATTTGCCTTTTGAGTATGTCACAAATAGCATTTAAAGTCGCCAAAATTGATCGTCATAATAATAAAAGAATAAGAAATAAATATGTTTTATTTCTATGGACTCATATCAGTACCAATATGAGTATCTTGTACCAAATGAATGTTTGAAACAATACTTAAAACTATTGAGTATCTTAATCTCTATTTCTTGATTTATGAGAAATATTTTTTTCATGTTGACACTCCACAAGTGTAATTTGACTTTTAATTACAAGCAACATCCTAATTATTTTTAGTACTTTATAATGTACTTATTCTTTCATTAAAAAAAAATATATTTAAAATCGAGCTAGTTAATAAGGTAATACTTTTTTCAGAAAAATGCCCACATAATATTCAATTTCACCCAATTAAAAAACACCTTATTTCTTTAGAACTAATTAGTCGAATGACCCCCAAAATTATAGTGCTCCCAAATTTAATCAATATATCCATCAATAAAAAGTTCTGAGGAATTTCATTACTGAATATAAAATGTCTCGCTTCCTCAAATATGTTCGAAGAAACGTTCAATGTCCATGTCGTAGACTTTTATGAAACTTTAAACTTAAACAAGTTCCTTGTCAGTTGCATTCTCAAGATAATTTTTCAATCATAATTGAAGATAAAAAAGTAACATTTCCCTTCAAACCCCTGTTTTGTTACATGTTTAAAATATCCCTAAAAATGTACCTACTAAAAGACTGGAAGCTATTTTTTGAAAAGATATATCTACACTATACTTTATTTTATAAGAATATAATTGCCAACTTTGTGATAAATAGTGTACATTAAATCTATATTAATGAAGCAAAATGTTTGTCTAAATAACTGTATTTATATACAAGTCACCGGGTGCATTGTATAAAGTGCTCCATGATGTATATCATAAACCTATTTTAATCTAAGAAATAAGAACGTTTTTGTATTAATGAAATATAACAGGGATGTGCAAATAGCATTGGACGTATTTACAGGGTGCACTGTATATAGTCCACCCTTGGTGTCAATCACATCAATATTTGGGATATAAGAAGTAATAGTCTTTTTGAAGAAATCTTGAGCTTTTATTTTTACCCCAGTTCACTAACCCCGTTTAAAAAAATATATATTCAATAAGTAAGGGTTAAGATAGCCAAAGCCTTGGCTATGGTTTCAAATCTTTATTTGATATCAGAGACTACTTATATTAGCCCCCCTTCAAAGACATAAACTAAATCAGTAGTATCAAAGAGGTAGGTATGCAATTATGTAGTAGCCAAATTAATAATGGAAAACAATATTAGCTAAATAGCCGCTACAGATACCCTTACAGAACGGTATCCTTTTTATGAAATTTTCCATCACCGAATCGCAAAGTGACTCTTATATGCTCTCAATAGCTTCATGAATTCCATATTTGAGGTCGTGAATCGAACATGGGCGGTTAACGTAGACTTTATCTTTCACGTGGCTCCAAAGAAAGAAATCGCAAGATGTTAAATTACAAGATCTTGGTGGCCCATTGCCATCATTTCTTCGAAAGATTACACAGTCCGGAAACTTCGTTTGGGGCCACGTGGAAGATAAGGTCTAAGTCAACAACCCAGTGTCGATGTAAGAACTCAAATATGAAATTTGAGAAGCTATTGAGTACATTAATAATAATAACCAATACTATCCAAGATCAAGATATTTTGCTTTAATTTTCTGATCCAATATTTCAAAGACATCTCCTAGTTTTGCTTGATATTTTTATTTTTGAAAAATGAAGATGAATAAAAAAAAAGATGTTCTCAGACAGTCGTTTTGAATATTCATTTTTTTTTTCATGATTATATTAGTTTTTGAAAGAAAAAAAGAAAAAATTCTCGCAGTCCAAGAAAATATACTTATGTAAATGAGTTACTTTTTTATCTTCATTTTGGAAGAAGAAGAAAAAATCCAAATTTAAATGTAAATTCGACTTTTGATGCATTATCGTCAAAGAAGAGACATATGAACATTGAACACACATACAAAATAATGATATTATTCGTGAAAAAGGCTTGACTTTTATGGGTTGGAAAGGGAATTGAAATACTTATATTTATTTATATACAGCAAGGGTGGACTGAAAAGCTTACGACCTCAACGTGAAGAATGCAGAAATCGTAAATAAAAGCAAGGTACATCTATCTATCCTCTGTTTACAGTTATTCACCAAGTTTAAGCTATTATGGACGCGCAATTATTATAATTGCAATCCTACCTCTTTGCATTGAAATAAAAATCCGATCATTTCTCTCAATAAATGCAATTTTTCTTTGAATAACTATTAGTCCCTTGAGGTCATCCTCACTTCCCTGACAAAAGCATAGAACTATAGAATTCCATAGATTAGCCGATCTATAAGTAAAAAAATATGCTTGGAATTATCTGTATTTAATTTTGGGAGATGGGCGGTGAAGTTGGCATCAGAGAGTCAAGTTTCGTGTAAAGGTAGTCTTTGTTTAGTATGCATTGTGGGGAAAATATTCAAAATTATATGGAGCTTCATAATATCCCATAATATTGCATAATAATATGCAATAAACTTGCATTTAAAGTATCCAAAATTAAAATATAAGAATTGGAAACGGATTTAGTTTAAGTCTTTGAAAGGGGCTAATATAAGTATCTGATATCAAATAAAGATTTGAAACCATGGCAAAGGTTTTGGCTATGTTAACCCTTACTTAGTGAATATATTTTTTTAAAAACGGTGTTAGTAAACTGTTAAAGAACCATAATATCGATTCCCAAGTTTCGATTAGTTCTGCTTAAAATGCAGTATATGCTTTTTAAATCTTATATCACGAGAGCTATTAAGATCTTAATTCTAGGTAATCATCTACCACCTCAAGACTATAAGGTACACTCTGCAAAAGGAAGGAAATGTAGCTTGATAGATTGACGTCATCAGTGGTATCATAAAAGTGACATCTTGCCTGGGGAGAAAAGATCATGTATCTTCTTATGGCAAAAGGCCCCTTTTGCTACTTTGTTTTGATGCTTTAACTCGAATAAAACAAAAAAGTTTATCAGTTTTTTTTGGAAGAAAGAAAGAATCTGTAGTATTTTATTATTTTGTTTTTTTTTAGTAGAAAGATGATTTGACAATAAATTACTCCAATTATTCGTGTTTAATCATTTTAGTTCTAGTAAAGTTGAATAGTGTTGAATCGACTGGATTCCAATGGTCTGTTGATTTTCAAATTCGAAAAAAACAAACAAAAGACTTCACATTTTGATTGAGTTGCCTTGAGTTTTATCACTGAGCCTCAACAAACAATTTTGAATTGCGTGGTGTGCTGTTTTAAAGAAATGAGCATTGCTCATATCCAAAACAATTTAGTCTGTTTATAGACAAAAATTAAATTTAATGGATTTTTCTCAATGAGTTTTTTTTTTAAATTCGCTTAAGAACTGTTTTTACTTGAATCGTGTAGAAACGAGTCATTAGGGATTCACTCGTCTCACTAAGAAAAGGAAAAAGAAAGAAAGAAAATTAAGTAGTTACGCATGGGCCCACAGCCCATTAATTAATTCCTAATTATTTTGACTGTTTTATTATTTCAATATTGTTTTAGTGTTTTATTGATGAAAAATGATTTCATTAACAGGGGCTGAGGATAGGCATTAACAAAAAAATATATTGATTAATATTTTATGTTATTATTTTCAGATGTAACTCTTTCTAAATATTAATTCCAAGAGGTGAGAAAGGGACTTACAATAAATGAAGTTAATGCCCTGACTGGATAAGGAGACGTAAAATCAACCTAAAACTATTTTTAAACATATGTTTCATTTCATGACAGACTATTTGTACCAACATATTATAATAGTTATCACATATAGGAGAGAATCGTTGGACTTCTGTGGATTCTCATGGAACATTCATTTATGAGTCAAATTTAAAAAAGTTTGATCCATCCTAAAGAAAAACTCTTTGGGTATATTTCATCAAAAAATAAATTTTTTGTACAATCATTGTTTGTTTTTTTTCCCCCACGTTATTATTTTTTTTTTTCATTGTCAAAGTTTACGAAGTCACCCAAACCCTTTGATGATATCCTACGGTCGGCCTGTTTATTCGTTACATCATAAAAATCACGTAATTTTATAATATTTAATCCATTTGTTGGCAAATTTTGATGAATTTATAATAACTTACTCATATGAGTGCTGTAAATAAATGATATTTGTCTATTATTTCTTGGGTCGGCTCATCTTAGGACCTACCGTATAAGCTTCTGTTTCAAATCAAGGAACATTGTTAACATTTAAATTATTTATTATAGCATAATAGTTATTATTGTATAAAGCAATGAATGGTCATAAATAAATGTTTTGGTCTTTCGAACATCCGACTAAAATTTACGCAAGGGTGATGGTAAAACTAAATTCCTCCTAATCATCGTGATTGCATCTCGTACTCAAAATATTAAACGCAGAAGGATCGATAAGTTTCCTTCTTATAGTGTTTTGAATAAATAGAGTATTCGTTGTTAACCGCCGTTCGAATTAACTCGGTTTTCACCAATTAGTTGGAATACTTAAAATTGCTAGAAAGTTTCTTATAGCTGGATTTGATTAGTTTGTATTATTAAAAAAAAGCACAAGGAGAAAGCGTGAGCAATTGTTAATTTCAGATGTCTGATATATAATTTTTGGGGAGAAAATGAATTACTGCTATAGGTGAGAGAGCCTTCTACATTTAAAATAGTATTACTGTATAGAAAATATTTTAATTATATTAAAACTCTTATATATTAATTTTATTATGCAGTTTAAAACAATTTACATCCAAAATAGGCAATATTACATGCTTCAAAGCGAGTCTTGATCACCACAATGACCAATAAAAGAATGAACAAAAAATCAGAAAGAGCACACGAAATAACCGTTTTTCCTATTTCAATTTTTAAAGTTATTTATTTCAAACACGTCAACTCTACTTATCACTCCTTGAAAATGAATTAGCATATCAATTTTGGGCATATAAACATATTAACTTCTTTTTGATTAGAAAGTTACTTAGAGACAGCACCGTGAAACTCCTGATATATCATTAGGTTTAGTAATAAAAAACAAGCCAACTTAATAAAAATACAATGTAGGGCATGGATATTTATTTATTTTTTTACTTCGAAAATCGACTGTCCATTTAAGTCGAGTCAACACAACACTATGAACCTTTACTTGAACTCAAATAATCAAAACTTTAAACATACGAATAATGATTTATCAAATCTTTAGTATTACTACTTAAAAACGCTGTTAAAACTACAGCGGATCTTATCTACTAAAAAGAAAAGCTGCTATTTATATTACTTATCGAATTAAAGTGAACTCGAGACTTATTATATTGTCATAAGAGGAACACGTCGAATAAACCAAGTACTTAAAAGTCGACCTTAACCGAGCTTGAAATTTTAGACTCGAATCCAACGTTAGTTTCTAATTATTTTACAAAATGTCTACGTCTCATTACATTTTCATTTAATAATATGTACGGAGAAACATTCATACGAACGTCTTAAATATGAAATATTTGATGAAAGATTCCATCAGCTATTTGCTTACAAGAGTAAATTTGATTTGATGAGTTTTTTGACACGTGAAATCTCATGTTTGGTTAACACGGACTTGTAAAATAAGGTATGCAAAAAGGATAGAATATTTATGGGATGTTTGTAAGTATAGACCTTGGTGCTTACAAGATATGAAATTGTACTTTTAATAATAATAATTTAATTATAACAATAGTCATTTTAATTACAATGTTGCGCACAAGTTGGGAGCTTGTGCAAATTCTAATTTATACAAATTGAACATGTTTAATCAAAAAATGAGAACAAGTATTTTTGAAAATGAAAATATGATATTATTTTTTCCAAATATTGAAAAATATAGTAGTCTGAACCTTAAGACGTTTCCCTCAGTTTTATTGGCGCTCGTAATCGAATCCAGTAAAGCGAATCACTAAAAGTATTAGGGACGGAACGTTCTCAACTTTTTCCCTAACTTTAAATGAGTGTCTATCTCTGTGGCAGTTCTGAGTTTATTGTTAATTGATTATCGAACATGATACAAGGCATTTGCCCATTAAGCACGTCAGATACCATAGAAGTTGTTGGAGTCTTAACACTAGCAAGAAGGTGTTATCGGAGGAGCGTTTGCTCAGTACTTGAAGATGAGTATAATTTAATTTGGAGTGATACTAGAAATTTGAATAGCCATCCAACAAATTCAAAGTTTCGAAAAAAATATATAAAACAAGTTGGAGTAAAAATTTATAAAATTGTCGACTTTTCAACAGTTGAGTTTTGTTGTTGTTTTTTTCCGAGTTAAATTAATACTCGAATACGATACCATGTACCTATTGATAAATGTTATTTTGTCGAAGGGATTTATAAGTTCAATATTTTTATCTAAAGGTATTTATCAAAATCTAGATATTTATAATTATGACCTCAATTCTCAGGCAACTTCTTCCTTGTGATGACTTTCATGGACCCTTGGTCTCCTTCCGGGACTTTCTCAACTCAGCAATACCCTTTTCTGTCAATCCATATCATCTTTGAGACGTAAGCATCGCTAATATACCTGCCATTGTTCATCAAATCATCACTACATTTGGTTCTGCTTAAAAATGTATGAGATCTACTGTTGTTGACTCCGTGGCGTTGTTTTGTCTACTAAGTGCAGTTACGTCATCATATGCACTGGCAAAATTGGTCAATCTAAAGTGTCGAATTTCTTTTTTAGACCTTGTCTATTCTTTTTTTTTTTTTTTAGAAAAGGAAATTTCGTTCTAAGATTTCAATTGCGGAGCACGATCTGTAGCCTATTATTGGGTTAAAAAATGACTGTTGCTACTATCATTATTATGAGACGTAGTAATTGCAACTCGTACAGCATATTTGTACAAGTAGCACTCGCTATATGTAATATTTATATATGTATAAAAACTGTTTCAAAATAAAACTTTAGTAGTTTTTCCAAGAAGAAATGAAATGGTTTATTCATAAAGGGGTGAGCATTAAATTAACAAGTTTCTAATAGACATATGTACAATAATAATATATTGAAACGCATTAAAAATGTTTAGATACCATACTTTGTATCTGCCTATATGTAAGTATATGATCTACCCAACTGACACACAAAAAACCCTCCATTATGAGGAAGACATTTCTATACTACCTTATTTTTTCCCCTCCTGATGAAGATACGAATCAAGTTGACAACTCTTTTTTCTTTTTTCTTTTACGAGGCTCTACCTAGAAATGACTGACTAACAAGGGATAAAGAATGTCTTCTTTTTTTTTTGTCAGGGCTAATAATTAGGAACATATATAGAATATGTACACGTCAACACAAAAAGAAGCTGGAGTGTATTCTTCAAGAATTATAAAAAAAATTCATGGTATCCTCCATAAGTTTGCCCCTACGTCATACTTTCTCGAAATTGGAAGAATATATTGACGGATGAAGAGGGGAAGGATCTCAACTTTGTCGAGTTATTCGGATAATTAGCACTTTGAAGGGTCTCGATCTAACTTGAAAAAGCGAGATCCTTCTCCTGTTTCTCAGTCAATATATTCTTCTCTTCACTTCGTGTCCATTCGACTAACGTACCGAAGTTATTCCCTTATTATTGAAAGGTTGCAAGAATTGAATTTCAACTATCCTCTATCGTTGTCTCCAATTTTGAGATAGAAAGAGAAAGTATGACGTGTGGGCAAACTTATACAAGATACCCAAACACTTTTGAGTTTGTTCATGCCCTATTAAGACTCTTGTAAAAAGTAAGCTAAAATCAGTTGGTTGTTATGTTGCTTTTTTTGGGAATATAAACTAGATTTTTATGTTATAAATATAATTCAAAATATATTTTATAATTTCATAATACAATATTAAACTTATACAGGATACCCAACTATTAATTATCAGCAAGGTGGTGTGATTGTTGATTTTAAAAAATGGGTCATGCCTTGAAGAATTTCATATTAAATGATATTAGCATTGAGAGAGTTGTATTATTTTCCTTGAAAAGTGCGTTACTCTCTTTCACTTTGTTTACAAACTGAAATAATCAAGGCTATTCTCCTACTGGTCCAGCAATTTTGGTTCTTTCCCCGCTACAACCGGAATCAACAAAGTCGAACCATGACCACAATATATTACTCATTCCTATCGGTTATTCTGCTTTTGTTTCTATATAGAATATATAAAGAAAATAAAATATATATTATAAGAAATAAATTAGTTTTAATTATAAGTCAATTTTCTGAGTTTTTTTTTTTGTTTTGTTTTTGCAATTGCAGCGTTTTTTGTACGTTGCCATGGTGATGCAGTTGTATCCAAGTGTTCCTAAAAGCTAAGTAGACGCGAACCTACTCATATTGTGTAGTTCAAGACAATAATTTCTACTGAATGAGTTGTCCATCAGCTACGGCGATTCCACATAACGCAGATAGTTTGTGGTGGAATTACAAGTATACGTCATTGTTGGACTCGGAGAAAAATTGAGGATCCACATCAATGTAATTTCTGCCTATATCATTTCTAGATACGGATTAGAATTTGTGTTTGAATTTTCTTCCTCTCATGTTTTCTTTCAGCTGATATAAATTAATGAATATTCATATACAATTTATTTTATTTGACAAGACATTTTTTATGCTTCAATGCTCAAGCTCTATTCAGTACTACCATAAGTATTGGCCTACCTTTTCCTCACCCTCTACAAAAATCCCATCCTAGTACTACCACTAGCAATAGCCGAGTTAAAAGTACAGGAAGAGTTCCGAATCGGTTCATTTAAGGATCGATCCAGTATTTCCAAACTGAGTTACAGCACTAAATAATATTTTGAATACCCATACTAGAAAGTAGTTAGGTACGTAACATTAATTATGAGCATAGAATTTAATCATATGTGGGGAAAAGAAAAAAACAATTGATTAAAGCTACAAATGTAGATATTTTTAACAATAATGCTTCTTTCTATCTTTCCGATGATTAATTAATATCATTATTTATATATATATATATTAATGAATAAATTGTTATTAGTTCTCTATAATGATCAAATGAGCTTTTGTAAGCACCTGTAGCGTCCTCCACATCTGCGCCAATTAATTCAAATCATTTATAACTAGGTAGACACTTTTTTCTTCATATATATATTTTTTTCTACGATTGACGAGAAACATAGGTACTTTTTGAGGGTCAATTAATGAATAAAACCTTTGATGTGGGTCTTGCACATTTTTAATGCAAATAAAAATAATTAATGGAGTTTTGAATAGGCTTATAATATACTCCTAAGTGTCTTACTTATTAGACATAATATGTACTAAGGTTTCTCTCCCCGGATCCTGATTTTTTCAGATTTTTGATGATTTTACGGCAATGCAAAACTTTTTTAAATAGAAAAAGTGTTTTTGTATATACCTATATATTATGTATGTATGCTATTATTAAGTCATTTTTGAGTCAAATATCTGAACTAAGAAACAACGATACAATTGATCGTGATTGCCATATTGAAAAAGAAAAAAAATGTACCCAATGTGTATAGAGTTTTCTTAAAACGGTACGTAAAATAAAGGAAATGTTATAGGTGTTTGGTCGAACTCAAGGAACTCTATTTTTTTATTTTTTTTTTATGGAGGACTCATTTTTAACAACGACCGTATAGTGTTAAAACTACAGAGAGTACTTTGGCCTCTAGACTAAATTACTCTCTGACTCATCTCATCATATTTTTATTTCCTTCACAAGGAGAAAACGTCTTAGTATTTAGTAAAACACGTTAGCATGATCGAGAAGAGTGAAAAAGTTGCACAACAACTCTAAAGTGATTATATTTATTGATTTTTGGATAAAGCTGGTATATTTCCTTGAATATCTCCAAAATACATAACGATACAGCACTTACAATGAAATAAATATTATAAACTATTACTTATCTTGTATACTCTAAAGTTTTCAATCAATCCGTCAATGCAAAGTACATAAATTTCAGCCCGACAGTATCACCCTCAATCTTTATTTCTGCGCAATATGAAAGTACTTTGTCTTATTATTATTTTTGTAATTCCTGAAAAATGCATTCAATTCTCTAGACTTTTAAGAAAGTTATGTTGCTTTGTTGTAATATTATATAAATAACAGATTTGACTGTAGTTTAAAACATAAACTACGAAAAAAAGGCTAGAAATTTCTATGATAAATTACCCATAACTTCCTTAATATTGAAGCTAGACACATGATTGGTGTATCAAAATGGTTTATTTAATTAATTACAACATGTATTGCTACACATCATTTAAAAATATACAATCGGTACGGGCACATGTAAAAATAAATTTAAATTGTAGTGCCCTGGCAATAGTTTGCCAGATTATGTATCTTACAACAGTCCGTTCTGAACGTGTTCTAGGGAAGGTGTATTGTTCGGGATCCGACATCAGAATTCATTAAAAAACTAGAAATGCTGGAGACAGAATCTCCTATAAAAGGTGGAATATTGTCTAAAATTGTGTCATTTCAATCATAAATTTAGGACATTCATAACCCAGACGAAGTGGTTCTTCATTTCTTAAACTGCACTCACGACATAGTAAACTGATTTCATGATGCATGAGATGGTAGTGTCAGCGTAGGAGACAATGCCCAGTGGTAAAATATTTATGGAAAAGATATAAAAAGTAATGAGAAATTTTTGGGGTACTGCATATAGCGCGTATCACCCTCAATTTTTTTATTGGAAAAAAAAGCATATTTAAGACCGTAAGAGCATTATTTTTCGAAAAATAGTTTTTTAAGCACCACTCTAATAAATATTAGTTTATCAGAAAAATACTTAAGCACACCTGAGGGGGAAGAAGAGAGGAGGCATGATACAGAGTGTGTGAATCTTTTTTCTTTATTTTTTACTTGCCTCAAGTAAAAAAAAAAGACTTTACATTATAAATTAGGTAGGCTTGTGTTTCATTTTTTTTTTTTTTTTTTTTTTTTGAACAACTAGAGTGGAAAAATTGCCACGTGACAAGAAAAGGACCTTTACAAAATTTCATATTTTTACAATAGTTTAAACATCTGCCCAAAGTGACAAAACTCAAAAATTGCGATATACATGTTTTGAAGTGGTTGTTTAATGGACATGGGGCAAAAATATGATGGAAATAATTATTTACTTGTATTATTTTTCCTAATAATAAATGACACAAATCCAGTATCATTACCATCAAATCTTTTGATAAAGGTAAACTACCCTATGTAGCACAGATGTCTATTATAATCTGTAATAATGCTTGATGTGATATTCATTTCTTGTGCTCTGGATAAGTGAAGCACCTTAATCATTTTGTAGCTAATGATGGGCCTACACAGTAATTGATGATAGAATGCCCCAGTTACAGCGAGTGGAATCAAATTAAACGGACAAATAACCTATGCAAGCAAAAAACCTCACTTTGAAAAGATGTGATAAAGTGTAATCCGGGCTGTTTAAAAACTTGAGACTAAAATGACTAATTACAAAATGATGAATAATAATTATAATAACATTAAACATCCAATACAATTTTATTAGCCTTGATTTACACACCAGATTCCAGATAGATTTAGTTCTCAACAAGAAAAAATTAATTTTGTAGATCTTGTGATAATCCCTTTTCACGGTGTCATTTCGAAAACACGAAAATACCCTAAATATTTTTTTAGCTGTCTATTCTCTCTTTTCCCTTAATACGTCATGTCTATTTCATAATTTATTCTTTTCCATAAATACACAAAGTAGTAAGTTATTCTATACATATGCTCTGTTTCCAAAAGTTGATCTCTCGTCGTTTATATAATATATATATTGGCCACTTTATTATTTCTATGATGAAATTCGAGTTCTTTCTTCACAGAAATAATATAATAACTATTACTAAGTAATTTTATAATACAGTATCGAATAAAATACTACCTAGATTTTAATAATATGTAATTTATTTTAAAAATGGTGAAGAAATCATATGAAAGTGGTAGCCTGTGAGTATATAACATATAAATAGAAGTTGGTATGATTGTCTTATTTTCCTAACTACCTGTAATGTTCCACGAACACCACCTACAGACGGAAGCAAAGGACCGGAGTAAAGTCAATAAGAACACCTTTGGATTGGGGGTACAACCATACACTAAAACATATATTCTGTAAGGGATTACATTTAAAAGGACGTACATACATTTGAGTATTAAAATATACAAACTCGTAAAACACAAGGTACCTACCTATCTATTTAAAACAAATCCCTACGTCATGATTTAAATGTAAATAAAAGACAATACATAACACTACCGTATGTCGGTTTTGTTTTGGAGGAAAGGCGGCGTAATACAATAAATGGTCCACAAGCGAATCTCGTAGCTTGGTCCTCGAGTTGTATGAAGTAAATAACAAAAGACACACAAAATTCGGCTCGTGGGCATAAAAAGACTTTTCTTCGTATTACGCGGCACTCATTAGAACATGGGACTCTTTTTTTTTCCTTTTCGAGCACATTATAACATGTAAATCTTCCTAGACTTATTTTTTTTCTTTCCAAAATTTAGAATTCATGTTTTCCCCACAAATGTAGAAATGTGTTGACTTTTCTAGAATGTCTTCTCATAATCCCAGTTTATATACGATAATTTTAATAATATTTGATTGTATTCCAGGAGCTGTTTTAAAATTTTGGGATCCACCGTTTGAGGGTTGTTACACTAGGAACCGTAAGTAGACACCGTGTTTGAAAGTAACGGTAAGCTTTTGAGGAAAGAGACTTCAGCATCAGTCTTTTAAACTATTTTGTTAAGAAAAAATCCTCCTCATTACATTTTCGGAATGGCGAAATTATTCTTCCCACTGATAATAATATCAGCTTACAAATTGAGATTTAGTAAATATCTTGTCCAGTTCTCCTTTCATCGTCTTCGATACATTAAAAAATTAGATTTGGATTTTAAATAATCTTTTATTTTCCGATTGAAGGTTTCAATCGTTTTTCATTAAGATAAACTATATATATTTTCGTTTATATCTGCATTCTAGGAATTGACGTTCAAGTCCACATACCATATATATGAAGTACATTTTTCCTTAGGGTAAACACATTTGTGTTTGAGTTGATTTTACGTTGGTTTGGGATGATTTGTCTAATTCAAAGAGGTTATTAATAGGAATGATAAAAATATGAATCATTGAAAAAAACTTTTTATTGCAATAATTAGTAACAAAAATTTGCATCAATCTTCTTCAAAATAGTGAACCATCTTAATTCATTTCGTTCTCCTTTTGAAGCTTGATTCTCAAATCGGAAGCTTTCTACATTTAAATTAGTATGAGACCTCAAAATAGACAAGATTTCAAAATCCATTGCACTCAAATACTGGATAGCTATAAGTTTTTATCTTCTCATAACCTTTGCATCATACTCTATATTGTACGAGTGAGCATCATATTGTT
Organism: Lepeophtheirus salmonis; assembly: GCF_016086655.4. Taxonomy (NCBI): domain Eukaryota; kingdom Metazoa; phylum Arthropoda; class Copepoda; order Siphonostomatoida; family Caligidae; genus Lepeophtheirus; species Lepeophtheirus salmonis. The sequence goes on from NC_092584.1 coordinate 22,285,843, forward strand.
GAAAGCATTCAGCTCTTAGTTTTGAGCCCGAAGACACAATGATAATGAGTACCTACCGGTTTACCATCATTGACTCTGTTTTTATTTAATAAATAACTACAGGTCGAATCAGATCTTTTTTACCAAAATCCCATCATTTTGAGTGGTTTAATAGAGCCTCAAAGACAAACACTGGAGATTCTCTTGGAAGGAAAAAATTAATCAAACTTTGTGGACAATTGATCAATCATTGTTCCAAAAAAAATGTACAATGGTATTCCTCAATTTATATGAGTTAAATAAATTTCATTTAGAAGTTTATTCTATAAAAGTATTTAGGGTCCACCCTGTATTTTCATGGATATCTCCAAGAATAGTTGAAACATGTGGATCTTGTAGTTGTAGCCTCATTTGAGCAGTTTTAGTACATAGCAAATTCTATTTTTTTTTTTTTTTTTTTTTTTTTTTTTTTTTTTTTTTTTGCAGGATCTTTGTTTTCTTCTCTTGAAATAACGTGCATATTGCTTAATAGAGCGGAAACGATCGAAATTCGTAAGTAGTTGGAATGCAAGCCGCCCTAATTTACAAATAGTATATACAACATACTTAGAATACTGTTTGAAATGCGTAATGTTATATATTTATACATAGATAGAAGATCAGGAGTGGGGGGGGATGGGAAGCGTTTCACTCTGTTCTATATAACTTTATGTAGTTAGTTGTCTTTTTGGATCACACAATGTACTTCAGAGAAAAAGGGGTATTTTCAACTGATAAAAAACAATTCATTTCCTTCCATTTTCTAGGAGATGTAACATAAATATATATATGTACAACCCATGTTCTCAAATGATCAAAGAAAAGAGGGAAAATCAGTCAGCTGGAATGACAGAATTATAGTCAAGCAGAAAAATATTATTTTTGTGTGACGGAAAAGAAATATTATATTAATATTAAAAAAAGAATTTATTTTATTTAAAAAATTGTTATCCCAGAAGAATTATCCACCCGCTCTCAGCACGTCATAAAACATGCTTCATTTCTTGCTTGACCTCATAAATTGGAATAAAGTGACATAAAGGAGGGAAATATACTCTAATATGTGGAAATTAAATTATTTATGAATGCTGTTCAACTTCCCTTTGACTGGAATTTCACACTTTTAATCTTCAAATAAAGACATTTTTTAACAAAAAAAAAAAAAAAAAAAAGAGTATAAAAAATATAAGAAGGGGAGGGAAGGAATTTCCACTGAGGGGGTTGAGTGATCATAATTTACAAAATGGAGGAATGACTTCTTTAAAGTGTCTCGTTTTCGTGGGTTTTTGAATATATATGTGGTGTACAAGATTTGATGTATGTATTTATAATAGGCTGTGAAAAGTAACGATTTGGAGGGATATCTAACCCGTGGACGCATTGAAGCCGTTCAAATGTGGCCCACTATTCATTCTCACTTTAGTAGTATTGTTTTAGCAAAGTTGATAGAATATCCTCAAAATACGTAGATCGTTCATAATACGTACAAACATTGAAAAATGTTTGCCGTCATTTCCTGATATTTTAGCAGAGTTTCTAGATTTGCTTTTTTGAAGCCGTTTGCCCTATTTGTTTATTTGGATATAAGTTCAAATAAATTTCTATAAATATTTCTATGGTATTTGTGGATCATTAAAATATTTCAAGTGTCAATGCAGCCACTAGACGCCTCGACATCCTCGCTCTAAAGTGTTACGTTTTGATAAAAAAAAATAGTCTTGACAAACCGATTTATAAGTTGCTCAATCATGGCTGCAAGTGCTTAGCTCCCGCCCCTATTGATTGAGTTTTAGAGTAACCTCTTGGTTTTTTAGTTTAGAAGATGTATTGATTCTTGGGGTTTAGCTTAGTAAATGTATTCAAGCTTGGATTTTAGTATCGAAAATGTTTTGAATCTTGGGTTATGGAACGACGTAGTTCAAGAGATTAGCAGCGTATGGGGAAAATTATTCACTTGAACACCTTATGCGTAAATTCGCTTACTGGTTGTTCCTAGAGGAGGAAATGTATATTTTGTATATGGACGTCAAAGAAGATTCCTAGTTCAGATGGAGTAAATGTAATAACATAAGTTTTACTTTTACTTAATGAGTCCAACTCAAACCCCATTAATGGAACCTGTACAAAATTCTTGGGGTTTATCTTAGAAAATGTATTGATTCTTGTGTTTTTCCTTTAAAATAAGCTTATGTTTACAATTACTTATTTAATTCAAGCATATATATGAGTGGATGCAGTCTTGTGCTTTATATTACATAAAGGTTTGAAAAAGTTTTGAATGTGGTAATTATGTTTAAAACGTTTTAATATTCAATGAAACATTTTCAAACTATTTTGACGCTATGACCACCATATTTCAGGCTTTTAGAATTTAAACTACTATCAATATAAGACATTTGTGGATGTTTTGCAAATCCATTCATGTAATATATAGTCAACAGTACTTGCTCAATATGTCAAAAAAGCAAAGGAAATTAGTTTAGTAAAACTGGATTTAATAAGCATTTAGAAGAAAATGTAGTTTATGGGATTCTAGAATGCTTAGAATATGATATTTTCTTGCATATAAAGGAACACAAATGGAATAACGAATTAATGACGGCTACAAGGGTAAATGGGTAGAGTGAAGAGCTGCAGGGACTATAATTCTTAAATAGAGATATGAAAAGAACTCATTATATCAATAGTCTTGAGCTGATGTTTTTTTTCACTATTTACCCGCACAAAAGAACAATAATACGTAGTATTTCAATACAAAATTTAGGTTACCGTGTAAATAATATCAGATTATATCCGAAATAGTATTTGTGTATTAGTTAGCATTTCATGGACAAAGGATTTGACTAATGTATACAAAAATTTGTATATAGGTTTATTTTTTATTTAGATACACAAAAGTGATAATTTGTATGAACATAACATCAAAAACCTTTATTGGGGAAAAATAAATATACAGCGTAGGGCAGCAAACGAAAGATGGATTTATAAATATATCAATAATTTTATATTTTCAAAAATAGGCAAAAAAATAATGTTTACAAAACATGTAGACAAGGTTTTTGCAAAACTTTTTTTACTGAATATGTTCTCCTTCATTATCAATTACAGCCTTTACTCGTAGACCCTGAAGGCCATGCAGGGGTTGATGAAAAACTCATCTGAGTTGTCACTATGAGGACTTCAGTGAGTCCACATTTGGTTGTGAGGTCCTGGTTTCCCTCTCTAAAGTACCCCAAATAGAAAAGTCCAACGGGCTCAAATCTGGTGAAAAAGGGGGCATATCTCTTTAGTCCAAAATCGAGCCATTTTATCTGCGCAGGACTTTTGGCACTTGGTGGACGTGTGAGAGAGGACGTCGTCCTGAGTCCACACGTAGTTATCCTCCGAGTAGTTAGTCTTAATCCATGGCAATATGCTATACCTAAGCACCTAATAGTAGGACTCCTGGCTGATTTCTGTCCAGCCTTGATAAAGAATTGAAGCATCTTCTTTCCGCCAGAGGCCTCTTGGACCTCTGATTTTGTTTCTATAAGCTAGTGGTTGTTCCGGCGGTAGTGGAGTTGCTCAACTGTGAAAATCTTCTTGTCCGTGAAAAATTTCACAATTTACCTTGCTCGAGCTGAGGATTTTATATAACTATCGAGCCTCCTGGCTTTCATACCTTGTGGGGGTCATTTTGTAAAAAAACTAATCCTAGTTTGTGCCTTCTCTAGCCCTTCTGGTTTTTCTAGGAGCCACAGAGAAGTCCTTGGTGAGCCGATTCGTCGACTTAGGGGGATCCTTCTTTATATTATTCTTCAAACTTAACAAGAACTTCGTGTCCCTCTTTAAACTATGCCCTCCACTCCCGGACATCCTAGAGGCGTCTTCCCCATTTTTTTTTTCATCTTGACCAACGTAAAAACCAAGCTCCTAGAAGACTTAATAAAGGTCTTAATTTTCATCACATCAACTCCAGCATTTAGGAGAACTGCCTTTTTGCTTGTTGCACGCTCACGACGATAAAATGACTAAATGATTAGTGTAGTTTGTTTATGTAAAAAGGACGGTGGAAACCGATATAAAAAAATAATCACTCAATATTTTGTAGTAATGAGAAACTGAATATGAATTAATGGTTTGTTTTTTAAGGCCCTGCCCTGTGCCCTGTATATACCCTAGTTTATCAAAATATAACAAAAAAATTAACTAATTTAAGAAAAAAATCAATGAAAATTAATAAAAGCTAATTTAATAATAAAAAATGACTTGGGAGGTCATCTAAGGCCGATGCCAACGACGATTTAAATAGAAATAAATATTTCAATCGATGTATATTGATTAGGCAAAGTGTGTCAGTGTACATGAATGCAAAAATAGTCATATCCGATCTAAGAAATAACAATGTCAGGGGCGTTGCTGAGGGTAGTCGGTAGAAGGAGTTTTTGTTTTGGAATAGAAAAAACTATCGCTCTGGAAGAAAAAAATGAGACACCGAGGTTAAAAATTTTAATGATTTTTTTATATATAAAAAAATCCATTCCACTAAATTAGGCCGCTGAGCAAAAAAATTAATTTTGAAATTTTTCAAAAACCAAGTCACGCTTCACCCAGCCCCCACCCCCAAAAAATATGAATACATCATCTTGAGGAAACCCCTCTGAATGTAGTTGTATTAATGAAATCTCACAGCGTTTTCCCACGTTGCATGTAGTGTGTGTATTGTGTCTAGCTAAGGCTCAGCCAGGTAGTGATTTAAAGACTAAATCACTCCCTTATAACGAAATATTTTTATTCTGTTCTCCAACTACTATTAATTTTCTTTCATTCTTGAGGAAAGAACATCCAAGTATTGAGTAACTATGAGTGAGTGTGCTCATGAAAACGGTGACTAACACTGATGATTTCTTAGGGAGTTATCTTCTAAATAACTTAAAGAAAATTTGTTTTTATGCCGACACCTCAATATTTCAGGGAATACCGGGTACTAACTCAATAAACAGAATTATAATCTAGAAAATTGGCTTAGATTTAATAATATATTGATTAGTTTATTATTATTTTATTTTATTTGCAAATCCCACTAAAATGCTAATGTGTTGTATACGAAAGAAATACAAATCAAATCTCACATTTCTCTTGAAAAATGTAAAGTTTCAAAATCTTAGGACACCCTCTAAATATTCAAAGTCATTGTTCAATATTTTTTTATCATACTTGTTGATCAAATTTAACAAATTCCTTTACTTTCCAAATTTTTACATTTTCATAAAATAATGAACATGCTATTGTACACTCTGTTTATAGAAGTGCGTTATATCTCATTACGCTTTAATTAATTACATCAGTATTAAATGATAGGTACTTATCAATCCTTAATTTTCAAAAAAAAAAAATCAGCAAATACATCATTAACGCATTGATCATCTATGGAATAGTCAATCATTGAATCAACCACATTGAATTTAAAAAGATATATACAGAGTGCTACAAAGTTGTAATAATTAGCTCTATAATTATTTTTCGGTTAACTAAACTTATTTTTTGTTAACAGTTTCCTAGGAACAATTGTATACATACAAGAAGTTGTAATATTTAAACATCGAAATATAACAAATAAGATCATGGTCCGCTATTCAAAAAGCGTTGGATTTTAGACGAAGGGGCCTGTATGTATCTTCATAGTTGATTGTAGCTCATAATAGAGATGTAAATCCATATTTATAGGTCTTGTGCCTTTTTAAACAAGGCTCATTATAGTTAATTTGAGCATAAATAAGTTATTATTTAGTTGGCCATTATTCAAAACCCCTAATTGAGATATATTTTATTTTGGTAGATATTTTATGTTTGAAAAACTTTAATTCTGAGAGGTACAACAATGTTTATGAGATCATAAACTGTCAATTTTCTTTAAACATTCTATTATTTACATTATATTGTTTATGGGGCTTATTAGATACAGTTTTGCTCTTACGTTGTTGTTGTTGTGTTTTTTACTTGAAGGCCTTGTACTAATAAATCCACCCATGCAAAAACAATAAACTGGTAGTTTGGAATAGAGAGTGGCTCACGATTCATTTTTTACGAGTCTTGGTTATGTATTCAAGTTTTTCATCTCAAGCCTGTTCAGTCCCCACTAAAGCTTTTCAATTTGTGTGGGGTTCGTGGAGTGAGTCAGAGTCTAAGAGTTGGATATCCATCATTCTAAATAGTTGGAATAAGGGGAGCGAAAGTGAAGTTAAAAAGAAGAACAGATTCTATATACTAATTAGTATTTTATAACGTCACGTACAATTTTATCATCAATCGGGGCTTGTTCTTTAACATGGCCCAATTTGTAGCGCATCAAAAAATACGAGAAATAATGGTGAGTCTCCATGTTCAGCGACAAATGGAGAAACATGAGGTATTTAGTCTTTGACTAATTATGGTATGTTTTTCCACCATAAAATTTATTAGAAATTTGATGTTTTTGGAATTTTGTTTCTAACTCTTCTGCTTTCCCTTCAAGCGAACCACTCTCAATCATTTTGGAACAGGCGTATATTAAAGCAAAATGGCCAGAAGTCAAATAGTTTATGGCCAGATTACCATGCACATTCATAACATAGTTGCACATTACTAAATGATAATGAATAATCCGTACAAATGAAAGGGTGTAGGAACCAATAGCTGAACAGAGGCATGCAGAGACCAAACAATTGAATCTTAATGGAGAACAACCTTGGGAATGAATCATTTCAGGTTTGTACTCACCTACCTTGACGGTCCTGTTCTTTGAAAGTCTTAAGAACAACCCCATCACTACTTTTGAAGGGAGGGATAATTTCTTTTTCTTTGAATAGGTTATTAAATCTAATTTATTGCTAATGGTTTTATATTTCATAACCAAAAAAAAAAAAAAAAAAAATAGAGAGAGAAATAAAAATGAAAAAAAGATAAACTCTTCCCCAAAATATAATTATTATTCTTTTTCTTAACGACATTAAGGCCTTAAGGCAATGACTTCATTTTGTGTTACGTGTTCTAATACTATATTCGTTAAATAAATAGCTTTAGTTGCATGTAATAAATTGTAAAGTCTTAATTTTGGGTCAAAATAAAAGAATGAAGAAAAATATCTGCTCATTTCTTCGCTTTGCAAAAATTATTCAAAAAGATAGTGAAATTGCATTTTTTATATTTGATTTGATATACATATTTATAATTAGTTTTTTTTTTTGTTTTTTTCGTAATACGATTTTATATATCATATCAAGTGATTTGATATATTTGGCTCGTAAGAACAAAAGTAATCTAAAATTTCTCCAAAAAAAAAAAAAAATGGGGATGACGTTTGTATTCTTGGACAAATGATTGTTGATTTCTATGAACAAGGATTATTGTATTAACCCTCTGGGTGTGCCGTAAATGGGACTCTTAAAGTAGGCAAATTTGATTGTCACAATAAAAAAAGGACAAATTGATGGATTTTATTTGAATGGGGTCATATCGGGCCGAATATAAGTCGTCTCTTCAATCAAATAAAGTCTATAAACTATAGAAAAACTTTATGAGTATCTATATCATCCCAATAATTTGAGTAAACACCCTATAATTGAATCAAATATGCCTATGAAATATTGGGATGTACCGGGACAGCTGTTATTATCTACTCAAATCTATTATGCCAATTTTGAGTGATTAAGATTCATTTTAATACAATTATCCTAGGAGCAATGTTGTAGAACACATAATTTCCTGTCAATTGCTAAGGAAAACATTGTCTCTTTGTACTGTGTAAATTAAGAATCTTACCACGGGAGCAGACTGGTACCTCGAGAGAGAGAGGATTTACATTGTACATGTTTTTCTTAGGAATTTTAATTCTTACAAATTGTAACAAAACAGTATATATGTACATATATTAAGTAAAAAATATATTAGAATTTTATCCTTTTCTAACACGCCACAAATATATGTCCCGTCAACACAAAAGAGGATATTCATGAAACATGAGTCTTAATTATTAGGGATATGTCGGTTTCAAAATTTTGACGTACCGTACTAAGTTTTAGGACCAGTCCGAAGGGGAAACTTATTTAGTTCTTCAAACAATTTCTACCTACACCCTCTAAAAAAAAATACAATCCATTTGGAATAGGTTAACATCGACATGACAACATTTTATGAAGTTAAATGTGTTGCAAAAATTATATTTATGAATCCCATAAATCTGAATAGTGGAGATGGAGTCGACGTAGCTTATAGACAACACGCTCAGGACACATTATTCTATTGATTTCAATGTGCGTGTCTTCGCGTCCTGGTCATTCCAAGTGAAATACTTTATGTATATAGACTTCACACGAGATTCTTAGGTTATATGGAGTAATTGTAATACTATAATATTACCTTATACTTAATCATTGCAATTCCATCTGACCAATGAAAGGAACATTTAAAAGAATAGTAAAGAAAATTGGTCTATAGAGAGATCAAACTTGCAGTATCTTATCATTATTTTTAATAATGAGGTTGTATTACACAACCAAACGATAGCTGAAACAAAAATAAATCCGTTTTCTGCCTATTCCATGTCTCTAATTGTGAAAATATGTGAGCAAGACAAAAAAGTCAATGTGTGCGATCTCTGGTGTCAGTGCCAAGAGGCTGCAGAGACCATTGACATCTCTATCCAGACTACCTACAACATCGAGAAGTCCAAAGCAGGCCCATACAATTAACAAGAACCAAAACTTCTGATGAGCCGCCATGTGGCCCTTCTCAACCCCTGGGCTTTACAGTTTGGGCCGTCTTGGAGAAGAATGTCTGCCGGACCTCTCAACCAAATTTGGATTAGCTCAGATCTCCCAATTAATTCCTTGCGTGTCCTTAAAGTTAATGGCTGAGAAGGAAGACATATTGAATAAAAAATATACACTGCAAGAAAACTTTGGAAAAAAATACTTTTTCGTCATTTTCATCAATGTTTATGATTTTATCAATATTTTTTTACTTTAACCCGAAGAAATTTATTATCAAAAAAATAGATCCATCAAAAAAAAATTTAATTATTTTTGTTTTAAACTCCATCTGTTTTGTCCAGGCTTTATTTCAAATATCATGTTTCTCTCTGGCTAGTATGAGAGATTGGTATTTAATTCTTTTAGAATGGTTAGTGTTCTATCCTGAAGACGCAAGTCATTCCTCCTAGACAGAGATTAATTGGAAGTTTGTTCTCAACAAGAAAACGACCCAAAATAAATAACCAAGCTCTGCAAAAACTTCTTGGAAAAGAGAGAAGCCTCTCACGTCTGATCTATTATGTAATGGCAAGCTCAATCTCCTGATTTGAATCTAATAGAGCTATTATGTGTTCATTTATACAGAAAAGTTCGGGAAAAGTGCTCCAGAACTAATTGGAAGAGCAAGTACGCCAAAAGTCTGAAAAGCGGTTATAGCGGCGAAGGGAGGATTTTTTGATGAAGATCATACTTAACCAAAATACTTTGATGTTCTACAAATAAATGTTTATACCCTTAATAAACCTTATATTTCTTCATTTTAATAGACTAATTCCTGTGTTACCTGATGACATAGATATGTAGAAAAATAAGTGAAACTCCATTTTGTTTTCCCAAACTTTGTCTTGCCAGAGTAGCTAAATATAGTAGTTAAACATATCACAAATTGTTTTCGCGTGTTATTTTCTTAATTCCATAAAAATCAAGTTTTTTGTAAATAAGTAATATAAGTAGGCATGTTTTGAGTCCCCACTTCGTAAATTGACACCAAATAAAAATAATTCTTGTATAAATTGAGACTGGAAACATAGTTCCACAATTTGATAGCAATTAAATTTGGGTCTACGGTCGTATATAGCGGTCTATATGGAATTATCGGTCAAAATAGTTATACAAGAAATCCCTTCAGACCGAATCGATAAAAAATTTGATATTGGACCGAGTGTTAACACTATTATAGGCCAGTTGGTTTATCGACTTTTTTCGAATTTCGATTGGAGCTAGTGCAGAAAAGTTGTGATAGGGTGTGAAATTATCTATGACAAATTGCATTGTCCCTTGATGTAATCTTTGGGTAGCAACCCTCAATCAAATTTTGAAGAAATAAAAAACTTCTTACGTAGTAAACATAGACACTTAGAAGGCATTTTTAGTTATTTTGCAATAAACTATTTTTGAAAGACATTTTTCTAACCAATAAAAAGTATTTACCAATTATTTATATATATATATATATATCATTATTCTAAGGAGAAAAATGATGTTAATATTTTTATATTTTCATTAATTACAGATAAAAATATTATTACGTTATTCTTTTTTCTTTTTCTTTTTTATCCACAAGATAGTTTTAGCAAAAAAAAAAAAACTTTATTAACACTGCATAGATGTTAGAGCAATGCCTAGCCTAGTTAACTAATGCAAAATAATAATTAATACTTTATTAAAATCTTTATTCTCTAAATAAAGAACATGATGGAGTTATGCTGAGGTTATTTTCTCAGCAATTGACAACTTTTCTAAAGTAACGTAATCGAATTTCAAAAAAAGTATAAAAACAAACCGCCCTAATGTTATTCATCAATTTTTTTTTTTTTTTTTTTTTGAACAAAATGAATTAAGTATGTATGCCAATGAAGCACTTAATATTGAATAATTAGCTGATTGGAACAAAAAATAAAAACACAAAATTTCATTAATTAACTTTGCAATGTAATTCATAAAAAAATAGAATAGAATATGGTTACGTGCCAGAGGGGGCTTATAAACCATTCAATATTCATTAATTAGGAGGAGGAATGAGGTATAAAGGTATCCTGTGGAGCGATAGATCATCAGCAGTGCACATTTGGCCAATCTTTATCTTTATTTAACAAAGACTTTTGCTATATATTTATATACTGCAATTTATTCATAAAAAGAAATATTGGCAGTTGTAAAAAAAAACTTTTGCAAAAAAAAGGGTATGCATATTTACTTTTTTGTTGTTCTTTGCTAATAGAAAAGAAAAAGAAAGAGTTAGTCATTATTGGAGGCTCAATTCAGGTATGAAAGACAATATTGATGACTCAACAATTCATTATTCAAGTAATTATTTAACCACGTTGAAAAGGCAATGCTTTAATTTAACATATATTGTGTTTCTAGAAATAAAAGGACGGATAATTTATGTATCATACAGGATCGATCACTACAATTGAAACAAACTTTGACTGAATACATATCTCTTATGAGTGATTCATCAAGGACGTCCGCAGAATTATATATATATTTTTTTTTTTTTTGAAAAAAAATCCAAACATTAAAAAATTAGAAAAGTTCATAGCTATTCACAAGAAATTTCATAAGTGAAATTTTTTGGAGAAACATTTCCAATATAAAATTTGATTGAATAAACATTTAAAATTTAAATTTTTTGTATACAAGTTTCAAATATTAAATTTTTTTGGAAAAAAATTCAAAAATTCATATCTATGTCCCCATTTAAATTCCCTAATAATGCCACATACATCAAAATTACATTTTATCTCAATTTTAAAACTGTTAAATCGATATAATTGTTTAGAAAATGATCCCAATGAAATTATACTTCTTATGTTGGGGTTTTTTTCTTGAAGTGCATGTTGATACTAGTTAGAAATTGAAGACAGTCATGAGGAGATTTTCATTATAAAAACAACTTCAAGTATGCTTAAAGCTTAAAAAAGTTCATTTAGAGTTTGATGTTGCGAGAAAACAGTTGTGTGTTACAACGATGCATAATGGAAGTAAAAAAATAGAAAACCCGATACATTCTTCGACCACGGGGAAAATGACGCGCAGTTGGCTAAATAAATGTGTATTGTTTATGGACACAATACAGTATAGAATACAAATGGCTCCATTGATTCCGTTCTGTTAATAGGTAGGGACGTCCTAACTGTAGATAAAATAATGGAAATCGTCAAGTTGTCGGAACGGGAGTCCTTATTCCATTGACCAGGAACTGCAAATTAGTCATGAAAAATGTTTGAAACCATCTAAATCGGATTATCCTATTCATGTTAACTTTATTGTCAAAATAAAGTGAAAAAAACACTCAGAAAAACGCTATTATTCCGCCTTATATAAGACCTTTAGTTTTACAATTACTCCATCCTAGGAATTGTCTTTGAAGTCCATGTAGATATACATTCAATTATTGAAAACGAATTGAAAAAATATTCAACCCCTTTTTGGTAATATTTACTTGTGACGACAAACACGCACATTCATCAGAACTCCAACGTAAGATAGTGATTGACCGTATTTCCAAGAAAACTTTAGAATTTTGCCTCTAGAATGAAATAATCCCCCCCCCCCAAACCATTACAAAAAGGAAATTATAGTGTCACACCTTCATGTAGTTTCGCCTTTGAGCTTTTGATGGCTCATTTATCTAAAATAAATATGTATATCCTACGAAAGATTGTGATTTATCATAAAATCAACTAAGCTGAAATTAATCAACCCTTTATTCATCAATAGGGCAATCAAATAATTTATTTGTGAGCCATACTAATTATCCAATGGAATAACCATATTTTTAAATTTCCCTGTAAAAAAAAAAAAAACTCTAAATAGCCTATGAAAATATTTTTTAAATGTTTATATAATTTTCTTGTTGTGTTTCTCAGCCTTTATTACTGGAAATATACCTCTATAAAGCTCTGACTTACGGTACATGGGCATAGCAATATGTAAATGTACATATATATAAAAAGGTTGTAGCAGATGGTTAAATAATGGGGTTTTTTTTTTTAAATAAGCAACCTTTATATACTATAACGTAGTGTATATGTTAAACTTACTTTCTTTAAGATAAGTAGTTTTTTAGGTATAGAAAAAAACCAACTTTGTATAGAAACACACAACTACAAATCCAGTCCTACTAGGTACTAGTGATGTCACAGATCGCTGGCTCAAACCAGTTTCCGAACTCCTAGGTACCATTTTTCAGACTCTGAAGAACAGTGGTTCTCAGAATGACGGTATTCCCACCCCTTGGGGTGCTTGAGATTTTAAAAGAATATTTACAAGTCGTACATAACTCAGGGGCGTCAACAGGAGGTAAGATGGAGAGGCTGTAGCCCCCCCCAATTAAGGATTTTTTGTGTTTTAATAGAAGCTTGATTTTTTTTTTTTTTTTTAATTTTATCCAAAAAAATTATATTAGAAATTTTTTGAAAATTACTTTTGTTCCGGTTCGAACCCCAAGTTATTTTGTCTACACCAATTTGGACTGGAATACTAGAATGTAGCGTATTATAGATGCGATTGGTTTACACTGGATGATGTTAGAAAGATAAGATTTCGTACTCAAAAAAACTATTTAGATAGTTTAGTGATTGTTTGACTCAATATTGCTTGAGTGGTCGTCAAAGTTTTCCTTTGAACCAGGTGAAAAGTAAGCCGGGCAACTAAAAATGTGAATAGTGTTTATGGTTCAGATACTCTAACAAACAATAACTCAGTATTTTGGTTTCATCCTTCGAATACTGTCCGTATTAGAACTTATAACAAAAAGAATAAATTAGTTTGATCCATTAAAAATCATATGTGTATCAGAGAGAGATATTTTTAGATCGAGAATTAACACAAGTAATGACCATTAGTTTTGGAGTGTGCCGTATTTATTCGGTTCAGCTCAGTCTAGTCTTAGCAATGGCCCTATCTGTCTTTGGGAACAGTCTTTCAGACTATTGTTCCTATAGGCCGTCTGTATTAGAACTGATTAAACAAAGAAGAAATATGTTTGAGTGATGTAATCAAGGATCGAATTTGATCAGTTTTTAGAACTGAACTATATAGGACCGATACTGAACTGAACGGTATTGTAGTCTTAAGTTCCAAAAAAGGACAAACCCAACACTCCTGAGAATAAAGAAAGATAATAGTGACTAAGTGAAGAAATGGGAATAAGAAAAAATGTTTTTCCGTCAGCGGAGGCAGAAAGGATGTCTTATATTATAATCAATTACAACGAATTACAATGCTAGAAATCTTTTTTACATAATTAGGCCTTTAAAAGATGGAAAATATTAGATATATATCCTACCAATCCTCATCTCGATATACACGAAAACAGTGATGTCAATTAGTCTATAGTTGGGTAGGTAAAATGAGGGGATTCATCTAGTGTGAATGTCTTTCCTTTCCTTCCGACAAAAAGAAGGAATCAGCTCAAACATCCTCTACCCGGTTTATCGCTCCTAAACTTTATATTCTACCTTATAAAGTTTAGAGATAAATCAAACATTACTTTATTTACAAAGATTTTTTGTCAACTCTCTTAGGATGCATCCCTCCACGACCATCAATAAAACAATAGGTACGGGCCTGTATCTACCCTTTTCTATACATTCCTGGTATTCGTGAATGAAAGAGAGAGAAAAAGGGGTAAGGAACTACAGCTGACGAGATTAGGACTCGAGACGAACATTTTATTTTAAAAAATATGCCCGAAAATATATCTTGCTCTAAAAAAAAAAGGCTGCCTTGAGCCCTTTCTTCTCGTTCCTTGTAGGTATTAATTAGGTAGGGCCACATAAAGTATCTTCACCCTAATCCAATAGCCTGATTGGAACTCTATAAAAAATGCTAAAATTTAGATTATAATCTGTTCAGAATCAGGAACCGTTGGAGCAAATAAATACATAGAACCCAGAACCGTAATTAAAGGATCCGATACATCACTAGTAGTTTGTAGGTATTAGCATAAACGACTTTTTGGAGATATAAAAGAGCCGATGACAAAATGAAGTCATAACTACTTACAAACTTGATAATAATAAAAATAAAATGAAGAAAATAAAACAAGAAATCAAATTGCAAAGATCTAATACCAATTTAATATCAATAATACTATAACCATTTCGCCTTTTTCAAATTGATTGAGACGGTTTTTGCAATATACATAATATAATAATCCCTTTTCTATGTATGTGTTTACCTCCATATTTAGAAGTAAATACAACAATATACATATATATATACTTTGATACGTATAAAAAGTCATATTTTGAATACAGTAGTACCTTGAGTTATGAGCAGTGGTGTATCACAAATGATAATCGTCTTGGAAGAATAAAATACCCATATTTGAAATATCGGTTCATATCGTTCTAAATAAACTATTTAAGAGCAAACTGAAAGAAAAAAACCTCTTGAACATTGCCCATTGGATTCTGAATGCAGGAGGTACTTCCTTGACTCGAGCTGCGTAGTTTTAACAACAATGTCTCCCAATAACCTTCCTTATAGGAATTGTTTCGGTGAAAAGGAAAAAATACCCAAAATTCAAAATTGGTGACGATGCGCAAGAAGAACCTTGATATAAAAGATGAAGCAATCAACACAAGAATAAGTTCACTCAAATCCCTTTACAACTGGTTTCGGTACACGTTGATATACACCAACAAGTCAAAAAAAGGGGACCGTTAATGTTTTTTCTGCAAAGAAGCTGTTGTTGAATCTTTGATCTATTTATTTTATATTTATGATCGACTAAGAACTTTAATATATATGGTAGAGAGTATCATTACAGATAGGTTTAGTAAAAGAGTCATATTGGTTCTTTCATCTTACTACGAGAGGAGAAAATGACTTTAAAGTGGAAGCTAAAATAGCAAGGACTCTCACAATAATTGATGCTTGCTCATCAAAAAGGACTCCTCTTGTTGCAGGTCTGAGCACAACAATCGTGAGACATATTGACTCAATGGACTTTTAATGGACACATTTCTTTCTTTCTTTAATATTTCTCATACGAGAAGAGAACGAAGAAGGGGAGATGAGATGATCTTGTTTTTTTTTAATCCAACGCCTTCATAGCAGTAAAAATAGTTTCTTTTAGTTATTTGCCTTCTCTCCTTTCGGCCAACTTATTCCCCACAACCTCGTTTACAGGAGCCAGAGCAAAACTCCTCGTGGGATAAACATTATGATATTCTGCTCTAGACAACAAACACTGCAATCTAGTAACAATCTTCTAGGCCACTCGCTCGAGATCGCTAACTCCCTCAAAACCATACAAAGGTTTGTGGTTCCATTGCTTCCTACCCAATTTGGACTCAATACCATGGCTATTTTCTTGTTGTGAGTACTTCAGAGAGCTTCAAGTCCTGAAATTATGCCCTATTGTTTTACATTCCTTCCAGATTGGCTGGTAGACCTTGAAGAGCCCTTCTGTGGAAAAGACCCAAGACGAGATACGATATTTCAAGTACATCTGTTTTGGTGTGAGGATTAGACACTCTTGATGACGTACTGTAATCTTTCTGTTTCTTTCACAGCCTCCTTAAATTGGTCTGTGTAGTCTTCTCAAAAGATTTTGTCTCTGATGTAGTGGATGCGGCAACTTTGAATGGGTCTTTGTTCCTTTTTAGATTGAATGAGTATTGTTGGAGGTGATTCTTCAGCATCACCAATAACATATTAAACACTCAATCATTTGTGAAAACATTGTGACAAGTTATTTTTCCCTTTTTCAGATAGATATATGATAATCAGCTCATTTCCTTCGTTTGGGGCCTAGCTTAGCCTATAGTTGGAAAGTATGTTCTTCACAACTTAGCCTGAACGCTATTCATTTCTCTCATCGACGACCACTGTAAACGATCTGACTTCTTTTTAGTTTTAGCTTCCAGTATTGCCCTCTTCCACAGGAACCCTATATGGGGGGCCCTCCTCTTTTGCATTTTATTAGATATACGGGACTTTGCCCCATCTTTTAACAACTTTTAAATCTTTCATGTGTTTTTAATAACAGGAAAATTTCATTTTTGTAATTTTAAGCATCTGTACAATTTTATGCATTTGGCCGATTATATAATAATATAAAAAACATTCGCAGATCAAGTGCCTCGCAATTCGGGGAAATACTGTTTCGATATGTATATATGGATAGACATACAGTATTGAAGTATTCAATAGTTAATTTTCGGGGAGAAAAATATATAGATATACAAATATACGAGTATATTAGAGTGATCACTATTTTGAAAATGAAATAGTATGATGGTTTCTATTTAAGGTAGGTAGGAATGCGGCATATATCTAAGGGTTACAAAAACAGTTTTGTTTTTTCACTAAGTTTTACTATTCAAAACTTGCCACAGTCATTTTAAAGATTTTAACTGATTTTGGTATGAGGTCCACAGAATTGATTTTATATATGCACAAACAATATTTCACTATTCACCCGTTAGCTATGGTCAAAGAAAGAGTCACATACATCCCCAATTAAATAACCAAGGATATTGTTTTTATCGACAATCTTTTTTCAATTTGATTAGAGCCTCACCCCTAAGAAATACTTCCTTCTTTCTTGAGACATTTTCAGAGTTGTTGATTGAATTTTTGATAATGAATGATGATATATAGTGTTGGATCGATCTTAGAATTGATTTCCTAATCATTCTACGGTCCTAAGGACCGATAGATTGATCTTTCAATCCTACGATTCTAGCTATCGTCTAAGTTGCTTCACTCCTAAAGAAAATAATAACTAAGAAAAAAAATAGAAGATAGCTGGAACGTATAATAATACGTTCTCGTCAAACATGTCCTACTTTTGATTTCAGGTATCTTGTCCCTTAAAAGAGGTTATTAACTATGATGAAACTTTGTTGACTCATATAGTAGTAACTACGTCATTTCACCTGTTGTAGTTTCCACAAAAGATGGATAAATACAAGTCCTAGGGCTTACAAATTTTATAAGGAGGGGATTGAGAAACCTGTGGTCTTTTCTGTTTTTGTAGACTGATCCAAGACTATAGATAGATAGATTTGTTTTGTTGACTCTTTGTATGTTTGTGTGTTGCAAGGGGAATTGGTTTGGCTCATATCTAAAATTCATTTAATATTGCAACCTCATACAAAAATTAGCCAAAAGTTTTAAATGTCCCTGGTAAGTTTTGGAACGACTTAGAGTGACGCGAAAGATTATTTTTTTAATCTTTAGACATGGAAATTTACACTAGATATGAACTAATATAGTGGATTCAAATGGAAAAACGGATATATAGATTAGGATATTATGACAGTGAATCCTTAATAATAAGAGTCCTCCCAAAAAGACCCATGAATGAATTTGTCCTTTATAACTTCTGTATTTTTGAAAAAGAAAGCGACACATAATCCAAAAATTAAAATTCAAAGCAATCCATAAAAAATTTCAAATATTAATTTTTTTGAAAAAAAAATTCAAAAATGCATAGATATTCGATTGAATGAAATTTTTTAGAAAAAAATTCAAAATTGAAATTTCAAATATTAATTTTTAAAAAAAAATCTACAGCATTCTGAAAGGGTTAATTTTTTTTAGACACAAAATTTTTTTAGAAACAAAATTCAATAATAAAATTTCAAACATCCAAAAAAAATTAAAAAGTCCATAGATGCTCAAAAATTCAAAAATGAAATTTTTTGGGAAAAAAAATTAAAAACTAAATTCCAAATATTAATTTAAAAAAAAAAAAAAATGCAACATTTCAAACGATTAAATTTTTTTAGAAAAAAGTTAATAATAAATTTCAAACATAAAAAAAAATTCATAAGTACATAGATGCTCACAAAAAATGAAATTTTTTGGAAAAAAAGTTAAAAAATGAAATTTCAAATAATAATTTTTTCCAAAAAAATCAGAAAAATTTTTGCGAAAAAAAAATTTTTTTAATTAAATTTCAAATATCTTTATTTAATTCTTTTCAAAAAAATTAAAAAATAACCAGCATTCTCAAAGGATTTTTTTTCCAAAAAAATTAAAATTAAAATACTTGAAATTTAATTTTTAATTTTTTTCCCAAAAATCCACAGCTGTTCACAAAATAAAAAAATTTTGGAAAAAAATTTCAAAAATGAAATTTCACATATCTAAAAAAAATTCAAAAATCCACTTTTGTTCACAAAAAATAAAATGTCAATGCATCTTCCCTAGATAATTTCAATTCATAAACATGATCGTTGAATGATTATGTAATAAATAATGCCTTTAAGTTATAATGTTTAATTCACTTAAATAAATTTTAAGTTTGTTCACCAGGACAAGTTTTGAAAAGAAGCCTTTCAGGCAAGACAAAACCATTTTTGAAATCCTGAAATAACTAATATTCATCCTTTAAATGGGCACTTTCATACTATTTCATATCAAAAATAGTGCTCACTCTAATGGTCAAACATATATGTGCCTATTTAGTAATGGTCTGTTAGAATGCTTTGCACTCTTTGACAATCCTCTCAGAGTAGGCAGACTATTTTAGATAGGTGCATACATACATCATTACGTAGACAACCAGTTTAATTAAAGTCGGTAACCAGTTATGTGATTCTTCATATATGTAGTCTAATATCAGTTGTACAATGTATGTTTATGATTATTTCTCAGTAAAATTAAATATATATTATATTGAATAGGTGTATCAAATAACTAACTATGTAATAATAGGTACTATTTATTGTTATTGGGGCTACGATACCTTCTTTTTTATAAATATCATCATAACAATAAATATACATATACCAAAATATGACAGGCCTTAGCTTCAAGGGATATTGAATATATAGAGTAGATATGTATATTGTACAGTCTGAAGAGTAATACTTCGGATTAAAAAACACTTTGAAGCAAATGACTTGGGCTAATTAAAGATAGGACGTAAATATAAGAGTAAATTAGCCAAACTTTTGGACACAGATCCGAAACCAAAATTAAATGGATACTTCTTTCGAATTTTATGAGCATTTTACCAAAAGTTTGTACTTAAACCAAATAGAATCAAGATTATCGTCAGATATCTACTGATTACTGACGCTGAAACAATAAATAACCCAATGTTATTTTTATTAGAAACCAAGTATTAGTTATTATTAGCATGATGGTTGTAATAATTTGGACAAATCATTATCTTTATTGTATTTGACAGCCTTTCCTACCAAAAGAAACAGAAAAAGCTATACAAAATGAAATGGTATTTGGCCATTTTTTTAAAACGATGAAATTATCTTCGATAATACAGGGTGGTCTATAGAAATCTGAACACTTACTAATTCAATAATTAATGAAGGTTGGCTGATTGAAATTAATTTATATTTCAATATATTAAAGCATAAACAATTAGTTATAAAACAAAACAAATCTGAGCTCTCACGCCTTCGTGCAAGTCGAGAAAATGACACTTTTCCATTCGCACCCTCCAATCAGTTGGGTGTTTCCCGTAGCACCGTCAGCAAACGTTGCAAAGAAAGAGATGCTCTGTCAAAAAGGCCAAACTGGATCCGGAAAAGTTAAGAAAAATACCCCAAGCCAATCCTGAATGAGATCTTGGGGTTCAACACCAGACTATCTAGAAAGCTATCAAAAAAGTGAGTTGAAAGAGGTTTGTGACTGTGGGGAGGCCAGTTTTGACACCAGCAATGAAAGAACCCCATTTCCTTCCTTGTAAGACTCTTTTGTGTTCTTGTGAACTCTTTTTGATACTTTTGGCCCTAAAATCCTAATACTAACTCCTCTATTACACCTTTTGGGTTCATGTCGAGGGAAGGTCTGCAGTGGACCTTAAAGCCACTATCAGCCAACATTGGGACGCCATGATAGAGGACTACATCCACAACAGGTGACAGGCCTTCCACCGCTAAGGCAATCATTAATGATTCAGAGAGCTCAGACACATATCAATCTATAGTATTTATTTTGTTGAAATTCTATTGTTAATTAATAAATTATATCTTGTTGAAGTTTAAAATTCAAAGTTTTCACATTTGAATGGACACCTCGGTATGACCAATGGATAATTTTGAGCACTTTTTCCCCTAACTGACTTTGTAATGAATGGTATGTTTAATGGGGATGTCTTTTTAGACTCTGCAAGAACTTCCCAATGGTATCCAAAAAATTAAATGAAAGACGTTGTGCCTACTAGTTACAAGTCAGTGACAAGACGTAGTCCAAATGTTGATTAGAATTAGAACAAGAACATTGAATGATTGGTCAATTGTAGGATACTATTAAACCTGTAAAAAAGCAATAATACAAATTATTCCAATAAATAACAAGACCAGATGTATTTTTTAATGGTACTCTATTCAAAAAAACGCTGTATATATGTTGTCATGAGTGCTGAAGGCGTTCATTCTCCATCATTAAATAAAGGCGCCTAATACGCAAGTATGTAAATCGGAAGAACCTCGGTGTTTTTGATATTTTACGGACGTCTATGGGCTATGACCCAATATTCAAATAAAATTAAATGCCGGAGTTATATTAGTCATAAAAACAACATAATAACCATGTTATATTAATGGATTAAAATAAAATGATAATGTCAATTAATCTTTGGTAATTGGAATGAGCAATTTTGTAATTTAAAAAATCAATTTTAAGACGAAGAAATTACACTTCTGAATTAGCTTATTGAAGTTTCACCTTGTACACCGCAACTAATATATTTACCACACAAGAGGTCCAATCAAGAGCAGGGTCTGAGACAAGTATCCCTCCTGAAACCGACCCTATGTACAAAACATATTATCTATGAATCTTGAGAGAAACATTGAAAAGTGTTTTGTAGAAGAGGTATTCACGAATAAATACAAAATGATAAAAAATGTTCCAGTATCTTATTATACCTAATTACTTATACTAATAAATTATTCCATACATAGTATATACCCCTTGACAAACACACCTGTCGGATATGATGTTATAATAAGAAGAAGATAGTAGAAAATGATGGATCTGTATGTTATTTAGTGGTGGGTCGATTTAAGTCGAACCGAGCCAAGTCAATAAAAAAAACATAGCTATGTATGGGCTCACTCAGGACCAGTTCTACAAAATTATTAGGGGGTACAACTCCCCCCCACACTCCAGATGGAGCGTAAGAGTTGGAAAAAATTGGATGTCAGTCGGAAATTAAACGCAGATAGTGAAGTGGGGTAAAACATATCCATAAAATTACTTAAACTTTAAGCTAGAAAATTTATATGAGTAATATTTTCTTAATTATGTAAAAAATTTAGCATTGGTAAATTTGAATCATAAGCTTTTATGAGCGTAAGGCACGGAGAACGTATTTAAAAAAAAAATGAAATTAAGAAACCATATTTTTTGGGTATGAATAACATAGTATTTGTCATTAAAATATTTAGTTAAACCGTTAAAATGTTATTATAGATACATATTTATCATATATATGAAATATTCGTTACTTTTAATGAATTTTATATTTAAAATAACTCCTTTTTTTAATAAAAAATATTGATGTGTACGTCTCACATATTGAAAAAGTACCTTACAAAACCACTTATAAACAAGTAAACTAATTAAATTCACCAAATCTCTAGTAAAAATTGCAAAATATACGAATAATTAAATATTTATGATTATAACAACAACAAAAAATGCGTTTAATTTCACTGGGTGTTTCAAAAGTATACTAAATAATAATTTAAAATGTAGCTTAAACAGTATTAAAAGCAGTATATAAGATTAAAGGTACAGAAAATCCCGGTTTACTAAAGCTGGGTTAACCCGTAACTTTTGTGAAAAGAAATTGAAATGAAGGCGGCCTTTTAACACACTACAGGAAAAGGGACAAGAAAATTAATTACAAAAACAAAAATTATTTATAGGAAAAGGTCTTTTATTATTTTTGAGAAAAAATAAATAATATAATATTAACCGAGGATTATTTTGTTAGAAAGAGCTTCTTCATATTAGAGTAAATAAATTTCCCATTCACTTTTTTAGGTAAGTTTATCTTATTCATTATTTGTCAAGCCGGATCATACGATAAGGTGTTGTAAAGGTGTGAGTGTATACTACAAACGCTTTTGAGAGAGTATTATTTATGCCCGGACCCGCCAGTTTTTACTACCTAAAAGGGAAAAACGCATCAATACTTTCTTGGCTTGTGTTGCACAATAGTAGTTGGAGTAATTTGTTCTGGTCTAGTGGAAGTGAATGATGCACCACGGATTGGTGGGCCTGTTGTTCAAAATGTCAAATAATCATGGAAAATATCGAGATAGACTGTCATGCTAGTAGTCTTAACATTGCTCTGGAGCTAAACATCAATCATACGCCATTTTGAACCGTTTTCATAGGGGGGTTACAAATAAAAACTCCAGTAGGGAGAAAACGCGTTTTCTCAAGACAACTCCAGGTTCTAGGGTCAAGGAAAATATCTCTGTAGAAAATTGCGAGTAGAAAACTGCTAGTGGTGAAAATGGTCATGCCATTTTCTAAGAATATCCCAAAACCTCGATCCACAACCTCTTTTGTGCAATCGAAGGACCTCTAAGATGGTTAAAGCCATCCCTGCCACTTCAAAAAGCATTTAGGACCTTTCCAAATACTTCAAAATGAGTACCAAGCCCATGGCTTTATAAATGACACGGCAAAGACCGAAAACAGAGTAAAAACCAACACTTTAAAAATCAAATAAACTATCTCCCAATACTTCAGAATAGACACTGGGCCTGTTTGTTGATTAAGGCTTCGGCAAAGCTTCGGCATACCCAAAATGTCATTCGAGTTGAACCGAGTCAATAATAGATGAACTCGACACAACACTAATTTACTTGTTGTTTGTATTTATGATAATATCTATGTAAAGAGAATTGAGTCGAGGGAGAAATATAATATTAAGTCCATCAAGTTGTTTTTTTTGTTTTTTTTTCATTCTCATATTCTTCGTCGTCGTCAATGACTGGCTTTAAAGAATCCCTTTGTGTTTGTATATATATATATATTTCATAAATGAAAAAAAATAAAGAAATATCAGGCATGAAAAATTCATAAAAAAATATTTATTAAATTAATATTTCGGGAGAAAGCTTGAGTTTACTATTATTTTATTTCTTCCCCTTCATATATAAGTATATATTTTAAACACTCCATACATAACATACATAGATGGGTACACTATTATTATAAGCTCTTAAAAGAATGCTTGAATAATAATAAATATTATCATTTTGATTAATTAATTACTTAATGTCTACTTTTCTTTAATTCATTTCCCATTATGGCTTTACATATATGAGAAATAAACGTCTATGATATAAAAAAAAAAGTACCCGTTGTTTTCTAATTTTGAACTTATATAATTCACATACGATTCTACATTTAGCTAGAGTTTAGAATCCCTGCTTGATTTAAGTGATTATACCATTAGTACTAACATGAAATCAATTATTATCCAAAGGATGGTTTTAGTAATGTGTATCTGCCGTTGTGCTAGTGCGATCGCTGTACGCTAGAGGGTGTTAGAAAGATAAACTTCCGTACGAAAAAAAGATAATTTAATTCCTAATTCATAGTTTGTCTTCAAGAAAAGGCGAAAACTCAAGCCAGGCGGCTCAAAATAGTGTTTATGGTCTTCATACTGTATCGTCCGATCATGCATGATTTTGGTTTCGTCGATTCCATTTCACTAATTTTGATGTCGAAGATTTAACACACTCGGAAAGGCCAATTGTCAAAAATGTAATGTAATAATGGAAATTGTCGAGTACGACCGTCATGTAAGCACTGTTTTGGTTACCTAGGAGATTATCATTTTTTTGGAGAAAAACAAGTGAACAAATAAATAAAAAATCTGATAGACAGAATGAATTATTTTTTTCTACACCTAATAACTCAGATATGATTTTTCAGATTAACTCAGTTTCTTTTTCATTATTTTGTTGTGAGTATCAATTTTGATTACTTTAAGTTAATTGGCGACACAAACGAGGAGCTATTATTTTTTTTTTTTTACTTTTCTTCGAAGTTGTGTAAACCTTGATATAGACCATGAATCCAGAAGACAATTATTTATTCAAGCTATTATTGATTGGGGACTCTGGTGTGACAAATCGTGATTACTATTAAGATTTGCCGATGATAATTACTCTCAAAGACACGTAAGAACAAATGAACTCGACAGAAAGACCTTCAAGATACAAATCTGGGATACTGCAGGCAAAGAAAAATTCAGAACTATCACGTCCAATTACATTCGTGGTGCATAATTAATCATCTTTGCATGTGAGGTTATGGATCAGAATTTTTTTTAATAAGCAATGGCTTCAAGAAATTGGTAGATACAAATGTAAAAATGTATACAAGCTTCTTGTTAGAAAGAAATGCAAAAGAATACGCTTATCAGTTTAATATGCCGTTTTTGGAAGCCTTTTAAAGAAATGCAACCGACTATGGCAGTGTAAATTAAAAACAAAGTTGGACCTCCTGCTCGCTCTGGACCATCAAGACAAGTTTAGACTGATTTGACCCCTGTTTTATACAAATCAAGTACTGGGTGATGCTAAAAATCTAAGTCGTCTCGAAAAAAGAATAAAATTTTGATAAAAATAATTCTAATTTGTTTTGAGGGTTGACGGCTCACATATTCAGTGTTCTGAACATTGATTGGTTTAATTATAATCTAAACGGTAATCACTTCTGAATCATTATTGCATAATAATTGAATTAATGAGAATAATTGTCCCAGAAGCTGATTTTAGTCATTTTTCCCTTTGCTTTTTTTTTATGAAAAGAAGCGTGTTACAATAAAAATAAGGATGTGCTACAGATTTCTGTAGAAAAATCAATTAAAACCTAACCGAACACACATCCGTCTACGATCTAGTCTCATCACTAATCATTTACCTAATTAAAACATCAAAAAACATATAAATATATATTATAATCTAAACGATTCTAATAGGAAAATTAGAAGAAAAAAAAAGAACAAAGAATCAAACATTCCTCAAGACTTTTACACGGACTTGTCTTGAAAAAAAAATCAACCCCCGGAAAAACCCTTTAAAAAACGCCCAGCTCATTAAGTCAAAACTCTTTATACATACATAGAGATATTTAGTACATATATACATTAGCGAAGGGTGTACCATTTCTAATTACATATTGTTGATTTGGGGTGAAATTTTTTTAAGGAATCTACGTACCTACGTACGTAGATTGCTTATTAAAGATATTTTGTTCTTCCCTTAAATCATTTTCTTTTGTAGGGAAGACTGTGTCAGTTGCACTCGAGACCCTGGTTTTTAGTCTCAAATTAGGAAGGACAAACTGTCAAGAAACTTATATAATACATATGTTACACCTTAATTATAGTCTATATAAATTGTTAACAGAATCAAAGTTTAGGGTACATTGTTTACGTTTGCCGGTACATCGTACATTAGCAGATAGGTTTCCGTGTAGGATTAGACAATACTTTTTTGATGTCATATAAGTTTCTCTTCATCTTACCTCTTACGTTTACTTTAATTAACAGTAACAGTTTATGGATAGATTTGTGACAGTCGTTATTCATTCAGTACAGTACAGTCTTAGAATCGGTCCTATCAGATCTTGAGACCGGTTCTTAAGACCTTCGGTCCTTGGACCTGTCAGTACTAAAACTAAGAAGAAATAAAGTTGATTCACGGGGTCAAGGATCGAGCTTTATACGATTTAGTTCTGATATGCAGGATTGAAATGGACCGGACCGGAACTCCCAGAGTACCTCATAAGGGATTTCCTTATTACTAAAAGGTTGGGACCATTGAATTTCAACTATACGCTGTCCCTTAATAAAGGCCCAAATTAAGTCAGGTAGATTAAACGGAATTTTTAATCGACAGTCAACACTCTTTAGTATTTCAATTCCTTCCAGAAATTTGAATTTTAATGCCTATAATTGACTATGAAATATTGTTCATCATTCTATAAGTATAATTGATTGAACCTTTCAATACATGATTATTGTAGGATTCGTGTAGTTTTCATAGAAAACTAAACTAAATCCCGACATTGGCAAAATACAATTCAACCAAGATTAATGGAAATACTTTTAACTTTGATTGGAGCCAGTAACGTTGCACATCATATCTAACTCAAATACACTCAATGTGAAGTACTCTAAATCCATAGGAAAATTTAGATCCCAAAAATTAAAAACAATGAGCGTGAGAATCTTTTTCTATGAGTATACGAGAAATTAAGTTATTACTTCGTAAAAAGGATATTTATAATAATTATGTACTTTTAGAGTGTTTAATTCCTATGAATATTGCGTTTGCAGGGGAGGAGGGTGTAGGTGCCTTCCCAATTTCAAAAATTACAGCTTAATTTGCATAGTATTGTTTCTAGCATTCTTATCCCGAGGACAACTTTCCCCCAGCTGAAATTACTAAAATTACAATTACCTATTGGAACGGAACACTAAAATCTCATTTTTAGGGATCATTAGTGATGGGAGAATTAAAAAGGAACCCCATGCCGAGGTTGATGATATTCTAGTAAAAATACCAAATGTGGATTCCGATTCTTTAACATTTTCAATTTTGGTCAAAAAATACAATTTTGTAATCAGAGTCGTCTCCAGGTTTATATTTTGGAGGCTTTGGTTTTTTTTTCTTTTTCTGAAAAAAAAAATCCACAATTAGAAATTGTTGAAAAAAATTTGAAAAATTAAAATTTTGGACAAAAATTTTC
Organism: Lepeophtheirus salmonis; assembly: GCF_016086655.4. Taxonomy (NCBI): domain Eukaryota; kingdom Metazoa; phylum Arthropoda; class Copepoda; order Siphonostomatoida; family Caligidae; genus Lepeophtheirus; species Lepeophtheirus salmonis. Next base: position 22,313,355 of record NC_092584.1, read on the forward strand.
AATATGAAAATTTAAACAAAAAATTTCTATATACAATTTGATATTTAATTTTTTTTTTCAAAAATCCACAATTATTCTCAAAAAACTAACTTTTTCGCAAAAAATTTTATAAAATCTGGAGCTGTCCTCAAAAAATTAAATTTTTGGGAGAAAAATTTCAAAAATACATATTAGAGAAAATTAATTGTTTGGGAAAAAATTGGAAAAATTAAATTAAACTTCAAATATTTAATTTAAAAAAGAAATTCAAATATCAAATTTTCTCTATCAAAATGGCCAAATTTGACTCGAAGGACTTAAAAAAAATATCCCAGGGCAATCCCCTCAAATCTATGAGTGCCAATACAAGAGATCTCGGGGGTTTACATGAGACTGTCAATAGAGCGTTCAAAAATGAAGAAAAGGGTTGTGGTGAGAGTGTCCATTTTTGACACAAGCAATGAAAGAACCCCATCTCCTTCCTTGTAAGACTCTTTTGAACTCTTTTTCCATACAGCCCTGATACCAAATCCTTCGACTAAACCTTTTGGGTGCATATATTTTATGCAGTGCCCTTCATCCAAAAATTGAGAGCCCCAAAGCCACTATAGCCATGACTTGAATGCAATGGCAGGGGACTACATACACAGTGGATGTCAGGTCATCCGCCACCGCCTGGAACCCATCGATGTGGCAAAAAAGCGACTACATTAAAAATTAGAAAACACACATCTATTTATAGCATTAATTTTATTCAAACTTCTATTGTTAATTAATAAACCATTAATTAAAATTAATTAAACTATTATACATAATTTAAGTCCAATATTTTAATTATAGACTTTGTATTTAGGGGTATGCGTCTTGAGATGAGAGTGGCCACATGTGCATTTCCCTAAATTAAGGAAAGTTGTCTCTCAGGAGGGTATGGGGCTTAGTGGTGAGATGGACTGAGCTCCTTCTTGAGTGAAAACAAAGTTGTACCCGAACTTTTATCCGGTGGTGAAGGTAGTAGCACTTTCTTATCTAGAAGTTCAACGTAAGGATCTGCATTGAGTCCTCCTTAATCTCCACACATATGGGAGGGCAGACTTAACCTATGCTGACTACAAAACATAAGACATGGTCGCAGTGAATAAGTCCCTCCAACCTTGGATACGGCTATGGGGAATGCCACGTGAGAGAAACTTCAAAAAAAAAAATTATGTTACTCCATTTTATTCGTTCCCCTTTGTTTTGTTTTTAATCGAGGAAAAATTTTACATGAAGAATCTTGAGTCACAGAACCTACTACCTTTCACCGAGTTAGAAGACAATCCACGAATTAGTTTCCGATTAATTAAAATTAAGTGTACTACCAGAAAAGATTAACCTTATAATCCACCGAAATAGATAAATTAAATATTGAGTCGGGCTGTATTCATTTATTAAAAAAAATATATATTGACAATTTCGAATTTTCTAGGCTGTGTACCAGGTAGATTGTTTTTAAGTTGAAACACCACATATAAAAAATAAAGGTTTAATATTTTAGTTGAAAGTTTAAACCTCAAGTAACTTTATTTGGAGAGATGGTAAACCTTTTTTAACTTGACTCAACTAGGAAAAAGTTTATATATTTACTCAGTTTGAACCATCACAAGTTTTTGGGTAGAAAAAACTTTTAGGAAAATTCTCCTTTTTCTTGCAAATTTAATTATTAACTTTATTTTTCTCCAAATTTAAGATTTTTTTCTCCATTCAGCATATTATAGCCTTTGAAGTAAGCACAAAGTTAACTATTATATTGTGCTTTGAAAAAATGTACATCACGTTTGCTTAAGTAAATTATCCTTAACACAAGGATATTGCATCTTAGAGATATAATAATATTTTGTTATACAAACCAAAAATAAAAATTAACAATGTTTATGTCAGTGAGGGGCTATTTATGTAGTTCATAACATGGACAAATTGATGGGTTTATTGTGCAATATATGTATAATTTTGAATTTTCGATACCTCTCAATCTCTCCTTTAATAATTAATATCGATCTGAAAATTGTGACCAGTTCTCAATATTAAGAGAAATTCGGAATCAGATGCAAAAGACGTCTCATTCCTCAATGACATGATCATAAATATCAGGCAGTAGTGTCATCCTCAATATATCTTGTTTATCTTTTTAGTGGCATATTGTAATTCAGGCTAATTAAGAATAATAACAAATTATTTTGTTCATTTTGTCTGTAGAAAATGTAAAGATATTACAATGAAATATGGGGCACTAAAAACGCCCTCTAGGCTGATGAGGGCTCAGCGTTTTCTAATTTTTTTTAAATGCTTTATTTTAAGAAATGAAAGTTGTTGTTTTTTCAAAGTTTAATATCTAATATTTTATTCTTCTTTAATTGGAGGATTATCAGGATCTAAACCAAACATCAAACATATTACATAGTAGTGATACACACGTACAAAATATATTATATAAGTATTGGTCTAGAATACGGGACTTAAATTTGCTCCCGTTCCTTTTATTCATGTATATATATAAAAAAACACAAATTTTAAATGTCAACGTTCCCATATTTAGTAAAGTACCCATCAGTTTAGAAAAATAAATTACTTTAGTAAAACTTTATGCATCTTACCCACTGGAGAGTAGTATGCCATTATTCTTGACTATTGTCTAATTGAAATATTTATTATTGTTGTGTATGAACAAAGGTTCACGAGGTTCCATCTGTTTATTAAAAGGGAGGAACTCAGGACGACCGAGAGAATTGAGGAAAGAAAACACGTGTAGGAATAAGACAAGGTTTGTTTAATAGTAACAAATATATGCTTATTAATGAAATACACTACTCTGATACATTACGCTATATATAAAACACTTTTATTTATACTGATAAATGTAAAGACAGTACTTTACAAACCCATATAGATATATTATACAAGACAATACAAGAAATAAGGTAAAAGAGGGAATCTATGGTGACGTAATTTAGCAAGGATTGGTCTATGGGTAATCCTTTTGTCTTATGGTTTTTTTCCTTGAACAAAGACGAAAATTTTAAAGCATCCTCTAGAACCAATCTTTTTTAATGTTTTATTATAGTAAAGTAGTACCTTCGTTTAACAATTTAATAAAAATGAATATTAATGTACTTAAAATATGTTTTATTGTGATATTATAACAAGAAATATTTTTAGTAATCATTTACAAATGTATGTGTAGCGTCACTTGAGGAAATACTGATGAGTTAAGAATGTCGGATATAAATCACAATCATAGTCCAAAAATGTATCATGTGAAGTTTGATAAATTTCTTGGATTTTATGATCAAAAATTAAGAATACCTTTTTAATGAGCTTTCAGTTTAACTAAGAGTGATACGTCATTTATTTTTTTATTTTTTTTGTTAGAGGAGGCCTGAATTATCTTTTTTCATTGCATGTGCAGTAGGGCGGAGTTTTTTTCAACTTTTTTCGAACTTCGATTACGGATCATATTGTATGAAAATTATCTATGCTAAATTTTAGTGTCCTACAAAGTCATCTTTAGGTCGTAGATCTCGATCTAATTATGGAAAAAGACAAAAACTCTTTACATTGTAAATATAGTTAACAAAAAGACATTTTTAGTTATTTGCAAAGGAGAGAGAATAACATAAAAATAATTTGATCTTTCCTTTCTGAAAATATAAGAAAAAGGAAAACTTCGAAAATTAAATTTCAAATATTAAAAATTTGTGGAAGCAAATTTAAAAATCCATAGCTGCTACAGAAAAGTAAAAAACCTTGGAAAGAAATTTTAAATATTACATTTTTAACTCTGCAACATAATTTGACCGAATGATGAAAAAAAATTCTTGTTAAAAGCAAAAACTCCTTAATTTTGGGAGGGAGGCTACAACCCTTTCCGGGCAACCCCCTGCAGACGCCCCTAGTTAACCTTCTGTTTCTTTTTTTAACAAACTAAAACTACTCAAGATTTTTATAAATTGTAAATACATTCCATGTCTTTTCATTCATTGTAATTTCATTCCCAGTGAATTCATTCCCTGGAAAATTAATCCCGGGACATTTCATTCCATCTTTAAAGATGGATATAGTGACATCATAGGGTTTTAATCCAGAGATCACCTTAAAGTAGGTGAGTGCGTTTTGACGAGGTCAAGGAGACACAAACTGTTTAAAGGTGGAGATATCCAGGACGACCGAGAGAAGTGAGGAGAAGTAAAGGCGTGGAGGAATAATACAACGGTTCTCTATAAGAACATCTGTATTCTTATAAGTACAAAAACCTACTCTAATACATACATAAAATACACGACTATTTATACTTAAAATTAGGTAAAAGACTGCACTTTACATATATGTATATATACGAGAAACTAAGAGAAGAGAAGAAGGGAGAAGAAAACACTAATACATTACAGTAAAGTATCCTAGAAAAGGGTGTGAGGGACCAGAGGAAACTTGTTTATTATTTACATGGATCTAAACTGTTGAAAGAGAAGTATGGGTAATGAAATTAATGTGAAGGAGTAGTGGTATTGATAGACGATCGCATGGAAGAGTAATGACGTCATTTACTTCTACTTTCCTTTCATATCCCTGAGCAATATCCACGGATTGGGATTCCATTCTTCCTCATTATGGAAGACTTATGATGACGTAATTTCTAATCTATACACCCCATATATACTTTATATCCGTGTACCATCCATCATAAAGGATCATTTATCTCCAGTGCCGACTGTACGGATCTCCCTACATACATAAAAACTACTAATTGGTTTGTAGATTATAACGTCATTAAATTTTAAAGTGCGAATGAAATCTCTGGGGACAAATCTTACAAGGCATGGATTTACTGGGAATGAATAGACAAGGAATTAACTTACTGGGAATTAAATTACCGGTCACGGTCTGTGCTTGAGAAATAAGTTCACTCCTCAGTTTTCCAACTCCTAAATAAGGATTGAGCTAAGAAAATCCAAGTGATTTTTATCACTGAGATGGGCTAGTTCCATTTGTACACTCTTGGTCATTTATATATACATCTACTCCCGCTTTTTAAAATGTAATGGTAGAATTGGGGATCGATATTGGAGTGATTCTTGGCTATATCTTCCCCCTCCTCTCTTGTCACAGCTGATTGTAGCTGATCTCCTCCAAAAAATTATTCAAATTGTCAGGGTTACCATTTTAATTTTCTGTTTCTTTTGTTTTAACATGCCCGTTGTAACTATAATTTTCATCATTAGTTCATATAAGTAAATTATATATATGGCAGGAGGTGGAGGGATAGGGAATAAAAGGATTATGGCCTCTTAAAATATGGTTGAATATTATCTACCCTTGGATTGGCCTCGGGGTAGTGTGGGATTGTTAAAAATTACGACCAATACATCCAAGGAACCCCCTTCAATACCAAAAAATAGTTCCAAGCTCACGTGTTGTGCTGTGTACTTAGGCGTACACCTGGGCCCATAAAAACCACTGCCAATTCGTCAAATACAACTAATGAACTCCTCTAATATAGATTTTTTAAAGTTTTTGTGCATAGTATAGAATTTTTGAATTATTTTTTTTTTCCAAAAAGTTTTATATTAGGAAGCAAAATTTTGATATTTTTGTGAACAGTTGAATTGTTAAAAATTTAAGGGATTCTCTTCTTTTTTTTTAGTTAGTCACTTGTACAATATTTAAATGACCCTGGTACACCCTTACCAACACAAAGCAACTTTAGTTTCAATGAAATGGGGATTTTTAAAAAAAGAAACCAAAGAATTAAAATCTTAGAAAAAAATTAAAAATATTAATTTTTTCAAAAATAAATTTAAAAAATCAACAGCTATTCACAAAAAAATAATTTTTTAGGAAAAAAATTACTTAAAATTCCTTTTCTTTTCAGAAAAAATTTAATTTTTTGAAATAAAATTGCGTAAATCCATATACATTCTCAAAATATGAAGTGGTTTTTGTGGCAAAATAACTCAAAATAAAGAGGTGTTCACAAAAAATTTAATTTTTTGGAAAAAAAAATTAATTCTAAAAACTTTTTGAAATTTTTTTTTTTTTTTTTTTTTTTTTGAAAAATTTAAAAATTCCTAGCTGTACACAAAAAATTAAATTAAATTTCAAATATTAAATTTTTTGGAAAAAAAAGTACACATACTACAGTTTGTTGTAAAAAACGATTCTACTCTCTGCTGACGCCCCTCAGTCATATACCACTATAAATCATCTCAAGTACTCCCTGGAGTGCCTTCAAGTACCCCAAGGGATATGCGTGCCCCCATTTGAGAACCAATGTACTAGATGCTCTGTTCATCTCGTGTTTAACACCCAAAAAATTATTCAGAACTCCTGGATTAGGAGCTATACTCTATTAGATCAAACGTGCTTTCGTTACGATACAAAATACTTGTTCCTGACGGTACATATCATTAGAATCACATATTTCAATATTTATCTTAAAATATGAATAATAAATGGACAAATATTAACAATTAAATACTCATAATTTTAATAAAAGAGACCTTTATAATAAAAGGATCAGAAAAAAAAATTGAAATGATTTTGAAGAATATATCATAGGGTTAACAATTTTGTATTATTATTTGTTAAAATTAATGAATTAATAATCGAACAAATTAAAAAACGACGACTCGAGGCTTTATTAGTTTAAAAATCAACTTACAATTTGAGCCACAAAACCTCAATGAAGTAATATTTAATGATCTTCAAACTATCCATATTTTTGTGTTGTGTAGATCTGGAATCCGGACTCACTCTCTCCGAACTTTATTTCAGACGATTAGCATTTATCCTTCCCTTTCATAATGGATTTTGCCTGTAGCTCGTTCTAAATTTCACCCCTTTTGAAGCTATTTGTTGATTGGGATCATTCACAAACTACATGCCCACTTAGGGGAGGGGTTATGACAAAACTGCGTCTATACTTGTTGGGGATGAAAGCATCAACTTAGATATGCCAAGATGGCGTAAATAGTGACGTCATAGGAAACAGGGATGTACATATGAAAAAATGTAAGTGCAACAATAAAAAAGGAACACCTGTGCCGTCTTTTCAGTGCCGGTTTCAGTGCCAAAAAGGCAACAGAGACCGTTGGCATCTCTATCTGGACTACCTATAATATTAATAAGTCTATTAAGGAAGGGGATAGTGTTGCAATTTGTATTCTGAATATAATTCTCCTCTATGTGATACTCCTACATCCTCGACCTCAGCCCCTAGACTGTGCAGTTTGGAGCGTCTTGGAGAAGAAGGCAAGCGGCACCTCCCATCCAAATTGTGATTTGGCCCGAGCTGTCATCATAACAGCGCGGTACACCATGGGCATGGCTTTCATTGTCAAGATTTGCCAATATGTTCTCCGGCGTGCAGAGGATGGTATTGCCTATGAAGCGGGACATATTCGATAAAAAATATAGTTATTTAAATATATCAGAAATGTGTTGTAAGTTATCTTTTCTTTATTCCATAAAGATCACGTTTTTTTTTTGTTTATTTTTGTAAATTAGTCATGATACCGCAAGTTTCTGGTCCCCAATCTACATATATGCGCTGATGATGGACAAAGACTAATACAAAATAATTGTGGGGGAATTCCTATTGCACTCATGGTAGAATTGAGGATCGAAAACTCTCCATGTCCTTGGTTTGATACTATCGGACAAAAGTACGATATTATTATATGACATTTGAAACAGCCAACCCACAATTAAACGCTATATTTAATCTAAAACATCGTTACATTTCAAACAGAATATTCCTGAAATAATACTCGTATTTCAATAACCAGTGTATCTTCTATTTATATTTGTTAGAGCCATAACCTCGATGATGTTTGTGTCTTCCAATCGCAAGTATATTGTATATAGTATATATGTTATATTCGAGAACAAAATATATTCAGATTGAATTTGAACTCTAATTAAACAAATGACTTATTTCTCAGATCCAACTCATACGATGTGGGTTTCGTGTTTATTTCCATTATTTCACAGCTAGTTTAATGAAATATCATTAGAGGTAAGCTACTTTTTTCAAACATTATTCATATGTTGATTTCCAGTCGCGTTTTTACATACAGAAAATACTAATCAATTAACTTAGCTGCTGCTATATCGCAGTACTTGACCAATAAGTTCTTTGTAATTAAGGCTATAACTCTAAAAATGACTCATTAAAATAACGTAGAATGATTAATTGAAAAAGATTTATTCATGTTCCAAATTATATAAATGAAATATTTATGTTTTGTTGTCCATATTTATTTTAATATTTTATTGCCGAAAAATAAAAATAAATTCCTATAAAAAGTGTTCTTATAAAGAATTTGCAAATGCAAAAACTCTTTTGCTGATCAAAGTCAAAGAATACTGTTTATAAATATTATGGTTATTATTTGTAAAAATTATTTTTTAACGCTAGAACGACGATTTCATCATTTTTGTTACTGTTTGCCGTAAAATATTACCTAATGTTCAAACCCTTGCATTTACAAAAAAAAATTGTACCTAGATCTCACTCTTAAAATGATAATTTTTTTTAATAAAAAAGTCATATACAATTCTCAAATTTTGTACACAATATTCTCTGAATAAACTAGTATATAATGTAATAAGATAAAAAACTAAAAAGTATCCTTAACCTTGAAGGAGCCGCATTTTTTAATTAAATCCCATGAATTAAGCATCATAAATCTATTTTAAATGTACTTCATAACAAAAAAAAAGTAATAAAATAGGATGTTTTGTTTTTTTTGCGAATAAGTAAGTTTATTTCAAAAAAGCCAAAATTACAATTTTTTATAAATTGACTCTCCGTATCCATGGAGAGTTCAATTACGACATAATCCCGAATCATTCCTTTACTCCCTGTTAAAATATAAACAGTACAAAAAGAAAAACAACTGAAATTAAAACAAATGCTAAACATAACGTGTAAAATAAAATTAAAATATTGTAAAATAAAATTTTAGGTAAAATCATAAATAAAAAGGTGTTACATTTAAAAAAAAAAAATCCTATTTCCATCATTTCATTCTTTATAAGGGTAATGATACTCGTGGGAAGGGATACTCTGATGCATCTCCTCGAATATATAGCTGTCTGAACCTTTGAAATTATTCTTTAAAAAGGTATGAATCATTTCCGAGCTAATGCGATAAAGTTGAGCTCTGAATTTCAAACATCTTCTCTGCACTATTTTAGAAGTAGAGTTCTTAATTTTACATGCTAGCAATTTTTCCCTAACCAGGCATGAGGGGACTCCACTCGGAGCAATACAGAAGGGAATTGGGGGCCAACTGTTTTGGAGCTTAGTCTTTATGACATCCATGTAATTGAAGTTTAGTGTATAAAGTTATTAATAGATGTTGAGGGCTGTATTTCCCCGACAAAAGTAATATTGCACACCTTACAAAATTATTTACCCGAGCGGAAATGCGGGTTAAAATTAAGGTTTTCATGGGGGTGCATTAAGGGAAGAAGTGTTCCAAATATTCACTCCCACTCCCAGGATCTAGACATTTTTGCCCTATAAAAATATACTTTTTGATGACTGTTGCGTCCGAGATTATCCTGTTAGGAAATACTTCCACCTTGTAGCTACTGTCCCACAGCCTCATTGCCCAGACGTCTTGACTCCCAATATATGTCTTTAGCCAGCTCATACTTAAGGATTTCCACATAGATTCGACTGTTATCGATCCGAGTCCCCAGTTGTTTTTTGAATCAACCATCCTTTTTTCTGAAATATAACACCTTATGTAGCCAAAACAAAATTACTTTTCATTGAAACGATTTTATCCTTGATTTACCTATCCAATGGTACATATCTTAAGATATGTGTTGCGGGTGGGAGGATAAGTTTGTCCCATATTATAAGCATCTCCAGCCTACAAACTATCAAGGAGTTGTATACTCGAATCCCCACTTGTGAAATGCCTGTTTTATAGTTTTCATCCAATGCGTGAGCCTAACTCAATGAGGATATGTTGGGCACTAGAAGGTTTGATGATTTAACATACTTGAAAGATAGGAATGACTTTTCGAGGATATATTTGATTGGGCTAGTTATTTCTGATTTTTTTATGTTGACATTGAGCCCAGTCTTTTTACTAAACTTTTCCAGAATTTTTTTACTCTTAATCTTCGTATTTGAGTTAATACTACTATAAAGATGGTTAATTGTTATCAAAAAGAGTGAATGAGCTAGTGGATCCCCTTTTTTTCAGGCCTTCTCTAGAAAGAATATACCACCCCTGCCAGGCAGATCTATCCTGTAGAAGGACCGTTCGAGAATACATTTTATGATGTGAATAAAATGAGGAGGAAGGGCATTATATGTATATAAGCTGGTTTATAATAAAGGCGTGACTGATAGAGTCAAAGGCTTTTTACAAGTCGATTAGAATCGTTGTAATGCTCGATTTCATTTCTTTGGCTCTTTCCATGGAATCTTGCAATGACCTTGGAATTGTTTCAAATAATGGGCCCTTCATGAAGCTTTTTTGCAACGGAGTTATCATATATGGAAGTGCTTGTGCTATTCTGGCGTTAAGGACTCCTCTTAAAATTTTGTAGGAATTGTCGAGTAAAGTCGTCATAGGCCATTAATTATTGATTGACAATCTATCTTTTTCCTTTTTGGAATAAGAGTGATAACTCCTGTTTTCATGAACCTTGGGATGAAACCAAATATGATGTTATTAAAGAAGGGATCTGTATAAAGAAAAAACTCAATTTTGTAATGGAAAATGAAAAATGGTTGTTGCGTGTGCTCTTTCTTCTTTTTTGTTCATTGTATAATAGGTTTTTGTGGTGTTCACTTCTCCCTCTGAAGTAAGCATTATTGTCTATATTTGGTATAAATTGTTTTAAAAATGCATTTTTAAAATAAATATAAATGAATTTAAATAGAATTGTAATATTTTCCCCACACAAAAGGCTTTATTTTAATGTAGAGTGTTCCCTTATTTATAGCAGTAATTGATTTTCCCCCATCAAAATCATTTAACAGGGAGCTGAAATTAAGAAGGGCCTTAATTCAATAATACTTTATGTCTCACTTTCCCCTTCTCGATGCAATGATGAAAATAATATGATCTGTTATTTTGCTAAAAAAAAATTAAGTCCCTAGTTTGAAGAATCCTCAGACGAAAACAATCCCCACTCCATATCCCATTTCTCTTCCACACACTTGTTATTAATTTAAACTTATTGTTTTCTCTTCTATAATAATGGTAAAAGCTTTGAAACATAAAAAATAAACTTTTCAAGTTGCAACTCCCTTTTCTTTTATCATATTTACTTATAATCGTCGTTAGAAAAAAAAATCACCGAGATATTTAATGTTTAAATTTGTTTGAGTACTGAACAACTAAAAAAATAATCATAAAATAATTGAAATTTAAGTTTTAGTAGTTTAATTTATAAAAATCAGTAAATTACTTTAATTTATCATTGACAATAAACGATTTTTTTGATAATTTGTTAAATGTTTTCAACACGTGGATATAGGATACTAAAAAGTTAAAATTAGTGGCATCCAAAGATTTTAAATCAATTCAATCGCTCTGAATCAAGTAATTATAACTGGATTTATTCCGGAAACATAACATTTTTAATAACCTTTTCAAACCCGCCAATTACTAATTATTTAATCAAAAAATCATCCACAATTAGAAATAAAATATGTTTTGCATTAGATTTTGCATCTTTTTTTTGTAAGTTAATTACTCCTCTAAAACCTCTGTATGAAAAGTTATTTAAAGAGAGACAAAAAAGGAAAAAATCAATGGGTATTAAAACACCGATATTCGGTTTTTTGAAGAGTGATATGATTTTCAAAACTGCGTATAACAAAAAAACTTTAAATGTGTACTATAAAACTTGTTTTGTTGTCTTTTGAAAACAAGAAGTTATGACGTCACACCTTGTAGTGTTGTTTATTTCTTAAGGGGATATCAAAAAATAAGTAATATTATTAGTTTGGATTCAAAATAATAAGTAATATAAATAAATTATTTTACCAAAGAGTAATATGTTATAAGTAACTAACTACTCAAATAAGTAATATTACCCAACAGTGATAATAAAGAAGAGTCCAACAGTTGAAGTGAATGACGGCATTTAGTAACTTAATTTCGATTACTTTTTCTTTACTTTTTAGGGAGGGGAAAGGTTAAGAGGTCAAATGAGGTATATGGCTTTATACCATATTTTTCAAGTCTCCTCTTTAGAATGAATCAGTAAAGCCTCTACTAATTAAAAAAATATGTGTATTTATTTTTTTTGGCATGTTAAGAAGTATGCCAAAAACTACGCATGGTTCATGTCATCCTTGGTCATAAATAACATCAGCTGGCTCTACATACCTACAACTCTTAAAGGAATTTTTAACCTTTTTTTTGTGAAGTGTGCTATGTAGCAACATATAACTAAAAGGTGTGTCTATTTATGGGGCTTCTAAATCCACTTATTTCAATGTTTTTTTATTATTTCAAATATGTAAATACTAGTGTTGGGTTTTCGTCTGAAAATTATACATACGACTGAAATCATTATGATTTTTTGTGGACTTGACCCATTCAATCCTTGAAAGAAGTTCGTTCTGGATCTGTAGCGTTTTTTGCTAGATACCCTTAATGAGCTATATCTTGCGATTAATACATTACATCAAAAAAAGAAAAATTTCAAGTGTGCTAAAAGCTGAAGAGTACACTTTAAAAAGTGTATTAATAGTTTTGTGTTTATTGAAGCCAGTTGTGTGTTACAGTGTTCTAAAGTGGAAGTAAAAAAAGAGAGAATTCAATACATTATTCAGTATCACACCAAACGCGGTGAAAAGGTGGGGCAAGCGGCCAAATAAAAATGTGGTGCTTATGGACCAAATATTGTATTGAATGCAACAGCAAAGCGATGGTCCTAACGATTCCATCCTTGTAATATAGACGTTGAAAATGTCGATAAAATAATGAAAATCGTCGAGTTGTACCGGCACTTTTTCCAGTGCCCAGGAACTGAAGAGTTGACAAAAGCCCGTTTGGAATCATATAAATCGGATATTCTTGACTATGTTAATTTCATTGTCAAAATAAAGAAAAAAAACCTCAAAACTTTTTACTCCACTAATTATAAATATCATGTGGACCGTGTTCCAATTAAAATCGATAGTCAATTCAAAACATAATTAATTGGACAAATCTAGCCCTTTCACAGTGATTTTCAGTACATATGAATTTCGTGTATTCAAATTATTATTTATTTTCTTTGACAGAGCAAGTTCCACCACTGATCGCACGTCTTTTATATATATTTTAAAACCATTTGATGAAATTTCTTTAGAGTTTTTAAAAAAATATGTCAACTGTATATAGTGTCATCGAGTTGTATTTCCCATCACATATTAGTGATGTATCCTTACATGAAAACAAATCTTCCCATTTTCGCGAAAAGTTTGGATTTAAACAACCAGGAAATCTTTCAGCTATGATCTTTAATGCCAAAATTCCGGAACCTTCAAGTAATAGACCTACTCGGTCAAATGTGGGCTCAAAAAGGACGAATACAAATCCTACACATTTCTGGATATCAACAAAGAAGTATATGCTACTCAATCAAAAGCTGTTGTACATATTAGTCATTTAATTGAATGTGAGACAACTAGAGTAATATATTGCAATACTTGCTCAAAGATTGAAAGAGAAAGTGGATTACATCAAGAGAGGACTACATTTACCCGGTGCCCACAAGATGCATTTAATGGAAGTGCAAATCAAAGAAAAAGTGACCCCAAATACGGACATCATGAGATGGACCAGAGGGTGGATTTTTAGCACAAAGAGAGCAGGACTAAATACATAGGAAATTGTGAGGAATCACTACCTCCAATACTGTTATAAAAAATTAAAAAAGAAGGAAGATTACAATTCAAAGAAGGAGTTTTTTTTTTTTTAATGTAAAATTTGTGTTTTTATCTTGTAAGTCCAGCTAGGAGAATTGTTGGTTCTCTTTCTCCAAAAATAATCTTTCTTCAACTTTATTTTATCAAAATATCAAGCATGAGCCCTTCATAGGAAATTGCCTTCAATTTTGATTCATTTTTTGACGTCAGTGAGAACACTTCTGAAATGTATTTTAAATATAAGGGTATTTACAAATAGTTTGTCAACAATTTTGTCAATTTGTAAAAAAGAAATTACATCTAGAATTTATTATTATTATTTTTTTTTTTTTTTTTGGGAGGGGGGATATGACTTTTTATGAGGTGAGTTATTACAAATACAACCTAGAATAATACTCCAGAAAATGTATTGTCACTTCTGAGCAAAATAAATAAGTTTTTACTCCATAACAATGATCAAAATTATCAGATTTAACTACCTTTGTAGAATGTCAAAGGTTATATACAGAACCTGCCCGCACAGTTTATTTGAAGTGACAATTTAGTGACGTCCTTGTTTCTGGGCCAATGACATATTCTGAGATCGAGACCATCATAATAAGTCAAATGAAAATTGGAGCTTATTACATCAGTGAAATCAGGAGAGTCCTATAGAAAGTTTTGTTGGATCCTCTTATCATAGATCATAGAGAATCAAGATTGTCATATTTATGCTACCTAATTGAACTGAAAGGTGTTATGAAATAACTTCATGAGGATCTTGATCACTAAAACGACGTGTAACCTAGATAACAATCACTATTTTATGACAGCACTAAAATGAGAGAATGACAAGTGCAAATAAAGGTATCCTAACAATATGTGCAATTATTTTTTATAGTCTAGAATTGGCTCCAGTATTTTTTTTTTTTTTTTTTTTTTTTTTGTTGCCTGACGTAAAAAAAAAATCGGATGCCTACTGTTTTGGGTCTCCGTAGGAGATTGACAATAATTGGAATGGAGTCATAAAGAATACAAGACAGGCCAACGTGAATTGTTCGTGTCCTGGGTCTCCCAGAGCAGTAATGATCCAAAACATACGGCCATGGCAACGAAGGATTTGCTCATGAAGAAGCATATTATGCCCATTGGGTGCCCTAAGCTGTCTCCGTATCCTCAATCCCATAGAAAGTCTTCGTCAGGGGGCAAACATACAAAAATGGAATCTCCGTAACTCATGGACAACGCGCTCAGGAGAAGTTATTCTCTTGAATTCAATGTGTGTACGTTCAGCTTATTTGATTCTTAGAGAAATCCATATTGATTACGTATGTGGACTTCACCCAAAGATCCCAAGATATGAGGTAAAAACATGTTTATATTAGAGGGCTCCCTGATGTTAATTATATAAATACTTTTAATCTAGGAAATAACAATGTCGGTGTAGTATTGATGAAATATTGCAGGAGTGTGTATATGGGATCGAACGTTTATACAGGGTGCACTGTATAGTATACTCAATAAAATAAAAATAACTAATATGATGTCTTAGCTACCCTATTCATCGATGTAGTTCCCTTGGCAGCAATGCTGGCACCCAGGCGGCCACAGAAGGCACTGCACCAATTGCAGATGCAGTCCTCAGACTCAGCTCTAGTTGACGGGCACTTGAGGTTGTTGATATTTGCGTGACGGACGGTGCAGACATGCATCAAAAAAGTAAAGTCCAATGGGTTAGCATCTGCTGAGTAGGGTGGTCATAACTTCTTTGGCTTGAAAGGTAAGTTGTCATCCAACCACTACGAGGCCTTTTTGGACGTGTGTGCAGGCGCACCATCCTACTGGAACACACCACATTCATGTCCGGGTAGTTGGTTTGGATCCATAATAACAATGTTCCTCCGTTGGTTTCTTGCCGGCGTCCAAAAGTGAGCGGACCAAAATTGATTGGTCACGCTCAGATGGCATTTTCTCGGCTTCTAAGACACTTGGGAAGATTGAGTTTTTTTGATTGTTTTTAGTATTTTACCGGAACAATTTTACCGCATTCACAAAAACCTTGACTTATATAGCACAAACGATCTGCAAATATTTTTTTACCGTACTCGGTATTACAAGTGTAGTATATATATATTTTTTTTTGTATTTGGCCTAACTCTTATGATCCTTCTTTCACCCTTAATGAGAGAACAACATTTACTTAAATATTGAGTAGTCACGCGTAAGTGTGCACACACATAAAGGATTTCCTAACCATTTATCTTCTATATTGTTAAATCAAAATGTGTCTTATAACCAACACCTAATTACTCCAAGCAATATTATATATACATGAATAAATCTTATATGAAGACAAGATTAAAAATATAAGAAAATAACTTTAGCATTATTATATAACAAATGTCACTTTTCTATGACAATATGGAGATCTTTATTAAATTATAATATTATAATCATACATATGTAAATATATTATATATTAGTATAATAAAAATCAAGACATTCACAAATTGATTTATATCTAAAAGATGACAAAATATATTTAGAAAATCTATTTTCCTATTTTTTTTTTCAAAGAAAAATGTAGAAATTTTATCTTAATCTGAATGTTGAATATGTTGTGAGTGACGTAACAACATAGGAGCAGGCTGAGATAAAAAAGAATAAATTGAGATACAAAATGATTTTTCTTTTTCTAGCAATACGAGACTAACAGTTAGTAAAGTAAAAGAGAACCCTTTTCCAACGGCCGTGCTGTAGACCACCCCTCCTCTTTAGTTCAGAGAAAAATGAATAGACTGTACCTAGAAATAGACATGAAAAAATTAGACACATTAGTCATTTTGAAAAATCCCTTCAGTGCTTCTCCCAGAAGTCGCTTAGTTATAGGTTAGCAACGTCCACACTTTGTACACATAAAGCGAGAGTCATTCCGGAAGAGAGAAATTGTTCATTTTGTATACTGGAGACGGAGAATCACCCAGTAACCAATTTGAGAGTGGTGGAGGGCATAGTATGGGCCCACTTCGAAGTGATAATCACCTTCATTTGATGAGTGTCTCAAAATAGAGAACATTATTTCCAAGCTTCAGGAAATCCTCTACGTGACAATGCACACGAACGAGATATGTCCTCCTAGAATCCAAAGGTACGTGTCCACCTTGATTAAAATCATGGACTCCTCTTCAGCTGGAGGCGCACCACTAGCCACACAATTATTTTTTAATGACACTCTACCAAACTATTCATGTATTGATAAAAAAAAACATTAATGCTTTTGGTCTGTTTAAATGTCAATATATATTATACAATTGTTATTTGAAAAGTAATTAATTGTATGCCTTATAAAATTTAATAAATATATTATAGTTTTTTTTTTGTTTTTTTTGTGGTTATTATGCAATAAAATATTATTTATATGGGCTTATTATAGGTAAGGCTTTGAAGTTTTCCATAAAGTTCCAGCTTTTTAAATCAAAGGCAATTTATTTCTATTTTTAACACTCAGTTAGTAAAAGTCCTTTATTCTTTATTTTTTTGACAAAGTTCATGAACTTGTCTTAAACGTTACCACAAATATTAAACAAATTTTATTTCTTGATACAAGGTTGATGTAGACTAAAAATTGAGTTAATTAATTTCAACAATATTATATTTGTGCATCAACGAATTTTTGCAACAAAAAATGCTTCTTTTTTTTTGTCCAAATCCGATAATTGCAACTGCATTTATTACGGAACCCCCAATAGTTTTAATACCTTTTAAAATTGCCGATTTTGAA
The DNA here is from genome assembly GCF_016086655.4 of Lepeophtheirus salmonis. Lineage (NCBI taxonomy): Eukaryota > Metazoa > Arthropoda > Copepoda > Siphonostomatoida > Caligidae > Lepeophtheirus > Lepeophtheirus salmonis. The sequence goes on from NC_092584.1 coordinate 22,331,021, forward strand.
ATGATCCATATTGACTAAAAAAATTAAGTGGCTAATCGAAATTGGGTATCCCTACAAGTTTCCTCGCAAGTCATACTTTCTCTTTCTATCTCCAAATTGGAGACAGCGACAGCTGAAAGTTGAAATTCAATTCTTTCAACCTTTTAATAATAAGGAACGCAAAGTGAAGTGAAGAATATTTTGACGAATGAAGAGAAAATATCGAATTTTTTGAGTTATTTGGATAATTAACATTTCAAAGGGTCACGAAATTAGATGAAAGGCCTCATGATGTGGAAGGGAATACTCAAATAAAGAAAAGAAGCACTCTAAAATAAATTAAAAACATTAAATTAAAGTAATCCAAACTTCCAATTCATTTAATTCACAATCCTTCCAAATGAAAATATTTTGATCCAAAGCTATCGAACAAGTCTAATTTAGGAGTAATATTTCAGTTATACTTATTCTTGGATGAAAGTAATGGGTGTCACTGTGAAGAACATATATGCCATCAAATCCACTAAGTCAGGAAAGAGAAAAAAACGGAGCATAAATGAATTTTTGAAAAATAAATCAAAAATATGAAAGAACCTCATATCGGATATTGACTCATAATGTCGTCAAGAACTCTATAAGAAGGACTAATATCCTTGAGCCACTTCCTCCACATATACTCGTTGAAATCTGTCTAAAAAAGCTCTTTAGAGGTATTCCTAACTCCTAACCGCCTGAGCATACCCTTGAAATGACTCCAGAAAGGCTCAATCGTCTGAATATGAGCTCCAGTTAATGGATCCATCAAGTTATATTTATGTACAACAGTAAATAAGGTGTGCTATATCTAAGTCATTCCCAAGGTTATGATAGTCTACCCAATCGTCAGAAATGACTGTTGTTCCCAGTTAAACGTAAAAACTTATTCGAACAATTTCGATCCATAAATTTATATCACAACATCATATACATAAGTAACAAACAAATAATGATGTTTGAACCGGGTACTTAATTATAGATTGTAAAGTAAGCGACAATATGATAAAATTTGATTAGCTCATATCTTTTAAATAAGAAACTTAATTTAAATTACATTATTAATCATTAATAGACTTGTTTATTTTTTAATTATAGCTTATTTACTAATATTGTATAGTTTTCAGTATATAGACATATAGAGTAAAAGCTTCGATAATTGTATAATCCTACTATGTACCTGTAAACTTATTCCAACAATTATGATCGATAAAATCATCACAAAATAAAATAATAGATAATGTAAGATAATATTAAGACTTATTACTTAATTAAGTTTGAATAAGGATCATGATTATAGACTGTAAACTTAGGGTAAAAATACTTCAATTAGGCCTTGAATTCACTCTTATCCGAGTTCCTCAATGTCCAAGAAGAGAAACATCAGTACGACTTTGCACACTACGACTCCCGTGCAAAGTGTTTCTGAAAGTAATTCTACTGTCATGATTCATGGTAGATATAAGAAAAAGTCGTAATGTCTTAAATAATTAGTTATGATCTCCTCCGGCTTCATCCCTCAGTCAACGGATGGACTCCGAGAGAACTCACCCCTACCCTCCTTCGAATACTCCATAAGAGCCAAACTCACAGATTCTTTCACACAATGAGACCTTTGAGCAAATTCACAGCTTCTTTCACACAATGAGACCTTTGAGTAATTTTTTTGGCATCCACTGCTAGATACACCACCCTTTCCTTGAAAATCCCCAATGCTGATAACACGTCCTGGATCCCAGTGGCAAAAAAAGTGAAACTATATCCATCAGTATCCCTCCAACATAAAAAGCTACTAAAATCAAAGAGGGTTATTACTATTGATGCACTTCATTTTTGTGGATTTGAAATCAATGACACTTAACTTCCCCCAATAGAATAATACATGAAATAGGCTATTTAGTGTTTTTATTTTTCATTTGGCCTCTTTGATTGAAATATTTGAAAGTTCTTGTACTAAGCAATAACTTTAAACTATAATTAATTAAAAAAAGTCATGCCGGCTAGGCTGCTCTCCTTCCAATTGTCAGGATTACCACATTTATTTTCGGTTTCTTTTAATTTTTTCATACCGGGAGGAAATATTTATATACTGCATCACTTAGTTTTAAATAACTACGTGTAATTATGAACATGAAAAGCGTAGAGGAACTATATTAAGTTATCTTCAAGGTGCAATAGACGTACAACAATATTCGACGACATTTAATAACTCCTCATACTGCCTCACATCACCGCTAGTAAATAATAAATATGATAATACAAAATAACCCACATTAAAAGAGCCAGATTAACAAATCCATTCAATCTTTATAGATTTATAACAAAAATTTATTCACTTACTTAAAAACAAAGAAAAAAAAAGTCAAAAACGTTGTATGTTGTAAAAACTCCTCCCCCCGTTTGAATAGTTCTTTATTTATAGGCCTCAAAGATATAAAAGTCTATTTATGAAGCAACACGTTTAACACATACACACACACAAAAAAACACAACTTCTTCTAAATACATTGAAGATGTATTTAATATGTATTTTTTACAGATGTAATAAAACTCTTTAAACCAAGTTACGAGTATAGCAACAACATTTATAACATAATTTGATGTCTATATAAACCTAAATACTACATAGGTAGGAATTAGTGATGTCATGGATCGTATGTCCGAACCGGTTTATGTAGCACTGAACTAAAAAAAACGCATTGTTATCTTTATTTTATTGCCTTGAATCCTATAGATGGATTTTGAAAAAAGGAGCTGATTTGATGTAAACGCCTCCATCATTAATCCAGACCTGGAAAGAGGATCAGGATTTGACAAGGTAGTTCCTTGGCATGTTGGTCATTGTCTTCTTTATGGAGATAATCAGAGAGTCCTTGATGGTATGTGATAATCAATTTTTTGTTTTTAATGCAAGGTAGCCCCCAACAAAATAATACATGGGATTAGGATCTGGACGGCTGGGGGTTCATTTTTCTTTCCCAATGAAGTCATAATAGTACTCACTCAGTCACTTCAGCGATCTGTCGGATACGTGATAAGATGATTATTGGTGGCAAACCCAAAAGCCGTTCTCTAGCGATTTTGTGGATCCAAGGCACCATTGATCCTGATATTATTGTGTACAAAAATCCTCGTCAAGGGGAAACACCGTTCGTCCTCTGTAAATTAAATCATATTTATATCTCGAGGATATCACTAAAGTTTATAGATACAGCAACGTTTCTGCGGTCAAAAAAAAAAAGAGACGTCATCAGATAGATGAATCATAACAAAATCGTCAGTCCACGCTAGCACCGATTTGATCTTAAGACTCTATATTCACAGGTAGTAGTTAGGGACTACTGAGGTCATGGATCGTGGATCCGAACTAATTCGAGAACAGCTGAATTTAGAAAAGACGTTGTCACATTTATTATATACCGTAACCTTTCCTCTGAAAAAAAAAAAGATTAAAGCCCATAATCAGTCGATAGTTTACCAATGCTTCCCACCTATAAAATGATTACTCAAGAATTGTTGGGAATTGTTTAAAGCTTTACAATGCAGCTATTATTTATTCAACCAATCAAATTTCAGAAGACTGTTTTGGAGGAAAGAAGAAGAAACATCGAAATGTGATAACAAAATACACTGAAAGTATATTTTGTATTAGTGAGGACACGCCATTAAAACCGTTTGTCGAAATACGTGCAAGAACTAAGCTGAGATCTGTGAATTTGTACTGACCAACATAAAATTATGAAACTTCATTTATTCTGTGGCCTCCTTCCTTCAGACGAAAAGGAATCAGCTCAAAAGTCCTTTAGTTAATAGCAGAAAATGTATTTTAATAAGCCTTATAACTTACTCCATACACGTTCGAGAAAATAATGGGGTTTTTTTTTCTGCTGCCTCTCTAAGGATACCACCCTAGGTATAAAAACAATAGGCCTGTCTCTACTCCTTTATCCTCATCCCAGATATTTGTGAATTTGTACTGACCAATGAGAAGGGAGAGTGAGAGGAACGGACAAACGCTGACGGGACTTGGAGGCAAGGGAACATTTATAAATAAAAACACTATCCAAAAATATATCTTGCTATAAAACCGCATGAAGAATTGTCTTTTCCTGAAAAAATGACAAGACAATCTTAAAAAAAAATTGATCCAAAAGTATTCCGCCAAAATATCTATGACCAAACAAAAAAAAATACTACCGGCCCTCTCAAGATGTCACCAGTCCTTTCTACCCGTTCCTGGTATTTGGGAGTCTTGAATTTGTATTCACCAATGAGAAAGGAGATAGGGCAGGAGACAACAGCTGACATGATTAGCATGTAAGGGAAATGTTTTATTAAAAATATATATCTTGTTTAAAAAAAAAAGACGTTATGAAGAATCGTCTTTCCCTTAAAATATTGCCTCAAAATTTGATTTATCTATCAAGAAACTTGACTACCACTCCTCTGAAGATGGCACTGTAGTGACTCCTTAGAAAAACAATAGCCTCTTTCTGCTTGTTCCTCCTTGTATTCGTTAATCTTGCATTTGTACGTACCAATGAGGATTGTAGAGGGTTAGGAACAACAACTAACGAGATTAAGAGGACATGGCAGGGGAATCCTTAAGGCGAGGAACCGGCTGTTGAACCGAATAACTATATAGAGCCCGAAACCTCAATATAAGGATCTGTTACATCACTAGAAGGCACCTGTCTCAATATAGCTTTAAAAAAAACACTTACTCTTCAACTTGATATAAAATATATCATAAAAAATGCTTTTAGTTTGCTAATCGAAATGGGTTTTTTATTGGTAGTATAAGTGTAGAAATGTTGGAAGTAAGTAATTTAATGTATCATTCCTTCCAGGTTTTTTTTTTTTTTTTTTTTAAATAGTAACTTGATTGACGATCCATATAAAGTTTAGTATTTTGTTACTTAAGTAATTGAATCGAGTTCAACCTATCATAAATAGGATGATTAATAGTATTTCCCAATTGCTTGCGAAACTTTGTCAAATAGTACTTAAAATACGGGGGAAAGTGTTCACTTGCATTTGTTTACTAAGCATTTACATATAGAACATGTTCATGTGACGTCAGCATTGTTTGTTTTATATATTGGACTTTAATATTAGCATTTATTCAGACATTTACAATCTGTTCATAATGGAGCAATAGATGCTAGACAAAAAAAAAATATATTAAAAATTATAGACAAAGAAAATATGGAAAATAAATATATAGAAATAGAATTAATTGAACATGAACTAAAATATGTAAAATTCACTCGAGGGATGTCGGCCATTTTTGGGGGCAGAAACAGCCAAGTTTTATAACAATAAAACGCTTTTTTCATTCATATCAGAGGAAATAGTGAAATACTTAATGTCAAAATGGGACCAGCAAATCAAAAGAATTAAACTTGAGTGTATGCCTAACTTATATCTCTCTAATTCCTAGTTTTATCAATATCAGACCATTACATGTACTAAATAAAATAGGCACTCTGTAGTATTTACTTTGACATTTAATCTTTACATTTAATTTTTTTTTTTTTTTTGCTTTTGCTTTTTGAAGCAAATTATTATATCTACATAATGAGACCAATTTGATCTCTACACCTCAGTATGCTTCAAAGTTATTGTCAATGATGTGTTTTTACTGTTTTTTGCTGTACCTTGACCTCTCAAAATGTAATGAGTTCTTACTGTGAGCATATATATATGTTTGTACAAAGTTTGATCCAAACCGATCACTAACTTTTGCCGTAATCTTGGTGACCAACTCACAGATTGAGGCAAAAATATAACATTTGTTCAACTTTGTTGGTAAAGGTTTCCAAATGTACACTTTGTCAAATTTTTTTTTACAGGTCAGATTAACAGCTAAAAAGCTAATAAATATATTAATTTAACACAAGTACTCCCTTACTATCAAGAAGCAATTTTAGCTTTAGTAACAGGATTATCTTTTGAAGGGGGGTGAAGGCTTGTTTTTGGAATATTTATGAAAAGAAATTCAAAAATTCAAATTTTTGGAAAACAATTAATAAAAATAAACTTTTGAAAAAAGTAACAAAATATTAATTTTTTTTTTCAAAAATCCAAAGTTACACTCAAAACAAAAAAAAATTCTAAAAAATTTCAAAAATCCTTCGGTATTTACAAAAATTAACAATTCATATCTATTCTCAAAAATTAAGTTTATTTGGAAAAAAAATTCAAAAATCCAGAGCTATTGGAGAAAGATTAAATAATATTTCAAGTATTAATTTTTTTTTTTTTTTTATATTTCAAAAATCCAAATTTACTCTCAAAAATAAAATAAAAACAACGCCTGTTGACAAAAAAAAAACAGTTTTAGAATTTGAGAGCTGTATAAGATTTTGGGCCTTTTGTTTTCCTTTGATAGTATTCAAATATTTTTCTTAAAAGTCAGTTGATTCATGTGAAGTAAACAAATAAACAACATCAAAAACAAACGAATCCCAGAAAAAATATGATCAAGATAAAAGACAATAATTCTAACAAATTACTCAAGATCAAAATTGAATAAAAACTATCAAAAGTCTGATTTCATAAATTTATTTACTTATTATTCAAAGATTTAAAAGCCAAATATGTTTATGGACATTTGTATCGTGTTCATGAAAAAAATTAATTATATAAATAGTTGAACAAATAAAAAATCCATAGTTACTTCATGAAATTTTACTTACAAAACCGACTACATAATAAAGTCAAAAAATTACTAACAACTTCAAAAAAATTATAAAATAAGTTTTTATTTTCTTATACCTTAATTATAATAAGATTTTTTTCTTTTTTTAACTTGATCTCATTTTGAAGTACTTCTGGAACGCTGGAACGTTTACCTGAAGGAGGGTAACTGTTTTTGATCAGCCAATCCTCTGCAGACGCCCCTGAGTTATGTAACACTTGTAAAATATTCATATAAAATCTCAAGTAACCCTTGGACTGCGCCCCAGTAGACCAAGGGATACGTGTACCCCTATTTGAGAACCACTGTTGTAGACAAATAAATTAACTATATTAGTGGAAAGGATACGATATTTATTTCTAATTATATTATCATAATTTTATCATCCTTAATCTGCTAAAAAGAAACCAAATTTTATACAAATCTAGCCATTTTGAGGGATTTTAGTATATATACTTTGATTTAATACAAATACTACTGTTCATCATAGGCAAAAAGTAGTATTCAATGCAAAGATTCAGTATTTTTTATTTTTAAAAACATTTCATGAAGTTCTTTCAAGATTTATTGGAAATTCGTTGATTTCATTAATATCAAAAATGAGCTTGCAAAATGGAATTGTCTTCAATTTTTGATGAAATTGATGACGTGATTGAAAAAGCTCTATTCTTTTCAATATGGCATAAGCAGTCACTCAGGGTTTCTTTTACTGTATATTGCAACCTTTCCTCCTAAAAAAAAAAAGAGAAAATCCCGAAATTTATTCTTAAAATATTTTTTTTGTCAATTTTTAAAAGATTTCTAATATGGACTAATTCATTTCAATTAATCAGCGTTCAAAACACTGATATGCGAAAATCAGAAAAGTTGACATCTAACTTGAAATATGTACAGTTTATTTTTTTATTTGAGAGATCTAGCCCCCTGGTGAGTTTAGAATTGAGTTCACGATCTTATTTTTATTGACCTTACTCCAGAAAAGAGAAAAAAAGCCAAAATCATTTTGCCAATTCAATAGTAGAAGTATTCACAGCTTAACAATATCCCATTGGAGTTCAATAAATCAACGTTCAGAACACTAAATAGTAACTAGAGAAGATTAATAGAAATATAGGTGGTGACCATCATGTAATCGGTCTTGATAGAATTTTCAATTTGATATATCGAACTGACTGTTGGGCAACACAGGCAGATTTTGAGAAAACACGCAACCACTCATAGTTTATGACGTCACTATGCTATAATTTTCAATTTAATGTATCGAACCGACTGCTGGGAAAGAAAAATCGATTTTGAGAAAATACGCAACAGCTCATATACTATGATTTCAATATTAATAAGCTTGGTGGAAGTCAAACATAAGTCGTACACGCGTTACGGTATTTCTATTAACCTTGTAACATATAAACTGTTGTAAAAAAAATTAATATGTATGTTGGAAAATGTACTCAACAGTTGACAAAAATGACAGTACTTTCCTTTCACCACATTCAAATGAGGTATTATCTTGATCACAATCCAAGTTATAACCTCAACAACTAATTTGAAGGGAGTTTATGGTTTTGCCACTGTTTGTTTGCGGGTTTGGTAGTCACCAGGATTATGGCAAAATTAACGGATATATTTTTATCAAACTTGTAACAAAGGATTACATTTAATCAGAGTAAGATACCATTAAATTTTGACAGTTCAAAGTAACAAAAGCCATTAAAAATACATAATTGACCATAATTTTGAAAAAAAAATTGAGATACATATATCAATTTGATTTTAAGCAGAGGTTTGGTACTCTACTGAGTGCTCATTTTAGTTAATAATTAAATTATTTTCAATTCAATAATAATAGTTATCTATGAACTTGAATACTACATGTCCATGAACTTTAATGGGTACTAATGAATAGTGGTGTGAAAATAGTTTGAATCCCCATGAGTGGCAATCAAAAAGACAGATATATGTTGGAAACTTTGAAAGATGACATATCAGCTGAGAGAGATAAATATTACAACTATAATACTCCTTGCTTGCTAATACGTTTGAATTTTGAGAATAGGGAGAAATAAAACTTTAAAATAACGTAGAAAAATGAAAACCACGTGATCAATATTTGTATAAGGTAGGGGAAACAGAGATCCTTTTTGTATTCTGGGTCGTCGAGTATGCATAAATATTACTAAATAACTAATTATACCATCTCCATGAATGTCCCCGTTTCAATAAATTATAAGGTAAATTTTACGAAGGATAAGTAAAAAAAGTTGCATACGTCATGCTGGGATATGATACAAAATGATATAATGACGTCATTTGTGTTATTATAAAAATCTACATTTTACGTGAGAATAAAGATATCTATGCAACGTGGAATCTACTCAAGATTACAGGCGCGTTTCCCTACTTTGTGTTAAAGCTTTAGTGAGAAATTATTAACAAGGGTACTAATATCTAGCAGGTTACCAACTTCTACTTTTTTATTACCTTCCACTTATAGGCAACTATATTTCGAAATGAAATTTTCAAGAGCAATTTAACACAAAGTTAGTAAAAAATCCTATATCCAACATTGAGAATTTGAATTAGTAAATAATAAATATATTCAATAGTATTATCATTTAGGGAGTTGTAATATTTTTCCGCAAGGCGACGCCACTCTAAATCGTTTTGTAAACAAACAAATGTAAGTAAACAACACTCATGCCAAGGATTGTAAGTTCTGAGCATTTTTTAGTATGCAAGTTTTTTTGCTGATACCATTTTTTTTTTTCTTCAAAATAGGAAGTTTGGTATAATATTATATGACCACCCTTTTAGGATTTATAAATATATTTTTCAGGCAATCAATCATTAAAAAAAGGGATTATTAATGTAACAATATATTTTGTTAAATTTAATATATTTTTATGACAAAAAGAGGGTCATAATTGGAGCTGAAGATGGGTAAATATTTTACATGTCATATGTCAATCAAGCATTTTCGTTGGACCAAGATAAAAAGAGAATTAGGTCTGAAAATATTTGACATTGGCGCTGGATTAAAATTATTTCAATCCCATTATTCTCATCATCGAATCCATAAGATTGGTTTTATCGCCTTGGGATCAAATTTCTGCTCATGCCCATATCGAATTAAAACATAGTCATTTTCTATCCTCCAAAACCATAATATAATAAGCAGCTGATTTTTTTCATTAAACTTTAATCAACAATACCATATGTTTGCTCCCGCCCTTTCCGTGTGCTTACTCGAATGTCTGGCACTACTGATAGTTTATTTTTTCATTTTTCCAAAAAGGAATTTGAAACCATCTCTTTACTAGCCAAGATTTTCATTCTCCAGGATCGTTTCTTTGCCAATGGATTCATTTTGAAATGCATTAAATATTTCAAAAATATCTTCAATACAGATATAGTTGATGCTAAGGGACTTGTGCTCTGTAGGAAATCTGTAGTCGAATTCATGTAGCAGTATAAGTTTAAGAATGTTGTGTTGACAGCCAATTTATTGAGGTTATTCGAGTCTGTTCTCTAAAAAAAAAAAATTGAAAGCCTTATTATAACACCATTTTTATAACCAGTATTTCATGCTTCTGTCTCAGAAATTATCATTTGAAAACTGTTCCAAACATTGTATTTGTCTATCAATTAATGTAGGGATTTATATGTGTTTGCCTAACGAGGTTCCACTATCACAAGTCTAAATGAAAAGCCGTAATGTTCTTTGGTTATTTTGTAGACACAAAACATTATATTCTTAATTGATATTTTTCTTACCATCAAACTGCAAACAAAATGTATCTACAGAGATCAGTGGGCGGTTCTTCACTCATAATCTATAGATTTAACCAGTTTAACGAATCCGGTAATTTCTTATTACAACATAAAATGAAGATAAAACCATATGTCTACCGTATAAAGTACCTAATCCCCTAACTACTTTAACTCCTGTTTGAATTAGAATGACTAAAGTGGGAGAAGTAAAATAAGCTCAGGTATCTTAATCATGCAGCGAATATATGCATTATGAGCTCCTACGATAAACCCTAAAACACCTATAGCCACTAATGAACCAAAAGTTATATCTTGACAAGTATCTTGCCTTATAATTTGCGAAATTATATCGAAACATGCTGCCTAGGAGTGTTTCGAAAAAAGTTTTATCCAAAATGTTCACTGATGTCATAAATTGATTCATAATTGAAGGAGACACCATTGTGGAGGGCTCAAATTTGATATTTTAATATATAAAACGGACAAATTTTCAATAAATATGGATGTAACTACATCAAATGTCTTTAAGTATGTATAAAAAAGACGTAAAATCTGCATTGAGTACAACTTGATGCCAATGATAAACACGGATACTTAAATTCAATCGAATGTACTATGCACTCAAAATTTCTATGAAATAGATAGACAGTAAAGTATTGGTTGGTGTCTTTTTGACATCCAATAGTTTACTATTTTCCTTAACATTGATGAAAAAAAGGGGTTTTCGTTCGAATAGAACTTGAATGTTTCTCCCCCCAAAATGGTATACATTTTCAAAACATAACGTCACGTGTAAACATTGATAAAAATAATACATTAATGGCAATACCTGGTTTTGTATGCTTGATACGTGAATTTATATTGTTATTTTTCCCCTTTTCTAAAGCTGTTCTCAGGAGTCCTTCATTCTTAAGAAGGGAACTTATTATACGTATAAACTATAAAGTGTAACAACGAATGGGTTTGCTTATAGAGGACAAATAATAATCCTGAGGAGTTGTAAGTAGTCTGTTTGGACTCGGAGTTGAATTAAGGATCAACATTGGGGTAATTTTTTCTTTTATCATTGCTAGATACTTGTGGGATTTGATGGCAGCTATGCTGTTACCATGTTATTTTTTAGTTTTTTAATATACCAGAGGATAGGTAGAAGGACAAATGCCCTGGATGAAAATTGCCAGATAGAAAAGTTGCCTGTATTTTGTTCAAACTTCATCATGAGCAAATTATAAATTCCCTTAATTATTAATAAAGACACATGTTTGCTTGTTCCAACCCCCCAGGGGAGTACCTTCAAGTGTGAGTAATATTATTACGATACAATTTCCTTGCAATTTTTTAAATTTCATCCAATCTTTGAAGAAATGGATCCAGAGGATCGGAAGGAGGGGTATATAAATATCTTAGGGTCCCTTTAAATATGTTCGAATACCCTCCGTCATCGGGTTGGTCCCGGAGTATTGTGGGATTGCTAAAAACCACTGTCAATACATCCAAGGAACCCCTCTAATACTACAAAATTGTTCCAAGCATTCAAATTGCGCGGGGGGTACTTGGGGGTATCCCTGGATCCTTAAAACGACCACCCATTCATCCAAAACATCCACAGAATCTCTCTAATCCAAAAAAATAGTTCAAACTCTCGTTTTGCGCATTGGTAACTTCATTTTTCCTTTTTTTGACACCATTTAACTCTTTTTTCTACTGGATGCTACGATACATGGAAATAACATTATCTGTACTTCATTAGTCATATGAATAATTGTTTTTTATTTAAGTTTGTAACTTATAATGTGCTATTATTCATCATGAAGTTTGACCAAATTCCGGGCACTTTTCCTCCACGGCAATTTTCTCCAGGGCAATCTTCCCCAGTGCATTTTTCCACGCACACATTGGAAAATATTATTTTCATTTATGCCCATAACCCACCAGCACTCCCCTTTCAAAAGCATCTAACCAGACAAAATTTGGTAGCAATACATTACTATGTACATTTATCTGCATACTATGAGGTTAACTATGGAGAGTATGAGCATATTTATCATTAGAGATTAGAGGTATTTCTGAGTACGGACTGTACACTTTATAATCATCAGATAATATACACATCCAGTGAAATAAATACTCAAATAGATTTCTTGTTAAATGAACATATATACGAGTATACAATCATAATTTAAACACAGTAGATAAGTTCCTTGCCAAATTCTATTTATTATTATTTTAAACAACAACTACATACATATATTTTGTGATTTAAAGCACAGAATATGATAATCATCTTTAATTAAAAATTATTTTCCTTGCTTCTTGGCGTTTTATACATATATGTATATTATTTCATGTACTTGTACATACATGTATATACTTGAAACCGTTTAGAGAAAGAAATTATTTAGGACAATTTTTTTTAAAAACCCACACATGATAAAATGCTATTACATTCCCTTGAAATGAGGTATACAATTTTGTATATTAATGTGTATACCTTCGCTGTATGTAAATGAAGAAACGAGAGACAGAGTTGTTTTATATATTAATCTGCTAAGACTTAAATCCGGAATCACTACCAGTGATTCTAAGTAAGAGTATTCTGGCCGTGTTAAATAAAAAATCCCATTATATATATATATAGCATGGATATTGGCAGATTGCTCGAATGTTGATCCTCAATTCTACTCCGAGTCCAACAAAGGCTTTCCATTTTTCCCCATAATATTACGGACTATTACCCAGGGAGCACTATATACAGTGCACCCATGGACATCTTTCATACAGATATAAAATATATGTATATACTCACTAGAGGGCTCTTAAGTTGAATCAATATTACTTATGAAATGCCTCACTAAATTCAGTCAAATACAGGCTTGTTCCTATGTAATGGTACATACTTTATTATTTTCAATCTTTTAATAGTAAAATTTAAATGAGAGTTTTATGTTTTTTCTTGAGAACATTTACTTAACAAAATCATCTGAAAATACTGCTCAACTTTTCTTGAATATGTGAGCCCTTAGCTCTAATAAATGCCTCAATACGAAGCCTAAATCCCTTCCAGACCTTAACTATGTAGTCAAACTTGAGCTGGAGGGAATCCTCTAAAGATTGAGCTATCCTGGGAGGTGTAGAACACCTCCTCTCCTTCCTAGATAGGTAGTCCAAGGTGTTCGCATTTTGAGAGGAAAGTGGTCACATGTGGAAGTCCCAAAAGTACGCAAAGTTGTCTATCAGGAAGGCTTGGATCTTAGTGGCGTAATGACACGGAGAACCTTCTCGAGTTAAAATAGTGCTCGAACTTTACTCTGGCTCAAGGTAGCACTTACTTATCCAGAAGTTCGATGTTAGTATCTGATTTTTCTCTTGACTAAAATGGAAGAGCAGACTTCACCTCTACAGGCAAATGATTTTTTTAAGCAAAAAGCATGTTTCACTGAAGATGATACATTTCCTGGATATTTGGTTGTGATGTAGTGGGGGTTCTGCTTATTCAAAGTAGCTTGAAGAGTGAAAAAAAATTCCATGGGAAAAGAGGTAATCTTTGCCTCTATTTGTATTGGCCTTGAGAAAATTAAGAATCTTGTGAAGGAGTTTTAATTGATCCTAATTCAAAATTTAGGGTAAATAACAGCAACTCTGTTTTCTGTATCTTAATCTTCAGAGTATCCTTCGTTTCAGTTCATTTATATTCAGCTTTCAATGTTCAGGAGAAGGATGAGAGGATCAAATAGGAGTTGTTATTTCATGAGAGTTTCAACTTTGTAGGACATGACCATCAATCCCTATTGAAATCGTATCTTATGGTGTTGCAATTAATTTATCTAAGAAGTCATTTAATACATTTCTGAACTTCTTTTGTTTCGAATTGATTAATCCTCTAATCACATCAAAACCATTCAATCCAAAGTTATCTGTTGTCTAACGATGGAATCCTTTGGTTAGTTTGATGAATAGTTTTTACAATTTTGATTGCATTAGTTAAAAGGTTCTCTGGCTTGGTTGAAAATACCTTGGATAGTTCTAGAATGTATTGCTATTCAATAAAGTTAATGGTACTTCATTTAAAATATTAATTTATGGAATTAAACCATTTGTGGATGTTACTAATCATTCAGTAAATACCTATTTACACACTGAAGCCTCGATTTTTAATTTGAATTTATTTATAATTGCTAGAAAAATATTTATATATATAACTTTTTAATTAGTCATTCTGTAATTTGAAACTTTTTTTTTTCATTTTTTTAAACTTTTTAGTTATTATTGATTATTAATTGAAAAAGTTCTTAATGTTTTTATTTTCAAATGTTAGAAGTTTAAAAAAATATATATACAACTTTGAATGAATAAAATATATAACCCCAAGTTTTTCACACAAAATAAATACTAATTTCTTTTGAAATTAGTAGTATTGACTTTCACTATCACGGCGTCACCTTGTTAACAGAAAAATATTGTATGTATTTGGTTATAAGCTCAATTTCACTTGATACGTCATTGTAAGTAGTAAGTCGTGCTATAATTGTCCTATAATTATGCTCCGTTTCCAAAAAGACAGGAATACAATTTTTGTTGATCCCTTGTCGTATATATATATACAGAGTTGTCCATCCAAACACTCTGAATTTTAAACTTCAACAAGATATAATTTATTAAATAACCATAGAACTTCAAAAATATATTATTTATTTATTAAAAATAAAATTTCAAACAAATTTATACGATAAATAGATGTGTGTCTGAGCTCTCATAATCATGAATGTAACCGCCCATAGCTGCAATGATGGATTCCATGTGGCGGTGGAAGGTTTTGTACCCACAGTAGTCCTCTGTCATAGCGCCCTTGTGCTAGATGATAGTGACTTTGAGGGACTTGAGGTTTGGATATAGGACACTGCAAGCCTTCTCCTGGACAAGATGTAATTTCGAGTGTTTGGCATCAGGTATATAGGGGGTCAAAAGTGTCAAAAAAGAACTCAAAAGAGTCTTGCAGTGGATGAGATGGGTTTCTTTCATTACTGGTATCAAAAGTGGTCTTTTCGCACTCACAAGGTTCTTTCCTCCATCTTTTTTGATAGCTCTCTGGGCAGTCTGATGTGAAAGTCTGAGATATCTTGCATTGGACCTCATGGACTTGAGAGGATTGCCCTGGACTGTTTTTTAATTCTTCTGGTCCAATTTGACCTTTTTAACAGGGCCCTTCTTTCTCCCAAAGATTTGAGACTTGCTAACAACGTAAACAGTGGTCTTGGGGATGTAGGGATCAACTGCTAGAAGTGCGTGAATAGAAATTTGTCGATCACGTTATAGTGACATTTTCTCGACTTATACTTTATCTAAAGAGCTTAAGTTTACTTTATTTTATAAATAATTTATTATTCTTTAATATACTGAAATATGAATTAATTAAAATCACACAACCTTCATTAATTATTGGATTAGTAAGTGTTCAGATTGTAATGGACCATTAATACGTCATCATTCTCCAAGTTGGACATCTTATTAGAAGTTTTAAAAAAACTGTATAATAATAAAACCCATGGAACTGTTTTTTTATATATACAGGGCCTATAAGCAAAAAAAAACCGGTCTGTGCTAAATAATTTCTGAAATTAAATACAGGAAAAATGGAAAGGATATCCCAAATTTTTATTGAAGTTATACAAATCTACAATATTAACAATTAAAATTGTGCAGCATCTACAGAGAGACATGCATAAAGACGATGTCAAAAGCTGTTACATCACCGCATGAATTGTTATTGAATAAATAAGTGTTTATATTTCAATAGACCACCTGGTACCCAGTTATGTATAAAATATGACCTCCCGGTATGTAAAAATAAAAGAAACCAAAAATGATATTGGTCACCCAGACATTGCGTTTTAATAGATCAGCTGCAGGCAGTCGTGAGAGGAAGGAAATTACAAAAAGCCTTATCTCTATGATATAGATAAGAGCCACTCCGATGTTGATCCTCTTTTCGACTCCGATTCCAATGAGGACTTACACGTATAACTCCACAAAAAATCCTCAGATCCAACTATTAATTTATAATTAGATGTTCTGTCTTCAAAAATTAAATAATATAATGAACAAAACTTTGGATTACCAACCAGAATAAGCCGCTACCGCTTTGAATACATCTTTGTTTGTACTATTTACAACAGAAATACCCTCACGTATACAAATAAATTGTACAAAAATTATGCAGACAAATTGTAGAATTGTATTTTCACACATTTATAAAAATGAGTTCATTTTTATATCTTGAGTCATTTATTTAATTAAATGACTCAAGGGGGACTTGATAACGATATATATATCTATACCTATTTATGCCACTCAAGTAAGACTTTAGACATCAACTCTCTTCATAGTTGCACAATAGTTATTCATCGTTGACCCATGACAAATGTGTTGCGTCAAATTAATATCAATAATTAGCAAAAATCACAAAACAAAGAACATCATCTTTTTTTTTTTTTACTTTATAACTAATATACATAAAGTCCAACATTTCATAGACATATTTAAGTAAATTATAGGGTTCGTATTCAAATTTGTAGGATGAGCTACAATGCCCAAGAGTTGAGTCTATAGTTTATAGTCTTTATTCAGTTTAAGCGACTTATATTAACCCCGACATGCCCTTTCAAATAAAATCAACCAATGTTTTGTTCTTTTATTGTGTTGATCAATTTTAACTACTTTATGTACAATTTGTACCAAAGATTTAATGAGTCAATCTTGTTGATAATCATGGATGAAAGTATCTGGAATGATACAAATGTAATACACACTCCATTTTGAGAAAAATCATTAGGGCTCGCTTTTGCGTTGACAAAAAATACAAATAACCATTCATTACAAATATTGAAGTAAAATAAAGAATAGTATAATAATTTATACTTGATCAAAGTAAGAAAATTCCTGATTTGTATTAATTAATTGTTGTTTTCACTTTTTAGATTTATGTTTTTTTGCAGATTGAAAGTGATTAATGGTGTTAACATTCACTGAAGGTGGAAGAGACAGTTTGGGCGTTAAATAACTCAAGCATTTTTTTTAAATTATATTTATTTTAGGAAAAAAATTATTAAAATAAATGATTGCAAAATGAGATTTTAAAGTTTGTAGATATATTTAACAAATTTGAACCTTCTTTCAATAAATTTGTCAAATTGAGGCTTGTCTAAAAAGTTTCCGACCATACAAGGATCCAAGATATTTTGTCTGATTTTGTATTTCATCTTCAACATGGTCTCCTTGTAACACTGTACAGTTCTCCGAGCAATGCTTCAATCTCTGCTATACCTCATCTAAACAGTACTCGGCGTTTTTCTCTGCAAATAATTGTTCCCGAGACACTTTTTATCAAAAACCCCAAGTTGGATTGACTTGGACGCGTCAAATTTTAGCACAAGTCTTTAAATGTTTGCTATTTTCCTTCTGTATTTAAAAATTAAACTTTCATATACAAATATTTAAATTTAAATATTATGTTCTGATAAATACTAAATAGTGGATTTTGAAAAAAATTTCAATATCAAATTGTATATTTCTTTTTTTCAATTAATCTAGTATTATTAGTTCCATTAAATTTTCCACTTTTTTTTTGAAAAAACTAAATTTTCTTTGAATAATTATGTATTTTTGAAGAAATGTTTTTAGAGAAATAATTAATTTTCTGTGAATAGCTGTGGATTTTTGCAACCCCTAAAAATGGTTAGATCTGTATAACAGTTGGAAAACAACCGCGTCTGCCGCATTAACCATTTACCTAATTTAAATTCAATTTGAGCCCAGTCCAAGGATTTATAATAATAATTTGTTGGTAAAAATGGACGATTATTCGTCAAAGGGTATAAATGTAATCCATACTCCATTTTGAGACGAATCATTCTAGCTTGATTTTGTGTTGACAGGCCACATATGTAGATACTACGTATATTTTTATCTTTCCCGCGAAATTGTCTTTTAGCCAGATCCATAGGAACAAGTTATTACATTAGGGGATAAAAAAATACTATTAACAACGTGTATTTTCTTTTTAAACTTAATGAAGAAAGAATAAATTTTAAACTATATAGTGATTTCATTTTATAAATATCACTAATAGTGAGTGGGTTTGTTTTTAGAGCCCGTGCACCCCATTTTTTTTAAATTATGTAACCCAATCAGACCTGCAATAATACACTTAAATGGAAAGTGATGGAACTTGTAATTTTTCATAGAGGTGGTCATATTTACTACAGCTCTATCCTTAAGAGAGTAACTATTTTTTGATTGCTTAAAGAAAATATTTATTTGAAGGAAATGTATTTATTAATATTGGAAGTATAGTTATGACAAAACTTACTTAGTCATTTTCCTTGAAAAAAACGTTTTAATTGTACAATGTTCTTTGTACTCAAGAACGGATTCATCCGGATTTTGCTATAGAATAAATTTTGTTCATTATTTTGTGCCCGTCAGCGTAAAAACAAGCAAGAATGTTTTTTCTCCAAATTGAGTGCAGATTACATTAGTATTCTTCGACAAACTATCACTAATTTATATCGTCAATATTAACACTGTGGAATCTCTACAAATTACGGCCAAAGAATGAGAAATGGGTTGATTTTATTTGAAAGAGTGCATATGGGGGCCAATATGAGTCTCTTAAATCAAATAAAGCTTCTAAACCAAAGCTAAAATTCTGGGTATCTTAATTCATCCCACAAATTTGAATACAAAGTATTTACTTGACTCAAATATGTCTATAAAATATTGGACTGTATTTGCATAGCTTTGCAGATAAATTGGAAACTTATCAAATTGATATATCTCTGTTCCCACTTTGATCGCTGTCCAAAGCTTTTGAATTACTTGAAACACAAGGGGGCTTCAAAATTCATTCTGCACGTCGATGATAAAAAGTTTGTAGTGGATGGAGTTTTTAAGTAATAGAATAAAACTGAAGTCATGGTTTTTAGAGCTGTGGCCAGTGACGGTTCCATCATACCACCACATTTTATCGAGGCAGGACTTAAGATCATCATAGCTGAATATCCTGAAAGACATCTTGCTACTCTGGTTGGAGAAGAAGTTAAGCATGCGCAACGTGGTGATTGTTCGGGACACTGCTCCGTGCCATACTTCTAAAGCAACTCAGTAATTCCTTTCTGAGAGTGTCCTGTTTTTCGTTCAGACTGAAACCTGCCCTAGCAATCATCCAAATTTGAACATTCTTGATTTCAATCTGTGGGGAGTCCTTCAAGAACAGGCCAACAAACCCTTCTATAACAGTGTTATCTCCTAAAGGCTAGCATCAACAAGAACTGCAAGATGAACCCAGCTAATTATGTAATCAAGGCTGCATCACGATTTACATAAAGGATATCAAAAGTTATTGAAGCTGGAGGAGATCACATCAAATGAATCAAAACACAAAATAAATAGCACTAACTTCACAAATTTTCATTAGACTTGATCAATATATGACCATGCTAAAAATATTATAATTTGCAGAGAATGGATTCACAATTTATCTGCAATTTATTGCCAAAAGAAATTGGTTTTTTTTTTAATTTTTTCGATTTTTGTTCAGGATTGTTTTTATAGTAACGCACCACATATAAAAGTTTGTGAAATCTATTATCCGACCGGAGAGTGCTTCATCAATGTAGCTCTAACCTCATAGGGGCTCCAAGGGATATCGTATACATATTTTATTTTAAAGATTGTATACTAGTTGAGTGGTCATGATGAATCATTGCAAATAATTATTGCAAAAAAAAAAAAAAAAAAAAAATGAAGGAACATACATAATCCAGAGAAAAGAGTAAGGAGGGGTCAAATCTGGTTGAAATGATTGATTTTGTTTTTTATGAATATAAATAGAGCAATTTTGGATCTAACATCGTATGTGAGCCCATTTTCTACATTACAACATATGTAAATGATTATCTTCGTAGATGAAAATAATGTTATTCACGGGTATGTTAGCCTATCAATTTGAAGAATCTTTTGGAGGAGAGCAGCTTAGCTGTCATGACGTTGTATTGAATGGGTTGCAAGCAGCTTTGAGATGATAGAAATAAACCCTAACCCCACTCCGTATCTAACAGTGCCTTGTCAATCTTTATTTAGGCCTCAAAACTGTTGTTTTAACGTTTAGTAAAGGTCCTATCTTGTTCAGTCTTGAATAGCAGTCCTAAAACTGATAAAGTTCGGTCCTTGATGACGTAACTCAACAATTTATTTCATTCTTTTTTAATCATTTCTAGTGCTGAGAGTCCACTGGACCTATCTTAAGACTGGAGTGGACCAAATAAGTAATGACTGACACAAAACTATTATATAGTAATGAGGTATCCAGGAATTACTCTTATGTGGATCCTCAATTCTACTCCGAGTAGACTCACACTTATGACTCCGAGGTGTAACTCTACGTTATTTACGAAACAACATATTCCTAGTTGCTCTTTATAATTTGGATTATGTATATGTTTTCTCCTCAAGAATGAAAGAATAATGAGAAGTGCTTTACGGGGCGGTGCAAAATTATTTACCGATGATGTAAATATACTTTTTAAGAGGTTTGGATGGAACCAGTCTGATTGTTTCGTATTGTTACTGTTAAAATAAACAAAAATCCTTCCTGTGAGAGCGTAACAACTTCCACACGTAAGACCATGTCCAATCAGGAAACAAAGAGGATCGAAATTGCAGCCCTCCTCCGAGCGGGAGTGCCTCATAACAACATTAAGGAACAGGTTGGGGCCTTGTTGAAGACAATTTACAACGTTTCCAAGCGCTTGGAGGCTGGGGGTGACCTCAAGCATTCCCTTGGGGCTGGCAGGAAGCAAGTAAAGACAGTGTTCAAGAGGACTCCCAACAGGTCCATTGCCGACATGGCCAGAAAGATGGGAACGTCGAGATCAACTGGTTCAAGGGCATTGAAAAGAGCTGGAGGAAAGTCCCTGAGGCGTACTGAACGCCCTCTGCTGACTGAACGTCAGTGAGAAGTCAGACTTGAGCGTGCCAGAAAATCTTGAATGATATCAAGAGCTCATCTGGACGCATCATCATTTTTTCAAATGAGAAAACTTTTACGGTCGATCCTGTTTTCAAAAGGCAAAATGACCGTGTTGTGGGCTTTGGAGATGTGCAAAATAAGCACCGCTATGTGGCAACAACAAAACACCCTGCTTCGGTGATGATGTTGGGTCTCGTGGCCTCCAACGGGAAGGCCATGAAGACAGGGTCCTTCCGTGGATCAAATCCATAGTGGGCAAATCTCCTTGGGTTTTTCAACAAGATGGAGCACCCGCCCACGCTTCCAAGAAAGCTCAGGAGTGGCTCAAGGACAACATGAACTTTTGGCCCAAGGACTACTGGCCCCCTCAGAGCCCAGATATGAACCCACTAGACTTCTCTATCTAGGCGCTCGTGGAGACCAAGGCCTGCAAAAAAAACGACACGAGAACATAAATACCTTAAAGGCTGCTGTCAACAAGGCCTGGGCCTCCATGGACGCCGATTACATCCAGCAAGTCTGTGGCAGCTTCAGACGTCGCCTGACCGGTGTCATTGAGTCAAATGGTGGCTACATTGATTAAATTTGATCACAAACTATTTTATTATTCTAAAAATGTATGAATAATTGTTTCTCAAGTCATTCAAAAAGTCATTATTGTCCGCGATATGTTCTGAACAAAAATCGGTAAATAATTCTACACGGCCCTGTAGAAAATAAAATAAAACGTATGTTATATTCTGGTAGCAACTACAAAAAGCCCTCTCAATTATTATCTTTCTTCTTCACACTACTGGCATATAGGATTTAGGAAAGATCACCGTGGGATAACTCGCCCTGTAATTATCCGTTTTCAATTATCATTAAATTGTTCACATAAGGGATGAATCATATTGGAAAATACGAATGGATGGACGAACAATCATAACATCCGATTAAACAAGAGCAGAAATTTCCACTTTGCTATGACCCAAGATGTGTCAGAAGTAGATGCAGTTGGATAATAATGAGTAAACCTTTGAGATGATTTAGAGAGATACTCAAAGGTCGGCTCGTAGGGCGAAAAGGATGAAATGAGATATGTAAACGAAGAAAACTGTAAGGCTCAAAACAGTTGGAGTAACCAGGTAATATTACACTATTTAATTCTCAATAAACAAATTCACGTGTTTTACCAATGATTATGAAAAATCAGAACGATGATCTTCGTCTCTTCATGTGCCTTCTTTCATGTTCAATGATTACAATGCAGGCTGTATTACGTGGTTGCTCCAGGGACTCGAATCCTCAGAGTTATATATCTAGAACTGGGAATTCAAACCAATATATGATTTAGATGTTTGAGTATTTGAAAATTGTATATGTTTGCAACTTTGATGAACGATATAACTACTGACAGAGATCACAGTATAGTTCTCTTGTCTATTATACATTTGAATTTTCAAAAATAGGGAGAAATAATTACTAAGAGGTCTTATATCTTGCAGATTACCAAATTAGACTTCTTTTTTTTTTTTTTAATTTATACTCACTAGGATTTCAATTAAATTTCATACACATAGAGGTAGATACAGGGGTGTAAAGTATTAAATTTTTTAAACCATTCAAAAATTAAATTTGAAGTATTAATTTGGAAAAAAATATCAAAAATTAAACTTGAAATATTATTATTTAGAATTTGAATGGAAATAAATTTCAAAAATTTATAGCTATTTTAAAAATTATTTATTTAGGAAAAATTATCAAATATCAAGTATTAAAGAGAAAAATTTCAAAATCCATCGATATTTATGGAAAATTAATTTTTTTTTTTTAAATTGAAAATAAAATTTTTGAAGTAATAAATTAAATTTCTAGTATTAAATATTTTAGAAAAACATTTCTAATATTATATTTTTGTAAAACAATTTCACAAGTACACAGCTATTCTCAAAATAAGTATTCTTGACAACAGCTGGGAATTTTTGAAAAAATTCAAGAAATTTTTTTTTTTTTGAAAACTGTAGATTTTTGAAAATTTTCCCTCAAAATTTTTTTTTTTTTTTAAAATAGCCATCGGTTTTGAATTTTTTTTTTCGTTAATAATTGTGGATTTAAAAAAAAATTAAACCTCAAATTGTATATTTGAATTTTTTTTACAAAAAATATTATATTAGAAATTAATTTTTGAAGTTTTCGTGACAACCAAAAATTTTATTTGATTTGAAATACTGTGGATTTTTGACAATTTTCCATAAAAGAAGATAATTTTTTTGAAAATAGCCATAGGTTTTGAACTTTTTTTCAAAAAAAAAACAGTTTTTTCGTTTATAGTTTGGACACAAAAAAAAAAGCACACACTCTTCCAGTATCACTGAATATTACCAATCTGTGTAAAATAAAAATAATGTTTTTACAGCATAATAATCATCATAGAAACACAGAGATAATGAAGTCATTATAGCGAGTAGATCATCTCATTCTAAATAGAGTCTCACCTAAAGACTTACATGTGTAATGCATATTGTATATTAGGGTGGCTCTTATTGTGAACTAAGAAATCATTTTTTTAAATTTGATGTTCTCTACCTCTCAAACTCTCTATGTATATATACATATGTTTTTGGGAAAAAAAAAGAGTTTGACTCAGGTTAGTTCTTCAACTATCGACTAACATTTTGAATTTCTCAACGTCTGCTACCGTTTGTTTATTATCATTGACACGCAAATGAAATGTAAAATGAATTAAAATTGATTTACTAACTAAAATTTAAAAAAAAAAATCCCTCTACTGCATAATTTGCCAGAATGACGATTTTTTTTTTTTTTTTTTTTTGGTAAAATAAAAATATTCATATTGGGGGGGCTACAGACCCTATAACCCACCCCTGCATACGCTTCTGATAAAGTTAACAAAATGGAAGGGTGAGACAAGACATTCATTTGTTGGGAGCCCCCTAATATAAATATGTATACACATAAAATAATAATAAATATATTTTGTTAAATTACTGTTATTAATTCAAGCCTCCAGCTTTAAAATATGATTTAGGAATAATAAAAAAGAGTAGGGTGTTGATGGAGTTTGTCGCTATTGTTATGCCTGCTCTTGTTTTCAAATGTATGCCTCAAAGGGGCACTTCAATTATATTTGTGTTAGAGGATCCCCTTGTTAAAACTGTATACGGATAATATGAGAGGATCTTTTTTGTGTGTCTATCCGTATGTAAGTATGTTCATATATTAAATATTAATAATATGTATAGAGTTGTAAATTGTTGTGCTCCGTGCTTTCCGAATAAAGCATTTTGCCTCCAGGATAATTCACCTTAATCTATAAAAATCTATATTAATACAGCAAATTGGATCTGTCCCTCTGTAGAGAACTCAGCTTTAACAGCAGGCATGCTTATCTATAGCTCAACATTTCATATTAAAAAAGGAAAAAAAGTAGGGATCATATCAAAAATAATTAGTGTGACTTTAGATCAAGTTAAGCAACAACATATGTGAATAAAGCTCAGCACCTAAATTGAAAAAAGAAAAGAGGAGCAAGGTTACTAGAAATACAATGTTATGGCACAACTCGTGTGCGGCTGCTGTTTGCCTTCCACCATGCTTTTTAATAGTGAAGTCATAGAGTATGATTGGTTGCATGTTATCTCAAAATCTGTCTGTCTTGCCCAGCAGTCGTGACGATGCATCAAATTGAAAATTCTAACAAGCCCGATTTCATGATGGTCTAACCTTGTATCTTTATTAATTTTGAAGGGAACTACAGTAAATTTCATCGACGCCTAATTAATCTGCTTAATACTGTGTACTAATTTAAAAAGCTAAGGTTACGATCTATCTGTGGAAACTCATTTTTAACAATGAGATTGAGAATCTATAACTAAAGAAAAAAAATAGTGAATAGAGAATTACATAAATTTAAATTAAACAGTTTAACTTTAAACGAGGTGTGGGAATGAGCGTGTGTTGCTAAAACTCAGCACGTGATATAAGAATAAAGTAAAAGGGGAAAAATATATATATATTATTAAAGCAAAGTTCATCGACCCATAATAATTCTGAGTAATGCCGGGTACTCCCACTAGTTAATGAATGCAAACAAGGTTGTCTGTTTATCTGTGGAGGACTCATTTTTAGCAAAGAGGTTGCGTAGCTATAGCTCAGTTCCTCATATCAAAAAAAAAAAAGAAAAGAAAACAAATGGGAATACATAAAAAAAGGAAAAAAAGTCCATGTGACTTTAGATTAGTTTTATCAACGAGCGTACGTAGCTAAAGCTCAGAACGTCATATAAAAATAAAATAAAGGGGAGTGCACATTTACAAAGCTGTGCCCGGTTCAGGTTCAGTGGCTTTATGAGTCCCAGTCTGGGTTCTTTCAGTTCACATATTCGGTTTATGTTCATTTTTGTACAGGCTCAGGAAATGAATGTACATACAAACAAGTTCATAGCTACCTTAATCACAGAGTGCGTAGTACTCCAAGTTCCTACAGGGGCCTCTAAAACTAACTTTGCTTAAGACAATGGGTTTCAAGGAGGGGATGTGCAGGAAGATGCAGAATTGAGGATTGCTTTCAGTCTACACATAACATTGTACACATTTTTTTCTATAAAGGGGCCTTGGCTAAAAATGTATTTGTGTAGGGGGCCTTGGCATAGCAAAGACAAGCTTAGTAGTTGACCTTGATCCATAATTTACCCCACCCCTTCCCTTTTGTATTTACACCGTCATCTGCCTAAAAACCCCTTTCCAAATGCATAAGAAGTCCTTAGCTATTTGGAGCTCAGATACAACTCATTTACCCTGGCGACGTAAAAAAGAATCATTGGGAAACTCTATAATTGCACAAAAAATCTCATAAAATTGACTTATTGATTAAAGCTAATTAATTTTTTTGTAGTATACATTTTATTTTATTTAAAATGTATATATTCTATATAGGAACAAAAGCACAAAAACCCAAACCGATAATCCATAAATTGAAGTCTCGATTCAACTTTGTCGGTTCTGATTCAGCGGTTCAAGAACTGGAACCACTAGAACTGCAAGACCACTAAGGGTCCTTGCAAATGAATATTATTGAAGCTAAGTTCATGGAGCCCTAATAATTCAGAGTAAGGCTCTCGGTTTTTAATATACAAAGCAAAGATTGTATGTTGGGGTACTTTTTGTGTTTGTGCATATCTTTGAATTTGCATGACTCCTTGATTTAAAAAATAACAAAATAGGAACGAACGTGTGTCATGCTTAGTACGTCATTTAAAAAAATAATAGGATACTACATATATTAATTTTAATATATTTTTAAAAATGTTTTCTGATTGACATATGGAAAATGGGTGTTAAATACCAAATTCTGGGTGAGATTGTGAAATTGGGTGGAACTGCGTGAGACCTGTAGGTCTTGACTATAATTTTAACTCAAGTAACTTTTTACTGCTAACTACAATGCTTGTAGTTAGAGATGGATGGGTCGTGGATACGGATCCCAAGTACTCCTATATCGATTTTAAATTCTACTCCAAGTCTAAAAAGGACATATATGTGGCAATAAGATAAAAGCAAGCTGGGATTTTTTAGATGGAACATAGAAAAACGCATTATAAGTTTTTTTTATTTCAATGATAAGCCGAAGAGGATTCTTTTAAGAGTAATATATAATATTAAATCACTGAAGAACTGTCCAACAAGTTATTAATATTATAGATATTTGTTTCAATTTTTTTATAAACAAGTTAAGTCAATTTGATCGTGCGTTATAGGAGCTTTAAATCGAATCTTGATATCATCAATATAATCAATTTCAGTTGGTGAGGCTTCTTCTTAACCAACTAATCCCTTTCTTCCTTTAGTTATTCCTGCAAAGTGAATACTTACACGCTACCAAATAACCGATTTTTATCAAGTTTTGTTAACCTTAAAACCCACGGCTTCTAAGGGCATTATCATTTTTTTTAATTAATATCAATTATAGTACTCATATCAACGGATATGTTTATCAAACTGTAGCAATATTGAGAAAAAGTATCCCAGCTTGCTTGAATGTTATCGTCACACATATGTACCCCTATAAGTCGCTAACAAATCCTTAATGTTATTATTTTCTTATTTATTTTTTGTCTTTTAGGAGCACACACACTTCTTAGTTTATATTTGGATATTCCCTCCTCAAGGATCAAATAATACTAATAACAGATTTGGAAAATAAAAAACCCTGTTTTGATTACAATCTACAATCAAATTCACGTAGTGGTAAATGCTTAGAATTTACTACAATAATTATGTAAGTAAAATCAAAGACGAATGTTGAGACTCAGTTTTTCAGTTCGGTATTCAGTAATTTTTTCCAGAGCGATTTGTACGAGGCTACTATTTAATATGAAAATTTTGCAACAGGAGAATAGATATTAATTCAAAATGTTTCCGCATTTCCGAGGCTTGATAATTTAATCCAATCCAGACCTCCAAATGTTTCTTAACAATCTCTTGATCCATTACACACAGATATGAAATGTCTTTTTTGGTTATATTTATATAGGTTTTAAAAACTATCCTAAGAATTTTAGAATACTTTTAATTCAAGGTTTGATAAAAAGTATTTCTGATATTTTTATAACTTCATATGAATGGGTATCAAATGTTATTGATGAATCATTTAAATTTTATATATATTATCGTAAAAACAAGACTTATTAAACCTAAAATGGATCCCCTGTCGGTTAAATTTCTAAACTAATTTTTTAACCAGCATGCAACTGAGTATAGAACGTATTCATTTGAATATTAATAAAAAAAACTTTTTTTATTAATATTAGGGAAAACAGTGAGCTATTGAATACCAAAATGTGACAAACTAATGAAAGGTCTTAACCCTCTACCTAATTTTATTATAGATATATCTGACGCTAAGATGTATTAAAAATATAAATATTTCCATGTTGTAGATGTAATTAAATATTACACTCGAAAAATAAGATATTTCCTCTAATTATCATACTTTTGTAGTCCCTTATTGTCCCAAAAAAAAAAATAATTGAAGAGATCTAAGCATTTTTAAGGATTGTCAGTAGATATTGATTTGATTTATTTCAAATATCATTATTTCCCATTGGCATCAATTGCTATTCAATGCAGGTGTCAAGTCCATTTTTAATAATAAATCCATTTGACGAAGGTTAATCAAGATTTATTGGAAATTTGTATATTTTATGTTGTAAAATTTCGACGTTACTTTCATTTGTAATTTACGGAAATATTATTTTGGTTTTTTTATCCTTCTTTATCACATGACAAATTTTGAGTAATATAGAATAAAACTTGAGTAAGTTGTTGATGTTTAAGTGAGAGCATTTAATTGTGTCTTTTTTTTAGATTAAACGTTCCATCTATTTTGCACCCGTAAATACTAATTTAAGTGCTACAAAATAAGAATCCCTGCTCAAGACGTAATCTGCACTGAACTTTCTCTTTTTCGGTATCCCATGCCTGACCGCTAAATACAGTTTTGACTGTATATTTAATGTTGTTATTTGTAAACGCCTATATCTGAGGAATTAATTAATCAAATAATCTTCAGATCTAAGGAACTTTTATACATAATAGTCTTGTAATCACAACTTTGCTATTTTGGAAGGGGGGCTGAGTTGATTGGATTTACTATGGATGGCTTATCATACATAGGGCCAATAAATACTACTCCTGGAAATAAATTAGGGACCGTATTATTTACACTAGGGTGACCAATTACCATATTTTGATGTACAAAAAGAGAACAAACCATATTAATATTTAAGAATCCATTTTGATTGTTATTTTTTTATTCGAATATATATTTATAATCTTGTCAAAAGTCATAAAACCAGAATTAATCAACCAAGTCCCCAGATGCCTCTTAATGAATGTTAAAAGAAAATATTGTGGCCAGTCAACACAAAAGCAAGCTACAATTTTTTTTTTTAAATTGATTTTGTATTACACTTGTATTCGAGGTGGAATATTTGTTAATTTCTATCCAAGAATTATTCATATGATCACTTTGAGTGTGTCGTAAATTAGACTTAAAGTCGCTAAAATTGATCGTCGCAATAAAAAAATTAGAAGTTGAATGATTTGGTTTGAAAGGGGCCATATGAGGGCCAACATATATTTTTTATTTATTAAATAAAGATTTCAAAGCAAAGAACATTTTCACTGCAGTCCTAACTTGCCTCATAATTGAAGGAAATACTATTTCGGGGGATCAAACTTGTTATTTTTACTACATAAAATGATGATATGTCTAATTAACATGGATCAAACTCCATATAATGGCTGTATAAATGAAAAAAATCACAACACTTGCATTAAAAACGACTTGATGCCAACGATAAACAATGATATTTGAATTAAATCAACGACAATTTACTCAAAATACCTAAAAATGGTTAGATTTGTACATTTTTAAAATTAATTAAAGACGAGAAAAAAAAGATAATTATAGAAAAGTATCTTATTCTCTTCATTACAATAGTTAATTTTTCATCTACAACAGGGAAATGCGATTGTATAACTACGTAATAATATTATTTAATACATTTTAGGGTCAGATATATATAGTAAAAATATCCATTGGAGGCATGGATAAATATATATAGACAGTATATTATATGTTGGCCCTGTTTTTGACTTCAAATAGTTCACTATTTTCCTTTATAATAATGAAAAAATGGTTTTTATTGTTATAAGACTTGATTGATTAGACCCCCTAAAATCTACGATATCAAAATTGTGACGTCACGTGGAAATACTTTATAGGTAAAAGTCTAGGATACCTTATATATTCCCACAAATTTGAATACAAAAGCTATAATTTACTCATACTTTTTGTTCAAAATTGTTTTACCTTGACAACCAAAACACATGTTTGTGTACAAGAAAACAGTGGGGCACTCTAATCTACACTATGGGGAAAAGTCAGCTGTTTCCGAGATATGTTGTTAACTCCTTGTTAAGTAATGACTCTCATACATAACATATATACTCAATCATTGAAAACTCTCTAAATTTCTAATTTGTTCTTGCTTAAAGAAAAATATGTCATAAATGTCAATCAGGTTTCTAAGGTAATCTGATTGGAGAAAATATTTTGAATAATATTCGTAAATGTTGTGATATGCCAATGCAAAATACATTCAAAGACAAAAATCCCCAAAGTATGTATATATAATAAAGAAAAAAATATTCTGCCATTTGAAAGGGATCCAATTTTTCTATACAAATCAATTCATTCCTTCATATATGAGCCTTAGGGTGAGTCTGATATGCTGAAATTTTACAAAAATCTTAACTTTTATTTTGTACTGTGTATAGTCAACCTAATGAACACAATGCCCATGAAATTTTGGAAAAAAGTCATCAAAACTATACAAATCCCATTTGTTTGTTTTGAATGTGTCTAATTATCTATATTAATAAAGCAAAGTATATCTGTCTGTCTGTATGGATATCTGAAGGTTTACATAATATATGAAAACGGGTATACAGGGTGTCCACGATAAATTGGGACTACTTTAAACTTCATCCTGATCCATGATGAGGATATTCGGAGTTAAATCATACTAATATAAAAGGTTGCGTTAACAATACACTATAACTTCCACCACAATTGTTTTGACAAGAAACAATATTCATCATGGAACAAGCCAGGAGATACGCCATCCTCGAATTGGCTTGCGCGGGACACAAGCCCTATGCTATCTACAAGCTTCTTAACTACCCCAAGACCACCTTGTACTGGGTCTTCAATGCCTGGGAGGTTGAGGGGAAGGTCTGCCGCAGGGCCCATCACATAAGAAGTGACCGAATCCGCACTGCCCGCTTCCTGGAAGGCCTCTGGAAGTCCATCAAGGCTTCCTCGGGGACTTCCTTGTCCAGGTTGGCCATGAACCGTGGAGTGAGCAAGCAGCTGGTCTCCAATGCTGTAAATGAGGACCTCGGGTACAGGTCATACCGAATGGCCAAACAACACATCCTCACGGCATCCATGAAGGCCACCAGGCTCACCAACGGTAAGCATCTCCTCAATGACCTGAAGAGCCATGGAGGAAGAATCATCTTCTTCTCCGACGAGAAGAACTGGACTGTCGACAGAAGCTAAAACGTCCAGAATGACAGGGGGCTTGCCAAGGAGAGTGATGAGGTCCCTGCAGTCTTCACCACAAAGTTCCCGGGCTCCATTACGAGGGAGTGGAATTTTGTCGATTCTGCGGAAGTCATCAGGGCATGCAAATCCTTTAGGGGCAGGATGGAGAAGATGGTGGCTGCTGAGGGAGAACATGTTGAATAAATATATTGTTTAATATCATGTTTAACTTTTTCATATTAACAAATACACTCCAAATTCTATTTTTATCAAGCAGGTTGAATTTTAAGATAGTTCCAATTTATTGTGGACACCCAGTATACTGCACAATGATGACTCTTTTCCTACTGATGTTTGATTTCCACCACGCCTTTTAATAGTGACGTCAAAAAGAATAACTTGTTATCAAGAGTAGCAACATATTGCCTTCCTTGACTGTTACTGTTAGAGTACTGTACAACTCCATCAAACATATTTTGATCTAAGGAATAACAACGCAGTCGTATTAATGAAATATTGCGGATCTGTTTGACTATTTTTGATTATATGTGTGATAACATCAAAGAAAAAATTATGAATATAAAAAAGAGATCATTTAAAAAATCGGTGGGGAGGCTTCAGATACTTTTAGGAGTTTTTTTGAAGCCCCTCCTCCACCCAAAAAATAAAGGTGCTGCTAGTCATGCCTCTGATGCATTTAATGTATTGAAAAGAAGGGTTAATTTCCGGGATTGTATAAAAAAGTATTAAAGGGTATAAAAATATGACGTAATTTATTTTCTCTGCCCTATGGCTGAAATAATATCATACATAAATATTGGTTCAGCAATATCCTTGCTCACCACCATTATATAATTTTATCTAACGATAATATTCCAACTATTCAAAGGATCAATAAAGCGATATAGATAAGTGTCGTATCTACTTAAAGTCATTCCTTCAAGGTACGTATGCCACAATTGTACTGGAAGCTATGATTCAACAATACGGCTAAGTAGGCACTATGGCGAAAAGAAAGTAGTCACATGGAAGAATATTTGTTGACAAATCCTAAAAACATGTGCCTCAATAAAGTAGATTTATAATCATACTTAACCAAAAAAAATAATACATAGAAATAGGCTTTAAAGGAATAACAACAAAGGGAAGGTGGAGGGGGGCAGGTAGAGTACAGCTGTTGATTGTAATCATTAGATGTACCTAAAAGGTTCTTGGGATAGAATGGTTAAGGCAAAAATAAACAACTCAAGCAAAAGACAAGGAAGACTGTGTTCCTCACACCTACCTATAATCTCGTATTATTGTTGTGAAGTAGTCGCCCAGGTTCTTCTGTTTTCACTAGGGGGAGACGGCCTGTTCAAACTGGCTGCATGTCCGAAGGAACATGCAGCAGCTTCCAATTTTGAGGAAATCAGAGTTGAGAACTACTAAATCCTACCTTCCTTGCCTTGAGTGTCCACTCTTTACCTAGAGTCCTTTAGATGTACCACGTATTTAGAAGATATATATTATGAAGTATGAATGGTTGGAATTTGTTTCATTAAATAATGGGGACAGAAGTTAAATCAGGTATTTGCTGTTTTCCAGGCTTGGAGATTCAATAGAAAATGAACGGTGTTTACGCTTTCCTGGATGCGATACAGAAAGAAATATACTGATCTTACTGAAAGTTGCGAGTGTTCCTCAAACTATTAACTAAATATCAGAGCCCTGTAATAAGAGTTGCGACAATAGACTAGAGCGCCACCTTACGTCAACCTTATGTAACTACAATTGAGGCCGTAAACAACTTTTTTGCATTACATTGAAAGTAGATAAAATCTAATGAAATTACTATTAAATGGTAACATTTTTTATTACACAAGATTACGAGTACGATATAAAATTAGCCGACTTTTTCTATTATACATATACTCAATAAATATGAAAACTAACATTTACAGAAAATATTTGTTTGCAATTATAAAGGATAAAATTATAAATTAAATAAAGGTGTTATGACAATAAGGAATTACCTTTTTTATTAAATATTTATTCTAATGGACTTCCAGTCTTCAATTAGATTCGACAATTATTTTTTAGATCATTGATCTAAAAAGGATTTTTACGTTCAAAATTGCTCCAAATATTTTAAGAGCCGTAAACTAATCCATTTGAAGAAATATAATTTCGTGAGGATATCAGGCTCGTCCAATCACTTGTCGACGACTTTCCTTTATCAATATAGAATGACTTGCATTCATTACAATGAGAAGGACTCTGTTTTACGTAAAAAATAGCTAACCAAATAAGCGAAGGAATTAATTTTAGCTAAATCGTGAGAGTTAACAAAAATGAATTCAGGATCCTCAATATTTTTTTAGTTGCATTCATTTCTTTGATATACTCTTATCCTTTGGCTTCTTTGCCTCCAGATTTGCTCCAGCATTTAACAGCGCTACACGAAGGCATTTCTATCCTATCTTTGGGATTTCAGGTCAATTTATTGGAAAAATTACTGTGTCTTCACAGTTAATAAGATTTGAATAAGGCCACAAATTTATTCCAGCTGATTGTTAGGTGACGTCAGGGGGTATGCTTGGTGTCGTAACTCTTCTGATAGAGTTCTGCTAAATATAACCTCCATACACGCAGGTAGTGCCATCTCTCGGACTTTGAACGGACTTTTCAAACGACCCTCATATTACTCTCAAAAAATATCTATATCATAAGATATACACAAAAAATAATATTTTTTGGAAAAAAATTTCAAAAATTCATAGCTATTCACAGTAAATTTAATTTTTTGGAAAAAAAAATCATAGTTGTAAAAAAAAATTCAAAAATATATCTTTAATCACAAAAAATTAAATCATTTGAAAAAAATCAAAATTCAAGGCTATTTAGATAAAATTTAATTTTTTGGAGTAAAATTTCAAAAATGAAATTTCATGTATAAAATTTTTTGGAAAAAAATACAAAATCCAAATAGTCACAAAAAAATTTCAAATGTTAAATTTTTTACTCTGTTGCATAATTTGCTCATATGAAAAAAAATTATCCTAAAATTTTTTCATCCTGACCAAAAAAATTTATAGTAAATAAGAAAAAATTATGCATTTTGGGGATAGAGGCTAAAGTTCCTCCAGTCCAACCCATATGAACGTCCCTGACGTCTGTACCTATTAGTGTTGAGGCTTGAGCCGTTCTAAAAGGATTGTTTATCAGTGAATTTGGTCCGATATTTCGGTATAAACAGTCATTACATACTCGTAGATCCAAATGTAATCCTTTTCAAATATTCGTCATAATATAAGATTTATCAAGATCTTAATTTTAAATAAGACGAATCATGATCAATATCCTTGAGAGAGGGATTCAGACCAAGCTTTTGTGTGGGATGGAACAAGTTTTTTTTTTGGAAAACAAATTGAAGAAAAATTAATGTTAAATTTAAAATATTAATTTTTTTTTAAATTAAATTAATTTTAAAATATGAAATATTCTTGTAAAAAGTAAGAATTTCTTAATTTAGGTTGGGGCTATTTTCTTTTTTCTTTTTTATAACTTGGAAAAATAAGAATTGGAATTACAAATTTCCCGATAACAATTCTGATTCCAGAAAAACACCGGATTATCCGACTCCCTATTCCAATTAATTGTCCCTAGTCTTATGTCGATCCTTATTTATTCGGTCCAGTCCTTAGAACTGGTACTTAACTGTCGTTCCTTGGATTTTTTTTAATTATATCAATGGTTTATTAAGGCAAATATGTATAAAGATTATTGCACATATCTCGCAAAAAAATATTATACTCTTAATGATAGTACAATATAATAGGAACATATTTTATATTTAATTAGTTATACTAGGGATTGATTTTACCATCTAGTCCCAAAGGACTGACAAATATGGAGGGGGGACCGGTCTGGACCGCAGTCCTCGGTCTTAAATAAGGACAAGCACAACACTAATCCTCTCATCACTAATAAGAAATAATAAGGTTCTTATTGAAATATGCAGGCATATACACGTATACAAGTTCTCTTCTTTTTTGGATATTGATCTTTTAAATGATCATAAATCATGTGCAAGTTAACCCTATGTCAAGATTATAACTAAATATAAACGCTGGTTTGTTAAAATAACTTACGTTTTTATTATTCGTGAACGCTCTAAGGACTAAAGAACTCATCCCAAGATAATAATTTTTCTTCTTAAACTTTTATTATTAGTCTGTCAATAATGAGGAACGAAAACGTCATATGAATTGATTTAAGTATTATTGTATTGAACAATGTTAATAGAAAAACGAGATCTTGCCACAATGTAATCGGCCTTGCATGCATTTTGAATTTGATGTACTCTAACACTACTACTGAGCAAGACAGACAGATTTTGAAGTCATAAAAGTATAACAGCGATACTCTAACAGTAAACGTCAAGGAAGGACATATTTAGCTACACTTGGTAAGAGTTATACTCTTTGACGTCACTAGAAAAAGCGTGGTGGAAGTCAAGCATCAGTCAGAGAAGCGTTATGGTTTAACAGGGGCATCCCCCAGAATGATTTTTTTTTTTTTTTTTGGAGGGCGGAATTTGTTTGAAAAAATATCCAAAAATTAAAATTGTTTGCTAAAAATATTGAAAAATTAATTACCCTGGAAAAAAATTCATAAATCCACAGATATTCACAAAAATTATAAACATTCATAGCTTTCCACAAAAAATTTCAAATAATCGCAACTATTCACAAAAATTATAATTTTTGGAAAAAAAATCAAAAATCCGCAGTTGTTTAAAAAATTAATTTTTTCCTAATAAAAATTCTAAATTAAATTTCAAATATTAAATTTTTACGAAAAAAGTTTCTAAAATGCACTGTTTTTCACAAAATAGTAAATTTTTTGGAAAAAATTTCAAAAATCAACTGTTTTTCACAAAATATTAATTTTTTTCTAAGAAATTTAATATATTAAATTTCTAATTCCTAAATTTTGTGGGAGGTGGGCTGCAGCCCTTCCAGCCCACCCTCTGTGGTCGCCCTGTATAACTTTGAAATTTTTATTAACCTTATTATTGAATAATAACAGAGAGGATTTCTTAGGGAGTTATCTTCGATATTATTAAAGAAAAATTTGTCGTTTAGCCGACACCTAATTACTAGTAGCAATGCCGGGTACTACCGCTATTATTATTATTATTAAAACATATATTGCCCTCAAACCAAAATCAAGTAAAAACAACGTCTCAAAATTGAGTGAGGATTACATTTATATTTTTATAAACACAAATTATCGTCAGTTTCTATCGACAAATTATTCTTATTTAACATTTGGTTGTATTTGAAATAGAGCTTAAAGTCGCCAAATGATCATAAGAATAAAAGAATGATAAATTAACATATTTTATTTCAAATGGGCCAAAACTGGGCAATATAAGTACCTTAAAGTATACAAAAACTCTAAACTATTGCTAAAACTCTTGGGTCTCTTAACTCATCCCACAAAGTTGAATAAAAGTCCTTTAATTTACTCAAATATCTCTATCAGATATTATGCTGTGTGTGTTATATTTGTGTGAGTGATAACTTTGTCAAGCCTGACGAGACAAAATCATTTCGTTAACGAAACTTTTTTTCATGAAAAAGACGAAAATATGAGAAATATTATGTCGAAGATGATATTCTGAACTAGACAAAATTCTGACGAAAACGAAATAAAAGAAAACCTATACGAAACAATGAAGATGTCTGACGAAGACAATATTATGGCACATATGAAGCTCTGACAAAGACAAAAGCTGACGAAATTGACATTTTTTGAAGCTCTCAATCATTTTTTGGAACTAAAAAACCAGATTTTAGAAAAAATATATTTATATTTTTTAATCATTGTACCGGGTGGTCCTTTGAAATCTGAACACTTCGATAATTAATTAAGTTGATGTATTGAAAAATAATGGATATTTCTACTTATTAAAGCATAAACAATTAGTTACAAAACAAAACAAATCTGAGCTCTCTAGCTTAGGAAAAAGTCGGGAAAATGACACATGAAAGTATGGACGAATTTCCATTCGTCCATTCCAAGCAGTTGGGCGTCTATAGGATCCCCATCTACGCCATCAGCAAGTTCAAAACGTTGTAGAGGAAGAAGGCATTTGTCAAAAAGACCAAACTGGACACGGAGGAGCTTAAGAAAACGGCCTAGCCTAAAATTCCCTAAAGTCTATGAGGGTCCACACAAAAATATAAGGTTTTCACACCAGACTGTCTAGAAAACTATCAAAAAAGGAGACGGAAAGAGCCTTATGATGGTGGAGAGGGCACTTTTGACACCAAAAATGAAAGAAACCCATCTCCTCTTTTGTAAGAATCTTTTGAATAATTTTTGACTCTGTCTTTTAAACTCTTTTGGTCAAGAGGACTCTTGACTACAACTTTTGCGTGTTTTTCAAGGATGAGGCTTAAAGTGTCCGTCATACAGACATAGAGGCCCTCAAAACCACTTTCAGAGAGCACTGGAACACCATGACTGAGGACTACATCCACTTCGAATCTATTTATGGTATTAATTTTGTTGGAATTATATTATTAATTAAAAAAATTATATATTGTTGAAGCTTAATATTCAAAGTGTTCAGATTTTAATGTACCACTCGATATCTTAATTTAAAATTTCTATTTTTTGTTGAACAGTTTCAAAAAACGAAAAATCTTATTCTTTTTTTAAAATATTTTATTTCCCTTTTCAGTTAAATTGCACAAATGCGTTCATTGTGTTCATATATACAAAGTATCTAAAAAAAGATTATTCTTACCCGTTAAACCAGATTCACCCTAATATCCATATGTCAATTTTTATCAGTTTGCAATGACTTTATGTATGAATAAAGTAATGGTTATCTATAAAGTAGTTTTCCATAATGGCATTTTTGGGCTAAAACACAACTCTAGCGGACTCTTAAAAGA
Source organism: Lepeophtheirus salmonis (assembly GCF_016086655.4). Classification (NCBI taxonomy): domain Eukaryota; kingdom Metazoa; phylum Arthropoda; class Copepoda; order Siphonostomatoida; family Caligidae; genus Lepeophtheirus; species Lepeophtheirus salmonis. Next base: position 22,369,599 of record NC_092584.1, read on the forward strand.
CAAAATATAAAGTTATTAAAAGGTATCCGTAAGAATCCATATTAGGATTTGTTACATAGATATGTAGGTACATATTTGTTCAATGGATGTGAACAAAATAATCATCTCAAAATGATCGTGTCACGATATGATATCAAAAAAAAATATAGTTTACTGAAACAGGTAAAAAATGAGATATAGGAATTACAACACTTTTATTTAAGGCCTAATTTCCTGACTTGTCTCTTCCACATTGGTATGTTGCGGTAAAGTTTGTTTTTGTTAGGTAGAATTATTATATTATCTACACGTCGTTAAACTTTATGTATGCCTGCTTACTTTTCATCAAAAGAAGCAGAAAAACACCAACTCAAAATCAGTTGATGATTAGTCGGATTGAAACTTGGTCCAAGACATTTTTTTTTTTTTCGTTTTGATGATTTTTTCTAGATTGCAATCTCAGACCGTATACAGAAATATAATCGTTCTCAGATTGAGGACCTACTTTTTTTATTTTCAATCTACGGATCGATTTTCCCATTTATCCTGATTTATGAATTCTGCAAATATGATTTATGTAATACATTTAACTTAATGTGATGTTATTGTGGCAAAATTGACATCTTCTAGTAAAAAAGCAAAAAAAAGGTGTCTACAGCCTCCAACCTACAAATGCAGACTTGTAAAATATTCTTTCCAAATCATTAGTAACCCCTGGAGTGCTTACAAGTATCCCAATGGGTAAGTGTACCCCCATTTGAGAACCACTGATTTGCTCATTTTCATAGATTAAAAGCATTTATTTGTTATAATTAATTAAATAATCAACTTAATTTTATTTCATTTCGGATCTTTTTTATTGCTTTTTTATTAAATATTTCAATAAAGAATTACAAGTTAAACTGAAAAAATGAATCAAAATCCAATATTTTTGTAATATATAAGGTGTATTTTTTTTTTTTTTAGCTACAATATAAAGTAATTGAAAACGATTTTAGCTATCAAATAAGATCCTTTATTTTACTTGATCTTTTTGTAGGAACTGTATTCTAGATAAATTAACGAATAATTTTTCTTTCGAATACTCTAATATTTTTTGACAATTGCTATAAACTCTAATTTTCATCTATATAGTTATCTCACCTCGAAATATGACTCTGAATCTTGTAATATATCACTTTGCTTAATATGAAATCAAGTAAACATTTATAAGGGTTTTTCCCTAAATGTCTTTTAGTGAACCATATCTTACAATTAATACATAGTATATAAAAATGAAAATTAAAGTATAGTTAAAGGTTAAGCGTACACTTAAAAACGTTCATCGACAGTTTTGTGTTTGGTGAAGCCAGTTGTATGTTACAGCGTTCCAAAATGGAAGTAAAAAAATAGACAATTCCATACATTCTTCTGTATTAATACGACCAATATGAAAATGCGGAGATGATGACCCAAAAAATTGTGCAATTTATGAACCCAATACTGTATCGAATGGAAGAGCAAAGCAATGATTCAGTTCTGGGAATATGGAACGCAAAGATGAGGCAAGATCTGGTAGGCCAATCAGATAAAATGTTGATAAGATCATGGAAATCGTCGAGTAGGACCCGCATCTTACTGTTTATTGATCTATTTTAATTTAATTGTGAAAATAAAGCAAAAAAAAATATTATCAAAAGGTTGCGAATATTTAATTTCAATTTTCCGCTATAACTGTCTCCAATTTTGAGATCGAAATAGAAAATATGAAGTGTGAGCAAAAATATTAGCTATACGCGTCTCCCTTCCGAGATGGTCAACTTTCATAATCAGGACGTCAATTTAAAAGTCTCTTAACGATCTTCTTAAGAATCACTTCAAAATGAATAGGTAGAAATGAATGCTTGACGTAATTATATATTCTTTTGAAGACTTCAAATAACTGTTCCATTAATTTTTTTGCATAATTTTCCTTTTTTCTTGTTTTTTGCAAGCTTGTTAATAGAGAGAAATTACTTTAACCCTATTACGTTGTATAACCTTTTTCCATCATTTTGTACATAGTTTCCTCAAAAACACAAAGTGGTTCACAAATAACGATACAAAGAACAGTTATTTGATACATTAAATACATAAATATTTAACTAATTTCCTTTTCAAAGTCAAATAAACAAAAACTTGAATGTTGAACCAACATATTATTTTACAACTCGATTTTAATCCATAAATGAAATGACAGGGTCATAGGGAATCAAATGATTGTTTCCCTTCCTGTAATCTACGAGGGTCGTTTGAAAAGTGCGTGTTAAGTCCAATAGATGGCACTACTTGTGAAATATTAAGGTAATGTTTAGTAGCATCTCTTGGAAGAACCCACATCAACACATTTCAGCCAGATGTGTCTATTTTTTTTTTTTTTTTTGGCATTTTTGAATCCCAAAAATTCATTTCGTGGTTTTGAGACATTACTTCAACAAATACAAAACGCCTCATAAGACTAAAAAGAAGGATAAAAATCTTGGGGACTCTACACCTTCCATTAGAGCAGTTTATATGTGGTTTCAAAATTTTCGGATTGGCCATATGGCCACAAGTGACTCTGAACGTTTTGACGCCTACTTGAAATCCAGAAATCGTTGATAAAATCCATGCTATGGGGAGGGATAACTGAAGAGGGAAGGTACGTGAGACTGCTAGTGCTGTGGACATCACAATTTGACTTCATACTTTCTTTAATTTTGCTACCACAACTGCTGAGTTGTGAGCTGGTGTATTGTACTGATGGAAAATGACTTTTTTTGTTGAATAATCTTGGCCGTTTTCCTGCAGCTGGGGTTTCAAACGTTCCAACAACGTTGAATAATATGCACCTATAATACTTTAACCCTTTTCCAGATAGTCGATAGTCAATTATTTCTTGCGAATCAAAAAGGTAGTCGCTATAATCTTTCCCGCCGATTCCTGGATTCAAACAAATGTCAAACAAAAGGAAATAGACCGATCGGGCTGAAAGTTGGTGTGTGTTCTTCCATGAGATGTTATTAACTAAACATAACCTCGATATGTGTCAGTAGTGTCATCTCTTGGACTTTGCACGCACTTGTCAAACGACCAAAGGAGGACGGTGGAGTTTATTTTTTTATCTTTTCATGTCTACGTACTCAGGCCTAAAGTACATTATTATTGTGTTTGTTTATTATAATGTTTGATTGATTGTGTTGAAAGGTGCGTGTTTCTCATTATTAAATATTATCTGTTGCAAAATTGGATCATAACCCCACATTCCAAGATCAAGGAATAACTCGATTTTTGAGGATCAACATCAGAATTTTACGTATGAAGACTTAAGAAGCCTTTTTTCATTAGTCAACATATTTCATTCTTCCACCAAATGGCCGATGAGATCCTATTTAAAAGTTGTCACCCGAAATCAATATCAAACATATCAAATTTTACTCCATGCCTATGCTAGGCCCAACATCAGACCTTTCTTAATAGAGGGGCATCTCATAATATTCCATATCATAATGTTTCTATTAGATATACCAGTGAAATTAGTCAACTTTTCTGCGAGAGATGTGATTTAATCATTTTGTATTAATATGTGGTTACCTAAATTCAATACATACAGGGTCTGAATTCTTTGTTGGCTTCAAGTGGTGCACATTACAAATATTTGTTGAATTGAAATTTGTCTTTTTATTTACTTGATACTTGCAAATGAAGCTACATGGGCCCGCCAATCAATATTAGTATGTACATGAAACTATTTTAATTTAAAAGTATTTTATAAAAAAAAAAAGATAGATATTTATATATTTAATCTTTAGAAAATGATTTAGATAGTCTCCCTCTCTCTTTTTTTTTTTTTTAAATATAGGCCTGAGTAAAGAGACGAAAAAAAGAAAGAGTTGACAATACGGCTGAAATAAAAAGTAAACAAAGAAAATCTTTATTTGAATTATGTTCAGCATTCACATAACCTCGATCAAAACATATAGAAATTTCTAGATGAATAGGCTCATGTATTTTTGTTTTAGAATAACTTCTTAAACCTTTTACGACATACTTATACTTCAGATACTCTTAACTATAGTTTTAAATGTTTCTGGGTTAATACATTTTTGTCTCTCCTGAGTCAATGCAAACTCTTTGGTTGGCAACCGAGTCTATCAATGACTCAATTCCTCATTCATCCTTATCAGACGTGAATATATATTTCTAACAACATTTAGAATAATTTCTTGATCAATTCATATATTTATTTTTCCTCTTGTTCTTTACTTTGGCTATATTTTTAAATAAAGGCTATATTTGTATTATGTCTTCTACTTATAATCAAAAAGAGTACCAACATCCTGTGTCAATAGCCATCGTCCTCCTAAACGTACACCACGAAACATATTCTCTGCAAAGTGAGCCTGAAACAAGTATCTTTGTTATTCAAGTAAATATTGAATTTAACAAGAATCCTTACGTCGATCAACCTTAATCCACAAATGTCACCTATTTTTTTTAAGGGAACCCATTCTTCAAGGAGAAGAATCTAAAGTTTATTTACTAGTTTTACACTTACTTGTGTGATTAAGACAAAATAAATCACCTAATAATGATATAAATTTATATTTTATAATGGATGTAACTAAACGTGACACCACTGAACTGCGCAAGAGAAGCTATAGCGCAAATACTAATTTTAGACGAATCAGAATTAGAGATAAGAAAAAGCATCCTTGATTGATATACGAGGGTGGTTTGAAAAGTCTGACGCGTATCGAGGATATTTTTAGTTAGTAGCATCTCTTGTGTAAGAACACACAACAACTTTCAGCCAGATCGGTCTATATCTTTCTGTTTGGCATTCGTTTCCACTTCTCATCGTAAAACTGTTCTTTTTCTCTAGGTTTTGACCATCCCCAGTAATAATGAATTAAAATTTGTAAGGACCAGTGAATAAAATAATATGAAATGAAAATTAAAAATAGGATATGAGAATTTTCAATTAGTAATGATTGTCGTTCGGAATCGTCGAGATCCCTATCATTAATAGTATATTGTTGTTGGAATCTAATAAAGATTGCGTGACTATTCATTTAATCTGATAATCCATTAGTTTAGAAATCGATCCATACATGAGATCATGCACTTGTAATTACTTTATACTTAGATAAGGACGTCTGCAGATTTTTTTTATTTTATCAAATTACGTTTTTTCCCCTATAAACATTAAACATTTTTCTTCCAAATTAATCATTTTTCCTTGGTGAAGACAAGAATTCTTGCATCGGGGGGGGTATAGTCCCTCCAACTTATACCCTGCCAACGCCCCTGTTGGACATTATCTCCTTAATATTTACAAAATAATATAATACATTAGAGAAAATTCTTAGAATTTACAGTTCTAGTGATTAAAATAAAAAAAGTCTTAAATCTTAAAACTCAGGAATGGACAGATATAAATCATAACTCATACTATAATATATACCTACACGTAAAGATTAAGAATCTACTTTAATTACATAGGTGGTTGATATATATTTATGTGTAGACAATAGAAAAAGCTAATATTTTTCGAACTGGCCTCTCATTAGAGAATGGAATTAAGGAGAGTTAGAAGTGTTTAATTCATCAAAAAAGACTTTGTATTCATACACAGGGTCGTGCAATAGAATTGTAGCAATCTTTAACCACATTCAGATCCTGTGGGAGTGTATCTTGGCCGATTCCCCCCCGCCCCGGTCATACATGAGGTTAAGTAACTAAAAAAAGAATGTGTATTTATATATCATTCTTAGTGAGTGTCAAGAGGAGAAAGACGATCATCCATAAATGATTGTTTACCTACTTTGATTTTGAATAACTCCAACGGTAAGAATACAAATTCCTATAATACGTACCAACTGATTCCCCGTCATTCAAGAATTCCAAATTAGTGAGGTTGGTCTAGTATCAGTGTTTCTGAAATGGGGTACGCCTCCCCTTGGGGTACTTGGAGGGACTACACGGGGTAGTAAAGATTTTGAAAAAATATTTTTAAAGGGGTTAATAACTCAAAGGCGTCTGCAGAGGACCATGTGGCCCCTAAATTAAGGAATTTTTTGTATTTTACTTCAAAATTTAATGTTTATTTTTTTTTTCCAAAATTTTAATGTTTGATTTTTTTTTCCAAAATTTTAATGTTTCCAAAAATTTTATATTTTTTTGAAGTTTTTTTCCAAAATTTTAATATTTAAAATTTGTATCTAAAAAATTTTATATTTGAAAATTTTTTCTAAAAATTTTAAAATTGAAGTTTTTTTTCTAAAAATTGAAATTTTTTTGGACAATTGTATATTTTGATATTATTATCCCAAAAAAAAATATTTTTTTGAGAATAGCCAAGGATTTTTTGGAAAAAATTTTAAAATTGAATTTCAAATTTTAATTTTTAAAAAAAAAAAATCTATATCTATTTACAGAAAATTAAATAATTTGAAAAAAATGTAAAAATTATTTTTTTTTATTGATATATTCGAATAAAGTAAATTTTTGAAAAAACAAAATTATATTTCAAATATTACTCTTTTTGAAAAAGAAAAACCTACAAATATTATTTTTCTAGTAAAAACAAAAATCCCTTAATTTGGGGTAGTGTATAATAGTATAACGCTGACCAGCGCCCCCCCCCCCCCTCAGACCTATTAATACAAAAATCAGAATATTAAAAACTACTTCTTAGGAGATTACTTGAGCAACTCCACGCACTACTCCAATATAAGAAAAACACAATTAGACCTACACCCAGTAAGGAATAGGGGGTAAACCCTCACTCTTATCCCTGCTAGTAGACCTAGTCAAGAAATATCCCAGAGCCTAAGTCTTATCTCTAAGGGTTATATGTTCCAAACTAATAAAGCCACCCCAGGCCAATTACGGGGGAAACTCAATAAACAGTGTAATTAACGAACCTAAACCTCCCCACTTCTTTCATAAATAGTTTGATAGCATCAGAGAAAGGCTGTAAAATCCCCAAAAAAGTCACCTTATTTGGCCATTACGAGCTTGAGAATACCCAATAATCTTGTACTCCAATAAGCTGACGAACGCAACATTTACTAACACTTCAGCTCTCCCCTGTGGACGCCCCTGACGATTTGGTTTTATCAAATAATCTGTTTCATTTAAAGGAAGCAAAAGTATATGATAAACATACACAATAGTATCATTCTTCATTACTTTCAAAACAACCCTCTCCTTAAATGAGATAGAAAATGTAAATTTTCTGGAGATGGTGATAAGGTGAAAACAAAAAAAAATTATCAAGACATCATGAGACGACAAAAATGAAGTAATATGAGACATGAAGAGAATACTATGTATACGAATGAAATCATCATGAGAAATATCTTTCTTAGAACAAAGATTAATCATCATGATAGTTCGTGAAAAGTCATATAATTGGTGTAAAAAGCAATATATGAGGTCTGATCAAAAAGAAATCTATTTTTTCTCATACTTAATTAAATTCTTTTGAGATTCTCAAATCCTTAGGTCGATTTTGTTGGAAGAAAGGGATAGTGGAGTCATGCCTTATTGCCCCAGGGATCCTTCCCTATTGTCTGCACGGCGTTACATCGCTAAAAGAAAAATACGCTCTGTATTTTGTTGTTAGCTGTCGATTCCCTCCTCTCACTTGATACGTCATTAGTATTATGTCGGTCCTTATTTAGGACCGACTTCCAGTCCAGTCCAGTTCCAAGAGTCGGTCCTTAAGTAAGGTAAAATCGATCCCTCGTGACGTCAATGAGAGTGTTTTTCCTCTTTTTAACTATTCTGATAAATTATATAACTAAGTGACAATAAAATGTGTTCGTATTATATTGTATTATCGCGAAAAATATAATATTTTTTGCAAGATATGTACAATAATCTTAACACATATTTCATATATCTTATTTTCCTTAACAAACCTTCGATATTTTTATTAAAAATTCCAAGGAACGACAGTTAAGGACCAATACCAAGGACCGACAGTCATAAGAATCGGTCCCAAGGACCGACTGTCTTAAGCACCGGTCCCAAGGACTGACGGTCCTAAGGACCGATATAACTGGTCCAAAGACTCGACTGGACCAAAAAAATAAGGACCTTCACAAAATTTAACGTTCTGGCGATTTCTAACTTTATTATTTTTGATGGTGCTAGATGATTTTACTCCTAGTAAATTCATTCGCTGTCTTTTCATTCTTAGTAATTTAATTCCCAGTAAATTATTTAAAAATGTATCATGACGTCATTTATAATCCATTAACCCCATAAATCATTCACATCCGTCTCCATCCACTCCATCATTCATCTCTAGTACCGACTGCCACTGCCCAGGCCTCCCACTACAGCCCTACACAAAAACTAATAAGTAGGGTAGAAACATAACCTGTATGACGTATGATTTTATTATTTATATGAAATTTTTTTGGCTACTTAAATAAAGGTTTTGAATGGTTTTGTGGGATAAAAAATTTGGACGAAAAAAAATATATATAAATTATAATTTATATGAAACTATTGATGGTTACCGGAATTGCCCGGAGTTAATTGGGATCGAGTAACAGACTAATCTTCTTTACTAATATAAAAGATAACTCCCCAGCAAATCCTCGAAGTTACACTATATCTTTTTTTCAGTCAATAGTAGTTACTCAATACTAATTATTTTATTTTCATTCTTGAGGAGAGAACATCGAAGAGCTGAGGAAATAGTAAAAATACATTTGTCAGGTTGCCAACAACAACAAAACTTGCACGCTCAAAAATGATGACTTCCTTCATCATCCTGGGCAGTTCGGTAGCAAGATTATCCAGGACTCTAGGATCCAAAGTTTCCCATCCAGATTTTGCCTGTTTGATTAGCTTCTCCTTTGATGTACGAGGAGGGAGACTGTTACAATTATCCTTCATGATGGCCCACAGTTCTCCCAAAAGCCAGGGAGATGTTCTGAACACCACCTTTGAGTAGAAGCATGAGATGAAGTATAGTCTTGTATGAAAGCCTCAGAAGGCAATGGAACAATTTTTCGGGTGATAATTGTTCCACTTGAGTTCGAACAAGTCATGTCAGGCAAAGCACACTTCTCAAGAATCTTGGTCTGATTGTAGACACTATTAATCTTCTTCTTGCAGTCAACTACATGAAGATCACTCACTCCCAGAGCCCCGAAAGCTCCCTAAAAAAGGATTGTTAGAGGGTGCTTCACAATTGGCACGTATGGAACATCATCCTTTTTCTTGCAACGATCATTTTGTGATTTTTTTGTTAGCCAATGATTTGAATGAAGCTTTCATCTGACCAGACAATACTTTTCCAGTCATTCAGACTCCATCCTAGGTTGTCCTTCGCAAATGCATCCTCTTTTTCTTCATTTGGTCTGTCAAAAGGGGCTTGGAAGCCTGCTTGTAATTTTCGTAGACATTTTGTTTGTAGCAACGAGCGTATATAGGGGGTGCACTGTTTATTGGTGTTGTATCAGTCCATATTTAGGACTGAGGACCGTTGTCCAGTCCAGTCCGAACCTATTCAGTCCAGTACAACTTGTTGGCCCTTAAAGAAGGTAAAATTGATACCTCGTTACGTCAATGAGGGTTTTTTCTTTAAATAATAGAATAATATATATCTAAGTAACAAAATCATATGTTCGTCTTATATTGTTTTATAATGAAAAATATAGTATTTTTTGCAAAATATGTTCAAAAATCTTAATAAAATATTTTATATATCTTATTTCGCCTAATAAACCATCGATATTTCTATGATAAATTCCAGGTACTGATAGTTAAGAACCGATTCCAAGGACTGGCCGGACCGGTTCTATGATTGGTTCTGGACCGAATAAATAAGGACCGACACAATACTACTGCATATCGTCTTCCCTGATCTATATTATTTATATATTTTTGATCTAAGAAACGGTGATGTAATCATATTAATATCGTAGGTTTTTTACATGTAGGATCAAGCTTGTATACATGATACTTTGTATATAGGGATCCCTGATTTATATCATGTACATACTTTTGATCTAAGAATTAACAATGTAGTCATATAAATGAATTTTGGAGTGGTGTTTTGTATGTAGTGTTAAGCATATGATGCTAAGACTTGGGCAGGTAGCGCTTGAGAGAATAAAGTACTTCCTAATTATTCTTTATTTTGAATGAGAACATCTCTGTATTGACCCCTAATAGATATGTAAAAAATTAAAGATTAATATAAAAAATGTGCAAATTTTTAGTTCCTACCATGTACGTATTACTAGAACAATCATAATAATTTCGTAGAGGTTTCGTGATTTAATCATTAAATAAAATTAAAATAAAAGTTTTTCTTTTTCCCTAAAATCATTTCAAATTAAATGTTATAAGCAATCTGAAGGCCCATTTCACAATTTTCTACCTTTAGATAGGAGTAACAATCACATGATTTATTTGAATGACTTTTGAAATTTGAATGTGCTTCTAATCTTTTTATTTATGCATATATAGTATACCTATAGAATTAAGTATTGTAAAAAAACCTATCAAAACAGTACTCTACTTTAATTAGAAGGATTATTTTATATGTAAGCTCTTTAAATATAAATCATGATTTATAATTTTATCAATAAATTTTTACGTTCCACTCTGAAGGCTCAATTTAAATAAATCCTTCTCTTAGTCCTGGAAGAGCCCTTTAGCACTTCACTCACTCATCCTTGTTGGGTTGGGAGAGACAATGGGGTACTCAGACGCTGAGTAAGCTTTTGAAGCGTAGATCATCAGTCAGGATTCTAAAAACCGCTGTGGTTGGTAGGGAAAGCTTCGCTGATACTTACTGACACTCAATCTCCGTTTGTTCCTTACCACGTTCTTGACTTCGGCGATATTGCTGGGTGACCTTGTCTCCTGGGGACGTTCTCATGAGACACCCTTCTCGAGCTTAAAAGTGTTATCCCGGATTTTGATCTCAGACTCTGTTTTGTCCTGTTTGTAGCGTATCAAAAAGTACAATCGAAAATTGTGCGTCTCCATGTTCAGCGACCAATAGAGACACATGTGCAAATGTGGCATGTAGTGGCACTAACTACACAGTGGCACCAACTACACAACCTTCATGTAATTTAGTAATAAACTATTTTTGGGTTGTTAGTCACCAGGATTACCACAAAAGTTACGGATCAGCTTTGATCAAGTTTGGTCCAAAGATTATATATGATCACAGTGAAGGTGTATTAAATTTTGAGTCGTTAAGGAAACACAAAACATTAATAAAAAATGCATAATCAACCATAACTTTAGAATAAATTGAGGTACATAACTAGGGTTACCAACCATCCCTCTAAAAATGGAATTGTCCTGTATTTAGAAAAAAAAGCACCCCTTCCGTATTGAGCTGAAACGGGACGCGCTTTGTGCTATAATATGGCCAATAAAATGTCGTTGGAAAATGAATAACAATGCGCTTTATATGAAATTTAACGAAAACCTGTTCCCAGGGCATGGCTTACTCCATCACTAGTGAGCTGATAGCATATTCACACACGTGTACGATGACACAAAATAACTTCATCCCATTGGCTGAGAAGATACTGCTGCGCGCACAGAAGATAGTGGGGAAAAACAAAGGAACATGACTGACAGTAACTCAGACGCTGACACTGCTGCTTCAAACAGCTATTCAAGTCGCACTCCTCCTAAAAAAAAATTAGGGCTCCCTTACTTATTTTTCAGAGAGTTGCCAACCCTTTACATAACTCAATTTGATTCTGCCCATTCTAGTTGATTATACTTTCATCGCTCTTCTCGGGGACAGGAAAGTATTATAGTCTTAGTATTTGGACAAATATTTAGTAAGGGATTTCGGTTCCGTTACTTGGCTGTTAGCTTTGGTTCTAGGGGGAAAAATATATATAATTAGAGCACAATAAATAAAGAGCGAAAATTTTGCCCGCTAACTGTACGTCACTCAAAGATTTTGCCCGTTAATTCTTTGGTTCAGATGTTCATAAATGTACGGAAAGCATGAACAACGCTCATTTTCCTATCCATATTGACATAAAAGTTGATGGTATGAACTCTCGAGATAACATTGTGGAAGGATAATATCCTGTGACAAAAATTATATAAATCAACAGCTCGCAAAAAAATAAAATGCAAGTATTCTTTGTGTGTGATGTTTAAAAGCAGTGGGTAATGTAATTTTCCATCATCATTTCGTAATGCACTTAATATTTTATTATAATCCAACAATAATCAGCTTTTGATTTCCCTCTTATCGTTCTGACTGCCTTCAGTTCTTATTATCTACTCTGAAACGTTAGTTTTTAAAGCAGAAATTAATAATAAGTATTGTTGGATTTGAGTTATAACTATCAAGTTTGAATAATATAGTATTTAGGTGAGTCGAGCTATTGAGCATTAAGACTCTATCTATAGGGAAACATTATCAAATAAAAAGCCAAATATTTATCTGTTTCTGGCTTTCTTCTACTCGTGGCCGATGTTCCGTTTTGTATGCAACGATATTTTTCTAAACGGCTTCGAGAGAGGAAGAATCTGGCATCACTGTAAACGCTTAAATAGCTTATACAATCTTTTTCTACAACATGAAATTAATATGTATTACAGTGACGACTGTAGTACATATTACATTTTGAAGGGGTCTTAATTTTTTTTAAGGACTTCTGTTTAGAATTTAAAAAATTGGGCTTGACTTTCAATTTTAACGAGTGGCCTTTTTTAGAAAAATAGGTTTAAACCAAAAAATTTGGCATTACCAATTTTCCTACAATGCAATTACAAAATTGTATCAATGTTGGTGAGTGAGCTCAACACGCTCCCTGCAGACGCCCCGGCATAGAAAAATTGCACAAATTAAGTGGAGACGTTGATTTTTATACGCCAATTGTTCTCATTTTCTCTTCTCTAAAAATAAGGTTTCCGTTACAAATATCAACATTCTTAACTGGCCGGGATTAAGCAAAAATGTATTCCTCGTAAACTTTTTGATTCATAATATAAAAAAATACGGCATCGTTTCAATTACATTGGGGTGTGGACAGAGGCCAAAATTAAGGTGAGTTTGAATTAAGGCATAAGATAAAGAAATAATTTTTTCATTAAATTGATAAATTCTGATTGTACGCTCAACAATTAAGTCAATTTGATGATCTCAATCATTATTAAGAAAATAATGTTGTGAATTTAAAAAGATTTTTATTTGCATAATAGGAAATCATTTGAAACAGTTATATCTATATAATGAACAGAGCGTTAGTCTGCTTAAGAAATCCTGAGCGTGCCCCGCTCCCGCTCAATGAAAAATGAACGGTGTTCATTTTTTCGCTCGTATTTGAAACTCACAACTCTGTATGTATGTTACAAAAAATCAATTCAATTTTTTTCCCCGTTTAAACCTGTTTTATCTAATAGGTAATGGTAAAAAAGACATTTTGAATATCAATATAAACTCTTGATTCAGCCACGAAACGATCATTTCTCCTCTTCAGAACACCGTTCACTTCTTGTCAGAGATCGACTTGTGCACGGAAGAGATCGCATACCCTCTGCCGTTTTCCTTGCTACTCAAACATTTTTGATCGCTCAGAAACAAAAAGAACTTACAATTGTAGATTTTTGTCTGTTCTTTGAAATGAAGCCAAGTTCAAAATTGTCAGACTTTTAGATATGACCTCGAGATGGCCTCGAAGGGGATTCTAATTTTTGAGTATTCACCCAGTATACGAATAAAATGTACGGGTGAATGTTTTTGTTCATGAATTACGGAGAGTAATGCTGAGTGGAATTGAGGATCGACATCGAAGTAATGCCTGCCTAGATTTAGATACATATAGGGGATTGGTGTTCATTTCCTTCATCTATTGCCCGTTAATTGAATGAAGAACATCTAAGCTCCTCTTCATTCAAGCATTCTTCAAAATGTCCGGGTAACCATGTTGATTTTCGACCGACACTTAATACTATTTACATGGCTACCAGTTAGTCCTTTAACAAAAAAAAAACTTCTTTTTTTTGTTCCTTCATTTATTCTTTAAGAAAAAAGAAAATCTTTTTTTCATTTTTTTTTCTTAAATTCCTGTTCGTGTCAAAATAGGTAACGATGTTAAGTCGTTAGTTTTTTGTTTTTTTTGTTGTTGTTTTTTTCAAAAAAAAAAAAAAAAGTTATTTATATCTATAATTACTTTTAGTCACATTTTTTTCCTTCACCCGTAAGTTTCCTTACGTGAATGTTGCTAAGTAATAATAACTTTTTAAGCTTATTATAGAGGTCAAAAAATTATAAGTATTATATTCTTAAGTACACAGTGGGTGCGCATGGAAAAGTATCCCACTTGATGAGTATCACAATGAAATTTGAAAGGTAATAAAATCTATGTATTAAATACACAATGTATTTGTATATGTGGTGTATCAATATAAAAACAATTTTGAACAAAAAACAAGAAATGGAGATTATCCTAATTTGGAATTTATTTAATATTTACAAAGTGCGCAGGTTATCTATGCCACCACTTTAGTGCACTCCCTATGGCGAACGCAGGCAGTTAGGCAGCTGATGTTTTTTGTTACATAGATTTTTCAACCCTGCAGCAGTTGGAAACTGTTGTGTCTTGACGAGGTTGAGGAGACACAAACTATTTAAACCAAGGAATCCGGGATGACCGAGAGAAATGAGGAGAGGAAAGACATGGAGGAGTAAAACAAAGGTGGTCTAATAGGAACAATTATATTTTTATTAACACAAAAACCTACTCTGATACATATGTACATAAAATATACGACTATTTATACTTAGAATGAGGTAAAAGACTGTACTTTACACATATATATACACACAAGAAAATATGAGAAGAGAACAAGGGGGAAGGAAACACGAATACATTACAGAAACAAATAGAAACAATTGAGGAATTCGTTGTCCTAAATATTGGAAAAGCCCAATATGCCGCGGATTCGGTGTCATTTTTGTTGGAGTCGGAAAATTTGTACAGTCTCCAACTACAAAAATAGTTATAATTTATTTAAACGAATCTTATTTATAATCTAAGGCTTAATTTGAGTATTAGTAAAGTTATTTTCTAAATGGTTTTAAATTATAGGTATTAAATACTATTCATTTAATAAACTTATCAAGTTAACTTATAGTTTAACTTTACTTCACAAATGTCCAACGTGCTTTAAAGCCCATACAACCACCCTTCCCAAACACTTCTAAAGTCTAAATTATTATGTAAGGTAGAGTATAGCCACTAACAGTGCAAAATACAATATTAGAAAATAAAAATCTGTGTTGGAGTGGGAGTTGGTGATATTCAAAATACTGGAGTTGGCGTTGGAGTCAAAGTCAGGCATTTTAAGTACCAACTCTGCAGCCTCGACTCCATGGAATCCGCGCTGGGGGTCAAAACAGAACAATTACTCCAATGGAACTCAATGAGATATTCGTTCGCAAGGTTAAGAGGGAATTTGAGAACAAGAACGGAGATTTTGAGTCAACCTCAATGTGGGCTGCGGAATACAATGTCTCCAAAACCATTTGACAGATTCATATTGGTGTACTTTAGGCTTCAAAACTTGCTGGATCTGAATCTGATTGATTTTTTTTTGTGTGTGGGGGGAGGAGCGATTGAACGACAAACCAACTCAACCCCCTGCAACACCAAAGACGAACTTATCAGTCAGATGGAGATTCTAGAATGTGCCTTGGGATCAAGTGGCGAATTCCTACTTGCGCTTTCGGCCTCGTATAGGCACTTTTATTGAGGCTGGGGGTGATTTTATTGAATAAAATAAATCAGAACCCATCAAGAATTCAATATCAAGTTTTTGTATGTTAATTTGATAAATGGTTGGAGAAAAAATGGCGTTTGGAAAAAAATCATTTTGACGATACAGACAGCTTCTGCACCCTTTAATTTGTGTAGGGTTGCAGTTTTGTACCAGTTACAAGCTCTACAAGTTGCAGCATAAAAAATGAGATAAATCATTTGAAAAAAGGATTTAGAATACTTCGGATGCAGATAATGCAGTTATTAAATATTCCATGGATGATCCACATATTAATGCTGTAATTTTTGACTATTTTATTACAAATTACTCCAATATAAGTATTCTGTAGGACAGAGGTTCTTAAATGGGATTATGTGTCTCCCTTCAGGTACTTGGAGGCACTCCAGAGGGTGCTTGAGATGACCAAACAGATGAGAAGACGACAAAATTGAATTCTGTACAAGTTGCAACTTGTACAGAAGGTATACATACAGGCAAATATTGTATAGACATAATTCGGTACATTATAGGATTTATATTCAAATTTGTGGGCTGAGTTTAGGTACCCAAGAATTGTCTCCTTAGTTAGAACCTCTACTTGATTTAAGAGGCTTATATTGGCCCAGATATGGTCCCTTTCATATAAAATATATCAATTTATTATTCGTTTATTGTGATTGACACACTTAAAGGGATAGTCACAGTAATTTGTTGGCTGAAATTGAAGATAATTCGGTTAAGAATACAGATGTAATCCATACTTAATTTTGAGAAAAAATATTTCTAGCTTGCTTTTGTGTGAACAAGGTATTACTGAATTAAGACGCTTTTGATGATCCGCTCCCTGTTGACGTTGGGGGGAAGAAAATGAATTACTTTTATAAAGAGAAGAACCTTCTACTTAAAAATGCATTATTGCATGAAAAATATTGTAATTATATTTTAATGAATATATATTTACTTTATAATGTATTTTAAAATCATTTACACCATACATAGGCAATAATTCTTCTTTCAGAGGGAGATGCTAACTCATCCACGACGGCATTTTAACTTGTAAATAAAGAAAAAGGAGCACTTGCAATTTATCTCATTTTTGAACGTAATTTTTTCATTACAAACATGTCAACTTTAGTTGTACCGATCAAAAAAAAAATAAAGGAAAAGAAGGAGGAACTTCATCATTAAAAGAAAGAGACATTAACGCAAATACAGTCTTTTTCCTTTTCATTCCTACGCATAAGTATTTCATTTCATCATGTTTGAATAGGCTTTTTTTTATTTTCTAAATTATAGGCTTTGTTTTTTAATTACGAAAATGACATCCTCACTGATTAGTTGTGTTCTGTCCTTAATTGAACTAAAGACTGGAGTCCTGTCCAGTTCAATCCTGCATATAACTCCAAAAGCATATTAAGTTCGGTCTTTTTGCGATCACTCAACCTTATTTCTTCTTCTTTCAATCAACTCTAGTACTGACAGTCCTAAAAACAGACAGTCTTAAGGTCCAATCCCAAGAACTGATAGTACCAGTGGACCGAATAAGTAAGGACTCGCACAAGACTACTTATTAGTAGTTTGTTAACATATCCGAGGATAGGGGTGCCATCTTGGATTTGATAGTATTGATTAATTATTTGATAGTTAGGTATGTACTTACTTGTTTATAAAAATAATTGTTCCAACTAGCGGATATCGATATTTTTTATTTATTTTAATTGCACATGTCCATTTGAATGGCCCATTTTTACATACTCACTCAGTACATAAAGGGAAGAAAGAAAAGGCAGAGGGTAAATATAGCGCTTGCCTTAAGAGCTAGAAGAAAAAGGTATTTAAGACAGAATAAAAAAAAGAAAACAGGAGATTATTTATAACATCTTTAAATGACTTTAAAATTGGATAATTATTTCTTAAGAGAATCTATTCTTTGCATGACCTGCTTCATTTCATTCATGATCTATGAGCATGTAGGTGTGTTCTTTATTTTATAGTCCAATACCTACTACACAGATCATATTAATGATATCATATTATTTTAAACGATTATATACGTATGTACAATGTGTGTTTTATTGCATCGATTCTATTTTGACAAGATTTATATTTTAGATTAAGAGGTTGTGTGAGTAGAAGGTTATTACAATAGATAAATTAATCATTACTAGCGGTAGTACAAGGCATTACCCGGAGTTTTTAGGTGTCAACGAAAAGACACACTTTGCTCTTGAATGTTAGTCCCCGTTTTTTATAAGGGAACTCATGCGTAGTTACTCAGTACTTAGATGTTCTCTCCTCAATAATGAAAGAATTATAAGAGGTATAAAATATGACGTGATTAGTCAGGTAGTCCTCATTCCTAAACCTCCTGAAAGTCCCATTCATTTTTTCATACATACAAATATAGTACTTCCTTATTTTTTTATATGAGTTGACCTAATATGAGATTTCATTCATTTTATAAAGGTTTTGATACCCATTCTTAAAGATGGGCTTTGTATAAGAGCGCAAGGAGAGGGGATTGGCCTAGGTTATATTATTAACTTCTCTGGGTCCAGTTTCAGGGCGTCCAGGATTATATATATATTTTTTTTTTTGGGGTAAAATTTGAAAAATTAAATTTTTTGGAAAAAAATTTCAAAACTCAATAGCTATTCTCAAAAATTAAATTTTTCGGAAAAAAATTTCAAAAATTTACAGTTGTTTACAAAAAAATCAAATTCAAATATTTAATTTTTTTGAATCAAATTTCAAAAATTCTTTACTATTCTCAAAATTTTAATTTTTTCGGAAAGAAATTTCAAAAATCCAAATCCTGGAACCGCTCAACTTCTTGGACTGCAAGAATAGAAATTCATCAATCTCATTCATGAGTAATTTTTTCAACTTGTTCGTAATTAAGAGTGCATAGATTTGTTTTGTTTTTTGGAATTAATTGTTTCTCCTTTAATATATCGAAATATGAATTAATTTCAATCACTCAACCTTCAATTAATAATTGAATAAGTATGACTTAAAACAATATAAAACGTGAAAAATCTGAGCTTAAATCAAAGTTAATACCACAAGAAAAAGATGTCGCAGCGTAATTGATTTGTTTTGTTTTTTTAGATAAATTCAACTTCGCCTTAGTATTTAAAATTTGAGAACTTGTCAGATATTGACTGGATAGAGGGCGTCCCAGTGGCTATTCTTGTATATGAGGGATAGTAATATGAACAATAGTATATTCCAAGGTTGTACCCTTATCAGTCTAACGATTCAAGCGGAACCGAACCGACGACAAAGTTGAATGGAGACTGCAGTATATTGCTTATCTGTCTCGGCTCTTGTGCTTTTGTTCCCATTTAGAAAATATAAAGAATATATCAGCTGATATATTATAAAAAATATATCAGCTTTAATCAATAATTTAATTCCCTTAGTTGTTGTTTTTTTTGTTTTGTTTTTTGTGCAATAGCAGCATTTTCCAATGTATGTTTGTTTTTTGTTTCTTTATTACGTCGCAAGGGGGATACAATTGTATCTGAGTTTCAAATAGTTAAGGGATTCTCATGGATATGGAAAAGTGGTTTTAGGGACAAGACGGTGTAAATAAAAGATGGTAAGGGAGGGTTTAGACCATGAATCCTGGTACGCTACTTAGCTTGTCAAGGCCCTATGATCTTAACCCAAGGTTTCTCAAGCTTTAATATAACATAAGCGAAATAGGTATATGTAGGATATAAGCAATTCTCCATCTTCCTGCACCAACCCCCTAGCCTTCCCTCACGGCCCCACTTTGAAACCCATAGTCTTGAGCAACTTTAGTTTTCGGGGTTCCAACTATAACTTGGGGCACTCTGTGTAAAAGGTAGCTGCGGCCCAGTTTGTATCCAATAACATGTCCTCGGTCCAAATTTTCTAGCGAGGCCCCTTGTTTTATTGCCTATACCACCTGTGCCTGTATACAAAGAACCGATACCGATAAATCAGAACTGAGATTGAAACCGTTGGAATGAGAGAACCGAGACGGGATGCAATAGAACTGCTGAACCTGAACCGGGCACAACCTCGGTTCCCTCTACTAGCTAGCAGCCTCGTCCTTTTAAATAAATGAGAGCTTCTTATCACTACAATGTATGTATTTATATAATATAAATTATAGTATAATTTAATCTATTTCATTTTGAGGTCAAGAAAAAAGTAATAATAATAATAATAATGGTAGCAAATTAAAAGGGTTGAGGGGGTTGGGTAATTTATTGAGAAGCATCTTGTTGTTGCTCTTTAATTTATGGGGTTTTTCCTTTTGGTTTTTTATACGGAGTCTCACAATACATACTCAGAAAAACTAATGTTCATTTTTTATTATTTAAACTAGTAAACATTTATTAAATACTAAATAAGGATCTAGAAGTAGGACAAAAAGAGCGGAGATTCAAATCGTTGATCGTAGACTCATTGTGAGTGTTAAATATGTAAATGCAATTACCCAGCATTCAAAAATATATAAGTAGGTTTGTTTATCAATAATTGCGTTAGTTAAGTTGACTTAGGAGCTATTAACCTACAACTATTTAATACTATCTCTTATTCATAAGGCAATGTGTATTTGTCATTATGTATGTATCAAAAACACTTACAAGGTGTACTGTACAGGGTGCCTAGAAAGTAATCCGATATTAAAATTTAATAAATAAGTCTGTATTACTACAGACACGTCCAAAAGAATAGAGACTCGTTGGAGTCAAATTATACAACGCATTTAATTAATTTATTTTAAAGGGATTTTTTCTGTACTCTATTGAAACAAAAGTTGCTTAATATTTTATTTGCTATATAATTATCGAATAAGGCCGGATCACCTTCAATAGAAGGACGAATCCGGAAAAACTGCCATGTCCTGATGAGGTAGTCCTTGGACATTGTGGCCAAGGCAAGGTCGACAGATGCCTCAAGGTCCTCAATATTTGGATGTAGCATTTGAAAGGCCTGATTCTGGATTTGCCACCATATAGAGTAATCAAGAGGATTGAGATCTGGGATTAGTGGTGGCCATAAGCCTTTATCCCAGAATTGCTTGTTGTTGGCCTACCACTTTTGGTGATTTTTCAGGTAGGTATATGTGAGAGGAGACCATTCACTAGCTCGTAAATAGGTCCAACACTCATTATTGATGGCCCTGGACACTGTAGAGGGGCTGAGAGTCTTGGCCTTGGCAAAGTCAGACATGGGCATCTTGGGATTGGTTTGAAAAGCTTCCTTGAACTTATTTGAGTCTTATTTTTTTTTTTTTTTGCTTACCACTCTTAAACTTTGTGATCATATCGTGTCCATGGTGCTTCTGGATCCGAAAAACAGTAGCCCGGGATGCTCAAGTAGTCTTTATGATATCAGGGAGCCCATTGCATAGTTAGGAGTGAAGCTACGTCAATCTTCTTCCGCTCATCAGCCATGTTCGTTGACTAGATTTAAAAAAAGTTTTTATCTCAAATATATTTTTACAGTGTTAGCTATCTGAAACCGTCGGAATTTTTATTACAATCACCCAACTCCAAGTTATAAGTCATTCAATTTTAGTCTTAATTCATTTGCAGGAACTGCTAATTAATAAATAGAAATATTTATTAAATTTAATAATAAAGTTATAACGTTTGAAATATATGTATACCTACATAATTAAATTAAAAATCAAAATTTGAGCCCTCAGCTACCATGCATTTTTTGAATCAAGGGCAAAAACTCCAAACAAACCCCACAGATTTATTCCGTATCCATTTCAAACCATTAACGGATTACGAAGTCATTGAGTGCTTTGAAACTTGAATGGCCGATGTGGCAAGCCTTTTTCTCGAAAAATTCATAATAAAAACATTTTCTAATTGGTCAGAGGAAAACTTTCGAGATTTTTTGAATAATGTTATGAATAAATTTTCCTAAAAAAATTTAATTTTTCAATTTTATTCCAAAAAATTAATTTTTCTATGAGTAACTATAGATTTATGAAGTTTTGATAAAAAAATGATATTCGAAGGATTCTTTTTAAATTTTTTTGTGATCAGCTGTGAATTTTTGGAATTTTTTGTCATCAGCTGCTCGAAAAATTTTGTGAGCAGCTATTGATTTTTTAATTTTTTCTCTCAAAAAGGTTAATATTTGAATTTTTCAAAAATTTACAAAAATCAAGCCCCCACCCAAAAATATATACATATATATAACCGTACGGACTCTCCTGCAAACATATAGTGCATTTTGATAATTTGTCTCAATTCAGGGATTGACAACGTCCTGGAGCTCCTGGATGTAGGCATTGGAGTCTATTCTTGGCCCATTGACAGGAAAAAGTTAGGATAGTATGACTTTACCATCTGACTAGGTGAAACCCAAATCTATAGCTGAGGCTGAAAACTTAGTCCGAAGCACGGCTCTACCCAGGGTTTTTATCGTTCTTGGCCGTTCTGGAGAGTCATTTTACTCACTTTGACAATTTTCGTGCAAGATAAATCCACATTGGCGTAGAGGTGATCAACAGTTTCTTCCCTTTTGAGTTGTTGCTTCGATCTCTGCCACGTGACACACACCTTTTTGAAAGATTGAAACCTAAGATCTCCAATCTTCAATGTGATCATTAGATTTGAAAAGTATTCACTATTCTAAATCTAAAAGCTAATTACTTAAAAGGAAACAAATTTAACACTCTCTATATAGTGTTCCTTAATGTTATCATAAACACAATTTGATCCAAGAAATAGCAATGTAGTCGTATTAATCAACTATTGGAGGCGTTTTGGAACGTATGTGCAGGATACATTGTATTTTGTGATCACTGATGTATATCAAATATATATATATTTATCTCAAAAATAGCAATGTAGTCGTTTTAATGAACTATTAAAGGTGACTGCATTATTACGAGGAGAACTGTTTTTGTATCATTTTGTTATTACTCTTTTATGTATATGATAATAAGGGATCTGTGTAAAGGAAAAACTAAGTTTATCGAGTAGAAGAGGAAAAAACGGTTGTTGCCCGTGCTCTTTCTTCCTCTTTGTTCATTATTTAATCAGCCGTGTGCTGTAAATTTATTTAAAAATGCATAGTACGTAAAGATATATCTATTGGAATCTAATTATAATATTTCTTCTTTAGAGCAGTAATTCATTTTTATATCTCCAAAATCATGTAACAAGCAGCTACTATAAAAAAGATCTTAATTCAGTAATAAAACGTATCTCACAGCCCTCTTTTCTTCGCACTCTTACAAAAATCCCTTCTCTAATCATAATTCATATGTATATTCATTAGAACAAGTACTGAGACCTGCCTCTATGTAGTCATTCAAATACTCATAATTGATCAGGATGATGTTGTACATAGAAAATTTTATTTTATAATATTTTTTTACTATCACAATGCATATTAATTATGAATCTGGCGTCCATCAGCTTCAAATACAGCTTCCAACCGCCTCCGGGGCCCTTGTACACATTAGCAAAGGGATCATTTTTCATTATCCTTCACTGCTGGTTAACAGGGCATCAAAATTCGGGTGGTGGACTTTGAAGGCCTTTTTCTCAATTTGCCACCAAATGGAGTATTCCAATGGATTCCAAAGGTTCTTGGACCAGAAGTTCATGTTACTACCCATTCACTCTTGTAAAATATTAGCAGTATGGTCCGGATCCCGTCCTGATGACATGCGTACGTAGCCTGCTTGGACTTGTTCATGATCTTGGTAATCTATGGGACCACATTTTCCTTCTACACCATCAATTAGTCGGTCGCAGGTAACGGGATTCCAACAGGAAACCAAATTGGATACATTTTTTCTACAATTGATGCCACAACCCCCAACAACATCATCCGGCTTTTATTTTCCAATGCTGTTGTCATTATTATTATATTCTTGAAGAGAGAACATCTAAGTATAAAGTAATATTTGTTGTGTGAAAGGTGAAGAGTAACGATGAGGATTTGTGAAAAGTTATAAGTGTAGGTCCTTGTTGGAATTGGGGTAGAATTGAGGATCAATAATGATGTAATTCCAGCCTAGATCATTGCTATATACGAAGTGGGGTTTCTGTTTATTTCCTTAATCTCATAGCTGCTTGCAGCTAATTAAATGATATGTCATGGCAGCTAAGCTGCTCTTCCCAAATATTATTCAATTTATTAAGAGGACCACATTACTTTTGGGGGTTTTTTTTAACATACCCGGCGTAGAGTATTATTTTCATCTATAATGGAATATTACCTTTCAGGGAGTTGCATTATTTTGCTGCTAGGTGGCATCCCTCTCAGTCGCTTTCTTTACAAATAAATATAAGTAATCCTGTGTGTAATGGGCATGCTAAAAAAACTAATTCGGGTCAACAAATAAGCTCGGTCCGGACCGATCTCATATAAAAATTTGGTTTATATCGGTCCAAAGCAAAAATTTCGGTCTAGTTCAGTCCCAAAAAAAAACGGTCTAGACCGATTTTATATATAAATTGTTTATAACATGACATCATATGTTTTTCAAGTAGAATGACGTTATACGAAGTTTAAACAGTCTCTTATATGTATACAATATTTGTTTTAGAACTTATCGTCTACTTTTGAGATTTTTTTGAAAAAAATGAATGAGAGTTGATATAGAAAAAAAAAATTAGACTCTCATAATATATGAGACTGAAAAAATAGGTCCATAAAGGGAGACCGCAGTCTATACTGAAAAATCGGTGCAAATTGGTCTAAAAAAATCACTTAAGACCAAAACGAAAGAATAATTCGGTGCTGGACCGAGTCTCAACACTAATGGTAAGCCTGACAATTTGAAGAATATTTTGGAGGATGAAAGAATAATCCTTATGATATTTTCTTATTAGTAGTTACTAATTTATATCTATAATATATTACTAAATGCTAAGTTTATATAATTGCGCCTATTCTATTAATTAATTATCGTCATTATCCATTCACTGTTCATAAACCACAATTTTGTTCGGATTAATTAAATATTAATTTTAATATCGTACAATTTTTATTCAGTTGGTGATTTTTTTAAATTCTAATACTATTCGCTTAGAATCAAGGAAACAATACTATTTTTATATTATGTTTAAACACATTCTGAGAATGGTTTTTATATAAAAGTTTTCGAGTACAAATAATAATTAATAAATGGAAAAGAGCAATACATCAAAACTCATTAATTAAAATATTATAAATAGGATTAGTACATAATAATATTTATTGTAGCTATCCCGAGTTACACAGAATAAATCTACAAGTATAATATTATAATAGTATGTGTTAGTTATTTTTCCCAACGACTAATATCTTCATTTAGGAAAAGTATATATTTTTATTTGTGGAATTTAGGTATCTGTTGTTATTAATAAAGCCTTCGCTGATTTTCTGATGATTTTTTTATTGTACTACTGTCATTTGGTCATCGTCTAATCTCTGATAGTGTAGTATTTATTTTATTTAAAAATATCCGTATGCATTTGAACAAATAGTCAATCAAGCGCTGCCAGACATGAACAAACCCGTTAAAGATGACAAAAGGTGAAAGAGTCGTCTTTTACATATCAGGATATATAGAAAGGCCCATTATAAATTAGTCAAAAATTGCCAAGAATACTTTTAACTACTATTTGATAAAATCTGAATGATAGAAGGTTGATTAGTTTCACTTTCTAATATATTTTATTTATCTTGTGTCTTCAATCTAAAACTTTTTATGGAAATTATGAACGATATCTTCAAATATATATATATATATATATATTAGTCGAATTCAAGGGCGAAAATAGTTCAGTTCAATATTAGCATTGTATGTCATGAGGTTCATTCTAAGTAAAATTCTTTCGACATATATCAAATGAACATTCAATGTTACTATTACATCTAAAATATAATTATGTTCAAAAGTAATTACTAAATTTTGAGTCTTGTCGATCTTATGACGAATTCTAGACGAGTTACGAGTCTTTCATTTTGAGTTTCATTTCAAATCTGAAATTTATTTTTTCTATTCCAAATCGGGTCTTCTTGGAGTTCGAAATCCCAATTTAATAAGAGTTAACTACAATCAATGTTGGAGTCTCTAATTGTGGTTAGTGAGTTACAATTGTAATTAATTAATGACCAAATAAACTGAATAATATTTTCTTCACTTCAATATTATTTTATGTATTCAGTTTAATGTAACTAAAGAAATTAGGAAACAGTTTGAAAGGTTGCGTGAGTTATTCAAGTCCTGAAGTAAAAGATGTCTTTGCTCATACACTACTGAATTGAACATTCACTAGTTTAGATCATATTTTATGCAACACTACTTTTGAATTACCACATATGACGTCACTCGATCATTTTTTTTCGTGATATATGCAGTTTCTATTGCCAGAATTCGACTTAATTGTAAATTCAATTAATAGTCGAATTTATGGGGGTTGCGTAATTAGTTATAGAGCTCAATTCAAATAATTTACAAAAAAGTCCTAGCCAGAACAAAATTTTCGGAAATTGAACACGTGATCGTCGTTTAGACACTTGGTTATAGCTTTACAGGATGTATTTGGATAATAAAAATCCAATTGTTTTCCTTTCAGGGTCTTAAGAATGAACGGAAAACAAAAACAGTGCTCATTTTTCTATCAATCTACAATCCTGAGAGCTAGAAATTAAGAATATAAACAGATATTAATCGAGTAATTATGTAATTGATACAAAATTCAGTTTGTGGAATACATATTATTTGGCATAGACAAAAATATTCAGGGATCCAGACCAGAAAAACAAAAATTGATCTCGTTTTCTTCTGTTATTTTAGAAAGAAATAATTTAAAATCGATATCCAGTATTGGCTCAAATAAACAAATAGTATATAGAATCCAAAATTGGGCATCACTAATATGAAAAAATGCAATTAATCAACTTAATTAAATTTTGAAATCCTCGATTTCAAATTGCAAGTCCACTCTCAAGTTATTTAATTAATTATTTGATAATTTCTCGAAACCATGTCATGTGACTCGATGAAACTATTCCCAATCTTTTGTGATTACTTTTCTATTTTTTCTTGTAATAGCATCAACTTGTTATAAGTATCCAAGATACTTTTCCGTATTATTATATTACTTGACTTCTTTAGGTTTGTAAATTAATTCTCCTGATATTGTCAGGAGAGCATGAATGTTTGACTCAAGTTTATTAAAGATCATGGTAAGATTTTAAATTCTAATTAATAATTATTGACCCATGTTCATATGTATTTTAATTGTAGACTCGATTACTTTTTGTTATATTCATCTTCGGATTATTTTCTCGGACCAGAGGGGGTCCTTTAAACATAACCGATATTACATCTGATGATCCATTGATGCCCTTTCCTGTAGAAGATGACGATGATATGGATGAGGAGGGCTCTACATTTCAAGATAATGATTTAAGAGACTCTCAGGCTTTAATAAACAGGTTAGACGAGTCATTTATAAGTGTAGGAGGACAATCGCATCTTCTTGATAGTGAAGGCCTAACTCAAACGGAAGTAGAGCCAGCTACATTTGAAATGTTGAACAATCCCAAGAGCAACCCTCAGACTCTGGATCAGTCTGACGAAAGTTTAGGTGAAGAATCAGACTTTGTTGATTTGGACTTAATTCCGACCGAAATTGAGAAAGAACCAGCGATACTTGAAATGTTGAACAATCCAGAGAACAACTCTCAGACTCTGGATCAGTCTGATAAAAGTTTAGATCAACAATCAGATCTTGGTGATGTGGACTTAATTCCTAACGGAATTAATGAAGAGGAACTACCGGGACTTAAAATGTTGGACAACTCACAGACTCTGAATCAGTCTGATGAAGATTT
Source organism: Lepeophtheirus salmonis (assembly GCF_016086655.4). Taxonomy (NCBI): domain Eukaryota; kingdom Metazoa; phylum Arthropoda; class Copepoda; order Siphonostomatoida; family Caligidae; genus Lepeophtheirus; species Lepeophtheirus salmonis. The sequence goes on from NC_092584.1 coordinate 22,397,205, forward strand.
AGATGAACAATCAGATCTTGATGATATGGACTTAATTCCTACAGAATCGAAAGAGGAGGAACCATTGATACTTGAAATGTTGAACAATCCAGAGAACAACTCTCAGACTCGTGATCAGTCTGATGAAAGTTTAGATGAACAATCTGATCTTGATAATGGGGACTTAATTCCAACCGAATTGAATGAAGAGGAACCACTGACACTTGAAATGTTGAACAATCCAAAGAGCAATATATCAGAAATGGAAAGTGCAAATGACCCATTTGATGGAACGAATTCTTCCACAGACAACCAAAATATGTTCAAAATGGTTCATTTAAACAAAGTTCATAATATGACAAATGTCATAAACGAAGACACCATCACTGATGATAATTCAGAAATACAAGATCCTTCCACAAATGACGCTCAAATTTCTCCACTTAAACTTGATGGTCAGGAGCAATCGAACTCTGTAGAAAGTATTGAAAACGAGAGCTTTAAAGAACCAAGTCCTCCAGAAATTGACAATAAAATTATTCCTGAAACATTGCCGACTAGTGAAATGCAAATTGACACACTTAATCTTGACTCATTGGATACGATCCCATCAAATTTAACAAACGAATTAAATAAGAACAATACCGATGATAAGACATTCTTGTTACAGAACTTAAAAGATCAGGTTGTTCAATTAACTCAAGGTGTGGCTGGTTCAATTGAAATCCAATTTAATAATGAACAAGGAATCTTTAAAGAAGTTGATGAAAATGAATTGGATGTCACTGATCTTTCCCCAATTTCCATTACCTCATTTGGAGGGCAATGTCCACCTATGAGAAATGGAAATTTATCTGAAGCTTGTCTAAATTCACCCCCATCTACTTGTTGGACTTCAGGATCTCAAGATGCAGACTGCATTGAAAAGGGTGGTCTTTGTTGTAATGACGGATGTGGAAATTATTGTTTGGATGAAGTTTTATGCCAAAAAGTTCTAGTTAATGAGACTCAAATAATTGACAAAGAAGTTGAGATTTGCTCTGATGTTCCAGGAGAGGTTTGTAAAGAAATTCTCGTGAAAGAGTGTGAAAAGGATTGTAAAGTAGTCATTGAATCTGTTGAAGTCCTAAAAGATGTGGAAGAATGTCATTTGGAGCAGGATGAAATTTGTAAGCAGAAATTGACAACGATTTGTAAGGATGAAGAAATTCCACTTGTTGAAGAGGTTGAAAGTTGTGAAAATGTAACAAAAACTGATTGTAACAAAACAATTGTTAATTGTTCTATCATCTACAACCAAAATTGTCAATTCATTTTGCAAAAAATACCAAAGAATATAATTAAGGAAGAATGTCAAGATTTACCTCAACCTCCCAAATGTGAAATAGAGCTACGAGAAAAATGTCATCGCGAACTAGTTCCTATTGTAAAAACTTCACCAAAGGAAATTTGTGGAAATCAAACCAAGGAAGAATGTGTTGATAACACTATTGAAGAAAGTAAGAAAATATGTGTGGAAAAGCCCAAATATACTTGTAGAATCGAGAATATCCCGAAGAAAGTGATTAAAAAAGTAAAAAAATGTAAAATTCAAAACATCAAAAAGTGTCGAATGATATATAAGGAAGTTTGTAGCATCGATTCTTACTCAAAGTATAATTGCAAGAATCTTCCTCAAACCATCTGCAGAGAAGTTCCCACGAAGAAATGTGAATTTGAAACAATTCAAGAGGAAAAGAACGTTCCCCAAAAAGTTTGCAAAAATGAGTACATTAAAGACTGCCGAATGATACCAGTTCCCATCATCGTGCGTGATTGTAAAAATATAACTCGACCCTACTGCACAACAGAGTACGTAGAAACAGTCGTGGAAGTTTCTAAAGATGTTTGTGTCGATGAAGAAGTCCAGAAGTGCTCAGAGGAGCCTCTGAAAAAAGAATGTAAAGCCAACATGGTGACAGTGTATGATGATGTTGAGGAAGAGGTCTGCACCGAATCTCCGAATGAAGTCTGCGATGAAAAACCAAGTTGCAAGACCTTCACCGAAAAGGTTTGTTCATTAAAACCTATTGAAACGACTGCAAATCGCCATGTTTGTACGGAAGAAGAAAGGCCCATTTGCGAATTAGTTGAGGTTGATGTGTGTGAAACGATTCAGAGGCCTATTGTGAAAGATATACCAAAAGAGCAATGTCAGGATGTTTGTGAAGACAAACCCGAGACTCTTTGCCAAATCAAAATGGAAAATAAATGTAAAATTGTACTTGTTCCAAAGGAAGTCGTTGTCCTTGTTGAAAGATGTGAATGACATGCATTTTTTTTATAGAATTATTATTTTAGACTGATGTGACAGTCATTTCTTTTTTTAATTTCGTAATATCAGGTATAAAAATTTTTATTTAAAAATTGTAATAAAATATTTTTAATACTAGTCCGTTTTTTTCTATTAATATGAAATGATATCTCGCCTTAGAAGAGACTACAGGTAGATACAGGCATTACAAATTTTCCCATGGACACGGAACATGGGAACTTGTACTTGGAACTCAAAAAATCAACAGCATGATGATACGGGATCAGGAAGATACCGAGCATGATGACTCGGACATGGTCTAAACCATGGATTTCTCAACTTGTTTAGAAATGTATGCCTAAACACTGAAAGATGGACTCAAATACAGCTCTGAATATTGGACCTTTATTATTTTCTTTAATTATATTTAGTATTTAGAATGAGTAATTAATAATTTTTTTTGAAGTATGACGAGGATCTATAATGAAGATGCAAAATAACTAATGAGAATTATAAATTTGGTAGATACGAGTATAGTATTATATCTAAATAATTGGTTTATTATATTCATTGTACTATGTAGGCTTTATTGATGATAACCTCGACAAAAGTTGTAACGGCCTCATTCATAAGTATACATTTAAATAAGGTTGTGTCCAGTTCAGCGGTTCTATCGGTCTCGGTTCTTTCATTTCAACAGTTTCGGTCTCGGTTCTTTTTAATACACGGTCAGTTTGTAACAGGCACATAAAATTTAACAAATGACATTCAACATCATTTTGAAATATTGCTTATGGTTTTTACTGATTTTATACAATAAACTGTGCCATCGATAATGAAAAATTGATTCAATTATATACTTTGAATAAAGCTTCAAATTGTTATCGTCACTACAGTTTTTAATGCTGTTGAAATGCGAATTTTCTAAAGGCTTGGATCCCAAAACCACAAAAGCCACGTGACAAAAATCTTGAAGCCTTGCCATACTTTTTCTCCTTTTTAATCGGAGAAAAAGGAATTAAATTATATATAACAATTATACATTGAAAATTAATTTTTTTTATGTTAAAAAATAAAATTTAATAGTTGTATTTATTTTTTCTTGTTACATGTACTATATAAATTTAAAATATGTTAGAATTCCTCATAAGAAAAGTATGTAATATTGAAATTGTAGGTTTCAATACATTTTAGAATAAATACACTTAAAAAATAAAACTACCAGTAATACACGCTTTATACTTCATACAAATGGAAATATGTATAAATTTTAAATCCTATAAAATCAACAAAAAATTTTATTTTTAAATTTGACATCGTTTGTATTTAATTTTTAATCAAACTTCGAACAATGATACATTCAAACAATTGGAGTTGTCTTTTTGGGTTTTGATGATGACGATGGAATTTTTCTTTGACGTCCTACATAGTATTGAATCCCATCCTTGGCAACAATAGTTTTATAATTAAGAAGCTAATATGATTTCAATATTTAGAGGATATGGCAGTTTAATATTGTAATATCAAGGATCCATATCGTCTACTCTTCTTTTACCTTTATTCAGATTTCCACCATTTTAAGTCACAAATGATCTAGAACTGAATCATTTTCTTCAAATTGGAATATTTGGTACCTTGATAAAAACTGAGTGAGATAATTGATTAATATTGTAACCATTCTTAACTATACAAAATTGGTTGTTGGGAAGTTATACTTATGATTATTAACAAAGTCTGCTGTATTAATGTCATATTTTATTAAAAGTGTAGCTATACGTTTGTAATTTTTATGGTTAAATTTATAGAATGGGTTGATATATCCAGGAATGTTAGCTATTCCAAGTGTATGGTTTTTATTTAGATCAAATGCTATGCCACTGATCTAGCGGCCAGCAATTTTCCATACGATAATCTATTTACTATTTAATGGAGGTCACAGAGTTAGATGGAAAAAACCCTTTAATTTTTGGTTATTTCATTTATCATTTCTACATAAATTTCCCACTTTTACCATTCCCTTTCCAATTGTAGGAACTGTCTCAACTTTTCCCATATCCAGCGTAGCAATGAAGTCTAAAGTGTACAATCAGGGGCGTCCGCAGGGGGGCAAATCCACAAATTAAGGAATTCCCCTTTTTACTAGATTTTTTTTTTTTTCGTCATTCGGGCAAATTTTGTAGTAGAGTAAGTAAAAAAATTAAATATATATTTTTTTTTCGAAAAAATTGAATTTTTTGGGAATAGCTGTAAATTTTTGAATTTTTTTCCAGAAAATTTTTATTTTTTTATGAATAGGTGTGAAAATTAATATTTGAAATTTAATTTTTGATATTTCTTTCCAAAAATTTTATATTTGATATTTTTTTCCAAAATTGATTTTTTTTTTCTTGATCTATATTATATAAAATGGCGCTAGTAATTTTGACTTAAAAAAAGAATGAAGAAAGTATTCAATACAGCCTGCCCGTGCTCGCATTTGTATTGTTTAGAATTGATGGTCGTCCGTCATCCTTGAATATCCTTGCAGTTATTCAATTTTCCTTAAAAAAAATGAGAGTGATTTCAAATCCAAAGCTTATACGTCGGATTTTAAAAGGAACCTCCGTTCGTGACAATCATCATCTCTCAGTCGTGGTTCGTTTCAAACGATCTAATCATGCTAATCAAAGGAAGAAGAAGAAAGAATATCAGACTTCAAATGATGAGTATGACGGAGATGACGAAATGACGGGGGATGAGATGGTAAGGATCTAGGGTATTTCTTATCCATCACAATATTTCTATATTTTAATATTTTTGGATCGTGCTCTTTCAGCCCTCTGAGCCTAATGAACAAAACAAGAATGTAATTGATGTCATAATGTCTTCTACCTGGGTGAGGAATTCTTTTGAGTCATTTTCTCATTAATTCATATTTAATTCTCCCTTATTAGCCAATATCTGAGGAAGATTCTCGAGACGTCCAATGACCAATAAAACATATCGAAAATAAGTTGTAACACATACTACAAATACACATTCCTACATTAAATTTATTTACCCATAATGAATCCTGAATCAACTGATGAAAAATATTTATATTTATAATTTATGTCAAGTTCATATTTGTAATAATTCATTAATCTATGCGCATATCAATATACTAAGATCCAGTTAAATAACGTGACTTATTTTATCAAATATTTTTATCAATTTTGATATAAAATCTTTATTTTAGCTTGCATTTAGGGAACATTAGGATCTTGAATGGTTGTATCATGTAGTTGAATCAATTAAATACTAGATTTTCATCATATAATTAATGTTCTTAGTTCGTTCGCAGTAAAATGTTAGTGGTAAAAAGATTGTGGACAAAATAATTGCCTGATCAAATCGTGGTGTACAATTTCATTGTAAAACAAAATTGATGAGGGTAATATATCATCGTGAAGCAACATCATTGTAAACAATATTATTCTGAGTAATTTCATTGCAAGACAATATTATCTTGTGTAATTAATTTATATTCGGAATTTAAAACTATTCAATGATGAAGAAACATAACACGAAAGACCTCATTTAATATCATATAATACACCTAGGTCTTTAATACTCAGAGAGGCGGAAGAATTTAACTTGACTTGGGGCCAATCTGTTCACTTGTGGGCTGAGCTATATTTTGGGATATTAGAAAGGGATGTTTGATTCTCTAGGAAGCGTCAGGGGAAAAACTTAATATGCCTTAGACCTAGCAGTTCACCTGCACTACTCGTGGGCCGAAGTGTATTTTTTATATAGCCTATTAGCTAATTTTTGTTCCTTGATACAACTTGAAATGTCCATAATGCTCGAGGGGGGGATGGGCTGTGGTGGATTTTTTTTAAAAGCATTGAATAATTCGAATATAATAAAATTGCAACGAAATTGCACACCATAATATTGTATTCCAATTAACTTTCTCATAATTATATTGCTTACAATGATGTTGCTTCACTAGAATATTATATTACCCACGACATTTTTGTCTCACAATGATAATGAACACTACGGTTTTACAGCCCAACGATATTACTCCAACAATTATGTCCGCAACCTTTTAAGAAAATTATTTTACCGGTCACCTTCACTACTTTTAAATAGACACAGATTGAGTGTATTTTCAGTGATGTAAATCCTGTGAATTTTTATTTGGGCCGTTTTTTTGGAATTGGTAACCTATAGAATGAATTTTCTTTTCTTTAGCAATTTTCATTATTATTTCATTCCTGATTAGGGAACTTCCTTTCCTAAATAGATTTGATTATATTCAAAACTAGATTGTACATTCGTGTGTGATCATAAAAGACGGAGAGTAATCCTGAGGATTTGTTGCGGAGTTATAATTGTAAGTCCCTCTTGGACTCGGAGTAGAATTGGAAATCGACATTAGAGTAATTTTTGCAAATGTCCTTGTTTATTTCCTTCTACCTTGTCACAGCTGATTTAGCTGATCTCCTCCAAAAAAAAATCTCAAATTGTCAGGGTTCCCATGTTGATTTTCGTTTTTTTTGTTTTTTTCATTAATTTATTACTACAATATGGAAATAAGATTGTATAACGATGTAATAACATATTTTTAATACGTTTTAGGGTCAATTATATGATAACACTTGATAATAGAAGGGTATATGTTTGATAGGGCCTAAGGTTTACGACCTTTTATTTGTAGGTCTCATTTTGACGTCCAATAGTTGACTAGCTTCCTTAATATTAGGAAAAAGGGGCTTTCATTGTTATAAAACTAGGCTGTTTAGGCTCCAAAAATGTCCAATATTAACAATGTTAACGTCATCTAAAAATGTTCGATAGAGGTGACAAGGATTTTTACTTGTCTGCTTGGCTTACATGGCTAGAGAGAAAATAAAATATTCTAATCTTTATACTATTTTGCCTCAAGGATATTTGTCCTTAATATATAAATGAATGAGATTTATTGATCTTTTTTGTTAAAAATGTTCCTTTGAAATTTTTTAATCAAAAAATGTAGTATGTAATACATTAAAACCTATTAAATGGTTCTTTTCTGTTGGGAAAAGGATGGAATCATGCCCCAAAATTTCAATACATATACCAACTAAACCTCACTATAAAATGAATTCGAACCAGAGACGAAGTAGGTAATAAAATAACAACTATAATAAGAAAACAAAACTTTAAAAAACATGGCAATGATTCGAATAGAAGAATTACTAATCACTTTTCCATTAGTAATTATCATTAGACATTATGGAGTATTCATACTAAAAAGGCTTTAAGGCAAAGTGTCTGTCCAAAGGTGAAATAGTTTAAAGCAAAATGTCCTGAGGTAAAATCAACAAGCATCATATTAAATACGTTATTATTACTAAACAGTTGAAGTCTATTCAAGACTAAAAAGTAATGTCCTTTGACATCCAAAGTTTTTTTCTGTTTTATCGTTCATTATATATTAGGAAATGAGAATGTGAGTTGAGAACCCCTGGTCTAGGTCCTTCATTTTATTATGGAGACTTAATTTGTCTGGAATATTGCCCTTCCAATATAATCCATTATTTTTTACAATAAAACTCGAAGTGGAATTTACGACACTTTATAATTGACGATTTTTTGTAGGATTTAATATAGATATGGATGTAAATACGTTCGAGTACATATTTATGAATTATGATATACGATATTAATATATCTATTCATCATGAAGGAGTGAGATTAGTCATAGTCTATGAGTCATGGATTACTTAACATATTATGTTAAGTAATCCATGGATTAGTTTGTGGAAATTTTGTACCTAAGAGGATATCAATAAGAATCACAGGAATAGAACTACTTGACATGTTATCTAATATTATTAAAAGAAGGAGAGAGGAGGAAATGGAATGTGAGGAAAATAACCCTTGATGGATGATGACTGTGGTTAGCGAACGTATGCAGCAGAGTGACAATGCAAATGACAAGCTGAGGACTAAGGCGTGCTGCAGAGGGAAGAAGAAAAAGAAAATTGAAGGCGAGCTTGCATGGAGGGAGTGGAAGAAAATATTAGAAAGAAAGAGAAGAGTGGTAAGTGCCGATGGAGGAAAAGAGAGAGAGAGAGAGAGCTAGAGAGAGAAAGAAGAAGAGGAAGACGAATTCCCAATTTTTTTTAATAAAATAAAATTAGTATTTCTATCCAATATATAAAATAATAGGAACTGCAGAAAAATCTCTAAAAAGGGCTCTCAACTTTAATGGAATAGCGTAAAGGGATGGAAAATGGTTGATTGTGGCTTGTTGGGAGTGATGGTGAGGTGGGAGTGGTGACTGGTTGTAGGTAGGAGCCAAGGAAGAAGAAGTGGGAAGTGGGTATAAGTGATGAGGACAATGGAGTGTGAGGAGGATGAAGAAGGTTCCCTCCTCCGTCACCGACGATGTACTTGTGGAGAGCTCCAGATTATGATCGACGTCAACTCTGAGCATTTGGAGACGCTCCGCAACACTTGTTCAGCTCTAAGTTCCGAGCTGACCAAGAGAGAGATCCGGACGCTGGAAGGGAAACTCATTCAGCTGTTTGGGCGTCAGTGGTCTGCCGTGGAGGGGATTCCCTGCCTCTCGGACATGTATCCCAATGCGCATCAATGGCTCAGAGTCGTAGGCCTTTCCAAAGAAGGGCGGGAGGCTGTGGCCCAGCGATTTACCACTTGGGCCGCACTCGTCTCCCTCTCGGACCTCTCCATTCTTGATTCCAAAGCACTCAAAGAGGATCAGAGGTAGGATACTCAGTCTCTCCTCATCAAGCATTTCCTTTTCTCTTTTACAGGCGACTAAGTAAAGCCCTGCACAATCTTCTCAAGTTCCGCGAAGCCTTCATTAACAAAGGGGGCGTATATCAAGGAGATCTCTACTGGGATTCCTGGGAAGTTGTACCATCAGTCCACACTGAGGAAGAGCATTCCTCTTCTTCGTCCTCATCTATTCCTTCAGTCTTACCAAAAGGGGATTCAGCAGCATCTTCCTTAAGTTCCACTTCAGGTTCCATCCCTCCGCCCTCCCCTGGACCTCTCACTCTCAGTCCGCCGGTTATAGGATGGGATAGAAAACCAACGCCTCCTACAACCCCTCCATGGTCCACTTCATCTCTTCTGTGTGGAACGGCTTATAATAAAATGAACAACGCTGCGAGTAGCACCACTAAACAGTTTCCTTCTGTATCATCATCCAGCTCTGAAAATCATTCACTTGTAAAATCTCAGTCGCATGAATCAGAACTGGCTAGTCGAATTGATATTGTGGATCCAGGAGGAGGGCACTCCACGGTTATACATTATCAACATCATTCCTATTCAAGTAATACCCACTTCAAGCAGCAACAAAGACTTGGTCGTCCCAGACTAGCAACAGAGCCCTCTATCTTGCCAACAGATGAAGGTATAGAACCAGATCCTTCACCATTGCCCAGTCCAAGGTCGCCAACCTTTACTACCTCGGGGGATACGGATTATTCTATCAGCTCAAGTGGTCCATCGTCATTACAAGTCCCCAAGTCACCGAGGACTCCTAGATCTATGGGTCATGTTATTCGTCATCGATTTAAGAAGACGCTCAAACCCGCCAAGTGTGCACTTTGTCAGGAATATATGTTTAGTGGTAATGTTTATTTACTAATACTCTTGATTATAATTATTTGCTTTTAATTCATCCAAAATGATGCTTTAATAATTAGCATTATTTTTAATATACATATGAGATCCGTAATTATTTTTTTTCTATAACTATTCATTTTTTTCCCATTTTTATGGGTTCATTTTTCTGATTAATTCTTTGCAGTCCCTTTCAATTAAATTTAAATGTCGCAAAAATCCTAAGTAACGATGAAATAAAAGATTGATTATATTTCAATGGCAACAAATAGAGTCTCATGAGTCAAATGAAGAATCTAGACCAGGGATGTCCAACCAGAGGTCTTCAAGCCACAAGTGGCATACTGAATAAATTCCATTTATAGAGTAATATTTTCCCTACAAACATTTTATTATTAATGATGTACCATCAAATGAAGAATGGTACTATAATAGCAAGACCTCAACTTATGAAATCCGTACTAAACAAAGTACTTTCGTATATTTGTTATGAAATATGTATTTCACTTTCTTTTGCACTTTTCAAAAGTTTAATAGCGTAGGTCTTATTAATAGCTAATATTTTAAGGGATATTTCAACCCATTGCCAAATAATTTGAATATAAAGTCGTCCATAATTAAATGAAATTATATGCGTGTTCTTATTTTATTGATTTGTATTCAAGATTGTTTTGCAGTTGAGGGACTATATATACAAATTTATCAATTAGATTAAGACCTGCCTCATGTTTTTTTTTTCTTGTTGTTGTTTTATAGGCTTGAAATGCAAGGAATGTAAATATAAATGCCACCGAGACTGTGAGTCGAACGTTCCGCCCTCTTGTGGGTTACCGGATCCACTAGTCGCTTATTATATGAGTCATTTATCCAAAGAAGGGTCTCCCATACTTCCGCGCCATCCACATATTAGTACACTTCCTCCTCCACCCCCACCCATCTCTTCTACTAGTTCAACGGCAGCTTTCTCACTTTCATCTTCAAACCGATCTCATCATTCTTCACAAGATCCGTCGTCGAACCGAGGAGGAAATCATGATGGAAGTTATCCAGATTCATCGTCCAATACTTCTAGTTGTAATTCCTCAGCACCAAGTTCTCCAGCTGTTATTTTAACAACCAATCCTACTACTCCGCATTCAGCCTCATCCTTGTTTAGATCTCATTTCAGATTTCCTGATCCTCCAATTTCATTAAAAATACAACAGGATTATCAACAAAACCCAGTCACTGGAGGAAGCATTTCAAGTACTGGACAATTGATTCAGTATACATCTGCTTCTTTTCAACAGAAAGTAACTAGTCCTAACCCTGTCATAGACACGGTTAAATCCTATGATAGTGATAAGACTTTGTCAGGTGAGTTGTATGTACATAAATATGTACTCGAACGTATTTGCATCCCTATTATCCCCCATCTCCTACAAAAAAAACTCTTTAGTTCTAGTAGTCAAGGATGGCGATAGCTGTAGATTGTGTTGTGTCAATCCTTATATATTCGGTCCAGTTCAGTTTTAGGATCGGTCCTTCGGACTGTCAGTACTAGAACTAATTGAAAAAAGAAGAAATTTAGTCGAGTGGCATAATCAACGACGGACTTTTATAAGTTTTAGGACTGATATGCAGAACTGAACTGGACGGAGCTCCAGTTTTCAGTCCTAAACTAGGACCAATAAAACACAAGTTGTAGTTATCCAAAAATGTAACCCTAAGAAATAAGCTCAAATCTACCATGAACTGTATTGTTCTTTTATTCATCGATTAATACAGGACAATAACTTTATACTTCTTTTTATCCGACCCTTTTTGTTTAGGCTTGAGTAAATCTGTTTTTTTTTTTGTTTTTTTTTAATGTGAGAGGTGCAAATACATTGGGGTACAATAGTTTTTATTAAGGTTTACCATTTTTATAATTATCGTTTTTAATCAAAGTAATTGAAATTCACATTTCTATAGGTGCCTCTGGATCCTCTGGATCTGCTGGAACAGCTTATCGATTAGATAGTCAGGATTCAACAACTTCTATTGATGAAAATTCTAGTACCTGGGTGGGTACAAGACAAACATCTATATCAATGAGAGAGTGGGATATAGCCTACGAAGAGGTTAAAATAGGGGATAAAATTGGTTCAGGAAGATTTTCTACGGGTATGAACATTAATTTACTGCCCTAAATATTTATATTCAAAATGGCTGTTATAGTTCACCAAGGGAATTGGCATGGAGACGTTGCTATAAAAATTTTAAATATGGAAAATCTAGATGATGAAGCAACTTTGGAAGCTTTTCGTCTCGACGTAGCTACTTTTAGGAAAACTAGGCATGAAAATCTTATTTTATTCATGGGAGCTTGCATGAATCCCCCTAAATTAGCCATAGTTACTAGTCTGTGTAAAGGTATGAATTATCCTTATGAAGTAACTGAATTTTTAATTATAATCAAAATGACCTACTTTTAGGAAACACTCTTTATACGCATTTGCATCTTAGAAAAGACAAATTTCAAATTAATCGTTTGGTCCAAATTGCTCAACAAGTAGCTCAGGGTATGGGTTACCTTCATCATAGAGGGATAATCCACAAAGATTTAAAAACAAAAAATATATTTCTCGAACGAGGAAAGGCTGTAATCACAGATTTTGGTCTTGTAAATGTTGCTGGAAGGTTATGCGCACGACATGTTCGTCCTGGAATGACGATTAATACAAGGAAAAATGCCAGGTACTCCACTCACTCCATAAAGAGTATAAATATTCTTTACTTCAAATCGATTATTTTCATATGTTGTGTATAATTTGCGATTTTGTACGAGTTGCAAACAAAAAAATGAGATGAATTATTTTAAATGGAGGATTTAAAGTATTTCGAATGAATATAATGCAATAATTTAGTATTCCTTAGATGTTCCATATATTAATTAGTAAAATATTTTTGGCACATAATAAAATTTGAATGCCCGGGGATATATTACTATTAAATACATAATGACCATGTCATTTGAATAGATCAACATGAAATGATATTATCAACTAAGAGTTGGTAATTAGAATGATCCATTTTTTAATTAAATAATTCATTTTGAGACGAAGAAATTGCAACTTGTACAAGTTATAAATTGTACAGACATCGCCAACTGGTACATGGCATATATACATGAGCAAGGAAATAGATTGTACTCGACCAAAACGGATCTAATTCATTCAAATGTTGGAAATTATATGTTGTTTGAAAATCGATTATTTACTCTACATACTATGAATTCTGAAATTCGTATTCATATTAATTTAATTCAATTTTTTTTTTTTTTTTCATATAAGACAAGATTACATGAGTATTCCTGAGGGGTGGCTTTGCTATCTTGCTCCAGAAATAATGAGAAATTTGAGAGTTCAACCTGACGAAGGAGACCTTCCTTTTAATAAAGCAAGTGATGTTTATGCTTTTGGTACAGTTTGGTTTGAGCTTTTAACTATGGAATGGCCATGGAAGAATCAACCCCCAGAGACTATTATCTGGATGGTAGGTCGGGGTATGAAGCCTTCTTTGGCCAATCTTCAGGCTTCGCGTGATGTGAAAGACATTTTAGCTATGTGTTGGACTTATAAGCAGGGCGATAGACCGGATTTTACGGATATTTCAAATAACCTGAACATGATTCCGAAAAAGCGCAGTTTAATCCGTAGTCCATCTCATCCATTACATTTGTCAAGGTCCGCTGAGTCTGTTTTTTAGTAGAATTATCTAAACAATATTCAAAAAATGTTCTGTTCTTGTTAAAGCAAATGTATAATGATTAATCAATTATATTATTATAATTTTTTTTTGTTATGAATTATAACTTTTAGCATGAGAACTTAAGTATCTGCGTAAGATATCAATTTAATTCTTTAATAAATATATTGCTTATTTGTAAAAATATATAATTTAAAAAAATAATAATTCACTAAAGATACTGCCATTATTGGTATGACACATGCGGATTTTCAGTACCTCCATATTATATAATATTTGGACTATAAAAAATCAATAAAATAGTTATAAATAATTATTATTCAATCAGCTTCACTTTATTATTTGAGAATAATCATTCGATCATAAATCATTCGTCATTATATGTCCTTATCTCATAATTGAGACTCATCTGTTCAGGGATAGAAGTCATTGTTTGGAAAATTCTTTTGTATTCGATGACTAATTGCATGTTAATATTGTACATTAGGACAGTTTGTTTATCTTCAATTTTGAATTACGGCTAGTACGGAAGAGATGCCATATTTAGTCAATTAAGATTCATTATTCTTTATTGCATCAAACCATTTTGAAAAATGTTATTATAACCTATACCAATACATATTTAACTGCAGAACCAATCCTGGAATGTGTTGGAGATATATTTCTCCATAGGTGGGTCATGGATCTCATTGCCAAGTAGGTAAGTCATAGAGATCTGATCAAAAATGTATTTATAATGTCATTTTATACTCAAAACTATATATAAAAAAGCTAATAACATATATTTAAAAACATTGTATACGTAGCGTATTTTGTTCAAATCAATTTAAAAATCAAATTTTCAACGCATATTATTAATGGAAAGAAAAACATTAATTTATCACTCGATCCCTTTCGAGGACTTTTGTGCCTTCTGGGGCCTTTCTCAGCCTCTGCGACTCTCAATTATACAAAATGCGAGCTCAAATATTTATTGTTTTTGATTACCAAAAAGATGATCACGACGGATCTGCGCTCTTGTTTATTGAATTTTCTCTAACATACTTGTATCCAGAATAACTACATTCTGCTGTAAGAGAGTAGTAGCCAAAATAAAAAGTGACTAATATTAAAACATTACCGAAATGGCATCATCTAATAAGTTAATTATCAAATATGAAAGAGAGATATGAGTAATTGGATTTTATCTTTTGTATTCTCCCTTAAATTTAAATCTTATTACAACGCTAAATGATAACAAAAGGTCATCAAAGATATAAAAATCATCCGGCAATTGCACTCCATGGAACACTACACATTAATCGATTGTAAAGGTTTTCTCTGATGTTGTAGGTGCGATATATTTTTTTGTGAGTAACCAAATAACTTTGGTGATTTCAATATAGTATAACTATCTGATATGAGCTAACTCCGGTGTTCCCTTATTCTGAGAGCAAACCGTGCCAAAAGAAACATTCCGGCATTTATAGACGTGTATTGAAGGAGATGAGTTGGATCAAAGATTCTGAAAATTTCCCGTTTTTGTCATAATAACTGTTTGTGGAATCCTGGTGAATATTTTATGTCTCTGAGAGCCAAATTCCCTTGCTCAATTGCAAACTTCAACTTCGCCTTTTTTTCTTCAGGAAGAACGGCCTCTTTGACTTTTTTTTCCAAGATATACAATGCCTCTTTAATCAGGCATTCTTCTTTGTCCATTTCAATGTTTTGCAAAAGGGATAAAATACATGGAATTTGCAAAGTCTCCTCGAGTATTCCATCTTTCTTAACCAAGTGCTTGAAACGATGAGGAGGTACTATGGAACTGTGAAGAAAAGCTTTAAAACTCAGATCTTCATTTATAGTTATTCCTCTTTCAACAACTGGGAGTCCAGTCTCACTCTCACAAAATTTGAGGATATCTATTATTTTGGGTTTCATTTGAAAAACCTTAAATCCGTTTGGCAAAGAAATGTTCCCTTCTGAAATGAGGAAAGAGTAATCGTGATACCCAACTTGAATAGTTCATTTGAATCACTAAATGAAGCAACGTGTGGGATGAGAAAAGTGATGATAAGTGGTTGATTACCTTTTAATAAAGAGCTGAAAGTGGCAAATGAAGGAATTTTCTTTGCTTCGACTTTAGTTTTATTAGGTGATTCTAAAAGAGTCAAGGGATCCCTGAGTCCTTTGGGTGATTCTACCCTTTTGCTTTCCTTAATAAAATAAGTTGAAGTAGTCGTGGATGATGATGTTGGTAAGTTCGAAGAAAAGGAAGGAACAGCCTCTCTTTTTAATCGAGGCTTTTTCACTTTTCCATCTTTGATTTCTTTTTTCCTTCTACTCGAATTAGAATCCCTTGATTCATAAGTGAAATCCCCGGGCTGAAAATGAAGGGAACACAAAACCCCAACTTTTTTAGAGTATTCATCAAAATCCCAATTGTCTCGAACTTTTTTGATGGCATCAATCCACTTTCGTCTTCGAGTGGGATCTGTTGGAAATCGATGGGTTGAAACATTGGGTGATATTTTCCTCCAAGGTTGACCTACTACACAACCAGGAGCAGCACAGGCATATGGCATTCTAGATTAATTAGTCACTTAATAATAGAATATTTCAGTTTTCACACTAATTAGTAATTGAATATTTTTTTCATCAGAAAATAGATGGCTAATTAGTAACTAAATACTAATATTCTTATTATTAGTAAATACAGAATACAAAATAAATGGTAGCACTCGTATAGTCACCTGTTGTAGTAAAACTACCACACTCGTACTCAGGGGGTGAGTAGTTATGTAGCTGCAGAGTTGTCCACTTTTAAAAAACAAATATGTAGCTACATAACTACTCACCCCCCACCCCCTGAGTACGAGTGTGGTAGTTTTACTACAACAGGTTCTATTAGCTGTTTTCATTAATTCTAATAAGTTAATTGACTACTCAGCATCTATTTTTTAAAACAGCTGACTCTATATAAATTAAAAAGATATTACATAGAATTTTGATTTTCATACTAATTTATATGCATCAATCTCCCTCTCGACAGTCGAGGTTAAGTGGGAATTAAAAATCTATTCGTGTATCTCTCATCGCATTTTTTGACTTGTATCATCGGTATTCCGTGACAAATCAGGGAGTTATAGATCTCCCTGGACAAGCTAAATGATATGTACATCTGTAAATCATTATAAGTTGGAACTTGTAAAGCTTTCTTGGCATAGAATAATACTAGTAGTCTGCGGGAAAAGAAAGATAAAATACGCCTTCACAAAAGATGGCCCAAATTAAAGGGACCCTTACCATACATTACCTGTAATACATATTATAAAATCAAATAACTAGTATATAATTTTAAATATAGCAAAATAACTTGTACGAATAAATTGATATATTTCCCAAATAAGAGATACTTTTCTACTAAGAGGACACCAATAAATAATTCAAGATTTACATAGGTATATTTAATTTAAACATTACTTTGATACTGATTGAAGCTTTTTAATTTTTCTATTATTCATCACTTGCTTGTTTGATAGCCTCTTTCTACTCTGAACAGAAATATTGTTTTTCCTTTTGACTATGATATTCTTGTTCATAATATTAAAAAGCACTTGTGTGATTTTGTTGAGGAGTGAGGCCCACTTGTGACCTCGATCACACGTTGTGTTCATCATTGCTTCAACAACTATATCTGAGCTTTCTGCCATTCTTTCCATAAAAGTTGCAACAAACAATGCTCTTGGATTCGGAGACTTCATTAAATACGTTTTTTCTTCCTCATTATCAAATATATAATCAAATAAGGAGGAAGCATACACAGATGTGAGATAGAGGATGTCCGATGGCGTTGATAAACCACCCCTGCTCATGATTTCAATGAATCTTGCCAATTCAATTTTCTCTTTGTCTGATTCTGTCTCAAACCTTATTACATTATCTGGAGGAGTATCTTTTAAGGCTAGACATCTTCTGCAAGATGTACACTGGATCTTTATCTGGAGAGAAAACGCAATATATCCAGCAACAAAGTATAGAGCGCTACTCTCTCCAGTTGATGTAATTTTCTCCAACTCGCAGGGCTTCCAGTCGGTAAGTATAATTTCAGAATTAGAAATGTCGTCGTCGCCAAGGAGTTCCTTAATTTGACTAAAGTCCATGTTTGAAAATTTCACTAGTGAGGAGGCCCGTATTTTTTTTTCGCCCTCAAGAATTTTTCGCCCACTTATGAAATAATTTCCACCACATAATTGCCTGTACCAGCTAAATATTTTTTCTAGTGGATCCGATTGAAACATTGCTGTTAGAACGTAATCAAATTCCCCCGTTTTCAAGAGGTATTCTGACAGATCTGCAACTGTCAATGATGTGTGCTTTGTGACAAGGAATGTTTCTTCGGTTAGACCTCTTGATCCACTTTTTTTCCATTCTTCTAAAAATACCGCAAATTCTCTTAGGAATCCCACAGCCATCATATTTACCTTTGAAATTGGCTCCCTAAATATATCCTTCTTTTTATGTTCAAAATACGGCGTATTTATATTCATGATATTCCAGTGATTTCTCACAAATTCAATAAAATTCGCTGTTTCCATATACTCAGGTTTAGTATCAGAATAAAATTTGAGTGCAGCAATGGTGGACTCATGGAAAACGGCGTCAGCGAGTTTGACATTGGTCTTCTCAATCGTGTTTGCATTTAATACCTTGATTGAAAGCTTGTGAGCCAGCTTTACACCGAGAGTTGATTCTTTGTTAAATATTTCTCTTATATGAGCGAAGTTGGGGCGCAGAGATGGGGATCCTGGGAGATATATGTTGGGACAAACAAGATAATCCTTACTCTGGAAACAATTGTATATATTTTTAAAGTTGTGCACTGCATCGATCAAGAGGAAAACTCTTTTTGTGTTGTCGTGTGGATGAGCAATTGAGTTCTGGAGCTTTTGACCACATAGATATTGTGCATAAAATGTTCTATTTGCTGAGTGATTATCAATTGACAGTGCAACAACAGTAAACCCAATTTCCCACAGAGTTTTCATAATAGGATTATACTTGTTGAACAAGAACTCCGGCGTTAAGTTTGTTACAGGGACGAGGGCAATCACATCCGTGTACTTACTAGCAGCTGATTTTATCGTAAAGGTGAGAATTGTTTTTGTTCCTGTATCATTCTCATGCCGAAAAAACTTGCCTCCGACAAACTCCACTCTTTGAGCTGAGTAAATTTCGTCGATCATCAGTGTCACGTACTTCTCTCTACTTTTCAAACCTCTGATTCTTGATTTGAGGTATCTAATCGTGGATTGAGGTAATCCTTCTTCTACTGTGATCGCACTAGATAGTATTTTCAGGTATCTCGTAGATGGAAGTGTCAGGATATTTGAGGAATAGATTTGGTCATAGAGGGAGTGACTAACATTTTGCCACATCAGAGCAACAGAGAGGAGGCCAGGAGAATATTGTCTGCCTTTAGACTCTCTGAAAAGAAGGGACATTTGCTCCATAACAAAAGACAACTTGGAAGATTCGGCTAGGTCCATTTCCGCAGAGTTGAAGAACTGAAGCATTTGTTTGCAGATATTATTAAATACTTCCTTTTTTGATAATTGATCCTTGGACCCAAGAAACACTGCAATGTTGATGGCTTCATTGACTGATTGGACTTTATATTCTGAATTTAAGAGATAGGACACTGAGCTATTATTTAATTGAGCATGATTGTAAAATATTTTAAAGGAGAGATCATCTTCTATTTCAAGGCTAGCTGCGATATTTAACCCATTCGTATTTGGAAGGATTTTGACTAGTGCAACTTTAGGAAATTTGAGTAAAGAGAATCCTGAGGGCCATGATTCTGACAAAAGTTTATCATAAAGTTCTTGAGCTGACTGCACTTTGTTGTCTCTTATATTCTCCAGAGCTTTTTTTCGCCTATATTTAACCCGAAGTCTTTTTGCTCTGGATGGCAATTGCTTTGGCTTAGAGGATGGGCGTGGCGATGAGATATGACTCTCCAGATTTGGCCAGCTTGATGGGATGGCATCATCTTGCAACCGCCTGTAATGAAAATCAAAAAGTATGAATATTAGTATTTGGAATACTAAAAAAAAATAAACCCTCAAAATACAATTGAATTTAGTACACTTATTATTATAATAATACAATACTTGGGGGTTTAATTGACCCATGATGTCTCATATAAATATTATATAGCCACTACCTATATTTGAGTGTTTCTCCTTTATTACGGGTTTCATCGGTTGATGCCGTGATGAAGCTTGTTTTTGAGAAATGCAGACTGCATAATCTTGAATTATTTGTGGGTTTCTTATTTTTTGTTTCTTTTGGCATAGCCTTAAGCCACTTGATCATTGCTTTAGGATCCTTCAATGGAAATCTATGAAAACTCACATCAGGGTCCTTTACACTGTTGTTGTAGCCTTGCTTGCACCCAGGGGCACAACACTTGAAGCCCATAATTATATCCAAGTCCTTGGGCACAACTTTCAGGACCACGTTCCTAAAACATTGGCCATCTTTTGTTGAGAAAAGAGTGCGCTCTATTCTTACATTCATTTGACGTTAACACTAGCTATAATTTATAGCTATAGCCTATAAACCTGGCTATACAGTATTCTACGATTTTTGGTATGCAAATAAAAAATTACCCTGGTCATTCTGGCAAATTGAAGAACGTTTTGGAGAAGAGCAGCTTAGCTGTAATGACGTTCGATTAAATTTAAAGCATTAAATTAGTTGCAAATAGATAGAAGAACATGGGCTATAGTAATTAATTCAAATAATTCATTGGCTATGGCTATAAGTTATAGGTAGTTAACTGCAAATGAATGCCAGAATAAAGTGAGCTCTTTTTCTCAACAAAAGATGGCTTAGTATATTCTAGTAACATAAACAATTCAAGTAATACTAAAATTGCAATATTAAAGTGCATAATCAATCATTTGAAGGGAATACTTCTGAACTAGGCTATAATATTGTTGTCCAGACATTTAAAAAACATTAGACAGTGCTTCTAAAAATATTTCAAAGAAAATTAAGTCAAAAACGAGCCGTGTCAGAGATTCAAAAGCAATATTCATAGTACGGGGGAAGCATTGCTTACCTTTTATGGAGTGATTTTCCTTTATTACGGGATTTATCTACAGATTCAGTGATAAAATCAGTCACTTTAAAATGCAGACTGCATAGTCTTGAATTCGCTGTTGGTTTATAGGCAATTGTATCCCCTGGCATGGCCCTAAGCCATTTGGTTAGGTTTTTGGAGTTTTTCATGGGGAATCTGTGAAAGCTCACGTTCGGATCCTTAGCAATGCCGTCATAGCCCTGCTTGCATCCAGGAGCAGAACACTTGTACACCATTATTAATTAAGTTAATAAATAAATATAAATTAATTAAGTTTTGTGAAACACGTTTTCCTTTCGACTTCGTTTCTTATTATACATAAAAACTAAAAGGGTATCCTGTATAAGTTGAAAAAAAGGAAGAATGTGTGAGCCTCTTTGTGTGGGAAAAAAGTGAGCGCGATTTTAAGTCGTACTTGCAGTTGTTTTGCAAAGGGTTGCCAACGCTCTGAATAATAAATAATGGAATCCTCATTTGCAGGGTCGGGTTCTTTTTTTTTTTTTTTTTTTTTTAAGGTGGGACGATTCTGTTTTTCATGGGATAATACTGCCGGCTTGAGACATATTCAGGGATTACTCCGGTCAATGTCGATCTTCTATTCTACTCAAAGTGTACTAACAAACCTCATCATTTTTTGAGCACATACACTCGTAGTTACAGTTTTTAGTGTAAAATGTAACTACACGAATATAAATTCAAGATGAGTATATTATATATATATAAAGAGTTTCGATAGGAAACTTGCATACGAAGGATTCTGATATATTCATCTGCATCCCCCCATCCTTTCTGATCCTCTCTTCAACTTCATGTTAAGTGGATCTCGCTTCTTAGTCTATGTGCCTCACACGGTGGATATCATCTTATTTAATGGAAGAATCCTACATTGTGCATATACGCTTCACTTCGAGGTACATGAAATTTACTTCAGACCTCAATCATTGCACCTATGCTCAGGAATACATAAATTCTTTCAGATCTTTTACGAAATCCTCGTATACTTCTACATATAGTAACTATGGATTTCCATAAAACGACAGAATAATCGACTGAAAGATCTAGTGAGGAACATGGATAGCTCTCATCCTCCATCCACGGCTCCTTAATTGAAGTTCTTGAGTACTTTTCTCCTTAAGCCAACTCTGCTTCATGTTATACTCTAAGGAAACTATATGGATAGCTATATAACCTGGACACTTTAAGCCTCATCCCTGATTAGTGATTTCTTTATTACTTGTGAGCCCCTTTTGTGATTAGAAAACAAGTGGAAGATTATTGTAGACTTTAAAGATAATGTGCTTCTCTTTTCTTAATAGTTTTGTCTGCAATGCATATTTTATATTCTTCTATCACTTATAAATAGTTATTTGGAACTAATGAGTGATTATGTATTAAAAAAATATAAGTGACTTCTTAATTTCTGTAGATTTTATTGGAATATTTGATTGTCATTGCAATTTCCACACTTATTGACTCAGAAATCCTCTTCATACTTCCAATATGCTTGTTAGCATATTGGAATATTACTCTCTCTCAAATCTGGGATATTTACAACAATAAATTAATTAATAATTGTGCGCGATACGATTTAATTATAAGTTGTTTGATTGAAGACAATATTTAAAATACATTAAAAGTATATTACGATTATTTAATTCATTCGGTTTTATTTTTGACTTGCAAATGCTATTTCGTTATTGAGATTCTTGTTAGGGGAGTAGAGACTTCAAAATCATGCCTAATATTAGTTAAATAACTATTATTGGTTTTTATTCCATGCTATATAAAAGTGGGGATGCTTTAGAAAACTCAATTTCCCTAGTACACATATATTTAAATATATATATATCTAGAGAGAAGAGTTTACGAGACAAAAGAGTCTTATTCAAGGCATCATATTCGATTATGTTAGCACAATTATTACATTTAACTCTATTTTTATTATATTCAAGGTAAATAACAAATTAAGATCTTATTTTTAGTTTAAGTTTTTCAAATGAGCCTTTCATATTTAGTGCATAATATACACTTATTCTTAATATATTATTGATTTCTTCGCTATACTATATTTATTTAAAAATGCATATTATGAACTATTTTTTTCATTATTTAAAATCAACTTTTAATCTCTTTTTTTTTTAAATTAATTTTAGTACAGTAATCGTCGGAGGGTAAAAATTTACACTACTAGAATTGTCTGATAAGAAAATAAAATACTATTATATGATATATTAATACAATTAGTTAAATGAATTTGAATTTCCTCCTCAATTGACTCCTCATTGACGTCATCAAAGTAGCCAGTACAATTGTAAACAAAAGCAAGAAAATCTCTTATCGACACACCTTGTATATAGTCAACTTGATAAAATTTATATAATATAGATCAGGGAACACTGAAATGAATATGGAACGCACTCTTTTTTTCTTTTACAAGAGTACAAAGAAGAAATGAATCATTCATTTTTTATATATTCATTCCAAATGATTATTCTAGTTTTAGTGTACTTAAAGACTTTGTGGTTAAAGTTATTAACGTATTTTTGTTTTCAACAATTGTTAATTGCTATATACCTATCTACTTTTATTTGGTAATTATAAATTTTTACAATAACATACATACAGTTATACTATTCTAGGGATCTTAATTATATATAAAATCACATAAAATATGTATTACACTTGCCACGGAAATTATTTAATAAATTTATTAACAATTTCATCTAGAAATAAATTGATATTTTGGATTTGTTATATTAGACAGAATGATTTGCTGTTGTCCAGTTATTGGACTGGTTATTCTAAGAAAAAACTCATCAAAATCATAGTGAGGAAGAAATTGTTGAAGAAAAACATTTTCTTCATAAGTTGCCAAAAGACCTGAACTTATTACAGTATGGGTAAATTCCATCAGAAGAAAAAACTAGGAGCCAAATCAATATTCAAGAATCTGTAGCGAGTATTTTCCTATATTAGCTTTTATTCATATAAGAACGGATACAAACTCAACTCGGCAAAAAATATATAGTCCACTTAAACGTTTAAATTAAAATCTGATGCTGTTTCAACAGTATTTCCGGATATTGGAAAAAAAATTTTGTCAAAACAAACTTTTACTGAAAAGACAACAACTTTATCTACTTCTACTAAAAGGTTATACTTTAGAAAAGGCATATTAATGTTTCAAAGTAATTTAAAGTGCATGGTTATTTTTTCAAATTTGAGCAACATAGACTTCGTCTTAATTCTCAAATTGAACGTTTATTTAAAAAAATATGATAAAAAATTTCATGTATTTAAAAAAAAAACCCTGGATAAATCGTGTTTACCCAAAGGTAGATGCCCCAATGAAGACTTCGTCATGTTTTTCACCCTATCATCACAGGATCTTGTTCCTTACATTTTGTTTGGATTAAAATTGAATAATTACCTATATTTCTCAATTTTTTCAAGAGGACTTCCTATACCTATTGTCGAAGTGAATCAAATATGTTCATCAAAGAGTCTGAGCTATTATTCTATTATCAATAACATTTTAGCATATTTAAAAAATAAACAGAATGACGCCAAACTAGCTTCGAGAATAATGTATGGCAGCGAGATGTTGGAAGAAACATTACATCAACCAAGATATTAGTTCGTAAAATTATATCAACTTTATTATAGAACAACTTCACCTTCACTTTGTAAGTGCGAAAGTATGTACGGATGTACCTGTCTCAAACAGAAGATTCAATGTGGATAATAAAGAAAATTGAATTTTTCCTAGATATATACTGAATCCTTACTAATTTACTAGCAAACGAAAATTTTCATGTCCATCTTTTGAAAATGAGGATGTTATTCTTGAAGCTGAATTTGGGCATATGACTCAAATCTATTACATGGAGCTAGGTCAGGGATTGAGATTAGCTCACCAACTTTATAATAAAGAAATTGCTCCTCAACCAATTGAAAAGTATAATTTTGATCTTTCTGTAATGTTTTTTTCACGAGTCCACTCTAACCATTATTTGTCGAAAGATGATCAATTCAGAAGCTTCAATGAAACAGCACAAGTTATGGATATTCTGAAGCGCTTTTGGAATTGCATAAATGTGAACTCTAATACTATGTACGTCCAAAAGAGAGATGATTCATTAAAACCAATTTCTGTAAATGAGCGGGAACAAATTGATTTCTTGATTAATTTTGATGGAATTGATTAAAAAATGGGCGACACTCTCAAAGAAACATGGAGTTGGTTTATCTTTATCTTCCCAGATATTTCATGCCGCAAATTCCAAACATCCATAGGACAAGCCATTGGGCCATATATTTACTGGATAAAAATAAAGTGAAGTTTATTTTTCTACGTAAAATTATTTCGGACCTAATAAAAAGGCGTTTAGGGTGGTATACACAACTTGCCGATGGAAATTACTATATCAGTTGTCGATAGTTTTTTGAAGGTGAAAAAAAAGTTATAAACTTAAGTTCAATTAAAACTATGTGTTAAGTTTTGAATAAAAAATTTTTTTTCGTAGTTTAAAAATGGTAAGATATGAGTTATGACTATTGTGCTGTTAAATTTCAATTCAATACATTTACTTTATTAATATGATAATTCATTTGCACTCTAGTAAAAAAAGGCGCACGTCAAAAGAAGATTCATATTCATTTCAGTGTCCCTTCATAGACTCCTCAAGAGTGAAAAATAATGATAGTAGCTTTAAAAAAAAAAAAAAAAAAAAGACTACTCAGATTGAAAACGATAACGCACACATAAATGCATAGGATATACAACTCCATATATATAATGTTAAATGTATAAATATGCCTAAAGGGTCGACCAAAGATCCATGAGTCATATAATAATTAAGAACTAAATTTTGAGCCTATTATATTATATATATTATATTTACAACAGCTCCTTATGTATGATATGTATTTATTTCTAGCTTTTAGCCAAACGAAGTAAGCTGATTTTTAATCACCAATAACAACAACATAGAAAATAAACAAACATAGCTACTGATAGAAATATGAAATAAAATAAACACACACGTGAGTAACTATTAGACTGGAACAGTCAATCGAAATAAATAGTTACTATGGGACTGACAAAACAGTACCTCAGATACGTTCCGGGCTCCGTTTTTGGACTGATTGGGTCTGGAATCAAGGGAGGAGTGTTGTTTAAGGATAAAGAGATCGTTATAAGTGGATGTTCAGATGGAGCAACGATTTGGAACATTAAAACGGGAGAAAAAGTTGGGGAATTTATTTTTAGTTTGGACGGCGGAGACTCTTCCACTATCGTGTCCGCTTTGAAATCACATGTAGCATCTCTGGCCATTGGATATAGCAATGGGGATATCAAACTATTTCCGGATTTTCATACTGGTAAGGAATAAAGACGTAAATCATTGTTTAATTAACGTTCAAATCCTTGTTGTGATATTTTTGGAGACCAATTTTCCCTGCAAGCCGTATTTTCTCTCTCTATCTTGAAATTGGAGACAGCGAAAACGGACACTTTAAATTCAATCCTCGCAAGCTTTTACCAATAACCAAAGCGACGTTATATATATTATTACTGAGTGAGGAGAGGAATCTCTACTCTTTCGAATTATTTGAACAATTAGCACATTGTAGGATCTTGAAATGTCTCCTTATATAGATGAGGTTTTTTATCCGCCTTTAATGGTGTACATGGGTCGTAGTCGATCTGTTAACTCAGAAATAAGCCTCGAGATGGAGTGCATCGCTTCGCATTGTATTTTTCTCCTCATATCATTTATCATTGCCCTTTCTTGTATCTTCAAAAGTGTATTATTCGCTTACGAATATATTTCATTAAAAGGTTATGATGGTTTATAATTCAACTATCCGCTCACGCGTTTTCCAATTGTATACCATATCAATTTTTTGTTATAGACAGTGTAATATATTTGCAATACCTGATGAATTAGAGTCAAGCGTGGTCATTTCGGTAATTTTTTATAATTATTTTTTATTGCCATACTAAAATCTCTTTTAAAAAAACCTTTATTGAGTTTCATTGCAACTTTTAAATTAGCTTAGATCCAAAGGGATACGTCACATTGATTAACTCATTGAATAAATCATTCCTTAGAACCTTTAACGAACATCAACCTGAATAATCCCACCCTCGGAAAGTTAAATTTTAAAACAAATTGCAATATTTTCGTAATTAGGAAATAACTTCGCTTCGCGAAATGAATTATATATTATTGGAGATGTAATGAACTGACGCGATACTTTACATGATGAATATTAGCCAATGAAGAAACGATTCACGCTAGCACTGGGGGCATCCCTCAGTCCACAGATCTACTATGCCCCCCATATACTCTTTTAAGAAACCATCTCACAAGCTCCTCTACTTAATGAGATCTTCCTTCTACTTTCAAGATTCTCCAAAGACTTAGGAGGACCTTGAAAGGTAGAACCAACTCGTACTCAAATAATATATAGCTTTATCTATATTAGTAAATGGTTGCAATGATTGAATTTATGTACTAATTGATATTGAATTACATCCTGCATTTTTTTGTTTCTAGGCGAGAGTGATGTCACATTTTCTGGACACAAATCCCCGGTCATTTCGCTCGTGTATGATGAAGAAGGTTTTCGTCTCGCTTCTGGAAGTACAGATACTGAAATTGTTTTGTGGGATATTGTTAATCGTTGTGGATTATTCCGTCTAAAAGGACATAAAGGGCCCGTCACGGATTTAAAATTCTTATCCACCAGACCAAATATTCTTGTATCATCGTCAAAGGATACTCTTATCAAATTTTGGGACTTGGACATTCGACATTGCTTCAAAGTACGTTACTTTATTCATTTGATTTATTAACATCGACAACTTATTCTTTTTTTTTCATTATATAATAGACATTGCCCGCTCATTTAACAGAAGTTTGGGATATTTGTTTAATCAGAGAAGATAGTTATTTAGTTTCGGGCTCTGGAGATTCCGAACTAAGGGTTTTTAAACTGACTTTTCTTGAAAATTCCACCAATAATGAAGATACAAAGAAGGAGTCCACACCACCTACTCTCAAAAAGCAAAAAGTCAAGGACACGACGACTGACGCCACTGAAGAGGAATCGGATAATGAAGTCGATGATGAAAGCACTTCCAAATTGAAGATTGAACGACTTGGATCTTTGTTACGAGCTGGAAAAGGAAGAACTTGCTCTCTGATAGCTGATGATAGTAAGAAAATACTTGTGGCTCATGGGAATGATAATCTTGTGGAATCCTTTAAAATTTGTGACGAGGAGGAAGTTAAGAAAAGACTTCAGAAAAAGGCTAAAAAACTTAGAAAGAAGCAAACAGAAAATAAACTGGCTGATATTGAGGATATTGAACCTCCAGAACCCACCATTCAAGAAGAGTTCAAACGCCTTAAAACATTTAAAACGAGTGGAAAAGTGAGGTCCTTGGAGGTACATCATTTAAAAGAAGATTCATTCAGAATTATTGTTGGAACAGGGAATAATCTAATAGAATCATGGGTTTTAAATACAAGTGATAAAGGATCAGATCCTATTAAACGTCGTTGTTTTGGCTCACAGGGACATCGATCTCCGGCAAGAACTTTATCGTTTTCCAGTGATAATACCGCTATTGCTTCTGTTAGTAATGAATCTATTAAAATATGGAGCCGTTCGACTCAAACTTGTATACGAACCATGGAAAGTGGCTATGGATTATGCTCCTCTTTTGTTGTTGGGGATCGTCAAGTTGTGGTTGGTACTAAAAAAGGTAGTTTACAGCTATTTGACTTAAATTCTGCCATAATGACGGAAGAAATCGAAGATGCCCATAATGGCGAAGTGTGGAGTATTTGTCCAACGCAAAATAAGGATGGTTTTATCACATGTAGTGCGGATAAGACCGTGAAATTCTGGAAATTAGAATTTGTGGAGAAAGGTGAAGGGAAAATATTAAGTTTAGTCCATACTCGAACTTTGAAACTAGATCAAGATGTTCTTTCAGTCAAATCGAGCTCAGATGGTAGATTTATTGCTGTTGCTTTACTAGATACCAAAATTAAAGTATTTTTCACCGATTCCTTCAAACTACTACACGATTTATTTGGACATAAACTTCCTGTGCTATCATTAGACATTTCTTCGGATTCCTCCATTTTAGTTTCTGGTTCTGCAGATAGAAATATTAAAATCTGGGATCTTACACATGGACAATGCGAAAAATCTATTTTTGCCCATAATGATTCAATTACCGGGGTTCAATTCATCCCCAATACACACATGTTTTTTTCCATCTCCAAGGACGGTACATTGAAGCAATGGGATGCTGACAAGTTTGAAAGAATACTTTCTCTAAATGGACATAATAGAGAAATATGGGGGTTGACTATTAGCCCTAATGGTAAATATGTTGCAACTTCAGGGCATGATAAAACACTTCGTTTATGGGAGAGAACTCAGGAACCCCTTGTACTCGAAGATGAACGTGAAACGGAACGAGAAAAAGAAGCGGAAAAAGAACTAGCCACTGAAGACGTATATAGGAATACTGGAGGCAATGAGGAAACCTCTTTACCAACAAAGAGAACGGCTGATTCCGAAATGAGCGCAGAAAAACTGATGGAAGCGATGAACTTGTTCGAAAGTTACTATGAAGAAAAGAAGCAAAGTTCGACTGAACCAGAGCTCCCTTCTTTGATGACGTTGATGTATCCTGGGATTTCCACGGCTGAAGAGTTTATGCTCACAACATTATCCAAAATAAAGTCATCCATTTTGGAGGAAACTCTATTAGTACTTCCCTTGGATGTAGTAGTTCGTTTATTGAAAATTTTGGAAAACCTGCTTCAAAAGAAAACTGTTTATGTTGAAGTCCTTTCCAGAATATTTTTCTTTCTTATTGAAATTCATTTTGGACCACTTTCAGGCTCATCTGATATTAAGCAATTGATCGTCAGAATTAAACAAATGATAGAAACAAAATTAACTTGCATTGAGGAAACAATGGGATTTAACGTTGCGGGTATCACATTTGTTCAAAGTCGTGCGGAAGAGAGGCAGCAAGTTCAGATATTCATGGAAGCATCTAAAAAGTTCAAAGATAAGAGGAAAAAGAGAAAGCAACGGGAAAAGGCCTTACAAACTGCCGTTATGGTTATTTAATTTGTTTAAATTCAAGAATACACTAATAAAGATATCATATTTTATGAATGAGTCCTTATTTTTCTCGGTAGTAAATAAAACCAAGATATCTAGTTATCTCATAAAACAAGTTGATTTATTTCCTTAAATTTACTTCACATCAATTGGTTGAATTAAAAAGATAGTATTTATAAGAATAATACATTCAAAATCAAGGCAACCAAAAGTAACACTCTTCATCTGGACATTCCTAAATGTAGTAACTTTCTAACATACTTGGGACCTTCCCAGTAACCTCTAGAATATAAATTATTTTGTTAGTACATTAAGTTGTATTTTTTTTTACAAATTTACCGCAACATAAGCCAATAAACTTCGGGCATCATATATTTTTTCATATAATAAGTGAATGCATTGGGGTTCGCTTGATTGATGGGAAACGTCTCTAAAGGCTGAGGAGGTGAATTAAAATCAAACTCGGCAAGGATGCATTCACCAGATCTATAAAGTTGATTATTTATGTAAGATAACTCTCAAAAAAACATTGTAATTGTGAATGTTTAAAATATAACAGTTAGGATAAACATAGAACTCACAGTCATGGAGCAATGCTTACCCCAATACTAGTGGGCAAGAAGTGTACCCATCATACACTGCATTAATGTCTTTCCCTTGCATAAATTTCCATAGATTACGTCTAACCACTCCAACCTCACCAGCTATTTTCAGTAGGAAAAGTTTATTTAAAAAAAAAAAACACATATAATCAATTATAATTAGTAATTACCGACGGCAGCTGCTGTTTTAGAAGTGGGTACATTTGTACAGTCTCCGATACCAAATATATTTGGATATTTTACATGTTGGAGCGTCTCTTTGTTCACATTAAGATATCCAGATCCATCCACTAGGGATTTGCAATCGGATAATATCGTGGGAGCACTCATAGGAGGAGTTACGTGAATCATTTCGTATGGTATAGTAGTTAATTGTTCTGGATCATCCATATTTTGAAAAACAGCTTCTTTGGAGTCGGGTTTAATTTCGATAAGATTGCTTCTCAAATGAATATTAATATCTCTTTTTTGAACAATTTTCCAAAGTGCATCTGCATACTTCTTTACGCCAAATAGGACTGGAAGTGATGTATGATATCGGACGTTGGCTTTTCCTCGCTTTCCATTCTTGAAAGAAATACTTGCGGTTATATCAATAATTATAATTTAAATTTATCCTTAAATACCTTACTAAAATGTCTTTCTGCCAAATACATTATTTTCTGTGGAGCTCCTGGACATTTGATGGATGTGTTTGGAAATGTAAAAATGGCATTCCCGTTTTCAAAATTTTCAATAGATTTCCATGTATTTTTAACGTAATTGGGATGGTAATTTGAGCAAACACCAGGGGTCTGTAATGCATCTTCCAAGCCTTTAATCTTGAAATAGGAAGAAAATAAAAATAAGACTAATAAAAAGCAACTTTTTACCTTATCGTAATTTAATTGTATTCCCATTGCAACCACAAGATATTCATACTCAATTTCAGAGCCATCCTGAGTTATTACGATGTTTTTATCAGGTTTGAACCCGGTTACTTTTTGTTTAATCCAATCCGCATTTTTCGGTAGCACAGATGCCATGGACTTTTGAGAACTTTCAAATTTTGCTTGACCTCCGCCGACTAAAGTCCATAAGGGTTGATAGTAATGTTCCTGTATCATACAAATATATATGATCATTAATTTTTCAGTCGTTTATGTAAAAAAAAAAATCTACGTACATTTCTAGGCTCGATAATACCGACTTGATTAGGTCCTAACTTTGAGACAAATTTGGATGCTATTGAGCAACCTCCAGCTCCGCCACCTACGACAACCAACTTATAACTTTTTGATGCGAGAAATTGGGTTGATGTTGAAAAAGGTCTTATTCTACCCAAAAGCGTTATTCCAATCATTTTATACGAGATTATACTCTTAAAAAATTAATCAAATTAAAAGAATATTCACTCCTTGAGAGAAGTATAAATATAAAAATACAAACTGATTCTTTCACTTTATGACGTAATTAACTTTATAGGTCCATAACAAAGCCAAACATTCCTTGAAGCTTGAAAGGATCTAGTAAAATGAATCCGATGAACAACAAAAAATGTAATTGCAGAACAGACGCAAATAATTATAACTTATTAATATAAGTAATACGTAAAAAAGAACCTTGTGTTTAAGAACCCTTTTATATTATAATCGTTAGTTATTAATTTTTATAATAGTATAACTCAATGTCAAATGCAAAAAGAATCTAAATTGTGTAATATTTCAGTGTGTGTCTAGTTAATACGACTATCTAAATATGATATCAGTTATGTTTTCGTAAAGTATTATCAAATTTTATCATTTCTAAGAAGGTGGGGGGACGATTCATTATTAATTTTTTCTATGTCCCTTATAATTTAATAGATTATTACTGTAAGTAATATTTCTTTACGTAATATACACAAAAATATATCTACTAATTAGCTAAGCATATAAGGTGTGACAGATTTGAGACACTTTTGGCTCAAATACTCGGTTTGAATTGGAATCCCCAAATTTTAACACAGCAACCCTGTATATGTTTGATATTGTGGGAATTTATTAAAAGATTTTACGAGTCAACTTAATTGCAACTGTCCTCATGGCCAGGGACGTGGGGCTGGGGGGTTGTAACAGTTAATAATGATTAAATTTGAGTTAGAAATGTAAAAAAAATGGACTAAATAATATTTTCTTTATGAACAAATAACTAGACTTTTAATAATATTCAATGATTAAATTATTGTGCATATTATAATATTGAATATATAATTAATTTACATTTAAATAAATTCATGTTGATTAAGGTACATTTGACATTATTTGCAAGTAAGTATGAATCAGCAAAATGTTCGCATGCACGTCGGGCCATGCAGAGCGCAATCCAAGATTGAAGTACAATACAGCTGTTTCTACGTAAGATGGGGACGAAATATATACCTACGTTTGCTTGGTTCGTATTATATCATTTTAAAACTGGCAATTGCTTGTCTGTCAGCGCAAGTAATTTACCTTAGGTTGGATTTTAGTTTATACCCTCATCTGATCTTGTGACTTTAAAAAAAATAAAAAATGATTTCTTCATCGCTGAGATTAGTCGTAATGAGGCGATTCTGCTCATCCGCTTCTTCTCCCTCATTAATTACTCTTCAACGACGAGGAACGGATTCTAGAGTAGGCCTCATTACATTAAACCGACCAAAGGCATTAAATGCCCTTTGCGCACCCCTAATCAAAGAGCTCATTGATGGATTGAAGGCCTACGATGAAGATCCTGCCGTTGGAGCCATTGTGTTGACTGGGAGTGAGCGAGCCTTTGCGGCTGGAGCTGACATCAAGGAAATGCAAAACAGAAATTACAGTGAAAATTTGAGAGAGAACTTTTTAAGTGAGTGGGACGGTGTTGCTAAAATCGGAAAGCCCATTATAGCTGCTGTCAATGGTTATGCCTTGGGTGGAGGATGTGAACTTGCTATGATGTGTGATATAATTTATGCTGGCACAAAAGCAAAGTTTGGACAGCCCGAAATCAGTATTGGTATAGCTAAATTATTATTAAAATATCAAAGATCTTTATAATTATAACTAAACATTTGCATTGTTATACTCATAATAGGAACTATCCCAGGAGCAGGAGGAACTCAAAGACTCACAAAGGCTGCAGGGAAATCAAAATCGATGGAAATGAATTTGACAGGATTGCCAATCGACGCGGAAGAAGCACTTAGAATTGGTCTCATTTCAAAGATTTGTCCACCCGAAGCATTGGTGGATGAAGCCATTAAAACTGCGGATGTGATTGCTGGACATTCTCCCTTGATTATTAGACTGGCAAAACAAGCTGTGAATACGTCCTATGATACTACTCTATCTCAAGGCCTCGCATCTGAAAAAAGTTTGTTTCATGCCACCTTTAGTACTCATGATAGAAAAGAAGGTATGACAGCCTTTGTTGAAAAAAGGAAGCCGGATTGGAAAAATGAATAAATTATAATCCACTCAGAACTCTTCTTTTTTTATAAGAAAATTTTATAATTAATTGTTGGTTTTTTTTTAAATTATATCACTTTATTGAATTTGAGTACCTATTCGTTTTAATGCCAAGGTTTTTTTGGTTTTTTTTGGTTTTTTTTTTTTTTTTAATACAAAACAAAGACAAGCAATAAAAAACATGTTAATTATCAAGTCGTTCAGTTACAATTTTATCTCCACTTTTTCAGTTTACCTATTTAAAGGCAATATGACGAGTCAATAAATTTAGAACATGTCATAAATATGAAGAAATTTATACCAAAAAAAAAAAATATTTTCTTCACTTCCTTCATCTTTTTGGATTATAAAATGAGGATGAATACGAATTGTAGAGATTACATGCTATTTCACTTTCATGTTGGTTTATTTCCAAGACTTTTTTTGTTGCAAGCTTATTTGCTTCTTCCTGAGCCTTGACAATATTTTTTTTATAGCGGATTCGTTTATTTCCAAACCAGTTGGAAATTTGGGAGACTGTAATGTTGCATTTTTTAGCTAGATCTTCCTTGACTTCTTCACTTGGATACGGATTAGCGAGATGGGAATAGAAGTATTCATTAAGGATTTCAGTGGCTTGTTTACTAAAATTTCGCCTTTTCCGTCGAGCATCTAAGAATCTGGATCTCAAAATCATCACTGCCTCGCATGTACTTTGTTTGAGTTGAGCTTGAATGGAAGAAAACTTATGATGGACTATACGAACCATTTTATCAATTTCTTTCGGAGTAATTGGTCGTGTTCTTGATTGTTCACGAAGTAAATTCATAACGTGTGTAGTGAATTCAGTACAAGCCTGTTTATATTTATCTAATTCATGATGATAAACAAGACGAATGTCATTTAATTTGCTTCTATAGTCGGCATGCTCAATTGTGGTTGTTCCGGAAGACGTTGCTTCAGAGGCGGTAGTTGCAGCTTGTAGTCCACCTCCTTTTTCAGGGCCTGCAATGCCTTCTGCAATTAGCATATTGTCTAATCTTAAAACCCTTGGATCAGGTAGTTCATCTTGAACCATTGTCATTTCCCTTGTTACATGTCCTTGAGAAATTAATGTCTTTTCTTTGATCTGGCATAGTACGGAGAATAATGCAGGTTTGAGGGGATGATTATTAAGTCTATGCTTGCAGGTTTGCGCCTCATCCAGCGTTTGCTCACGAATACTAAGGATCTCTTTCAATAAACTGTTGATATCCGTTGATGTTGCTCTGTTTTCAGGAGGGGAGCCGACGGAAGTCATTATTTTACTATATTATTATTACATGTAATTTCATATTTTTGACGTCAGTTTGATAATTTAACAAGAAAACATGAATAATGAATTGCAATCGTACGTACGCGTCTTACAACTTTCCTATTTATTCTTAACTTTACAATGATGTAGCTACTAATCATTCTTTATTTATTGAATCCTGTAATCCATGTTTTATTTAAATTTGTTTGAAATAATAATAACACATTCGTAGATGCTTCAATCCTAATTAGTATGGTTATTTCTTCAGACTTCTCTATCCATGCGCCCATCCTCCACAATTCTCTCTCAGGCTACAAGATTTTCATAAATGTTCAAAGGTCAAAATCTTTAACAATACTCTCGCATCTTACGTACATATTATAACATATTGAAATTGAATTAAATAATATTTATATCACAAGTACACTTATTATCTATAAATCATTGGTAAAAAAAATTGAAACCGTCGAACAAGGGGAATGATAATTGATAATAGTGTTTTGATTAAAACGGTTGTCTTGTCTTAATGTTTTAAAACTTAAGGCTTAAAAATACATAATATATATTATTAACTTAGGCTAATAATGATTAATATTTATGTTCTAAATCAATAGAAAGCTTAATACTTGCAAAATAAGAAAGCTAAAGATATTTTAAAAACGACTGGATATTTAGCAAAATGCAATCATATTAACAGTGGATTTTTGTGTCCAATAATATTGAAGTTTTTTGTTGTCTTAGTTAATGTGATCATTTAGAACTATTTTTAGTGTGCATTTTTTTTTTTTTTAATTATATTATATCGTCAAAAAACGGCAATACTTTATCTTCAATGTTAATATCTCTGAGTGTTTACTTTTGAAGAATTTATCACAGTATTTTGTTATTTGCTCTCTCAATAATTATAACTATAATATATTTAAATTATGGATGATAGTTAATGAATAATTATGAATGTGTTTTTTTTAATATTTTAGTCATTTAATTCTAATACTTATATGAAATAGATTGTTTTCTGTCTATAACCTACTTATGATGTCTCAGTGGTCTAACTACAAAAATACACTAGGGTGCCGCTCCTCCTGAAGAAATGATTTTTGTATCCCTAACAGAAATATAAACATAGTTTAAACGTTATTCTACTAAAACTTCAAGAATTGAAAAAAAAAAAAGCCCCAAACTTGTAACTACCAATGAGGGGTTTAATCAGGGACAGTTTTAGGGGGCCTAGGGGTTAAAAGGAACTATATTTTCTAAAAACGAAAGGTCCTTTTGATAATGTAAACATATGTTGTCTAAAAAACGTTCTTCTTCAATCAAACATTAGCAAAAAAAATAAAATATATATATATATAAAAGGTCATTCAAAAATTAATGTATATGCATATTATTATAAAATGTATTCAAAAAAGGGCGTTTTTATTGTTTTTAAAGAAATAAAAGAAAAGTGCTACATATTTTTTATCCAAAAATTATGAAATTATTATTTCTTTTAAAAATCCAATTTAACAATTAAAGATAAAAAAAGCCCTGCAAATTTTTATTGGCTCAAGGCCCACATACCATATAATCGGCCCTGTGTCTAATAATTATTAATAACTTACTCTTAGTAACATAAACATTAGATTAATTCTCTCTTCTAAATAAAAATATTTTATTACAAAAGAAGTCATTAAAAAATTTAAAGAATTAAATAAATAAAAATATCATCTCAAGAGAGATAGTCAAACTTTAAAGAAAAACAATAGTCACGGCTATGCCCGTTCTTGAATATAGGTATATTTAAGAGACTGTCGTATCTATTTGGAGATAATCACATATTTTTCATCCATTAGTCTTTCATCAGGGACTCTCAAATAGTGATGCGTGGATGAATTATATTGGGTTATTATATATTCAGTTCGGTCATAATATTGGACTTGATAATTTATCACGTAGAACATGCTGTAATAAGCTGGAAAACCACTGCCATGGACAATGAATTGTATTTTTTTATTATTAAAACATTTATTGCTACACTTCAAACAAAACATACAATCAGTACAGGAACATGCAAAAATAACTTTTAACTTGTGGTGCCCTCGCTCAAGTTTGCCGGATTAGGTATCCTATTACAGTCCGTCCTGAACGTGTTCTAGGGATGGTTTTCATATAATAATAATTATATTCTGAATATTAATTTTGAAATGAGAGTAATACCTTGGATACGAAACATTTATTTGGTTACCGATCGTTATTGACTAGTAGTCCATGTTTTTAACTTTAATAATATCATCTTGGATTTGTTGTAAGTTTCTTCCATCCAGGCGGTACATTTCTCTAACTGTGTACCCCAAAATTTATGTTTTGTTCAAGTGTACAGCTCAAAGTTTTGATCATTTCATTAATGCACCCTGGGAGTTCTGTAATGAAATAGTTTGAAAAGATATGCTTTAGTCACACTTCTAAAAGGTCAAACGTATCTCCCCTCAGGAGAATCTGATGCGAAAACTATTCAGCGGTTCGTTTAATATTAAGAAAACCCGTTAATAATGTTCATACTGCATGTATTTATTATAAATTATTTTTAGTGTTGGGCAAATAAGGTGAAAATAATTAAGTCTAAAGGAATTAATTAATGAACATGTCAATTGAATTAGGGTCCATAAACAGGCAATATAAATATGTATGTATATATATATAATATTTTTTGATATGAGATTAAACAATATATGGAATTAAAGTGAGATAATATCTAGATTTTTTATTAAGCTAAATACACGTATTAATATAAATGAAAATGATTGGAGAAAAAAATGATTTGAACCAAGAGTATTTTTAGTACATTTTTATTTGTTAATATGAGGCAGCAACTAATTTAGTTCAATTGCATATTTAAACAAAAACCAATAAGTTAAAAATAAGAAAATATATCAAATAATATGTTATTTGTCTAAATATTGTGAGAACTAATAATTAATTAATCATTAGTCTCAAATAATTGAAAATCAAAGCCGTGTTTTGATTTAACATTTTTCCAATATTTGAAGAGCTTGGCAAATAAATATATACTATGGTACAATTAAATGATAAAATCAATGTTATGTAAATCAAAATTATAAAAAATCCATTTTTAGTTAGCCTTTTCAAAGAAGATTAACTATATTAATATTTTCCAAGGTTCTTTAATGTAGGTACATAAGTTACGTTAATATCATAATTTATATAATATATTATTTCCAAATATAATTTCCATCCCCCACTATGCTCAACTCAACAAGAACTAGGAAGAGAGGTTTTGTGAAGTAAACCAATTCCTGTATTCATCAAATATCAACCCATTTCATTCGAGTCCGAGTCAAGTGATTTATCCATTTTGGACTACGTGTAGTCTTAATAGCCAATAGGGAATAAAAATAACACATGATAATAATATTTGATCCTAATAAGTGATACTAATTTAATAGCATATTGTAGCCCCACTTTCAATTTTGATGTTAAGAGTAGTGCTTGGGTGCATAATAGTATAAAATAGGTCTGGGGTGACGTCCCGTACTCATGAATATAAGTCCAATATTTAAACTATGTAAATTACGGTATACATAGGTAAAAATATATGATGTATCATCATCTGAGACATGATTTTCAATTCCTTGGACTAATTAATGATGTACCTGGAAATACTCATCTTATGTATTCGCTCTATCAATTCAATATTTCATTAATTTTTATTGGCCAATATTTTTATAGATTAATCTTTAGCCAAATTATATATATATAATTATTATTATTGAAGCAGTCTATGCCTCCTTCAGAGAAGAGCCTCTCACCTACATAAAAAGGCAATGGCAATCAATAAACAATTATACAATTAATTGGTCTACACTAATTAAAAGAGTATAATAAGTATTAGAAGAGGGTCCATGATTCAATTTGTAAAATATGAATGACGACGCATTTATTAATTAATTATGTTCTAAATTATATTTATGAGTATAATTTTGTGTAATTATTTATTGATGATTCTATTATTCAACTGTAGAATGAGATATTATTACAATTTATCTATTATATAAAGATCACACATGATATTTTAACAATAAGTAGTTAACGTAGTTGGTATCATTGTTTGGGGGTTTGTGGTTGATGACAACAAGGGACCGGTTCGTTTTTGAGTATTTTTTTCTCATATATATATATATTTGTAAGGACGAGACATCATCAGGGGACGACTGCGAGGGTATTTATTATATCAGTACTACATATTATTATTGTGAATTTTACTGGTGTAATGAAATAAAAGATGTCTTTGGGATCCTCTTCCTCGGCGTGGCCTTGTAGCCTTCGTCAGATCATTCAAGGGGACGATGAAATCGCTGAATGTGCCTCACCCCCAAATTCTCACACTTTTATTAAAAACAATACCCATTTTCGCGGCTCTTCAGATCACGAATACGTCGTTGGAGCTACTCCGCCTCGAAGTCTAGTAGGAGCGACTTATCATGTATCTACAACCACTACTGTGTCTACTAACAATTCAGCATCGCAGGAGGCTAGGCGAAAGCTTACACTCGAACCACAATTTAAAACACCTATAAAGTCTTCCAAGAGGAAAATGGACCCGCTTGCATCTCCCAGCCCCAAAAAACGTAATACAAGGATCACTCATCCTCTTTTATATTTTATTTCATAGGGTTTCCAACCTTCACACTTACCTTGGCCAAGTCTATTAAAAGGAAATGGGACAATTACGTCGGGCATTTCAACCCTTCATTAGTAGTGGAGAAACGTTGTTCCTCCAAACTATTCCATCCAAATAATTATTTTCTAAGTAAAATTTATGTAATTATAAGATACAATCCTCCTTTTTTAAATCGACAATTTTGATTATATGTCTACTTTTTAATTAATTTATTAATTAAACTTTTTTCCTTTTTTTCCCCCTTCCTGGAAATATGTTTATTTTGCATTTGAGTAAAAAATATAATTTTTTACCCCTTTAATAGTTTAACAGAAAGTTGTAGTTATAAGGAATTATCCTTTTCATTTATGATTCCGCCATGGGTTTTTTAAAGTTAGGGAACCCTATGTATAGTTAACATATCCCACATTAATTTTTCGATGATATACATAATTGCCAATAAGTGATGATACTATTCATACAAAATTGCACTCTTTAATATGTCGAAAGTGTATTTCTTATCAATATTTTATATATTTTTTTCAGCCGCGCGATCTCCCCTTGAAAAAACTCGATATGAGACTTCGCTTGGTCTCCTCACAAAAAAATTTGTAAGCCTCTTCCACTCCTCAACGCATGGAACAGTTGATTTGAATAAGGCATCAGAAACTTTAGGAGTACAAAAGCGCCGCATATATGATATAACCAACGTGCTAGAAGGTATTGGTCTTGTGGAAAAGAATTCTAAAAATATGGTTCATTGGTGCGGAACTCCATACCATAATCTCAATTCGGATACAGCGGATCTTCATTCTGATCTGTTAGATCTTGAGGCTAAAGAAAACGAACTTGATCAACTGATTCGGAATACAGAAACTGAATTAAAGCTCATTAATAGCCAAGAACGCCAATATGCCTTTGTCACATACCATGATTTGAGAAATATCAAAAAATTTCAAAATCAAACTGTTATGGCCATCAAAGCCCCCACTGGAACTGATTTGGAGGTTCCCCGTCCTTCAGAGGTAAGAGACTACTATTCCCTAGTCGGAGTTAAGGCTCACAAATTTATTATCATTTCAGGCCATGCAAATTTATATGCACAGTACTACAGGAGAAATTGAGGTATTTCTGTGTCCTGAGGAAGAGCAGGGTATATCTGGTGGGTCTTGTTCTGATTCAGAGGGATCTTCAGGTTTGAGTCCATCCAAAAGAATTGGAGTGCCAAGTCCACCACCAAGGCTGGACCTTGAAGAGGAAAGTCGAACCTCAGACTTAGGTGGACAATCTATAAAAAATGTTTTGATATCCGCATCCGAAGACTTTGGGCCTGTAGGAAAAGCTTTACAGCTACAAACTCTGGACCAAGAAAATGGTATGACCACTTACTTACAAGCATAGATCTCTAATATAATTTTTGATTTTTTCAGGTCCAGATGAAGGATGCCAAGACTCTGAACTTGGAGGTCAATTGGCCTCTGATGGATTACTACAATTTGAACCACCTTTATCTAGTTCAGATTATAGTTTTTCATATGACGAACAAGAAAATCTAAAGGATCTCTTCGACTTGCCCTTTCTCAATTAAGAGTAGTAGTATTAGAACACTTGTGACTATAACTTTCAACAATTAGTTTCAAGTTTTAACAACGATGAAAGAGGTAACAATTAGCTACTACTCCACTCTTAGTAGTTATTAAGGGAGTGAGATAGCTATTGGATTTGATTCACCCCCAATGTGTTGGTGTTCCTTCAAGCCTTTTTATAATTTGTCCTCTTCCAGGTTGTGTGCTCAATTGTGGAGGTCTTTATGAGTACTCATCCATCAGTATAGACACTGTAATAATAAACTTTCATTATGCCTTCCTTCACAATAACAATTTAATTCCCATTCTGTTTAGCTCATTGACTTTGCGATATTTTTTTAACCTGGTATTTTATGTACAAAATCAAGAGTGAGGTCTTATTTTTGCTATCCACTCTTTCTTTGTGTAAATACTGACATACTTAAAACTCTCGTGGTTATTACATATTTCTAGTTTTGTTGTGTACAAAAATAAGTTTAATGTAATAAGATTGATTACATTGCAACGTGATTTTAATTTATTATATAATTACTATTAAACCCCTTTTTCTCTTCCTAAGCTGGAGTTTTAGGAAAATTGTTGTTTTTTTTTTATCTACGTTCATTATTGTAAGGGCAATTATCGAAAATGATATATAATGATTTTTTTTTATATAATATATTATCTATATATACAGACAAAAAACTACTGAATTGAGTGCCTGATTATTTTCTTACTTCCTATGTATATTTTTTTTAATGTTTTTCAATGTTTATTTTTTTCCTTTTTTGCTATTATGTCTTTTTTTTATGAATTTATAAAAAATCTTGATTATTCAATAAAAGAAGCGCATATCTACAAAAATAGGTAGAAGTCTACGTAGTGTCATTGTTTCTTTCCCGCCATTTTCCGGTGGTTCGAGGTATAAGGAAGGAAATTGCCGTAGACAACACTAAATTTATTTCTCCTGCTGGAAAGAAGCATAAAATTCATGGCTACCATATTGCAAACGTAATAAAGGACTACTTAATAGAGAAACTGCAACGTATTTCTTCTTCTTGAAGAAGGTGTACATTAGAGGGTCCAAAAACATAAACAATTTTATAGCATGTATCTTATATTTTGTAAAAGTCTTCAAAACGGATATTTTTTTTGTCTTAAATATATTCCAAGGGGTGAACTTTGAATTATAAAATATAATTAGATTTGATAGATCACCATTTAT
Source organism: Lepeophtheirus salmonis (assembly GCF_016086655.4). Classification (NCBI taxonomy): domain Eukaryota; kingdom Metazoa; phylum Arthropoda; class Copepoda; order Siphonostomatoida; family Caligidae; genus Lepeophtheirus; species Lepeophtheirus salmonis. Next base: position 22,439,888 of record NC_092584.1, read on the forward strand.
CTAAATACTATCTTAATATGGCTTTGAGATTAGTATAGCTCACTATTCCTAGCAACATTATTTATAGATATGGTGCCTACAGTTCAATAGTGGAAAATAATCTCTTTAATAATTTCTTAATTAATCAAGAAATTCACGAATTGTTTTTGAAAATTAATTCTTAAAAAACTAAGGGACTGTATCAAGTGTAATTGTTCAATGGACCAAATTTCATAATAGGTACAACTTTATTTAAGTTTTTCACGTGTTTAATGATAAAAAACTGTTATTTAAAAAGCAATTAAGTAATTCTTAGATGAAATTGATTAATTGTAAGTCTATGTTTGTTTATATGAGCTATTCGGTGCAACTCCATCTTACAAATGAGGAGAAATAACAAAATTATATGAGAACCCTTACTCAAGAAAAGCTTAGAAATTATTATCTTCATCATAATAAATATAATGTTTTAATCACTTATGTATAATTATATTAATCACACTATATATCATTGTCTATTACATACTAAATATGGAGCCCCGCTTTAGTACTCATGAGGTAGAGGGCCGTGCAGTTCATTTCTTTAGTTGTCCTTGTTAGACACATGACGATTTGTGAATGATGCATCAAGTATAAATGGTAGATTAGATGCACCCTCCCCGATCATTAATTTTGATTCATGGGAGTCTGCTCTAAATTTTGAGTTCATTAATAATATATATGATTTGCAGAGATATAACATGCTAAAAATCACTAACCGTTTACAACAAGCTCATTAATTAATCATCCATGAGGCATACTATTTTGACAATAAAAGAAGTATTTAAATATTTGATTCAGATGATACAAGGAGGTCGCACTCAACTGCTTAAGGGGATTGATGCTTGATTTTACCGTACTTTTTAAATGAAGATAAACGTACGATTGTCTTGCATTTTCAAGACGCTTTATATTATGACTTTCCAGCGTTTTGATAATAAATTATCAGACATTATCTATTATTTAGAATTTAGATTATTCCACCGTCAGTCTCAGTTCTTACTGAGCAACCAAGCCTTAAGCAGTTTCATTATTGAATTATGAGAGAAAATCAGGTTAATTTGACGTCTTTGATTCCTCAATTAGAAAGTATTTAAGAAACTCATTACTTAAAACAGAATTCCCGTTCATTAAAATATATAATAATTTTAAATGTTCCAGACTCCCTCGTAATAACTGAAGTGCAAGTACTCCAATTAATGCAAACCGATGACGTCATTCATTAATCGTCATTGCAACATTTTTAACTTTATACACAATTACATTAAATCAACTTCCTTCTGTATCTTTTTCCTACTGTACATAACATTTTTAATAAATTTGTGGGAGTGTATTTAATCTTCAAGTTCTACTTGATGTATTCCGGTTAATTAGTATATTAATTTATAATTATTATGTAAAATATGCTGCAACATCAAAGAATACAAGAGAAAAGGACTAAAACATAGTTGAATTAGCTATTGAGTGTAGTCCTGTTGCTTTTTTTACTCATTATTGTTAGTGACGTCATTGCTGCGAAATAAAAGCAAATCTATGAAGAAAAAAGAATAAATGTGTTGGATTTGGAGGACTTTAGACAACAGCTGTATCAATTATGTTTCTAGTCCTTTGGCTCCAGTGACCCATATTCGTATGTAGTAATCAAAATATAATTAAGGGGTTTGGGCGTCTTTTTTTCCTCCTTTTTATGACGTCATTGACTGATAATTGTAGATATAATAAATTCATCATCTTTGTGAAGTTGTAGCTGGAGGTTGTTGACAATAATAAATAATAATTAATTTTTATTTGAATTATGGACATATCCGGGGACTTCAAACATGGTTCCGAGGAGGGTCGATTAGAGAATTTCACGGGTGAGTTTTCTATTTTCAGTTTTATGTGTTAAAAATAGTGGTAGACGAGCAGAAGGAGTACTCAATTCCATTTAATTTTGGTTCATTGTTGCAGAAATGTGGTATTCAATCTTCATTTGGTGTCTGGGTTCATCTCTTTTTTTAAACGTTTTAGGTGCACTTGCAGCTTTTTTTACTTTAAGAAAACACAAGTTTGGAAGGTTTGATATTGATTTTTCTGTGATACAATTTCCTTTATTTATTCAACTTATGTCTTTTTTGGGAGGGATTTTTTTAAATTTTATTTTTGGCTTATTTTTAATAATAATTCTACTAATTGACAATTTTTATATTTAATTTCAGATTTTACTCGTTAATGATCCTATTCATGGGTTTTGTTATACCCCTTAGTCTTGGTATGATCAGCTCTGCAGCAATTGCATTTGTGTACAAAACCTCAAACTTTAAAATGGACTATTCTCATGCCATGATGTGGGGCATTGGACAAACATTGATTCATGCGGCTTTTGGGGCAACCAGAATACTTGCAACTCTCTAATTGGTTTTTATATTAAAATCCCATCCCTTGTAATATATAAATATTTGAAAAACATGTCAAGCATTCCAAAATACGCTCTCCAGGATGGCTTATTGTCCATTCGAAATACGGGGCTTCAAAAAGAGATTGAGGCTGACTTAAAAACACTTGATGAATTGAATTTTGACTCTTTTTTGGAGGAAGGGGAGGACTTGGACTCCAAGGAACTAAATGATGAAGACACATCTATGTTAGAAAATGAGGAGTATTTAAATGAAGAGGGGGATAGTGTTGACGATGATAACTTTTTTCTAGAGAATGAGGAGGATCAAAAGAAGCCTCGTAGCCTCCCAATCCCTTCTGGTCTATTGCTACAAGAGTGCTTTAAAAAAGTTTTGGGAATGGATGTGGAAAGAACTATACCTCCTCCCTCTCATGTCGTAGTATCCCCTCCATCTTCTTCGAGCGAAAATGATGAAATCAGTGATATTGATGATAATGTGTCATCTGTGGATGACATATTTGAAGGCTTCAGTAGTGGTGAGTCCGATACAGAGCCTGGCTCGGCCAAATCATCTTATACATACAAAGACTCATCAGTGAGCAATCAGTTCCCTATTCTATCATGTCCATTTGTGACCGTTGGATGCATTTTTCAGAGCATTCGACACAAAGATATTTCTATTCACATAAAAAATAATCATAAACGCTTTAAAGTGGGCAAAAAGTGTTGTACTATTGAGTTTAGAGCTCAAAGGGATTACGATAATCATTTAAAAAAAGAGCATATTTATAAATGTAGTCGAAGAGGATGTTCCACCAACGCGCTCAAGAGTATATCTGAATATGATAACCATATGCAAACAATGCATGCTACTAAGCATAAGTGTGGTAGTTGCTCATACTCCGGGAGCACGCCTGCGGAATTAAGGCATCATATTAAACAGAAGCACCAGAATGGTGAGCTTGAAGCAACACTCGTCAATAGTGTTAAGTGTAAAGTTTGCTCAAAATCATTCCTTCATAGTTCGGAGTTCGAATATCATTGTGTAAGTGTTCATTGGTCTAGTAATTTGGATGAATTTCGGGACAAAAGGGGGGCTGACGATAGCCCTTATGTAAAAAATAATACATTGGGCTTATGAATAAAATCTTTTTCCCCAGACAAACTCTAATTAAGACGGATCAAGTGAGGGTATTATTATTATTTTTTTTTATTGCTTCCTCCCATTTTGTTTCATATCATTTATTTGTATTTCACGTTCCATATTTGGTATAAGATCAAAATTGAAATAATAAAGACTCTTAATTAACCTTAAATAATAAAGAATTATTTCTCTCAACTTTTGGACGTTGGACTTTTAAAATATTGTTATTAGTATTATAAATTAAAATGACCAAATATTCCAATTAAATGCTTCAGTGAAGAAGTGTTCATCCCAACTCCAGGATTGCTCCCGTACGGCTAAAATGTATTCCTTGTGGTGGAGTAGCAACAAATAAAATCTGAAGTAGTACTTAGTAATCCCATAATCACCTCAGGTCTTTAAATCATCAATAACCATAGTGTGTTATACTCCTATAACGACAAGAAGTAATCATAATCATTTGTAAGGGAAAATATTCACTTTGAAAAACCCATGCTCATTAAGGAAATGTTACGCGCGTCAATACTTTATTCATCATTTTTTTATACTAAAAACTTTAGAAAGATTGATTGTTCATTAATTCATTTATTATAAATGACTATTTGACTTATATTGACTGCTTTTAGGTGAAAGTGCTATTGTGTCCTAGAAATTTCGAAATTTAGAGGGGATGCACAACCACTTATGATGAATAAATATGAATATACCTTTATATTACTTAATTTTTTTTTTTAAATTTTATAAAGTTAACCAAGATTTATAAAATTAAACACTTTTTTCTTTCATGTTAAAGAAAATAGTAAACTAATACAAACAAATTAAAGGACTTGAAACTTATTGTCCATCAAAAATATAGGCATCCTTCCATTGCCCACTATGTATGATATAACTTGCTCTAAAGTGTATGAAAAATCTGTTATAACATCGTTATACAATTTTATTTCCATATTGTAGCCTATAAATTAAGTATTGCATTGAAAAAAATAAAGTATTGTTCTCATATTTTCCTAATTAATCCTCTCACCCCATCAAAAAAAGTAATATTCAAATTTGTACATATCATAGGAATATTTAGTACATATATGTCACTGCTTATGATTGGTATCAAGTCGTATACCATGCAAATGTTAAGTCTTTTTTTATTATTATTTATAAATCCATTTGATGGAGTTTAATCAAGATTGGTTAGAAATTTGTAGATTTTACGTATTAAAATATTAACTTTGAACCCCAAAGATAGGGTCTGGCTCCTTCCATTATGAGGAAAATATGACGACAGTAAAAAATTCAATAGCAGCTATATTAACGTTAGAGTTTTTACAAGGGCCTTAAGTTTATACATGTAATTATAGGAATATAAAAATTTTCCAAATCCTTCGTGAGTTTAAATCAAAAAGAAAAGCAACTTGAATGGACGACATTTTTGCTACAAAGATAACTATGTAGAGTATAACTAGATTTATCTTTATCGCCAATACTTTTGAATTATCTAAATAAGGAGAAATAATTATTAAGAGCACACTAATATCTTACAGGTTACTAATAAATACTTTTTTTAAATGAGCCCTCACGAGGATCTTGTCAATTTTCACATTCCTAATGATAATATTACTAAGTAATATAGTGTTAAAAAATGGAAGTTATGATTATGTTCTTTTTTTGAAATAATAGTTTTGGAAAATGGCTAGATTAGTTAAAAATGATATTTGGAGGTAAAAATGATATAAACAACTAACCGAATATTATAGCTTAATAAAATGAAAATAGCTATGTGGAAAAATGGCTAGTTGCATCTAGACTGATATTTTACACAAAATGGCAGGAGAAAATAAAAAATGTGTTAAGGTGTAAAACACGAGTATATTTGTTTAAACTAATATTTTAAGAACAAAAAGGAAAAATGGCAAAGTAAATAATGACAGAAGAAGATTTGGCAGGAGAGAATGAAAAAAAATAACGAAATGCGTTTAAACTGATATAATGCCTATCACAAAAACATTATTTATTAATAAAAAGAAAAGAGTGAATGTGGAAATATAGCTAGTTGCATTACGACCTATATTTTTACAAAAAATGGCTGGAGAAAAATAAAACAAGTGTATTTAGCTGTAAAAAACGGCTTGATTCGTTTAAACTAACATTTCGAAAGAAAATGGCGGGAGAAAAAAGGGGAAAATGGCCGAGTAAATAATGGCAGAAGATGATTTGGCAGGAGAGAATGGAGGAAAAATGACTATGTACATAAAATATCTAAATTAATTAGAACTTATATAATGCCTATCTCAAAAATATTATTTATCAATAAAATGAAAAGTGTCAATGTTAAAAAATATAAAAAAATGTGTTTAGGTGTAAAAAATGGCTAGAATTACTTCACTAACATTTCAAGAAAAAAATGGCTGAAAAAAACATGTCAAAATGGCAGCGAAATAATAACAGTAGGAGATTTGGCAGGCGAGAATGAAGGAAAATGTCTAGGTGGAAAAAGAGCTACATTATTTTAAACTGAGATCATGCCTATCTCAAAAATATTATTTATTAATAAAATGAAGAGTGTCGATGTGAAAAAATGGATATTTGCATTTGGATAGATATTTTTACAAAAAAATTGACGGATAAAAAAAAAAATATGTGTTTAGGTGAAATAAATGGCTAGATTCGTTTTACCTCACATTTCAAGAAAAAAATTGGCTGAAAAAAACAAGTCAAAATGGCAGCAAAATAATAACAGTAGGAGATATGGCAGGCGAGAATGAAGGAAAAATGTCTAGGTGGAAAAAATAGCTAAATTATTTTAAAGTGAGATAAGGCCTATATTTAAAATAGTATTTATTAATAAAATGAAGAGTGTCGATGTGAAAAAATGGATATTTGGATTGATATTTTAAACAAAAAATTGACGCATAAAAAAAAAAAATGTGTTTAGGTGAAATAAATGGCTAGATTTGTTTTAGCTCACATTTCAAGAAAAAAATGGCTGAAAAAACAAATCAAAATGGCAGAGTAAATAATGGCAGAAGAAGATATGGCAGGCAAGAATGAAAGAAAAATGTCTAGGTGGAAAAAAAAGCTAAATTATTTTAAACTGAGATAATGCCTATCCCAAAGATATTAGTTATTAATAAAATGAAAAATGTCGAAGTGGAAAAATGGCTAGTTGTATTTTGACTGATATTTTTACAAAAATTGACGTATAAAAAAAAAAAAAATGTGTTTAGGTGAAATATATGGCTAGATTTGCTTTAACTAACATTTCAAGAAAAAAAATGGCTGAAAAAAACAAGTCAAAATGGCAGAGTAAATAATGGCTGAAGAAGATATGCCAGGCGAGAATGAAGGAAATATGTCTAGGTGGAAAAAATAGCTAAATTATTTCAAACTGAGATCATGCCTATCTCAAAGATATTAGTTATTAATAAAATGAAAAATGTCGAAGAGGAAAAATGGCTAGTTGCATTTTGACTGATATTTTTACAAAAAATTGACGTATAAGAATGAAAAAAATGTGTTTAGGTGAAATAAATTGCTAAATTTGCTTCAACTAACATTTCAAGAAAAAAAATGGCTGAAAAAACAAGTCAAAATGGCAGACTAAATAATGGCCGAAGAAGATATGGCAGGCGAGAATGAAGGAAATATGTCTAGGTGGAAAAAATAGCTAAATTATTTCAAACTGAGATAATGCCTATCCCAAAGATATTAGTTATTAATAAAATGAAGATTGTCGATGTGAAAAAATGGATATTTGCATTTGGATGGATATTTTTACAAAAGTGGTAGGATAAAAATGAAAAAAATGTGTGAGTTGAAATAAATAGCTAGATTCGTTTAAGCTACAATTTCAAGAAAAAAATGGCTGAAAAAAACAAGTCAAAATGGCAGCGAAATAATAACAGTAGGAGATTTGGCAGGCGAGAATGAAGGAAAATGTCTAGGTGGAAAAAATAGCTACATTATTTTAAACTGAGATCATGCCTATCTCAAAAATATTATTTATTAATAAAATGAAGAGTGTCGATGTGAAAAAATGGATATTTGGATTGATATTTTTACAAAAAATTGACATATAAAAATTAAAAAAATGTGTTTAGGTGAAATAAATGGCTAGATTTGCTTCAACTAACATTTCAAAAATAAAAATGGCTGAAAAAAACAAGTCAAAATGGCAGAGTAAATAATGGCTGAAGAAGATATGGCAGGCGAGAATGAAGGAAATATGTCTAGGTGGAAAAAATAGCTAAATTATTTCAAAGTGAGATCATGCCTATCTCAAAGATATTAGTTATTAATAAAATGAAAAATGTCGAAGAGGAAAAATGGCTAGTTGCATTTTGACTGATATTTTTACAAAAAATTGACGTATAAAAAAAAAAAAATGTGTTTAGGTGAAATAAATGGCTAAATTTGCTTCAACTAACATTTCAAGAAAAAAAATGGCTGAAAAAACAAGTCAAAATGGCAGACTAAATAATGGCCGAAGAAGATATGGCAGGCAAAAATGAAGGAAATATGTCTAGGTGGAAAAAATAGCTAAATTATTTCAAACTGAGATAATGCCTATCTCAAAGATATTAGTTATTAATAAAATGAAAAATGTCGAAGAGGAAAAATGGCTAGTTGCATTTTGACTGATATTTTTACAAAAAATTGACGTATAAAATGAAAAAATGTGTTTAGGTGAAATAAATGGCTAAATTTGCTTCAACTAACATTTCAAGAAAAAAAATGGCTGAAAAAAACAAGTCAAAATGGCAGAGTAAATAATGGCCGAAGAAGATATGGCAGGCGAGAATGAAGGAAATATGTCTAGGTGGAAAAAATAGCTAAATTATTTCAAACTGAGATAATGCCTATCCCAAAGATATTAGTTATTAATAAAATGAAGATTGTCGATGTGAAAAAATGGATATTTGCATTTGGATGGATATTTTTACAAAAGTGGTAGGATAAAAATTAAAAAAATGTGTGAGTTGAAATAAATAGCTAGATTCGTTTAAGCTACAATTTCAAGAAAAAAAATGGCTGAAAAAAACAAGTCAAAATGGCAGCGAAATAATAACAGTAGGAGATATGGCAGGCGAGAATGAAGGAAAAATGTCTAGGTGGAAAAAATAGCTAAATTATTTTAAACTGAGATCATGCCTATCTCAAAAATAGTATTTATTAATAAAATGAAGAGTGTCGATGTGAAAAAATGGATATTTGGATTGATATTTTTACAAAAAATTGACATATAAAAATTAAAAAAATGTGTTTAGGTGAAATAAATGGCTAGATTTGCTTCAACTAACATTTCAAAAATAAAAATGGCTGAAAAAAACAAGTCAAAATGGCAGAGTAAATAATGGCAGAAGAAGATATGGCAGGCAAGAATGAAGGAAAAATGTCTAGGTGGAAAAAAAAGCTAAATTATTTTAAACTGAGATAATGCCTATCCCAAAGATATTAGTTATTAATAAAATGAAAATTGTCGATGTGAAAAAATGGATATTTGCATTTGGATGGATATTTTTACAAAAGTGGTAGGATAAAAATTAAAAAAATGTGTGAGTTGAAATAAATAGCTAGATTCGTTTAAGCTACAATTTCAAGAAAAAATGCCTGAAAAAACAAGTCAAAATGGCAGCGAAATAATAACAGTAGGAGATATGGCAGGCGAGAATGAAGGAAAATGTCTAGGTGGAAAAAATAGCTAAATTATTTCAAACTGAGATAATGCCTATCTCAAAGATATTAGTTATTAATAAAATGAAAAATGTCGAAGTGGAAAAATGGCTAGTTGCATTTTGACTGATATTTTTACAAAAAATTGACGTATAAAAATGAAAAAAATGTGTTTAGGTGAAATAAATGGCTAAATTTGCTTCAACTAACATTTCAAGAAAAAAAATGGCTGAAAAAAAACAAGTCAAAATGGCAGAGTAAATAATGGCCGAAGAAGATATGGCAGGCGAGAATGAAGGAAATATGTCTAGGTGGAAAAAATAGCTAAATTATTTCAAACTGAGATAATGCCTATCTCAAAGATATTAGTTATTAATAAAATGAAAAATGTCGAAGTGGAAAAATGGCTAGTTGCATTTTGACTGATATTTTTACAAAAAATTGACGTATAAGAATGAAAAAAAATGTGTTTAGGTGAAATAAATGGCTAGATTTGCTTCAACTAACATTTCAAAAATAAAAATGGCTGAAAAAAGCAAATCAAAATGGCAGAGTAAATAATGGCAGAAGAAGATATGGCAGGCAAGAATGAAAGAAAAATGTCTAGGTGGAAAAAAAAGCTAAATTATTTCAAACTGAGATCATGCCTATCTCAAAGATATTAGTTATTAATAAAATGAAAAATGTCGAAGAGGAAAAATGGCTAGTTGCATTTTGACTGATATTTTTACAAAAAATTGACGTATAAGAATGAAAAAAATGTGTTTAGGTGAAATAAATGGCTAAATTTGCTTCAACTAACATTTCAAGAAAAAAAATGGCTGAAAAAAACAAGTCAAAATAGCAAAGTAAATAATGGCCGAAGAAGATATGGCAGGCGAGAATGAAGGAAATATGTCTAGGTGGAAAAAATAGCTAAATTATTTCAAACTGAGATAATGCCTATCTCAAAGATATTAGTTATTAATAAAATGAAAAATGTCGAAGTGGAAAAATGGCTAGTTGCATTTTGACTGATATTTTTACAAAAAATTGACGTATAAGAATGAAAAAAATGTGTTTAGGTGAAATAAATGGCTAAATTTGCTTCAACTAACATTTCAAGAAAAAAAATGGCTGAAAAAAACAAGTCAAAATGGCAGAGTAAATAATGGCCGAAGAAGATATGGCAGGCGAGAATGAAGGAAATATGTCTAGGTGGAAAAAATAGCTAAATTATTTCAAACTGAGATAATGCCTATCTCAAAGATATTAGTTATTAATAAAATGAAAAATGTCGAAGAGGAAAAATGGCTAGTTGCATTTTGACTGATATTTTTACAAAAAATTGACGTATAAGAATGAAAAAAATGTGTTTAGGTGAAATAAATGGCTAAATTTGCTTCAACTAACATTTCAAGAAAAAAAATGGCTGAAAAAAAAGAAGTCAAAATGGCAGAGTAAATAATGGCCGAAGAAGATATGGCAGGCGAGAATGAAGGAAATATGTCTAGGTGGAAAAAATAGCTAAATGATTTCAAACTGAGATCATGCCTTTCTCAAAGATATTAGTTATTAATAAAATGAAAAATGTCGAAGAAGAAAAATGGCTAGTTGCATTTTGACTGATATTTTTACAAAAAATTGACGTATAAAAATGAAAAAAATGTGTTTAGGTGAAATAAATGGCTAAATTTGCTTCAACTAACATTTCAAGAAAAAAAATGGCTGAAAAAAACAAGTCAAAATGGCAGAGTAAATAATGGCCGAAGAAGATATGGCAGGCGAGAATGAAGGAAATATGTCTAGGTGGAAAAAATAGCTAAATTATTTCAAACTGAGATCATGCCTTTCTCAAAGATATTAGTTATTAATAAAATGAAAAATGTCGAAGAGGAAAAATGGCTAGTTGCATTTTGACTGATATTTTTACAAAAAATTGACGTATAAAAAAAAAAAAATGTGTTTAGGTGAAATAAATGGCTAGATTTGCTTCATCTAACATTTCAAGAAAAAAATGGCTGAAAAAAACAAGTCAAAATGGCAGAGTAAATAATGGCTGAAGAAGATATGCCAGGCGAGAATGAAGGAAATATGTCTAGGTGGAAAAAATAGCTAAATTATTTTAAACTGAGATAATGCTTATCCCAAAGATATTAGTTATTAATAAAATGAAGAGTGTCGATGTGAAAAAATGGATATTTGAATTAGGATGGATATTTTTAGAAAAGTGGTAGGATAAAAAAAAAAATGTGTGAGTTGAAATAAATAGCTAGATTCGTTTAAGCTACAATTTCAAAAAAAAATGCCTGAAAAAACAAGTCAAAATGGCAGCGAAATAATAACAGTAGGAGATATGGCAATCGAGAATGAAGGAAAAATGTCTAGGTGGAAAAAATAGCTAAATTATTTTAAACTGAGATCATGCCTATATCAAAGATATTAGTTATTAATAAAATGAAAAATGTCGAAGAGGAAAAATGGATATTTGGATTGATATTTTTACAAAAAATTGACATATAAAAATTAAAAAAATGTGTTTAGGTGAAATAAATGGCTAGATTTGCTTCAACTAACATTTCAAAAATAAAAATGGCTGAAAAAAACAAGTCAAAATGGCAGAGTAAATAATGGCAGAAGAAGATATGGCAGGCAAGAATGAAGGAAAAATGTTTAGGTGGAAAAATAAAGCTAAATTATTTCAAACTGAGATAATGCCTATCCCAAAGATATTAGTTATTAATAAAATGAAGATTGTCGATGTGAAAAAATGGATATTTGCATTTGGATGGATATTTTTAGAAAAGTGGTAGGATAAAAATAAAAAAAATGTGTGAGTTGAAATAAATAGCTAGATTCGTTTAAGCTACAATTTCAAGAAAAAAATGGCTGAAAAAAACAAGTCAAAATGGCAGCAAAATAATAACAGTAGGAGATATGGCAGGCGAGAATGAAGGAAAAATGTCTAGGTGGAAAAAAAAGCTAAATTATTTCAAACTGAGATCATGCCTATCTCAAAGATATTAGTTATTAATAAAATGAAAAATGTCAAAGAGGAAAAATGGCTAGTTGCATTTTGACTGATATTTTTACAAAAATTGACGTATAAGAAAAAAAAAATGTGTTTAGGTGAAATAAATGTCTAAATTTGCTTCAACTAACATTTCAAGAAAAAAAATGGCTGAAAAAAACAAGTCAAAATGGCAGAGTAAATAATGGCCGAAGAAGATATGGCAGGCGAGAATGAAGGAAATATGTCTAGGTGGAAAAAATAGCTAAATTATTTCAAACTGAGATAATGCCTATCTCAAAGATATTAGTTATTAATAAAATGAAAAATGTCGAAGTGGAATAATGGCTAGTTGCATTTTGACTGATATTTTTACAAAAAATTGACGTATAAGAATGAAAAAAATGTGTTTAGGTGAAATAAATGGCTAAATTTGCTTCAACTAACATTTCAAGAAAAAAAATGGCTGAAAAAAACAAGTCAAAATGGCAGAGTAAATAATGGCCGAAGAAGATATGGCAGGCGAGAATGAAGGAAATATGTCTAGGTGGAAAAAATAGCTAAATTATTTCAAACTGAGATCATGCCTATCTCAAAGATATTAGTTATTAATAAAATGAAAAATGTCGAAGAGGAAAAATGGCTAGTTGCATTTTGACTGATATTTTTACAAAAAATTGACGTATAAGAATGAAAAAATGTGTTTAGGTGAAATAAATGGCTAAATTTGCTTCAACTAACATTTCAAGAAAAAAATGGCTGAAAAAAACAAGTCAAAACGGCAGAGTAAATAATGGCCGAAGAAGATATGGCAGGCGAGAATGAAGGAAATATGTCTAGGTGGAAAAAATAGCTAAATTATTTCAAACTGAGATAATGCCTATCCCAAAGATATTAGTTATTAATAAAATGAAAATTGTCGATGTGAAAAAATGGATATTTGCATTTGGATGGATATTTTTACAAAAGTGGTAGGATAAAAATTAAAAAAATGTGTGAGTTGAAATAAATAGCTAGATTTGTTTAAGCTACAATTTCAAGAAAAAATGCCTGAAAAAAACAAGTCAAAATGGCAGCGAAATAATAACAGTAGGAGATATGGCAGGCGAGAATGAAGGAAAAATGTCTAGGTGGAAAAAATAGCTAAATTATTTCAAACTGAGATAAGGCCTATATCAAAGATATTAGTTATTAATAAAATGAAAAATGTCGAAGAGGAAAAATGGATATTTGGATTGATATTTTTACAAAAAATTGACATATAAAAATTAAAAAAATGTGTTTAGGTGAAATAAATGGCTAGATTTGCTTCAACTAACATTTCAAAAATAAAAATTGCTGAAAAAAACAAGTCAAAATGGCAGAGTAAATAATGGCAGAAGAAGATATGGCAGGCAAGAATGAAGGAAAAATGTTTAGGTGGAAAAATAAAGCTAAATTATTTCAAACTGAGATAATGCCTATCCCAAAGATATTAGTTATTAATAAAATGAAAATTGTCGATGTGAAAAAATGGATATTTGCATTTGGATGGATATTTTTACAAAAGTGGTAGGATAAAAATGAAAAAATGTGTGAGTTGAAATAAATAGCTAGATTCGTTTAAGCTACAATTTCAAGAAAAAAATGGCTGAAAAAAACAAGTCAAAATGGCAGCGAAATAATAACAGTAGGAGATATGGCAGGCGAGAATGAAGGAAAAATGTCTAGGTGGAAAAAATAGCTAAATTATTTCAAACTGAGATAATGCCTATCTCAAAGATATTAGTTATTAATAAAATGAAAAATGTCGAAGTGGAAAAATGGCTAGTTGCATTTTGACTGATATTTTTACAAAAAATTGACGTATAAAAAAAAAAAAAATGTGTTTAGGTGAAATAAATGGCTAAATTTGCTTCAACTAACATTTCAAGAAAAAAAATGGCTGAAAAAAACAAGTCAAAATGGCAGAGTAAATAATGGCCGAAGAAGATATGGCAGGCGAGAATGAAGGAAAAATGTCTAGGTGGAAAAATAGCTAAATTATTTCAAACTGATATAAGGCCTATCTCAAAGATATTAGTTATTAATAAAATGAAAAATGTCGAAGAGGAAAAATGGCTAGTTGCATTTTGACTGATATTTTTACAAAAAATTGACGTATAAGAATGAAAAAAATGTGTTTAGGTGAAATAAATGGCTAAATTTGCTTCAACTAACATTTAAAGAAAAAAAAATGGCTGAAAAAAACAAGTCAAAATGGCAGAGTAAATAATGGCCGAAGAAGATATGGCAGGCGAGAATGAAGGAAATATGTCTAGGTGGAAAAAATAGCTAAATTATTTCAAACTGAGATAATGCCTATCTCAAAGATATTAGTTATTAATAAAATGAAAAATGTCGAAGTGGAAAAATGGCTAGTTGCATTTTGACTGATATTTTTACAAAAAATTGACGTATAAAATGAAAAAAATGTGTTTAGGTGGAATAAATGGCTAAATTTGCTTCAACTAACATTTCAAGAAAAAAAAAAGCTGAAAAAAAAGAAGTTAAAATGGCAGAGTAAATAATGGCCGAAGAAGATATGGCAGGTGAGAATGAAGGAAAATGTCTAGGTGGAAGAAATAGCTAAATTATTTTAAACTGAGATCATGCCTATCTCAAAGATATTAGTTATTAATAAAATGAAAAATGTCGAAGAGGAAAAATGGCTAGTTGCATTTTGACTGATATTTTTACAAAAAATTGACGTATAAGAATGAAAAAAATGTGTTTAGGTGAAATAAATGGCTAAATTTGCTTCAACTAACATTTCAAGAAAAAAAATGGCTGAAAAAACAAGTCAAAATGGCAGAGTAAATAATGGCAGAAGAAGATATGGCAGGCGAGAATGAAGGAAATATGTCTAGGTGGAAAAAATAGCTAAATTATTTCAAACTGAGATAAGGCCTATCTCAAATATATTAGTTATTAATAAAATGAAAAATGTCGAAGTGGAAAAATGGATATTTGGATTGATATTTTTACAAAAATTGACATATAAAAATTAAAAAAATGTGTTTAGGTGAAATAAATGGCTAGATTTGCTTCAACTAACATTTCAAGAAAAAAAATGGCTGAAAAAAACAAGTCAAAATGGCAGAGTAAATAATGGCAGAAGAAGATATGGCAGGCAAGAATGAAGGAAAAATGTCTAGGTGGAAAAAAAAGCTAAATTATTTTAAACTGAGATAATGCCTATCCCAAAGATATTAGTTATTAATAAAATGAAGATTGTCGATGTGAAAAAATGGATATTTGAATTTGGATTGATATTTTTACAAAAGTGGTAGGATAAAAATGAAAAAATGTGTGAGTTGAAATAAATAGCTAGATTCGTTTAAGCTACAATTTCAAGAAAAAATGCCTGAAAAAAACAAGTCAAAATGGCAGCGAAATAAAACAGTAGGAGATTTGGCAGGCGAGAATGAAGGAAAATGTCTAGGTGGAAAAAATAGCTAAATTATTTCAAACTGAGATCATGCCTATATCAAAGATATTAGTTATTAATAAAATGAAAAATGTCGAAGAGGAAAAATGGATATTTTGATTGATATTTTTACAAAAAATTGACATATAAAAATGAAAAAAATGTGTTTAGGTGAAATAAATGGCTAAATTTGCTTCAACTAACATTTCAAGAAAAAAATGGCTGAAAAAAACAAGTCAAAATGGCAGAGTAAATAATGGCCGAAGAAGATATGGCAGGCGAGAATGAAGGAAATATGTCTAGGTGGAAAAAATAGCTAAATTATTTCAAACTGAGATAAGGCCTATCTCAAAGATATTAGTTATTAATAAAATGAAAAATGTCGAAGAGGAAAAATGGATATTTGGATTGATATTTTTACAAAAAATTGACATATAAAAATTAAAAAAATGTGTTTAGGTGAAATAAATGGCTAGATTTGCTTCAACTAACATTTCAAAAATAAAAATGGCTGAAAAAAACAAGTCAAAATGGCAGAGTAAATAATGGCAGAAGAAGATATGGCAGGCAAGAATGAAGGAAAAATGTTTAGGTGGAAAAATAAAGCTAAATTATTTCAAACTGAGATAATGCCTATCCCAAAGATATTAGTTATTAATAAAATGAAGATTGTCGATGTGAAAAAATGGATATTTGCATTTGGATGGATATTTTTAGAAAAGTGGTAGGATAAAAATGAAAAAATGTGTGAGTTGAAATAAATAGCTAGATTGTTTAAGCTACAATTTCAAGAAAAAAATGCCTGAAAAAACAAGTCAAAATGGCAGCGAAATAATAACAGTAGGAGATATGGCAGGCGAGAATGAAGGAAAATGTCTAGGTGGAAAAAATAGCTAAATTATTTCAAACTGAGATCATGCCTATCTCAAAGATATTAGTTATTAATAAAATGAAAAATGTCGAAGAGGAAAAATGGCTAGTTGCATTTTGACTGATATTTTTACAAAAAATTGACGTATAAAAATGAAAAAAATGTGTTTAGGTGAAATAAATGGCTAAATTTGCTTCAACTAACATTTCAAGAAAAAAATGGCTGAAAAAAACAAGTCAAAATGGCAGAGTAAATAATGGCCGAAGAAGATATGGCAGGCGAGAATGAAGGAAATATGTCTAGGTGGAAAAAATAGCTAAATTATTTCAAACTGAGATCATGCCTATCTCAAAGATATTAGTTATGAATAAAATGAAAAATGTCGAAGAAGAAAAATGGCTAGTTGCATTTTGACTGATATTTTTACAAAAAATTGACGTATAAGAATGAAAAAAATGTGTTTAGGGTGAATAAATGGCTAAATTTGCTTCAACTAACATTTCAAGAAAAAAATGGCTGAAAAAACAAGTCAAAATGGCAGAGTAAATAATGGCCGAAGAAGATATGGCAGGCGAGAATGGAGGAAAAATGTCTTGGTGGAAGAAATAGCTAAATTATTTTAAACTGAGATCATGGCTATCCCAAAGATATTAGTTATTAATAAAATGAAGATTGTCGATGTGAAAAAATGGATATTTGCATTTGGATTGATATTTTTACAAAAGTGCTAGGAGAAAAATGAAAAAAATGTGTGAGTTGAAATAAATAGCTAGATTGGTTTAAGCTAAAATTTCAAGAAAAAAATGGCTAAAAAAAAACAAGTCAAAATGGCAGCGAAATAATAACAGTAGGAGATATGGCAGGCGAGAATGAAGGAAATATGTCTAGGTGGAAAAAATAGCTAAATTTTTTTAATCTAAGATAATAACTATCTTAAAGATATTAGTTATTAATAAAATGAAAAATGTCGAAGTGGAAATATGGCTTGTTGCATTTTGACTGATATTTTTACAAAAAATTGACGTATAAAAAAAAAAAAAATGTGTTTAGGTGAAATAAATGGCTAGATTTGCTTCAACTAACATTTCAAGAAAAAAATGGCTGAAAAAAAAGAAGTTAAAATGGCAGAGTAAATAATGGCAGAAAAAGATTTGGCAAGAGAGAATGGAGGAAAATGTCTAGGTGGAGAAAATAGCTAAATTATTTTAATCTAAGATAATGCCTATTTCAAAGATATTAGTTATTAATAAAATGAAAAATGTCTAAGTGAAAAAATGGCTTGTTGCATTTGACTGATATCTTTACAAAAAATTGACGTATAAAACTAAAAAAAATATGTTTAGGTGAAATAAATGGCTAGATTTGCTTCAACTAAGATTTCAAGAAAAAAAATGGCTGAAAAAAAAGAAGTCAAAATGGCAGAGTAAATAATGGCAGAAAAAGATTTGACAGGCGAGAATGAAGGAAAAATGTCTAGGTGGAAAAAATAGCTAAATTATTTTAAACTGAGATAATGCCTATATCAAAAATAGTATTTATTAATAAAATGAAGAGTGTCGATGTGAAAAAATGGATATTTGCATTTGGATTGATATTTTTAACAAAAAATTTACGGATAAAAAAAAAAATGTGTTTAGGTGAAATAAATGGCTAGATTTGTTTTAGCTCACATTTCAAGAAAAAAATGGCAGAAAAAAACAATTCAAAATGGCAGCGAAATAATAACAGTAGGAGATATGGCAGGCGAGAATGAAGGAAAAATGTCTAGGTGGAAAAAATAACTAAATTATTTTAAACTGAGATAATGCCTATATCAAAAATAGTATTTATTAATAAAATGAAGAGTGTCGATGTGGAAAAACGGATATTTGAATTTGGATGGATATTTTTACAAAAGTGGTAGGAGAAAAATAAAGATATAGTGTGTAGGTGAAATAAATGGCTAGATTCGTGAAGCTAACATTTCAAGAAAAAAATGGCTGAAAAAAACAAGTCAAAATGGCATGGAAATAGTAACAGTAGGAGATATGGCAGGCGAGAATGGAGGAAAAATGACTATGTGGAAAAAATAGATAAATTATTTTAAACTGAAATAATGCCTATCTCCAAAATATTATTTATTATTAAAATGAAAAGTGTCGATGTTGAAAAATGGCTAGTTGCATATAGACTGATATTTTTACAAAAAATTGAAGGAGAAAAATATAGAAAATTTGTTTATGTGTAATAAACGGCTAAATTTGTTTAAACGAATTTTTCATCAAAAAAATTGCTGAAAAAAAAGGAAAAATGACTGCGAAATTAATTGGTAGGTGTAGGTGGAAAAAACGTCTAAATTTGTTTAAACTGTTATGATATCTATCACAAATATATTATTTATTAAGAAATAATTAGTGTCCATTTGGTGAAAGTGGCTAGTTTCGTTTGAACTGATATCTGAAAGAAAAAATGCCTAGATTTGTTTAAACTCGATCAAATTATACCAATCACTAATGTAATATATTTTCAAACGTTTGTTTGTCTATCTATTATTAACATGAGAATAAAGTTTCTTCCAATCGAACGGCTGTTATGCTTGTTTATTTTTCGTTTATTTTAATATATATTATATTAGTGATAGGTATTTGATCAGTTTAAAAGAGTCTTGCTATTTTTTCCATTCTTCCACTTTTCCTTTTTTTTCTCCTGCCATTTTTTGTTAACATCACCATTTTGATAAATGATCAAATGTGATATTTAATATTCCCCCCCTAATGAGGAAATACATGGATATTCGACGTTGGGTGTTTTTGCTACGCTTATAGCACATTTATGTTGCGTTGTTCTATTTTTACAACTCCCAATTATTAAAATAATAGGTAAAACCGTCTAAAAATAGAATATATTCATAAATTGCCATTGCTTTGCTTCAAAAACGTACATAATACTCATAAATAATCATATCGATCAACCTGCTGTAATGAAAACATCCTTTTTGAGGAGAAATTTCCGTAAATAGTAAAATTTAAGTAATATTTTTAAAATTACTAGAATCCTACATCGGGAAAAAGAAGTGTTCTATCGATTCCAGTGCGTAACACAATAGTAGGGGCCTTCTAAACCATATGAATGAAGTATTTCATTGAAAGATCATTGTTATAATATGTCGATATATTTGTTATTAAATTTGATGTTGTACAAATACAAATTGAAATTGACATTCAAATTTTGAAAAGCAAATGCATCCATTTCAATAATTAAAGCCTTATATCTGTAGCTGTATGTATGCAGTGAGTCCATTCTTTTGTCCTCGAGAAAATTTTTATGGGATTTCAAATATTACTCTAAAATGAAAGAATGGATCAAAATGCCACTTGTTGTTCCAATAATATGGCAATTTCTTTTAAATATTATGTAGGTCTATTAATTAGGATAAGATATTACAGTTGTACTGTTGTACAGTTGAACATAATATGAAGAAATTGGGTTGGATATATGCTGCGTAGCAAGGTTGTGCCCGATTCAGGTTCAGCGGTTCTATCGGTCTCAATTCAGCTTTATCGGTCTCTGTTCTTTTTTATACAAGCTCATTTTAGTAACAGGCATTTAAAACAAGGGACGCCGCTAGAAAATTTGGGCCGAAGAAATTATATTGCCCGCTAGACCGATTAGGGAACAACCTTGCTCTATAATAGGGTATATTGTGCATAATATAGGTTTTTTATTTTATTAATTGGGTTATATTACAAATATGTAACGTCATTGAAAGTATAATTGTTTAATGGTTAATCTTTATGTAAAAAAAATTAGATTATTTTTTGAAATGGGTAAGATATAAGATACTAAACTTTCAGTTTACTCCATTACTTTTATGAAAATGAGAAAATTATTTTGCTCTCTAGTCAAACACACAAAAAAGAGTGCGTTTCATGAATTATTTAATTATTCTGTATTCAGCAGTGCTCCCTCAATTGTGTCAACTGTTTGAGGCGTATGACGTCATCAGTCAACTATGATTACTCATATAAATTACATCGTCTTCCTAACATAATAATCAACACAACATCATTAATTAATCAATCATAGTTGCTTCAATATATTAAATCATCCAAAATGTCTACCAATATTCCAATTAATGACGAAGATTCAGATGACTCCCTCATCATTGGCATGACTGGCGATGGAAGAGGTGAAAGAAGGGAGCTTCTCGGAAGCGGATCAGATGACGATGATGACTTTTTCCTTCAGGGTCCCAGAGTCTCTCTCCATCAATCTGACTCCAAGTCCAAGCTAGTAGGCCTTAAAAATAAAGTGGATGAAGTCACTAACATCATGAAAGAAAACGTTAATCGTGTTCTGGAAAGGAATGATCGGTTGGATGACTTACAAGAGAGAAGTGATCGACTCAATGTCTTTAGTTCTAACTTTACAGCCTCAGCATCGGCGCTGCGAAGAAAGGCTTGGTGGGAGAATAATAAGGCCAAGGGGATCATTGGAGTATCCGCCTCTGTTATACTTCTCATTATTATAATTTCGTTATTCTAATTCATACTGTCATTTTAAATATTAAGAGAACTCTTAATTCTTTATTTCTCAATTGTTCTTCTCCAAAGATTATGAGTGCTGTTTTAAGAAGCCTTTAAATTACGAAAAAAAGAGGGATATTTTATACATCAAGTTTATTTGAATACTAAATTCGAAGTTTCATTAAAATCATTTAATTAATATACAAATAATTCACTCTTGTGTTATAATATATACAAAAAATATATTGTCTAGCGAAATTATTTGATTGCCTAAATAAATGTAAAATAAAGCCGTAGATTTAAAACATTGTATAGAAAAGAAGAAAAAAAAATTAAGTATACTAATTTTAAAGAAAATGGAGCCTATTTTATTATTAATATTAAGTCATTTTTGTACATTTCATGAGATATTTGTATATATATTGTCAAACCATCCATATTAAAAATTATATATTTATTTAGATTCATTAAAATTACTTGTAAATTTAAATTGATAGAAAATGGGTACTTGAACTTTAATTTGTCCATCGTAGTCGCTGAGCAAAAGTGTAAGTCACTTTTTAATTCACATGAATGATTTATAAGCTATAAATTATAATACTTCAAATTTCACAAATGTTCGAGTAAGGAAATATTAGTATTAGTCTTAATAAATTCATCTTTATTGCAAAAATGTAATAATAAAAATCTTGATTTTGAAGATTTAAATATTACTTATCAATAATAATGTTGTGCCCACTACAGATACATCAATATTTGTAATTTTCATCAACTAAGACAGACAAAAGTTATACTTTGAACATATTAATTACTTAATTAAACTTCAACACGAAAATAATCTTGAACAAAAATAGAGAATAGGAGAAATTGCATATTTACTATTTTTATGTATATATACAAACAATCCAATGTTTCATAGGCATACTAGAGTCAATTATAGGCATTGCATTCAAGTTTGTGGAATAAGTTAAGATACCCAAGAATTTTAACTATAGTTTAGAACCTTAATTTGATTTATAAGACATAAATTAAGTCCCGATATGGTCTTTCAAATAAAATATGTCTATTTCTCGTTCTTTTATTGTTAGGATCAATTTTAGGGACTTGAAATGCAATTTGCGACACACACAAAGAGTTCATTAGAATAATTTGTGAAAGAATTTAAATGTATTCTACACTACAATTATCAACACGAATACTTATAAGATATTATGTATTTAGAAAATTATATCTTTTATTAACAGTTAGTTGAGTAGAGTTTAGGTATAATAAGAAAATTAATAGAATTTTGTGGGGAAAAAAATAAATTCTGAAGTCATATTAGAAATTAAGAATAGGCTGGAGTCACTCATAAAAACTATCCGGATCGATGGTAACATTACCAAAAGTGTTGGAGGAACTTTCAGCACTGATTTGCGAAATACTTTTAAGAAGTGAAGCATCTCCCTTTACTAATTTATCCGTATTTTTATAATGATAAATGTAAAGATCCGTGCTAGTATTCGAAAGCAGTTTCACTTCATTCATGACTAGAGTCTCCGCTGTTATTTCTGCATCCAATATAAGCCCTCTACAACAATTTGACACTTCAGTTTCTTTCATTTGAATATGAACTTCAAAGCAACATATTTCAATTCCAGTATAGCATTGAGATATAGAGCATTTATTCATGGATAGCTTGCCTCCATTGACAAAAATACCCGTGAGTCCTCCAATAATTTGAACATTAATTAATTCCAGGGAGCAATCCTTATTTAGAAAGAGAGTTTCAGAGGAATTATTGCTCGTTTGTAGGGTTACATTTTTTATTTTAATAGAGGAATTCTTCATAAAGTTCATCATGACTGAAGAATTGAACTCGTCTGGAGTTATAATCACATCATGAGTACCAATAATAGTTCCTCCTTTACTAAAATCCTCAATGGAGGCGAGCAAATGTTTTCCCGGACAAAGAACGATCACATCACCAGGAAGAAAGGCATTTAATGCTTCCTGAAAGGTTGCATGTACAATTAGAGGGACATCCTCATCCAGACCTTGTTCATTAATAGCTGTTTTGAACATGGATTTGATTTGAGGAAAAGATGAGGGATTGACGAGTGAGACTCGAACACCCTCTGGGTGATTCTCCATTTTTTTATTTTGCTCAACTCTAAATTTAGCCAAGCGAAGAGTGGGATTCTCTAGCAGTTCAACTTCCTTCCGTATCTTCTCCTCTCTTAAATAAACATCATATTTCTCAACAATAATTTCATCTGTTTCATCCTCATTGTTCAAAGTCTCGCTATCAAAGGAGCCTGAGGCGTCTAGTTGCTTAATCAAAGCCTGATTGTATACCGTTTGTGAGGCAAGTCTATCTAATCTGACTCTGACGGTATCATATGGATCAAGTGTAAGTAAATTGATGCGAAACTCGAGGTGTTCTTCCACCCAATCCTCAGAGACTTCGTCATTCACATCCCAAGGTTTCCAAATGTAGTTATAAAAAAATCTCAACTGGTCCAGAGATGTGGCTGTGCTCAGTATATTAAACTCCTTCAACTGATTTTTAATGGGATAGAGCTCCATAAGAGGAACAACCATTTCGTTGTCTTCGATAAAATTGTCATCGTCCAGAACTTCAATAGAAGCTTCTAAATCTGGGAAATTGATGTAAATGACATCTACCACTTTGTGCACCGCGGGACTGTTGGCCTTGGACGTCCAAACGGCCAACCAATTGGGAAGTTCACAATATGTTTCTAGATAGGAGCACCAAAGGGACTTGATATCCCGTGCATGGACTCCTCGATCCGCGTCGCAACTGCTTAAAATCCTTTTAAAATCCTCATAGCGACGGCTTAAACTGCTACTCGGAAAACTAAAAATCTCGGGAAGACCCTTCAAGTTCAGGTCTCTAGAGAGCTCCTCCTCTGTCTCACTATTAGGAGGCATCCCTTCCTCAACTCAATTCAACTATAGAACTGGACAAAATTAGTTGGATCGATCAACAGTCTTAAAAGTTAACACCTTCTTCTTGATCTTTCTAATATAAATAAATTCAAATTCCCGGTTGTCATGAATCTTAACAAACAACCCAAAGAACAAACGCCCACTTCTTTTCCTATGTCGCCCACCTATATCATATATGTGAATCGTTTCTAGCTCTAGCCAAGGTACTTACAAGAGAGATAGTGGTCAACTTTAAAAATAATAGGTGAGACCAGAAACATTTGCAATACTTAGTTTTTGACTCCATTACTCAGAACTGGGCTGACATAGACTCGCCAAATCTTAACACAAGTTAGCTACACAATAAATATCTACTATTGCTTTAATATAGTCCAAGATAGTCAATAGTTGTTGCACAAATTGTATTTTAATGGGACTCATTAACTATTCTGTTAGCAGGGAGAGTTACAACCAGGTCTACGGACTCGCTGAAATTTTAGGGCGAGACCGACTTTAAATTCAACATCAAGCCCTGAGTAAAACGGAATTTCAAGTCCGAGTGCCAAATCTTGCAACTTGGATAGATATAAATGTGTACGTGTGTGAAAAATTGTGTGTATTTTGGGTATCTTAATAAAAAAAAGAAACCAAAAATCAAAATGGTAATCCTGACAATTTGAAGAATTTTTTGAAGATCAGCTTATATTTAATTTAGTACGAGGAATTATGACTATATTTAGTGAACTAAATCACAAAAAAGATTCGTTCACTGAATCAGTTATAAAATACCCCTCTTTAATAAAAATAATTTTCTACTATTTTTCGGAATGATTCAAAGTGATATCTAAAAACCTGTATTGAATCAATAAAGAATAATTTTTAAAGATTAAATTGTAACGGAAAAATTGTAAACTATTAGACATAAATTTATTTAATATATTATATATAAAATATACATTAAAAAATATTGTGGATCATTGATTACTACATTACAGTATTTAATCGGATCGAACTGCAATTAATCCAAATTAGTACCAAGTAATACAAGTTGACTGACTTTAGTTAGACTTAAACATTTTCTGCGTTCAGAGATTATTTGTCATATCAATTATTATGCTGAAAACACGTTCGGATGGGACAGTACGTCGTTATCTCGCGAACACAAAAATACCCTTTGTATTTTGTTGTCAGCTGTGGTTCCCTATTTTCCTTTAATACTTCGTGGCTATTTCATAATTTATTATTTTTCATAAATACACAAATTAATGAGTTATTCTATACATATGCTCTGTTTCCAAAAGAACAAGAATATATTCCCTTGTTGATCTCTTGTCGTTTATATAATAATTAATATATATATTGGCCACTTTATTATTTATATGATGAAATTTGGACTCTTTCTTCATAGAAATAACATAATTAACTACTCATAACTACTCTTTTAATCAAATATTACTAATATTACCGCCAGGCTAAGAGGTCTGTAGGTCTTGATAATAAAATTCTGCTACAAAAGTAAAGACTTCTAAAATTGCATATGAAGAGGCTTTATAATATTCTAAATTTAAGCTTTAACTAAATTGAGATTGCACGTACTCACTGAACATGAATTTGAAGATATGAAACAAGCTTGGGAGGTTTCAAAGTCCTTCTTTTAACATTATTCTATTGATTAAAAAAAATATATATAATAATATTTTTGAAATTGGGCCTTCTTGTTCGTGGGCTCGGATAATTATCCTCTTCTACATATCGTTGCGTGGTAATATCCAGACAAGCAAACTATTGAAAGATAAAAATAAAAGTCTTATATGCTAAAACACACCCGGGCCCATGGTAGGTTAAATTCTTCCACAGCTGCTTCTCCAAGCATCAATAATCCCTTTTAATCCCATAAATCATAATAATACACTCCAGTTCACTTGATAACTTGATTCAAAAGTTCACACGTCAGTTCAACATTCCTTATATCCTAAAACTTACGTATCATACGAGTAATGATTTAACATCTTTAACTTGTCCTCTAGTTAACCCATTATTAATGTGAGCGTTTATTTTAGTTAATATTTGATTACATAAAATTGGGGCCCAGCACTTCACCTGTACAACCCATGGGCCGGGTTGTATTATATCATATTATAAGAGGTACTTGATGCTTCTAAATGCTACGGCGGTGGAGTTAAACT
This sequence comes from Lepeophtheirus salmonis, assembly GCF_016086655.4. Classification (NCBI taxonomy): domain Eukaryota; kingdom Metazoa; phylum Arthropoda; class Copepoda; order Siphonostomatoida; family Caligidae; genus Lepeophtheirus; species Lepeophtheirus salmonis. The sequence continues at coordinate 22,466,021 of NC_092584.1, forward strand.
GCCTTGGGGCCCAGCACTTTACCTGCACAACCCGTGGGCCGAGGTGTATTATAGCTTATTAGAAGAGGTTCTTGATTCTTTGAAACGCGACGGCGGTGGAGTTGAAGCTACCTTGGGGGTCAGTACTTCATTTGCACAACCTGTGGGGCGGGGTGTATTTTAGGATATTACAAGACTATATATAGCCACTTTGCTTGTGACGATGTTATTGACACTAATTTTTACGCAAAGGCATGAACCATCAATGATGGTGTGATTTGTTCGAAGTTCAAAAGGGACGTACACTTTTCAATGTGTTCTTCAAGCTCCCAGATTGTGTAAAAGAACTAGAGCAGTAACTAAATTGGAATTTTCTCTTCTTCTTATGAGCTCCTTCAAAATGTATCTTCAAGTCTTCTGTCCTTGTAAAAGAACGAGAGCACATTTCAATTTGGACTCATAATAATTAATATCTCTGGCCTAATAACGTGAAACGAGGAACACAAAACCAAGATAATTAATTAATAGGTTATTAGGTACAAAAATCAAACACAACTGAATTTAGGACTTGGGATATGTTCCAGCAACGTATATTGAGTTTATAATTTTGTTCAAACCAAAAAAATCCATTATTTTCGATGGATATGTACAGAGTTATTGCACTTATTCTAAGCCGAAGATTAAATTTTTTTCTCATACCTCCTCAAAATGTGACGTCATTTGATCTTTAGAATTTTATGTTTATTTATATATATCTGAGACTATATAGACTTGTATCTTATTTTCATACTATACCCTTGTAGGTATGAAAAAGCAAAGAAAAAAAAAAGAGAAGAAATACGGTAGACTACTTTATATTAATCTTAAGATCTTAATTTGTCATTTATTTTTAATAGAATAAAAATAAAGTTCAATGTAAATCTATTTTATTTATTTAGTAATCAATACGCTAAAAAATTAAATAACGGAGAACTCATAAATAGAGAATGTTAGTTTTGAAGAGTATCCTTAATGTTTTATTATTTTTCAATCAATACTAAAACAATTGTATTATGATTTTCTTACATTTTAGCTCTTTATCTTCCGTAAAACAACTTTTAATTATCTAGTATGCAAAACATTTAATAATTTATTTATTCGTGTGGAGATCCTAGATCTTTGCGAAAGTAATATTCTAATATTTGGCTGTTTAGTATAGGATTCTCGACGCTTAATTTTGGGAATTGCCAAAATATTCAGATCTTTACGAGTCTAGAATCATATTCCACTTGTTTTCCAATGACAAAAGGGATTCAAAAGTAATAAAGAAATCAGGTGTGAGCCTGAAGTGTTCAGATGATATTATTATCCGTATAGACCGTATATCACTAAGTCCAACTTATAAATGGAATTTATATCAATTTGATTGAGATGAGTTATTTCTCCGGTTAATGCATCTAGAAAATTGTATCTTTATTAAGAAATAAGATTGAGTGACTTTCAAGAATTTCAAAGAAGGAGCTGTTTTATTAATGACTATTCTGTCAATAGTTTTCTTTGAAGTATATGATTATTCGGTATAAAATCAAGCGGAATTAATGTATAGGACAATGATTAACGAGAGCAGAAGTCACTATCACAGATCACCAGCACAACGAACGATCCTTCGATTAAAAGAGATGAAATCCAAGGAGTGAAGCACTTATTCAAGAGATATCGCCTTAAGAGTCGAGATCCCTAGTCAAAACACTGAGAGAAGGCGTGTGAATTGGATCATATTCCTAGGAATATGAAGGATGCAGATCCATCCAAATGACCATGAATGAAAAATCTTTCCACGCAGTTCCAACTCCTCTCTTCTCTCATCTTAATCCTCCTGCTAACTGAGTGATACTCATCACTGATGAGTTCTGAGTAATGGAATTCAATGTCATGCATACTAGGGTCTATAGGTTTTGTGAATCAAAAAAGGAGCTCTAAGTCCCCCTTTAAAGGGGCACTTACAGCTCGTTATATTAAGCTTTATACAGTCCCAGGGTAGATGCAGTGCCTAACCAATGTTTTCCTACAGACCTATCACATTACTGGCTTGATTTGTTTAGACTATGATACATTAATTATCGCATTTCTTTACTAAACAGTACCATATAATATTATTATTTTGATAGTTATGAAGTGACAATCGAATCGGATCACCCTCTCCACGATCTAACACTAATATCATTTGTCAGTTCTTTATTATTTATTGTGAATTTAGTTCCATTTTCTGTTCATAGTCGTTCTTATTCTTCCTTTTTGTCGAATAAAGTTACATTTCCCTTCGTAAGAACAAGATCTTCTCCCTCATCAAGCTCATGTCTCACATTAAGACATGAATAAATATACTTCAGTGACGTATGTTTTCATTATTCTTGTCTTAAATGCGTTATTTTTCTATATATTTAACTTAATTATAAGATATTACTTATTAGTCCTTTTTTGTATACAGTATAAGTACTTGCTCCAGCATGTAACTGTAGTATAATTGTAAGTACGCTCATACTGTATTAAGTTTGAGAAACACTGTTCTAGTTACTCACTTACAAATTACAACCACTATGAATGGGTTTATGCAGGGATCACTACTTCATAATATTTAGGGTTATCACGGTAAGCAAAAAGTGGTCAGACATCTCGCAGTTATGGCATAATTTCATTTCAGCTATTATCAGGAGAATAAATCTAACAAAGATTTATTTTATATTGACGTACACTATACATAAAAAGGAAAAAAAAAGAGTAAATGGTCGTACATCTTTTATTAAAATACATACGATATTTTAAGGACAATTATTAAATAGTATATTTATTTATTTTACAAATTTTTAATAATTAAGCCAAGTGCATATTTTCTAAAAATAATCTATATTAATTAATTGTGTACATGTTGCAACTTGTATACGAACATTGCACGATTTCTTTGTCTCAAAATAGCTAATTTAATTCATGAGACTAATCTAATTAGTAGCAATTCATGTATGCCATCTTTTCATTTAAGTTTTTTATGGATTATTATGCATATATGAGCAATGTTAACTGTGGCTATTTTAACTTTCCAATATTAAAAATAATAATTATCTATTACTCATTTTCATTAATAAAGTCAAAACTGCAGGATAAATATATCGACAATTCATGTAGTAATATTCAATTATTGCATTATCATCTTCCTAAGTACACTAAATCCTTTATCTCATTTTTATAAATCATTTTATATATTATAAATATATATATTTGAGTTACATGATAATATCTTAATTTAGAAACAAAATGGCTGATAAATGATTATTTTTGAGGACTAAAAAAAATTGCATCAATTGCGATGCTGATGAGGCTACTTGATGTATATTTCTTGAAACATTGGAAGCTAATTACTAATTACCAACAATATTAATTAATTTTTAATGATTTGAGAAACGGAAAATGAATTATATAACATTGTTTCTAAAGTAAAATTATGAAGGATTATTTTTGTCATCTATTCACTCATTTTTGTCTTTTCCAGATATAATGGAATTCCTTTGTCCATCAGTGATTAAATTTGACAATTGAAATACTTGTAGAAAATGACTCATAGCTGTGCTGCTTTTGGCTGTAAAAATAATTCAAAATCGACTGGTAGAGATATCACATTTCATAGAATTCCCAATAATCCAAAAATCCAATCAAACTGGAGATTTGCAATTCGCTGGAAAAAATGGAAATTAAATAGTCACAGAAGGATATGTTCAGATCACTTCTATAAAGAGGACTTTATAACAAGTATCATGATACTAATTTTTAATTAGAGTATATTAATTAATAATAACTGTGTTTCAGATCCACAGCGGAGAATTCTAAAGGAAGGTGTTGTTCCTTTTAAATGTTCTACCCAGACTTTGAGTAGGAAAACTCCAATAGATATACAGACACAGGAAAATATTATTCAAGTAGACCAAATGCAAGAAGAACCTTCTAGCAGAGTGAATATACCTTCAACTAGCTCAATATCTTATCTTCCTGATATAAAAAAAAGAAAAACTCATAATGATCATAACTATACCTACCCAAATGACATAGACGCAATTAAAGAAAAATGTAATTTTCTTCGGGATAGCCTTCAAAATAAGATAGTTAAAGAAATAAGTCTAAAAACAAAAGTAAAGCGATCAAAATCTTCAAATTCTAACTTAATGCAACTTCTTGATAATCACCTCCATGATAATATACTGAGAAAGGAAACTCCTTACCACCTCGATAAATATAAAGGTCTTCAGTATTATAATCATCTTTTTAATTATATAAATTTTTGGTATCACTAACTTGCGTTATTCATAGGAGTACAACTTACTCTAGTTAAGGATCTCATAAGCAAGAAGTCCAGAACATCAACTTTCTCTGATGAAGTTATGGAATTTTCCCAAACTCTTAATTTTTACAGTCCTAAAGCTTATGAATTTGTCCGGAAAACTTTTTCCTTGCCAAGCCAATCAACTTTGAAGAAACAGATGCCTTCTGTGCATTGTCTACCTGATGCAAATCACAACCAATTCTAAATAGAAATATTATTCTCGGAAGAAAAAAACTAATTTTAGGCGAAGTAAAAAATTCTGAGAATTTTTTCGCTTATTTTTAACAATAAAATTAATAGTTTGGGTGGTTATCCTATTTGGATGGTTCTAAATGGGTTTCTGACTTATCTTCAGTTCCTGGGTAATTATGTAAGTGCTCACATACCGGTCCAACCAGACGATTTCCATTATTTTATCGACATCTTCGAAGTTCATATTACCAGAACGGAATCGTTGGAACCACCGCTTTGCTGTTGCATTCGATACTGTATTGGATCCATAAATGGGAGAAAATTTTTTGAGAACCGGCTCCGCCTTTTCACTTTGTTCGTAGTAAAACTGAAGAATGTTTCAAATTTTATCTTTATTTACTTCCATTTTGGAACGCTGTTACACATAGCTAGGCTTCACCAAAAAAAAACTGTAAATGAACTTTTTTAATTGTACGCTTAACATTTAAGCTTACTTTATACGTTTTTTATGGAATGGTAAAATATAACTCACTAAGGACATCTAGTGAAAAACGCTCAAATCATTTTACTTAATCTAATAATATTTTATATCAACCAAAATATTATATGTATCTCAAATATGATTTTATTAAGAACTAATATTGGAAACTGCCAGTAGCATAATTTCTAGTCAAAGGAATTTGTGCCACTTTTTTCTGATGAGTACTAAGCAATTGTATCAAAATTATTATCTCTGCAATAATATATTAAGGACAATGCCCATGAATAACTTTTTCACTCTCTGAGGAACCCTGTGATGCCAAATATATCATTATTAAGAAGAATTGTTCATCGGACCTCAAGTTGCATATAACTCGTGGTTCTTTAGACTAACTAGTCATGATTACAGATAAGGCAATCCGAAATCATTTAAATGAAACATTCATATTAGATAAACTTAACCATTTTAAGACTACCTCACAATATTTTAAAGAATTTAACTACAACGCACGCCATGGAAACTGCAAAGTACACTGAAAACCCTTTTAATGTTTTAATTCAGTTTCTTTGAAGAAATATTTTTTCAATGAGGGTTAGTAAATCTCTTCGTGATAAATATTTATTTAAAAAGATTCTGGGAAATACAATTTAAGAGCCAGAATTGTCAGAAACCTCTAGCCATAAAATATTAATGATTAGATCATTCCAAGGTGTTTTACCAAACCATCTCAGATTTGAACTAAATTTAAACATATACTAAATTAAACATAATTCTGATGTGGTCCTTTGGGTATTTTTTAGACTAAATACTTGCTCAATAGAATATAAATTACTCAAAGTGAATTTTCTTGTTTAAATAAATTAATAGAAATATTTATAATACGAATTTAATCTATCATTCAAGTAGAAAAATGAATTAACACTATTAAAATATAAGTAGTGATGTGCCAATACCTGAGTTTTGCTGTATGAGTATTTTCGAGTTTAAAAAAAACACTCGAAGTTACTCGTTAAACTCGCCTGAATACTCGTTACTCAACATAAAACTTTTGCTTAATAAAAAACTCGTCAGACAAAAAAATATATTTTAAGGGAACACATTGCACAAAAGTCAACAAGTTTCTACATAGCCAATGAGAAAACCTACATTCTAAATTTCACAGAGAAAGGAAGTCAGTATTGGAAGATTTACATGTTAATATGGACTCGAAAAAAAAAGAAGATAATCCCAAGTTTTGAGCAGTTCCGAGGTTTTGTCAAATTTTGCAAGGGCGAGCTTTTCTCCATCCCTTTACAAAACTTATTCACATAAAATAACAATATTTGCACCAAGCGCATGTGTTTAGAACACATTTGTTCACGTTTAATTTGTGTTCAATTTGTTTCCTCTCAGTTTTCGAGTATTTATTATAATATTTATTGTTATGTATGCTCGAAGGATAAAATACATTCTCGCCTCCACCCTCTTCTTTCTTATCCTTTTTATTATTAGTTGATATGACATGTACTGTTTATTATCCTTAGTATAAATATCCAGTATGTATGTGATGCTGTTCCAACAATATTTCCAGATATTCCGAAAAAACTCGAGAAAACAAACTTAAAAGGTTATACTTTAGATAAGACACATTAGCATTTCAAAGTAGTTTAAAGTGCATGGTTATTTTTTCAAATTTGAGCAAGATGACTTCGACTTCATTCTCAAATTGAACGTTTATTTCAAAAATGTGAGATAAAAAGTGTCATTTACATAAACAAAACCCTGGATAAATCGTGTTTAACCAAAGGTAACATATAATGAAGACTTCATTATGTTTTTCACCCTCTCATCATAGAATCTTATTCCTTACATTTTGTTTGGTTTAAAAGTGAATAATGACCTCTTTTTCTCAATTTTTTCTTCCTATACCTATTGTCAAAGTGAATCATATATGTTCATCAAAGATTATGAGCCGTTATTCCGATATCAATAACATTTTAGCATTTAAAAAAATAAAAAGGATGATCTCAAACTAGCTTCAAGAATAAAGTATGCTATTGGGATGTTGGAAGAAGCAGTACATCATCAAGGTTTTAATTCGTAAAACCATATCAGCTTTATTATAGAACAACTTAACCGTCACCAAGTGCGAAAGGACGAAGATACTCTCCTGAAATTTTTAGGAATTTAAACACTTAGGCACAATACATACAAGCCCAGCTTTATATAATCAAATTAGAGAATCTGGAATTATTTAATTTCCATTTGAATCACGTATAAGAAGAATAACAAGTGTGTTCTCAGTTCAAACAAGAGCACCAGTATCAACAATTGATTATATAAAATGTAGAGTTAAACTATTGGATGAAAAAGACAGATATGTTTCTAAAATAATTTACGAAGTCTATTCCTCACAGAGAGTTAAATTTGGTCGTGGGAATTTTTTTTGGATGTTATAGGAATAGAAACTATTCTAAAACCATACTTTGTTTTATGGTGAAGAGTGTACTTGGTGAATGCAGTGACATGGTACACTTTCTTTAATCAAATTACATCAAAAATGTTTAATATGTTTGCAAAAAAAAATTGTGCCTTGAAGAAAGCAGCCATCTTCATGTAAATAAAAAAAGTTGAAATCAGATTGAATAGTGAATTAGCTCTTTTTTTTAACGTCATTTGTATATTGTACATTTATATATTTGTTTCATTATAAAATTAAGTTCAATTTAAATTATGTTATAAATTTTCAATAAAAAAATTAAGTATTTAGTAGTATTTTAAAGATTATCCCCAACTTCCAAAAAGGGTAAGTAATGACTTATGAGCTGTTAAAGTTTCAATTTACTGCATTTACTTCGTTAATATGATAAATGATCAATCCATTTGCACTTTAGTAAAAAAAAAAATAAGAAGATATCGTTCCATATTCATTTCAGAGTTCCTTTATACTTCTTATAGAGGAAGAATATATAGAGGTGACAAGGAATATATAGGAAAGACTGTTCCATTGCCGTCAGCTGATAACCTTTGTATAATTAAGGGGTAGTATGTTGTCGAAACAGCCATTAATTTAATAGGCTAACTTTTCTCAAGATCCTAATATTTATTCTCTTACTGCCTAAGTAGGCCAAGCTACCAAGTAAGCATTCTTGTCACCTCTATATTTTTCTTTTTCTACGAACAGTACGCACAGGTCATTTCATCAGCTGTATGTTTTTTATTGTATTTGGATTGATGATTTCTTAGATTCCCGCCATCTCGCAATTGAATACATGTGGAGCTCTTCCTCGGATCGATCCCTCTTTTCTACCTCCCTTGCTTCTCATATCGTCTCCACGATGCCTTCTTCTTCATCACAGAGCATTTTGGATTCTGTTCAATCCCTCAAGGGCTTATCCGAGTCCGAGATACAAGCCTTTTGGAGCTGTAAGGTAACAAAAGTCTCATTTTTCATGATGACATTAATATTAATGAGCAGATTTCTCATTTGTGCCGTTATAGATTGAAGGGGAGTCCAGAGTTCCTCACATTACAGAAGGAGATGTCAAACCTGGAAAGTTAGTCCGCTTTCGAGGAATGATTCAAGACTCATTGGAAACGGAGCTCTATCCAGAGGATTATCGATATCAAGGTTATTATTACTATATTATGGAATTAATTAACCTATTAATGGTATTATTTCCTTTCTAGATTCGTACGACGGTCAAGAGGATTTTGAGGAAAACCCGGTTTTGAAGGAAAGATGGATCTATTACATTGTATCCATACCAGGAGAAACAAATTGGGTTCAACAATCCTCCAAAACCATCCTTGACTCTATTCCCTCTAGTTCCACTCAAAACCAACGATTTAAACGACCATTGGACTCGGATGAAGACACCCTCAACGATGTTCCCATGGAGAGCAAACCCATTACAACAACTGAAAACAAAAAAGCCAAATTAACTCACGTGGCGACTGAACCCTCTTCATGGGGCCTTAATTTCCCAATACCGTCCCAACCGGGTGCAAGTTCTGTCATTGCTAAAATATACGGTGATGCCTCTCCTGACTTAGTCCTCAATGAACCCATTGATTTATTTGGGATTATAGCAATGAGTGAAGAAGAGGATATTCAATCCTCTGATGAAAACATTCAAGTCCGCGTTCCACCTCCATCCATTGTTCCACGAATACATGTACTACTCTATAAAAAGTTAACTCACATCAATCCTCTATTACCACTATCTCTCAAATATCCCACCTGTGAACTAGATATGGGGGGTGTTAGGGAAGAAGTTGTTTCTGTTTTCTCGAATCTGCTATTTGGTGATCGTCTCTCTGCAGAGTATTTGATATGCCACTTGGCTTCCAGAGTTTATGGTCGAAATGATGTACATAGTTTGGGGAAATACTCGCTAAATCTTATAAATGTACCTTTGCATGGAGATTATGTATCTCGTTTTGCGTCTGTACTTTCAAATATTCTCTCATGCTGTCACTACCTTCCTCTGACCATTCAAAATCTTAATTCCTTCACATTTATTCCACGAAAAGACTATAATGCTAATCGATTAATTTCTGGTATTCTTCAACTATGTGCCGGAACTCATCTTATTTTAGATGAGACTCAATTGGACTCGGGTAAACTAACCTCGGATGGCCTTAAAAACCTTACTGCTCTCGGGAATTTAATTACGTGGCAAAAGGTAATTAATCGTATTAATTACATTGTGTTTTTCTCCGATTTACACGCTTTATTTATGATAGGTGGAGTACAATTTCAGCTATTATCAGATGGAGTTTTCGGCGGATGTTCCTTGTCTCATTTTGTCTGAAGGTCGTTCCATGCTTCCATCTGATGTTCTCATCCCCCTAAAACCCAATCACTCAACTAGTTACTCTGTCATAGACGAGAAATTTAAAAATATCCAAGATAATATCTTTGCCGATGAAAAAATACTCAATAAATTTCGTAAATTTTTGACAATTACACAAAATTGCCCATATGACATTACGGATGAAGTTCAAAAGTCTATTCAAGATGATTTTGTGGTGGAAAGGAAAAACAATCCAAACTATTCCGCTGAGGATTTGAGTAATCGTCTTCTTTTAGCCAGGTTTGTCTCCCTCACCTATGGAAATACTACTCTTACTCCAGAGGTTTGGAATCGTGTGAAGGCCATGGAGTTTGAAAGGCAGGAACGTACTTCCGCATTACCGTCCAGACAGGCCTCTGCAATTGGACAGTCCGGCATTCCTGCTAAACTATAAAACACACCCACAAATTATATACTAAAGTTCAAATATATAATATAACAGTATATGAATATTTTTTATATGCGCTGATCACTACTCAAAAGCAAAAGGAATTAAACTAATTAATTAATTATTGTTTTTGTATAACATTAAATAAATATATATTTATATATAAGGGTTTTATTTTATTAGCATTTGTATTGGAGATTGCTACGCTAATTAAGAGTCTCCTAAGCAATATTGAACAGCTGAACTGCATAGCAATCTATATCCTACGCTTGAATTGAGGGTCAAATTGTCCTGCATACCTTATAGTAGGGATTCCTAACCTTTTCTTGACCGTAAGTTCTATTGCATTTTTAATGTCTTGCGCCATGTAAAATATGCTCAAGTAAATGGTTTATTTATGTAATCTCTCACAGAGCCCTTTACGATGATGCACCATGGAAAAGTAAGGGCTAGAGGTGCCTCAGTTGCTAAACACTTTCACGCAGCATCTTGATTAATAGATTTATCGGTCATATTAACTCTCAAGTCTCCGCACAGTTTATATTCATCATTAGGAGTATTAATTGTTATATCAAAAGCATGGTCCTCAAAACTACACATTTGGGCAAATGCTAACGTTCGTATATATGAATTTTGCAATTAATCCTTTGCTAATTGGTCAATTATTTTTTTCCTTTAACTAGTATAGAAGTCTAACTACTAACTACACCTTCGATAACTTGAGCTACTAGCAACAAAACCCATTCTATTTAATCTATTCTCCCTGATGCAAGGAACGTCAGGGATCATAAAAGAAAAGGAGGGAGAAATATTTACGTACATCGCGCGTGTGGAGAGCTAGATAGAGATTGGGCCGATTATATGAGAAATTAAAAACTCGCATTGACATGCTATATATTTATTGTGATTCTTTTGAGCTATGGAAGAGACGTCCGAAATTTATGTTATTTGTAAAAATGGACTCAATAAATTCATGTTCGATTACACCAAGTATAAATCCGTAAAGGAATCCTCTCACCTTTATGGCGATCAACGTAACAAATCTAAAATCCATAAACATAAATCATTAAATTCATTATTTGACGAGTGCTTGAACTTTATCACGATCAATCTGGATTGTTTAGAGTCTCTCATTGGATTTCCATCGGATATTGCAAAACTGATGTGGGATAGAGCCGTTCAATTCGGATTAATCTCAAGAGGAGAAGATATTCATCCATTTTTAGAAGCTTATCCTGATTTAATTGCAACTTCAGCAAATTTGTCTCATAATCTTAGACTTATTAATGAACTTGACACTATTTTCCTGACTATATTGTGTAATTCTCCCATTAAGTCCCTGGATCTAACTGGCTGCTTAATTGGTGATGATCATGACGTTTTAAAATCCTTGTGGAGGATTCGAGAGCTTGAAGAATTAAATCTATCAAATAATAACCTGTCGAGAAAAGGTCTACGTTTTTTTATCTCTTCCCCGGAAAAAAAATTATCCCATAAAGTTTTTGGATCTATCGTCAAATCCTAAAATAACGCCAAGGGATTACTCCCCTGTACATTACTTTTATTGCTCACAATATAATTATCGACTCGGAAAACAATAATGAGGTACTCAAAGAGCTTCAAGCTGCGGGATTTTCTCCTAGAAATCGACCACAAATAATCTCTATTCAGACTAATGGATGGTGTGAGTCATTATTTGATAAATTTACAAATGATTATAAAAAAAAAGACGATGATATTAATCGTAGATATATTCAAAACAAGGGGAATTTTTATCGTTCGAAATCCAAAATTACGTGTTTGAAGTCATCCGTGAATAAAACAATGCCACCAAATAAAACAATGTTTTCCAAAAACTTGAAAAGAGCTGGAGTTTCAAACTCTACTCTTAAAATAGACTCAAAAAGACATTGTGGAGGAGCTCCAAGTCAAGGCGATGACGAAGATATGTCCTCTATCATGGCAATGTACAAATAATTAAAATTGAAAGAAAATATAGGCTGATTCACTATCATGTTTTTTCTATTTCTATACGAGAAGGAAGTTGTCAGTTATCAGTGGTATTCTACAACAATAGAAACAGTTTTTTGAAGTAATTATGTTCAAAACATTAGTTATAGTGCTGTTCATTTCTCATCTTACATTTGGACTCACAAACTTATATCATTTTTCTCGTCAAGAGTTGAAAGATGTGAAAAATTATTTACAAAATGTTATTCTCAAAACGGATCTGAAACTACCTCTTTTCGTGAAAGAGGATGTGGAGGGTTTTGTAAAGACGAAATACACGAATCCTGATTATCAAGTACTTAGTGCTGTAGTGATTGAAAATTATTCAACATATATTTTATCGTATCCAGTTTCCTCTAATTATTCTAATTTTAAAGATGAAGAGTGTCGGGGTCTTCGGTTTGTAAGGCTTATTATTTATTTATTTTAATACATTTAATTAAGTTTATGATTTGTTAAATTAACAAATGTATCTACAAATAACTATTTTTTATAATAACAAATGTTTATTATAATCTATGGGTTCCCAAATATCACATTAACAAAAAACTGAGGATTTGAGGTCATAATTAATATACATATATGTCTACTGGAAGTTCAGGGGGGCATCGCATTTATGATTTTGCAAATCAGAGAGGGTACTTGTATAATCATGAAGTTTGGAAATCACAGCTTCAATATAAAGAAATTAATTATTTTCGTTATACAAAATTACAATAATTTCAATACTAATTCATTATTAGGTTCAACAACCTCCTGCTATTATCAAACCCGGAGATGTTGCAGTATACATTGTGGATAATGGCGAAAAAAAGGGACATGATGTCTGTGGATCCATTTCATGGCAGATACTAAAACCTGATGGAGTGAATAATGTAACGAGAAAGAATAAATGGAATCAAGAGAACAACGTGAAGCTTAATATTGAATTCTATGTTCCATACAGGTTAGAACGGGTTATAATATTTTCTTATATACATATATGTATGTATTTTCCTCCAATATAGTGGATCATGCGATAAGACAAATGGACGAGTGAATCGCTTCAAATCTTATATTTCTCCTCAATTCAAGCATCACCGGGGTCATCGATATTTTTATTCAGGCTCACATGCTATTCGACAGTATTCTCATCAATTCTTAATAGAAACTGAAATGGAATTTGGATGTTCACCAATGCTTCAAGTTAAATTGTTACCTATAGAGCAAGATGCAGATCAACGCTTATGGAAGGGGGAGAATGGTGAAACTGAAGAGTCTTTATTTATAACGAATTCAAGTAGAAAATCAATGCCAAAATTGAAAACGACAAAGAGTTTCTGGATCACTATGGTTTGTATTCTTTTGGGAATTTGCGGATTGACATTAATGTGTTGTATGGGATGTGCCTATACTGGCTCACTTGTGCGGAGAAATAGAAGAGAGCGTGTCATGCCGATTTAAATCAAACTATGTTTAAAAAATTACTATATTGAATATATTTTATTAAATTATAATTAAGTTATAAATCAGTTATTTTTCTTCAATTACTAATTTATCATAAATAATTATTTCAATTTCCATCTGGACATAATATATTTAAGATCAATGGGGAACTCAGAGTTCCTTCAATAAATTCTTGATTGTCTATACGACCATCTCCGTCAGTATCTAAAATCCCAAGAATATGTTCGCATAAATCCTTTAGATCCAGCTCTGCTATATCATATCCAGACATATTACAAAGGACATTCATCATTTTTGTTAATTCTTCCACTTCAATGAATCCCATTTCATTCTGAAATTAAGATCCGGAAATAATTAATGTTCATACTTAATTAATTTGAATAATATAGGAGCGTGCGCCCAGAGCAAAAGTGTAGCAAGTCACTTTTTGAAAGAAGAGATTCTTAGATTAATATACTACGACTTATGATTATTACAATTATGTATATTTGATAAATATTGTCTATTATTTAAGGCAATCCTCTTTGAAAAAATGTAACGTAGTAAGTAGTTTTGAGTTTAGGATTGGAAACCCTAGACCAGGTTGAGCCCCTTTTAGCCTTTATAAGAACGAACTAATTCGGTCCAAATTCGTTCTGGATAGTTCTCGTAGTAAATTTCGTTATATACAAAAAAAAAATCGGTCTGGGCCGGTGCAAAAATAAAACTCATTTTTTGAATGGCACTTATTTTAGAAAAGAGGACTATTTGTCTATAATGCGAAGGATTGATTATTATAAATTTTTAGTCAAGAGTTTCAAATTCGATCCACCGTTTTAGACCACGGTCTGGACCAAACCAAAAATAAATAAATATACTGCATACTCTTTTGCTCTAGATAGGATAACAATGAAACAACCTACCTTATCATAAACCTTGAATATCCACTCCAGTTTTTCCTTAGCTGAATTTCCTTTTAGTGTTTTCATAGTCATTAAATATTCAACAAATGATAGACTATTTGATCCTTCCTTTGCAAATACTCTGTAAATTATTAGTCATTACTTGTTTCTGTCTTTATTACAAGTTAAATGTGTTTAAATTACATATTATTTAAAAATATCTATATAATTGAATAGTAGTAAATACTTACAAAAAACAAACAAACTTTAATTTCAAAGGATAATATAATTGATTCCTAACGATTTTAAGCAGTATGTAGTTGATGTAATGAATTTTCTAATTAACAATCATAATCTAACGTAACAATTTTGATGTCGTCCATTTTCGGGGCTTAAACAACCAAGTATTATAACAATGAAAACCCTTTAATATTCTGGAAAATAGTTGACTATTAGATGCAAGAAATACGAGAGTACAAAAGTGGATTTAAATATTCATCATTTACAGAAGAAAACACAATTCTTTATGCCGAGCTCAGGGGCAAATAAAGGAAATATTTGAAGCCGAACTTAGACTAGCTTCAAATTTGCCATAAGCTCAATCAAAAAGTTATTTCTTCTCAGTCAATAGAAAGATCTAACGTTGATTTGTGTGTAAGACTGTTTCATGAATCGACTATAAATGCTTTTGATCATATTGCTTCCCAAAATCCATCAAATGAGTGGTACTAAACTACAGCCGAGCTGATGAGAATATTAAAAAGATTTTAGAACTGTGTAAATGTCTGCTCTACTTCCACTCATGTCTCTAAAAGAGATGCCACTCTGAAGCACATCCCCTACTATGATAGGAACCAAATAATTTTTTTAACATCGTTTCCCTAATAGTTGAGAAAGTGGCAAGATATGACCAAAAAGGATGTAATTGAAGGACTCACGCCAGAAACTTTTACGGCTGCATACCAAACAGCAATTGGTTTAAGTGAGCTATGCAAATATTTACTATATATTCAAGGAGTTCAATACATTCTTTTACAAAAAATTAACTCTGATCCAACAGAGAGAAGGTTCAGATAGTATCGTCAACTCTGCGGCTTGTAATATTTACATAAGTACAAAGCAATTCTTGGAAGCGGAGAAAAAGATACGTTTGTCTTTACTTTTGAAGACCGCAATAAAGTCATTAGGCAATCTCAAAAACATTTTTCGAGGTGAAGATGAGAAAGGATCAAGATTTCAATACGTAAACGAAATGTTATCTTATATCCCTTCCGATTGCTTCTTGGATCTTCAATTTCCTTCAGGAATTGAAGGTCTCACATATATTATTTAAGTGGATATTCTACTCATTCCCCGATTAAATCACTAAAAGAGACTAACGTGCAACGTTTTTATCCGCATCAGGAGAAATTAATATCCAGTTATGTACTGATGGAGCAGATGTGGGAGAAACTGTGAAGCTTTTTAACAGCATAAACAAAGGTGGTCTTAAAAAACCAAGCGATGTTATGTTGCTTTTATGTAGCCACATATATTCATGATTAAGTTTTGTTTTTAATGCGGAAAAAATAATCGGTTCTTTACTGTCAATGTCTAATCCAAAGATGGTATTTATCAGAGCTGATAAAGAACTGTTTTTTTTTCTCAATACATATATGGCTTTAGGTCCCTCCCCTAATTCAAAAATTGTCCCTGAATTTGAATAGTCGTGTTTCTAGGATACTTTCCTGTGTATAACTGTACCCCTTCCGAAATTACTATGACCTATTGGAAGAGAACGCTAAAATCCGTTCTGTTCAGCGTTCCGTTCATTGAATGCACGCTCCATGGAACAAAAATAATTGTTTTATTAATAAATATATTTATAATTGTATAAAGTCGGCACTTTCTGAACTTAGCTTAAATTGAGCATCTTATGACTTCTAGTGATTGGACACAGTGTAGATTATCATCAATGAACCTTCATTTTACTCAGTAATCTTCTTTCTTACACAGAGGAAAGCAGAAATCTCAATACGTTTTTCGCCTTGATAAAATCAATCCATTTGTACAGGATTTCGTATTTTAAATTCTATCTCGCAACCTTTCCTCCGAAAAGAAACAGAAAAAGGCTTAAAATCAGTTGGTAGTAAGACAATTCTTCCCAACGATGGAAGTACTATTCAATAATTGTTGAAAATCGTTCACAGCTTAGACATATCTATTTACAATTCAATCAATCACTGTTCAAAACAATGATGAGTTAAAAAGAAGCATAGCCATCCACAGCTGACAAAAAAACACAGTAAACATTTTTCTGACACATTGTTAACAATTAGCTAAACTAGTTTCTTATTCAAAACTTTTGCAACGTTGATAAGAAAGTTCTTAAAGTTATATGATAAATATCAAAAGATAATTATGTAACGGCCAATAGATACTGCAAAATGTTTTTGAAGGTGTATACATATATGTAGGTATTTAATAATGAGTCTGCAATGTAATGCTTTCTACTGCTGGATTCAACAATTTCAATTAATATATACTTTGTAGTATATAAGTCATGAATTATGACTTATAATCAGGTATAATTTATCATCAATATGACAAGGTCATATTTAGAATTGTAAGCCATTAACATTTTTGTATTCTGCAAAAAAAACACAAAAAAACACCCTGGTAATCCTGTTTATTTGAAGAATGTTTGAAAGGGGTACAGTTTAGCTACTATGACGCTTAATTATATTAGCTGCGAGCAGCTGCTATTGAAGTAAAAAAACAAACGCCCAATTCCCTCCTTACCTAGAATGGATCTTGTAGTAATTACTCCGATGCCGATCGTCAATTCTACTCTGAGTCCAACAATGACTCAATCGTAGGGATGTAATTCCGGTGTATTTATTAGCTTGCACGTTTTTTTTCTTGTTTTTTTTTTTGGAATTGGTAATCTGAGTAATAAATTTTCCTGAGGCGTTGTCCTTATTATTTGTTATTTAACTCCTCAGTTCCTGAATTTAATTATATTCAAAACTGATGGAATATTATTGTGTGCTTATAAAAGACGTAGAGTATTTATGTAGGAGTTATGATTGTAAGTCCTTGTTGGACTCTGAGTAGAATTGAGGATGTACATCACTCTAGGCAAGGAGTGGGAAGGAAGGACAAGGAAGGTAGGATTTAGTAGGATTCACAATTCAATGTTCCTCCAGGCACGAAGCCAGTTTCCCCCTGGTAAAAAGAGAAGAATATGATCGACTACGTCACAACAATAGCACTATGTATATATTAGGTCGGTGTTAGGAACATAGTCTTCCTTGTTTTTAGATTGAATTGTTTATTTTTCCCTTGACCTCTCTTTCCCTTGATTCCTTTTTTAATTCTTGCCCATGTCCTTGTTTATTTCCTTCTCCTTTTCCTCCCTTATGACAGCTGATTGTAGCTGATGTAATGAAAGCATTCTTCAAACCGTATGGGCGTTCATGTTGATTTTCGATTTCGGTTTTTAAAATGCACAAAATACGCATCATTTTTACCACTACTCACACTTATATCTCTCAAAAAAAATCAACCTGATTACTTTCCGCCTTTCATGAGCAACATAACTTGGGACTACTTTATTTTTAGATTTTCTCTCTTCAGAAATTAAATTAAAATGATCATAGCTCATGTAAATTACACCCCAATTATTTACACTTCGAATTAATTTCTTTTGCCTAAAAACAATTCAAATCCGAGGTGTTATTCCTGTTCAAATAAAACTTTGATTTAATAAACCTTTGAATAATAACCAAAATACAATTTAAACTCTACTGCTGCCGCGTTTCCATACATAAAGGAACCCTTCCAATATACCCAAGCCCACAGGTTGTGCAGGTGAACTTCTGGGACCGATTGAAGTTAAGTTTCTCCCCCCTCCCCTCGTTTCCACGAGTCTCAAGAAACCTTCCTAAATACCCCCGGGATCTCAGGTGGTTCAGGTGAAGTACTGGGCCTCAATGCAGTTGAACTGTCCTGTCACCACAACATTTTTAAGCACCAAGAACCCCTTCTAATATGCTGAAATACACCCCCACCAAGGGGTTGTGGCTGCTGGTTCCCGAGGCATGTAAAATTCTTACACGCCCGCTTCCCAGAGAATCAAATAACCTCTATAGTATACAAAATACACCCCAAGCCTCAGGTTCTACCGGTGAAGTGCTAAAAAAATGCTATTTTAAGACCTCAAAGGCCCAAAAAAATGTTATTAAAACACTTTCTGGAGCCATAAAAACCTAGATAAAAAATTTGTGAAAAATCCATTCATAAGTTTGGTTGTGACTTAGGTACAAATACAGACATTCACATTTAATATATATTTATTTAGATATGTCAAATATGAACAGATATTTAAAATCAACAACAAAAGTTAACTTTTATACGTATGATTGATTTTTTTCATTGTTAATAGTTGCCTCTAACCCATGGAAAGGGTAGAAAATTCTCGAATGCCAGACTCTATACGAAAAAAACACATTCCCGATTCGTAATTAGTACTTGTCAAGTACTATTATAATTGATTCCATTTTTTTTCCTACTGATTTGAAAAAGCTATTCAATTAAAGACTAATAAGCTACTTAGGTGCCCGCGTTTTTCCAAGAGAGCACACCAAATAGATACACACGGAATAGATAACTTGTGGACCCTGTAAACAAGTCAAAAATCCGCTAGACCGACAACACTGATCAACAATGCTGACGTCACATGAATATGCTTTATTCTACTAATAGAAGGATAGGCAAAATAGCCATACGTATGTCACAAAAATACAGGGGAAAAGTAGTGTGCGCATTCCATGAAGAGAAATATTCCCTGCATTAAAACAACTTAGCTGTTGCTTTTGGACTTTAACAACAAAGGTACAATATATGTACCTACATGTAAAACCAAATCATGACCATTACATACTCTAGGATTTAATTGTTAATTTGCATGTTTCCCAAGATTTCTCATAGCCCCTTTTTATGACAGTATGAGGGAATTAGGGTAATTATAAGTATGAACGTACATACCACACATTCCATTTAAATGAAAACCAAGACACACGATTTTGATTCAACCCATGAGTTAACATTTTTATTCATAACAGGCCAAACACGAACAAAAATTAAAGTAAAACTTTTCTACTCTAAGGGATCCTGTGCTCATATCTGCATAAGAAACGTGGTAGAAAAAGAGGCAAACCAAAGTACTAAGGAATATATTAATTATTAATGTTGTCTCAGTCCAGTCTGGGGATCGGTCCTTTGAACTGTCAGTTGACTGAAGTCATCCAGGATCGTCGAACTTTTATAGGTTTTAGGACGGACATGAAGGACTGAGCTGGACCGATCCGAGATTGAACTGGACGGGCCCTAAATAAGGACCAATGCAACATCACATATTATTACGATAGGATTTTGGAAGAAATAAATGAATTATTGCTTTAAGAACTTTCTACATTTAAAATAGGATTAGTGAAGGGAAAATATCCTAAAATTATATATGTTAACATATAACAACACATGGGCTGAAAAAGCCAATATTACTATTTAAAAAAAATTAAACCAAAGATAGTCAATGATTGTTCTTTCAGAGGAAGATTTTAAAACCCCGCAAATCTATTAAAGAAGGAATAAAATACCACATGCAACAGCTGTCTTTCCTTTTCTTATCGCTAAACTGTGCTTTTCTCTACCAAAATCCCATCATAGTGCAAGGGTGTTGTCAATTTTCAACTCTTTGTCCCATATCAAACCGGACTTTGAATGAATTTATTTAATAATCCCTGAACAGGATGTAAAAAAAAGGACATCTCCGGCCCAAAAAATGGTTTGTGACCCCACAACAAAATCGAATGGTAGAATTTTTCTTAAACTTTAGATGAATGCTAACTTATACTGAAAATGTCCTCTAGAAGTGAGAAATTAAGTAAAGTTATTTAGTGTAAAATTGACCGGAGCTGCATGTGATGGAAATCTTGGAGGTAGTATCGAATACTCTAGAGAGACACTCAAGGACCAAAGAGGAGAAATATTTCATGTGAACAGCCGTTGAAACGAAACCAAACTGTATTTGCAAGTGTAGATGTCAAATTATATAATGGTGATGTCATCAGGGACGTCTGCAGAATTTGGGAGGCAGAGCCTTGAATATTATTTTTCTTGTGGTAGGAAGCCTGTTTTTGACCAAATGTGTTTTTTAAATAAATACCAAATTTGACATATAACTTTTTTGAAAATTTTTAGAGTTAAAATTTTTCGGAGCACTATAAAATTGAAGGAATAATCTTCTTCTTGTTTTTTTAAACATTTTGTAGGGTGGGTTTAAAACTATAGTCTCCCCTTAAAAAAAAATATTTTGAACAAACAGAGTCTGCTTACCTGAATAAAATTCAGGCAAATGCATCAGAGTTGCCTGCTTCGGTTTTTAGTGGGGTATTTTTTTATATTAATGTTCCTTTAATTGGTCAGATGAAGTTTTTATTCAGGATTATCAATAAAAAATACTTAAAATATTACAAATACATTATCTGATCTAGAAGGGATCTGTGAAATCCATATACATAAAGTATCTTATTATTTTCTTCTCTAGAAGTGAGTTTGAATCAATCCTACGAGGAAAATAATTTATCCAGAGCGTGTTGTCCACTGAGTTACATGGCCTATTCGGGGGATTCACGTTGTTTTCCCGATTTAAATAATGTTTCGGATATGATATTGGTATTTACTTTATATTTTTTTAAATCAAATGGAGGATAATTGACTCAGTGATCCATAAAACATGTCCTTCCTGTATGTACAAATAAAATAAATCGAAAATAAACATTTGAAGAATTTTTGGAAGGAGAGCAGCTTAGCTGGCCTGACGTTTAATAAAACAGACAGCTGCAAGCAGCTCTAACAAAACACTCTGTGTACGGCAAGGACATATAGGAGGCGGAAATTACTCAGATCTCGGTCCTCAATTATACTCCAAGTTTAGAAAGTACTTCCACTAATCACTCCTGCCCAAAATATTATTGTTACTTGCTGTCTTTCATGAGTACAACCAATCGTTATTACTTTATACTTATATTTTCCCTTTGAAGTAAACATGATAGCCCCTTTGGAACATAAATAAGCCTGTTCAAATTGACAAATAGGGAAAGTCGGCCCCGCTTTCTAGGACATATTTTATACTCCTTTGATCTGACTCCACTGCTCTTTTACCAATAGCTACATTACTGGCGAGAATCCTTTAATAAGGATTGTACAATGAAATTACACATACCAAATATGTAGCCTTTGATTCAATTTAGAAAAATGATTGCACACACATACCTGAATATTGTCTCAATTTGTTCGTCTAAATCTGAGGAATCCACAAACAAGTCGTCTCGCTCCATTAGTACTTTTTCCAGCTCAACTTTCTTCATAAGGCCTTTAGGAATCAATTTACGAAACTTTTCATACTCTCCCAATATTTCTTCTCTGCTTATCAAACCCTCATCTTTTTCATCAAGTGAAGTAATAAATGTCTCTAAAGCCTTTTCTAGCTCAGGATCCTCTTGAGTTTTTTTAGTAGCTTTAGTAGTCAAAGATCCTGTTGACTTTTTCCGTCCTCGATTGGATATTTTTCTCACGGTGTGTCGAGAGGAAATAGGTTTAAAGAGTTTAACCTGAAATGTATGGAGAATGTACAATAGTATAGCTTGTTTGTCAACTTCTTTATAATTTTGATTACGGCTAGTTCAGAAAAGTTCTCAAGTAGTAAGGCCAATTTTCATTTTCTTACAAATCATCTTTAGGTGGAACCAAGATGAATAGAAATACAAAAAAAGTATTTCTATTAACCTTGGGTAATAATTTTAAATTTTGAAAGGAGTCGAAAAGTTCTTTACTTCGTCAATAAAGATAGAAAGTCAGCATTAATCCTTATTTTACACTTATTAATGATGATGGATATGAATAATGTTCTTTTTTAAAGCTACCTTATGGATAAAAAAAAAGATATTAAGATGATATTTCCTTTTCTGAAAATAGAAAATAAAGAGGTGAGTTATTGGCGAGTTATCAAATGTTACTAAAAAAATTATAAACCCATTTTATAAGTTAAAAAAATGCATATCAAAAATAGTTAATGCAAACTAACTAAAAATGTTTGACTAACTAAAGAGTTTTTGCCTATTTTCATAATTTGATCGATATGTGTGACCTACAGATGACCGCATAGGCCAATGCAATTTTGCATAGGTTATTATTATACCCCATTACTGCTTTTCCGCACTAGCTGTAATCGAAAGTCGACAAAATATCCACGCTTATCTACAAGTAGTAGTGTTTTTATTAGGTCCAGCCCATTCTCAGGATTGGTCTTTCGGACTGTCAATACTAGAACTGATTAAAAAAAAAAGAGGAAATAAATTTGAGTGTTGTCATCTAAGACGGAATTTTGTAAGTTTTTGGGACTGATACAGAGGACTGAAATGAACTGGACCGAGACATAAAACGGACTTGAGTCTTCTGTTCTAAATAAGGACTGACAACACTCGTTTAAACGTACAAAAATGACATTCTTTGTTACAGGATTTGAATATTTTTAATGAGCGTAAAAGAACATTTAATTTAAAGCTATAAATCAGTGGGTTTCAAATGAGGTATGCTTAGTCCTTTGAGTACTTGGAATCACTCCAAGGGGTACTTGAGATTTTAAAAGAATAGTTTACAAGTTGTATATAACTCAGGGACGTCCACAGGGGTTGGGTTAAAAGGGTTGTAGCCCCCCAAAATTAAGAAATTTTTGTTTTTTTATTTAATATTTGATTTTTTTTCTTTCCAAAAACTTTCATATTTGAAATTTAATCTAATCTTCTGTGAATAACTATGGATAATTTAATTTTTTCTCCAAAAAATTTAATATTAAAAATTTTTCTCCAAAAAATTTAATATTAAAAATTTTTCTCCAAAAAATGATGGATGGATAAAAATTTAACTTTTGGGATCAGATGTAGATTTAAATGTTTTTCGAAAAAAAAAACTTCATTTTTTAATACACATGAAATTAAAAAAGTTAATAATTTTTTGTGACCTGCTATGGATTTTGAATTTCTTTTTTCCAAAAAAAAAAAAATAATTTTTTGTGAATAGTAAAATATTTAATTTTTGGATTTCTTTTGAGCTAAAAAATTCCAAAAACCAAGCCCACCTCCAAAATAGAATCCACCGGACACCCCTGTCACTGAAGCTAAAAACACTTTGTGCAGGTGAGGGGGTACTTGGGTTAAATAGATATTTTACAAGTGGTAGATCATTAAAAAAAATGTTGAGAGGCCCCGCTATAAAGAAACCCAAACTTACATCACTATTTTGGCTGGATTTATTTTTTCGCTTTTCTTTTAATTCCTGTTTAATTTTTTGAATCTCTTCATCGTTGTCCATATTGGGATCAATCCGTTTTTTTTATTTATTCAGGGCGAAGTGATTAGTTTGACACTTGTGTCTCGTATGATAGGTTAGTATAATATGAAGGATTACAGAGCTCCTATTAAATTTATAACTTTTACACACACACACACACAAAAACAAAACAAAAAGGGACTACGGAGAAGAGTAGGAGCTGTCATAAATGGTTTACTCAACTTTCTAATTCTGCAACATTACATACTTATTTTATTTAGAAGTCATTTGTTTCATAAGATAATGTGATATATAAATATCGTAGATATATTATTCAAATTCAAAGTGGATCTCGTAACTCTTAGGCTGAGAATGGAGTATTATGTCAAAAAAGTAACATGAATTGTTAAATAAAATACAAATTTCACATTTAATAATTACAATTTATTTTGTCACCTTCAAAAACATCTCCAATGGATGCAAACAACAATTGCTTACATGTTTTCCAGTCCTCGAAACATTTTTTAAAGACACTTTTAGGTATGAACTTTAGCTTCTTCACCGAATTTTGTTTTAAGGATTCATTAGACACAAAACGGATTCCAATTTAAGTTTGGGTAACAAAAAAAAAGTATCACGGAGCTAAATATGGTGGTTGATTGATGGTATTTATCGCGTGTTTGGCTTTGAATTCGCTCGCAATCGATGGTGCTGTAAAATTCTAATATAATTTTGTAGGTCAGGATGAAATTTTTAGGGGAAATTAGGGACAAAAATTATTTTTTTTGTGAATAAGTGTGGATTTTGAAAAAAAAAAAAAAAAATTAATATCATGTAAACCTGTAGAGGCCCCTTCACTAGTCTGGTTAAATTAATTTTACCACAAGTTCTTTTGTGGTAAGGTTAAGAAAAGTTACCCGACCTGTGTAATAGATCAAGTTTTATAAATCAGAAAAGTTTAATTTAAAGTTTTGTTTTTCGTAGTTGTGCATCTTCCTATCAGACGAATACCCTCCCTCGAGGTCCATACAAAAATTTCGATATTTCAATAACTGTTTTTTTTAATGTTCCTTTAATTGGTTAGATGGAGTTGCAGGGATTTAGTAGAAGTAAATATTATAGTATATCATAAACTCCATATTAGGGTTGATCCATTTGACCATTTTTCACATTTCACATTTCGAGTAGTTTGAACATGTCATAATAGTGAGAGATTACTTATATGAAGAAGAAAATTTATAATCCGTAACTCAAATATTTTTTTTGAGGAAATTGCCTTAAAGATTTATCATATCCACCCTTTCATCATCAAGGAAATAGCTCCATATAGAGTCCATATGACCTAGGAATTATCTTTGAAGTTCATGTAGATGTATTATATGACCTTTTCTAGGAATGGCTGAGACGCGAACCTACGTATATTGAATTCAAGGGAATAATTTCTACCGAGTGTGATGTCTATTGATCTCCGTTTTTTTTTTTTTCATATGTTTCACATCAATATCACAGCTCAATTATTATTGAAGAAAGATACTACAAATATACTGAATGTCGTACACACATAAAATAATTAAATTCCCTTAAAAAACAAAAACACTAGAAATGTTAAAATATTTCTTTCTACAATTCATAGATTCCAGGTGTCGTCGATCTCTAGAAACATTCCCAGAAAATTAATTAGTAAAAAATAATTGTTTAAATAAACAATATCATATCACACGAGTGACTAGTAAACACAGTCTTTATTTTTCCATGCTAACGACTTCTTTAAAATTAAAATTACCCACCTGGGCCACTCTTCTTGAGATATGGCAACCAAAGGATACCTTTTTCCCCACCATTGTCTGATACTTTGCCACTGCTTTGAACGCTATCCTCAAAGCCACATTTCGTGCTGCGTTGGTGCTCTCCCAATATTCTGGAGAATACCCTCTGCACGGACTTTCACCGCTTCCCCCTATTCTTTTGCTCTCCTTAAAGTCGTGCTCCAATGTCTGCATCTCATTACCGTGACAACAAAGGCTCCGCTCATCGTGAAGAGGAGGCTCATATACCCTTGTTTCGCTGACAGTCTAGGGTTCCATATTGTTTTTACATATTCTTTTGTTTTTTGTTTTCCCCATTTTTGTTTCTCTCTAAATAACTTTCCATGAAGAGGGGATTTTACAAAAAAAGATGCAACATTTAATTAGAGAAATACTATATTTTATTATTATGGATGAATAGTTGATGTTTGGGGATTTTGAAAAGGCCTCAAAAAATATGTGTTTTTCTCCCCCAAAATTAATCCGTTTCAAATTGGACAAATTGCATTGATTTAAAATTTTTGCATGACATCAAATTTAACGGCATCAATCTTAGCTCCCTAGCTTAATTATTCAAGGAGTTATTGGCGTTCAAAGAATTTTGAAAATTTTAAATAATGTAAATATATTGGGGAAAAAAACAACATTTTTTTAAAATTTATTGGAAACTGAAGCGATTTATTGATTTTCATAAACCGCAGAAACAAAAACTATGGATATAAATCGTAATTAATTTAATTTTATAGAATATTAGTTCAACTTATACTTTGTCGATATTTATTTTCGACGGCAAACGAAAGCTCTTCACTACATACTCCAACGGATGAGAGCAATAGACTGTATTTCCAAAGAAACCTTCGAATCTTACCTCTAGAATGAAACAATACCCATCACGCTACCCCTTTTACAGTATGCTTACCATTCATTACAAAAATAAGGAGTTATGACGCCGCACCTTGTATTATATGCAACGCATACAGAGTGGTTTTTTAAATCTGGAACAAATTTAAAAGTAAATATCGTGGCAACCCAGAAATCTATGTATATAAAAGTCTGCTCCTAAGAAATAAAACTGAATAAGAAAAAAACAACAAAATCTTTTAGATGTCCTCTGAATATGAACGCTATATGGCCATTATATTGAGCCTCCGTGCTGGGCACATGCATAAGGAAGCAAATAACTCCATCGTTTATTACGTTAGAGAGCTTAAACTGATGTTAACAGATCTGGTGTAATTCGAACCGGATTTATTCTAGAAAAATCAACATCTTTAAGGCCTTTATGTTTTGGGTAAAGGAAATGTGATCTCCTAGCTACACGGATCTGAACCCTTTGGACTATAATGACTGGGGTGTCTTGGAGAGAGAGTCTAATAAGACTGTTACATTCTCGAAGCTGTGTCCAATATGGACAAGGATTTTGTTCATCAAGACCTCTGCCAGATGCAGGGGAAGGTTGGAGACTGTGGTTGAAGCTAGAGGTGTTTGGTTTGAGTGGTGGACTTCACATGGACCTCATCATGTAAAAGAAAGTAATTGTGAATTTATTCATCATCCCCACTTGGTTTTTCGTAGACTTATTTGAGTGAATTGTAAGGCTTGTATTCAAATTTATAGGTGAGTTGAGATACCAAAGAGTTTTAGCTATAGTTTAGAACTTTTATTTTATTTATGATTCTTTTATTATGACGAGCCATTTTGGTAAAATTTTACGGTGCGAGGAGGGGGTTAATAAGAATATTTTGTTGATAGAAGTTGACGATAATTATTCACGGAAGAATATAAATCTACAATGAGTTTGGAGAAAAATTAAAAATTATTCTAGCTTGCTTTTTTTGTTTTTAGTTTTTTTAAGAATAAGTCTTTTCATTGAGAGGGAATTCAATTTTAGAAAAGTACTATTTTTAAGGTTAGGGGTAATTGATAAACACCTTGGTTCTTCATTAACATCAATCTAAATGTAAACTCCCTCCCCCGTTATTGGTACGTTATAATTTTTAAAATAGAGTGATAATTAAAATATATTAATTAAGAAAATTTTATATTTTTTTGTCTGCATAAATGACAACAAGTCCTTGGGTACCAAGGTGACTATACATATAAAAAGGTGAGGCTGCAAGGATATTTTGCGTTTTTGTTTTTTTCATTATCAAGAGAAGAAGGGGAATTTAATGACGTCACTGTTGATACACATAGCACTCTGTCTCCTATAACTGTAAATTTATCATTTTAAAATCCAGACTTAATTCAGGCAACACAAACTAAGTCAATTAATTAAATAAATATAATTAAAATTCATTTACATTTATAGTAGACAATGGTAAGTTTAGGACCGTGCCAAAAAGTATGAAAAGCAAAGATATTTAACTTATATTGATATTAATATCTGTAAAAGTAAATCCTTTCCAATACTTATTTCGATTGTTATGAAAGTTGACGATTTCCTTGCTTGAACCTTTATAGAATAATAAAATCAATTTGAAAACTAATTATTTAAAAAGAACAACATTAATTTGCATAGAGTATATATTAATACCTAATAATCTGTATGTAAGGTTACATAATATAAGAGTGCTGAATAAAAGAATAGCAATAAGTAAAAATTATAGAATTTTTTTTTATTTTTTACATCCATACTTGAATAATGATAATGGTTTGTAAATTAGATGATTATGGGGCCTTTCAAATTCGTTTGGGTTTTTGTCAATTGCGTCTTCATGGTTGAAATGAAAAGCTTTGAAATGTTTTTCCAGATTATGAAAAATTTAAAAAACTCAAAAGAGGGGATCGTAAGGCCGGCTCTCCTTTGAGACCCATTCAATCCAAGGGCTAGACTTTTCTTCATAAAATCCGAAGCCACATTTCTATTTCTCCTAGATTTGGATAGAGGTGGTCTTTAAATTTTTTAGCCCAAAAATCCTGCAATATAAGCCAGACCCTGATCTTAACAATCATTGGAAACTTGAGTGATTCTTTTATATCTGCTGCAATTACTTTTTCGGCTTCAAGAAGTCCAAAATCTTATAAATATTTCCTATAATTCGTTTACAAATTCATCATGCTCATTTTTTTTTTTTTTTTTTTGTATATTTGATGAATAGAAGTGACTAGTTATTGATTTTTTAACTATCCTCATCATTTCAGTCCTCTTCAACAGTTGGATTTCTTAAGACAAGTTCATGACTTTTTCCAATGAAATTACTTTTAATCTTTTGAGGGACTCCACTAGGGATGGATGAATATTGTTTCATATGATGGCATAAATGCGTGAGAATACTTTCTCCGTATAATCTTGATTTAGATGAGTGTTTAAAATGAATTTCATTCTATACTCCTAGATACTTTGAAATAATGATTTTGATAAAAGAATGGAGATAAAAATTCCCTTTTGAAATGGAAGCTGAAAAAAATTTTTTCTCCATCACTTTCATGGGCAAAACTAACCGCTCCATTTCGTTCAAAGCATGCATTTGTTCTTCCAAATGTATACCAAATCATTGGATGTAAAAGGCCTATATTCTTGCAGTGGTACATCACTAAAACAAAAAATACTTTGTGCTGGTAAAGGGATACTTGGTTTAAATAAAAATATTTTGCAAGTGGTACATCACACAATAAGGTTGAAAATCCCTTGTGTATATGATTAAAGCAAAATTTGAAAATAGGCTGATGACTAATTACTCTGTGCAATCCCGGATACTACCGCTAGTAATCAATAAATTAATTTATGTTTTGTTCTTATCAACCTATAGCTTTTTTGGAAATTTACGCTCACTGCAATTTAGACAATATTCACATCCAAAGTGTATTTTATAATTGTCCATTCAAAATTATATAACAAGTAGCTTATGTTAACCGTGGTATTATTTGTTAAGATAGATAATTAATATGTATGCATTTCAAAAGTTACATAATATTTTTTTACATTATTACTAAGGGGGGGGGGGAATGAGAGGATTTTTCTTAAGATTTTTTTTTGAGGGGGGAGGTTAAAATCTTAATAACCTACTTTTTTATGCAAGACATATTTTTTTTCAATGAAACACACACCCCGTGACAACAGGCCTGGTTTTGACATCCAAATTTTACATCCGACTTAATGTTCTTTGTTTTCAAACGTATAACCTTTTTTAATGTGTTTTATATATATACAAAATACACTTTTGAATCTTCCTCCTCCTCCATTTTTTTCTGCCTAGCAACAGTTTTGATCCTTCAATCTACTATTAAAAATTAGAAGGGAAGGGGAGATTGCATTAACCAGTTAACTCGTCTTGGATGAGCACTTCTGAGAATTCCATCTGTTCAATAATTTTTGAGGTAGTAACATGAAGGGAGATTGCATTAGCCAGTTAATTTGTCTTGGATTGCCGCAATTCAAATAAACACTTATTGCTGCAATTTAAATGAACACTTATAAGAATTTAATCTCTTCAATAAAGCAAAATAGTGATATTGTATATAAGTATTCTATTGAAGCATTGGAAATTATGTAGGATAATAAATTATTTGGGGTAAAGTAATTTTAAAGTTATTATGTAGTTGGTGCAATTATTAACTATTAAGCGACCTTTACTTTAGGCAAGTAAAAAGTAGGTTAGTTTATCTACATGGGGTTGAGGAGAAGGGTTTAATTTACAAAAACTATTATGATAAACTTTTTATTTGTGATAAAAAAAAAAAAAAATATAATATAGGAATCATAAATTAGGTTTAGCTACATACTGAGGGGATTGTTACCTTTTGCTATCTGTTGATTGTTTACTGTTATTTGGTATCTTTGCAATTTGTTGGATTGTATTCAAAGCACGTGTAACTGTGGGAGTAACAATACCTGTTTAGGAGTAATTTTGACGAACATAACTTTTTTGTTATCAAACCAAGGAGGCTACAAAAAAAATCCTTCTTGGGTTTTTAATTATTGTTTTGGAATAAATTAGGTACATTCGATTCAAATAAACAAACATAAGTTATGAATAACATTATCTATTTTAAATTATTTAACCGCGAGCATTTTGTCTCCAAATGCGTACCCCCTCCCCATTTGTCCGGGGAACGGACAGGCTCATATTTCTATGAAACTATTACATATTGGATTTAAGTTAACTTTTTTTATTCGGAATATCCCTTCACTACCCTAATAAAATTGCCTCGTGAATTATTGCGTTTGCCATATCTCATAGGTCAATATTAATGTTTTTCTCTGGAAGAAAGATGGATTTTAAAATATTATCTTTAGCATTAAACCATTAGATGGAATGACTTAACAAAATATTCATTATCATTTGTGTATATGGGTTCCTTTACTATATATATATATATATTATACAAGGATGGATCAATCCTTCCTTTTTTTTAAAGGTCCATTCATTCGTCATCATCACAAATCTCCGCCTATTCATTTATTTGATGATTATAATTACCTTTTTTAAACAACCTAAGTCAAAATTTGTTATTTCGTGATATATATATATACAGTAAAGATAAAGAGGGTAACTCCAAGTAGCATGAGACTAGCCAAAGCTGTCCAAATCCACTCTAACCACTACTCTCCATCAATTAGCCCTCCGACATAAGGGTATTCGACAAAAACAGTACTTAACATAACCCCCAATAGATTCCAAAATTAACCCAAGACAAATAAACTCCTCTATTACTGGAGAAGAAGCGCCTTGGAACCTGAATTGTGTCCAAGTTGTGACCAAGAGACTTTATAACACCTAACTTGCTTTTATCTAATTACATCAACATCAGCTACTTCAAACCCAAAAGGATGCTTATTTCCAAAATGACCTAAAACTATCCGTAGGTAGCAAACACCTAAGAAAGTGTACGTGTAAACCATTGAACCCCGTTAATAAAAAAAAGGTTGAAGAGTAATCTTAAAATAATAACACCACAACAATATAAAATTCTATAATTTAACCTTAATAAAACCCTAAATAGACCAAATTTGTACATAAAAACCCAGCCTAGGAAGAAAACCCCCTAAAGATAAAAAAGGTACAAACCTCCCTCCATGGTAAATTAAACAAGTTTTAAATGAGAGAATTGACTAGTAATTAAAAGCTATTCAAAATTGCCGCCCTTTGTCTTTATGACCATGGTCAAAGGATTTGTACCCACTTTGCAGGTGACTCACAAGTTATCTAAAGATGACTTGATATAGAACAAAAGGTGGCCTTCATGGTCCTGGTAATCTTATGGACCATCTCCTCAGTATGGGGCGTTATTTGTTTTCATTATTGTGGTGCCTTAGTCCCAACAATGATCAAAACGTTACATGAATAGGTTTATTTTAAATATATACAATTTTTTTTTTGGGGGTGGGGGCTTTGGAAACTTTTAGACGGTGCTCAAACCTCCCTCCCCAATGAGGCCAGTGACGCCACTGCTCTCAACCTTATCTTACAAGAGAAAAATCATGATAATTCCCATCTGCATAAGAGAGAGGCCAATTATTACCGTCCCAAAAAGTATTTATAGTCAATCTGATAACTATTGTTGTAAAAAAAAAGATCTTATAATAGCACATTATCCAGATTTGACCAACTCAGACTAGAATAGTCATGTAAAACAATCGTGTAATTAGTGTCTAAAGGAATTAAAAAAACATTCTTAATTTAAACTATTATTGTTGGGTTAACATAACATAAATAAATAAACTTTTCATTCCTTAAGACATTTATTACAAGATTGCTTCATTTCAATTCCCATTTTCATTTCATGACTATTCTAGACTGAGTTGATAAAAAAAAAAGAGTATAAAAAATATAATGTTATTGATCCATGATAAGGCTCTTTATGAAATCGATCTTTGGCCTTTAAATGTACAATATATGAATGTGGACTAAGTATGTGAATGAGATCTACACGTACATGATTTCTGCCATAATGTATTTAGAAGTATGTTTTTGGCAATTATCCAAGTTCTACCGGGTATTTGATATTCAAATTCAGTTTTATGACTTTGTATAAATGTTGTGTTTTGTTAGTTTGCAAGCCAAAATGGTTTTGCATCTCATAATTGTTATTTTATGTATTACTTGGAACAATATAAATGTCAGGCATTTGCTGAAACTTATAATAATCATAATTAATAATAAATAATATAGAGGGGGGATTTTAAATACGTAACGAGTTTATACCTCAATATCTTGTCAGCCCTGAGATCTAGAGGGTAGGACAGCAAAACGTGGACTGGTTAATTAATGTTCATTTTCTCATTACTATGAAAAGCTGAGTAATTATTCTTTTTCTGTTTACACCGTCCTTTTTACATACACAAACTATATTAATCATTTAGTCATTTCATCATCATGAAACAGCAACATGTAAAAAGGCAGTGTATCTCAGATCTCCTAGAAGCTGGAGTTGATGTGTTCTAGGAGCCTGGTTTTTAAGGGTGTCAAGATGAAAAAAAATGGAGAAGACCTCTCCATGATGTCAAAATGTGGAGGGCATAATTTAAAAAGGGATACAAAGTTCTTCTAAAGCAACATGGGATTAGTTTCTTTCACAAGAACACCACGCACCCCTCTGACAGAGGATATGAAAGCCAGGAGACTAAAGAGATGCAAGGAAATCTTGACATGGACAAATTAGATATTAATTTTGATATTAAACGATTTCGATATATTTTTGGAGGATTGATTGGAAAACTTGTACCTTGAAGCTTAAAAGGGTAATTATAAAACCATACCTGTGGTATTTGAAGCTTAAGGGATCATTATAAAACCAGACACAGTGGTATTTGAAAGTTGAAGGACTCATTGTAACACCACGCACATTTAATAGGGTTTCCTAGGGTATATCGAAAAAATAAACTAACGCGTTCATTAAGGGTTCATTTCAATAACTCATCCAATCGATCAGACTTCTTTGAGTGTATTATAAAAAGGGACTGTGGTGTGGTATTTGAAGCTTAAAGGGTTCATTATAAAACCATACACGTAGGCTTTGAAGGATAAAAGACTCATTGTAACACCACACAGTTTCAGTCAGACTTCTTTGAGTATATTAGCAGAAGGGATTGTAGTATGGTAGTTGAAGCTCTAAGGGATCATTATAAAACCATACGTGGGAGCTTTGAAGCTTAAAGAGCTCATTGTGTACCAATATATTTATTTTAATTATATCGAGAGTTATGTTAAACACACACGAATTAATATAACTTATTGAACAACATTTTGAAAGTAATCTATCTATTCAATTCAAATAACGTCAATAATTAATAAACTGCCGAAATCTCTTGAAAGTCCGGAACCTTGGGATATATTTCAAGCAAATAAAACGAATAAAATAAATTCGTCCGAGGAAGAAATAACCGTTGAAATAGAAATTAAAACTATTCGTCCATTATGGAAAAAAGGGATTGAAAAAGGTAATCCTCAAATGGATGATGAAAAAATAGAAATTAAAGTCAATTCAGAAATGGCCGTCGTCAAAGATAAACTATGGCACAGGTGGGCATTGAGCAAATATTTAAATCAGAGTCTTTAAGAGCAACACAGTTGTTGCATCAAACCGAAAGAACGTTAAGAAATCTAGAAATTAGAGATAAAACTGATTTAAGTGCGGAACTAGAGGATAGACTCGCGAAACAAACTTCTTACAAACCGGAAAAAGAATCGACGTAAGAGAATTGAAACATATTTTCTTAAAGTAACCACCAACCGGTTTAAACCTAATGAAGATCCCATTCCGGAAAAGTATTTTCAAATAATACAAGAGTTTGACACTCTTCATGCGAGTTTAGAGATGGAACTCCGTTCCAGACCTGCAGTGGAGAAAAAAGTCGCTCACAAATAACAAAAAGATCTGGAGAATAAATCTATGACGTCCCTTCCATAGAAAAAGAACATTAAACAATTTAATGTAGGGAGCCTTATTGAAAAATTCAAGGGTGAACCTGAGGACGAGAGTGTCTGCTTTAAATTTGCTAATTAGAAAACATCTTGGGATTCTTTTGGCAAAGATATGAGATATATGTCAGGATACAATGACTCTATCTTTTTCTAAAAATTAAAAGACTGTCTTGATGATCCAGCTTAATCGTTAGTTTCCCTCATTTCAGCGTCATCCGAATTTGCGTATGAGGAAACAATGCAACAAATTTTCTGAGGCTAATAAAGATCTAATTAAGTTACCTCAAAAAAGCAATGGATGGCAAACAAGATGAAGTTACCGGGGCGGAAGCTATGCTAATTTCAGGCGTGGTCTGAAGGACGTTTTCGAAAAACAAAATGTAAATATGTTTGAATTTGCAATAATACATTCTTTCTACAAGGCCTTCACTCCAACGATGAGGGCAGATTGGAATGACAATAAGTGAAAAGTAAAGCAAGACTATCTGCTTGAATTTGAAGAATCGAAAAACTCTGACAACTCCATTCTGGTATGGCGGAAAACTTGGCTACATATAATACGTGGCTGAAATAATATAAAATTAGAATTTCATGGTCATCTCGAAAATATACCATATTTGTAACATTATCTACACTCAAGCAATAGATCGCTCTTATATCAAAGTTTAATGAGTCTAAAGAAATCTGTAGAAACAACAATATTTGTTGCAAATGTCTCAAGACATAATAAACTGAACACTGCTGCAAAAGTTATATGAATATAGGTGTAAAAAATATGAAATATAAAAGCATACAATCCGTACGGGCACATGTAAAAATAACTTTAACTTGGGGTTACCTTGCAAAACTTTGCCAGATTAGGTATCCTACTCCAGTTGGTCCTGAAGGTGTTCCAAGGATGGTACATTGTTCAGCCAGCCCCGAAATTAGAATTCATTAAGAAACTGGAGAGACTGGAGACGGAATGTCCTTGAAAAGGTGGACTATTGTCTAAACCAATTGAATTTTAAACCACACCCACGATATAATGAGCTAACTTGATGGATTATAGGGTGATAGTGTGTGCGTAGGGTACAGTGCCCAGTGGCAAACTGAACCAAGGAGTTTAGTTTTCCTTTTGAAAAATCCAAGAGATGCTTCCACCTCCCAAGTCTAACTCTTGGAAGCATCGCAGGGCTTTGACAGCAATAGTCAAGGTTCGACCAAAGTATCTTCCATTTGTTCTGGGAAGAGATGACTGAGAGATACCAACAATTCAGGTAGGAGGAGGTGGATCCACAGCTCCAGCTGTGGCTACCATATCCGCCACCTCATGCCCAGTGACATCACTGTGACCTCTTAGAATACCCAGCAGAAGGAGATAAGTTGTTTGGGATTTATAACTAGGTGTAAGTCCTTTTTGGACTCGCATTAAGTATTGAGGATCCACAAAAGAGTAATTCCTTTCTAGTTACAGAGTGGGATTTGTGTTTATTTCCTTCCCATCATGGTTGATTGCAGCTGATCTAATGAATAGTGATGTCCAAATTATGTGAATAATATTTTTTGGTATTTTTTGGTTTTATTTACAATTTCTTGAATTTATTTGCATTTTTAGGTAGAAAATGTGTATTAGTACAATTGTTCCATAGTAACAGACATTCTTTAAGTTTTCCCCTCCAAACACGAGTCTCTTAGGGCCCCAATCCCCGTTTATCATATCAATTTCCCGCCAAAGCTATTGAGGTTTTTAAAATTCATTTTTCCTATATAAATATTAAGTGCGTCGTCTATTTAGCTTTTCATTAATTATCGATATATAACTCGACTGGGAAACACTTAGCTTTTATACCATGTTTCATTAAATATTATAAGCAATTGTATGCATTAATTGGACATCCCTACTAATAAAATATCAAGACTGCTCTCTTGCCTAAACTCAAACTATTAGGGTGATTACGTTCAATTAGAGCAGTTTCTTTCTTTTAGCATACCGACATGTCATATTTTTTGACAACTATAAATGTGAAATGTGAAAGCTCGTAACCCAAGGTATAACTCTAAAGAGTCAGAAATGTCATAAGAAATGAACACCTCATGTTATAATGTAATAATAACCTCTTCAAAACAAAATGTTCGGTATTGTACTTAGATATAGGTACATACTACTATGAAGTCCTAGGCATTTTGCGTTCTTTCTGAGTCGGGTTTTATTATAGTTGCTTGACATTCCCATGCTTTCTTCTCTGCATACAAATACGTTGGTATTTCTCAAACATATTTTGCACCATATTTATGAACCTAAAAATACATAATACATTTTATTTATAGCAAAGTTGACGGGATTGATTCATGACTTACTATGTCGAAGCACGTCATTTACTTTGGTTTTTTATTATTGCTATATTGAGTGGGTGGGGGAGAGTAAGGGAGGGACAAGACAAGTCTTGAAGCTCAATTTCAATTTTCTTTCTATGTATGTTAGTAAAAAAATACATTAGGCTGTACCGTTTTTGAGTTAATATATTAAGTCAGGTCATTTTTGATGTGGTAGAGTGGTTGGTTTGTGTTGGGACCATGATCCAGTCACGTCTCACTAGTCTGTCCTTAAAAAAGGTAAAATCGATCCTTTGAAACGTCAATGAAGGTTTTTTTTTTTTCCTTTTTAAAATTATATTGTTTTGTAATAGAATCAATTATGTAACTAAGTAGCTCTATAATACATATTATCATGAAAAAAATTATATTTTTGCAGGATATGTGCAAAAACTACATAAATATCTCATAAATCTTATTTGGCTTAATAAACCGTTGGCATTTTTAAAGGATATTTAAAGGGCCAAGGGTGTTAACGACGTGGCTTAAAGACTTATACTCCTAAGGACCGGTCCCAACTGGACTGGACCGACACGACACTCGAGTAGTTGTAAAGTATTCCAATAATCTGTTTAAAATTGTATTGTCAACAGTGTTCCTAACAACTTAGAAGCTAAGATATGCTCAATGATTTGCACTTTCCCCGTTTTAAGAAAGACCAGGGAGATTGTTCGGAGTTATGTATTAGGGATCGATAAATAGGGAAAAAGAACAGCAAACTTTTCTTTAATAGTATAGATAGTTAGTGATGAAAATCGTGGGTATTTTGGACATGTTGAAAAAAAAAATAAACTGAAAATTAACAAGGACACCCCACCCCTACAATTTGAAGATTGTCTTGCAGGCGGACAGCTAAGCTCTCATGACATTTCAATAGATCTGCTGTGACGATGGAGGAGGTGAATAAACAAGGCATAGACTAACCTTAGTACCCTGTCAATCCTCAATTCTATTTTGAGTCCAAATAGGACTTACAATCATAAATCTGCAACAGATCCTCAGAATCTATTTGTCTTTTTTGTACTCACACGAATGCTTATTCAGGTTTTAAAAATAATTGAATGTAGTATGTAGAGAAGGAACTTCACTACTCAAGAGTTAAATAACAATGACAGGAGCTGAGGAAAAGAAAACTCATTCATCAGATTACCAACTCCCAAAAAAAATCGGACCATCGAAAAATACACAAGATTTACATCAACATATATATGTACTCATTTTGTTTTAATAAGACGCGTAGAGCTTTAGCTACAAGTACACTTTTTATTTAATAAATCAATTAGTCACGCAGTTTTAAGATATAATCTGCTTCCAAAAAAAGTGAGATTTGGACAGACTTACACACTTTGCTTGTTTTTTAAAATATAGATCATATTTCTCCTTTTTGTTCAACAGCTATCACTTCAATTGGGATTAAATTTTGTTATGCTATGATGGTTAAATAGAGAAATGATTCAACACATCTTAGACCTCTTAAATGATTAAAAACAAGGATAATTACTCATTAATTAATTATACTATTTCCACCCAAAAATACCATTCTTCCTTGGATTTCAAATTGCTTTTTAATGCAATATACGGCCTTCCTGTTAATTCTGAGGTCATTTGTAATCTTGGTGGGGAATTTCCAACACAGAAATTATTTTGGCTTCGTTTTTTTGAAGATACAACGAATATTACTAAATAAAAAGAATAGTAAATGATTATTAGTATATAACGCAACCTCGAGCTCTGAGCATTTCTTTAAGTGTAGCCTTAAATATGACGCATGGGATACGTGTAAATATGAAAAAAGATTACAAATTGGTCCTTCTAGAGCCTTGTAACTCTGCCAAAGTTAGTTTTTTTTTATTGTTCCCAGTAGAAAAGCTCCATATGCAGAGGGGAAATGTTAACCAGAAAACAAGACAGTCTATTGTACATACAAAACCAAATAAGAAACTTTACCTAGTACTCAAAGCCACGGCTATAAATAAATAGCATATAATATTTATTTATATGTATGTATTTAAAGCAAATGAAGGGAGTCTAATCAATACTGTAGGTACTTAGTTATTGACTAATATGTAGGACCATAGAGAGAAAGAACAATCTAGAGGTGAAAGGGATTTTTACTTGATCGCTTGACTTAGTTAGGCAATTGGAGAGTAAGTATTCTGACCTTGAGAGGTAAATGCAGCTGATGTGCTGATTTTACTTCTAAATACCGGGTAGTGTAAGTCTTGCAACACCTCTTTAACTGTATTTTTTTCTGTAATGCTATACAAAAGGAATTGGTGTTCCAAAGGGCATTGAGGACCTCTCCAGCTTCTATTTAAATTCTTAATTTATCATATATTTTATAATAATTTATTAGTTTCCGACACATTATGAAAATAATGACAAAGGTTTCAGAAAATATTTTTTATACGTTTTTATTAATAATTGATGGACATCAAAATAAAAGGGAAGTGAACGATTCTGAGTCCAGTAAGTGTAATTGTTTCAATTAACCAATTTTTGCCTTCAACAGTCAGTTAAACAGACATTATAATCAATAAAAGTCAAAGCCCATTTATAGTCAATGTTACTTACTTATGATCATTTCCTTCAAAATTCTTCGATCATTATTTTGTAGGGAGTGAGATTTTCTACCAGAGAGGTCTGCTCATGGCAACATACAAAAACTGTGTCAAGAAAATATGGC
The DNA here is from genome assembly GCF_016086655.4 of Lepeophtheirus salmonis. Lineage (NCBI taxonomy): Eukaryota > Metazoa > Arthropoda > Copepoda > Siphonostomatoida > Caligidae > Lepeophtheirus > Lepeophtheirus salmonis. The sequence goes on from NC_092584.1 coordinate 22,505,669, forward strand.
AATGGAAAAAATGGTAGCAGAAAAAAAAGGAAAAGGGTGGAAGTGGAAGGAATGGCAAGATTCTTTTAAACGGATATAGTACCTATCACCAATATAATATGTATATATTAAGATAAAAGAAAAATAAACAAACATGAGGGCGATTCCAATAGAAAAAGTGCTACTTACTTCATTTTTACGCTATGAGAACGATTACAATTGACTTATAGGCTCTTTGAATGAATTGATATGTGTATTTTTCTAGTATGACATTTGAATATGTAACTACGTATTTAATAAATAATAATGGTCTTTAGTGATATTTATCAAAGAATATGAATATTAGAACTCTATAAATTCATTCATTTCAATTTAGAATGAGAATTCGTCTCCAACATGTAAAACAAATATTAATATAAATTCCTTTGTCAATGTTTAATTCCATCAATTAATTTATTTATTAAATAAATGTCAATTATATATTATTAAATATATATATAATTTACATTTTATTTTACATATAAATGTATTAATGCGAGATATTCAAATGTCATTGTATCATACCTAGTTGAAAAAGGCACATAAAAATTCATTGAGTCACTTATTATGGTTCTCATAAGGTGGCTTGATATGTACATTAGAAGTATGAATTAAGAGTTTTAGATAAACAACTTTGAGAATTGAAGTCCTTTAGATAATTATATAATATAATATACACCGGCCCACAGGCCGTATAGGCGAAGTACTGGACCCTGAGGTAAGTTGAATTTATCCACTGCTGCTTCCTTGACCCTTTTTATATCCGAAAATACACACCAGCTCACAGGTTGCACAGATGAAATGCTGGGCCCCAAGGCAGTTTAAACTCCACCACCACCACCGCGTTTATAAACACCAAGGAAGCCTTCTAACATGATATAATATACGCTGGTAAATCCCCTTGATTGTGTGTGAATTTCTAATCGGATTTTTTTTTCTAATCGCTCACAAGTGTGATTATAAGTAGTGGTGTGGAAGGTCATGCATAAAAATGGAGCTAGATATGCTAATTAAAAACTCAAAAATTCAAATCAAAATACGGAAAAGTGACAAAATGCAAATTCATCCTATAAAATAGGATGAATTCAGGTAAAAAAAAATACATACATAATTAAAACTTCTCTTTCAAGCAGTTCTTTGTCCCATTGAATTATCATATGGGGATGTTAGGCATCGCCTTCTTAGAGTACTTCTCCAAGAAGATATTGGCAAGGGGGATATAAGCAGAGACCAAGGCTTACACTGTATCAGGATTGAAGACGCCATCGCTGTTATCGTTGGAGGGGATGAGGTTGAGCATCTTCTATGTAGCCCTTGTTGTTTAAATATACATTCTTTTAGGGTATCATGCACCGTCTAGGACACACTTCCCTTTTGCTTTAGCTATAAAGTTGTAAAGCTTGCATAGGAAATACTTTGTTTCAGGCTCATAAGGGCAAATCTTGGTGACAGGGAGCTTCTTAATTAGCTCAGAGGGGTTCACTATCTTAGGCATGGTCGATTTAAAATGATGCTCTTTCCCTTTTAAGGAGTTTAAATATATTGAAAATAAATTATACTGGATGTACGTTTATATTTATAGAGAAAACACGGATTGTAAGAAATCTAAATAGCTTTGGTGGCGGGAGTATGGATGTAATAGAAAATCAAGGTTAGACAGTCATGTAATCGGCCTTGCTAGAATTTTCAGTTTGATATATCGTTCTAACTGCTCGTCAAGACAGATAAATTTTGATAATTTCACATACCAATCATATTCTATAAAGACAATATTAAAAAGCGTGGTGGAGATCATCATTAGTCGAACACTCGTTATGGTATAACCTTGTATTTCTATTAACCTTGCTTGTTCCTAAATAGATCATGGCACAAATGGATTCATCCTTTCCTCTTCCTTCGCACTTAATTCTCCCTTTACTCTAATAACTAGCCTTTTTTTTCAAAAAATGGCGGGAAAAATTAAAATAAGACCTCAAAATGCAAATAAATCTTATTTGCATAATTTGAACATCACTAAATATAAATAAAAGTATTTTTTTAACTCCAAGTAGAATCGGTGTAACTATTTCCCAATTCCTTGCTAAATACTGAGTATTATGCGTGTTTATTTCCTTCTTCGCTCTCTCATAGTTGATACTCAAACGCTAACGTATGATAGCTAAGCTGCTTTTGATTGTCAGGCTTAGAACGTTAATTTATAGTTTCTTTTTTAATATCCAGATGTCATATTTTTTACAACTGTCCTAGGCTTTAAGAAAATTTATTTGGGCGACATTATGTTCAGTGAGAGTTCTTGACATATGGATTTTTCGAGGGGATCTCTTTAGTCGAGTTTTTTTTATTATAGGGTTGTTTTGAACTTTTAACTTCTTATTTGTGATTATCTCATTGGTTCATTCTCTATGGACTACAGGTGAGATACAATTCAGCTTTTTAATTTATGTATGTAATATTTCATGGATCCCCTCATGATGCATAGAACAACTGTAGCAGGGGTGTGATCCATAAAACTTAATATTAAATAACCATGTTGTAAAGTCTCGTAATTTCCTTTATATACTTTTTGAAGGAAATTTAAAGTATTAGATAGTTCTATTCTATTTTTAAACAACTAATGTCTATTATTTTTTTATTTTTTCAAGCAAAAAACTTTTTAGTGATTAGAATAATAAAGGTTTATTAGCATAAACACGCGTGTCTGTAAAATGCGGCATTTTCTTCTAAAGGTTCGCAATATTTCTATAGAAAAAAAATATTATAAATAGTCGAGTACTACTCAAACTCGAAAAAAGCTTGACAATTTTCTGAAGATTACTACCCCGAAATACTATTTCAAAAACCCGATAAAACTCATATTTCAAATGATCAAAAATAAAGATAGGACAGATCTAATATGAAATTCAGCACTCACATTTACAATATTGTAAGAAAAGAAAACAGAGCGCTTGGATTTATTAAAAAGAGGTTTTAAAACCAGAAATATGAAGCTGATGAAGAAGCTTTATGAATCATATGTTATGCCTATTTTAAACTAGGCTTCTCAGTTGTGGAATCCAACGTATAGAAAGGAAATCAGAGCTCTTGGAAATGTACAGAAACACTTTATTAAGATGGTATGCGGCGATATATCCTATGAATTTGGTTTACATCTAGTCGGGCTGTTGAAAAGAGGAGGAAACTTCAGGATGTGGTTATGATGTTTAAAGGTATTAATGGACTGACTCATTGTAATATCAAGCCCAAAGTATGGTAAGGTGTACAACACTAGGTTGTCGTCCGATTTTTACTTAGTTCAGCCATCGGCAAATATTAATTACCTCCAACATAGCTTTTTTAATCGAACTATACGGATATGGAACAGCCTCCCCGAATAAATGGGAAGAACGTCTTCACTTTGTGGTTTTAAGAGATTTTTAAAAAATAATCCACATCTACTTTAATTCAACACCACATTATATCATTTCATTTTACCATATTATTTTATTAGATTTTATCATATTGTTTTATTAGATTTTATCAGTAGTTGACAATATTGGACTTTTTTTTAGCCACTAGTCGAAAACAAGCAAATAATTTTTTAAAAATCTACATTTCATCAGATCTTGGTTGTTGGAGATCACCTCAGATTTTGTATTGCATGAAGATATGTTTGTGTGTATCTCAGAAATATTCAATACAGGGGATGAGGTCGTGTGAGCTTGGAGCCCCAACACCGGGTGCAACAAAGTTTTTTTAAGGTGTGACATATACCAGAGTCTTGTTCCCAGAAAAATGGCCTCCAAGAGGCAACTTCTTCAATCCAGACATTAATATTATCTTTGAGGACGTTGATATACTCATTGGCAGATACCTTGAAGCCATTTGGGGGGGGGGGGATGTAGTAGATGTGGGTGTCTAATCTCATCTTGTGATCAGCACATTATGCTGTTGATTCATAATCACATCCAGACTCTTCTATTTCCTTCCCAACTCTCCAAACAAAACACCTGCAGAGGTAAGATGTTTACAATCTCAACATCGTATCATCCAGCGGTGGAACGTATTCTGCCTTTTTTCCAGGATTGTGGAAGGAATACGTTATTCATGGATGTTATGTCTTTTAACCCATCTATATCGTCACCAAAACATAAAACAACGTCCTACTTGGTATAACCTGCAGCTTAGTTGCAAGCTGCATACAAATTTTTTAATTATTATCTTTATGCAATTTACTATTCTCTAAAACAACCTACTTGGTTTAACTAATAATAATTGACTGCCTTATTCTGGTGGTAGTCAAACTAACTCAATTGGTGAACTGATGTAAATTTGATCAATTCAAACTGACTTTACTCAATACTACAAAACTTGAACTCGATTCAACTCAAAATTCAATTACTCAAACTTAATAGTTATAACTCGAATCTAACACTAATTATTCACTCCTATTCAGATAATATTTTATAAAAAACTAAAATAACAAATTCAAATGCATTTTATTATTAATAAAAATGTCAAACGTGGAAATGGCATTCAAGAAGAGAAACAAATGCAGGATGCCAAAAAACATGATTCGTTTTAATTAAATGTTTATATGTCAAAAAAAAAAAAAATGACAATTAATTTTCATTGACGTCACAGATTGTATAATATGTAAATTGAAATTTGGAGTTATTATAGCAGGTTTAGTTAGGACAATCAATAACGTCATTGGGACTCCATATACCCAGAGGTCCACTAAAATCTGAAAACTTTGAATTTTAAACTTCAACAAGATGTAATTTATTAATGAACAATGGAATTTCAACAAAATTAATACAATACATAGATGGGTGTCTGAGCTTTTTTAATAATTAAGTATGCCCCATTAGCGGCAATAATGGCTTGCAGGCGGGCATGGAAGGCCTGGTACACGCTGCAAATGTAGTCCTTAGTCATTGCGTCCCACTGCTTTGAGGGCCACGGTGTATTGTATACAGACATTGTAGGCCTTTCCCTCGACATGTACCTAAAAGGTGTAGTCGAAGGAGCTGTCATCAGGGCTAGAGGGGGCAAATTGTCAAAAAAAGAGTTCAAAAGACTCATTCGCCAGATTCTTGCAACCTATTAGATGGGTTTCCTTCATTGTTGGTGTCTTAAGTGGACTCTCCACCCAAAAAAAAAGTCTAATTCCACCCACATTTTTGATCGATCTTTGAAGATTCTAGTATGAATCCCCGATATATCTTGCATGGGTCCTCATGGACTTGACCAGATAGGCCTGGGATATTTTATTTAACTCCTCTGAGTTCAGTTTGGCCTTTTTGACAGAGCCCTTCTTCCTCTTTAACGTTTCAGACTTACTGACGGCGTAAACATTGGTCTTGAAGACGCTCAAATGTTTGGATTACGAGAATATAACTTCATCGAACACATTCAAGTGTAATTTTCCAGCTGTAGAGCTCAAATTTGCTTTGTTTCGTAACTAACTTTTATTCTTTATTTAAAATTGAAATTAATTTCAATCACTCAACATTCATTAATGATTGAATTAGTAAGTGTGCAGATTTCAATGGTAGTAGGAATTTCTGTGGTGGAATATAACGATGGACAACAATTTAAAAACTTAAACAAAGTGTTAAAATATAATGAATCTATTTAACAAACAAATTCAAAGTTTTTTCCTTTCTTTTTAAAGAAGTTTCCATCATTTTTATGAGCTTTGTAATTAATAAAATGAGTCGTAGTATATAAGACTAAAAAATGTAAAATCTCTAAATTTAATGATTATAATTAGATATGGAATCAAAGATAACGAGGAAACATTACATATATTACTTTTGGGATTTGGGAATTCATTTTATAATTTGCTAAATTATTTGAACGCAAATCACTCCAAAGATAATTAGACTAGAGGCATACCATTACTACCATCTAATCTGATGTCATGCAAGAATTCTTTATTGGTGCACTTTGTTTGATAATTAGAACTGGTTATAATGGGACAGATCACCTATCTGATATGATTTTCAAAACTGTGTAAAATTAAACTTTAAAGGTGTTTTATTATTTTGAAACAAGAATACTATATTTCTGATTTATACAACTTGTTATTTATCCTTCTGGAAAAAGGAAATTATGTTGCGGCATCCCGACATTTTAAAATGTCAGGGGTTTTCAGTTAAATCTCTGCCATAACTCTCCCGCAGACGTATAAAACAATAAAATTTGGTGAATCCTGATTGTATGCCCATAAGCATTCCTATAAATTTAAGATATCCACAGATTTTCCATTGATAACTCTCATATTTAATTGTTTTTAAAAGTATTTTCAAATGTCTCTTTTAAATAGACCGAATGAACAATGGGAATGGGTGTTATTTTATTACCATTATGCAGAAGGATAATATATTTTATATTATAGCCTTTTTATACATATGTATAATTTGATTATTTAATATTGCTTTCAAAATGACCAACTTGCTGATGATGATGTAACTTAAAATAATCTATAATTAACTTACTAAATTTCATGAAGTAAAATAAATTGGATAAGAAGAGACACAATGCGGCATGAGCGTTGTTTACGGATATTCGTTTGTGAACAAAGTGCCAGAGAGTGGCGCCATCTTGTGGCAACCCCATGAAACTCCCTAAATCATAATATTATTTAATAAAAAATAACATTCGTATGTTACACACATGGAGGGGTCTGTGAAAATTATTCTGAGCATGGAGAATTCTTGTAAGGAACAGACTCTCACAGCACCATGCAGATAATACAGAGTGCTCCATAAAAATATGAACACTTTGAATTTTAAACTTCAATAAAATATAATTTATTTATAAGCCATGGAATTTCAACAAAATCTATACTTTAAATAGATGTATGTCTGAGCTCTCTTTATGATTATTGATGACCCATTAGTGGTTATAACGGCTTCCAGGCGGCTGCAGAAAACCTGACACCCACTGCAGATGTAGTCCTTAGTCATGACATTCTAGTGCTGGCTGGCAGTGGCTTTAAGGGTCTTGGTGTTTGGATTAAGGACACTGTAGTTCTTCCCGGAGGAGAGATGGTTTTTTTCATACTTAGTGTCAAAAGTGGACTCTCCTCTCTCACAAGTATTTTTTCACCCACCTTTTGATAGCTCTCTAGACTGTCTGGTGTGAAACTCGGAGATACTTTGTATGGACACTTATGAAATTAAGAGGAACTCACAGTGCAGTTTTAACACCTCCAGGTGCAGTTTGGTAATTTTATCAGAACCCTTCTTCCTCTCCAACATTTCGGACTTGCTGACGGCGTAGACGGTGGTCCTGGGAACGCCCAACTTTTAGGAGTGTACGAATGGAAATTCGTCCATCAGGCTCAAGTGACACTTTCTCCAATAGCAAAGAAAACTAGAGAGCTCCGATTTGATTAGTTTTATAACTAATTGTTATAATTTAATATATTGAAATATGAAGTAATTTCTGTAACTCATCCTCCAATAATGATTGAATTAGTAAGTGTTCATATTTCAATGGAACACCCTGTATATATATTTTTTGAGTTTGTTTATGCCTATTGCCACTAGTCAATAGGCATAATATGTATTTTAAGATTAATCTATAAGAAAAAAAACAACAACATAACTGCAGATTCTCATGGCACATTTGTTTCCTCTAATAATTAGGGCATGGCTTATAACTTATGAGTGTTTTGTTAATTTGTTTATGCCTTATTAGATTGTTAAAGCTTAAATGGATCATGATTCATGATGCAGTAGTTGCACTTTTAGCAATTGGATAATTACTAGTGTTGAGACTCGGTCCAGCACCAAATATTTTTTCGGTTCGGTCTTAAGTGATTTTTTCAATAGCGATTTGGGCCGATTTTTGAGTCCAGACTGCGGTCTAAGATTGTGGACCAATTTATTTTCGGTTTCACTTTATGGACCGATTTTTTTCAGTCTCATATATTATGAGAGACCGAATTTACTTTTTTACTAGATCAATCACCACTGATTTTTCAACAAAATCTCAAAAGTGCACAATATATATATACCATTTCTAAGGCTTAAGACCACCATTAATTCATTAAGACCGGAAGAAGTGGACTTCCATGTTCTCCAAGAGTTAGGACCCAAGAAACATAGAGAGAATCGAAAGAAGATACTTCTAGCTAGCTTGATCATCCAGTTCAAGAGATGTTCAGATTACGAATTCCACGAGAGACGACAGTATTAAAATTCAAATCTATTTAAACATCATATGACGTCATTGTACTTCAAAATACATAAGATGTCATATTATAAACAAATTATATTTAGAATTGGTCACAACCGATTTTTCCTTTGAACCGATCTAGACCGAACTTTTCTATGAGACCGGTCCAGGACGAGTTATTTTTGTTATACAGAATTAGTTCAGTCCAACATAAAATATAACGGTCTCAAACCGGTCTAGGATTTCCAGTCCCAACCCCAGCACTAATAATGACTTCTTTGAACCATAACTTTTTTTAAACCCCATCCACAGTCCAGCAGCGTTGATTATTTCCAAGTATTGAGCATTTGACAATACATACATATGTAGGTATAAATATGATGTGTCAATCAAAGTAACTGTATTTCCATTTTCACAGCTTAATTCTGGAGTAAATCCAATGGTGTAACAATTAGTTGAGCTTCAATAATTGTCATGAGGAGGGTAGTATGTAGTTGATAATGATAATTTAGGGTTGTATGAAATATAACTCTAAAAGGAAGCGAGTATCAAGGTTCATAAAAATACAAGGTTATACCATAGCTGACTGATGTTTGAATTCCCCCAGGCTTTTAATATTGATGTCATAATAGATGAGTGGTTGTGTGTTTTGTCAAAATCTGGTTTTATGATCAATAGTCGGTACGATACATAAAATTGAAAAGGCTAGTAACAGTGACGTCATAGACTATGAGTGGTTCCATGTTTTCTCGAAATCTGTCTTTCTTGCCCAGCAGTCGATACAATACATCAGATTGAAAGTTCTAACCAGCCCGATTACATGATGGTCTAACCTTGATTTTCTATTAACCTTGAAGAGCATGAACATAATAACCCTGTTATTATAACGTTGAATAATGTTTGAGAAGAGAACAGCTTACGGATAGTGTCGTTTTATTGGTTTAGATACGAGTATCTACGAGAGCAATGAAATAAATACAAATCCCATTCCATATCGTGGGACGTCCGCTTGGTGTGGTATGGGGTATGTAACCCTGCCACCAATTAAGGAAATTTTGTTTATATTAGAAAAAAAATTGCCATTCGATCAAAATATGGAAATTTATATTTGAAACTTTTTTCCAAAAAAAAAAAAAAATCTGGCTTTTATTTGAAATGAAGAAAAATTCAAATATTAAATTTTTGGGAGAAAAAAAATTTGAAAAATTAACTTAATTTTAAATATCAAATGAGACATCTTGCGGAGAAAAACTGTTTGATTCGGATTCATCTAAATTTGGACGAAAATGAATCAGATAGGCTTCATTTTCGTTTGAATGAATAGACAAAATGAACGATATTAATGATTAAGCCCCTCCACGAATTTTTTTTTAAAAATAGAAATGAACGGAAAATGTGTGTGAAGGGACTTGCTAGTTGGGAACGGAAAACATTGCAGAGCCTAAATAAGTTATAAAGTTAATTGTAATATGAGAGGCAACATTTATGTACTATGTATTTATAAATATCATTAGATAAATAAATACTTACAATGAGACTAACTGATATTCGTTTCGGATGATTTCATTTTCAGAAGAAGCAGGGAGAATGTATGTATACAAGAATAAAGGATGATTGGCTTTATGTGTTCGACACAATTATCTATAAATACGTTCAACCATGGGATTCATTATATCAGTAAAGTATCATCCTTTAGGATACATACATCATCAAAAATATTGATACAAGGTATGTATGTAATGAAGAGAAGGATGATTAATAATTAATTATTCAAGCCTATTTGTTCAAAGCCAATTTTAATTATCTTTCCATGTTTCAGATTTCTTACTATACATCAAAATACTTAAGATGCCATTTTTGGGAGGAGGAGTAAATGGAATGAAACTCCTAGTTTTATCTATGATGGGTATAACCTGATAATCTTAGGACAAAGCTTTAACAGAATAAATATTACTTAAAAGTCAATTACAATATTAGTATATTTTTTGGAAGGAATGATGGTTTCATCACAAATTATTACTTCAGATAATCTATGCTCCAAAACAGATAAATAAAGAATATTTTTTTTCCGTCAAATCCAATCCTCGTTTCATTTCATAGTCTATAATGATCAATCACTAGTGTTTTCCAGTTCAAGACCTCCTTACTCGAGCACAAACTTTAAGGGATCGAGCCATTGGGTCCTATTTTTTTCTATGGAGAATAATTTGCTCTTTGTTACTTGACTTGAGTCTGTATTTTAAAGAGTTGAGCAGAAAGTCAAATACTCCAGGCTTGACTTAGACTCAAAAGCTAATACTTACATGTATTCGACAGACCTGGGGAAAAAGTCCTTATGCTGCAATTTCAAGTCGAGTCTCAATTCTCAATTCTTTGATACAAAGTCCAACTCCTTAAGCCTTTTTCATCGATTTTTTGGAGAATAGCTATGGATTTTTCTGATTTTTTCCCGAAAAATTTAATTGTAAGTGAATAGCAATACATTTTTGAAAAAAAAAAATTAATTGAAATTCTTTTTTGAAATTTTTTGACAATGGCTATGGATTTTTGAATTTTTATTCCAAAAAATTTAATTGTACGTAATTAGCTATAGATTTTGAAAAAAAAATCAAAAAATTTAATAGTTGATTTTTTTTTTTTCAAAAAATGTTATATTTGAAATTGTCTGTGAATAGCTATAGATTTACAAAAAAATTCTCAGACTAATTTAATAATTGAAATTTTCTTCCGAAAAATTTTATATTTGAAATTTAATTTGAGAAATTTTTTCCAAAAAAAATTCTTGATTTTTCTAAATTTTTTCAAAAAAAAATTAACTATATGTGAATAGCTATGGGTTTTTAACAACAACAAAAAAAAATGAATTTTGTTTTTTTTTAAATAAAATATTTACAATTTTTTGAGCGAGCCCTCCCCCCCTGGAATAGGGCTTGAGAAAACTAAAAAAAAATATATATTATCACCCAAAAGTTGGTGTGACAGTATGTAGCTTGTTATTTACAAAAGGACGCATACTCAGAAGAATTTTGACTTCTAGAGTTTTATTATTTCGCCACAAGACGGCGCCACCCTCGTTGACTTTGTCTACAAAGAAAAAGATGTTACAAAGAACCACTTTCACATTTAAATGAGCTCGAAAAAAAAATTGAGTACTCAAACTGGACTCGACATAAAAATTTAAGAGGCATTTAATTTAAGACATGAGATTCAACTTGAGACTTGATTCCAAAGAATTTGGGCAAGTAATTTTCGGCGTACCTATATATTAGTGGTACCAGGGTATTAACAAATTTAAACTATACTAATTTAGTACTGGAGTCAGCATAATTACATCATAAATAATGGCTCTCTGATGACGCAATCGCCCACTTTTTATGAGGCCCACTTCTTGAAACAAAGTTAAATAAAAAATTGTCTTTATATTATATTTTTGTAATGAGTTGATAGATTAAAAAGGGGGAAAATGGTTGGTGCTATTCATACTTTAAGTTTAATATATAGTCATGGTGTCTGGGGTATTCTAGGTCAAGTGTACACACTTTTTGGAAATTAATAAGATAGATTTTGATATGAGCGTTTATCATCTGAGGTCCAATATCTAAATTTGCATCAGTGCATGGAAAATATAATCAAATTATATGTTAATATATTTAATTATGGATTTTTAAAAAATTAAACCAAAAATATGAGGGATTTCTTCTTTCAAAAAGAGAGAGTATTTTTGGACAAATGCAATTTTTATGTAAATATTTTAGAAATCGTTTGACTCTAAGGGAAATTATATCCAACTAAAGTTTGAGGATTCTTTGAAAAGGATTAAATTTTAAAAAACTCCAAAATGGCCTTCGTGTTAACTAAAGTCAAAAATTCAGACAACAACAGCTTGGGAAAAGATAATTAACTCCTCAGTTTGCTAACACCAAAAAAAAAACGGGTAGGCTAAGATATGTACCCAATTTTCATGCCTAATTATGACTATTACCTTCTCATCGCGCTCTACAAAAATCTCATCTCCACATCCATAGCTCCCCAACACGAAAAAAACATTATTTTAGACTCTTCCAATGTTGTATATGTCGTTTTTAATTTTCAGTCTAAGAAGTATCGAAATACCGGTATCCATTTCTGTACCGGAAGTTGGATCCGTTAAAAAAATATTGCCCATATTGTTCATAACAATACCTTGAAATTACAGGGCCTTCTCTCACCTTTAGTCTCTTTGAGGACAAGGATTCGAGACCGGGACTAGTAATGACGTCATTTCTTTTTAAATAATAGTTGACCAATCATAATGACCAGTTACTGAAAGGGAACTGTAGTCTATAAATAAATAATCAATCAAAGGTAGTATGTATATATGATATGATATAATATCCAGATTAATGCATAGCACCTTGTCAGTTTGAAATGTTATTTTCAATATTTTGCTATTACAGATAAAATGCATTATACCCTTCAAACAGTCAATTGGCAGAGTTTCCATTTTGAGACATAAACTGGACATTATTGACATATTATGTTATATATTCGTTAACACTTGCTTAAATCATTATGAGATAAGACATATAGCTAGTAGGACCAAAATGTAGTAGGTCTAAACGTTGACCGACAAAATGTCGACTGTAAAAAACATCGCCGATAGAACGTCAAACGACAGAGCCTCGACCGCACAATATTACATTTCAAAATATAAAAACCGGTTTCTACGACATTTCACTCAAGACATTTCCAGCCCGAGATATTTACCTCAACACCCCTACATAAACTAACCGTAAGGTACCATCACAAACTCCCATTGATTACTAGAAATTTGGGGTTATTTCGGGTACCGCCGGGCCTCAAAATGAGATGAAACCCGAAACAGTTTCAAATGATAAATATAAATTATAAAGGGGTGTAAATGGAGATGGGGTAAATTTAAATAGTGGTGGGGGATTTCATCCGGGGCCAGGCCGTATCCGAAAAAAGCTTCAACATTTGGGGGGTAGATATGGGTTGTGAGGGGCTCTTAGTGGCTCCTTAAATAGTGGCGGTGGGTTTCATCCCATTTTGGGACACAGTGGTGACTGAAAACATACCAAATAAGGGGGATTGGGAGGGCCCCTTTACTGGTAGTTTATATAGAAATGGTGCTGCTGGGTTATGGTTCAGGCGAGAAATGTCTGAATGGGATATATCGCAACAACATTTGGAGTAACCTTTTATTTTATATTCTACGGTCGACCTTCTGTCAGTCGACGTTTTGTCTGGTCGATGTTTTGTCTGGTCGATGTTTTGTCCATTCGACGTTTTGGCGGTATACGTTCTGTCGGTTGACGTTTTGACGTTCGATGTTTTGTCCACGCATCGGACCAAATTACCTTACATGAGCTCTGTCTCAATAAAATAATGAAGGTGACCTTGATCCATGTTTATAAGTCAACGCGTTTACTTTTAACACAACAAACCAACAAAATTAATTCTTCACATATATCTAGAGTTAGCTCAGTCACAAAAAACTAGAGAGACTGCAGTACTATCAGTCCGGCCCTAATGAAATGTGTTAGTCCTAGCACCGGTCTTCATCTGTCTTTTATGATAACTACAAGAGCTGAAATGACGTATGTATTACTAAGTCCTTTAAGCTGTTCAACAAAACTTCTTTCAAAGAGACAAGATACCTTGACTTACTATTATATGTTTTAGCTATCATTTATCATTTACTAGGACCGATCTTACAGTACATATAACCAATATAAATAAAGAAATGTTTGTCGGTATGTTTTCCCATTACTTTTATTTAAAAAATAACAATGTAGCAAGGAGTGTGTGTAGCTAATGGGTCAGTGTGTGATATTAAAAAAGAAAAAAGAAAAGCTATGTAGCAAAGCTCAGTACGTCATAGTAAAAGAAAAAAGAAATCGGGAGACATATCTATATTATTAAAGCATTGTTAATTGAAGCATAATAGTAATAACTCCAAGCAATGTGGGTACTTCCGGGCGTTAGTGACTTATAAGCAGGCTTGTTTATCTTAGTATTGCAATCGGTCCTTATATACATTTATATCGCAACAGAAATAGCCAAAAAATTGCTATCTTAGCAATTTGTACAAAATTACATATCATGTCATAGAGCTGTGGTTCTCGAGACCGGTCTTTTTCTTAAGACTATTTTTGATAGTTTTGGTCTTGTCTCAGTCTCGAGTCCAATACACTCGGTCTTGGTCTCGAACTAATAATACTGGGCTTGGTTTCGGTCTTGATTTTCGTCTCGAACTTTATCAGCTCGGGCTTGACTTGGTCTCGATTCTTATATATGTCGAGGAAACTGATTTCGGCCGATATTCATAAATAGAAATTTTTAGCACTGCAAATACTGAAGTGTAATTTCTTCACCAAACTTCCTAAAGCAGGAAGTAGAAAGATACCTGGCTGATGACTCTGAAGATATGGAAATTATCTTGGGCAACCGGAGGGCCAAGTAGGTATTTCAAATATATAATATCGTCGTGCTTCCCAGTAGTTCCAGCAGTGAGCGTTTGTTCTCGAAGGCCAAATAGATCCTGAAGAGGACTAGACAGAGGCTGAGAGACGTCAACTTTGAGAAGCAGTTCCTGTTTATGTCAAATTAAGAGCTAGAAGAGAAATAGTTTATGGATATATTTTATTATTCGCTGGCAGACTATATTTGAATTTTTTTACATATAGTTTATTATAGTAAAATGTTGTACATAAATACATTTGGAAAAGGTGTATAAATTGATTATTTTAATTAAAAATGTATCCACAAAATAAATTGTATATTTGAATGCGATCCCAGTTAAATTGATCGGATTGATGTAAATGGTCCTGATCGTTATATTGCAGTAAATTTATGATCGTAATTTTTTTCCATATCACTCATAAGCCTGCTTATAAGTATGACACTGAAACAAACGTTTTTTGATTGGAGTCCTGATTTGACAAATGACCATTTTTTTAAAAAACCTTTTTGGCAAAATTTCAGAATAATTTTTTTTAAAGACGAAAAACTTTTTTTTTATTTGTTACTTCGTATCAGTCCTTATTTATTCTCTCCAGTTCAGTCTTAGGACCGGTCCTATAAGTCCTATTGGGATCAATCTTTAATCCTACGAACTGACACTACTAGAACTGATTAAAATAGAAGAAATAAAACTGTGTGACATCATCAAGGATCAAATTTTATGAGTTGTTAGGACTGAACTGGACGGGACTGACGTCTTCGGTCCTAAATAAGAACCGGCACAACACAAATATCTATACTATATTACATAGATTTTCATAACAATAGTGTATAATAGTGAACTAATATACTTTGACTTTTTAGAGTAGGATAAACAAACCATGATTTTTAAATTTTATCAAATATTTTATGCTCTGAAAATTTACTCATATCAATGCTACAATAAGCATGGATGAAAATAATTAATTATGAAATCCATTGTGGAATGGGCAAGTATTCAAAAGGAAACAAAAATTAACATGGTAACCCTGACAATTTGAAGAATTTTTTAACGTTTTTTTTGGGATCAGCTACAATCAGATGTGACCAGAGAGGAAGGAGAAAAGGATATACACACGAGCATTTGCTAGAATTACTCCGATGTCGATCCCCAGCCTTACTCCGATTCCAACAAGGACTTACAATTAAAACTCTGCAGGAAGTCCTCAGGGTTACGCTCCGTCTTTTATGTGCACACACGAACGTTCAATGAGGTTATGAGTATATTGAATCTATTAAGGAAAAGATGTTCACTACTCAGGAATTAAATAATAATGAAAGGTCCTTAGGAAAAGAAAATTCCTTCTTTATACAACCAATTACAAATTAACAGCTAAAAAAAAACACCAGATTTAAATCATTTAAAAATATATCATAATTTTTGTAGTTATTACCTCTATATATATATATATATATGTCTTTTATTTTCCAAAGCTGTTATTCTTATATTCTAGAGGATAGAACATATATCATACAAATATAAAGTAATCACTAGGGTGTGTATGAGGAAAAGTCTTTGTTAGATTCGGAGTATTATTGAAGATCGACATTGGAGTAATTATTGCCTAATCATTGCTAGATATAGAGTCAGGTTTCTGTTTGTTTTCCAAGTCCCTTGCAGCTTATTTAATGAAACGTCATAATAGCTTCGTTGCTCTTCTCCCAGAAATTCTTCTAATTAGTAGGGAGATTAGTATTGATTTTTTTTTTACTGGTGGATAATATATTTTCATATATGATAATAAGCAGTAAGGGTGGGCGCGTTTGGTTAAATAAATTACTGTTTTGAGATTAGAAAAGGAAAACAGTTGGTAGATTTTCCTTTTTTTCTCCTTTCTTATTTGTTTATTCATTAATAGTAAATACTTGTTGTACAACATCTCCCTCTAATAAAGACTATAGTTTCTCCTTTACCTAAGTGCAATATTGATTATAATTGCCTTTATTAGTCAAATGCCTTAAAATAGTTCCCCCTCCGCCTGGATCGCATTTAATTGGATCTCCATCGATCCATTTTCCCTCGGAGTTCATATTTTCTCATTTGGATATCCTAACAACACGCCTTCTGATCCTCTCTTCCTTTTCTGTTTCAGGGATCTCGTCTCTGTGTGTCTCACTCGGTGGATCTCATCTTCTTTAATGGAAGGATCGTTCATTGTGTAGATGCCCCTTCCCATCGAGGTATGTGATAGTGACTTCTGACCTCGTGAATCATTGCATTTATGCTCAAAAATACATAAATTCCTCCAAATCTTCTCAAAAATAATCGTATACGGCTTTAAAAACTAATGAGTTCCATAAAAGACAGAATAATCCACTGACAGCCCAAGATTTATCATTCTTCATCCACTGCTCCTTCATTGAAATTCGGAAGTCATTTTCTCCTTAAGTCAACTCTGCTTCGTCTCTTACGATAAAAAAAAATTATTGCATTGATGAGTCCTTCAGTTTCCTTGATGTATATAACGCAGAAATAATTAATCTCAATCATAATTCCATTTATAATGTGGAGTTTGCGATGTATAATCTATATGGATAATTATATAACCTGGAACCTTGATTTCTTTATTGATTTTGTGCCTCTTTTGTCATTGGGAAACGAGTGGAAGATGATTTTAGTCTCTTAAAGATAATGTGGCTCTCTTTTATCGATAGTTTTGTCTACATATTCTATTCTGCTAATAAGTATATTTATTTATGTATAAAAATGTATCATTTCAACTTACTATCATAAACATACTTTATTATATTTTAATAAATTATCTTATTAATGTTCACTATTTCAATGTAACGACAAAGACGTCATACTTTGTAATAATTAATATTTCTATATAATACCGTTCTTCGTACCAATTCAAATAAAGTAAATACTTATATTTGAAATATTGAAATTCCCCACTCATCGTGAATGGTTCTCCTCAATATTGCAATCTTTTAATCTCCTTCTCAAGGAAGGAGTCAAATCTGCTCTCTCGAGATGGATGATCAATAAGGTGTACCAAAAGACTCCCTAAAAATGGAATCATAAAACCTTAGCTAAAAATAATACCTAGAATATTCAACTATTGCATAATCATAATCCCGATTCCCAAGTACTTTATATACTTCTTTTAAAATTAGTCATCCCAATTTTTGGTAACAACTTGTAGAATTTCTTCTTTGTAGCCTTCTAATACTCATTTGCGGTACATAAAGTGGGTTTTTTTTTATGTCTACATGATTGGAAATCCATTTCTATAGGGTTATGATCTGAATCAAAAGGAGGTCAGTGTTTATAGCTTTTGAAAGAATAGAAGAAGATGCAAGATCCAAATTCGAGAAATATTTTGACCAATTCTCCAAGACATATTGTCTTTTGGGCTCAAAACTTTAATAATATCATTCAAACTCAGTTCTGTTATTAGTAGGGGTGTACTGATGCATCGGAATAGGCAAGAATCGGTCTTTTTTTAAGTATCAAAATGGCGTCGCCTCGGATAGTTAAAAAACTACAAATAAGTAAAAAACGCTCATGCCTTAGTTGTGGTCATTTCCCATGGGAACGTTTTCAATGTTTGAATCATTTCGATTTACTCACAGGTTCAAACTAAAGAGACTAAAAAGGAAGGTGCATGGACAAAACTTCGCCCGTCAAAACGTCGACCAGACAAAACGTCGACTGACAGAAGGTCGACCGTAATACAATAAAGGGCTACTCCAAATGCTGTTATGATATATCCCATTCAGACATTTCTCGCCTGAATCATAACCTAGCAGCACCATTTCTATATAAACTACCAGTAAAGGTGCCCTCCCAATCCCCCTTATTTGGTATGTTTTCAGTCACCACTGTGTCCCAAAATGGGATGAAATCCATTCGGGAACGGCCTGGCCCCAACATGGGAGGAAATCCCCCACCACTATTTAAATTTACTTTATCTCCATTTACACCCCGAAAGGGCCCCCGAAATTTGAATCTGTTTCGGGTTTCATCTCATTTTGAGACCCGGTGGTACCCGAAATAACCCCAAATTTCGAGGTATAAATGTGGGTATCTTACTGTTTGTTTATGTAGGGGTGGTGGGGTAAATATCTCGGGCTGGAAATGTCTGGAGTGAAATGTCGTAGAAACGGTTTTCATTTTTTGAAATGTTGCGACGGGAGAGACACAAACTTATTTATAAGGTGGAGAGATCCAGGATGACCGAGAGACACGAGGAGAAGAATTCACGTGGAGGAATAATGTAACACTGTTTATAAGATCATGTGTATTCTAACTATACTCTAATTTATTTACAAGATACAAGACTATTTATAATACGTAAAACATAGTACTTATAATACATAAGAACATGTAAGGAAAATATTAAATACATGACATAATATTTTACGGTCGACGTTCTATCGGTTGACATTTTTCTACGTCGACGCCGTTTGACGTTTTATCCATTCGACATTTTGTCGGTCGACGTTTAGACCTACTACCAAAAAAAAGAGGAGACAAGATAGTTAAAATAGAAAGTAAACCAAAACGATGTATATGAATTATGTTCAGGATTCACGTAACCTCAATCAAAAAATATAGAATATAAATACCCTTCGTTGATGATTAGAGTAATGTATTTTTGTTTTAAAATAACTTTTATAATTTTCTAGAGCATAATTATGATTCAGATACTATAAATTATTTTTTTAATCAATAGTTTAGGTTTCTAGTTGAATCTAAAGAAAAATACACAACCTTATCCCAAACGTTGACTTCTATTAAATTACATTAAATGAATCTTAGTCAAAATACGTGATCACAATGAATTGTGCAAAATAAGTTCAAAGTGCATATACTAAATTTTAGACAAATCAGAATTAGAGAACAGAAAAAACATTCTTTATTGATATACATGACTCCTCTTTCCCTTATAATCTGTTTAATTCAAACCATATCATTATGTCATAACTTATGACTCAACTTCATAGAAATATCCATTAGATAAAAAACATAAAGTGATGATCCGGAGAAGTTCCATAGTCGGAAAAAAGGAAATAGTTGCCCAAAGCATTAATCAACTTAAATGAGCACTCGAAAGAACCCAAAACCTCAGCCTATGATTAGACATTTTTAATTAACGTTTTGTGTTACCTTGATCTTGGATATTTTGCTATATGAAGTATCTTTATTTAATCTAAACAATTACTATTATACAGAAGTAGGTACTGGGAGTTGCGACTCCTCATGGATATGCCCATATTTTGAAGACTTGCTTGACTCTGTCTCTAAAGTTAAAGTATATCGTGAACTCAAGAAAAACCTTACAGGAGCTTTAGCATCCTCCCTCCCCCAAACTGCGATTTTTTAAACCGTTAATAAAACTATTCGTCTTGTCTAGCTTTAACTCTACGATCCTGCAGACGTCACTGCCTAAACACACTGGATCCTACTTTAATAATTATATACATGAAATTAACTGAAAATAAACTTGAGGACTCAAAAAATTAATTAAAAGACTTGAACTTGTGATTGAAGACTGGAGATTCGAACCCTTATCGAGCACTGAGTTGCAAAATATTCAGTAAATTACATTCTATTAGCTTAGTTAATTATCAAAATAATTGTCCTTGATACAAGACAGTTTAACAAAGGACCAGTGGATCCCGGAGATTAACATTTGGCCGCTAATTGAGTTCATCGATATTTATTTGTACTTGATTGTAACTACAATTTTCTATTACACTATTAATGTATCGATTCTATGTACATAGAATATTACATTTTTGCATTATGATTTTCGTACCCAATCCTCACATGTTACATCTGCAAATTCTATAACTTAATTTGTGTATCAACTCGTGGTATTTGTCTATAGAAGCTACAACTTGTACACGGCACATATTTATTTAGTGGTACAAGTTTGATATTCATGATTATTTTAACAAGCATGCCGTCTTTTCCCTTAGATCTTTTAGCTATATAAATGTTTATAGCTCTTGAGCGTGCATGTTTAATTATGGCTATAAGTTGAGAGACGCATGGGTACCAAAACTAGTTTCGTTATAGGTGTATAATTTTATTAATTAGATATATCTTCCTTATTAGGCGATTAATTTAATATAATTTAATTCGGTGGTCGCATTGCATTTTATTAAATTGTTGCCATAGTAAGGACCATATTTAATCATAGAAAGGAAATATTTTCTTAAGGAAAAAAACAAACGTTTGGTGCGCATGCTCATGTCAGCTGATATTTATATCAATGCTACGAAATATTTTTACTATAAATAAGTTCACCATCGACATAAGTAGTTCATAGAATGGTAAACTATTGACAAGGATGGATCATAATTATGTGATGTTCGCTTTACTGGATCTCGGCAGCATGGTCCACCTCTATTCGAGCTTAATGAAGATATCTATAACTTATTGTGAAGAGTAAACCGTTGAATTTTCATGGATTGCGTCGATATGCACGGATTTGCATATTGTCAGAGTGATTTTCAGTCTATTTGAGGTGAGATGAGATAAATACGCTTATTATAGTGTCGGGAGGTCAAATGATGATCATATCTTATCCTACATTATTTTATTTGAATTATTTATGTAACAAATTTAATCTGAACTACTTGCGTCTATGGCGTTTATATTCTAACTGGATGGCGATCATTGCTCAATATTAATTATCTTATTGTTTTACCCCTAGGCCGTTCTTCGAGATGGACGTGAAGTCTTTCTTTGGCATCAACGAATGGTGTCTTATTATATAAGGTGAGGATGAGTTATGCTATTTAGTTACTAAAGTTTTAAATTTAAGTAGCTTGAAGAGATGCATATTGACCACGTGGTCTTTTCTTCGCCACTTTCTTTTAAAAGCTTTTGTTCTTAGCGGTCCTAAATGATGATCAAAATATTTTTACCTACATTATTTGATAGATCATGAAATAACTATTTACTGAGCAAATTAAAACTTCATTAAAAATAATTAAAAAAAGAAATGTATAACCTGATTAAAAGAAGCCTTTCAATTTTTATCTAGGTTGTTGGAACAAGCGTGGACTCTGGTCGATTCACTTTTCTCGAAGGTAAATATCGTTACTATCTTATGAAACACGAACCACATGATGATTAATCCTTACCTACATTTGATTAATCATAATGAAACAAATACATTAATTAACTGAAATCTTTCGTATTTCGGTTTAAAATTAAACAAAAGATCCTAATATTAATTAATGCTATATCTTTTTTTTTTTTTTAGGTACCTGTATATTTCTCCAGATTCGCAACTTTTCCTACTCCATGGATACTCCAACATACGTCTCTTTATAACTAACTGCTAATAAATCATAAATTGAATCCTAAGTCTTTGTATTATTATTTGAGATATTCCATTAATCTAATTATTTTTTGGTAAATTAATGTATTACTATCGACTGAAGTATTTAACTACATAATTGTGAGATTAATAAAAGAAATTATATCTTATTGAAACGTTACTTATTATATCTGCACGTATATGTTCCAATTGTCGCTTAGGCTGTTAGGAATATTGGGTGTTTTTTTCGATAGTTAACACGGGATGAGTATTTATTTCATCGATAACTGAGGGGTTTTTTCGTTGCTCATAAAAACCTAACAATAAATTTTATTTCAATTTTTATTGTTAAACTGTCAATGTTAATTCATTCCCAGTCTTGATTATCTTTTTTTAAAAATTTAATATAGAAATAAAGCTTCATTCAATACTATTAAATTTAAATGTCCCATATATTTTTAATCATATAAACGTATTTATAAATATGAAAAAACGCTATATAGACTGCAAACCTCTGCTTATGGTAATTTTCTCTAAACAAACCATCTTTATTAAACCTACACAATGACACCAATAGGAGATTTGTACTTCAATATGTTGGAAATATATGGTCAATTATGCATTTAAATTAACGTGTTATGTAACTTCGAACTTGATCTCTCAAAATATAATGGCCTCATACTATGACCATACTTCTAACCAAGTTGGATCATACTCAATCTGTAACTTAATCCTAGAGATCATCTGATAAGCAAACAGAGGCTACATCATAAATAAGTTTGACATCATTGAGGGAGGTAATATTTTAAAGAAAATCCAATCACACTTTAATTTCATTTCTTAACTCACATCACTATCTGGGTTAAGAGCCAAATTGTCTTGACTCCTGTTATTACCTAATGTGAGTAATTTAAAACAAATAAATTCAGACTTTTACTTAAATTTCTCAGATATGTTTTATTGTAAATGTAAGAATTAAAACAAATTGAAATTTTTAAATATTTTATTTACATGCATAGATAATATGCACCATCAATTTAATTTTAAATATCATATGAAAAGGGATTAATGGTCTCTTTCATTAATTTATTATATATGTTCTTATAATTGAGACATACAGCAATAGAAGACGTGTCGTTTTTAGGAAGGTCATTCTTGGATACAAGTGATCAGGCTCTACGCTGAATTGTTGAAACAAAGTGTCTACTTACTTAATTATTTTAGTAGAATCATCAAAATTTCTTTACATAGATAAAGAATCATCTTTTTCTATTTTTTTTTTTTTAGTATTGTGGAATTATTAGCTATAATACCATCACGTTGTGAAATTAGGTATTTATATAAGAAATACACTTTTTCAAGGCCACGAGGAATTTTATTTCGGGATTGTGGCATAAGTTGCTCTACTTCGAGCCCCTGAGGATAGATAATAACTCATAAGTCATAACCTAGATATATCATCATAATATTTATGTAAAAATTGCTGACTCTTGATAAATAATAGAAACTAACATTTAAAATTATGTAAACTTACAGCTTGCATATCTTAAATGAAATTGTCATCTCTGATTTCCGGTAGAGCTCCTACGTAATAAGTGACGTCATATATCGTAGTGTTATCAAATTGTATTCTAAGCCTTAGAGTCACTATTTGTTATATCCGGATTGTATTACAGATTATTTCATAATCCGCCTACTACCGTGTCGATATTTATTTATTGGTAAGACAAACAATAATACGAGAGCTATTCATTCATTTCCCCTCTTCTTTAGGATTTTAGTTTAAAAGTTGACTACTACAAGAAGTAAAGTGAAAATGGGTCCCCGTGGAAATAGAACTAAAGGATCCACTTTCGAATGTCCTGTCTGTTTTACCACGGCAGTGCACTTCAGCGTGGGGATATGTAATCATTCCATTTGTCAAGAGTGCTCTGTGAGAATGCGAGTCCTTTTGGGTGCAAATGAATGTCCCATTTGTCGTCAGGATTTACCAGAAGTGTATCAAACAGTCTCTTTGACTTCCTTTCCAAAGTCGAGTCTTCTCAATGAATTTTTTGATAGAAAATCTGGAATCCGTTTTGAAAATGAGGATGTTCAAAGAAAGTTCAAGTCTCTTGTTCAACATGTTTGTTCTATTTGCGAGGACCACGTTGGTTTTCCGAATTTGAAGCAATTAGAAACTCATTGTCAACGAAAGCACGAGCTTTTCTACTGCCAATTGTGTTCGGAGCATTTGAATGTAATATATTATTGTACATATACAATATGTGAAGATCTTCCACTTCTAGAATAATCCGTTATTTTGTCTGTAGTGTCGAGAGAGTTTCTCCTCGTGTGTTTTCATACGAAAATAGCTACTGAAAAGTTACAGCCTTCATGAGTCATATTTTTTACCTTTCAATCCATTGAGAGGTTGGAGTTGACTTATATCTATGATAATTGCTATTTGCTTGATTGCACCATTTTTATTTTGTCACTCAAATATTGGAAACAGGCAATATCAGTCGACAAAATGTCATTTTTCAAATGGTTCTCCTTAAAAGTTGAAACTTTTTCTAAAATCATTTTTTAATCAAGCACAGAAGACAATCCCTTTGTATTGTGAACAGCAGCACACTATGAACGGGATAACATGATAAACTCGTATATTGTTTTCAAGTTGCGATTTTGTACAAGTTGCAAACAAAAAATGAGATGATTAATTTTAAATGAAGGAATGCTTGGGATAAGGATCATAAAATAATTGAATACTCTATGGATGATAGATATATCAATGGTGTAATTTTTGGTTATTTTAATGCAAATTACTAAAGTATAAGTATACTGAGGCACAGTTCAAAGTTCAAATACCCAGAGTTATATTACTCACAAATACATCGTAATCATTTAATTTTAAGTGATCTAAATGAAATGATCATATGAATGTACCGTTGGTAATTAGATCGACCAATATTGTACTTAAATAATGCATTTTAAGACGGAAGGATTTGCAACTTGTAGAATGTGCTTTTAGAAGTTACTGTGCTTGTACACAACATATCCTGGGCCTGGAGGAAAAGTGTTACAATTGACATTTTCGAATTCTTTATTTTAATATATGATATTTGACGTACTTCAAAAAAAAAAAAAAAAATTAAAACCTCAACTTTCCATCATGTCAATTTTCAAAACCAATATTTTAGAACTATGTCAAATATGATATATATATATTTAAACACTCCTCGAAATATTAAAGCAAAGAATGACAAAAGGTACTATTAAATATTTTGCTCTAGGCCCACGATATCTATAAGAAGGGCATTGTTAAACTAACCTGATATATATGTGCATCTTCTTCTTTAGTTGTTTACACATGAAAGACGCCTCTACACTCGGACCCTACTTGCTACTCATCGTCGGAAAGGTGATAGGGACGATAAGTCTCACAAGGGACATCCGTGTTGCGAATTTTGCAATCAACGATTCATGGATAACGAGGCTCTTTTTTTACATTTGAGAAAGGAACATTACTTCTGTCATTTCTGCGACTCACATGGGCAAAACAATACCTATTATCCGTTAGATATAATACCTAATCATTATTATTCCACCCAGTTTAATCATTTATAATTTAATCTTTTTCAGGAATTATGATACATTACGAGATCATTTTGGTGAGCAACATTATCTATGCACTGAGCCATCATGTAAGGATAGTCAATTTACTCATGCCTTCAAATCTGAAATTGATTTTAAGGGTAAGTGTAGCAGCCATTATTATAAATGATCCTCCAAAAAATGTTTTCAAACTTTTTTCCCACATTAGCACATCTTGTGGAAAAACATTCTTTCAAAAATATGACTGTTGACGTGGAGTTTAATTATAAAAATAGGCGAGGGGGTGCGCACTCATCCAGAGGGGGAAGAAATAAAATTCCTCCTTCGAGAGAAATGGTACCGGCTATTTTTGAAGAGCCTATACTTGTACAGCCTCAAACCATTCCTGATGTCAATTCCGCAGAAAACTTTCCAAGTCTATCAAGTAGTAGTGGAGGTGGGGCCTCTAATATAAGTCGCACTGCATCAGGTGATGCACTAGCGAAGAAACTTGCAATAAAAAGTGGAAAATCTGTTCCAAAATGGAAGTCTTCCGATACTTCTCGAACCCAAGAGGACTTTCCTTCTCTTGGAAGACCCTCCAACTCGGCTCCTCCTTTGACCACTAACAAAAGCCAAAAAAATGTTGCTCAAAGGATTCGTGATAGTGATTTCGCAAATCCAAGTGTTGATCCAAGGAACTCTGCCTCATGGTCCTCCACAACTGCATCTAATAAAAAAAAGGTTACAAATCAGGCAGCGGCACCCTTCTCTTCTAAACCAATAGTTCCCAAAACCACTGGCGAAGACTTCCCCGGCCTTGATCCACCATCAAGGAAGAGAAACGGCAATAATGGTAAAAATGGTAAGAAAAAGAGCGAGGATGATTATTTTAATGATTGTATGGTTGGAGGATGGAAATATCAGGGCAACAATCTTAAAAACGCTGCAAATATTATTTCTGCATCCAATGATAGCTGGTCAATGGTGTCTAATCGGAATAGTAATAATAATCAAAGTAAGAATCAAACAGAAGCTCCCATTCCCGGAATGAAGTACGCCACTGAAAAGCGTCATCAATCAGACTTTGGACAAAAGGATACAAATGATTCTCTTACAGACCTTAGTAATAACTTTCCCAGTTTAGGACCTAGTACTAAAAAAATTAGCGCTCATTTTCAGCCTAATTCTCGTGATCCTATTCCTAATCAATGGGACTGTGTCTCCACTCCTGACTTATTTGTACCCAACGAAGCAACTGGTGCAAAGCCCAAATCAACAGCGCCTCCTCCTCCCCCTGGATTCCATTTCAACTCTAAACAATCAAAAGCCAATAATACAGAACAGACCTTACCATTTGGAAACGTTCGTAGTACGTACAATCCTCCAAAGGATTTTGCTGTACGTAATAAGAAGTTACTCTCCTTGATTACTCGAATTCTGGGTGGAAAGTCCCTGGAGTTTAAGGAATTTATGAACATTTCCAAAAAGTTTCGTGATGAGTCGATCAGCTCAGAAGGGTTTTATGATAAATGTGTTGAAATTGTATCTGACAATAATAAATTGATGGAATTTCTTCCGGAATTGATTTTCCTTTTACCCGATATTAAAAAACAACAGGTGAATATACACATATATTTTTTAAAATCAATTATATGGTAATTCTTATTTGTATAATTTAATTCTTTAGGAATTACACAGACTCCACCAAAAGAAAAACTCCTTTTTGAAGATAGTGTACTTAGAAGAATGTGATAAATGCAATCAACTTCTGTCGTCCAAGGATATTTCTCAGCATCGGAACAGTCATTCCTTAGACGGAGATTTCCCCTCATTGTGATCCTCCTGAAAAGGATAGGATATCAAGAGTTTTTAATGCTAAACTAAATTTATATTTTTCTAACTCTATATAGATATTTCTATATATATGTTATGATAAGAAAATCTATATAAATGTTTCAGAAAATGATGATGATATGTTGTTATCCCTGGCTTTTAATCAAGTCTCTAATTAATATATTATTATTTATTAGATTAATCTTTCTAAGTTATTGAAATAATACTTATGAATTTAATTATCTACTATTTTACGTTAGATTGTAGTCGTTCCAAGTTAAGCTTCGTAATATTATACATCAAGATACAAATGCTTTAACCCAGAGGAGGAAGATCTCATTTCGTTATGTCTGACTGCATTAACTCAATCAAGAAGTAATAGTTCTAGGTCTTATCTTCAGTCCTTTTTTATTCTGTCCATCCCAGACGTAGGACCTGGCTTTCGTAGTCTGTCAGTAGTCATTAGAACTGATTAAAAAAAGAAATATATTTGAGTGACGTCATCAAGGACCGAATTTTAGGACTTGACGGGACTGCAGTCTTCTAACCTAATGACCGGTAGAAAACTATTTCTAGATAGGATCCTACCATAGGAAGAGGGGCCTCATTAAATCAAATTTACATAATTCTAGTGTAGTTGTTCCCAACCAGAGCTCCTCGTAGCCTTTGTAGTTCATGATGCATCATCACACATCAGTAATCAATATAAGATTTGAAAAGGTGAAACATTTGGCTAACAATATTTCATACATATGTCGCAAAATATTTTGAAAAAAAACCGCTATTGTGATCTGCAGTATTGGAAAGGTCTAGAGTTAGCTGCAATACTTTAGAAACTTGTAATAGTCTATAGTAGACGGCTATAGCTAGGTACCGATTTAATAAATAAATATTCTATGTACTAATTTTAAATGAGCATTATGGCTTGTGGGTAATTATGTATAAAAATAAATTGAAAAAATCCTAGAGATGGGTATTCGTCTCAACGATTTTATAATTGCCTAGTGTGCACCTTCATCCAAGGTGAAAAAAAAGGGTAATCATTTATACTTTATTCTTAAGTTTAAGGGTCTTACATTATTAATATAATTATTTAAATAATTCTGGTAATGAGGCCTTAAATGACTTAAAACCCATAGTCAAAATCCTATATGAGTCTTATTAATTATAATAATTAAGTATTGAGTTAGATAATATGAAGTTAGATACCACAATATTAAACTAGGTCTGGAGATATGATGCTCGTGAGTCAAATATTGGTATAATATCGATGTTGAATTAAGGATATCCGTATTGATACGGAAGAGGCAATATAGATATTGAGAGTGAAGAAATGGGCTATATAGGTATATATAATCAATAAATTACCTATGTATTAATTAGATAAAAACGATAATATAAACAGAAAGATTCCTCTCCCATGATTTCCGACTTAAACATTTAGTATGTAAAAGAATAGGAAGCCTTGACAAGCATTGAAATATTTTAGATATATTTAATTTCAAAAGTATTGTATCTTAAAGGGGCTTATTCTTATTATATTGTTTGTTCAATTTGGGATTTTGTACAAGTTGTAACTAATATAAATATTACAAACAATCAAAAATTGAGAAATTTAGTCTTTCTTAATGGATTGACGATAATTAATACCATATTTGAAGTTTCATGGACTGTTCAATATATTTATTGTATGTATTTTGACTTTTATGAAGAAAATTACTTTAGTGGTACATGGTGCTGGGTAGTATTACTTATTATATATTACTCCGTGTAGAAGTAATTTAATTAAATATTTAAATAACTTCTTATTTTGCCTTTATTGTGTGTTTTCTCTAAAATGGTATGAAATAAATAGAGAAAATACTAGAGCTTTTGATAATTATTTAAAGATACTTTTCAAGGGAAATCCACCTGCAAAAAACCCCTTTCATTAGGGTCTCCGTTTTGGAGGAAAAATAGGTATATGATGAAATCTGGGTTATGATTAAATGATCAAATATGTGATGGAGCCAGGATCGAACAACAACCAATTACAGGATGGAAAAATTTGGCGTAAAATTGACTGTTGAATAATCTCCCTGTATCTTGCAACAAATGAGAAATACTTTTTTGCGAAATCCTGATCTTCCATTTATGGATAAGGTTGGACGTATAATGTCTCCATCTAACAAGACTCCTAAAGATTGGGCCAACTTCAAATTTGTTCTAACTACTAATGTAGACGTTGAAAGGTCTTTCAGTATGTTTAAAACTAACCATACTGACTGAAGGCAAAAAATTGACGGAAGAAAATCTTTCTAAAATCTTGATTTGTCGATATAATATAGTAAAGCTTATGAATCAATGATGATAAATTTACAACAACACTAATTACTTATAAAATAAATCATTCTTATTAAACGATATTTTTCTTGAATTACAAATTCCTCAATATTGATATTTTAGTTGCTCATATTGCCTAAAAAATCCTAATCTACTTATCAATAGGAATCAAAAGATATATTATTGCTTATTTTTTTATATCCCCTTAAGAAATAAACCTTTCTACATTTTTTCGGAGTGTTTCTTATATTATACAATCATTAGGTAAATTAATATACAGTTGCAGAAATCATAAATTGATTTATACTAAATATTATATGTCTCTTTGGATACCTACAATCAGAAGATGAGCTGCTTTGATTGTTTTGTTGCTCATCTTCTAATCGGATTATGAAATTTTATTAATAACTTAAGTAGTGACAGATTCAATTGAGTAATACTTAATAAGTTATTTCATATTAAGAAGTAAAGTAATGTAATTAAAATACTAGATTAGTTATGTATGATAAAGTTAAATTGTCTACAGTTCCATGACTCTTAAATAAATAATATCAATAAAAACAAAACGAAATAAAAACAATTAGTTGTAAGTAATTAAATAATAATAATAAAGCGTTATGAGATGTGTACAATCTGCTCTTAAAGAAGTTGTAACTCAAACAAATCCAACATTATAATATGAAAAGTTCGTATTCAGCATGATATCACTAAAGTGTAACTAAAACGGCCTTTGAACTTCATTTGCAGTAAGAAAATGTAGGTAATTAAAGGTAATTAAACGTCTACACACAATACTATTCCTTTAATTACGTTTAAGATAGTGGGACTCAGTCACAATTATAATCAATCAAAAAGTAGCATCATACAGCTCCAAAACACAATTTCCACAACTCGAGGTTGTGTGATTAGAATAAGTCCCGCCATATATTATTGTAAAAATTCGTTATTTCAATTGCACCATTCATATCAGACGTCCCCTCGTCACAACTTTAGTATGTCATACTTGGACCTACATGACATTGTGGCAACGGCTTCGAGAATCCCTGTTAAAACAAATGAGGCATTGCCTTCCCTTGGCTTTGTAGATCCTTCCCTAGGACTTGAGGACTTACCGGATAACTATAAATTTGAATTACCACTATGGATGGTTCTTCCACTCATTCGCCATGGACTGGAGCCGGACTATCCCAAGTCTTATAGTGTTGGGCAACGCGAAATCCTTGAAGCAGATCCTACAGTTGTCGACTTGCACAAGTCCGGCCCTTATTTCTACGAAAATGGACGTTATCTCATTTCAAAAATAGGTATTTTTTTATATGTCTACATATTTAATCTTTAATTTAAGTTAAATAATTGCATTTTATAAATGGATCATTATTCAATTTTCCTATTAATTTTACTCATCAAATTTATTTTGCCGCAGTATTTGTGTGCTCTATGCATGGATAAGTAGTTTGTATTATAAATTCATTCATATCTAGAGTAGGGGGAGACTAGGAACGTTTGAAACACCATTTTTCTATCAATTCTACACTAGCCATGATTCATCATTAAATTAACTTCGAAAATGTCTCATATTATATCCATGCTTTGGTAGGAATATGAAGAAAATAATACTTTTTCCACGAGATTCTGTAGAAATTAGTTGTTTTTTTAAGGTACAAAGCTATGATTACATATATTAAATAATTGTGAGTCCCATTAACTTAAACGTAATTAAACGAAGATTATTGTGTGTCGAGCCTTAATTACCTATTGCGACAGTGGGGCGGGGTCCATCTAATGCCATACATAAAGTTCAAGTACGGAGGAAAGTAATGACGTCACTAGCCCCTTATTTTGGTGTGAGTGAGGTTAAGTCTCCCAAAAAGTTTATAAAATTATCATATATATTTATATAATAAACTTTTTATATAATTATTGATCCAACAGTATTGATAACTAATACGGCTAAGCCTCCCCAAATAATGAAAAGTAGCAACGCCCCTGGTCCAAAGAAAATTTGAAGCACTAATGGAACAAAACCTTTGGACCTCACTCTTAACCCCCTTAACTATGTAAAGGAGGAGGCATCTCCGCTTTGTTGTTCAGAGCAAGGGCTATCAAATTGAATGAGATATTCGTCAATTGGTGGACGATATTAAAGCTGTTAAAAAGTATTACTACATATTTTAATAAAAATTAATTTTTAATCTTTGAGTAATTCAATTAATTCCTGTAATTTGGTACAAATTCTTTTGAATTTAAATGTAGGAAATATAAAGGACTTTATCGATGTCCATACAAAACAAAAATCTATGGAATAGAGGCTAACAGCATAGTTTTTCTGTAATCCTTAAAACTATGTCAGAAATACGGGTGATATTTACCTACAATTTGGAGATATTTCGATTGTCATTTATATGATTGTTGCACACCCGTCCCTTTCTTGGAAAACGGTTGGAACCTTTGACATTTTACACTCAAATTGTGAAAAATTTACCTAGGTTGTAAGTACCTTGCCTTGCCTTTTATCGAAGAGGTATGATGATTTAATACAAGGACAAACTTGTTTCGAAAATAAGAAATTAGCAATCATTTATTTTATATATTAAAAATAAACGACCTATTTGGTCAATTATGAGCTTCAAATTATAATTTATGGGATGGACTGAGACACTTAAGAATATTAACTATAGTCTCCAGTCTTTATTTGATATATAATACTTTCTCTAGCACCGATATGACCTTTCAAATATAATGTATTTGATATGTTTTCTATAACTGAGTGACAATAAATTTCACAATTTTTAAGTGCACTTTACAGAAGAAAAATAAAAATAACGTACTAGTATAAATTAATTAAACCAATGGGATTCATTCACTTTTGAGACAAATAATCCCAGTTTGCTTGTGCGTAGACGGACCACTGATATTAAGTTTGTTATGTATAAAAAAATGATGCGATGAATAGATAATGCGAACTATCTTCAAATAACGTAGTGAAAAATGTGTCAATAATCCCTGGCCTCTACTGAAATTGTAACTACACTAACTGGCTAACAAAAAGATGTTTGTGTATCATTGATCACACATAGAAAGCCTCACCACTTCTTCCTCTGACCTTAAGTCAAAGTAAATTAAAGGAAGTCATAGAATAAGCGAAAAGTTATATAATTATATGCTTAAATAGATTATTATTCTATTTAAAAAAAAGGAGAGTTAATTAATAATTACAGTTATCAAAGTTGGAATATACATATAAAGTTATCTAAGTTCGAAATTTGTAATTAACTTTATATTGCATATGTTCCAAAAATGGATTTCCACTCATTATTAGAGATATTTTTTCTTTTAAATAAATTCGTGGAAAGTAAATGTGTTTAAATTTTTTGTCATTCATTAATGGCATGTAATTTGTAATTGTTTATACCTAATGTATCTCTTAATTTATTCCCGAATTTGATTATTTTTTAAATCTTGTAGGAACGCACCCTTTTGCAGAGAAACTGGGTAAAATCCTCCCCGATGTGCTTCGTAAACGCTTTCGAATGATAATGGACTCATCTCAGCATGCGGATGATGGAGATGCCCTACATCAGAAAGCCAAATTGGATATTTTAGAGAGGGAGCTGTTTTCGCAAGGACAAGAATCTAAACGACAGGCCACATCCTGGTTTAAGAGAAAAACGGGGCAAATTCAAACAGCGACTATGGTATCGAGACACTATAAAAGGAAAGCGAGTGTTCTGGAATAAGTCTTTTTAAATAATAATAATAATACGAAGAAGCTACAATATTTATCGCCAATTTATTATATTTTATTGATCGAACTTTTTTGGGGATCTGACTTCAGGCATGTGTTTCTCTAAATAATATAATCTATCTTGATATAACGAATTAACAATTATAAAAATAAGATATATATATGTTTATGTATCTTTATTTATCATTTTAACGGAATAGAGATCTTGTGTTCTTTCAATAATCCTGTCATTAGACGAAGGTTTTTAGTACTCTTGACCATCTTCTTCTTCTTCACCCTCCAAAGAGTCCATTCCTACCTCTTCGTAGTCTTTCTCGAGGGCAGCCAGATCCTCTCTAGCCTCAGAGAATTCTCCTTCTTCCATACCTTCTCCAACATACCAATGTACAAAAGCTCTCTTAGCGTACATAAGATCAAACTTATGGTCAAGACGGGCCCAAGCCTCAGCAATGGCTGTAGTGTTTGACAACATGCATACAGCTCTGGGTACCTTAGCCAAGTCTCCTCCAGGAACAACAGTAGGGGGTTGATAGTTGATACCAACCTTGAAGCCAGTGGGGCACCAATCCACAAATTGAATGGACCTCTTAGTTTTAATGGTAGCAATAGCAGCATTGACGTCCTTAGGTACGACGTCACCACGGTAAAGCATGCAACATGCCATGTATTTTCCATGTCTAGGATCACATTTGACCATTTGATTTGCAGGCTCAAAGCAAGCGTTAGTGATCTCTGAAACGGAGAGTTGCTCGTGATAGGCCTTTTCAGCAGAGATGACTGGGGCATAGGTCACCAATGGGAAATGAATTCTTGGGTAAGGAACAAGATTAGTTTGGAACTCAGTGAGATCTACATTAAGAGCTCCATCAAAACGAAGGGAAGCCGTAATGGAGGAGACAATTTGTCCAATGAGCCTGTTCAAATTGGTGTAGGTGGGGCGTTCAATGTCGATATTTCTGCGGCAGATGTCATAAATAGCTTCATTGTCTACCATAAATGAACAATCGGAATGCTCAAGTGTTGTATGGGTGGTTAGGATAGAATTGTAGGGTTCAACAACTGCAGTGGCAACCTGGGGAGTTAGAAAGAAAGTTAGACTAGTGACGCAGAGTAAGAATGAGGGATTCAGCAACTTACTTGTGGTGCAGGGTAAACGGAGAACTCCAATTTGGACTTCTTACCATAGTCGACAGAGAGACGTTCCATGAGAAGAGAGGTGAAACCAGAGCCGGTTCCTCCTCCAAATGAGTGAAAGATAAGAAATCCTTGAAGACCCGTGCATTGGTCTGCTAGTTTCCGAACTCTGTCAAGAACCAAGTCCACGATTTCCTTTCCGATCGTGTAGTGTCCTCGGGCGTAGTTATTGGCGGCATCTTCCTTGCCCGTAATTAATTGCTCAGGGTGAAACAACTGCCTATAAACGCCA
This sequence comes from Lepeophtheirus salmonis, assembly GCF_016086655.4. Lineage (NCBI taxonomy): Eukaryota > Metazoa > Arthropoda > Copepoda > Siphonostomatoida > Caligidae > Lepeophtheirus > Lepeophtheirus salmonis. Next base: position 22,540,548 of record NC_092584.1, read on the forward strand.
GTTCGAACCTCATCTACAATAATAATAACAAGGAAAGTAGGATTCCTCCACAAAAAGAGAAGAACAAGCCCGGACTTACCCACGACTGTAGGTTCGAGATCCACGAAGACAGCTCTAGGAACGTGTTTCCCTGCACCCGTTTCTGAGAAGAAGGTGTTAAAGGAGTCATCTCCAGAGCCTAATACTTTATCAGAGGGCATGTGACCATTAGGCTGGATCCCATGTTCCAAGCAGTAGAGTTCCCAGCAGGCGTTGCCGATTTGACAACCAGCTTGACCGACATGTACAGAGATACATTCACGCTAAATAATATTGACATTTAAAAGACGGATTTAAATAAAAAAAGATTATCCGGCTCACCATTTTGAAGATGTATGTATGGAATTAAGTAGTTGGAATGGGGTAAAAGTTGTTATAAGAGATGAGACTCGGTTCTTTTTTAATATTCTAGCCGGACAGACCAGTTAGGAGGTTGATACGACTTGTACTAAAAAGAAAGAATGAAGTTTCAAAAAATATATCTTCAGAAGAAAAAAAGAAGGAGGGAGGGAGGGTCAAAAGCGGACGCGTTAACTAGACAGAAGGGAAGGGAGGAGCTCCAGCCTGGCTTCCAACGCCGCTCTCTCCCCCCTCAACCTCTCTTCTACATGCTATGCACAATATCAATAATTTTTATGTTAATATATAACAAATCATAATAAATAGCTAGCTTCATTTCTCTCCATGACAGGGATTCCTTGCTCAGTCGCATCATTATAAATGATCGTCCTTTCTCGAACTTTTTTAGAATGCAACATACAATTAGGAGTTTGAGAATACTGATATTAATAGTATGATCAACATTCATATATTATTTCATTCTAACATGAATCAGCATAAATTTCCAACGGTTAATAAATTGGCAGGCTAGGTTTCTTGGCTGAAATGGCTTAATGATCGTTGTTTTTTTTACAGCATAAAAAGAAAAGAGAGAGGAAACCAAAGTGAAAGGGAAGGATTATTTTTATTATTACTGGATGTAACCGGATTTCTCATCGATTTTGTATTTCTTTTACATCGCAAACAATAGCAAGTGTCCCTTTCTCTTTACGGGATGGTCCCTTAGAGTTATTATTCCCTGGAAAAAGAGGGGCATAGTGCATTTTAAATTAATATAAAAAAAAGGGGAGAGGTCTCGTTCTTGTCTGGGACAGATGGATAAAAGAACGACTGATAGATGTGAATTACTTGTGACAAGGCTCCCTCTCCTCATCTTTCATCAGTTTGAAGATTGTACGTATTAAAATACAAATGATTAAACGCTCTCTTTTCTTGTCAGATTCATTGACCTCTTTCTTTTAAAGGAGGGATTTTTAGCCGTCTGTGGCAATACTAATGGTTCTATTGCAAAAAATAAAAGAAAAAAAAGTGTACTCTAATATAAGTGAAGTGTGATTCACCTTGTTTTCCTCTATGATTTACAGGGGATCTAAGCAAAGACTTAAAGAAACGCTTCTTCATCCATTAATATACTAACATATCATCCTAACAATGTGGTAGCGCCCCTACCTCGCCAGCCTCAGTCAGTCAAACTTTCTCATCTTCATATGCATTCCATGATGAGATTAAATATGTGACGTGTCACAAGAAGAATACAAATAATACGAACACCGACAGATAAATACTAGCATATAGGCAAAGGTTTAAAAAACATTTATTTCTTTAAATGTCTATTTCAAGCTCCTATTCTACGACACTTCAGTTCTATGTACATTTTATTTGTACAAAAATAGAGAGAAAAGTTACACCCATCAGTCAGCACTTTTATGAGAAATATCAACATATTCTTTCTCGCTTTTCAATGCCTTTCAATCCTCTGATAAAGTCTGTCAATATGTTATATATTAATATTTCTAAAAATATTAATATAAATGTCCTTTTATATCAAGCTTAAAAGCTTCCATCATTCAATATTCCGATCAATTCTTTAGCAAGGCGTAAAAGGTCACTCATAATTATTATTATTAGTGAAAGGCCATAGGGAGTGTTCAGTCCTGCAAATCACACATAAAACATATTAGGTTCCGTCCTTGTTTATGTCACTCAAATTTATTTCTTCATTTTGTTAATCATTTTTAGCACTGACAGTCCGAAAGACCAAAAGTATTAAGGACCGGTCCCAATACTGTACCGAATAAATAAGAACTGACACAACACTACTAGTCATCTCATATAATTTAAACGATGATTATGACTGGAAAAATTATGGGATACAGAAAATCCAAGCTCCAAGCAAAGTTTATAATCCCAAGAAAAATACGTAATTTGAATTTTCAACATACTGTTTGATTGGATAGAAGGGGCCCAGTGGGTATTTTTGTTCATCAAATAGTCCCTATATTGGAGGCAAATAATATAGTCTAGTGTATTGGTTTTCAGGCTGTAGTAATTGGGTTCCCTCTAGTGGTACGTGTGTTTGGGGGGATGAGAAATGTTCAAAGCCTCCGAATTACTAAAATTATTTGCATCTCAAGCCTCAACTCATCCTCCCTAAAATTTGGACATAAAGCTCATAATTGACTGAAATAATGTAAAATACATTGGTGTTGTTTATATTTTATGAGGCAGCCTTCTAAAATATGTCCATTTCTCGACATCTTCTAGATTTTTTATTTAAGATGGGTTTTTTTAGACACATCTCAATGATATGTATATACTTCAACAAAATGGCCGTGCACCTCCGTATACACTATTCAGCATAAAAATAACGTAATAAACAGGTGCAATGCTCGCATATTCATCTGCCATTATCATTGATTGATAATCAACTCCTCCACAGTCATGAAAAACACCGGTTTAACAACCCTTTATAACATTTCCTCGTCATAAAATGAATTATTAAGATTGAGTAGAGCCTTCGAATAAGTATCACCGCCTGCTATTTTTAAAGGCTATATATTAAAATAAGTAATATTAATAATGTAATTATATTATTACTAAGAATAGCAGAAGCATTCATGGCTGGCCTGTGTGGGGAACCGGAATATGACTCATTATTTTTTTAAAGGGATTTTTTCCTCCTCTTTTGCTTAATATCAAGAGTGACTGACTTTGAGCATGTGCATGAGGAAGGAGAAGGCGCACGCCAGAGTAGGCAAAAATAAGGCATTCACATTCAATTGCATGATTCACAGAATAATTAAATATTTGTATACATACACAGATTGATTGACAATTTTACTAAGCTCATCTGCAGTTGATTTGATTCTACACATAATACATGTACAAATTTGAAAAAAAGATTATATTATGTATATATAAAAATTGTTAAAAGGCGTCATGTTTCCGTTTCCTCTCGCTCTCTTTTTAATAGTAGCTTGGTAAAAATATACTACGTTTCTAGAGGTACACTTCCATTCTTTTTTGGATCAGTAATTCTCTTTGTTCGTAATATTTTTATTATTAATACTATGAGAACTTACCTACAGTATTATCTTGTTAAATAATGCTATGAATGTATGTTGGTATTAAAAATATATCTGCTACAAGACTAAAAATAATTAATTTTGTATTTTCAAGCGCCCTTAGCACTGCTGTACTGTAGCAGGTATCACTATGCGGCATACTTACACTATATGAGTTAGTTTAAAGGACAACAGAAGAAATAATCAAATCAATCTATCATGATTCATGAATGAAGACTTGGGAAGTTTTTGATTATTAATAGTACGTCCTAGAGGAGTTGTTAGCTTCTTCCGTCAGGCCGGAAGAGTACCTCAGAATAACATGATTCTTGTAAATTAACATGGATGCAGATGTTGTTTAAAAAACAACAAAGGAGTACATAAGAGCCTGAACAGGAAAAGAGCCATTAGACTCCCTCACTCATTTTTTATTTTTTTTGCATGGCGTTACCTCCCTAACACAAAAATATACCGTATATTTTGTTGTAACCTATCGATCTTTCTGCTTCCCCTGGTGTTGGATCGGTCTACCGGGGGATACATTGAAATCCGAAGACTTGCTAATTCCATAATGAATTAATATTGAGTGATTGAAAATTAATTTATATTACAATAAATTAAAGCATTAATAATTATTTGCAAAAAAACAAATCTGAGCTATGTAACTAACGTACAGGTCGAGAAAATGACACTAGAACGTTATTCACGAATTTATTTTCTCGAATTCCAAGCTGTTGGACGTCTCCAGAACCAAACGTTTATGCCGTCAGCAATTCCAAAACGTTGGACAGGAAGAAGGGTTCTGTTGAAAAGGCCAAACAGGATCCAGATGAGTTAAATAAAAGAGCCCAAGGCAATTCTATTTTTAATTATTAAATAATATTTTGTTGAAGTTTAAAATTCAAAGTGTTCCGATTTTAATAGACCCCTCGGTATCAGTCCGGTCCTAATAAAATTTGTCAGTCCAAGGATCGGTCCTTATTGGTCTTATAAGGTAACTAAATTACCTTCATTTATCATTTTGCTGACCGTGTTGTGAGCTTTGGAGATGTGCAAGATAAGCACCGCTATGTGGCAACAACAAAGCACACTGCTTCGGGGATGATGTTGGGTCTCGTGGCCTCCAACGGGAAGGCCATGAAGCCAAGGTCCTTCCGTGGTGAAATGACATAGTTACTCATTTTCAGCTGTTTCACATAACCTCTTTCAAGAGAAAAGATAGCGAAATTTTAAAACTAAAACTCATTACTATACATTTCATCTATCAATCTTAGGTATGAGTGAATTTATTAATATTGTTATGATTAAAGGATCGATGTATTGATCCTTAGAACCATTGAATACTAAAAAGGTCGGATCGATAATAATAATATAAAAAAAGACTGAAAGGAGGAGCAGGGGCATCTGGAGGGGGAGAACTGGAGGGGCTGGAGCCCCCACCGAATTAAGGAAATTTTCTTTTTTTACTAAAAAGTTTAATTTTTGAATTCTTTTCTCAAAAATATATAATATTTGAATTTTTTTTTTTTCAAAAAATTTAATTTTCTCTGAATATTTTGAAAAAATTGGATTTTCTGTAATAAACTATGTATTTAAAAAAAAATGCAAAAAATTGGATTTTTGAAATTTTTTACCAAAAAGATCAGTTTTTTGAATTTTTAAAATTTTTGAATTTAAAAAAATTAAATTAAAAAAATCAAGCTCCCCAAAAATTTAATCCTGAGAAGAAGAAGGGAAAAGATTGATTAGGAAATGGCTCCTAGGACAGATCCAACACTTTTCACCCCCCTTATTAAAATTAAAAAAAATAAATCAGCATGATTGAATTAGTACTTTTTAAGCTATGTAAAATTCCCATCAGATATTGAATAATAATCAGAGTTTGGATTTTTGTGGAAAGAGAGTGGAAGCAAGAGATATGTTTCACCTGAATTAAGATCTTTGTTAATATACACTCCCTGTTATTTGTTTTTGGGATGAGAATATGAATTACTTCTCTAAAACTGAGAACTTTCTACATTTAGAACAACATTAGAGCAGAAAAAGTATTATAATTCAGGGGCGTCTATAAGACTTTATTTAGGAGGAGAGCTTGGTTTATGGAATATTTCGAAATAAAGATCAAAAAATTATAACTTATTCGAAATAAATTTGAAAAATCCACAGCTATTTACAAAAAATTAATTTTTTTGTAATTTTTTTCCAAAAATCCTTAGATATTCTCAAATAATTGGATTTTTTTGAAAAAAAAATCCCAGAACTGTTCACAAAAAATTAAATTTTTCGGATACAAATTATAAAATTTTAGTGGTCCATAAAGAACTGAAATTTTGCGAAAATAAATAATATCCAAAATTAAATTTTAAACATAAATTGTTGTGAAAATAAATTTCAAATATTACATTTTTCGTAGAAAAGTTTTAAAAACCCATGGCTATTCACAGGCAATTAATTTTTTTGAAATTTTTATTCAATTTCTTATATTACAACTTCCAGTAAATATATAAAATTCTTTAATTGGGGGGGGTCTCCAGCCCTCCTCCTGCGGACGCCCCTCTAATTTTATAGAAATTCATATATATTATTTTATAATGCAATTTTAAAACAAATAACATTCAAAATATGCGATAATCCTTCTTTAATAGAGCATTTTTCTTTTTTAATCACTGTACACCGATCCTTTCCTTAATAATAGTTCCATTGTTATTGGGAAACATTGGCTAACAACTAAGACTCATTGGAGACTATTTATTTTCGCAAGAAAGGTTACATGATGTAATTAAGCTAACGATTTGCTTGATAGAAAAGTAGCGTGATTATGTAGTCATTAATAGAATGTGAAGTAATTTTTATAAAATTACTTCCACCTTTGAAATGATTTTGGCATTCCCAGGATTTACAAAAATTCTTTTGTTTAAAGAAATAAGATTGAAAATAATTATTCTTAATAAATATTTAAGAATGAACAAATTTAGACACTTTTTAAGGATTTTTTTCGTACATATTACTTTGATTAGAATCAAATGTCATTGTTGTGTCATTCATTATAAAATATCTAAATTTTCAATTATATTATACTTATCTAAATATGAATCCTCTCCTTATATCATATGGAAAAGCCATTTCACTAAAAATCATCAAAATCGGTGATGGTCATTCCGTAAGAGTGTGTAACCTTGACGTGGAAGGGCCCTGTTTATCCTTGGCATCAAGTAGTATTCACTGTAGTGTTAATTCACTCTTTATACAAAGACACACTAATGGAGAATAGTCCGGTACTAATCTCACTCTAACGCCCAGTCTTATTTAAATCAAGAACAAAAACGTTGTGCACTTTTGTGTATTTTGTGCAATTTAAATGGTAAATAGATCAGATGTATTTAGCTAAAACGATAAGATGCACTACTCGATTCCTCCAAATTTTCAGAAAATGTATCAAACAGTATAGTGAGGACCCACCGAGGATGATTTCCCAAAAGCCTTGTGACCTGAAAGTGCCCAAAATCGTCTGAAGTCTAGGTTTGTTGAGGAAAATAAACAAATAATTTGAGAAGAGTCCGGCCCAATCGATGAATGCAATTGCTAACAGCATCGACGTAGCGTCCCGTTCAACTGGCAATCAAGTCATTATTGAAGAACTTCGCTACCACAGCTTCCAACCCCATCAATCAGAGAGAAAAGGGTCACTCGAACCAAGGCTTTGATCAAACTAAAACAGAAGCCTACCGTGAAAGATCTTGTCTGGTTCTTCTCAGATGAAGAAAAAAATCAGTCAAATCCAGAAGCATAACTCAAGGAACAATAGATGGTTGGCAAAAAGTGTTTATAACGTCCCTGGAGTTGTGGAGGTTATGCATCCAATTCCAAGTCAAACCTAATGTCTTCATCATTGTTCTGTTCATCAAAGTCTCCCCCCAGATCCCCATCACCATGAAAGACAGACATTGGATCTGACAACCAGAAGGGGAAACTTGTCACTCCAGCAAAAGAACACTCAATTTTCTTCCTTTTGATAATGTGATGTACTTCCCGCAAAGCTCTTGGCCTCCTAACTCACTAGAGCGGAACTATTCCATTTGGACTATTTTGTCTTGGGTACTGTTAAACAGGTTTCCAATGAAGGTCCCCATTGCTCCACAATATCCCTGAGAGCTGGGATAAGGAGGGCATTCCGTACTTTACCCAGTAGAAGGCAATGGGATGTTTATGAGAACGTTCTGAACCTGTAATATGAGAAAACGGCAATTTTATTGATTAATTGGCAGATATATGTTATAATGTTTATTTTTTTGATAATTTGAATAAAATGAAATAAAGTCACGGCAGTGTTTTACTTTTTTTCTCGGCTCATGGCAGTTGCTATGTTATTGTTTCTTAGCCTACGCATTTCTAAGATACTAAGCGCCCACTCAAAAATGAGTTCTCCACAGACAGACACTAAACAAACTTTGCTTTAAATAATATGAATGCATGCCTAATCCAGTTACTACTGATATATTGGGTTATGGATGTACAAGTTGAGATTGTATTTTGTACATAGTATCATAACAACGCCTTATTTCATTCTTATAGTCACCAAGTATGTATTTAGTTGATGCATTGCATTTTGACTATTAAAATTACTGATTAATTACTAATTTACGAACAGTCTAAGGAATTATTACACAGTTGATTAAGTCTAAGACACTTAGTTATTTATTATATATTACTCCACTTGAAATAACTTGGTGTTTAAGTTATACAAAGGACCTCCTAAAATTTTAGTGCTTTCTTTGTTAGATTTTGTACTTATCCTCTGTTGAGTATTCAAGAGACCACACTCCTAAATAGTGTTGCAGATTATAATTTTTTTTTTAATCCTCTTCCAAAAAGTAAATTTCAGCAACAACTCACTTAGGAAAATATGAAAGTGACAACCAAGAGATTCGACATTCTATTCTTGTAACTTTTCAGTTTGAAAGTATGAGCACTATATAATTTATTAATCTGATATAGGATGTGCAAGGTACCTATACTTCAACTTTGGAGAACTCTCTTGGGTAGAACTTGGGAAAAATTTTAAGAATCCACAGCTGCTCAAAAAAAATTAATTTTGAAATATTAAATTTGTTTGAAAAAAGTTTCAAAAATCTCCGGTTATTCTCAAGAATTAAATTTTTTTGGTAAAATTTTTTTTAAATTAACAACAGTTGACAAAAAAGTTAGAGTTTTTTGATAAAGTTTTAAAAATCCATAGCTTTCTACAGAAAATATTTGAATATATTGAAATATTGCTTTTTTTGGGAATAAAAATTGAAAAATTTATTTAGATTTTCTTGTAAAAAACAAAAGGATTAATAATCAATATAATCACGTTTCAGCTCTATACACATAATAAAATGCTACTTTGTTCGGTGGAAACTTCGGTATACACCAGGAGCGTTTACAGTTTTATATATATATATTTTTTTTTTTTTAGAGGGGTATATTTTTTGTAAAATGGGAAAAAGATTCCAAAAATTAATTTCAAATATTAAATTGTATGAAAAAAAGTTCAATTATCCATAGCTATTGACAAATTTTTTAAAAATCCATAACTATTGACAATTTTTTTAAAAAAATTAATTAATTTTTGGGATAAAAATTTCAAAAATTAAATTTTAAATATAATATTTTTAGGAAAAAAGCTAACTTTTTTTGTAAAATAATATCAAAAATCCCGAGCTGTTCAGAAAAAGCTGCAATTATTTGAAAAAAAAAGTTCTAAAATTAAATTTCAAATGTTAAATTTTTCGGAGAAAAATTTCAATATTTATAGCTATTCACACACAAATAAATTTTTTGGAATAAAAATTGAAAAAGTTAATTAAATGTCAAATATAAATATTTAAAAAAAAAAAATCAAATATTACATTTTCTGCTAAGAATCAAGAATTTCGGTAATGAGAGGCGGGTTCTAAATCCCTCCCCCTTCGGACGCCCCTGTAAACTCAATCGAAACTTCTTCACAACAATGTCTTTGGATGAGTATCTTAGAGACAGCTTTCTTGAGACCGTGATCTCAGAGATATAGATTGAAATAAAATAGTTTTCAAATCGTGAGTTGTACAATTATGATTTATGCAATACATTTAATATTGCCAAAGTTAACATTATTGCAACACAACTAATGTCATCAACAATTTTGATCTATAGAATCGGTCCATACTGAATTTTAAATGCAACCGATCTGGACATATTTTTTCTTTGAGACCAGTCCATACCCTACTTCTTTTAATGACCAAATTAGTTTGGTCAACTAAAAAGTATAGTGTGACTGTATTTTTGTATATCATCCTCTAAAATTACTCTACCTTGTTATAATATACAGGTATAGCTATGATAATCCGAGCGGCCCATTAAAATCGGAACACTTTGAATTTCAAAATTCAACAAGACATATGTAATTTATTAATTAACAATATAATTTCAACAAAATTAGTACTAGAAATAGATGTGTGTCTGAGGTCTCTTAATCATTAAAGTAGCCGTCCTTAGGGCAGTGATGGAAAGCCTGAACTCCGCTGCTGATGTAGTGTTCCGTCACGGCGTCCCAGAGCTGGCTCACAGGGGTCTTTTAGGACCTCTGTATTTGGATGACGGTCACTGAAGGCCTTCTTCTCTACATGCACTCAAAGGTGTAGTCGAGAGGGTCGGTATCAGGGATATAGGGGCCAAAAGTATCAAAAAAGAGTTCAAAAGAGTCTTGCAATAGAGGAGATGGGGGCTCTTTGATTGTTGGGGCGGGAAATACGAAATTGCTGTTTCCCTAACGTAATATATAAATTGTCGTTAGATATATATATATTTTTGAAAGGCAGTAAATCCTTTTATTACTTCGTCTCATTTGAACATGATCCAAATGTTCATTTGAATAACAAACTGTGTTGTTTAGACCCCCAAAATGGTAAAAAATAAGAATGCTGACTCTTTTTCAACGGGAGCCTTTATGACTTTTTTTCCATTAGAAAGCAGAAGAAAAATTCAGGGGCGTAGGCAAAGAAGGGAGGGTGGTGTAAGAGTTGTCCTTCATTAAACAAGAAGGAACATTTTGTATTTTATAAAAAGTCACACAATGTTACCTAGCCATCCCCGCTCCCCCTACAAATCCTGTGAATACCCCTGAAATTGAATACTTTTATTCAAGTACGCAGTAGGGATTTTTTAACTGGAGAGGAGGGACCATTCAAGAGTGTTTCAATGTTGTTGTAAAATAGGAGAGGGGACATTTTTGGGGTACATCAATGATAGGGAAACATGCAGGGCCCCCCTATCTCTCCCTCCCCAACTGCATCCATGGTAGTCACGTGTTAGTAAGCAATACATAAATTAATGTATTACTTACTAATAGTTTGACGAATTTCCTTTGCTAAAAAAATTATACGTTATGTAACGAAATTACTTCTTAATATGAAATAACATATTAATATACAGGGTTATTCAGATAAATCCAGACTACATTTAACTACATTCTGATCAATAAGGTTTTAAATTTTATTTATTGAAATTGTTGGTCCTTTTTGCCCATCATTATCTCGATACGAGGACTAAAGTATTTGTAGGCCTTGACCACGTCTGCGATGCTTTTCTGTGAATTGGAAGAGATGTTCCTCTCTAACTCCCTCTAAGTAAAGTTAAACATGGGATTCATATATAGGAGGAGTGCAGTGCGGGGTTGTCAAAATGAGACCTTCTCTTCTTTAAACAAGTTTTGGCTCTTGCGGGCCTTGTGAGAGAGGGCTGAAACTTTTTGAAACAAGAACTCGACACCATTGGCCTCAGCTTTCATCCAAGGTATCACTTGGTCAAACAAAAGTCTACAGAACCTCATGGCCTTCTCCTGCGGACACCCCTGTATATATAGAGTAGAAATAGGCGTACACCTATTAATTTACAAATATTCATCTAATCATTATTCAATGTAGCATTAGCCATCTTTTAAAGCAGTGATCTCCTACAAAGACTTGTGTCAAACACATCAAGAAATGTATTTTGTGAAGGAAGGGACATGCAGAAATTTACTCACAGTAGTGATGAAAAGGAATGGAATCTCTGTCTCAAGGGAAGTCAAAAATAATAAAATTGTAATATAAGGTGAAGTAATCTAGATGAATAAAGGATAGTTGGCCTGATTATCTGTTGATGACTCATTTTTGCGTGTGTGCTTAATATCTGAGAACTGCGTGACTACTTTACCTAAAAAAATTAACAATGTAGCAACAAACGTGTGTAGGGCTCGCTTGCATGTAATATATCTAAATTATTTTTCCACGGAGTAATATTTAATATGTAACTTACAACTAAATTAAGTAAAAGGGGCGTCTGCAGAGAGTGGGCTTGAAGGGCTGTACCCCCTCCCCAAATTTTTGCTTTTAACTAGAAAATTTAATATTGGAAATCTAAAATAATATAAGCAATTTTTTGCCTATTGTCTTTTGATATTTTCCTTCAAAATCTTAATGTTTGAAAAAAATTCATTTTTTGTGGATGGCTATGGGGTTTTGAAAATCTTTTTCTAAAAATGTAATATTTGAAATTTTTTTCAAGTTAATGTTTGAAATTTGATTTTTCTAATTTTTTTGTGAATGGCTATGTTTCTTCGAAACTTTTCTTCAAAAAGTTAATGTTTGAAATTAAATTCTTGTTGGTTGTATGGGTATGGTTTTTTCAATTTTTTCTTCAAAAAGTTTATGCTTTAAATTTAATTTTTTAATTTATAGCTATGGTTTTTCGAAATTTTTCTTCAAAAAATTTAATGTTTCAAATTCATTTTTTAAATGTTTTTGGATTTTTTTTTCTTTTTTCTGAATGGCCTTAGAGTACACAAGAAAAAGTTTCAAAAACCAAGCCCTCCGCAAATTATAATGCTGTGTGCGCCCCTGAGTAATATTACCTTTGTAAAAAGTATTGGGAAACTCGGAGAGACCCTTTATGTTTATATAAGGGGTGGTGGGGATTTTTAATCCGCCTCGAGGTACCAAATGTATACTACAAAACTAGTTGACCTGATGCATAGATAAGTGGATGAAGTGAAGTGATTCTCGTGGTTTTTTACTCCACGGTTATTCTTCATAAAGCCCTGAGTAATATTACACAACTTGCAATCAATGTGCGTAGGTTTGCGCACCGGTTATTCCTAGAGAAGGAAATATACTTTACGTATATGTACTTTAAAAAAGATTCCTGGTCAAATGGAGTAATTGTAAAACTTTAATATTTACTTATATTTAATAAGTGCAACCCATCTGACAATTTAAAGAAACACACAAAGAAATCCCGTGTTCTGGGTTGGAATTTGGAAAATTAGGAGGGTTATTGCATTGATTTATTATTCTGTGGAACGGTTCTTACTTAAGTTTCGAATGAGTCTATAAAATTTAAGACACTACCGGCCAAAACTTTTTAACCTTAGTAAAGTCGAGTTTTTGTATGAATGCAACGCTATATTTTATTTTTATGCTGGTTACCAAGTCATGAACGATATTGTAATCGTTTGCAGTGGTAGGAATTTTATATCCGGAACAAGTTTAAACCTTAATCCTTGAATCCTTGTGAAAGTGTGGGCATCAGAATCAGCTTACAACACCGTACAAAAAAAAAATCCTTGAGATGTTTTCCTTATACGAGCTCCGTGCGTCCATTATTGTGGGCCTCCATACCGGGCAGCCATCCAGGTAGATTATTAAGTTAACGAAGCTGCCCAAATCAACTGTTTACAATATTGGCAAGGCTTTCAAGGAGTCTGATAGGTCGGAAACCCCTTCAAGGAAGGATCAAAGGTGAAATCCAGTGTGGAATGGGCACGTAAAAAAAACAACAACAAAAAACCGAAAATCATTATGTTAATCCTAATAATTTGAAAGATGTTCTGGAGAATATAAAATATAATGCTCATGACGTTTTATATAAACAAGGATGTTTGATGGAATTACTCTGATGTCGATCCCCAATTCTACTCTGAGTCCAAGAAGGACTTACAATTATAACTCCGTAACAAATCCTCCTTCTTTCATTAGCAACCACGAATTTTCAAAAAGGTTTTGATTATAATGGAATCTATTTAGGAATGGATGTTGACTACAAGCAGACATTAAATAATAATGAAAACTTCTAAGGAAAATAAAATTTCTTCTTTATTTTGGCAATAACAAATTAATAGGCCAGCTAAAATAACCCACCGGATTTAAATCATTGCTCATGATCGTTCTGAGAGCAAAAAATACAATCCAGACTTCCTGAAGCAAAGAGAAAAATACATCGTGGCCTCCTAACTCGCCGGCTTTGAACCCCTTGAACTACTATTTTTATTTTAGAAATCAAAATGTAAACCTAACATATAAATACGATATGACGCCTTCGAGAGAGAGAGAGATTTAAATTATAAATTCGTTTTATACAATTTTAAATTGGTGCAGTTTGTCCAAATTGGTTAATTGGAACCAGATTTATTCCAGAAAAACACATATTTTTAAGATCCTTATCTTCACAGGGATCATCTTGCGGACAACAGCAACGAAACATTGGCTCTAATTATAAATTTTGAGGAAATATCCCGCTATCCACCATAATAAAAAAATAAAAGCACTAAGAAGCATTGTGGACAGAGGAGACCCTGTTTGGGACATTCAAAGAAGCAAGCATGACTGAAGAAGTATAGATCTGTTGGAAGAGTCGATATTCATTATTTTTAAGGCCCTTTTTATTATGTTCCATAGCACTTTATAATTATTTTAATGGATTGAAGCTGAGTAAACATTTGAACATAAGATCAAACAAGAAGAAACTGCAATCGTTTGTTGGATCAATTTTCTGCTTAATTGTTTGCTTTCTTTATGTTTGTATGCATGTGATATATTAGCTGGCCTGATCTAAACACATTGGACTACTATGTTAGGGCGTTTTGGAGAGAGAGTGCAATACACATAATATTGTTGAATCCTTGGAGTCTTCCAATCTCGAGGTAGTGGCGAACAGGGATTGTGAGTTATTCATCAAGGCTTACAAAAGATTCAGGGCAATAGAGGTGGCTGTGATTGAGGCCTATAGTAGCCCATCATGGCAGAGGAAAAGATTTATGAATGGCTGAAGATATTTTGGGAAATAAATTATAATATACCGAGTGGTCCATTACAATCTGGACACTTTGAATATTAATTGATTAATTAACAATAGAATTTCAACAAGAAATTAATAATTATATAAAGATCTGAGCTCTCTTAATCATTAATGTAGCCCCCCTTAGTGCAATGATGGCTTTCAGGCGGTGGAAGGCCTGGTACCTGCTGCAGATGTAGTCCTCCGTCATTACGTCCCGGTTCTGGCTGACAGTGGCATTTAGGGCCTCAATGTTTGGATGACGGGCATTACATACACCGAAAAGATGTAGTATACAATCCGGTACATTATCCTTCAAATTTTCGGATTTAAAAATCCCACCACCCATTATAAATAATTATATTTAACTATGTAGGTATTAATAAGTATAATATTAACATATTTGTAAAATGAGTGGGCGTCTTGAAATGTGCAGGACAAATTTGGAGCTAAAAAACCGAACTGATTTACTCACTATTAAAAAATAACCTCCATAAACAATACAATATTCAAATATATTACTTAAAAATAGTGTTGCATTCGGGTATTCTCTAACTTGACAAAAAAGACTAAACAACTCATCTTCAGTAAAGCTCATAATTTTCTGGAAATTTGACCCAAAATATTTTTGGGAAAATTTGACCTGAACTCGAATTATAGACTAATTATTTTTTTCAAATTTCGTGTATCACTATAATAGGCGCTCCTTTTTTGTTAAAATATTTATTTGAACCATTATCCATATGTGGATATTTCACAACTGACTTTGGATTACATTGGTATGTATTTCTCGACGAGTAATACACTCAATTTATATTAACAAATTATTCTTATGAAACCTTTGGAGGTGCTGCAAAATGCACAGCTTAGTTGTCATGACGTTCTATTAGATCAGCTGTGTAGAGAAGTAAATAAACAGATATCCCACTCAATATATAGTAGCAAGGACGCATGGGCATGAATGACTCCGTGTTGGATCCTCCATTCTACTCTGAGTCAAAGAAGTACTTACACTATCAACTACAAAAAAAATCATCAGTCTTTCTCTCCGACTTTCATGAGTACTAGTCATTACCTTATTCTTTGTTTTTTCAATAATGCTAAGGGCCTCGTAAATAGAATAACACAATTCCTTTTCTCAAAATGATTACGAATTACATTTGTACTATTATACTAATAATTGCAAAAATAATGAGAAATTGATCGATTTTATTTGAAAGAGGTCATATAAAGGCTCTTAAATGTTGTAAGGATCCTTGAGATCCTTAATTCATCCCACAATTTTCTTTATAAATGACAACGTTTCATATTGTACATTGAATATCTGCTTCAAACATCCTTTGTGCATAAACAAACTATAGTAATCATTTTGTCATCTTTTCATCATGGGTGTGCAAAAAAAAGTAGGGCATCTCAAATCTCCTAGTTCTTAAAATTAAAGTGGTGAGGCTTATGTACATTGTGAAGTTAAGTTTTCAAGGATCCTGGTTTTGAATGTGGACAAGATGAAGAATGATGGAGAAGACATCTCCAGGAAAGAGGAATCCGAAGTTCCTGTCCATCTTGGAGAAGAAGATGAAGGATGACCCCACCAGATCAATTTTTGGGTATCCTAACTCATCCAATAAAGTTTGAATAATGTGCCCATAATTGACTCAAATTTTTCCATGAAATATATTACACTCTATGTATAAATACATCAAATAAAATAATTAATTCGGATGATATCCTTCATTTTTATTTTTGTTCATAAGTGTTTTTATGTTGACGCACCATGCGTATGTACAAAGTAAAAGATATCAATTACTGTGTTTCTCATTTCCCGGAAAACAAATTTTTAAATTACAGGATACCCTTTGTAAATAATACACCTGTGAAATTTATGTATTTTTTTATTATTATTAAAGAAAAACTTATTCATTTATGTCTTTATCACTAAACCTTGTGTGGGTTGTTTTTTTAAAAATTCCGTAACCTGATTTGACCTGCAATAAAAAAACAAAAACACTTTTAAAGTAATTGATGTACAATTTTTGAGGGAGAAGTATAATTAGTGATGAAAATCGTATGTATTTTGATTATATGAAAAACAAAGGAAAAAAAACCACCGAAAATCAATAAGGACACCCATAGAGCAGTTTAGATTTAATGACGTTTGATTTGATCAGCTACAATCGGCTGTGACGAGGGGAGGAAATGGAGAAAGAAAGGAACAAGGAAATTGGCGAAAATTATTCCAACGTCAATCCTCAATTCTAATCCGAGTCCAGGAAGGTCTTACAATTATAACTTGAAACAAATCGTTTTGTGTTACTCTCTGACATTCATGAGTAGAGGATGGGTTGGAAGCGTTATATCCCCATTCCAAATTAAGAAATTTCTGTCTATTACAAGAAAATTTAATTATATTCTTTTTTCCAAAATATTTAATTTTCTGTGAATAGCGATGGAACTTTGAAATTTTTCTTCAAAAAAGTTTAATATTTGAATTTTTTTAGGAATTTAAGTTGTGGATTTTTAAAAAATAAAAATTTATTTTTTGTTAATAGTTGTGGATTTTTAAAAAAAAAAAAATTTATATTCATATTTATTTAAAAAAAATAAAAATATATATATAATCTTTCAGACGGCCTTGACACTAGAATGTTCAGTCAGGTTGTGAGTATAATTGAACGTATTTTGAAAGGAGTTTCACTTCTCGTACTTACATAATAAGGACCAAGGAAAATAATATTTATTCTTTAGATTACCAATTCTAAGAAAACGGGCCAGCTAAAAAATTCACGGGATTTACATCACCATGAATAATTGTGAAATATACATCCTCATCCGTGGGTCAAAGGTTACTAGAATTCATCCTATCTTTTTTTATAAAAATATAAGACATCTAGATTGTGATGACATCCTATACTGCTTCAAAAATGCAAATTATATTTAAAATAAGAAACTTTTTTTGAAGATATGAAACGGCTTACAATTCATTTACCTGATGCATAAATTATGAGTGAGTTTTTTTGGATTGATTCCTAGTCATTATTTGAAATTTTTCAAATATCAAGTGAAGAGTATGTATGTGATGCAATTTTTGTTCCAGTAAAACTCCAGTTGAGCATCATTAATAAGTATCAATCTTTTGGAAAGCATTAAGGGTACAACTTTAATTGAGGGAATCTGCAACATATATTTAACGTTTAATTTAATGAATTATATTATTATAATATAATTAAATGAAACTTGTATATCTGAGGGGTCCATTCAAATCAAAACACTTTGAATTTTAAAATATATCCAGATATAATTCATTAACAATATAATTTTAATAAAATTAATACTATAAACAGATGTGTGTCTAAACTCTCTTAATCATTAATGTAGCTGTACTTCCAGGCGGTGGCGTAAGGTCTGGTAATAACTGCAGATCTAGTCTTCTGTCATGAGCTCCTAGTGTTGGTTGACAGTGGCTTTTAGGGCCTCGGTGTTTGGATGAAGGGCACTGGTGGCCTTCCTCTCCGCATGCCACCAGGAGTTGTTGTTGAGGGGGTTGCCTTCAAGGCTTTAGGGGGCAAAAAGTATACAAAAATAGTTCATAACAACTCAAAAGTATCATTCACAAGAGACTCGCAGCGAAGGAGATGCGTTTTCTTTCATTACTGGTGTCAATAATGCCCTCTCCATCCACACAAGGCTCATTCCACCCATTTTTTTTTATAGTTCTCTGTGCAGTTTGGTGTGAAACCTCGAGATCTCTTTCCTGGTTCCAGTTTGGCCTTTCTAACAGACGCCCAACTGTTTGGAGTGCGCGAATGGATTTTTTTCCGACTTGTGCGTGAGCAAAAGAGCTCAGGATTTTTTTCTTTTGTAAATAATTGTTTATGCATAGGTAATTCAAAATATGAATTCATTAAAATAACTCAACCTTCATTAATTATTGAATTAGTAAATGTTCAAATTTAAAGGGACCACCCGGTATGAAGAAATTAAATGCAAGATTTGCCAGGACTTAGGTTCCCCGGGAAAAAGGGATCCCGGATGAGAAACCTTAATGACTGTGTTAACTCACTAAAACAAAAATCACCATGTATTTGTTTTCAGCTGGGGATATTTCTGCTTCTTTTAACCATATCATTATTCTAAATGCTGATTGGTTGACTTAGAATTAGCTCTTGCTAGGCTCTGAAGAATCCTCAACAATTATAATCATAATTGGAACGAATGGTGCTAACCACCAACTGATCTCCGGCATCGCATAAAAGGTTGCGTGATACAATAAAGGTAATGATGTTTAGTATCAATTTATTGAATTATTCATACATAAAATAAAGCCTTTTAAAATTGAGAGTTTAAATCATTAATTAATTATTTTAGATTCATTATTCAAGCGAATGAACCTGACTCATCATTAATTTATAATACAAACCAAATAAAACAAGCCATGCAATAATACCTAATATAAAATGTATGTACTTTAGGGCGCCTTGTATTTTAACTTCTTTTTTATTACGTCTAGGTTGGAAAAGTTACTGTGTGGTAAAGAAATAACCTATGTAAAATGTATTTTCCTAACCCCACCATAGGTGTCAAAAAGAGGGAATGGCATTAGGAAATTTTAGTCGTAGCGTGTATGGAGTGCATTTTCCGGTACATTTTTCATAAATGAAACTTTTGAGAACTCTAAATTAACTTTACTTATAGCTTAGAAAAATGTCTATCAAAACATCTAAATAGTGTGTTGTTAGTCCGTATTTATTTGGTCTATTCCAGTTGGGTCAAATGACCGGTCCTTTGGACTCTCAATATGAGAACTCCCCACTAATGCCCATCAAAAATAGTGTTGAGTTAGTCCGTATTTATTGGGTAGAGTCCAGATCAGTCTTAGGGCCGTCCTTTGCAGTCTGAGTCCTAGAACTGATTTAAAAAAGGAGAAATAAAGTAGAGTAACGTCATCAAGGACCAAAGTTTTAGACTGATATACATACAGTACTGAACTAGACAGGATAGAGAGTGAACTAAATAAGGACCGGCATAATAGAATTGCAAAATAATGGATCGACTTAATAACATATTGTTTTTGACTTTTTTCAAAAGGCCATACTCGATGTGCGACCTAAAAACAATGAAACAATTTAGCCTGACAGCTTTTCCGTACGTGAAATTCGAAAAAAGTATACATGCAAACCATCCTAATATACATTTGTCAGTGGATCGGTTTGTATACATAGTACTCTGTGGTAAGTAGTAACAGGGATCAACATACGTTGCTTTGAACATGATTTACAATCAGTCTATATACCTATCTATGATATCACTAATAGGAGCGGATGAGGAGATGAGAATGACTGTAATTTTATGGTGGTTACCTATGATAATGGTATAAGTACTTTGTTGAACAGAGTACTTATATATATTATATGGAAAGAAATACAAAATATTATTCTATTCCTTCACGCATAGACAAGAATTATCAAACACTCTGGGAATGACTAAATCATTTTATATATTAAGCACGGTGTTACCCCAATTATACAAAAACTGTATACTGTCGATTATTATCAGCTTTCATGTTTCTCCTTCTTTTTTTGAACGTTGATTCCCTTTTACCACAAAGCGAGAACCCAGTGGCGTCCGCAGTATATATTATTTAAGGAGTAGACTTTGTTGTTCAAAAAAAAAAAAAAAAAAAAAAATTACTTTATTTTGTTTAAAAAAGTTTCAAAAATCCACAGCATTTTACAAAAAATTGAAATTTTTCGGGAAAATTCAAAAGTTAAATTTTTAGGAATTTTACAGAAAATTATTTCAAATTCAAATTTTGTGGAGAAATTATTCTTGGACCTTGGTTTTTAGATTTATTTTGAAAAAATTTATATATTTAAATTTTTTTGTAAAAAAAATTGAATTTATTTAAAATATAAAATTGTTTGGAAAAAAAAAATTAAAAAATCTAAAGCTATTCACAAAAATACAATTTTTTGGGAAAAAATTTGTAATATTAATTATTCTGATTTTTTTTAAATTAAAAAATTAAATAATTCGGAAGAAAGTTTCAAAAATTAAATTTCAAATCTAACGTTTTTAAAATTATTTTAAAGATTAAATTTTGTAGAATTTTTTTTTCTAAATCCATAGGTATTTATAGAAAATTAATGTTTTTATAAAAACAATGGAAAATTATATTAAATTTAATGATGATTTTTTGAAAAAAAATTTAAATGTTAAATTTTCTAGTAAATGGACACTCCGTTCCAAACACTACAGGCGCACTTGCATCTAAAAAAATGCCGATTACAAACTAGAAAAAAATATGACACGCAGCCTTGTCATATTTTATACACCTCTATATACAATACTCTAAAAATAAGTTTTCCCCTAATCCGGGGCATCATGGGAGTACATAGTGCGTAATTAATTATTATTTATATATGCAAGTGCAGAATTTGAGTAGGCATTAAGTGATGACTGATGAATTCTTCAAAATAACAAACATATCTTTGTCCTCCTCTGCTTCTCATTGGAAGGAGCTTCTACCTACCTACTTAATATCTATAGTTGTAACTAGTGATGGGACAATTTCAAAAAATCAATTTCCGATTCCCATACGATCCTAGTAAAAAATATTTTAATTAATTGTTAAGAGATACTACGTTGCTATCGTTCTTAGAATTAGAAAAAAAATCTAAAAAATTACAATTATTTATCAAATACACAATTTAGTATCTAAATAAATGTCCAAAATCCACAGCTGTTCACAAAAAATTAAAAAAATCTACACCTACAAAAATTTATTTTTTGTGGAAAAATTTCATTGCTATTTTAAAAAATTAATTTTTTTTTGGAAATAATTTTTAAATCCACAACTGTTAACAAATAAAAATTCAAACATAAATATTTTGGAAAAAAAAAAAAAAATTGTGAAAAAATTTGAAGAATTATATTAAATTTTCTAGTAAAAAGTAAAAATTCCTTAATTATGAGGGGGGGGGGGGGTTAAATTTAGAAAAAGGTATAAATATTTAATTATACATGAGAATCGGAATTGCAAATTAAACACATTATTTGCCTGATGGCGATTCTAATTCGATAAAAAACACCCGATTCTCCGATTCCAACTAATCGTCCTATCACTAGTTGTAACTACCAACTTCATGAGAAGTAAATCCCCTGCAGAGAGTTGTGTCAAGGAGATTTATTATGAGTTTGAAATGATATATATAAATAACTAAAGAGTATACAACCTTACAACTTGTCTGTCTATTCCAAACCCGAGTTAATAATTCGGGAGAAACAAAGGGCAAAAAATAAATAAAAACATTACTTAGACCCCCCACAAACTATAAAGTTATCTGGGGCATAGAAGGTAGATGTAATAGATATTAACTTATTGTTTCTCGGAAGTTACACTTCAGCTAATTAGTTATATGTATTTCCTGGAAAGATCTACAGCCTTACAATTCTAGTTGAGTTGAGTTGGATATACAAAGACACAGAGATAGAAAATGTCGTATTCTGAAGAAGAAACCCGTCATTTTTTGGGAGGGGGAGAGAATCTGAGTCTTTTGCATATCTGGCCATATTGGCAACCCTGATTATATTCAACTGTTTTTTCCCTTTAAAAAGGAAGGCGTGTTTTGTCTGTTCTTAATTATTATATTATTCATTCTAAATATATAACTCTACGTCTGTAATGATTGTCCAGTGTTTTATCATAGAGTAAGTAATACAATTCTCTTAATTTCATTATCCTTGGTTATTGAAAGAGGCCTAAATCCTCACAACCTCCCTCCTCTCCCAACATGAATCCTCTTAACTATGGTATCTGGAACTATGTCGAAAGTAGAGCCTGTGCCTTCTTCCATCCCAACGTCGATGCAATAAAGACCTCTACCCAGGAGCAGTGGGCAGCCATGTCCTAGGACCACGACGTCAAGGTCGAGGCCATGGTCACAGTAGATGCTGACCTTTTCCCGAAATAACTTAGTAATTATTGTTCTTTTGAGTAATATTTAGCCCACTTGTTCAATAGTATGTTCTTCTTGAGGAAGTCCATGATAAAAAATGGAGATTTATAACTCATTCATAGGCCAAATTAGAGAATGGGGACTGGAGAATCTAGACTAGAAAAAAATAATTAAGCGGCGTTCTATTCCATTGGATTGGAATAGCTAAGACAGTTGTTGGTACAATCTTGCTCATCATAGAAAAAGAAGTAGTGAGGGGCCCACATCCCACTACGAAACACTCTCTTTCATAGGACAGAAAAAATCATATTTCTTAATTACTACTGTTATTCAGCTCATATAGTTTCAAGTTAAGTTGGAGACTAGAAGCTTAGATGTGTGATCTGAGCTTTCAAAAAGTGCCCGCCCCCCTCTGCCACTGCCAAAAAATTGGTCTCCCAAGCGTTCGTCCTTACTCCACTTTTAAATCACATTTAAAAAAAAACATAATGTGTAAAATCTTATTTTTAGAGTTAAAAAAAGAATTCCATTACGACATATAATACTTTTTGATTTACACTTACGAGGATTTAGACAATTTTCCCATCTTTGATGATGACTGAGTAATAAAAAGGAAAATAACATGATTCCCCCATGACTCATTTTTGTAAGTACATTAGAATGATTGAATCATTTTCCCATAGTGTATGTATAACAAGAACATTGACCGTATATATATATATATATTTTGAAGTATAAAGTTTTTCTTGTAAAAATTATGTGTTATCGTTATAGGATTAGGAAAAGGGAGAGGCAATTTGCCCTCAATTATGAAGGAACTACAAGTTACAACTATTCATTCTATGTACAAACTTGAACAAAAATCAAGAAAGGAACAATTTCAAAAATTATTTTTTACATCATTTACATATACAGGGAGTGCAAGCGAAAATGATTTGAACCGGTGAGTTTGGAGGCCAAAAGTCCGGAGAGATGAAGACGTGAAAATTGTCTTGGAGCCATTTGACCTCAATCTGCATTGTTGTTGGATCAAAATTACCTTTAGAGGGCTCAAATTTCCTCCCAACCTTGCAATTGTTATGTTGTCGGTGTGGCATGCTCCGGATTTGAAGGAGGGCTTTGTTCCTTTCCAGATATTTGCGTCAACAAATTCGTAAACTTATTTTTTTTTTTAAACTTGTGTAACAAGCTATCTAACAATTAAAAATCAACTGCTTAAGTGCCTGCGTTAGAGAAATAGGAAGCAAAATGTGGACTTTTGAGCCTCTTGGCCTTCATCACTTCTGTGAGAAGGTGGTGTGGGGTCTTCGTGTATGAAAAAAGTTGCATTTGAAAGCCTCTTGATGGTCCTAGCAGCCCTGAGGAACTTGTTACCGTGGCAATAAATCGATTTGGTGGGGTCATCCTTCATCTTCTTCTCCAAGATAGACAGGAACTTCGGATTCCTCTTTCCTGGAGATGTCTTCTCCATCATTCTTCATCTTGTCCACATTCAAAACCAGGATCCTTGAAAACTTAACTTCACAATGTACATAATCCTCACCACTTTAATTTTAAGAACTAGGAGATTTGAGATGCCCTACTTTTTTTTGCACACCCATGATGAAAAGATGACAAAATGATTACTATAGTTTGTTTATGCACAAAGGATGTTTGAAGCAGATATTCAATGTACAATATGAAACGTTGCCATTTATAAAGAAAATTGTGGGATGAATTAAGGATCTGAAGGATCCTTACAACATTTAAGAGCCTTTATTTGCTTTATATGGACCTTGATATGGCCTCTTTCAAATAAAATCGATCAATTTCTCATTATTTTTGCAATTATTAGTATAATAGTACAAATGTAATTCGTAATCATTTTGAGAAAAGGAATTGTGTTATTCTATATACAATGTCATAAAGCATTATTGAAAAAACAAAGAATAAGGTAATCACTAGTACTCATGAAAGTCGGAGAGAAACACTGAACACTCCAACACGGAGTCATTCATGCCCATGCGTCCTTGCTACTATATATTGAGTGGGATATCTGTTTATTTCCTTCTCTACACAGCTGCTCTAATAGAACGTCATGACAACTAAGCTGTGCATTTTGCAGCACCTCCAAAGGTTTCATAAGAATAATTTGTTAATATAAATTGAGTGTATTACTCGTCGAGAAATACATACCAATGTAATCCAAAGTCAGTTGTGAAATATCCACATATGGATAATGGTTCAAATAAATATTTTAACAAAAAAGGAGCGCCTATTATAGTGATACACGAAATTTGAAAAAATAATTTGTCTATAATTCGAGTTCAGGTAAAAATTTCCCAAAAATATTTTGGGTCAAATTTCCAGAAAATTATGAGCTTTACTGAAGATGAATTATTTTGTCTTTTTCTCAAGTTTGAGTAATACCCGAATGCAACACTATTTTTAAGTAATTAATATTGTATTGTTCATGGAGGTTATTTTTTAATAGTGAGTAAATCAGTTCGGTTTTTTAGCTCCAAATTTGTCCTGCACATTTCAAGACGCCCACTCATTTTACAAATATGTTAATATTATACTTATTAATACCTACATAGTTAAATATAATTATTTATAATGGGTGGTGGGATTTTTAAATCCGGAAAGTTGAAAGATAATGTACCGGATCACTAAGCCACTATCAGCCAAAACCGGGACGTAATGATGGAGGACCACATCTTCAGCGGGTACCAGGCCTTCCACCGCCTGAAAGCCATCATTGCACTAAGGGGGGCTACATTAATGATTAAGAGAGCTCAGATCTTTATATAATTATTAATTTCTTGTTGAAATTCTATTGTTAATTAATCAATTAATATTCAAAGTGTCCAGATTGTAATGGACCACTCGGTATATTATAATTTATTTCCCAAAATATCTTCAGCCATTCATAAATCCTTTCCTCTTCCATGATGGGGTTGGAGTGATTGAAGAACATCACTCAAACCAACCACCTTAGGATTCAATCACAGCCTCCACTATTGCCCTGAATCTTGTGTAAGCCTTGATGAGGAACTCACTATCCCTGTTCGTCATTACTTT
This sequence comes from Lepeophtheirus salmonis, assembly GCF_016086655.4. Lineage (NCBI taxonomy): Eukaryota > Metazoa > Arthropoda > Copepoda > Siphonostomatoida > Caligidae > Lepeophtheirus > Lepeophtheirus salmonis. The sequence goes on from NC_092584.1 coordinate 22,566,121, forward strand.
GAGAATAGAATACTGCAAAGAAAAATTAGAATACCCTTCGAGGCCATCTAACCTCAGTTCTAAAAGTCTGACAGTTTTGTACTTGGCGCCATTCGAAAGAACTAACAAAAAGCTATAATTTTATTTTATTTTTTGCTTTATGCGATCAAAAATGTCAGAGCAACAAGCAAAACTGTAGACGGTGTGCAATCTCCTATGCACACTAGCCTATCTCCGACAAGAATTTCTTCACAGTGGATCTTGTTCTGAACAGGAGAAATGATCGCTTTTTTTGGCAAAATCAAGATCTCAGGTCAAGAGAACCTTCAGGACCAAACATCCAGCTCATGCCATGGTCCTCAGGGCCGTGGTGTCCTATGGCAGCAAGATACTTCCTTACTTCTTAAAAAAAAAAAAAGGAGAAAGTCAACACGGACGTCTACTAGATGCTACTCAGGTGCCATGTCTTGCCAAGTTTGAAGATCAAGTTCCGAAGGGACAAAGATGTGTTTACCCAAGGCGTCACCTCAGGACATATGTCCAAGAAGGAGCAGTGTTTGTGCAGGTGGAACATGGGTGCTTTCTGGCTGGTAGAATTATGGCCTTTGTCCTAACCCCACGTGAACCACCTGGACTTCACTGTTTGATATGTCTTGGAGGGCAAGACGAACAAGACTTCTCACCTGAATAACGCTGTGATCACGGGGGAGTCAAATATCTCGTCCTCGGACTGCATCAAGGTCAGCTGTGCTTCAGTTCATACCCCGTATTGAAGCCATCATTCAGAATCAAAGGTGACATATTGAATGAAAAGTTGAAGAAAATTGTGAAATTACCAACTTTTCTCTTCAAAAGTTTGCCATAAAAATGGGACAAAATTTAAATATGTAGAAGTCAAAACGGCTTTAAAATTTTCTAATTTTTGAGTCTTCACCATGTATTTGAACCAAGTAGTCTGGTATATATTATATTATAATGAATATATTTTAGTATATCAAATATTGTCATTATAATATAATTTCAGGGCAACTCGGTCTCACCCTGAAATTTCAGTGAGTCCACAGCCCTGGTTACAACCCTCCCTGCCAAGAGAAAAGTTTCATAATTTTGATGAGTCCCATTCAAATACTATTTGTGAAATAATTTTTGACTAACTTTGAATATATCAAAGTAATTGAAGACATTTTAATGTAGGTAACTTGTATTAAAATTTGGTGAGTTTACCCAGCTCTGAGTAATTGAGCCAAAAACAACGTGTTGCAAACGTTTTCGGTCTACCCTACTATTTTTAAAGTTGTCCACTAGATGTCCGTACTATACAATCATTGTATAGAAAAGAGAGTTATCTATTATTCGAATTTTTACTTACAAAGTTCGGGGTAATATAATCGATTAAAGAGATTATTTATTATTTATTCAATACGAGTGTAATATAATATATTTATAGTTTGGTTAAAATGTTATTCATAAGGGACATATTATGAAAAAAATTAAGATATATCACGTCAAGGTTATCTATAATTATATAACCTCAACTGGTCGGATATCATATTGGATCACACTATGCAGGGACAGTGTTAGGATTTGTCTTTGTTTTTCCGACTGATATATTATTTTTACCGATTCTAATATAAGGTCTATATGGGTCTAATATGGTCCTTTTCATTCCCCCCAAAAAACAAGAAAAAAATATCTACTTCAATATATTTTTTTAGAAACACATGTGTGATTATATTTGTTAAATGACCTTTTTTCGATAAAGATCAAGCCTTTTTAATAGGCATATTCCTTAATTATGTCCATATTGGATTTAATGACGTTTTTATTCGAATATAATATTTAAATAAATTTTATAAGAGAATTGTATGTTCTATTAACAAAAGGGCTTCAACAAATTTGTTGTTCATAAGAGTTTTTTTAACTAATTGCAAAACTAATTCTTCTACACATGGATACATTTTAAATAGTTTTTCCCACAAGGTCCCAGTCCACTCCCAATGGCCTCTGGAACAATTTCGCGTAGAGGTGCGTTACTATTACAATCCTATTCTCGTACTGTGTATTCATGATGCCGACTAGGACAATGTTTTTTTTTTAGTAATCGATAGCTAATTATGTGTTCCACAGCATTACTCATAGGAAAATTGTAAAAAATGACTCTTAACCTCTCAATATTTGCATAATTGAGATGAGTAAAAAAAATAAAAATTGGCTCGGTATAATCTTCCTAGAAAGCTTGATCTAAATCGGTCCGTAACTTTTCCCGTAATCCTGGTTACAAAAAACAAACAAAAGTAAACAAAAACGAGGTGAAAACATAGCATTCAACTTCGTTGGGGGGAAGGGGAAGTTAATCAACTTGGTGGCACTCTCTATTCATTGTGATTAGTTACATCCGATAAAAATGCTGAGCTATAAGTAGTGCTGTCTAAAAAAAAACAGTTCTATCAGTCTGTTCCTAATAAAATTTGTCAGTCCTAGTAGCGGTCCTTATCGGTATTTTATGATAACTAAAACAGCTGAAATAACGTAGTTATTAGCTATCGATGATGAAAATCCAATGTAGAATGGCCATTGTCCATGGTAAAAAAAAGAAACAGAAAATCAACATGGTAACCCTGACAATTTGAAGAATGTTTTAAAGGAGAGGAAGAATAATACTCATAATGTTTTATTTGATCAGTTACAATCAGCTGGACAAGAGAGGAAGGAGAAAAGGTTATCAATAATTATTCTCTGAGTCCAACAAGGACTTACATTTATAACTCCGCAAGAAATCCTCAGGTTGAGCTCTGTCTTTAATGAGCACACACGAAATTTCAATGAGGTTTTGAATATAATGGAACCTATTTAAGAATGGATGTTCATTACACCCAGGAATTAAATAATGATTACAACTGATAAGGAAAAGGAAATTCCTTCTTTATTTTACTAATTATAAATTAACGGGTTAGCTAAAAAAACGGATTTAAATCATTGCTAACTATCAAAGGTCTCCCTTGAGTCCTTTACAAGGACTAGTTGTCCTTGGTCCTTCATTCACTATGTTCTTTCAGCTGTTCAACATAACCTCTTTCAAGAAACGAGACAGCTGAAGTGTAAAGTAAAAGGTGTGCGGCTAAAACTTACTATTATACGTTCTAGCTATCATTTATTATTTTCTTCTTCTTTATATTATTCAATCCTAGCTATGAGTGAGGAATAGCTATCAATATAAGGAGGACTGATTGGCCTAGGTATCAGTCCTAGGACCGATCCAACACTATATATTACCAATTTATTGAAGGGATAATATATTATACCATGCCCTAATTGTCTAATGTATTATTTCGGTTACAATTATGTCATTAACTGTTTATGGTCTGATAATTGCTCTGCATAAGTTATTTTTTTATTCCTTTTAAGTCGTCGTCTCAAAAGCTCAATATGGAATATTTTACAATAGTATGTACCTAAATGCGTGGGATGATGTGTTTTGACCATATTTATATATATTTCAAGAAGAAATAATCACACTCACATTCTGGTGCAAGAACTTATTTCTACCAGAGTTTTTTATCTACTATTGTAAGGTCACATAGGATTGATCATGTTTGCAACTTACAACAAGTATAGACAGGAGTGTGCATTAGGGTGTTTCAAAAAACAAAACGTTTTAGTATATTGAAACCTGTGTTGTTCTATTGTGAGGTTTGTCTAAACTTATTTTTAAATCTAAAAAATATATATATTTATATGAATACGTGAAAAATTCAACCAGTCCTTAGCCCATTACATTTAAGACCTCAATTAGGTCAATTTCTCACCTTTTTTTTTGACAAAAATCTAGTTAAGTATATAAGGATGAATAAATTTGTGCAGCCTGTTAGTTTAAAGCCCTAGAATCACGTCAAGGTCAATTGTTTCTCTAAGGTTTTCTTTTTTTTTGTGTCTAAATATGTAAATATTTTTTTTACTCTTATTGAATACATTTTTAATTTCTTTATTTGTGTTTTTCTTATTTGGTTTGTTTTAAACAATCCTTTTACATGTTTGGCCTAAATGAGGTATTGAAAAGAATATAATGGTTGGAAAAGTAAAGCCTTTGAGGAGAAGCTCTTTACTTTTTGACAATGGTTATCAACCAATTGAATTTTTGCTTGAAGTTGCTCTTCATTATGAATAGCAGGAGCTTGGTCAGTTATTAATATGCTCTTTCGGCGCTTTCATTTGTAACATGGGGATTTGTAATAATTCCTTTTATATGATTAAAATTAGAGTCATGACTCTATTTTCCACTGGTTTACACTCTTGACTTTGAAAGAGCAACATCCTAAATTTATCTTCCACCAGCTTTAATTTTTGCTGCAATCAGCAAAGTTGGCATTATATTCGAAATTTATCATCTATCAATGACTAGCTATTTGCGGAGATCTGACAACAAGGTCAGGTGCTGATATTTTAAGGGAATTAATCAGAGAGCTTCCTCTTTTTGGGAACAAATTATAAATCTTTTGGAACTGAACTTCTTCTCAGTTTAATTATAGGACATTCTTCATATGAAAATTCTTAATTTTTCGAAACGTAGCTTTTCTTCTTTTTATTTTCTTTTCGAAGGCCTTATCTTTTGCTCCAAGATCTACATTTTCTTCTGCTCCGAGCATTTTTTTAAACTCTATATCTTTCTTAACTTCATCTATTCCTAGCGTTAAACAAAGTATTTCTTCTGTTTTGGGATTAGATACTTCAAAAGCATATCTATGTTTTTCAAAAATTTATCAACATTTTGCAAATCAACTTCTGATGTCCTTGCTTTTTGTTTATTTAAAGCTTGTCATTCCTTCTAGTACTTGATAAGTTTGTTCTTGGCACAATCTTTTGTAACTGTGGCTAAGTTACATCTTTTCCAAAACAATTAAAATTCCTTGATAACGACTCCAGCTTGTTTCATATCTAAACTTCCCTTGCCTGGTATTTGAATATACTGTAATGAAACATGTTTTATATAATAAAACTATTTCAAAAATTGACCAACCGTTGGTAAAGTTTATTATTCCACCACAGAAATAGGTTACCTTTAGCCGTAATATACTTCAAAGTTGATAAAAATAACTCAAACAAATTATATTTATGCAGAAAAAGGCATATATTAAACAAAAATGAATCTAAAATATAAAAGAAAAATTAGTTTTAAACACTCTTACATTGTGGAAAAATCAAAAATCATAATCAATTAAATTAATCAATGAATACTAAAACAACAGTTCTTAAGATATTATTGTATTAATGGATGATAGTCATAGTAATTTTTACAAAAACGTATTGATATTTTTTTTTAATATTTCATAAGATGAATTTTTTTAGCTATTGTTTGATAGATTTTTCTTTTAATTTTTTTCTTTAGTCATTCACATTTCTACACGATTTTGGCTGCAAAGATATATAAAGGAGTAATTTATGAAGGGGCTATATTCTATGTTGATACTGTTAATTATATTTTCAGCTAATTAAAAATTGTAAACACAATGGGAACGTCCACGCTTGAACTTAATACAAACCACTCCATCATTGAAGCCAAAAAGGTAATTTTAAGAGTTTAAGATTTTTAGAGTGGATTTTAAATACTAAATAAATATAAATTAAAATATATTTTACTATCTTGAAAAAGTACTACGTATATAATGTGTTATGTATTCCTTCAATATCTAATTATGATGAGTATTATAATGCATCTGTAAGCCGATTAATTTAGAAAAAGACCTTAAGCACGAACCACATTGAGTTTTGTTTATATTCTCATGAATACTTTCAATATGGGTCTTCCAGTTTTTGTGTCAAAGAACTAGAGCAGTGACTACATTTATATTTTTTTTTTATCTTCACATGAACCCATTCAGTATGTGTCTTTAAGTTTCCAAAGTGTTTTAAAGAACCAGAGTAATTACTATACTGGTAATTTTTTATCTTCTTACAAATACCTTCAATATGCAGCTTCAAGCAACAGGATCGAGTAAAAGAACTAGAGCAGTAACTAGATTGGTATTTTTTGATCTTCTCATGAACACCTTCAATATGTCTTTTCAAGTGTCCAGAGTTTGTAAAAGAACTAGAGCAGTAACTACAGGGGAATTTTCTCTTCTTCATAAGAGGATCTTCAATATGTATCTTCATTTCGTCAGTGCTTGTAAAATAACTTGAGCCAATTTGAATTTATAATAATTAATAACACTGTTCTAATAACGTGAAATGAAGATTGCAAATACAAGATACTTAATAATTTAGATTTTAAATTGATTCTTGCATTGAATATTGACTGTAGAGTTTTGTTGATACCAAAATGACCTTTATTTGTTGGATAAGCACTGAGTTATTACATTTTATCTAAGCCAAAAATTGAATTTTCTTCTCACTAGGGTAGGTTGTTTATAAAAAATCAAAAATTACTGAATCAAGCCCTTTAAATAAGTTCTTACGATGTTTTAATTGAGTGTAGAATTTTGTTGAATCCTAAACGACTTCCATTTGTTGGGTAAATTCTGAGTTATTGCACGTTTTCTCTGCCGAAAATTCGCATATCCTATACTCAGCAAATAAGTCCTAATACTATCTGGAGGAGTACAAGCTCCAATCACGCAACCTGTTGTGGTGAAAAATACCATTTTTGTTGATAAATTTGGTGAACTCGTATTATCTTTTGACTATTATAAGGCTATAATATTTGTCGCAGTTGTAATTTTATCTCAACATCAGGTGGTATTTTAAGCAACTCTGCCATTTTTGGAATAATATTTGAAATACAAAAAAAATTGTTCTTGAGGAAAAAATTATGTATAGCTTGACTGCATGTATGAAATTTAAAATGCAAGTAAATTTATATTAAAGATAAAAAAAAAATAAAGTATCCACTTCACTTCGTGCTTGTACAAGATCATTATGTAGTAAGTTTTATTCTATAATTAGTTAATGTGAAATATTCTTCATGGAAATCTTTGGATACTAATGTGATTAATTCAAAAAGTTATAAAAAATCAAATTTTTGCAAGTATTGATGTCAGCTGAAAGAATTTTATAAAATTTTGAAAGTTTATAGACAAAACCCTAAAGTTTTCCAAATCACACCTGTAATTTATCAGAGATGTCTGAAAGTTGACAGAAGTTAGAGAAAAGACAAGGTACGGACATAAGTTCGAAACATATCATTATAAGACAATTAAATATGAATACGTAATATAATAAACATTGAAGTAAAAAAAGTCAACAATTGCAAGGAATTTTTTCGTTGTTCTTCGTCAAATTCATCCAAAGATTTCAATTTTCATAATCAATGAATACTTAACATGTCACAAAGTATCCTTATATTCATTATATATATATTTTTTGAAATAGTTAATTAATAATTATGAATTTATTTAATTTGCAGATGAAAGCCATTGTTGTACATCTCTGATAAAATTCAAAATGTATTTAAATATTTTAATTGGAATGCACCATTGGTTTTTAGACAATCCTCATTTTGACAAATTATAATTTTTTTAATTACTAATAATTTATATTTGCAATAATAGGCATTTTTCCTCCTACTTATACATGTCTCCTCCTGGTGTATCAAGTATCCCACTTTTGGTTTGGTTGGTTTCAAAAGCACAAATAAATGCCTATTAATTATTGCACTACATCAAAAATACTTTTTTTTTTTGGGGGAGGCTTAAAATGACCATATTTTTCGAAAAAACTCCAAATTTCGTGTCTTTTATTAGAAATTCATCTTTTAATCATCTAATATAGCACTTTGAGGACCTTTAAAGGCGTTTGAATGATTTGTCGTAGATAGCTACCTATGTCGTGTTGCCCGGGCGTTGAATTATCTTTTAAATTGTGAAACTTATCATACTTTAAAAAAAAAAGAAATATTCTTTGTAACATTAATCAACACTCTCCCCAACATGAAATATATATCATAAATATAAAAATCATTAATAATTAGAATAATATATTTTTTTAACATTTGATATATACAATTCAATAATAAAATTATTTAAATGATAATATATATAAAATGTAGTATTTTATTTTTGTTTATGTTTTTTTTTAAATTTTATAGCTCTAATACATTTAAAATAGACTTTTTAAAACTCTTCTTTAAAATAAAATTATTTTTAGTAAACTCCCAGAAGTTTCCGGTAAAATATGGATATAATTAGATCTACTTTAGGATTCTGTTTATCAATTAGCAAAATTTTAAAAAAAATCGATCGGCTGACATTTACATTATTGGACTTGCAAAATTGTATTTTCTAAATCACACATTTAACCAGTTAATAGAAATAAATAACTAATTAAACTATGGCTACTTTACTTTTTTTAGCTACAGCTCTGTATAAAAAAAGTCGAGTTTAAACAATTTTAATACATTTAAATTAGATTTTTTAATATTCGTCATTAAAAAAAGTTAATATTAGTCAACTAACAGAAATTTCCGGTAAAATACGTGTATGGTCCGGTATACTTTAAGACTTTGTTTATCAAGTAGCAAAATTTAAAAAAAAAAACGATCAACGGACATTATTGGACTTGCAAAATTGTGTCCACAATGTTCATAAACAAAATATGAAATATTGACGTTATCTATAAAAAAACCTTCAGTCGAAAGTGCTATGCTATAATTAACTTATAAGGAAGTGTGTTCAATTATAATTTACCTTGGCATCTACCTATATAAACACAAAATTCAAAAGAACACATTACGTCATTTAAAATTCAATTTTTGGCTTAAAAAAAGTGTAATAAGTAATAAAAAAGTGTTTACCTAACATGTAGAAGTCATTTTAGAGTCAGTAAATTTTACACTCAATATACATCGCAGGAACCTATTTAAAGTCCTTGATTAAGTTATTTTTTATTTTTTGTAACCTACCTACAATAAATAATTTAATTACAATAATTTAATTATAATATATATATTGAAATTCCCTACTCATCGTGAATGGTTATATTCGTTCTTGTAATCCAGGAATCCCAATGAAGGAGTCGACTATGCTCTCTTATTAAGCCTGGTGGTTGTTTTCTTCGGATGAATTTTCATTCCGTCGACGTTCATGGGATAAGGATTTTTGTATAAGATAATCTCTTTTAATTGAATGATCAAGTTAGAAGTATCTTCCTTCTGCCTTTGGTCCTAACTCTTGGAGAACATAGAAGTCCACTTCTTCCGGTCTTAATGAATAAAGAATCATCTTAGGCATTAACAATTCTCAAATTAAAATTACATATAAATTTCTAAATTGTTATATATTTTAATTTTATGGTTATAATATCATATTGTTGTATGTTGAATCTGAAATAAATCTTATCCCGTCATAATTTTGACCCTTGAATATATTCATTGTAATACATAAATGGATAGCTTCCTACACACAGAAGGGAGTCAAGTTCATTCTCGTTTCAGGTAGAGCTTGTTTTGGTTCTCTTTTTCAGATACATTTTCATTCGGTCATCTTCCCCGTAGACATCTTAATTAAAGCCACTATCGTTGAGGATAAAGTATCTCGGATCTCTTCTTATGCCCTAATTCTTAGAGAACATAGAATTATTTCTGTCTTTAATTAATAAATATCGATCCAAGCAAATGAAAAACACTTTTTAATTTAAAATTTGATTCTCCATTTACTAAAATGTTTTTGTATGTTATTTTTTATATAATTAATAATTACATTATTATAGCTTATGCATCATATTAATGTATCTTATTTTATTCATTTAGAATTGTAATGTCTTGACATTTATATTTTATAACTTACAAATAAATATAACATTTATTACTCTGTAAATCCTTAATATATATATTCAACTTCAATACAATATTTTTAATGCTTTAGCAATAATCTGTCATCATATGCACATCCCATCTTCCTCCCCTTCTTACATTACTTTTAAATATTGATGAAGTATTTCTTCCTCTTCATCACTTACATCACCAAGATTATCAAGAAAGCATGCAAGATGGCTAAGAAGAAAATGAAGTTTGATACTCATTTTACATCTCGTTGCTCAGTAGTCCTCCATCTGTGTATGCACTAACTCTTCGTGCTTTTTAATTTCCTAGAAAGTTATCCACATATTTATATAATAAAAAGTAGCATTTCTTTCCAGATCTGTCATTTTATTGATCAACTCTTCATCTCTGATAAGTTATCATATTAGACATTAACTTCCGTTTGGACAATCTTTTCTGATTCAACTGTGAAACTAGGAGCTCAGATGTATTTTACCGAACCCCAAATCACGTATCAACCCATTAATTCTTGCTGATCAAATTCTTCAAGGTGACCAGACGTATCCTCTAAAATTTCAAAGTCTGGATCATATCTTTTCTCGACGTCACTTTGATTTTCTGGAGGATTATAAGTTTGTACCAAAATTTCATCAGGATGAAGGATGGGTTACAAAGTCATAAAATCAATTTTTATCAAATCTTACGAATCATCATAATCACTTTTCTTGATGCACTTTATTTCCCTAAATTATGAAAAAGATTTCAATGTGTAAATATAAAAATAACAACGTAAATAAAACTCTCTAATATTTGAAAATATTATAATATTCCAACAAATGATCAAATTAACTTAAATCGATTAATTTGAAATGAATCACAACCCATGGATTCTAAAATAAATAATTGCAATTCTCACATAATAAGAACAAAAATATAAATATAATGACTATCCTAATATAATTGTATATGTATTAAATATCCCATTCCGTGAACGAAAAAATAATAATCAGATTGATTTCAAGTATGAATATTGAGAATCTAATCAACAAATGGTTTGAAATTTTAGAATAAAGGTTACAAGTATAATATTTCCTTCCATAGCACAAGAGATCTGAGGTCTTCAATATACCTAGTATTTATATTTGTATGTCGAGAAGTCTTTTTGATGGATGTTGTCTATTGTCATCGCTTTTATTTAGTAGCTAAACAGTAATGATTCCTAAATTTAAAAAAATCACTTGACATTTATAAGAAGAAATGTTCCTGCATTTTCCTCTAAATGACTATCATGCAAATACTTCAAGTTGCTTTTATTTACGTTAAAAAACAACATATATAAAGGAATAATTTATGAACAGACTATATTCTAAGTTGTTTCTATTTATTTTCAGACAATTGAAAATTGTAAACACAATGGGAACGTCCACGTTTGAACTTAATACAAACCACTCCATCATTGAAGCGAAAAAGGAAATATAAATGCATTTTGAATAATAAATAAATATAAATTAAAAATATTATTTTTTTTATTTTCCTACTCAGTCGTATTCTACTACTTTGGAAAAGTTACACGTATATAATTTTATATATCACTTTAATATCTACTTATGATGAGTCTCATAATGTATTTGTAAGCCAGTTAATTTTGAAAAAGTACTAAAGCAGGAACTACATTGGAATTTGTTTATCTTCTCATGAACATCTTCAATATGTTCCTTCAAGTTTTCAGAGCTTGTATAAGAACTAGAGCAGAAACTACATTGGTATTTTTTGATCTTCTCATGAACACTATCAAAATGGAACTTCAAGTGTGCTTTTTGTGAAAAAGAACTAGAGCAGGTACTACATTGGAATTTTTTGATCTTCTCATGAATACTTTCAATATGCGTCTTCAAGTGTGCAGATTGTGTAAAAGAACTAGAGCAGGTACTACATTGGAATTTTTTGATCTTCTCGTGAACACATTCCATGTGTCTCTTCAAGTGTCCAGAGAGTGTAAAAGAACTAGAGCACTCACTACATTTGAATTTTTTAATCTTCTCATGAACACCTTCAATATGAATCTTCAAGCTTCCAGATTGTGTAAAAGAACTAGAACAGTAACTACATTTGAATTTTTTGATCTTTTCATGAACACCTTCAATATGGATCTTCAAGTGGTTAGAGCTTGTAAAAGAACTAGAGCAATCACTACATTGGAATTTTTTTATCTTCTCATGAACACTTTCAATATGCGTCTTCAAGTTTCCAGATTGTGCAAAAGAACTAGAACAGTAACGGCATTGGTATTTTTTTATCTTCTCATGAACACCTTCAATATGTCTTTTCAAGTGTCCAGAGTTTGTAAAAGAACTAGAGCAGTAACTACAGGGGAATTTTCTCTTCTTCATAAGAGGATCTTCAATATGTATCTTCATTTCGTTAGTGCTTGTAAAATAACTTGAGCCAATTTGTATATATACTCATAAGAAAAACTGTTCTAATAACGTGAAACTAGGATCACAAATCCAAGAAACTTAGTTATTTTGTTGTAATTACTGCATGTTCATTTTTACGAGGCACGGTATTATAATATTGTAGCTAGGTTACAATTAATCAAAACTGGGTATCCTGTGTAAGTTTACTCGGACGTCATACTTTCTCTTTCTATCTCGAAATTGGAGACAGGGATAGAGGACAGTTGAAATTTAATTATAGCAACCTTTTAATAACTTTGGTACGTTTATCGAGGGAATACGAAGGTAATAATATTTTGACGAATGAAGAGGAAGGTCTCTATTTTTTTGAGTTATTCGGATAATTAGCACTTTGAAGGGTCCCGAAAATAGATAAAAGGTATCATGAATTAGAGGAAGTTGTGAATTTGGCTCTTATGGAGTATTCGAAGGAGGGTAGGGGTGAGTTCTCTCGGAGTCCATCCGTTGACTGAGGGATGAAGCCGGAGGAGATCATTACTAATTATGTAAGACATTACGACTTTTTCTTATATCCACCATGAATCATGACCCTGAATCATGACAGGAGAATTACTTTCATGAATACTTGTGTCGGGAGTCAAAGTGTACAAATTCGTACTGGCGTTTTTCTTCTTGTACATCGATGAACTCGGATAAGAGTGAATTTAATACCTAATTGAAGTATTTTTACCCTAAGTTTACAGTCTATAATCATGATCCTTATTCAAACTTAATTAAGTTTTAATATTATCTTACATTAACTATCATTTGATTTTGTGATGACTTTATCGATCATAATTGTTGGAATAAGTTTACAGGTAGGATTATACAATCATAGAAGCTTTTACTGTACATTTCATACCTAACAACTATACAATATTAGTAAATAAGCTATAACTAAAAAATAAACAAGTCTATTAATTTTTAATAATGTAATTTAAATTAAGTTTCTTACTTAAAAGATATGAGCAAATCATCAAAATTGATCATATTGACGCTTACTTTAGAGTCTATGATTAAGTACCTGGTTCAAACATCATTATTTGTTTGTTACTGTATATGATGTTGTGATATAACTTTATGGATCGAAATCGATAGATATAGCACACCTTATTTACTGTTGTACATAAATATAACTTGATGGATCCATTAACTGGAGCTCATATTCAGACAATTGAGTCTTTCTGGAGTCATTTCAAGGGTATGCTCAGGCGGTTAGGAGTAAGGAATACCTCTAGAGAGCTTTTTTTAGACAAATTTCAACGAGTATATGTGGAGGAAGTGGCTCAAGGATATTATTCCTTCTTATAGAGTTCTTGACGACATTATGAGTCAATATCCGATATGAGGTTCTTTCTTATTTTTGATTTATTTTTCAAAAATTCATTTATGCTCCGCCTTTTTTTCTCTTTCCTGACTTAGTGGATTTGATGGCATATATGTTCTTCACAGTGACACCCATTACTTTCATCCAAGAATAAGTATAATTGAAATATTACTCCTAAATTAGACTTGTTCGTTTGCTTTGGATCAAAATATTTTCATTTGGAAGGATTGTGAATTAAATGAATTGGAAGTTTGGATTACTTTAACTTAATGTTTTTAATTTATTTTAGAATTCTTCTATTATTTATTTAAGTATGCCCTTCCACACCATGAGACATTTCATCTAATTTCGTGACCCTTCAAAATGCTAATTATCCAAATAACTCAAAAAACTCGATATTTTCTCTTCATTCGTCAAAATATTCTTCACTTTGCGTTCCTTCGGTTAACCAATGTGCTCTTATACTTTAATAGTATAAGAACACATTGGCTTAACGTACCGAAGTTATTTCCTTATTATCAAGAGGTTGCGATAATTGAATCTCAATTATCCTCTGTCCCTGTCTCCAATTTCGAGATAGAAAGAAAAAGTATGACGTCTACGTAGAGATTGTGAGAATCAGGCTGACAACAGGCTACAACATGTGCTAATTCCACCGATCTATATATATATATATAATAATTAAATAACTCAAGGACTATGGACGTCTCAACATGGATGTCCATGTAATAACTGGAGGCACAATCTATTAAATAAAAAAGAGCAAAAGAGCGACTCGTCTTTCAGCTGTTGACAACTAAATAAATAGTACAACTTTTTGGTTTTTTATTACATAGATATAAGTATCCATACCCAAGGTGAATGCCTATAGCTTAGAGGAAGGAACATATTCATTATCTTTTTTCCTTTCAATCCCAATGGAGGTGAAAGATTGGCGTGCTATTAATACGCGTAGTGAGTTTTAAACATAAAGGAGGGAGTTACAGATTGCTTGATATATTCAATAAAATTGCTGACTGTAATTTCGTCGTTCTTTTGTAACTACTAACTATAGATCATGCTAGCTTTCTTTATTTTTATTTCCATGATAAAACATAAAATATCAGCTGACTATTGACTCTCTTTTCTTTTTCTTTCTGTTCGGCAACTAACATAAATATATATAATCATTGTTATGAATTAATTACATTATTATTCAAAGATCAGTGGAGAATATAATATTTAATATTATTTGGATAAAACATACTATATAATCTTGTACAAACTCAATCTGAAGTTGACACTTTATGAAGGAATGCCAAATTCATCAGTTTAAACATGGAGTACTTAACATGTTAAGTTAAGCAATCCATAGTTTAAATGATAAATTTAATATTTTTTTAAAGTTTACTTTATGAAACCTCTTAATATATATATACATTTTGATTTTGAGTAGTATAAATAAGTCAATCCATCATAGGATTTCAACTATTACCCCAAAATGAAGAGTTGCTTAAAATACCGCGTGATGTTAATATAAAATTACAACTATGACAAATATTATAGTCTTATAACTGTACAAAGTTCATATCTGTTTACCAAGTCGATTAAAAAAAATGATTTTTCACCACAACAGGTTGCGTGGTTGAAACTGTGTTCCTCCAGATAGTATTAGAACTCGTTCATAAAAGGGATGGAGGACCGAGGAAGAGACTATTTTAATAAAATATGACATTAATACAGTAAACAGAGTCAATGTTGCTATTTTAGCGTAGCTATACATCTGTAATTATAAAAAGTTGTTGTGCTCCAAACCAGTTGGAAAGAAGGAACACAAATTAAAACACAATTACTATATAATTTACTAAATATCTCTAAATCCATTTGTGAAACATCAGTAACTTTGAATCTTAATACCGGCCTGTGATGAATAGAATAATATTTTATCAATTATAAATGAACTATTTTCTTATAGGAACCTAATTAAGCCAACGAAAAGCTTGTGCTTCCTCGTACCAAAAACCTTGCCTAATAACTTCCTGATATGAACTGCCATTAGCTCTTTTAAAATACAATAGCCGCTCCTAAGCTATGAGCTTTAAAAGCTTCAATATGAATACCTGCCATTTACATGATCCCTTTGAACCATCTACTATCAGTTTGAGTTGCAAAGGGGTAAGAATTCCACTCAAAGTAACAAACAATTGAGTTTCAAGCCTGGAGTCTTATTGACATCTGAACCTAGTCAATCTAACAAGGAATTCTAGTCGAATTATGAGTCTTACATATTGAGGCCTAATCAAATATGAAATTTATTTTTTCTAGCCCAAATCGAGCACTCGAGTAGCTTGAAGTCCTAATGTAATAAGAGTTAATAAGAACAACTCTTGTCCGAGTCTCCAACTCTGATTAGTGAGTTATAATTATAATTAATTGATCTTTGTCTTCTAAAAGAAGGGACAGAATATTTAATTCATTTTTGATATTTTGGACAAAATTCAGAGTAAATACAAACTATTTGACAACATTACCAAAATTAGATTGGAATGCTTATAAATAACTATGTATCAGCAACCGGTCTTAACCAATTGTTATTTGATTTGTGAATATTTTGGATAAATTTACTGAATAAGCCTAATAATTAATCATTATAGTGTGTGAGATATCTAAATCAAATGATTATTATTTTTTAAATCCGAGTATTTACCATAGTCATATACTCATCTATACGCTGTGTGAATGATTTAACAAATTTATTATTGTGATTACTTGCCAAACTCAAATTTATTTTCCTTGGTGTCATTTTTATATTGGGGGTAGGGTATAGCAAACATTAGGACCATTGTTTATTCTAAGGGGAGCCTCGGGATTCTCAAGTCTGAATTATTTTTTAAATAACTAATTTACATTAATTAGAAATGACTATTTATTAGGAGATAGGTGTTCCATCACCGTTTGGATCTTCTTTATCCAAAAATTTAACTATCTAAAACTACAAGAACTGGGAATTTGGATTTGTAATCAAGATTTTTAAACTAGACCCGGATTCTTTATCAAACAACTGTTAGTACTATTAACCCCATAATTGGACTGATAACTATTTCTTTTAATAAAATAAAGCAAATTGTTTATTAGTGGAATTAATATGTACAAATTTAACATTCATAAATAAAGAGTTCTTACAGATAGCTTTTATCACAAACAATTATGTAACGATACATCTAGTCCAGATTCAGTTTTGAATATTAATATTTGATTATTATGATATAAATATATTTCTTTCACTTTCAACTTTGGACAAACCCCTCCATTATTGAATAAAAAAGGATATATAAATGCATTTTCAATATTAAATAAATGTAAATTGGAAAAAAATAGAAAAATATATTAATTAATATATTCCTACTCAGTCGTATTTATAAAGATTTTTTACTATCTTGGAAAAATAGCTATAGTGTAGCTTGTTTGTCTACTTATGATGAGCTGCATGATGCATCTGCAAGCTCTCCAAACTTGTAAAAGTAGAAAAGCAAGAACCACATTGTATTTTTTTAATCTCATGAAAACTTTCAATATGTGACATCAAGCTTTCAGATTGTGTAAAAGAACAAGAGCAGTAACTACATTGGTATTTTTTAATATCCTCATGAACGCTTTCAATATGGGTCTTCAAGCTTCCAGATTGCGTAAAAGAACTAGAGCACTCACTACATTGGTATTTTTTTATCTTTTCATGAACACCTTCAATATGCCTATTCAAGGTTCCAGATTGTGTAAAAGAACTAGAACAGAAAGTACATTGGAATTTTTTTATCTTCTCATGAACACCTTCAATATGCGTCTTCAAGTTTCTAGAGTTTGTAAAGGAACTAGAGCAGTAACTACATTTGAATTCTTTTATATTCTTATGAACACATTCAATATGCCTGTTCAAGTTTCCAGTGAGTGAAAAAGAACTAGAGCAGTAGCTACATTGGTATTTCTTGATCTCCGCAGGCAACCTTTTAATTTGCGTCCTCAAAATGCCAGATTGTGTAAAAGAACTGGAGCTGTCGGTACATTCGTATTGTTTAATCTCATCATGAACGCTTTCAATATGGGTCTTTAAGGTTTCAGAACTTTTAAAAGAACTAGAGCAGGTACTACATTTGAATTCCTTCATATTCTCATGGACAGCTTCAGTATGTGTCCTTAAGTCTTCAGAGCACGAAAAAGAACTAGAGCAATAACTACAGAGGATTTTTTTAATCTTCTCATGAACAACTTTAATATGTCTATTCATATCTACATAGCGTGTAAAAGAACTTGAGCAGTGACTGCATGTGTATTTGTTTATCTTCTCATGAATACCATTAATATGCGTTTTCAAACTCCCAGACTGTGTAAAAGAACTAGGGCAGTAAGTACATTTGAATTTTTTTATCTTTTCATGAACACTTTCAATATGCCTCGTCAAGTTTCTAGAGCGTGTAAAAGAACTTGAGCACTCACTACATTTGAATTTTTTTGTCTGCTCATGAACACCTTCAATATGCCTCTTCAAGTCTATAGAGCGTGTAAAAGAACTAGAACAACAACTACAGGGGAATTTTTTGATCTTCTCATGAACACCATTAATATGTGTCTTCAAGCTCGCAGATTGCGTAAAAGAACTAGAGCAGTATATACATTGGAATGTTTTCTTCTCGTGAACAGCTTCAATATGTATCTTTAAGTTTCCAGAGCGTGTAAATGAACTAGAGCAGTAACTACATGTATATTTTTTTATTTTCCTCATGAACACCTTCAATGTGCCTCTTTAAGTCTCCTAAATGTGTGAAAGATCTAGTACAGGAACTACATTGGAATTTTTTTATCTTCTCATGAACACCTTCAATATGCATCTTCAAGTTTCCAGATTGTGTAAAAGAACTAGAGCAGTAAATACATTGGAATTTTTTGATCTTCTTATGAACACCATTAATATGCGTCCTTAAGCTTCCGGATTGTGTAAAAGAACTAGAGCAGTAAGTACATGGGTATTTTTTTTTCTTTTTACTAACACTTTCAGTATCCATCTTTAAGTCTTCAGAGCCTAGAACTAGAATTAATCAGAATATTAAATATATAATTAATAACTATGTATTTCAAAAATTTTAGGTTTGAAGATGATAAATTACTTTAATTGATGTAGTTTTTTCTTCTGACTTCACTGATGTAAATATTTCCAATATTTATTCGATAAAAACGGAATGATTTGAATTTTTCGATCGAAATTCCAACTTCCTCTTTTCGCATCTTCAATTCAATATTATTATTTGTTAATTATAACGTATAACTAAAAAATAAGTAGGCACGCCCAACGAGAACACACAGGACTAGCTTTTTTATTCCCTCTCAACCTTGATTGTCAAAAGGGAAAGGAAAAATTGGGGGAAAACAGTAGCATATGTTTTTTTGTTTTTTTTTGACCAACTGGTTCATTAGACTTACTTAGATAATATAATCGTTATTAATAATTATATACATTGAATTGATAATCTTATGTATGTGTATCTGTAAATCTGTGTATGAAATTAAATGCATTCTACGAGAAGGCTCTGAATTGCTATAAAAATCCAAATTCTATTTATGACAAATAAGATGCAATAAATATTTCGAATAATTCCTAATCTAATTTCCTTGATCCCATGACAAAAAAAATGGCAAAACATTGAGTTTTAGTCATAAAGAGATAAAATATAGTGTGCTTACTCATTAGAATGACGAGGACAATTTATTAAAGCGTTGAGCTGATGAACAATGAAGAAACATAAGGATCAAATCATTCAGTTATTATGTCAACATTAGCCTTTCAGTTATCAATAATATTTCTTAAAATCTGAATAAATTAATAATTAGTGATAAAATAACCTTCTAAGTTTCAAAATTTATCGTAGTGGATATCATTGGAACTTGATACATTCTTACTTTTTTATTCGTTGAGTCCAATGCCTGTTTGCATTGCATTCAATTGTACTTCAAGAACACCATCTTTTTTTAGATCCCTAGAGCACTATCTTGCTAGGAAATTGTGGAAGAAATGTGAATTTAACCACAATTATGTGAAAATAAGCTTTTTTTCATAAGTATTTTCATAACTTTATAAAAAAATCATTTGTTTAGGCATCCTTGTTAGTTGTTAGATAAATTAATATTCCATATATATTATAACATCTATTTTCAGATGTCCTAAAAATCCAGCACTTATAAAGCCGTCGCCAAGATTGGAAACAAAACAAATGGTCAAGGATATGTTTAAAGCACTTCAAGGGCTCTGACATCATATAGCATAAAGTTAAGTTCACTCTTGTTAGTTGTTGATGGAGCAGTGCCCCAATTTTGACTTTCCAATGCACTTATAAAAAGTGGAGTCCCTTCGACGAATCTTAAAGCGAAGAACTTATGAAGAAGACAGTACTATAAAAAGGAATTCTGATGACATGATTGAAAAAAGGCCAACTGTAAATATAGTCATTACTCATACATATGCCCTACCTAGTACTATGGAATCCTTGGGGATGATGAAAAAATAGAGCAAAAAGAGACATCCTGAAATCAAGATAGCAGTTATATTGATAGTTGTCATATCTTATTCAGTTTAAGAATCAATAATTTGAAAAAATATCAATAATTAATAGGTTGAAATACTTCACTTTATTAGTATTTAATATTTTGTAGAATAAATGATACTTCATTGATTACATTTTTATTTGTCTTAGATATTCTAAAACACTTTTTATTAACTTATGTATTTACGAGAACAAACGAGAATATTAGGAATTTATAAAAAAAATCAATTATGAAAATGTTCTTTACTGTGTTTTTATAGGTTTCATGCGATTCAAGGTGAATCTAAACGCCAATCGTGGAGATTCCTTTAAGTGATCATGCTCCTTCCTAAGAGTTAGATTTGAGATTGATGAATTATTATAAGAATAACAGTGAACTACTTCGCATTTTACAGATTTGATATTTATACTTGCCATTTTGATAAGAGAAAAGAGGAAAATTTGAACTAAGTTGAGTACCCTCATTATCCATTATGCCCCTAAAATCACATTATTAATTAGACGAAACGGCTATTTAGTACATAATATTTGAATGTTTTGATCCTTTTGTTGTTTGTGTTCATCAGCTGTCTCTCCCTTCAATTTTTTCCTCAAGTAAGAACTTTATATTTTTTATCTCTATGGTTTCAGCATTAAAAAAGTAAAATAGAATCATTTCAAATATTTTCAATTAATACCAACGGCATTATTGTAATAGAAAGTTTCAAAATACGTGCTTAGTCCCATAACATTTTCGATGATAAATTCTACTTGGTAAACTCATATGAATTTTGTACAGTTACATATAAGATTATAATATTTGTCGTAGTTGTAATTTTTTTCTCAACATCTATGATATTTCTGCCAACGATTCAATTTTTTTTACATATAATTCCCCTGAATTAATCATTAAGACTGATGAGTTATTTACTTACGGAGTCGGCTTGGAACACAGTAAATATGCATATTTATTTATGATTTGAAGTCACAAATTTTAAAATACCTGCAGATTTAGAGCCGAGATCTCTAAATAGGATAAATTCCATTTCAAGAAACTATTGGAATCATACTCTAGAAATTAAATTTAACTTTTTAGTCCCTAAAATGTTAAATCAATTTACACAAGTTAATTAAAAATACACACATCTAATAATAAATTAGTCTTAATTTATAGTTTGTAATAGTATTTTGTGATCTTGGCTTTGAATCTCTACCTTTAAATTATGTGACTCCAACTCCATTTGAGTAGTTGTACAAATATACTGACTTTATGAATTAATCACATGATTATTGAAAGATCAATCGATGAATAATATTTCATATTAATTAGTTATTTGAATGAAACTTACTAGATAATGATCTGATACAAACACAAAATGAAGTTGATACTTTATTTTTGAAGGACAAATTCATCAGTTTAAATAATCAATTCAATAATTTATTTTAGTAAAAATAAATTTTCACCCTGAATACAGAAATGAAATGCATAATACTATGGATACAATTATAATATTAAATACAATAATTTTTGGATTTAGAGGCATACAATTAATTCAAGATACATTTGACAGTTTATTCACTGTTCTGTTTGCTCCATGATCACTATGTCTTTTGCGTTTTCCATTTTTTCCCCGTTAACAGAGGGACCTTTTAACTATGAAGTTAGAAGTTTTTCCAAGCTATTAATTCAATCAATTTAAAAATTATCGTATAATTTCATTACGCACAAGGCACTTAAGAACAAGTTTCATTGTATATATTAGTCTTTCTCACCCCTTATTGATGGTAAAGAGCAAAATTCGCAAATTTAAGCTTATTGGTATACAAGACATATGAAGAAATCAATTCCTCAAATTTCGTAATCATCTTTTTTTGGTTCCACATAATCTTTTATCTTTCAAATAAACTATGACGGTATGACAACGCTATCAACAATCTCAACTTTAATTTACCTCACACTATAT
Source organism: Lepeophtheirus salmonis (assembly GCF_016086655.4). NCBI lineage: Eukaryota > Metazoa > Arthropoda > Copepoda > Siphonostomatoida > Caligidae > Lepeophtheirus > Lepeophtheirus salmonis. The sequence continues at coordinate 22,588,146 of NC_092584.1, forward strand.
ACAACCCTTGTAACTGGAACCTTTTTATGATTTAGATAAGGATAAAAAGACAGCTGTTGCTCTAAAAACAAATCTTAATTGGATATCTGACAAATCATTTGTTGGAATATAAATCATCTCCAGATAGCTTTCAAAATTACAAATGGGGTGTAATGGATCAAATATAAGTTATAGTTATCGACTTAAAATCATTTATTTTTCTAGGCTCCATTTAATCTGTTCATGAAACGTACATCAATTTCAACCCAAAATTAGCAGCTTCAATCCTTATTACTGCGCAATATGGAAGTACTTTATCTTAATTTTTAACTTCTCTTTTTTCTCAATAATTCTCATTTATTGTCTGGAGAGCGTCGGAAGATATTCGTATATTTAAATTTCCTCACCAAAATCTGTGATTATTATAAATAATATATTTCAATAAAACATCACAACTTTCTTAAACATTAAAATAATTGAATTACATTTTCAGGAATTACAGAGTACAGTATTGTGCAAAAGTTGATATTTTTAAATACCTGCAATTAAATGTATAATTAAATATTAAATAAATATAAATTGGAAAAAAATATTAATTAATATTTTACTACTCAGTCGTATGTATGAATATATTTTACTTTCTTGGAAAAGATGCAGTTATATATGTGAAGTGTAGCTTATTTGTCTACTTATGATGAGCTGCATGATGCATCTGCAAGCTATCCAAACTTATAAAAGTAGAAAAGCAGGAAGCACATTGGATTTTTTTAATTTCCTCAGGAACACCATTAATATTCCTCTTCAAGTCTTCAGAGCGTTTAAGAGAACCAGAACAGAAATTACTTTGTGATTTTTTTATATTCTCATGAACATCTTCAATATGCGTCTTCAAGTTTCTAGAGTTTGTAAAAGAAGTAGAACAGTAACTACATTGGTATTTTTGTATCTTCCCATGAACACCTTCAATATGTGTCTTCAAGTTTCCAGATTGTGAAAAAGAACTAGAGCAGTAGCTACATTGGAATTTTTTAATTTTCTCATGAACAGTTTCAATATGCCTCTTCAAATCTCCAGAGCGTGTAAAAGAACTAGAGCAGTCACTACATTGGAAATTTTTAATCTTTTCATGAACAAATTCAATATGTGTCTTCAAGTTTCCAGATTGTGTAAAAGAAATAGAGCAGTAACTACATGTGAATTTTTTTATTTTCTCATGAACAGTCTCAATGTGCCTCTTCAAGTCTCCAGAGCGTGTAAAAGAACTAGAGCAGTAACTACAGGGGAAATTTTTTACCTTCTTATGAACACAATTAGTATGCGTCTTCAAGCTTTCAGAGGTTGCAAAAGAACTGGAGCAGTGAGTACATGTGTATTTTTGTATCTTCTCATGAACACATTCAATATGCAATTTCAAGTTTCTAGATTTTTTAAAGGAACTGGAGCAGTAACTACATTGGAAATTTTTTATATTCTCATGAACACATTCAATATGCGTCTTCAAGTTTCCAGATTGTGTAAAGGAACTTGAGCAATAACTACATGTGAACTTTTTTATCTTCTCATGAACACCTTCAATATGCCTATTCAAGGTTTGCGAGGTTGTAAAAGAACTAGGACAGTAAGTGCATTTGTATTTTTTAATCTTCTTATGAACACCTTCGATATGTGCCTTCAAGTTTCCAGAGGTTGTAAAAGAACTAGAGCAGTAACTACAATTGAATTTTTTAATCTTCTCATGAACACTTTCAATATGCGTCTTCATATGTCCAAAGCGTATAAAAGAACTAGAGCAGTAGCTACATTTGAATTTTTTTTTCTTTTTATCAACACCTTCCATATCCATCTTAATCTCTTCCGATCCTTTAAAAGAACTATGGTGCATTAGAATTTATAATAGCTATTTATTAAGTAACTAGGTATTCCAAAAAAAGGTAGATTTGAAGATGATAATTAATGTAGCTTTGTCTTTTGATTTCAGTGATCTAAATATTTTCAATATTTATTCCATAATAACGGAGTAATTTAAATTTTCGACCGAAATTTAGACTTTCCCTTTTTTCACGTCTTCAATTCAATATTATTGTTTGTTAGAAATAACTAATAACTAGGGACGTCCAACGAGGAATACACAGGACTAGCTTTTTTATCTAATCTCAACCTGGTTTGTCTAAAAGGAGAGGAAAAACATCATAAAACAGTAGCTAACTGACCTTCTTTATTTTTATTTTTGCAATAAAATGATTATTCTATATAGAATAGAGACTTTTCTTCTACTAACAAATAAGATCTTAATTTGTCACTTATCTGAAATATAGTAAAATATAAATTTCTATGTAATTATCTTTCTAACTGAGCCGAATATAATGCATTGATTAAGCCTGTTTTGCCTTGTGATTTTGACTACTATCTTCAGATATATATACCTATTACTAAATATTTAAATGATACTCTGCAAATCAAATTTTACAAAGCATTTACACACTGTTATACATCTGGAAATAGTTTGTTATAAAAACCAATAGGTTTGTGTAGGAACAACTATAGGATCAAAATTTCAATGCGACCATAATGACGTCATTCGTCATCAAATAATCGTAATATAATTTTGATACATTTTACATATTGATTCTAATCAAACGACCTATAATTAGCTCGTATAATACACACTTACTAACTTATTTATTTCTGTAAAGATCCCAGATTTTCGTAAGAATCAAATTCTAATATGCTAATAAGCAATTTAGCTGCTTAGAAGAGGATTCCTGAGTCAATAAGTTTGGGAATTGCAACGACATTAAAATATTCAAATAAAGTTCACAGAAGCATAGTGTTAAAAAATATAAGTGACTTATTAAGGTCACTTATATTTTTTAATACTATAAATCAATTTATTAATTAATCAATTATACAGATATATAAGATTATTTCTGATATATAATCCGATTTTTTTTTAAAGGTGGCCTTTTTCCAACATAATGTAAATTACTATTATTAATTAATGAATAATTCTTCATACATATATTAAATATTGTATATGTTGTTTCCATGGCAAATTTTGATTTGTTGCACTTACATTCCATACAAACTGTGTTAACAATTTTGCAAATGATTTTTGTCATTAGATTTAACTTTTAAATATTCAAAAGAAATTTTTCCAAAAAGTAGTGTTGAGGGAAAAGATTTTAATTAAACTCTTCAATTTCTGATTTATTTTCAATTCCTTCTGAATTTTTTACATAGAATGATCAAATTGATAAAAATCCATTTTTTATACGAAATTCTTGTTTGCAATAAGCCCTAATTTATTATTATTAAATTAAAATAGCCTACAATGTAACAAATTAAACTTTTTCCAGTTTTTGTATGGTTCCTTCATCACTTTTAATTCATTTTAAAACTCTTATGGAATCGGTCAATATATTGGAATCTCTCATTGTATTTAATTCGATGGATATATTTTACATTTCTCCTAGATTTGATTTTTGAAATAATTTTTTTAATCTTATGATTTTTTCCGATTCTAGAATTTGACGCACAGAAATAAAATAATTTAGTCCAGGTAGTCCCCTATATTCACTAAAACGAAATTAAACGCCATCACTTTGTAATTTACTTGTTAAAATATACTCAACTTTTTTTGCATATTAAAAATCTAAAAATATCAGCAGTATAGAGATTTAGAGCCGAATAAGTTTCTCTTGAAAATGAATTATTCGGTAAATCATATTTCAATATTTGATGGATGAAGATATTTATGAATCAATTTATGAGCAAATCTTATGTTTTCATTGATTTCCTTATAAATTTTCCAAATGAACATAATTCGGAGTTCCTATTAATACATTTTCAAATGGAGGAAACTGAGAATTTTCAACTTTTCAAAATTATTACGGCAATTTTGAAATTATGTAGCATATCAAAAAAAGGATATATGCTTTAGTTGGAGTTTATTGGGTTCCATATTGAAGTCGAAAGACATCCATTACACACATTATCAACAATCAGTTCTAGGTTAATTGGATGATTGTCGAATGACATAGAAGCCTAAATCATCCAAAAAAAATTAAAGTTTTGATAATGATGTTATATTGATTAGATACTGACAACTTATCAATTTCGATGAGGGCAACTACATCCTTGTATCGAGATGTTAACGAAGAAATCATCAATGTTAAAACTATTTTCCATACATTCCCATCAACTTCTCCATAGCATTTTCGCCTTGCAAACTCGAATCTTTGACTTGTATAAACTATAATTAAAAAAAAATAAAAAATACTAATCTTAATAAGCTTACAAAATTACTTACTTTCATCCATCATCAAATGAAAATATCGTTGGAAGCTGGATAATTCTTTGTTTTAAGTATATTTTAGTAGAATCATTTATTCCACATTCTTCACTTAAAAAGCTAGTTATTCTCGTCAGATAGTTACTACGAGGTAGCAATAAGAATTTTCTAACACCATGATACAAGTATGGTGATGTTCTAAACCATATAAATTTTGAAAGAAACTGATACTACAAAATCTTGTGCTAACCCAAACTGAAGTTAATACTTTATTTTTGAAGTGCAAATTATTACTTTAAATAATTATTTCAATTATTTTTAGACGATTTACTTTAGAAAAACTTTCAACAGATATCTACTTTGATTTTGATGTGTGAACGTGATGTGAGTTTTTCATTTTCGACTGGAAAAAAAATCTTTGGGGATTTAAAATGCTAACCTTAAATGGAGGAGTTAAATAAAATACCACGTGATGTTGTTAAAAAACTACAACAACGACAAACTATTACTCTTTTATAATTAGAACAAAGATCATTTGAGTATACCAACAGGAATTTATCATACAAAATTGTGTTTTTCTTCACTATAGGTTGCGCTATTGGAGCTTGTACTCCTCCAATAGTATTGTAACTCATTTATCGAGCTTGACATATGTACCTTGTATTTCAAGTTACTTTGCTTAATATGTCACGCATAATTTTTCTTTTTTGAAAAACCTCACATTTTTCAATAATTTCAAGCATTTGCTTATGATTCCATCTCCTTCCAGAAAAAAAAAACCAATAAAAAAAACAGTATGGATATTATAAAAAAGAGAAGTTGCAGATGGAATTGGAACAGTTAAATCGGTTTAATGTTCAAATCAGTGCGACTTACTCATAAGATCGAACCATATCGATTGAAATATAATTAATAATTATGGTCACATTACTTCGTCTATGAAATTATATACTAGATTTCTGAACTTATTTTGGTTAGATATTATCAATTTTCTGATCATATCAAAATCTTCAAATCCAAAGACATCGTCGATGAAATCATTCAGTTAGTTTGAGAAGAGTAATATCTTGTATAATTCTGTTTGAATTAATTGAAAGCCGGACTAGCGCTGAAATATCTCTAGGATATACCAAGAATTTATTGTTTTGAAATCAATATAAAGTTCCTTCATTTTGAGCACTAATTTATTCTGGATATTGCTAATCGTAGGAAAGATCATATTGAATGGACGTTTAGTAACAAGTGAAAAATTTAGATAAAGTAGACTCCCTTAAGTAACAATGCAACGAAAACTTATTGGGTTGAATTGAGAGATTTCGTCAAAAGGCCCAGAAAAAATAAAGAGAGTTATTGTAGTGCAGATGGACTGAATTATAATAATGATAAGAGAGAAATTATTCGTGCTAAATGAGTGCAGAACTCACTTATAATTAATAAATATTTTTTCTAAAGCCCTGGAAGGTCCTTTGTAGAATAAAATACAACACTTTTGTAAGGATAAATTTAGTCATAAATCAATTTTGAAAATAGATATTTAATTATTATGATATAAATTTATTTCTTCCATTATGAAATTTGAACAAACCCCTCCATTATTGAAGGAAAAAAGTATAGATAAATGCATTTTAAATATTAAATAAATATATAAATTGGAAAAAAATGGAAAAATATATTAATTAATATTTTCCTACTAGGTCGTATGTATAAATATATTTTACTATCTTGGAAAAGTTGCACTTATGTATGTGAAGTGTAGCTTGTTTGTCTACTTATGATGAGCTGCATGATGCATCTGCAAGCTTTCCAAACATGTAAAACTACAAAAGCAGGAAGCACATTCAATTTTTTTAATCTCCTCATGAACACCATTAATATGCCTCTTCAAGTCTCCAGAGCGTTTAAAAGAACTAGAGCAGTAACTACATTGGAACTTTTTTATCTTTTTATGAACATCTTCAATATGGGTCTTCAAGTTTCTAGAGTTTGTAAAAGAATCTGAGCAGTCACTACAATGGAAATTTTTTATCTTCTCATGAACACCTTCAATATGTGTCTTCAAGTTTCCAGATTGTGAAAACGAACTTGAGCAGTAACGGCATTGGAACTTTTTTATCTTTTTATGAACAGTTTCAATGTGCCTCTTCAAATCTCCAAAGCGTCTAAAAGAACTAGAGCAGTAACTACATTGGAAATTTTTTATCTTCTTATGAACACCATTAATATGCGTCTTTAAGCTTTCAGAGGATGTAAAAGAACTAGAGCAGTGACTACATGTGTATTTTTGTATCTTCTCATGAACACTTTCAATATGTATCCTCAAACTTCCAGAATGTGTAAAAGAACTAGAGCAGTCTTTACATTGGAATTTTTTAATCTTCTGATGAACACATTCAATATGTGTCTTCAAATTTCCTGATTGTGTAAAAGAATTAGAGCAGTAGCTACATTGGAATTTTTTTATCTTCTTATGAACAGTTTCAATGTGCCTCTTCAAGTCTCCAGTGCGTGTAAAAGAACTGGAACAGTGAGTACACGGGAAATTTTTTACCTTTTTATGAACACCTTCAATATGCTTTTTCAAGCTTTCAGAGAGTGTAAAAGTACTAGAGCAGTCACTACATTGGAATTTTTGTATCTTCTCATGAACAGTTTCAATATGCGTCTTTAAGTTTCTAGAATTTGTAAAAGAACTGGAGCAGTCACTACAATGGAAATTTTTTATCTTCTCATGAACACATTCAATATGCGTCTTCAAGTTTCCAGACTGTGTAAAAGAACTTGAGCAATAACTACATTGGAACCTTTTTATCTTCTCATGAACAGTTTCAATATGCCTCTTCAAGTCTCCCGAGCGCGTAAAAGAACTAGAGCAGTTACTACAGGGGAATTTTTTAATCTTCTCATGAACACCTTCAATATGCGTCTTCAAGCTTTCCGAGAACGTAAAAGTACTAGAGCAGTAAGTGCATTGGAAATTTTTTAACTTCTCATGAACACCTTCAATATGCCTTTTCAAGGTTCCAGCTTGTGTAAAAGAACTAGAGCACTCACTACATGTGTATTTTTTTATCTTCTCATGAACACCTTCAATATGTCTTTTCAAGGTTCCAGATTGTGTAAAAGAACTAGAGCAGAAACTACAGTGGAATTTTTTTATCTTTTTATGAACACCTTCAATATGCGTCTTCAAGTCCCTGGAGTTTATAAAAGAACTAGAGCAAGAATCACATTGGAAATTTTTTTTCTTCTTATGAGCACCATTCATATCCATCTTCAAGTCTTCCGAGCCTTTATAAGAACTAGAGCACATTGGAATACTTTTTTTAATAACGATTGTTTTTTAGCTAATAACTATAAACCAGTACTGTAGTAGGTTAAAGTTGTGTATGTTAAAGGATTAAAAAAAATAGATGAGAAGGAGAACTTAATTAACTTGATTTGTTAATATCTTTTTCTTTTAATATTAGTGATACCAGTATTTTCAATTTTTATACGATAGGAACGGATTAATCATATTTTGTCGATAGAAAATCCGCCTCTTTCCTCTCCACGTCTATAATTCAATGTTATTGTTTATTTCATTGGCCATGACGTATAATCGTATGTTTATATTATTTTTTCATCGCGTTATAAGAAGAAAAGAAAAGAATAAAAAAGAAAAAAGAGGTAACTAAAAGAAAAAATATGTTCATTCAAGAACTACCAGAAATTTTTATTAGTCTTTGATTCACTTAATTAAAAATAGTAAATGTAGGTCTATAGAATACTTATATGTTGGTTAGTTAAAAGAATCAAACAAAAAAAAAAAAATATTTGAAGGCGATAACTAACTTTATTTGATGAAATTTTTTCTCTTAATTTCTAATATTTTATTCGATAGAAACGGTGTAATTTAGTGTTTTCGACAGATATTTTGGGTAGTTCTTCTCAGCTACTTTTTTTGTTAAATAACGCAAGTATGGCTAATGTCAACTTCATGTAATTTCTTCAGATGATAGATGAAACCTTTAAGAATAATACAAAAACGAGAGTTTAATACCTATTAGTAAATTCAATCTTGAAATTATTTTCAAAAAATCATACTCTTGTAGTCCTTTTAACTATATTAACTAAACTAACTTGGCAATGAATTCTTAGATAAAATTCTTTGACCATGGAAATCGTTCACTCTAATATGATTGGGGTAAAAATGTTGCGGACAAAAACGTTGGGGTTACATGGTAATATCGTTGTGTACATTATTAATGTGATACAAAAACGTTGTGGGTTATATAATTGTGAGTAATTCATTGCAAAATAAATTATATTCGGACGATGAAACTATTGAATGATGAAGGAGCATGCTAGAATAGAACCCTATTACTCTGCTATAAATTATAATATACCTTGGGCCACGGGTTGTATAGATGAACTACTGGCCCCGAGGCAAGGTAAATTTATACGCCGCTACTTCCCTGAGCATCAAGGAACCCTTTTAATAATCTACAATAGACCCTATTCTACAGGTTGTGTAGATAAACTAGAAATTAGGATCCGCTAGAAGAAAAAAAAATCTCACATGAGTCAAATAGGTGGTTCTTATGAACACGCTAGTCCTGTAGATGCTCTTAATCGCATTCGACTTCTAATGCTGGGTAAGCAAGCTGAAATTGCTGTTCCCAGTGCTCCTGTTAAATTTAGAAACACAAGATATGCCTCTCTTTAATCAATTAGGACCTACATCTATCTCAAAAGATGAATTTGAACATCATAACTCGGAGGACTGTATCTGTATGTCAATGTCTATAACTTTTGAAAGGGAATTCTAAACTGAATGTTAACATTCAACTCAACCAAACGAGTTCTAAATATAACATGAAGAAATAGGTGTTGAAGTATTAGATTCAGACTTGGAACAAAATTTCATGGCAAGTCAGGGTTTTATTTATGTTTGTGGATGGATTTCATATAAATATCCGGAGTTATGGGGAAAAACAGCAAATTTAGAAATATCTGAAGTATCTCCTTGGCTCCTAGTTTTTTTCCAAAGGTGGGCTAAGGCAAACCGTCAGACCTATTAATAGAAACTTATAACAATTGCGAAAAATTATTTCACGAAGAAGAGAAAAATATAACTAAAAGAATAAATGATATTTTACAATCTTCAAATGAAAAACAAAATAGCTACAAGCTTCTAATCAAAGTAATATTTAAATATGTAAGGATAAGAACTTTCATTCGAATAACAAAAATGAAAAAAAAATATAACCAAGAAAAATCCAAAAATCTATGTAATAAAACTCAGAGAAATATTAAAAAATCAAGATTTGTTAAAATTATTATTATTATTCTCATACATTAATATAATTGATGATGACATTTTTCCACTTTGTAAATATATATTTAAAAAAGTAGATGTTAGACAATTAAATATTTATTACTGCTTGTCATGCATTAAAATTGTTATATTCAGTGTTTTTTCGTACTTGAGAAGAGCCTCTATACCTTGTGTTATGGCGAAAATCTCTGCGTGAAACACAGATTTATGCATCATTTGGTGATGGCCCATCCAACCTCAGTGTTTCCGTCTTCGTCTTTAGACCCATCTGTATAGATGATCGCGTCAGGAGTCCTAATCTGACTATTATTTATCCAAATGCGATTATTTTTTATGTAGTAATTTGTTTGATCCATTCAGACTTGTATGAGTATTTTATCACTATTCCCACGACGTTTTGGAAGATTACCAATTCTATCCTAGGTATAACATAAGAAACGCTTCGTTTTCATTTTGATTTCGTCGCTTGTTCCTTAATGTATATGTCCAGAGGAGCAATACCCAAAACTGCCTACATTCCTTCGGTTGGCGTCGATCTAAATGATTAAGTCATTCCCAAAAGTGATTTCCTTTGAATGGTGTTTAATATTTTCCTTGCACTTTTCTTTGTACTGATTAGATGTCCCCATATTAGATACCCATAGCAGATGATATGCCTGATCATAGCTTCATACAACCAGAGAACCTTGTCTGAAGTGAGCCCCCATTTTTGTCCCATGATTGCCTTGGCCATATTCCATATCCAAGAGCACTTGAAGACTTTTTTTCAAATGCTTTGTCCGGGCAAGTTCTTTATCAAAAGTCAAACCTAGATACTTCATATATGTGGCATATTCCATTACTTTGCCGTCCATTTCTAATTGTGGAATGTATTTTGATCTAAGTTTATAAGCTTTCGAAAAAACTATAGCGCTTGATTTTGTTTGGTTAAAGGTAATACTTTTTTTTTTTCCCCATTCAATAACAGAATTGATTGCCTTTTGCATTGTGTTAACAAGGGGTTGGGGATATTTTCTACTAATTAAAAGGAGGTTGTCTGTGTAGCCAACGACCTTAACTGCTCCTTTTTTAAATTTATTAAGCTATCCATAATCATATTCCCAACGACCGGTGATAGAACACCCCCTTGTAGGCTCCATGGGTTGGATTGACACAAACTTTTTCGACTTTAAGCCTGGCCTTGGCATTGGTAATTATTCAGATTCTGTTTGGGACCTGAAGATGTACCAGTTAGCTTCTCTAAAATATATTTATTGCTTTTTGTAGAGTACCTTACCAAAGTTAATAATTTCAGATTTACAAGTTCTACCTTAAGATTTCTAAACTATTGATAATTTTTATTGGTTGTATTAATGCTTTTCATAGTGAATGTGAGATGAACTCACATATATATATCCAAATCTTACGAGTTTGAGCGTAAATATTCCATGTTAATACGCTTCTAGATTTCATAACAAATTTTATTGAAGAACAGTCCATTAACAGTTATTGACACCCTCAAATGCGAATGAACCATTCTTTCTTCATTTAAGGTATTTTCTTATCACTGGAATGAAATACATATGAGTAGTTATCTTGAATTAAGAACAAGGAGTAACATTTTTCATCTTTATCACACCTTCGATTAACGACAGTAAGGCTAAAACTATCCCCTAAGTAATTAATTAACAGAAAAAAAGAAGCTTCCTGGTCTTCTTAGAAACACTTACTATGTTCTGAAACAGGGGGAAATATCACAATTTAGTAAGATATTGCACATATTTGATATTAAGATATATTGCCTTAAGAAAATGCCAAATAAATATGTCCCCTTTCGTAAGATTACTCTCTAGAGTGACATGGCCAATTTATTCAAGCGTTCAGCTGATGAACAATAAAGAAACATAAGGATCAAAACATTCAGTTATTATGTCAACATTACCCTTTCAGTTACGAATAATATTCTTAAAATCTTAATAATTAGTAATAAAATAACCTTGTAATTTTTACAAAAGGAGATTGGTATTAGGTAAGTTTGTCATAGCGGATATAATTGGAACTTGATACATTCTTATTATGTTATTCGTAGAGTCCAATGCCTGCTTGCATTGCATTCAATTGTACTTCAAGAACACCAGCTTTTTCTAGATCCCCTGAGCACGATTTTGGTAGTAAATCATTGAAAAAAATGTGAACTCAGCCGCAATAAGGTGAAAATAAGCTTTTTTCCGTAAGTATTTTCATAACTTTATAAAAAAATCATATGTTTTGTCATCCTTGTTAGTTAATTTAATATTCCAAATATATTATAAGTAACCATCTACTTTCAGATTTCCTAAAAATCCAGCGCTTCTAAAGCGATGGATAGTAAACTGCCGTCGCCAAGATTGGAAACCAACCAAATGGTCAAGAATCTGTTCTAAGCACTTCAAAGATTCTGACATCATCAAACACAAAGTTAAGTGCACGCTTGTTGATGGAGCAGTGCCCTCAATTTTTGACTTTCCAATGCACTTAAAAAAAGTAGAGTCCCATCGACGAATCTTAAAGCGAAGAACCTATGAAGAAGACAGTACTATAAAAAGGAATTCTGATGACATGATTGAAAAAAGGTCAATTGTAAATATAGTCATTGATCATACATATGCTCTACCTAGTACTATGGAATCCTTGGGGGAGGTGACAAAAAGAGTAAATATAGTCATTGATCATACATATGCTCTACCTAGTACTATGGAAACTTTGGGGGAGGTGACAAAAAGAGCAAAAAGATACATTATGATTCTTTCCGAAAAAAATGAACTTCTTTCAACACATTTAAAGGCTTTAAAAATTAAAAATAAAATTATTTGTCAAAGCAAACGAAGGCTTCAGAAGCGGATAACCAATGCTAAAGATTTATGTCGTCATTTAACAAAATAAAATATGGGTTCTGGATTAAGTTACTACTATAACATCTAAGTTTTCAAAGAGCCCTTTCATCGTATGATCCATAATACAAAAATGGGAATTACAACAAAAACATATACTCTGGGAATTAAATCAATTTGCGTTGACTTAACAGTTTTTCTCTCAGAAGGGTTATGATTATTCCGAAGGAATTTCAACATGGAATTGCCACATCCTTCTGTCATTAGAACCTGGTATGGATCGATTGATGGTTCTACTGGCTTTACTCTAGAATCATATGAAACATTAAGAATACGATTTGAGCAACAAGAAAGCGACAACGGCGAAAAAATCTATTACAACCTAACTCTAGATGAAATGAGTATAAAGAAAATGATTGAGTTTGATGGCAGTAAGTACCATAGGTACGTGGATTGTCCGACGATTCAATGCCTCCTGCCACAGAGGTTATTGTACTGATGGTGGTTGCCATGAATGGGAGTTGGAAAATACCTATTGGAAACTGTATGATCCATGGATTATCTGGGAGAGAAAAGACAAATTTGGTTCGTACGGCTTTGAGTAAAGTGTATGATACGGGTATAATCATTCCTAGTATTACATGTGATACATCTTGCAACTTTTCTATTTTTAACGCCCTCGGAGCTGTTCTCCCTTCAAATAATATGGAAAATACGTTTCCTCATTCTTTCAATCTGAAATCAAGATAGCAGTTATATTTGATATTTGCCACATGATGAAGCCCGTGAGGAGTACATTTGCATCCTTTGGTGTTATGAAAAATCAAAAAGGAGAGGAGATTCGTTGGAGCTTTATCAATGAACTATACTTATTACAGAAACATAAAGGTCTGAGAGCTGGAACGAACTTGAGAAAAGCTCTCATTGAATGGAGAAAAATGAAAGTAAATTTGGCATGCCAAAAACTTTCGAGAAGAGTAGCAGTAGCTCTCAAAGGAACTTAAACACAAAAACTTTTCAAACTTTACGGCTACAGTGGAGTTCATTAGAATAATTTACGTCTTATTTGGCATTTTTAACTCTCGGAATATATTAGGAAGCTCAACTAAAGGGCCATTAAGAAGATGCAACTATGACTATAACAAAGAACTAAAAACTTACAGTTGTTAAGCAAAGCAAAAAACAGGATATGTTGGATTTTTGATTGGGATTCAGAGTTTTATACACTTATATAAGTGTATCAAGTGTAAACAAGTTATCTAAAATATACAAATTCAGTCAAGACCACTTGGAACTTTTCTTCTGTATAATTCGCTCTGCCAACGGGCATAATAATAATCCTTCGGTCAGACAGTTTTCCTCCGCTTATAAAAGATTGATTATTCAACATGAGATTAAAGCAGGAACCAGAGGAAATTGCTTAAGCAAAGATAACACAACCTTTCTATCTTCCCAGGGAAACAAAGGAAGATGCTAGATAAATATGGATAGCAACCATATGGAATTTAGTCGTAAACATGGCTTAATTGATAAAGGTCCTTTGCAGATCGACCATGATTTGAGCAGAGTGCCTAATCATAATTCTTTCACAGCAATTTCAGACTGTAAAAGAGTGGTCATCACTTACATTAACGGATTTTTAGTGAAAAAATGGGGAAAAACAATCTTTAGTGAAAAATTCATTGAATCTTTGTGGTGTCTCGACATCGTATTCAAGGTCGATTATGCCTTGATAAATCAGAAAGATGGGAGAGGATTGCATCAAACAGTACTAACATATCCTTTTGAGGATGTTATTGAAGTCTAGAATCTGAAAGTATGTTTGAAAAACTTTTAAATTCTACAAAACGGGCTTTGCCGAGAGATTCCAGCGTGACTCGTCAAATTAGCATTGCAGTTTTGAAAAATATTGGCTTTCGTAAAAATTATTTCAATGCCTTAGTGATCATATATTTGATTCATCTCCAGAATCTAATAATGTATTTTCCCTTATAAAAGCAATTTCTCAATGTTATACAAGTATGAAACTGCATCACTTGGGAAAGCTAGAAACTGAGACTGTAGAAGGAACCAAGATTCGTATTGTTCTCACAAATCTTATACAGTTTAAGTATCAATAATTTGAAAAATATCAATAGTATGTTGGAAGACTTAATTTTATTAGTATATAATATTTTTTAGAATAAATGATACTTCATTGATTACATTTTTATTTGTCTTAGATATTCTAAAACGCTTTTTATTAACTTATGTATTTACGAGAACAAACGAGAATATTAGGAATTTATAAAAAAAATCAATTATGAAAATGTTCTTTACTGTGTTGTTATAGGCTTCATGCGATTCAAGGTGGATCTAAACGCCAATCGTGGAGATTCCTTTAAGTGATCATACTCCTTCCTAAGAGTTAGATTTGAGATTGATGAATTATTATAAGAATAACAATGAACTACTTTGCATTTTACAGATTTTATATTTATACTTGCCATTTTGATAAGAGAAAAGAGGAAAATTTGAACTAAGTTGAGTATCCTCATTATCCATTAGGCCCCTAAAATCACATTATTAATTAGACGAAACGGCTATTTAGTACATAATATTTGAATGTTTTGATCATTTTGTTGTTTGTATTCATCAATTAAGAACTCTAATTTTTTTATCTCTATGACCATGACATGTAGAACGGAGGGCTTGTTATCCGATAAGTCGTCTTCAAAGTCCTTATTCAAAAATGTAATGAGTCTACACTTGAGGACATACTTCACATATCACATACTTCATACTCTATAAAAAACATGAAACAATATTATAAATATTGAATTAAAGACGCAGAGAAGAGGAATTCGGAATTTATGTCGAAAAATTTAAATTACTAGCCACGTTGCTATCGAATAAGTATTAGAAATATTTGTATCATATAAAGTTAATTATTGTATTCAAATCCAAATTTTTTGAAATCCTTAAGTAGTATGCCAACGCAATGGAATAACTATTCCTCAGATAATTCTTTCTTTTAATCCATAAGTTCCCGATTTTAATAAGAATATGGAACAAGAATCAAGATAATGTCAAGATTGTAAATTACTAGATGGACGGAAATATTATGGATTGATTGCACTAGTCCCTTACTTTTTCCCCTTGGATTTAGATGAGGTGTTACGAATTACTTTTACCTCTAAAAGCATGAAGACGAATATCATTGTTATATAAGAATTATATATATGATTGGAAGGATTCCAATGTTAAGTCACGTGCTACAATTAATATCTCTTCCACGAAGACAACATTAAATAAAACTTGCTTGGAATAGGTGATTCAACTTGGCACTGCAACAGAAATTACTTTTGACATTTTTCTAAAAGTTAATTACAGAATAAAATATCAAAAACGAAGTTGAGATCAAACATTTTATACTTTAAAGTAAGGAGTCCTCTTTTTGCTAAGGAATGTAGAATATATATAACGTAAATCTTTAATAGATAATCAAGATAAAAAGAGAGAATCGAAGAGTTGAATAATGATTACTTGATTAATAATAATAATTTTAAAATATACAGTATTATGTGCGTGCTATTTCTATTTCTTAATTGAATATTATGAAGTAGATTAAATGTATATAATATTTTTCTTTTAATAAAATCATGTAAATTGTTTATTGAAGAATTAATACGTAAAAATATAACATTTTTAACTAAAGAGTTATTTAAGAGTAATGTTGAGCCTTATATCTTTGACCACAGGGAAAAGGTTTCTTAAGTCTCGAAGATCCTTATTAGAATAACATACAACATTATTCACTTTTGAACATTGATATTTAATTATTATGACATAAATTTATTTATTTCAAATATACTCTAGATTATATTTTTAGTGAATTAGGAATTTTAAACACAATGTGAGCGCCCAAGTTGAACTTTGGACAAACCACTCCATTATTGAAGCGATAAAGGAGAGATAAATTAATTTTAAAATAATAAATATATATGTATAATTTAGAAATATAAGAAAATAAATTGTTTTTTAATACTTTCCTACTCAGTCGTTTATATAAATATATTTACTATATTGGAAAAGTAGCAGATTTTTATTTGGAGCGTAGCTTGTTTCGTCTACTTATGATGAGCCGCATGATGCATTTGCAATCCTTCCAAACTTGTAAATGTACAAAAGCAGGAACCACATTGGATGTTTTTAATCTCGTGAACACTTTCAATATGACTCTTCAATTCTTCAGAGCGTTTAAAATAACAAAAACAGTAACTGCATTTGTGTTTTTTAATCTCCTCATGAATACTTTCAATATGCTTCTTCAAGTGTCCATGCCGTGTAAAAGAACGATAGCAGTCACTACATTGATATTTCTTTATCTTTTCATGTACAGCTTCAATATGCCTATTCATGGTTCCACATTGTGCAAAAGAACTAGAACAGTACTTACATTGGAATTTTTTAATTTTTTCATGAACACCTTGAATATGTATCTTCAAGTATTCAGGGCGTGCAAAAGAACTAGAGCAGTAACTACATTTGAATCTTTTTATCTTCTCATGAACACATTCAATATGTCTCTTTAACTTTAAAGAGTTTCTAAAAGAACTAGAGCAGTAACTACAAGGGAATTTTTGCTTCTTTTCATGAACACCTTCAATATCCATTTTCAAATCTTCCGACCCTTTAAAAGAACTAAAACTATGTTTAAAGATATAAAAAATAGATTAGAAGAGTATAATTAACTTTAATTGATGTAGCTTTTTCTTCGAATTTCGCCGATGTAAATATTTTCAATAGTTATAGGATAACAGCCGGGTTATTTGAATGTTTTGACAGAAATTCCGACTTCCTCTACTCCTCGTCTTCAATTCAATATTATTGTTGGCTTCTAATAAATATAAATAACTAGTCACGCCCAAGACCATCTTTTTTATCTACACTCAACCTCGACTGTCAAAAAGGAATGAAACTTTTCAAAAAAACAGTGCTCAGATTGACTTTTGTATTTTTACCTTTGCCAAAAGGTTCCTAATCATTATTATTTAGAGAATTGTTTGAATTACATTCAATTAATTACACTGCAGAAATCGAATTTTGTACTAATGAATTGAAGCCATAAATATCTTTGAGCGCAGAATCCAAAACTGATCTCAGTTGTCGGAATTTTGAAATATCCGGGATTATAGTAATCGAGACTTTTATAGCTCTCTGTCATTTTTTAACCTTAAGACAATCACACATTGAATAAGGCGAATAAAACTGATGTAAAATGGTTTTTTAAAAGTATTTACATTGATTCTGTATATTGTTCTGAACTCCACATATTTCCATTTTTACTCAGTACACCCTTGATGTTACTAACTACAACTAACATCTGGAATGGAACAAAGTTTAGTCATTCAAAGTCATGTTGGGGGAAGGAGTTTATTTTTTATGTTTAAAAGTCAAATGGCATACATTTTTATAAAATGTTTTTTAAAAGTTTGTGCAATATCATTCCCCTGTAAAATCATAGGCATAAGGAAATATACGTTCACTAACGTGCTACAATTAAAATATATTTCAAGACAAAAACATTTTTCGAATACAAAAGTTTCTGAGGAAAAAAGAACCCGCAGTGTAAGTGTTTTAACCTAAAAGTGCTACTGTTATTAACTTTAACATTTTTCTGAGAGTAAATTTAAAAAAAGACGTTTAGATAAAGCATTTTATAATTTAAAGTAAGGAGTCCTCTTTTTGCTAAGGAATGTAGAATATATATAACGTAAATTTTTAATAGAGAATTAAGAAAAAAAGAGAGAATCGAAGAGTTGAATAATGATTACTTGATTAATAATAATAATTTTAAAATATACAGTATTATGCGCGTGCTATTTCTATTTCTTAATTGAATATTATGAAGTAGATTAAATGTATATAATATTTTTCTTTTAATCAAAATGAAGCAAATTATATATTTAAGGAATTAATACGTAAAAATATAATATTTTTAATTAAAGAGATATTTAAGAGTAATGTTGAGCCTTATATCTTTTAACACAGACAAAAGGCTTCTCAACTCTCGAAGATCTTTATTAGAATAACATACAACGTTTTTGTAAGGATAAATTGAGTCCTAATTCAATTTTGAACATTGATATTTAATTATTATGACATAAAATTATTTATTTCAAATATACTGTTGATTATATTTTTTGTGAATTGGAAATAGTAAACACAATGTGAGCGTCCACTTAGAATATTGGACAAACCACTCCATTATTGAATTGATAAATACATTCTAAATAATAAATATATATAATTTAGAATTAAAAGAAAAAAACTGTTTTTTAATACTTTCCTACTCAGTCGTATTTATAAATATATTTTACTATATTGGAAAAGTAGCAGATTTTTATGTGGAGCGTAGCTTCTTTGTCTACTTATGATGAGTCTTATGATGCAATTGTAAGCCTCCTAATTGTGCAAAAGTACTAAAGCAGGAACCACATTGGAATTTTTTTATCTTCTCATGAACAGTTTCAATATGAATCTTCAAATGTGCTTTTTGTGAAAAAGAACTAGAGCAGTCACTACATTTGAATTTTTTTATCTTCTCATGAACACTTTTAATATGTGTCTTCAAGCCTCCAGATTGAGTAAAATAACTAGAACAGTAACTGCATTGGTATTTTTTTATCTTTTCATGAACACCTTCAATATGCGTTTTCAAGTTTCCAGAGTTTGTAAAAGAACTAGAGCAGTGACTACATTGAAATTTTTTAATCTTCTCATGAACACTTTCAATATGCGTCTTCAAACCTCCAGATTGTGTAAAAGAACTAGAACATTTACTACATGAGTATTTTTTTATCTTCTCATGAACGCCTTCAATATGCGTCTTCAGGTGTCCAGAGCGAGTAAAAGAACGAGAGCAGTGGGTACATTGGTATTTTTTTATCTTCTCATGAACACTTTCGATATGCGTCTTCAAATTTCCAGAGCGTGTAAAAGAACTGGAGCAGTAATTACATTTATATTTTTTTATCTTCTCATGAACACCTTCAATATGCTTTTTCAAGTTTCCAGAGAATGTAAAAGAACTAGGGCAGTCACTACATTGGAATTTCTTTATCTTCTTATGAACACCTTCAATGTGCAGTTTTAGGCTTCCAGAGAGTGAAAAAGATCTAGAACAATAACTACAATGGAATTTTTTAATTTTCTTATGAACACCATCAATGTGAATCTTCAAGCTCCCAGATTGTGTAAAAGAACTAGAGCAGTAACTACAGGGGAATTTTTTCTTCTTCTTATGAGGACCTTCAATATGCGTCTTCAAGTCTTCAGAGCTTGTAAACGAACTAGAGCACATTTTAATTTATAATAATTAATAACAATTTTCGGAAAATAATATTGTCAAACGAGGAACACAAAACCAATAATTAAGTTTAATAAAATTATTATTATTATGTTACAACTCTATACTTTGTAATTTAGTTAAGTTTTTCAAAAAATTTAGATGTGAAGACGATTATTAACCTTATTCAATGTTAATATATCCCATATTTATTCAATAGCAACGTATCTATTTATGTTTTTCGACAGAAATTCCTTTTTTCCTTTTCTCCGCGTCTTCAACTCAATATTAAATAGACAGTGTTTCATGTTTGTGATAGCTATGACGTATTTGGTATGGCGACTCTACGTCATAACAAGAAAAATAAATAATATATTATTTAAAAAAAAAATGTAAACAGGAAAATAATTTGTAAAATAATCTTAATCTGTATATACGTATATATGTTGCAATTAATGTAAGAAATCCGTTAATATGCAAAATAACTAGATAATTTCCATAATTACTGAACTAGACCGTTAATGTGGAAAAAACTAAGTTATATGCACAATAACTGAACAAGTCTGTAAATGTGCATACTAACTGGAAAAGATTAGTCAATGTGGAAAATCATTGAAATCATTAATTTTACATTCTTTTCCGTGACCCATTCCAGAATCACAAATTGATGCTCGGCTCATGGGATATGCAGCGTGTCCTCAGGGCTTGATTAAGAGTAAGCACCCTTCGTCAATTAATGTATTACAATCTGAAACGCCATCACTGTAAACTCTTTTAATTCTCAGACCACGGGCTGTGTTGCGTGCCGACAGGACTAAAAACGGATTCTAACCCACCGCCAACTCATGTAATATCATCAGAGACTCTATCCATTTTAACTCCGGATGTTATAACAATACACGGGTTTTTTTTCGTGCCAAAGTGACTAACAAATGGATTGGAACCCACCGCTAATTCACGTAGTATCATCAAGGACGCCATCCACTATCCAGAAATGTTTCGATTTGGATAACTTATCATCATTTTTGTGGCCTATGGAGCAATAATTATCTTTAAAATGGATGTATGATTGACCATGAATTTCTAAAAACCTAGTTGAGAAATAGTACATGGATTGATAAAACTTTTTTAAATCGGTTTACTCTTGTTGCGTACTCGATTAGATTGAAACGAAGCCCCCCTCATATGATCAGTACATTCTTATTCTTGGATATTTGGCATAAGAAATTGATTAGCCATTTATTCCAAGAAATATTTCAAATAACTATGTAATCAATGCCAGGTTGAATTTTTTCATCTGAGTAGGATAAAGTTTTCTATTGTAAAAATTGTGAAAAAATCATACTATCTGTAAAAAGATGCATGAAAAAATCTATTCGATCTTCTCTATCTATATTAATTTTGTGCTTCTCCAATAAAGGAGGCATATATATTTTTATTGACTTGACAGATGGGTTTTTTATAGATTCAACAACATCATCTCCCTCCTAAACCTCAACTACTTCTTCACTTTCATTGTTACTAGCTGCCCCTACTTATTGAGTTGTACCAATTTGTACAGGTAGTCATTATTCATTCCTACTACCACAGTCGTCCACACTTAAGTCTGGAATCTCTTCTTTTACCCTATATATATATTCTTATGGTCTCACTGACATACTAAGATATGCATAAAAACGAAATAAAAATAAAATTTGGACATACCACACAATCATTGAAGCGAAAAAGTATAGATAAATGCATTTTAAATATTAAATAAATATATAAATTGGAAAAAAATGGAAAAATATTTTTATTAATGATTTTCCTATTCAGTCGTATATTTTAATATATTTTACTATCTTGGAAAAGTTGCACATATAATACACAGGGTTGATCTTATCTAGTGGTACTCATTTTAATCATTTTCAATTTTTTAAGAGTAAAATTTAAACGAGAGCTATTGTGAGGATATTTATTTAACAAAATTATCTGAAAATATTGATCGGCATAACTTTAATTCTATCTGTGCCCTCAATTCTAATAATTGCTTCAATAAGAGGCCTAAATCTCTTGTCGACCTTGAATATGTAGTCAGACTCGATCTTGCTCCACTCCTTTTTGATGGAAGAGTAGTCCAACGTATTCGCGTCTGGATAGGAGGGCGTACATATGTCCCAAAAGTATGGAAAGTTATATCTCAGGAAAGCCCTGTCTTGAGTGAAAACAAACTTGTGGTCCAACTTTTATATGGGCATAGTAGCACTTTCTTATCCAGAAGTTCAATGTAAGCATCTGCAGTGAGCCACTCCTTCCTCTCTACAAAAATGGGAGGGCAAACTCCACAACGCTCAAGACCATGATGATTCCAGTTGGATTGTTTTTTTCTAAATACATGTATCATTGAAGTTGAGATATTGCGAGTATGTTCAGTTATGATGTAGCAGCTATTCAGCTTATTCTTAGTGCCATCAGGGATGAAAAAACTTTCCATCATCAGAAAATAGAGAAACTTTTCACATAATTTACTAGCCCTGAGAAAATTTAGAGTCTTTTTTGCTTTTTCCAACCGTTTTAGCTTCCTCTATTCAGAGATAAGATGTTATGTTGTCCTCCTCCGTGATTTTGTACCAATGTTATTCCGGTTGAACATAATAAAATGTGTTCCTGTATCAACCCTGTTCCTTGAATGTCTATTTATGATGAGTCGTATGATGTATCTGTAAGCCTTCTAATTCTGCAAAAGTACTAAAGCAGGAACCACATTGGAATTTTTTAATCTTCTCATGAACATTTTCAGTATGAGTCTTCCAGTGTGCTTTTTGTGAAAAAGAACTAGAGCAGTAGCTACATTGGAATTTTTTTATCTTCTCATGAACACTTTTAATATGCGTTTTCAAGCTTCCAGATTGTGTAAAAGAACTAGAGCAGTAGGTACATTTGAATATTTTTATCTTCTCATGAACACTTTTAATATGCGTCTTCAAGCCTCCAGATTGTGTAAAATAACTAGAGCAGTAACTGCATTGGTATTTTTTTATCTTCTCATGAACACCTTCAATATGTGTCTTCAAGTTTCCAGAGTTTGTAAAAGAACTGGAGCAGTCACTACATTGGAATTTTTTTATCTTCTCATGAACACTTTCAACATGTGTCTTCAAGCCTCCGGATTGTGTAAAAGAACTAGCGCAGTAACTACATTTGTATTTTTTTATCTTCTCATGAACACCCTCAATATGCGTCTTCAAGTGTTCAGAGCGTGTAAAAGAACTAGAGCAATCACTACATTGGAATTTTTTTATCTTCTCATGTACACTTTCAATATGCGTCTTCAAATTTCCAGAGCGTGTAAAAGAACTGGAACAATAACTACATTTATATTTTTTTATCTTCTCATGAACACCTTCAATATGCTTTTTCAAGTTTCCAGAGAATGTGAAAGAACTAGGACAGTCACTACATTGGAACTTTTTTATCTTCTGATGAACACCTTCAATATGCTTCTTCAAGCTTCCAGAGAGTGAGAAAGATCTGGAACAATAACTACAATGGAATTTTTTAATTTTCTTATGAACACCATCAATATGAATCTTCAAGCTCCCAGATTGTGTAAAAGAACTAGAGCAGTAACTACAATGGAATTTTTTCTTCTTCTTATGAGGACCTTCAATATGTATCTTCAAGTCTTCAGAGCTCGTAAAAGAACTAGAGCACATTCCAATTTATAATAACACTCTTCAGATAATGTCAAACGAGGAACACAAAACCACAAAACTTAATTGATAATGAAGTATAAAAGAATAATAATGATTATTTTACCAGTTGCAACTAAATTATGTCAAGTATATCAAAAAAATAGATTTGAAGATGATAAGTAACTTTAATTGATGTAGCTTATTCTTTTAATTTCACTGATGTAAATATTTCCAATATTAATTCGATAGTAACGATACGTAGTCATTTATTTTTTTGAGAGAAATTTCAATTTCCTCTTCTCTGCGTCATCAATTCAATATTATTGTTTATGATATACAGAATGAAGTAAAAAAGAAAAAGAAGTAATCAACGAGTTCTAATATTATCTGGAGGAGCAAAAGCTCCAATCACGCAACTTGTTCTGGTAAAAAACATAATTTTTGATTAAAAAAACTTATATGGAATTTGTAAATTTATAAGGCTATAAAATTTGTCATAGTTTAATGTCAAGATCACGTGGTATTTTAAGCAACTCTTTTCTATTAGGATTATATTTGAAATCCTAAAATATTATTTTTGAGTAAAAAAATGATGGATTGACTTATTGTATAAAACTCAGAATCAAAGTAGATAAAGGTGTTAAAGGGTTTTCTAAAGTAAACTTTAAGAATATTATCAAACTAATTATTTAAAATGATGCATTTGCATTAAAATAAAATTTTTATCCAGACTAGTGGAGAAATTCAATAAAATAATAGAATGAACATCTCTTGCATCCTTATTTCCAGCTCCATTTACATAAGACAGACATTCAAGGGATATCTGGGAACAAATTCTACTGCCCTGGGACAGTTTAGGGAGGATTTCCTTGCCAATAAATAATAATTAACTGTTAGCTAGAATGAAAATACAGCAGGAAAGCAAATATGTCAAATGTTTCCTTTTGTCAGTTAAGGTTGAGAGTGGATAAAAAAGCTAGTCCATTGTTCCCCTCATCAAAGCTGCTTGTAGGAGATCCTATGAATCGTCATGACAAGTAAGCTGCTCTCCTCCAAAATATTCATCATTGATCAAAGGATAACTATGTTTATTCATATCCATACTCTCAGTCTATGGATGCATTTTACCATGAATTTTCTAAAAAGACGCAATTGAGAAATCCATCACCTTAGTCTTTTTGTGGTCTAATTTTTTGTTCCTCGGCCGATGTCCTTAACTATTAGAACAATCACATTGTTATTAAAAAAAATAAAATGTGTGATAGTTCTTCTATAAGCTTTAAGACTTGAGGATGAATATTGAAGGTGTTCACAAAAAGATTAAAAAATTCAAATGTAAGTACTGTTCTAGTTCTTTTACACAATCTGGAAGCTTGAAGATACATATTGAGGGTGTTCATGACAAGATTAAAAAATTTCAATGTAATTACTGCTCTAATTCTTTTACACGCTCTGGAAACTTGAAGACGCATATTGAAGGTGTTCATGAGAAAAAGAAAAAATTTCATTGTAATTACTGCTCTAGTTCTTTTACACGCTCAGGAAACTTGAAGACGCATATTGAAGGTGTTCATGAGAAAAAGAAAGAATTCCAATGTAGTTATTGCTCGAATTCTTTTACACAATCTGGAAGCTTGAAAATTCATATTGAAGGTGTTCATGAAAAGATAAAAAAATACCAATGTAGTGAGTGCTCTAGTTCTTTTACACAATCTGGAAGCTTGAAAACGCATACTGAAAGTGTTCATGAGAAGATAAAAAAATACCAATGTAGTTACTGCTCTTGTTCTTTTACAAACTCCGGACATCTAAAGACGCATATTGAAGGTGTTCATGAGAAGATAAAAAAATTCCAATGTAGCGACTGCTCTAGTTCTTTTACACGCTCTGGAAACTTGAAGATACATATTGAAGGTGTTCATGAAAAGATAAAAAAATTCACATGTATTTACTGCTCTAGTTCTTTTGCACGCTCTGGAAGCTTGAAGACCCATATCGAAGGTGTTCATGAGAAGATAAACAACTTCCATTGTAGTTACTGCTCTAGTTCTTTTACACAATCTGCAAGCTTGAGGATTCATATTGAAGGTGTTCATGAGAAAAAGAAAAAATTCCAATGCAGTGACTGCTCTAGTTCTTTTACAACCTCTGGAAACTTGAAGGCACATATCGAAGGTGTTCATAAGAAGATTAAAAAATACAAATGTAGTAACTGCTCTAGTTCTTTTACACAATCTGCAAGCTTGAGGATTCATATTGAAGGTGTTCATGAAAAGATAAAAAAATTCAAATGTACTTACTGTCCTAGTTCTTTTACACAATCTGGAAGCTTGAAAACGCATATTAATGGTGTTCATGAGAAAATTAAAAAATTTCAATGTAGTAAATGTTCTAGTTCTTTTACAAACTCTGGACATCTAAAGACACATATTGAAGGTGTTCATGAGAAGATTAAAAAATTACAAATTAATTTCTACTGTAGTCCTTGCACACGCTCTGGAAACTTGAAGACTCATATTGAAGGTGTTCATAAAAAGATAAAAAAATTCCAATGTAGTAAATGTTCTAGTTCTTTTACAAACTCTGGAAACTTGAAGATTCATATTGAAGGTGTTCATGATAAGATACAAAAATTCCAATGTAGTTACTGCTCTAGTTCGTTTACACAATCTGGAAACTTGAATACGCATATTGAAGGTGTTCATGAGAAGATAAAAAAATTCCAGTGTGGTTCCTGCTTTAGCACTTTTACACGGCTAGGAGGCTTACAGATGCATCATAAGACTTATCATAAGTAGACAAAGTAGGTATATATAAAAAATATAACTGCAACTTTTCCAAGATAGTAAAATATACATACGGCTGAGTAGAAAAATATCTTATTTATTATTTGAATTTATTCTTCCTTTTTCGCTTCCATTATAGTGTGGGTTGTCCAAAGTTGACGTTTCTATTGTGTTTATAATTTCTAATTGCCTTAAAAAATATAATTAACATTATATTTAATATAAATTTATCATACTAATTATATATTAATATTCAAAACTGAGTTTAGGCTAAATTTATCAAAAAAAAGTTGTATTTTATTTTACAATGAATATTTGAGCATTGAGAAGACTTATGTTTCTGATCACAGCTATCAGCTAATCGCTATTATTAAACTTAATCAGTAATTTTAATTCAAGATACCTATTAACTAGGAATATATGAACTTCAAATTTGGAAAACGCCACCAAGATCGAATTTCAAATTATTTCACATAAATACACCGTGAACTGCTCATATGTCTTAGAAAATTTGTATCATGTATTAAATACTGGTCTGAAGAGTCAAAGATTTCGTTTTATAGAGTTCTTAGAGTAACGATACATTTTGGGCCATCAATCCAACTTCCTTATTTATGAATGTTGCTGTTTTCTACTTGACAGTGAAAAAGGGATTTGAATTAGATTTGCCTTGGAAATTCCTTAGTGAGTGCTTTGAACACTTATTTGCCCAATGTAAAAACACAAGTGGATTTAATTAATATATCACATTCCGCCAGTTAATTAAATTAGAAAAGGCCATCAGACTCAAGGTGAAGTACACTTCGTTGTCAATTAGCGACCTTACAAACATTGAAAGAAGCTTTAATGATAGATACGTATATATATGGAAGATATTGCAGTTTTTCTTGAATATTTAGACGACATGGTCATTTCTGTTACAATCGAAGACAATTATAAATAAATTATTTTCGGATTCAATTTGTTACTCTCTTTCTAAAACAATTAACTCTGAGGACTGCAAAAATTCATTATCCTGTCAAGCCAAATAATCAAGTTTATTCGATATTGTGGATATTCTAGGACGGAATATTTGAACATTTGCAATCGAGGTGGACTGAATGTTCATGATGCATTGAATAATCCTCTCTGCCTTGGGATTTTGACTATTCTCTCTAGATATATATATATTAGTAAATATTTCAATGATATTCTGTAAATCAAATTTTCTAAAACATTCTCTCCTTACATACTGTTAGAAATAGTTTGTAGTACAGCCAACAATTAATAATTATAAATAATTTGAAACTTTTACTCACTGAAAACAATTATAATAATACATTTGTATGTCTAAATTAAAGCCGAATGAATCAAAAGATAAAAAATAAAATAACAGAGAACTCATATATAGGAAATATAAATTTTAGTGATGTTCTAAATTTTTATTAGTTGTCCCATCAATACTAAAAGAATCTTATTATTTTTTTTTTATATTTTAGCTATTGAAAATTTCCGACTCGATAAGATTTGTAATTGCAAAGTTAAGAGGTTTAAAACACATCATTCCTTAACAGTTTCCAATAACTATATTAGATGTAATTATTTTTTTTGTGCTTCTATATCTTTGTAAGAGTAATATTCCTTTATATTGACAAGCAATTAAACTGTTTAGAAGATGATTTCCTACTAAATATGTTTGAGAATTGGAACGACATTATGACATTATAATAGAGTCTGCAGAAATTAAGAAGTTACTTAAAACATATCATCACTTAACTCTTACCAAGAACTAATTATATGTAATATCAGAATAAAATATGCATTGATATTAATAAAAGATAGGCACATTAATATATAACTAATATAGGTTAGGTTAAAAAATAACATAGGAAAGGACTTTAAATACTTATAAGTAATAGTATTACATTACTTTAATTTTTTAAATAATAACTAATACTGATAGTGATAGCCAATAGTCTGCCTATGTTATTTTTTAACCGGTAACCTATATTGTATTATTGAGCCTGGCACTACATAAAGTATAACTATTACCACTTCTTTTTTATTCACAAAACCTTTCGACGTGTGTAGGTATGAACCTTAATACTCTGCAATCAGGATGAGGTGAGAGCGAAGATGGTATGTACTAGGTATGTTGAAGTATTAATACATTTTTAGATTTGATGTAGCTTTTTCTCCTGATTTCAATGATATCAGTATTACAAATATTTACTCGATAGAAACGGAGTAATTTGATAGTTTTCGATCGGGAATTCCGACCTACCTTCTTATCGTTTTTATTCAATGTTATTATTTGTTTATTTGGCTCTCCATATTTATGTCTTATGTTCATTTTATGTTTTCACCTTTTGAGAAGAAAAGAAGAAGAATCCAAGTCTATAATTTTTTAATATTTTTATGCATGCGATACAAAGAGGACAATTTGTTGTAAAATAATATAATTATTAAAATTAAATATTTCATACATATTTGATGTTATAAATATAAATTAATTTGAATTAAAATAATGTTTCATGCATATTATTAACATTTCTCAAATATGGTAAGGGAAAAATCATGAAAATTCATGAAATTGTGTCTGGTGATAGAGGATAGTTATAGCTTATTAGCATAAAGTGAAAAAATGGATTGAAAGTACCACTTTGAAAATTTAAACGATTATCCGTTAGTAGAATTAATATTATTTAGTAGTTAGTAATTAGGAGTTAGGAGTTCTAAAAAGCACAATAATAAACGAATAAATGAAACAGTGAGAAACGGAAAGAGTTATCCTCCTCCATCGACTACTCCTTCTTTGAAACTCCTCAAAGTGAACTCTGTTTTGTCTCTTAAGAAACTTATTTCCTTGAACTGAGTCCTTTAGTATCCTTGATGTATATAATGCAGTAATCCCTCATCTCAATCACATTTATATCAATTCCATTTATAAGTTGGATTTAGTGATATACGGTCTGTTAAATGATAATGTTTAAAAAAAAATATATATATATAAGAGACCTCTTAACATCAATCGACTTCTATTGAAATATCTGAATATCATTGCAATCCCCAAGCATATTTAGTCGAGAATCCTCCTTCAAAAAAACTAAATTACATGTCATTATATTGGAATATTACTCTTGTGAAAAAATAGGATCTTGCCACAAATAAATTAATTACATATAATACAGATTTTTAATTGTATACATCCATTCAATCTATCAGTTTTTGCCCAAAAACATTTTTCTAGGATTTCAAATATTATCCCAATATGAAAGAGTTACTTAAAATACAAGTTGATATTGTTATAAAATTACAAATACGCCACATATTATAACTTTATAATAGTACAAAGTTCACATGAGTTCACCGAATGGAACTTGTCATCAAAAATTATCTTTTTTCCCACAACGTTTTGCGTGATTTGTGCACATCAACATAGTATTAGGACTCATTTGTTGATTACTAATATAATAATTAATTTCAATTATTATATCAATTTAGAGATGCTCATAGCTTAATAAAGTACTTGTAAAAAGATTACTTTATGAAGTATATTAATATTTTTTCCCCACTTTTTATTACAAGATTAATTAAAATAATCAGTGAAGAAATGAAGATGGCACAGATATAATAGTAGGAAGAAGATTAGCGCGTTTGTCTTAGTATGTGGATAATAAAATGATTCGAAATAAAATATATACATCTTTGTATTTTCCAGGCTTGTGAGCGATCAGAAATTCCCATTTCACTGCGATATAACGATCAGGGCCATAATAATAATTTCTTTTCTAGCTCTTTATTTTACATTAACGGGAGCTGTTTCTAAAAGTTGTCGTCTCTCAGCCTCTGTCTAGTCCTCCTCAGGATCTGTTTGGCCTTGGAGAACAAACGCTTGCTTGGCACTACTGGGAAGCAGGACATTGTATCCTTGAAATACCTTTTTGACCCCCCGGTAGGCCAAGATCATTTCCGGACCTTCAGAGTAATCAGCCAGGTATCTTTTCACTTCCTGCTTGGCCGTATCCACCTTTTTTGGGACTTTGGTGAAGAAATTACTCTTTTTCTGCAACTTAGGCAATATCCCACCTTCTCTTTAGAAAAAATTCCGATCAACAAGCCTTGTATTTTATAATATTCAATACGTTTTTAATAAAATATGACATTAGTACTTAGGCTTAGGTAATTTCTACTATTTAATTTTTAGAAAAAAATTTCCTTAATATCTATTTACAAAAAAAATGAAAATTATTTTTTCTTCTTACTGTCAATAACTAGCAATAATATTGAATTGAAGACGCGGAGGAGAATAGAAATTCAAATATTTTCTATCTTAAATTCAATTTTTTGTAATTAATTTGTAGAAAAATGTTGTTCTAGCAATCCCAGGTATAAATACCCACTTTATTACTAAATTAATTTTTAAATTCAGTACAAAAATATTGTCTTTGGAGAAGATATATTAATTATAGGCTATAGTATGTAATTTCAAATAGATTATTTGATGCTGATCAAATAAAAAGGGACTACTATAGTTAATTAGGTTTTGCCATTTGAATTTAACCGTAAAAATACACTTCCCCCTATGAGGTTAAGTCAATTCCAGATATTAGTATAACTCAGTGAAACCAAGGTCTATGTAATAAGTTATTACTAATAACTAATAATAAGTTCTGGGCAATACAAAAAAGAAAAGAAGAGTGAACATTAGTAGTGGATAGCAAAAAAGAAAACAGTAGGCGAAGAAGAATTGAAATTCACTATAATATGTCCATTATATTGAATATAATTAGATATATGCAATTTACATCTAGTATTAAGTAATAATAAACATGTTGAGAGAGAGTAAGTTATCATTATATATTAATATTCCATATTCCAAAATATTCCAAAGTATTCCAATTTAAAGAGAAGGTGGTGTGATATTACCTATTTATTCCAATCTTCTTCACTCCAACGACAATTTCCCACCATCACTTATCAAAAGATCCAAATATTCATAAAATTTAGGTTTATAGATGTAAAAGTGTAGAACTATACTAATTGTTTCTCTGAAAAAAAACACATCATACTTCCTAAGGGACAATTAGAAAAATCCATTTCCATTTAAATTATGGATGCCCTTTTTACTTTTCCTATTTCCTGCCGTATCATTTTATTTAAATCATCAAAAGTTTTTATGTAATGTTCCACGAACACCACTTACAGACGGAAGCAACGGACCGGAGTAAAGTCAATAAGAACACCTTTGGATTGGGGGTACAATCATACACTAAAACATATATTCTGTAAGGGATTACATTTAAAAGGACGTACATACATTTGAGTATTAAAATATACTAACTCGTAAAACACAAGGTACCTACCTATCTATTTAAAACAAATCCCTACGTCATGATTTAAAAGTAAATAAAAGACAATACATAACATTTTATAAATTTAATTAATAACTGATATAATATTTATTTATGTTAATATAGTGAATTTCAATGTTTTCTTCGCACACTGACGTCACTTGTTTCCTTTTATTCAATTCATTTTTTTCGTATTGCGCAGACCTTAATAATGTTTTATGTTTTTATCTTGGTCAAAATACAATATAAATTATATTATATAATATAGACAGTAATTCAGTAAATAGACCTCGGACTAATAAAATGACTCTATTATTAGCCCCAGTATAGACCAAGATATAAGTATAAAATTAAAAAGAACAAGGGACGTCCCTTTTTGAGAAGGTGTGAGAAGAATTTTCAATTTTCGGGTTAGAAAAAGTGAAAAACTCAGAGTCAGTGCATATCCAACAAATAATGCACGTTCTGGAAACTTGTAGACGCATATTGAAAGTGTTCACGAGAAGACGAAGTAATTCCGATGTAGTTACTGCTCTAGTTCTTTTACAGCCCCTCAAGGCTTGAAGATGCATATTGAAAATGTTTATGAGAAGATCAAAAAATTCCAATGTATTTACTACTCCAGATCTTTTACACGATCTGGAGGCATGAAGACGCATATTAAAAGTGTTCATGAGAAGATAAAAATATTCAAATGTACCTACTGCTCTAGTTCTTTTACACAATCTGGAAACTTGAACAGGCATATTGAAGGTGTCAATGCAAATTATTTAAAGATGTTTTAAATTTGTCATTATTGATATGCTTATAATTATTCCATGAAGATGGGGGAAAGTATAATAAAAAAACTTAACAAAATTTTACAAGCGTTGAATGGTAAAAAACTATTTACAAGCTTCTATCCGAAATCGTGAACAAATATGCTAGACTAAGAAACTTTAATCGAATAAAAAATTAAAAGATACATATACCATAAAAAAGTTAAAGAAATTTATCAATAGATATTTGTAAAAATGATTATGATTATTATCTATTAATATACCGGGTGAAAAAAATTAATGATACCTTCTAAAAATACAGTTTTGAATATGTGTTGTTGATTAAATCTTAAAGTTCAGATTATTTTTGAATAGCTTAGATTCTAAGCCATTGATTGATGTAGATGTTGTATACAAAAATTATGTATATGTCGCGATAGAGGCAAGAAGATCCATCATAGGCAATTTTATCCGAGCCGGGAGGACCACCTCGGACATCATGAAGGCCTTAAACGTAAGTAAGGCACAGTCTATCGTGTCAGAAATCATTTAGCTGATGGGGACAACCTTAAGAACACACTCAAGAGTGGAAGACCTACCAAAGTAAAGCTTGAAGATATTATGCATGCCTTTTAATGTCAACCCAACAATTAAAATGTCAGATTACGCCATGAAGAAGAAGGTGTATCGGTTTACTGTTGGCAAGGTCATCCGAAAGGCTGGAGGAATGTCACTTAGATGAATTGAGAGGCTACTCCTGTCGAAATGCCAAAAAAAAATCCGTCTTCAGCGATGACAAGAACTCATGAATGATCTGAAGCACAACCAGCAATCGGGTAATTTTTTCTCTGATGAAAATACCTTTACTGTTGACTCCGTCTACAACAAGCCAAACGATTTATTAGGGGATTTGGGTCTTCCTTGCTCAAAAAATAAATTTCTATCAAACTACGTACTCAGATTTGTAATCAAGACTTCAAAAAAACCAAAATTTGTTCTCAACAGAACTTTCAAATATTTGTTAGTACTTCAGAATCCATAATTGGACTAATAACTATTTTAAATAATCAAAAAATGTAATTTTAACAAAAGGAAGCAAATATTATATTTGAGGAATAAATACGTAGAAATTTAACATTTTTAATTAAAGAGTTCTCTAAGAGTACCGAGGGGCTGATAACTTTAATGCCCCACATAATTCTTCTTAAACCTTGAAATTCCCTTTAAAGAATAATATACAACATTTTTGTAACTATAAATGTAATCCTATTTCAGTCCTAAATATAAAAATTTAATTATTATCATATAAATTTATTTATTTTAATTAATAAGGAATTGTCAGAACAATGCAAACAAACATTTTAAACTTTCGACAAATCAGACCATCATTGAAGCGAAAAAGAAAAGACAACTGTATTCTAAAAAAATAAATAGTATAAATTAAAAAAAATATTTTTTTATATTTTCTAACAAAAATAGCATGAATAAATATATTTTACTATCTTAGAATAGTTGCACGTGTGTATGTCTAACTATGGTGAGTCTTATGATGCATCTTCAAGCCTCCTATTCGACTAAAAGAACTAAAGCAGGAACCACATTGGAATTTTTTAATCTTCTCATGAATATTTTCAATATGAATCTTCAAGTGTGCTTTTTGTGTGAAAGATATAGAGCAGTAACTACATTGGAAATTTTTTATCTTCTCATGAACACCTTCAATATGTCTATTCAAGCCTCCTAAGCGTGTAAAAGAACTAGAGCAGTAACTACATTGGAAATTTTTAATCTTCTCATGAACACCTTCGATATGCTTCTTCAAGTTTCCAGAGAGTGTAAACGTACTAGAACAGTAACTACATTTGAGTTTATTAGTCTTCTCATGAACATTAATAACATGCGTCTTCAAGCTTCCAGGGGTTATAAAAGAATTAGAGCAATAACTACAATTGAATTTTTTTATCTTCTCATGAGCACCATTAATATGCGTTTTCAAGCTTCCGGATTGTGTAAAAGAACTAGGACAGTAAGTACATTTGAATTTTTTTATCTTTTCATGAACACCTTCAATATGGATCTTTAATTGTCCAGAGTTTGTAAAAGAACTAGTGCAATAAATGCACTGAAATTTTTTAATCATTTCATGAACACCCTCAATATGCGTCTTTAAGTGTCCAGAGTTTGTAAATGAACTAGAACAGTGACTACATTTGAATTTTTTTATCTTGTCATGAACACCTTCAATATGTATCTTCAAGCTTCCAGATTGTGTAAAAGAACTAGAACAGTACTTACATTTGAATTTTTTAATCTTTTGATGAACACCTTTGATATGCATCTTCAAGTTTCCAGAGAATGTAAAAGAACTGGAACAATAACTACATTTGAATTTTTTAATCTTCTCATGAACACCTTCAATATGAGTCTTCAAGTTTCCAGAGTTTGTAAAAGAACTAGAGCAAGAATCACATTGGTATTTTTTAATCTTCTCATGAACACCCTCAATATGTATCTTCAAGTTTCCAGATTGTGTAAAAGAACTAGAGCAGTAACAACATTGAAATTTTTGTATCTTCTCGTGAACACCTTCAATATGCCTCTTCAAGCTTCCAGAGCGTGTAAAAGAACTAGAGCAGTAGTTACATTGGATTTTTTGAATTTTCTTATGAACACCTTCAATATCCATCTTTAAAGCGAGTAAAAGAACTGGAGCACATTTAAATTTGTTAAAAACACTATTCTAATTATTAATAACTAGGCACGTCGAACAAAGAGTACAATTGTAGATTTATAAAATTGTTAGTTGAACTCATAGATTGAGGGTATCTATGAAAATCGTTAGCAGTTGAGTCATGTTAAAACATGAGACCAAAAATCAACCCGGTAATTAAATTCTGACAATTTGAGGAATGCTTAATTGGGACCATATCAAAGGATATATATAATTAAATATATAATATATATTCTTTGGACGAGATCAGCTTAGCTGTCATGACGTCACATTAGATCACCTACAACTACAAGAAGTTGTGACGATTGGGGGGGAGGTGCAATAAAAAAGGACACAGGCACTTCTAAGTCGATCCTGAATTCTAGTTTGTGTCCAATAAGTACATGAAATTTTAACTCTGCAGCAAATCCTTAGTGTTATTCTCCATCTTTTATGAGCTCATGCAATTTTTCAATCCAACTTGGTTTTCATCAATGATAGGTTGTCTTGTATGTAGTAGAAAAATAAGTTCACTCCTCAATACTTAAATATTTAAGTGTTTTATTTTTAAGCATAAATTCCTCAAAATCAATTTGTTTACTTTTTACACTTTTACTCTAGATACCCATTTATCACACATTTACTTTGAATTCGGGCACGTAAATATTCACACGTCAATCCATCTTTTTTTACTAAAAGTCTATGTTTAGAGAATTTATATGACAGAGTTATCTAAAATGTAGGAGTCACTTAATACTCCCACGTAATGTTGTTATAAAAATACTACTACAAATATTATAGCATTATAATTGTTCAAAGATCATATTTGTTTACCAACAGTAACCTATCATCAAATTATTTTTTTTTACCACATGATTTGAGCTTGTGCTCCTCTTAGTAGTATTACTTATTAGAAATAAAGCATTAAACCTTTAATTAGAACTAATTGAGCAGTGCCTTAGAAAAGGAGAGACTGGCCATCATGCGCGCCATCTAAAGATTAAAATATGAACT
The DNA here is from genome assembly GCF_016086655.4 of Lepeophtheirus salmonis. NCBI lineage: Eukaryota > Metazoa > Arthropoda > Copepoda > Siphonostomatoida > Caligidae > Lepeophtheirus > Lepeophtheirus salmonis. The sequence goes on from NC_092584.1 coordinate 22,624,187, forward strand.
AATAACGTAAAACCTTAAGCTTATATAAATGAATAAAGTAAAACTGAATCCAATACTTAATTATTTACAAAATTAGATATATTCATAGAAAATAATATACAAATAAACAGAGGATTTACAAATTAAGTAACAATTGTCCTCATTTTTAAGCTTTTTCTCGCATTACTTGCCACTAAGACATAAGACATATTTTTATCTCTATAATAAAAGTGTAGCTTACAATTACATTTTATATTTTACAATTTTACCCAATGCTTTAGGGTGTCAAGAAGCAATAAATTCATTGGAAAGGTTTGTCAGGATTGACGAAGATATTTCATGAATAGGATTGTTTATCTTACATATTCTTGGATTGTAGCTTTCAAATATATTAATTGCTAACTTTTTCAAACAATGAAATTGAAGAATCGCTACAATAAATTTAAGAGTTTTCCGAAAAAGGTTTTTCTTTAGAAATTAAATTTGATGAACGATTATTATAGTCCTTAATTAAGGAATCATCAAGTTGAATGCTCTCAGTTTATATGACACTTGATCTTGATATTCAATTAAAGATTGAAAAACTTCCGTGTTCACAGGATAAGAGGAAATATTGTATTTCTTTACAACATGTGCTGGTATTGTTATCGTATGTCCTCTTATTAAGTGATTTCGTAGGTTCTTGGCCAAATGTGGGATATCCACGATGACAAATATAAGTTCATTGGATGGAAGAGGACTAGCAAAAGTGTCAATGATATTTCTTTTCTTTAGCACTATTCCGAGCTTCCTCTATATTGCCTGATTTGATGGACCCATATCACTGGTTATCGACCCAACTTTCAAACCAACAGTTGAAGCTGAAGTGGTAATTTCTTTAAATATGGGAGTAACTTTCTTCGGGTCGAATGGTTTTCCAGTAAAATGCAATGCTACGACATGTTTCCAACTAGTTTGAATACCTTTCAACATGAATCACAATGCATGAGTTGCGAGGAACTTATAATTGGGAAGATATTCGAAATAAATTTAAAAAAAGAAGTTTATTTAATAAATAAATAATACACCATGCATTTGCCCATCCTTTGAAGAAGAAAAATCAAATTTCAAACCATCATACGATCATATTTAAGAACTTGTTGATTTAGAACAGGGGAAAACATAAAGTTTGCTCACAAATTAAAATAAAAACTTGTACAATTTACATCCAAATAATATGAAAAAAATGATTGTTATGCAATTTTTCATGAAAGCACTATTAGTGTCTTAAAAATGGTTCTTAAAAACTGTAATGTGGATTACAGCATCAAATTTATTCCTTAATTCGCAAATTAATAACTATTACAAATATGACGGAATACAAAATAATCGGGGAATAAAAATCGTGATTCAACAAAATCTTGAATATGTATAATATTAAGGTTGAACAAATTGATTTTCGGGGAAAAAAAAAAAATCTACACGGATAAAAGATAGGTCGATGAGGAACAAAACAAAAAAATTGGTATTTTTAGTCTGTGGATATAATCCACAGACTCATTTTTTATTTTAATGATCTAGTTGTCTCGAAATGTTAAATTCGAAAGACAAAATACAAATAAGTTACATGGTGTACTGTATTTTATATTCGGTGATCCGTTGGATAACCAATATCCTCCCTTCTTACCTTAAAATTATTGCAATTATTCAATACGTTTTATATAAAAAGTTATTAAGTATCTTTTGCCATAAATACCCTGACATAAGTGTAAATGTTATGTCCTTTATTCCTTGTATAAAATAATATATATTTATATAATAATATTTTCCTTCATGTCTCTTTGTAATTTCTCGGTTGTTCTGAATCTTTTTTAATGGTTTGCATCTACTTCACATCGTCAGACACAACAATTGCGGCGAGGAAGGGATCAAGACGATGTGACCTCCCTGCTATTGGATTGATGGCAAAGCTATCCCTACTGGATGTGGGTAGCCCTTTTTTTTCATGGATAATCTCACTTTGTCTCCGAAAGATTGAACATTATTGTTTGAGCATTGTGGAGGATGCAATGGATCCGATGTCCTTGTCTAGGGATGATGTGTGTACTCAGTTGAGGTTTTAATCCACAAGACTTTGTATTCACTATTTTCCCTACTCTTCCGTTCACCTCATGGTGTTTTGAATGTGTAAAGCTGATGTTTCCTCTCCTGGACGGCCTTATAGCTCCTGATCGTCCACTGGATTATGGTGCACTTCTTAATACCATTTTTACAAATATGTGAAAATAAAGAGAACCATCTGAACATGGTTTCGATAGGAGGAATTACTAGTCCAAGCTAGCTAATGTTACATGAAATTAAATAAAATATGATTATAAGATAACCGTCAATTAAAAAGCATACTTCGCGAGAGTCTATCTACAAGAAAAACTTTTAAACTATCTTCATCATCAAATATAACTAATTGTTTTAATTATGTTAATTAAATATATATATATATATGTAAAGACGTCGTATACAATTTTTTAATAACTAGGGATGTAAAAATTGTCCAAATCCTCGTGAACGTACCTTAAAAATGTAATGTAATTAAAGTGTTCATAATCTGCAAAATATTAGTGCTCTCAATGATTATTTTTCCTCATTTTTAATCATTTAAACGTATTAGTGATTATGAAGGAATATTATACTTTATTTATTGATCATTTTCAGTAGATATTATGTCGTCTATCAAAGTTACTAACATATTATTTTCATCTTTTTAATTTACACTCGCGAGGATTTAGACAATTTTCCCGTCTTTGTTAATAACTCTTCTCTTCTCTTTTTATGTTTAGTTTTCCTCTTGCGTACACAGGAAAAAAGCTTGCTCTATAGTTGTCCTTGGTTACAGTCAGCGAGTGAAAATGATGTATGCTGATAATCGTCATAAGCATTTTTTAGCTAGCCCGTTTTTTGGGGATGGCAGTCTGTAGTGTGTTTTTTCTTGTCCTAAGCTGTAATCATTATTATTTTATTCCTGAGGAGTGAACTTCCATTCTCTACCACAAACATCAACATAAAGCTATTATTGATATAAACGAAACCGGATCGAACATTTGGTTGTGCTTATAGAAGACGGAGAGTCACCCTGAGGATTTGTTGTTGGGGAGTATTAATTGTAAGTCCATATTGGATTCTGAGTAGAATCGACATCGGAGTAATTCTTGAAAATTTCTTTTTTTTTCTTTTTACCCCTTCGTCAAAGCTACTTGTAGTTGTAGCCTATTTAATTTGACGTCATGACAGCTAAGCTACTCTCCTCCCAAATATTATTCAAATTGTCAAGATTACCATGTTGATTTTCGATCTCTTTGTTCTAACATGTCCAAATTGCTAACGATTTTCATCACTACTTCCAGTGAATAGGTGACCTTTTTGTAGTCTAATTCTGTGTTTCTCGTACGACGTTCGTATTATTAAACAATTATAATGTGCACTAGTGCTTATACAACCTTGGAAGACTTAAAAAACGAAATTGAAGGAGCTCCTGAGAAGATCAAAAAATTCGAATGTAGTTACTGCCCTATATCTTTTAAACGTTATGGGGACTTGAGAAGGCATATTGAAGGTGTTCATTTTAAAATAAAAAAATTCCAATGTTGTTTTTGCTCCAGTTCTTTTACAAACTCTGGAAACTTGAAGATTCATATTGAAGGTGTTCATGAGAAAATAAAAAAATTTCAATGTAGTTACTGCTCCAGTTCTTTTACACGCTCTGGAAACTTAAAGACTCATATTGATGGTGTTCACTTAAAAATAAAAAACTTCCAGTGTAGTTACTGCTCTAGTTCTTTTACACAATCTGCAAGCTTGAGGATTCATATTGAAGGTGTTCATGAGAAGATTAAAAAATTTCATTGTACTTACTGCACTAGTTCTTTTACAAACTCTGGACACTTAAAGACCCATATTGAAGGTGTTCATGAGAAGATAAAAAAATTCAAATGTACTTACTGTCCTAGTTCTTTTACACAATCTGGAAGCTTGAAAACGCATATAAATGGTGCTCATGAGAAGATAAAAAAATTCAATTGTACTTACTGCTCTAGTTCTTTTGTAAACTCTGGAAGCTTGAAGACTCATATTAATAGCGTTCATGAGAAGACTAATAAACTCAAATGTAGTTACTGCTCTAGTACGTTTACACTCTCTGGAAATTTGAAGAAGCATATCGAAGGTGTCCATGAGAAGATTAAAAAATTCCAATGTAGTTACTGCTCTAGTTCTTTTACACGATTAGGAGGCTTGAATAGACATATTGAAGGTGTTCATGAGAAGATAAAAAATTTCCAATGTAGTTACTGCTCTATATCTTTCACACAAAAAGCACACTTGAAGATTCATATTGAAAATATTCATGAGAAGATTAAAAAATTCCAATGTGGTTCCTGCTTTAGTTCTTTTACACGAATAGGAGGCTTGAAGATGCATCATAAGACTCACCATAGTTAGACATACACACGTGCAACTTTTTTAAGATAGTGAAATATATCTTTATACATACGATTGTTGTAGGAAAATATTTTTTCATTTTTTCTAATATATATTTATTTATTATTTAAAATGCATTTATATTTCCTTTTCGCTTCAATGATAATGAAGTTTGTACTATGTTCCAAGTGGATATCCCATTGTTTGTATATTTCCTAATTAACTAAAAATATAATAAACATTATTTTTAAAAAATAAAAATTTATATCATAATAATTGAATATTCAAAACTGAATAGAATAACTAATAAGATATCATATTCTACAATGGCTTTTGCGGCATAAGAAGACTTCTATTTGTAATCAAAGTTATCAATTCATTGAAAACCTTAAAAAACGGATTTTAAATGATAAATCTTATGTATTAATTCCTCAAATAAACAATTTGCTTCATTTTATTAAAATAAATATTTTTTTGATTTTATTTAATAGTCCTTAAATGAATGGTGAGCCTTCAAATACTAATAGTTGTTTTACAGTTCTTTTGAGCGCAAGTTTTGGTTTTCATTCAAGTTTTGATTACGAATCCGAGTCTTTAATTCTTCTAGTTTTTGAAAAAATTATTTACTGAACATGGAAGCTACAAAGGTTTTAAAAAATATTTCTTTACAATTACTTGGATTCATTTCTGTTTTGGTTCTATATTCCAATGAAGGTTTTTAGTCGTTCTTAGATTTGTGCACGATTTTGGGTGGAAGTTTTTAAATATTTTGTTTGGCATTTAATGCTTTTAAAATTCCGTTAAGTTTTTTATTATACTTTTTCACCTTCTCTATTGAATAATTATAAACATATCAATAATCGCGAATTTAAAACATATTTAAGTAATTCGTATTGATTTACTGCTTTACAAAAGTATTTTAATATACACACAAATAAAAAATATATAAGAAGCTCAATAAATATTCACTACTTAGTAGTATTTAACTATTTCATTCATCATATTAGATATCTGTTTACAATGCATCGGTGAACATTTTCAAATATATTCTTATAGATTGTTAAGGAAATTTCGACTGTTGAATATTCAAGAAGAACGAAAAACAATTAGTATTTAGAGATGGTAAAATGATATAGCCAATTTTTTTTTAAAGATCGTTATCGTTTAAAATTTAGCTAATCCCTCTTAATCTTAGGTTTTAAAATAGTTCCATCAATTTCTTGTAATAAAATATTTGATGAATCATCATAATCACTTTCCTTGGTGCACTTTATTTCCCTAAATTATGAAATTGTTGACATATTGTAGAAATAACGAGGAGAATCTTCTCTCTAATCTTTTAAAATATTCAAACAAGTGATCAAATAAACTTAAATCGACTAATTTGAAATGAATCACAAGTCACACCCCATGGATTACAAAATAGATGAATGAATTTCAAGATACAAAAATATATTTATAATGACCATCCTAATATCATTGTATATGTATTAAACATCACATACATATTTTAATTATTAATTAATTTTAATTAATAAAAAAATGTTTATTATATTATTTATTAACATTTTACATTAGTGACATTGTTCATATTAAAAGCTGAAACATTTTATTGATTAATTAAGTATATTTTATTTAAAATTAAATGATCATTATGAATTATTAATAAAAATATGGAAATTTTAAGAATTAAGCTATCAAAAAGTGATTGTGTCTCTTCAAGGATAAATGTTTAAATGCATTTACATTCAGTTCCAACTGGTAATGTGCCCGAGCTATTGGAAGGATTTGTTTGAAACCATGTCCAAAAAGATAACATATATTAACTTGATTTTATTAATTTATAAACATTAATTCTTGAAGCAATACATCAGAAAACACCTAGATAACATATATTAACTTGATTTTATTAATTTTATAAAAATGTATGTATTCCATAGTCAGTTGAAATATCATATATGTAATTCTTTTGATGCATGACTATATATATTGATGTTTCTTCATCCCAGTCTTTTATTTTGAATTTGAGTAATTCTTTTATACCATTTACATTTCAAATATGTGTACCACGCCTACCTACTCATCTAGCATTTATTCCTATGATTGTAAAAGTAATAAAGTAAATCCTTAAATAGCACAAATATGTTAAGTAGGTACTGAAATTTTGTCAGGTAATAGGTGGAGTTTAAATTGACTTGTATAAAGTGTAAAAATGGATTAAAAGTACCAATTTGGAAATATAAACGATTAATTATCTGTCATATGAATAATTGTACTATTTTTATTACATAGACATTCCTAAAGGACTCTAGGTACCTTCAGAAATTCTTATCTCCTTTTTTTGTGAGGTAAAAGTGCCCCCTTACAATCTCTTTAATATACCTACTATTAATTGCACAGACCTTTTTATTCAACCATTCTTTTTAAAATCCTACCTTATTGGCTATTTTTCTTCTATTGTATGACTTCTCATAGTACATTCTTATCAAAAAAATGATGCTTAACTTTAGGAGGTTTTTTAATTTTGACTTAACATGTGACTATATCGAGACTCGAAGTATCTTGACCTTATTATACGTTTTAACAAAAGAGAGTTAATTGTACAAAGTCAATTAATGTTTGCCATAGAGATACAATTCATATTTTGTATTTCTATGATTTTTAACCGTATAAAATAGTAATAATTCTCCCTTCTTTTGTGAGACAGTACTTTTTCATCCAAATATTGGTAGAACCATTGGACATACATTTTCATTATATATCAATTATTATTAACACTTACTTTAAAGAAAGAGAACAAGAGGGATACAGTATGCTGCATTTTTGTCATGCAAATTGATAATTTGACCAAAATATACAACGATCAAATTGATACACTTCCTCACTGTCAACATCAAGAATTCATAGAAAATATAGGTCTTCCGCTATTAGTTTGAAAATATGATAATATTCTTTTGGATTTTTTTGTTGAAGATATAATTTTTATTATAATTTATGAATATATATATATATATAAAACCCACTATACTTCGATGTCTTGTAACTACTACGGCATTCTGGAGCAAAACAAAGACACTTATTAATTAAACTTTAACTAATGAGAGTATTTAACAAAAATCTTGCGTTTTTACTAGATACCTACATATTTAGAAGTATATAATTGGAATAAGCGTAAATCGTAGTAAATTAATCAAATATATTATAAGGCTAACCAATTAAGAAAAAATAAAAATATAAACTTAAATACATATTTGCATTAAACCATTATTTACAATTCATAAATAAGAAAATAATTTAAATTGTTAATGTCATATTAATATGCTTTAATATTTTTTTATTATTATTATGCTTCATAATCTATTATTTAGTGTTAATAAATAATGAAGTAATCTTTCTGATATAAAGTTTTCTTACATCCTAAACATTTAGTATGGCCCGTAATTTATTTTGAATATTGATTTGGAGATCCTAAATCCTCGCCATGGAATTATAATTATATATAATCACAAGTGATTAGTAACTTAGAAAATGACTTCCAACTCAATAACTTTTGAAATAGATTAAACAAAATTCATATTTTCCAAAATAACTCTACTGAAGTTATATGATCACTGACAATTTATTAACATATTTATCAACTAAAAACTATTTATACATATATGTAGGTAATAGGAGAGCTAAATATGTTTTGCGACATTGCTGTAAAGATATCTAGAAAAGAGGACCACAATAAATTCATGGGACACGAACGTCTTCTATTTTTTTTACTTCCAATGATAGGATATATTCGCAAGTAATAATGGAATCGTAAGGGAGGATAAAGTGTTAGAATTACAGAAATAATACAGCCTTATAAATAGACTCAGTATCATAGATATGAGTCGTTAGTTTGTTATGTACATTTATGGCATTTAATGATTCAAATGAATGGAAGAGTTTTCTAAGAATATTAGGAGACGAAATGAAGAGATGCCGATGAAGGATTATAAGTCTCTTTGTTCCTCACATTACATTTAATTCCAATATTACTCCTCTTGATTAAAAATATCATCAGTTATTATAGAAGTATACAACGATTCCATACAACCTCTAGAGGGACGAATGTTTATTTGAATCAATGGATGATGAAGTAACAGATTTTGACGTTAAAGAACATCTGCAAAATGACTGATACTTCCATTAAATGAGATGACGATCCATCGAGTAAGGCTCAAGGACCTTTTCTAAAGAGATGAGATCTCTGAACATGATGGATATACCAAGGACATAAACATATAGGAGTTAAATGGAACTATGAGCTGACTAAGATCCATATATTAGGATGTTTCATGAAAAAGATCCATCCAAATCATCCTTATTGTCTTATAAGTAATTAATTTGATGACTAAAGTGTATCACAAAAACTGTTTTCAATCATTTTATTTCTTCCTCCTTCACCCGATGAAGTAGTTTGTTGTATAAGGTTTCGTGTAATTTCTTATTCTCTCTTGCTTTGATACATATCCCAACAACAGCTCAAGTCTTTTCGAGACGATAACAACAATAACACCTACAGTTGTGTCAGTCCATATTTAGGCTCAAGATTGCATCCTCGGTCACGTCATATCAGTCCTAAAACTTGAAAATTTCGGTCTATGATCTTTATTTCTACTTTTTCGAAAGACCTAAAGTACAAGTCCTAAGATTTGACTGGACCGAATATATAAGGACTGTCACAACACACATAGCAGCTTCATCAATAAAAACTTGGCGCTAAATATTATATGATTTAAGGCTTTATTTTATACGGATAATTTCATAGTCCTGGTCAATGATGCTAATTAGTAATTGACTTACAAATAGTAATCGTAAGCATTTTGTATATATATTTAGTTCACGCAACCAGGAGAGCGAATTTTCTATTATTGATATAATCAAAACCAGATTAGACATTTACTTGCAGACAAAAAAAAAGACGGAAAGTAATACAAAGGATTTGTTGAAGAGTTATTGATTCAGAACAAAATTGAGGATAAGCATCAGAGTAATTCTTACCTTTGTCAATTTATATCCCTACTAACAGTCTGAGTGCACCGGACTCTTTTTTAGTCTAGCTCTGTGTTCCTCTTTAGAAGTCCCTTGTTATTAGAAAAGTGTTGTTATTGTAAAATTCAAAAGTGTTTTACTTATTCAATACACTTTGAAGACTTGGAGATGGATATTGAATGTGTCAAGGAGAAGGTTAAAAAATTCTAATTTAGTTAGTGCTCCAGTTCTATTACACGCTCTGGATAACTTGGGCAGCATATTGAAGGTGTTCATTTTACAATAAATAATTCCAATTTTGCGACTGCTATAGTTCTTTTTGAAAAAACTCTGGAACCTTAAAGATGAATATTAAAAGTGTACATGAGAAGATCTAGTTCTGCTCTAGTTCTTTCACATTCTTGGGAAATTTGAAAAAAACATATTGAAACTCTTCATGAGAAGATTAAAACATTCCATTATGGTTTCTCCTTGATACCTTTTACACAATTAGGAAGCTTGATGATACATCATAAGACTCATTATAATTAGACATGCACAAGTGCAAATTTTCTAAGATAGGGAAATATATTTATAATCATAACTAAATTAGGACTAATTTTATTGATATACAAATGTTTTATATGATTCTACTAAGATGTTAAGAATACCAGTTTTTGATTAAAGTCGTCGTCTCCTTTACTCTTAACAATGACACTGGATTGACATGATGATTCTCTTCCTGATACTACTATTAAATAAAATAAGAGACTGAATGTTACTAATGTAAATATATATTTATCCAGGGAAAACTACTAGACCACATAATTATTTTTTATATGTATCTTTTTTGAAATTAAGCATTGAATATTTTTCTATATTATAAGATATGAAAATTCTAATCACTATGAATGATGAATAAGTTCGTTTTTATCATTTTTCAGCCTAAAAGTGTCCTTTATGGGTGTGCCCACACCTTTGGGCCTAAGAAGTTGAAACTTTATAAGGTTTTCTCTTTTAAATCTGACCAGGTTAAGACGGATAGGGGGTGGGGGTCATATAAAGTAGACTTATTCCAAAACCAAAATATGGTTTTTTGGAGCTCAAGGACACTAGATTGAGTTATAAATCAAAAAGTGACTGGTGTTTCAAAAAAAACTATACGAATACGAACGTTTTCTATGTTTACTCAAAACCAGAAAAGTTATTGGCAAAAAAGAAAAAAAAAAATTTCAGGTGCAAAAAAATCCAAGAAGACGATATAATCTTGGATTTGTAGATAAGATAAATTTTGTAGAAATTTGTCGAGATATTCATTTGCTTATAAATTTGACATATAAACATTCATATTTAACTAAAATATCAGTCATTTTCTGAATAATTCTTCATTTTCTCCCCTTTTTTTTCATCAAACGTCAATTTTCGATTTATACGAAGATTCTTCCTATCCTACAAAACGATGCATTTTGGACATAATATTTTAACCCTCAACATTTTTGAATTTCCTGAATATTTTATTAAATAATTGTCGAAATATTTGCGAAAATGAACCAGTTATCGAGAGTAATTTTTTCGACGGTATTATTCACTATAACTTTTTTATTTTTGCAAGTACGAAAAAACTATTGGTAGGTCTATGTTCCTCATAACTCATTTTTCTGTAAAATTAGTGCAAAACAGTCTTTTAGATTTGGCAATTTTTAGAGAAAAATAAAGGATGGACATCTCATCTACACAACTTTTTTGATACATGATGGGCTTATGTAATTTGAAGCTTATAACATTTTATTTTAAGTTCATAAGAATATGTACTTATATATATTATACAGGTGCTATGTTATTATAATACTTGCCCATACTGAAGGCATCTAAAAATTAAAAAGAAATAACAATGACCATTTTTAATGTGATATCCCGCTCCCTCCTTGGGGATAGCAACGCTGGATACCCTCTGCTAGTAATTCATAATTATAAATATAAAGAATTAAAAGAGACGAAATACCTTGAATTAAATGTAGGAAGTATGTGACTAGATATAATACGTTCTAGCTATCATTCATCCTTTTCTTAGTGATTATATTCTCCAATCAGTCCGAGAACTGATCCAATACTACTAATCCGCCATAATAATTACTTCGGGAATTAAATGTACTTCATTATTAAAAATGGCATTACTTTGATCCTTTTAAGCTCATGAATGAGGATTTAAAAAATCGATATAATGTTTCTCGTAGAGAACTAAATATTCTTTCTCTATCATATTTCCAATTGGTTCTTTTTCGGAATCAAATTTAAGAATTTTGTTCATTCAAATGAACTAATTACACATTAACAAGGGAATATTTCATATTATCGTTCACTCTCTATGTATATAATAATTTATAGAACTCCCTGAATGCCTAGATGAGAAGCTTATTTCAATGAGTTTTAATACTATCTTGAGGAGAACAAGCTCCAATCACGGAAACTGTTGTTATGAAAAACATCATTTTTGATAATAAATTCCACTAAGTGAACTCATATTAAACTAATTATTTAAATGGATGAATTTGTTCTTCAAAAATAAAGTATCAACTTTACTTCGTGTTTGTACAAAACTATTATCTAATAAGTTTCTTTCAATAATTAATTTATATGAAATATTAGCCTTCTATTGATGGATTCATAAAGTCGTGTGTATTTGCACAATGACTCAAATGGATTTGGAGTCGCATAATTCAAAAGGTTTGATTCAGAACGTAAGACACAAAATGTTATCCCAAACTATAAATTAAGAATAATTTATTCTTAGCTAGATTGGTGTATTTTTAATGAAATTTTTTATTTTAATTTATTATTTATGTCACTGAGAATTTAAATTTAATTTCTAGAGTATGATTACAATAGTTTCTTGAGGTTGGATTTATAATATTTAGAAATCCCGGCTCCGAATCTGCAGCTATTTTAAAATTTGCGACTCCTAACTATGGATAAATATTATCATTTTCTTTGTTTCAAACCGACTCAATGAGTAAATATATGTGGGGATTCATCACCTATAATTATTACTATATTGAAATTAGATGTACTTAGTTACTAAAAGTTATATTATTTTAATCCCTTTAAGCTCATGAATGGGCTATAAAATATATATTTATATAGGCTATAGTATCCTTATAGAATATCGATACTGTCTGACTGATGTTTCCAATTAACTTCGCCACCAAATGTTCATTCCAATGAATTTATTACCTTACTTATGCAACCTTAATGTGGGGAAATTTAATATTATTTTAATAAAATTTATTCTAATGCAAAATCCATTCAACCCCGTCCGTCAATATTTGCTACTTTAATAACCTGCTCAATTAAATGTAATTAGTTAAAATACATTTTGATCCTTCTAAACTCATTTATTGGGAATATGTGTAATCGATATAGTCTGTATCAAGTTTTCTATCCCTAAAATACAAAAAAATCATTGTTAAGAATTAATTACTCTATTATTCAAAGATCAATGGAGATATAATATTTAATAATATTTGAATGAATCTTACTAAATAATCTTATACATAACCTTAATTGACATTGACACTTTATTTTGCTAGGGCAAATTAATCACTTTAAATAATTAATTTACTGAATTTTGTAAATTTTCAAGTACTCTTGATTCAATTTTCTAATCAATTTGACATATCATTTTTTTCTTCATAGAATTTCATATTTAAATGATCTTAGGATGGTAATTATAAATATATTTTAGTATTTTAAAATCATTTCAATTTATTTATTTATCTTAAAAAAATTCTGTAATTATGTAATAATTGTAATTATTTATTTTAGAATCCATGGGTTGTGACTCATTTCAAGTAAGTAAATTTGAATTTATTCGATCACTTGTTGGAATATTATAATTTTATTTCTACGCTGGAAATTGTTAACAAAATAGGAACGTCCTTTTTGAACTTTAGAACGAACCAAACTATCTTTCAAGTGAAAAAGGAAATATAAATGCTTCTTAAATAAAATAGATATTTTCCTACTCAGTCTTATGTATAAATATATTATTTACTATCTTAGAAGAGTTGCATTTGTGTATGTCTACTTATGATGAGCATTATGATGCCTCATCAAGCTTCCTAATTGTGCAAAAGACATAAAGCAGGAAGCACAATGGAATTTTTTGATCTTCTCATGAACAGTTTCAATATGGATCTTCATGTTGGATTTTTGTGTAAAAGAAATAGAGCAGTAATTACATTGGAATTTTTTCTTCTTCTCATGAACACCTTCAATATGTCTTTTCAAGTGTCCAGAATTTGAAAAAGATCTAGAGCAGTAACTACATAGGAATGTTTTAAACTTCTCATGAACACTTTCAATATGTATTTTCAAGCTTCCATAATGTGTAAAAGAACAAGAGCAGTCACTACATTTGAATTTTTTTATCTTCTCATGAACACCTTTAATATGCCTCTTCAAGTCTCCAGAGCGTGTAAAAGAACTGGAACAGTGACTACATTGTAATTTTTTAATCTTCTCATGAATACCTTCAATATGCCCCTTCAAGCTTCCAGAGCGTGTAAAAGAACTAGAGCAGTAACTACATTGGAACTTCAGTATTTTCTTATGAACAACTTCAATATGCTCCTTCAAGTCTCCAAGACGTTTAAAAGAACTAGAGCAGTCATCACATTGGAATTTTTTCTTCTTCTCATGAACACCTTCAATGTGCCTCTTCAAGTCGCCAGAGCGTGTAAAAGAACTAAAACAGACACTACATTGGAATTTTCTCTTCTTCTCATGAACACTTTCAATATGCCTCTTCAAGTCTCCAGAGCGTGTAAAAGAGCTAGAGCAGTCACTACATTCGAATTTTCTATCCTTCTCATGAACACTTTTAATATGCATCTTCAAGTGTCCCTGTTGTTTAAAGGAACTAGAGCATTCACTACATTGGAAATTTCTCTTCTTCTCATGAACACTTTCAATATGTTTCTTCAAGTTTCCGGAGATTGTAAAAGAACTAGAGCAGAAGCTACATTGGAATTTATTTATATTCTCATGAACACCTTCAATATCCATCTTCAAGTACTCAAAGCTGGTAGAAAAAATTGAGCTAATTTGATTTTTTTAAATAACATTGTTCTTAAAGTTATTAAAAGGGACGTCGAATGAGCAAACAAAAAAATAAGACGTCGAAAATGGTAAGGTGCACTCATTGACTGGGTTTAGTTATGAAAATCGTTAAAATTTTGGGAATGTTAAAACCGAAAATAAAAATCTTCTGTAATGCTGTAAATTTATATATTTTTAAAAAGGGGAGCTTAGCTGTCATGGCTTTTCATTAGATCAGCAAAAGTCGTGTAGATGATGGGTTAGGAGGGAAGAAAATAGGCAATCTGATGTCAATCCTCAATCCTACTCTGAATCTGGACTTACAACTTTTAACTCTTCAGGGTTAATCTCTTTCTTCCTTGATTACACGCAAATGTTCAATCTGGTTTCGTTTATATCAATGATAGCTTGTATGATGTTGTATTTGTTTACTCCTCAGGAATTAGCTTAGGAAAATAAAATTCACTCTTCAGGTTGCCAACTAAAAAAAACAAAAACGGGCGAGTTACAAAATGTTTACGTTTAGCAATTAATAATTAGCATTACTGACTAGGGTTATATAAAGGGGACCATAGAGGGTATTGTATATCCTGCATGCTAGAGCCGAAGTATTTATTGTGGAATTTGTTATTTTTGTTATCGACAAGAAGACGTCAGCTGTTGTCAAGGTATTTATGCATAGACAGCATAGCATAAATATTGATATTAAATACTAGGACAATGAGTTCTAATACTATTTGGAGGGCCAAAGCTCTAATCACGCAATCTGTTGTGGAGAAAAACATCATTTTTGATGATCAATTCGACTTGGTGAACTCATATGAACTTTGTAGATAGTATTTATCTGGCTAACATAACCGAATATGATGCCTTGAATAAGCCTTTTGATTTTGACTCTTGTCTCTAGGGATATATAAATATATATTAATACTAGGGAAATCAAGTTTTCTAAAGTGCCCCCATTAGTATATTATTGAATCATTAGTAACACAGACGAATAATAGTTATTTAACTAATAATAGGAATGATTTTGAAATCTTTACTCGCCTAACAAGAATCTCAATAACGAAATAGCATTTGCAAGTCCAAAATAAAACCGAATTGATCAAATAATCGTAATATAATTTTGATACATTTTAAATATTGTCTTCAACTTACAATTATCTCATATGGACAACATTTAGTAATTTATTTAGTTCTGTAAAGATTACAGATTTACACATAATCACTTAATAGTTCCCAATAACTATTTATAAGCAATACAAACAAACATATCAAGAAAAGAGAGGCACATTATTCATTAAAGTCTAGAATAATCTTCCACTTGTTTTCCAATCACAAAAGGGACTCACAAGTAATAAAGAAATCACTAATCAGATGTGAGGCTTAAAGTGTCCAAGTTATATAAACATACATTTCTGCATTTGAGACTTGAAATAAACTTGAATGACATCTGAGGACTCGATGAAAATATTCAAAGACTTTGACTTTACTTCAGATTCGACGTGGACTTGGAGTATAATTACCTTTTCTCTAATTTAATTAATGATGTATCGTGAGATGCAGGAATGGAACCCACACTCCTAAATCTTTGGAGGCTATGGATGAAAGATATCTGTAAAAAGGATTAGACACCTACTAGAATTCAAGTGTGGACTCATTACATTTTTGAATAAGGACTTTGAAGACGACCTACTGGATAACAAATTCTCCCGTTATGGCGTATTAAAACAATGCAAAAAAAAAAAAATAGAGTTCCATGAATCTTTATAACAGAAACGCACTCTTTAATCTTGCGAAAGATGAAGTACAAATTGATCATCTTTCGGAGCAAGATGCAATAAATAATTGGAATTATTAAATGAACAAATTTGCCCGTTTCACTCCTCTCATCAACTCAACAGTTTGTTAAGACATCCAATTAAAGTTGTTTTTAGAGCAAGAGCATAGTTTTAATCCTTATTAAAATCATATGAAGTTTCCGGTGTCAAAGTTTGTGTAGATTAATATTGTAAGTTCAAATAAAGTTAGGATTATTGATGTCATAGATTGAAAGTTATTCTTGGGTAGGAAGACTATAAATTGAGAAATTGATTTCTTCTAATGTGTCTCGGATACCAATAAGTTAAAAAAGCGAATTTTGCTCTCTTCAACATCAATAAAGACAGACGAAGACTAATATAAACAATGGACCTTGTTTATAAGTGCTATATGCACAGTAAAATTATATGATGATTTTTAAATTGATGGAATTAATAGCTTAGATTTAATTTCATGGTTAAAAGATATGTCCCCTCTGTTAATGAGCAAGGAAAAAGGAAAAGCAAGAGACATAGTGGAGCAAATAGAACAATGAATAAACTGTCAAAGGTATCTTAAATTAATTATATTTGTCTAAATCAAAAAATTATTGTATTTAATATAATAATTATATCTATAACATTGTAGCAAGTAAATGAGCATTTCATTTCTGTGTTCAGGGTGTAACATTATTTATACTGCACTATTTTTTTTCTGTGGGATTTTTTATTAAAATCATATGGATATTAATTTTTAAACTGGAGTCTTGATTATATTTGTATTGATTTATATAATGCTAATAAATTGTTTTTTACATTATAGGTGTTGTTTTAATGAAGTCATAGACTTGTTCCAAGAACATAATCTCAATGAATAAAAAGATACCTCTTTTTGTTCCATGGCTTGTCTCCAAAACATGCAAAATATCAAAGATTTATTTATTGAAGGTTTTTTCCTCAGGAAAAACGAGGCTGTGTGATTACAATCTCCGTGCTTCATCCCTCTACATTACATAAATTCAAGTAAAGACCAAATATAGTTCTGCAACTTACAATAGGAAGGATTTATATAGGCCGAGGAGTAATAATTAATAGTGAATAAGTTCTAATCATAGAAAAAGAAATTAGGCTTTTAATTATAGATAAATTGAGCTACATAGTGAAGAAGTAGTTGAAGCCCTCTTGGCTCTGAAGTTGATACTTTACTTTTGAAGGACAAATTAATCAGTTTAAGCAAATAGTTTAATAATTTTTTGAACATTTAAGTTAGAAAACCCTTTAACTTACATCTACTTCGATTTTGAGTAATATACCTTAAGTCAATCCATGATTTCAAATATTAGCCCAAAATGGAAGAGTTGCTTAAAATACCACATGATGCTAACATAAAGTTACAAATACAAAAAAATATTATTGCTTTTTACTTGTACAAGCTACATATGAGTTTGCCAAGTCCAATTTCCACAAAAAAATAAAAAAATTTACCACCTAGGTTGCGTGATTTGAGCTTGTGCTCCTCCAGAGGGTATCATAACTCATTGGTATTATACCTTGATAAATACTCTGACAACTACTGACGTCCAGTCGATAAGAATAATAAAAACCTCATCAATCAACACTTCGCAACCCAGTCTATATATACATATTTTTCTATGGTCCCCTTGATATAGTCCATGTCTGTAATGTTAATTGGTAATTGCTAGTCGTAATCACTTTATATCTCGCCAGTTGTTTTTTTTTAGTTAGAAACCAGAAAAACGAATTTTCTTTTCTAACATACGATACAATTTGCAAGCTATTATTGACATAAACGAAACCGGATTGGACATTTGTTTGCACTCAAAGAAGACGAAGAGTAACCCAGGAGATGTTTTGCGGAGCTATTGATTCAGAGTGGAATTGAGGATCGGCATCGGAGTCATTCTTACCATTTTTCCTTCTTTCAACTTTTCATAGCTGTTAGTAGTTGTGGCTAATCTAATGTTATATATATCAAACATTCTTCGATTTTAGGATTACTATGCCAATTTCGGTCTCTTTGTTTTAACATGCCCGAAATGCAAACAATTTTCATCACTACTCCAAGTCTTTGAGTGCACCTTACTCTTTTTGCAGTCTAGTTTTGTGTTCCTCTTTCGAAGTCCTTAGTTATTAAAAAAGCAAAAGTGTTCTACTTCTTCAATACACTTTGAAGACTTGAAGATGGATATTGAAGATGTTCAGGAGACGATTAAAAAATTCCAATGTAATTACTGCTCTAGTTCTTTTACACGCTCTGGAGACTTGACAAGACATATTGAAGGTGTTCATTTTAAAATAAAAAAGTTCCAATGTTGTTACTGCTCTAGTTCTTTTACACGCTCTGGAAACTTGAAGACGCATATAGAAGGTGTTCATGAGAAGATTAAAAAATTCAAATGTAGTGACTGCTCTAGTTCATTTACACAATCTGGAAGTTTGAAAATGCATATTGAAAGTGTTCATGAGAAGATTAAAAAATTCCAATGTGATTCTTGCTCTAGTTCTTTTACAAACTCTAGACACTTAAAGATCCATATTGAAGGTGTTCATGAAAAGATAAAAAAATTCAAATGCACTTACTGTCCTAGTTCTTTTACACAGTCTGGAAGCTTGAAAACCCATATTAATAGTGTTCATGAGAAGATAAATAAATTCCAATGTACTGACTGCTCTAGTTCTTTTACACTCTCTGGAAACTTAAAGAAGCATATTGAAAATATTCATCAAATAAAAAATTTCCAATGTACCTTCTGCTCTAGTTCTTTTGCACGAATAAGAGGCTTGAATCGGCATATTGAAGGCGTTCATGAGAAGATTAAAAATTTCCAATGTAGTCACTGCTCCAGTTCTTTTACACAAAAAGCACACTTAAAAATTCATATTGAAACGGTTCATGAGAAGTTAAAAAAATTCCATTGTGGTTCCTGTTTCAATTCTTTTACGCGATTAGGAAGCTTGAAAATGCATCATAAGACTCATCATAGTTAGACATACACGCGTGCAACTTTTCTAAGATAGTAAATATAATATACTTATACATGAAAAGGAAGATATTGTGCTGTGGTTTTATAATTTAGGTATAATTAAAGAGATACATTTATTTCATAATAATTAAATATTTATACTTATAGGACTAAATTTATTGTTACAAAAATGTTCTAATAAAGACATTCAAGAGTTTGTTTGGGATTAAATTCATCAATTTACTCTTTTAACAATCACAATAAATTATACAGCTATCCTAACAAAATAACAGTAAAATAAATTATTGATACTTTTATACATTGTGGAAAAATATCATGATCAATTATTTTGATGGTTTTACAATTTACCCTGAGATAGATTTATTTAACATTTCTTGGATATATTTTAATTTTAACTTTATTCGAATTCAAATTTTTAGTCCTCCATGATTTTAGATAGACTTGTAAATATTTTTCTTTAGGATTTAATTCTTTTAAAAATTTCATAAAGTCTTTTAAATATATTTTTTTCTCCTTCTCTACTGAATAATTACAAATATATCAATATTCACGAATTTTAAAACATATTTAAATGATTTGCATTGATGTATTGCTTTAGAAGACTATTTTAATATTTTAAAACACATATATATAAGAAGCTCAATAAATATTCACTAGTTTGTAATACTTTGATTTTTAATTGATTTATATATTATGTTTATGTGTTTTTATTTTGATTATATTTTTAAATAAAAGCTAAATTTGTATTCCATAATATGTTTTAGTAAATTTTATAATTTTTTTTTTTTTTAAATAGATATGGTTCAAGTTATGCATTCTTTTCTTGAACAATTTTATCTTCAAAACCTGATTAAACATACGTATGTACTGCGTAACCTTGAGGATTGTACTGCAGAGTTGTAATTGCAAGTCCTTGTTGGATTCAGAGAAGGATTGAGGATCGACATCGCAGTAATTTTTGTCTATTTTATTATCCTACCTAATCGTCAGAGTGACTTTTGCTGATGTAACGTAACACTTTAACAGCTAAGCTGACCCTCTCCCCTTCAAAATATAAAATCTTCAAATTTTCAGGATTACCGACCATGTTGACTTTCAGTTTCTTTGTATTAACATAAATATGGGCAAAATGCTAACAATTTTCATCACTACCCCCAATTTATGAGTGCACCTTACTCTTTTTGTAGTTTAGTTTTGTGTTCCTGGTTCGACATCCCTAGTTATTACGTATAAGAACATTGATATTAATAAATTTAAATTTGTTCAATTTCTTGTACAAACTTTGAATACTTAAAAATGGATATTGAAGGTGTTCATGAGAAGATAAAAAAATTCCAATGTAGTGACTGCTCTAGCTCTTTTACACGCTCTGGAGACTTGAAGAGACATATTGCAGGTGTTCATGAGAAGATTAAAAAGTTCCAATGTAGTGACTGCTCTATTTCTTTTACACAATCTGGAAGCTTAAAGACGCATATTGAAAGTGTTCATGAGAAGATAAAAAAATTCTTATGTAATGACTGCTCTAGTTCTTTTACACGTTCAGCAGACTTGAAAAGACATATTGAAGGTGTTCATGAGAAGAAGAAAAAATTCCAATGTAGTGACTGTTCTAGTTCTTTTACCCAATACGCACACTTAAAGATACACATCGAAGGTGTTCATGAGAAGATTAAAAAATTCACATGTAGTTTCTGCTCCAGTTCTTTTATAAACTCTGGACACTTGAAGAGACATACTGAAGCTGTTCATGAGAAGAAGAAAAATTATCAATGCACTTCCTGCTCTAGTTCTTTTACACAATCTGGACATTTGAAGACCCATATTGAAGGTGTTCATGAAAAGATAAAAAAAATCCAATGTAGTTACTGCTCAACTTCTTTTACACGCTCTGGAAGCTTGAGGAGACATCTTAAGACTCATCATAATTAGACACACACAAGTGCAACTTTTCAAAGATAGTAAAATATATTTATACATACGACTTAGTACCAAAGAAAACACAAAACTAATTTATATTTATTTATTTTTTGTGTTCACAATTTCTAAGTCAGTAAACATATAATTATAATTAAAAGTAACAAATTTATTTCATAATAATTAAATATTTATATTCATTACTGAATTATAACTAAACTGATTGTTGCACAAATGTTGTTTATTCTTCTTCTAAGGTCCTTCTAGAGTTAAGAAGACTTTTTTGTGATTAAAGTCATTTGTTCTTTTACTCTTAATAATCACACTAGATACAACGACTACCTTGACAAAACACTGGGATGATAAAGGATTGATACTTTTATTTATATAAAGACAGGCATTCCTCCGTTCATAATTTGATATTTCCTCTCAGGTTTGGCATGGGGAAATTTTTAGTAATCTTGCGGAGAGTTATTTTAAAGCCAATATTTTTAACTCTTTTATAAGACTATAACCATACCTTATATTATAGAAAAAAATTCAATGCTTAATTAAAAAAAATATGCTTCTCCAAGGATTTTTATTCGATTTTGTATTTTTAAGTGATTCCATAGGTTAAGGGGTGTACTAGCAAAAAGGTCGACATTATTTTAATATTATTATTGTATAGACAATGATGAGGGTTATTTAAGTGGAAGAGACAAAGCAGAGTTGACTTTCAATAATCTCAAAAAAGGAGCTGTGGATGGAGGATGAGAACTCTCTCTGTTTCTCACTGCAACTTTCAGTCACTTTGTCGAACTCCTTAGTTCTTAAATGTAGAAGTATACGATGATTCCGTAGAACATCTGGAGGAATTTATGTAAAAGGACAAAGATTAACGAGATCAGAAGTCAATATCACATATCTTGTCATGAAGAGGCACTTTCGCAATTAACGATCCTTCCATTAATGGAGACAAGATCCACCGAGGGAAGCTCTTGTTCAAGGGACCCTGTCTTAGGAGTTGAGATCCTTTAAACGACCTTGACATTGAAGAGTGTATCAGAAGTCGTGTAAATTGGATATTCCTAAGGATGGATGAGGATCCATGCTCCGTAGGTGAGATCCATCCAAATGACCATGAATTAAATGGAACGTTATGCCTTTATCGGTGTAGTGGTTCAGGTTCTTGAACCAGAACTGACAAAGTCAATCAGACATCGGAACCGAGATATATTGCTTATCGGTCTCGGTTATTTTATTTTAGTTCCTATATATAATATATTTTATAAAAATTAAGTTAGCTTTAATAAATAAGTCAATTTTCTGAGTTTTTAATGTCCAATTGCAGCGTTATTCAGTGTTTTGTTACGTCGCGAGAATGATACAGTTGTATCTGAGTTCCAAATAGCTAAGGGCTTCTTATGGATCTGAAAGGGGTTTTAGGTGTCACACAGTGTAAATAAAAGAGGGAAGGGGTGGGGTAGATTATAGATCCAGTTCCACTAATGAGTTTGCCAGGTCCCTATAATATTTCTTAAGTCAGGGTTTACCAAACTTCACTATGCAAAGCTCACCCTACGCTAATATATTTTTAGCTGAGCCCCTCTTTATTCAAAACATGTGTAAGCTTATACTGAAAGCAATTTCTCATTTCTCCATTTTCTGTAGTCTCTCAAGCTCCCCCCTTAAAAAAATGAAAACCATTGTCTTAAGCAAATTTAGCTAATTTTTTATAAAAATATAATTAAGATTTTACAAAATTATTTTGTACAAATGGTATTTGAAATAAATAAAATGATATATTAATAGTTAAATATATATATTTTTTGTTTCTGATGGCTTCCTGAGGTTAAAACTTTTTTTTGTGATTAAAGTCATTGGCCCATCACTACTCTAAAGATGTTCTTGTTTTCTATTTGTTTTATTTTATTAAAATAAGTAGTTTTGGATTATTTAAAAGTTCAATGATTGGTTCTGAAGGTCTAACTATTGTTTAAAGTCTTACTTAGAAAAAATCAAAAATGACTTAATCACGGACTTTAAAGAGATTCCTGGTTGTACATATATTGAGTCCTTTTGATTCAAAAAACCTAAAGACTCTAGTAGTTACGACATTGAATTTCGTTTATCAGTTGTCGGTAGAAGTAGGGAAGTTAGGGAATTGACTAGTGATTGTTGAAAAGATATTTCATCAAGGTTGTGCCCAGTTTAGATTCAGCGGTTCTATTGGTCTCGTTTTTTTTTAAGCAGGCTCAGTTTGGTAACAGGCACTTCAAACAGGGGGCGTCGCTAGAAAATTCGGGCACAGGAAATGATATTACTAATATATGTATTTAATATTATATTAGATACAACCAGGACCACAGCTACCTTATATGTACGTAGTACCGCAAGTTCCAGCAGGGGCCCCAAAAACTAAAGTTGCTTATGACAATTGTTATGTATTCGTGCCCCCTGTCCTACTTTCTCATCTTTTAATTATTGTTAGTACTTAATATATGTATAAAGTACTATCCTCATTATTATTCTTATATATAATCGTGTATTGTGTATGTTTGTCAGAGTAGTAATAATTATGTATCAATAAGAATATATATACGTATTCCTATTAAATTATAGCGTTGCCTTTTTCCTCCACGTCTTTTCTCTCCTCATTTCTCTCAGATTCCTTTATTTAAATATTTCGTACCTTGTCAACCTTCGTCAAGACCCAAAAGTGGGAACGTAGGATAAGATCAGGATCACGTGACCTCATTTGCTGACGGATCGTCGGCAAAGCTAGCCCTGTTAGAGTTGGGTAGGCGTTCTTCGTCGATAGGGAGAGCGCTCGTTCGTCTACAGAAGACGGAACAGTATCGTTTGTGTCTTGGTTTGGGCCTCGTGGAGGATGGAAGAGAACCATGGCCGAGAGGCTGAAGAGCTGAGGACTAATTAGTTTTTTGACGGGGCAGTTGGAACCCAAACAAGTCCTTGCAGACATACCGTACGTTAATGGTTGGCTGCAAATACGTCCTGTGTTTTCTTGAGTCTAGTGACGATGGTGTTGAAGTGTTTTCTTTCGTAAAAACAGTAGGGGCTCAGTAAGCTCTTGGGAAGGAGGATGACGAGAGAACGAAGGAGGGGAATGATGATAGGAAGGTAGTGGATCATTAAAGCGCCAAAGATTGAAAGAGCTCCGATGATTATTTAAGGTTATCACAATGCTTCGCAAGCATTTCCTTGCTTATTCCCGTTTGTGATTGTGCCATGGCTCTGAATGAATTTGGGACATATCTTATTATTAGGTCTTTTGTTAGGATGTCTTTGAGATCCTGTACAAAATCAGATCGAGGAGACGATCCACTGTAGCCATAATTTCCTAGGTCGATGATTCTTGCTACAAAAGATCAAGGCCCCTTTTCACGCATTCTTGAGGGGACATACCATAGAGATCTAGAGCCTTGTCCTTTAAACATGAAATCTATTTTCAAAAACCATGTTTCAGAGTTTTCTTCTTTAAACTTAGGAAAAATTAATTCTGAACACCCGGTTCGGTCACGGGAAGCGTTGTGATTTGCTGAATTTACTCCAGAGGAGGTATTTGACTGCTAGAGTGTGGTCGTTTCAAGGTTAGGATTTTCGGGATCTTGTGAACGGGTGGTAGGAGACATTATATTTGGTTGTCGGGGTCACCAATAAAGGAACTTAACAATATGGTTTTCTAACTAAAGACTGAATATATTTGCTATGTATGAAAGAACAAGAATTTGTCAACAAAATTCAGGCATGAGAATTCCCAGTTTTTAAAGCCTTTTTATCCAATATATGAACAGTTTTGTTTATTTTAGCAATTAATTTTGGGGGAATTTGGCATTCTTTTTCAGTTTCTAACCCTTTCAGTTTTTCTTGAAAATTTTTGTTAGGCAAACATGCCATTCCTGGAAGAGATCTGACTCTGTGCAAACAACATCTAATGATTTTGGAGAAAAATCGCCAAAATAATCACCCCAACTGGTAGCAACCATTTATATTCTTCCTTTTAAAAACTGGAAATTGGCATCCAACTAAATACCCTACTAATGCCACATAAATCAAAATTACATTATATCTCAAATTTCAAAACTTGTAAGGGGTTAACTTTGTTGAGAAAATGATCTTGATGAAATTAGAATTTATTTTGTGTTTTTCTTTTATCTTTTGACGGATATGACGATACTAGTGAGGAAAGAGAAGTCACTGAAGAGGAGATTTTAAATCCACACTATCCATGGCAAATGTCTTTGTGATTTTTATTTAAATAGGTATCTATAAAGCTTATAATACAATGTGTAACTGGAAATATGGTGAAATTGGGATTGTTATAAAGTCGTCCTGATAAAACATTATTAACATAACGTTTGAATTTAGGGGGGGGGGCACTTTTTGGGGGTCTGACTTAATTTTCCTGGACAGAAGTTGGTTAACAGTCTTGTTTTTTTTATAATACCCTAAAATAGTACTATACATTGATGCAAGTTTTGTCTATGTACTTTATGGGTTCAAATAAACTATAAAAGTGACGTTTTTATGGCGAATTTTGGGGAGGGGTCTGACCCCACTTTTCTAATGGATTTTTTTTTGTCAGTCTTGATCTTTTATGATGACCTGACATAATACTATATATTAATACAAGTTTTGTCCATATACGTTATAGTAAAAAAAATCGTCCAGAGGCTATTTTTACGGGGCTCTGAAGGCCAACCCAGAAGGGGCCGTCAGGCTGACAAAAAAATAAATAATCAATGACTATATTTTGTTTATCTGTCATTACTGATTATGCTGGGACTGTGACTATATAAAGGCTTTATATAGTCTGAGGCTTGGCCTAATGTTGGGTCAGTCCTTGGACTGATCGCCTTATTCTTTTTTTATTTTATTATTTCGATCTTTTTTAACATTCAACGGTCGTAAGGTCTGATGCATTGTTCTTTTTATTTATTTTACTCATACATAGGATAAGGAATATATAAGGACTAAGAAAATAAGGAATGATAACTTCAACGTATAAAAGTGGTGTCAAGAAAAAATGGGAGCGGAAAAAATGTCAAAGAAAAAATGGAAGGAGAAAAAAGGAAAAGTAACTAAGTGGAAAAAATGTCATGATTATTTTAAACTGATATAATGAATATCACGAATATAATCCTACATGCCATTAAAATAATTTATGGGTGTGTCTGATGTACGTCCCGGTTAGAAAAAGGATAATGATAAAAACGCTTTTACTTAAAAATTGGAGACAGATACAGACTTTAGACACAAGTTCTTCAGAATTTTAAGTTACGTACATAAGGGTATGTTTAATTCTGAGTCTTGATCTTTATATCACTATATCGCAAAAGAAATTGCGATCCCATCCATTAGTACAATATATCATATCATGTAATAGAGCTGTGGTTCTCTAGAGCGGTCTTTGTCTTGAGACTGCTTCTTATGGTTTTAGTCTCGTCTTAGTCTCGAGATATCAAAGTATTGATGTTCATAAAGGAGTGGCTGTGTATGATGCAGCACCTAGCCACCACCCTTGATGTGCTCGGGAGACAGGGCATGTTTTTGGGGCACTTGCTTCCAACCATCACATATATAAAAGCATACCTGGATAAGGAGAAGGGCAACAGGAACAAATACAAGCCCCTGATCGACGCCATGGTAGCTGGGATTGACAAACGCTTCGGAATCGGAATCTATTTTGAAATGAGAGAGATGCTCGTCGCCTCAGCTTATCTCCTTCAGTTCAATGTAGTCTTTCTTACTGATGAGACTCAAGGCATTTCAAAGATACAATGTCGTGCTTCCTAGTAGTGCCAGCAGCGAGCGGTTGTTCTCTGACCAACCAGATCCTGAGGAGGACTAAACAAAGGCTGAAAGATGACAACTTCTAGAATGAGCTCCTGTTAATGTCAAATAAAGAGCTGGAAGAGAAATGATTCATGTAGATGTTTTATTAGTCGCCGGTTGACTATATTTTTGTTTTTTTCTATATATATTTTATTCCAGTAAAAATCATTTATATAAGGTAAAAGATATACATATTGGTTTAGTTATAGGTTTAAAGACATTGTATATTTGAGTATGACCGCAATTAAATTGATCGGATCGCTGATCCTAAATGTCCCTGATTGTTATATTGCCATCCATCAGAGTGAATTTATGATAGGATCGCATTTTCTTTCCTGATCGCTCACAAGCCTGATTATATTTACATCAAATAGACAACCACAACAAATTTTATTTGTTTACTTTGAGGTTTTACAATAGAAATTTATCCATTATATAATTATAGTAAATCGTTTTAGTTTAGAATTTTAACATAAATAAGCTAATATAATTAAAAAAATTTAAATTTTTCATTGGCTTTCTTTAAAATAGCGTGTTCGCGCTAGTATATATTGAGAAAAAAAAGCAAAAACGATATTGGAAGAAGTGCTAATTACTTAATTCTCCGTTATCAGTTATAATATTATTAAACATGATGGATTATTCATATTGGACAAGCCTCTTTGATTGACAGACAAGCATTTGCGTAATACTAGATAAGAGACGCAAATTCCACTTTGTTATGATCCAGGATGTATCAGAAGAGGAGGTCAAGTCGTCGGAGAGTGCAAGGAAAACTGTAAATCTGAGTACAATTGGATGAATTTGAAATTGCAATAGAACGATAGTCTTTGTCCCCTCATAAACTGTTTTTCTCGCCTAAGAGAACTACCTATACAGGCTGCATTTCAGAGTAACCAAAAGGACTAAAATTCTTAAAGTTGTTTGTCTAGGACTGTGAATTCATACCTTCAATGTATCAATCCAAGTTATGATAACAAAATAAGTGACTTAATGGCTGTTTTAACGAATTTTTATGCATATTTTTCTAGTATTACACAATAACATTTTTAAAATGTAACTACGTTTGTAATAAATACTAATGGTTTTAAGTGATATTTATCAAAGAATATGACTATATATATGTATATATTTTATATTTCAATATAGTAAATTAAAATATTAATGTAAATTCCTTTGTCAATGTTTAATTCCATCAATGACTTTATTTATAGAATAAATGTAAATAAATATTTATTGACGACAGAAACGGCTCTAAAGAAATTATTTGACATATATGTAATTATCTGATATGGTTCATTTTGGTAAGTATGGCTGGGTCCAACTCCATGGGAAGGTTTCAGGGCCTCAAAGATTTCAGGTGCCTTATATTTCTCTTAACTGTATTGTATTTTAAAAGTTTGGTATTTGTAAAACTGTTTTGTCTATTGAACTCTAAATTTACCTTTCAATTACGGAGAAATGCGATTTTTTATTTATTCCTTTTAATTATGGTGAGTATTAGTCTATTTTTGGGAATCTTAAATACACTAATAATTTTTCAAATGCCCTTAAAATATCATTTTATGAATAAAGTATATATATATATATATATTCAAATTATATATTTCGAGTGTTATTTTCGGCTTATGTATGTTTAAGAAATGCGTAATTTTTAACTAATTTAGATTAAATATATGTCCATGCGAAAAAAATAAAAAAAGTCGTTAAAGAGGATTTAAATAATCCTAAAAGTTACATCAATCAATTTGCGATAAAATAGATAATTTTACTTTAAATAATTAATAATGACTAAGTGATATATTTGATTTGAAAGAGACTATATCTGTACCAAATTAAGTATCTTATATCAAATAAAGGATATAAAACATAACTAACATTCATTGGTATCTTAAGTTATCCAATAATTGGCACAAACTTGTCTTTGAAATATTGGATATGAAGTTATATGAAATAAAAAAATATTTTTTTGCCCTTTTGTTCAAGACGATTTTATGTTGACACACATTTTTTTATAACCCTCCGTTAGTGAACATTCTTTTTTTACGTAGTTTATGAACATAGGTAAAACCCTACACCGAATATTAAACGAATTATATTAAATGATACAGAGGTATAAAATAAATCATTTTTTAAAATTAATTGAAATAATATTAGTTTGGTGTATAAACAAGAAATACTGAGTGATTATTATAGTTCAATACAACATCTAAATATTTTTCAATTATTTTTCATTTTGACAAAATTAAAGTCTAAATTAACCTTATTGACATAATTGGATATTGATTTATGATTATGCAAGGCGTCCACAGGGGGTGGGCCTAAGGAGTGGTAGCTCCTTAGGCCCACCCAAAATTAAGGAATTGTTGCTTTTAAAAAAAATTAATGTTTGAAATTTAATTAAATATATAACAACGCTTTCAGTTTAAACTCCCTTGAGGTCCAATACTTCACCTCTATAACCTTAGGGCCGGAATGTATTTTGTATATTAAGAGGTTTTTTTTTTGCATACAAGAGTCTATAAAATATATTTTCTTTTTTATGATTTAAGTCTAATTCCTAGATAAAACTAATCAAGTATGACATGTTTGTAATAAACAAAAAAAAAAAATCATTAAACAAAATAACAAAAAAAAACTATCCGCATTACTCTTATATAAATATAAATTTAATTAAAATATAATTTTTTTCCTGTGAGTGTTAATTTTGTCAAGACTTTTTCAATCCACCTCGTTTAATCCCATTTCGTGTCAATTTTGTATTTTTTGAAACGTTTCTTTTATATTAAAGATAATTTCCCTGTTTTTTCTTCTAGGTATTACAGATTTTTATAGATTTTTTCTTAAATTTCATCCCTTCTTTGTAACATTATGTATCACTTTTATTAGTTAATAAAATAAGAGTTTTGTTTTAGTCATAAAAAACAGTTGACAAATTTTATTGTCTCGTTTTCATCATACAAAAACATATGTTGTAGAATATATTTCTTCAAGTCCTAATCCAACAAAATTAACATTGCTATCACTCTATAAAAGCTGTGTTCCTAACAATCTGTGTGGGATTGGTCCTAGGTCTGATATCCAAAACAGTTTTTCCCCCTTGAGGTCGTTATTTTTTATCGGTCCGATCATTTTTAACATTCAACAATCCTTTCTATCTTTTGGGTTGATTAACTCCTAGCCAGGAGCTAAAATAATATTATTACACGTTCATTATAATCTAACACACGTGGTGATAATATCCAAGCTCCACCAGTTTAATAGAACTTTTATTATTTTGTATCCCATTGGCGCAGAGTTTTGATTAAATATTTTGATTTTGACTATTCATTATCGAAAAATGATAAAAAAGTTTCTCAAAATTCCTGAGAATTTTTGATCCAATAATTCCCGTGAATCAAAACTATATCCTCATAAGTTTGATGTAAGATTGAAATATATTAATTTAAAATTAACTATATGATTTGATAGAAATTTGAACCCTTTTCAATTTCTAAAAAAACAAGACTTTTATCTAGACATATACTCTTATTGTACAGTTGTTTGATTAGCTACTCACTAAAATATTTACATTTACATACTTATATATTCATACAGTTGGGTTTCTACGTAGGGATGCATCCAATGGAATATAAAATAATGATGATACAATCATTTGAAATTCAAAAGACTAGGCATGGACCCATTCTCCCTTTTCCGTTCTGGTGGACTTGCCCAGCGTTACCCAGGACATTTAGAAATTAAAATCAATAAAGAGCTCTATTGCTAAATATAAAACAAAAATAAAAACCGTCAAATTTTAATAATTAGTCTCATTTTGGTATTTTGAGTTAATTATACAAATATGTAGACATTATACAGGCTCTCTTCTTTGACTCCATGAGGAAATAGCTGCTATTTCTGGGTTTTTCAGACACTTCCCTGAGTATCAAGGACACCTTTTTATATTCCAAAATAAACTCCAGCTCTCAGGCTGAAGAGGAGAAGTACTGCAGGGATATAATGGATATGGATAAAGCACGGAGGTTGAAATTACACAACCTCGTTTTCTGCCGAGAGGAAACCTCCGATAAATAAATTTTTGATATTTAGCATGATTTTGAGACAAGCCAAGGGTACAAAGTAAAGTTTCTTGATATACATGGAGATTATGTTCTTAGATCAAGTATAGGACTTCAATAAAACAACATCTATAATGTAGGAAATAATTTATTAAGATTGTATAAACCAATAATTATACATTCAAGACTCCAGTTAAAATAAAAATATGCATATAATTTTTTAAATGCCCTCACAGAATTTTTTTTAGGGAAGTTATATTTCAGCCTGAATACAGAAATGAAATGCACATATAATTTCTATAATATTATGGATACAATTATAATATTAAATACAATATTTTTTGGATTTAGACGCATTCAATGAATTTAAGATAAATTTTACAGTTTATTCACTCTTCGATTGATTTACTCCAGGATAACTATCTCCCTTGCGGTTTCTTGCATATTAACAGAGGGGCCATAGCTTTTAAATATGAAATTAGACATTTCCAAATCTATCATGATTAAAATTTACTACACATATAAGCAAGGTCGATTGTATATATTAGTCTTTCTCTATCCTTATTGATGGCGAAGAGTGCAAAATTCGCAAATTTTAATATTAGACATGAGAAGAAATTAATTTTTCAATTTTCGTAATCATCTCTATTGGATCCACATTTGAAGTATTCCTACCCAAGAATATCTTTCAAATAAGTTTTTGACGTTATGAATGTCATCAACAATCTTAACTTTATTTGACCTCACAATATGCACAAACTTTGACAATGGAATCTTCTTATTATTTTGATAAGGATTAAAAGTAAGGTCTTAAAGCAACCTTAATTGGATAAATGACAAATTGTTGAGTTGATTAGAGGTGTGAAACGCGTCTATTTGTTCATTTAATAATTCATATGATTTACTGCGTCTTGCTTCAGAAGATGCACAATTCGTATTTCACCTTTTGTAAGATTAAGGAGTGTGTTTCGGGTACAAAGATTGATGGAACTAAATCTTTTTTAGTATCCTTTTTTTTTATTTAGAACAGCAGGATTTGTTATGCGATAGGTCGTCTTCAAAGTCCAATTTCAAATATGAATTCACACTTGTATATTTTTTTTCATCGAGTCCTCAGATGTCATTCAAGCTCAATTCAAGTACATTACTACATATAATATAGGGTCCACAGTCTTTTTTTTTCTGAGTCCGCAATATACTAGTTTTGGAGTCCAAGTCGAGTTGCAAGACTTAGCTATGAAGTCCAAGTCAAGTCTCGAGTCTTTGATGATTGTGAGATTGTCTTCAAAACCTCTGGCAATAATTGATGATTACAATTGAATCCAATCCAGGGTCTTCATGAAATAGGCCATATATTCTTTGGTATTTGTAAGATCCAAAGCTTTTTAAAGCAGTTGGTCTTAGAAAGTGGGATTAATGATCTGAATATATTTCAGTGCTGTATGTTTAAAAATTACAAAACTGTTTTTAAAACGAATTTATCATGCTTAGAACTCAAGTTATCTTTGTTTAAACTTGAGAAGAGGGGATTTTTTTTTAAATCCAGAAGATGTTAAAATATCTAATTTCATAGTTAAAAGTCCAAACTTTATTTCTATAAAATACTCCTTTCAAAAATGGTCTAAATATGTAGATGTCAATTCTAGAATAAATATATTAACTTGTGGCCCCCGCTTCTTAATGTTTTTGCCGCATATTGAAAAATTAACCCAAAAATAGTTATATACCTCCGAATTTTCTAATAACATGAACTTATATATACAATGTTTCTGGGACACTTTGCCGATTTTTCTGAATGAATACTTTACCAAGAAAACACATTGCCGAAGAAAATAATAAGAATATTTGATGATGATTCATACTGCAATACTATGTAATTTTTCAACTAAACCGGGGTTTCTCAAATGGGGGTACGCGCACCCCTTGGGGTACTTGGAGGAACACCAAGGGGTACTACCGATATTGAAAGAATATTTTACAAGTGGTATATAGCTCAAGGGCGTGTGTAGAGGTTTAGCTGAAGGGGCTGTGGTCCCTCCACAAATTAGGGAATTTTTATTTTTTACTAGAAAATTTAATATCTGAATTTTTAACACAAAAATTTTATATTTCAAATTTTATTTTATTTTTTTGAATAGCTTTGGATTTTTATTTTTTCAAAAAATTTAATTTTGTGTCAACAGGTATGGGTTTTTAATTTTGTTTCCAAAAAACTTACTTTTTTGAGAATAAATAGGATTTTTGTAATTTTTTCTTGAAGAAGCTAATGATTTGGGAAATTTTTTGAAGGGAAAATTTAATTTTTTGAGAACAGGTTTAGATTTTTGAATTTTTTGTTCGAAAAAACTTAATATTTCGGGAAATAAAAGTCCTAATTGTAATTTAACTCCCTTCCCCCGAAAAGGATTATTTTAAAGAAGAAATTTAATATTTGATTTTTTTTTCAAAAAATTTAATATTTGTAATTTAATTTTCAATTTTTTTATAAAAAGTCTAATTTTTCTAAAAAATTTAATAGTTTTATAATAGTTGTGGATTTTATTTTTTTAAATTTAATTTTCAGAAACTATTGGTGAATTTTTGAAGTTTTTTTTTGTTTTAATTTAATTTTTGATAATTTTTTTGATTTTTCTTCAAAAAAATTTAAAAAATCAAAAATAATAATACATACATAGTCCTTCGATGGTTCTACTTTTTTTCTTAACACTGATTGGTTGAATTATTACTTGCTGTTGTTAAGCTTTGAACGTTTCCAAACAATTGTAGTAAAATAGTTTTATAGTTTGGAAGAATTGACTAGCTAACAACTGATGTTGGGCCATTTTTGATTTCTTTTCAGTGCAAAAGTTGCGTGATACAATTAAATTTAAAGATATGAAAGCCTTTTCATTGAGATTCACGTTACTAACTCACTAATACAAACAAATGAGTGTTTATCTTTTTTTTTCAGCTGTAGATGTTTCTGGTTTTTTTCCTTTCTGTTAATCAATGACCTGAACACTCATTGGTTGAATTATAACTAGCTCTTGTTAGGCAATGAACAATTTACAACAGTTATGAATCAATAATTGGGAAGAATTGCCGAACTATCAATTGGTTTTTGACCATATTTCCTTTTTCTTTTGGGAGAAAAGATTCCGAGATAC
This sequence comes from Lepeophtheirus salmonis, assembly GCF_016086655.4. Classification (NCBI taxonomy): domain Eukaryota; kingdom Metazoa; phylum Arthropoda; class Copepoda; order Siphonostomatoida; family Caligidae; genus Lepeophtheirus; species Lepeophtheirus salmonis. The sequence continues at coordinate 22,658,485 of NC_092584.1, forward strand.
TTTAAAGGTAACTCTATACTTTCCCGGATTTTATGTTGATTTGAAAAACAAAGGAAGACATTCAATTGTATTAGAACAAGGTGGTCAGATAACTTAACATTTTAAAGTTATTGGCAAATATGTCTCCTCCGTAACAAGGATCTTCACTCTCCCTAAGTTAATTTGTCTCTAGTTGCTTTGTCATGCACTTGAAAATTTGACCGAAATATAAAACAATCAAAATGATGCTCTTCATCACACTCATTGTCAAGATTTTCTAGCAAATATAAGTGTTAAAACCATTATTTAAAATTGATAAATTAAAAAATAATTTTAACGGTTAATGTCATATTAATATGATTTACAATTGTCAAGGAACATAATATATTGTTTAGTGGCAATATGTGATGGATGAAAAATTGATAAAATTGAAATATTAATAGAAAAATTGATTGGAAGTACAATTTCGAAAATATAAAGGGTTATTTTTCCCCATCAGACTGAAAAAAAAAATAAAATGTAGACTTACAGTTCATTCATAGTAAAAGTTAGAGTGTACTTTAGACTGACAAAAAATGAAGCTCTTCCAAGTTCTAAATGCATCGGATTCGATTCTAACAATTTAAAAATTGGAATAGCTTAGACCACTATAGGTGCAACCCTACTCATAATATAACGAGAAGTGAGGGAGCCACATCCGACATCGAAAGAGCCACAACTCAATTTCATAGGACAAAAAAAAAAATCATATTTCTCAATTACTACAGTTATTCAGCTCTCTTCTATGGAAATAACTTCAAGCGACTGTAGAAACACAATAGTAATTTAATACTTCAAAAGACTCCTGTGTGAGATAATAATAATAATTAAAAAAAAAGAAACATAAGTAAGACACAACAGGGAGCGCATGAGTAGGCTAGCACTTGTGTGTAAAATAAATATTATAAAATTAATCAGACGAAATAACAAGGGATGTGCATCAAAGAAAGGTCATCATGTTAATACAGGGATCAAATTGTCGCCAAAATATTTTTATACAAAAAACAACACAAAATATACATTTTGTAACTTTTTTATTGAAAATCAAAACTATGACGAGCATATAGGTATAGAGTACCCATTCATTCGATATAACCACCGTTGGCATCAATAACGGCCTCAATACGGCTTCTGAACCGGCCGCAGGCTCTTCTGACCATCTCATAGTCCATATTGCCGAATACCTCCTTGATGGAGTCCATCAGGCTGGCCTTGGTGCTATGGGGATGTCTGTTGGTATGTCTCTCGACATAGCCGCAGACAAAATAGTCCAAAGGATTAAGGTCGGGAGAGTTAGGAGGCCACAAATCCTTGGTTAAGACGTCATAACAGTTCTCGGTTAACCACTGCATGGAGATTTTGGACACATGGCAGGGTGCTGAGTCCTGTTGCCACACCCAGGGCCTGTCTCCGCCCACCCCTTGGATCCAGGGCAGAACCACCTTCTCCATAACATCCAGGTAGACCTCTGTATTGACCTTTAGACCCGTTTCAAACATGAGGGAGGCATAACATGACCTTCACTGCTGACCACCCCGAATACATTGACCGTTGCAGGGAACTTGGTTTCACCTTCCTATGGCTGGTGCAGGTGTTGTGCTTGTTGACCTTCTGATCTTGACAGAAATTCTTTTCATCAGAGAAAAACCACAGCATCTCGGGCTGCTTTGGGTGCTTGAGCTTGTTGAGCAATTTTGTTGACTTCATCAGCCTGTTGTCCTTTGCCTTCAGGGTCAAGATCTGGCCCCCCTGCATCTTGTAGCTCCTGCAACTTAAATCCTCAGATAACAAGTCCCTTATTGTTTTCTCATGGCAGCCCAGATCTCTCGCCATGGCCTTCATGGACCTGGTAGGGTCATCCTCAACCATCTTCTTCACCTTGTCGACAAAGTCGGTGTCCCTGACCTTCCTTTCGGCGCCCTCCTCCTTGGGTGCCCTCTTTATGGCGGCATCAACATCCCAGGTGCCCTCTAGCTTCTTACGGATACGCTGAACAGTCCGTAAATTCACTCCTAAGGTTGAAGCAATCGTTGAATTGGAGATTTCACCTCCATTATTAACCAATGTCATGACTACGGTGGACCTCGAAAGCTCCTCGTTCCACTTATAGCTCCTTATATGATGACGGCATGATGCTAACTGAACTACGTATCGTCAGCTGACGAGAATAGCTTTCGTATTTGGTAACCGGTTTTTATTTGATAATGTCGTCTTCAAGTTATCAAGGTTTAAATTAGGCGACAATTTGATCCCTGCTCCCTGTATAATTTTCTAGTGTGTTTACTAAGAGTGACGTGGGACAGCTGCTTCTCTGTTTATATTGATAAATTAATAGTAGAAAGTCTGTTATGATGCACTCCAACTTCATATTTTCTTCCAATGCCGTGGGATTGATGTCCATGATCTTTCCTTTCTTTTGGATATGTTTGATTGCCACCTATGTATCTTAGGTATCATTTGTGTACTCTTAGATGAGTTTTCGGCATTGGAGTTACTCTTATATGAAGAGGCTTCATAATATGTCTCAGTACTTGATTCAGAGAGTCAAATTTCACAAAGGGGAGATGATGTTTACTTTGTCGTTATCTGTTTGGTCCCCGTCGAAGACTTCTTCACGTCCTGAGAAACAGATGTAGTATTTGTAGAGCCACCATCTTTCGGGTCCTCTGTATTTTCTATCAAGTTATCTTGAAGCACTCTCCAATTGTCTGGATTTAAGTTGTACGGGGGTTCGATATTTGAACTCAGTTATATCATAATTTGAAGCGTTTTTATTCAGCATAGTAACTTTATATGCTTTGATTTATGTTTCTTCGTTCTCACATTTTGACATGCTATGGCCAAATGGGAAGCATTTAGAGCATTTTTTCCTCCACCTCTCAAATTCGAGTTTGATTATGTTACCTCTAATAGCAAAAAGTGAACGAATGAGTTTTGGGTCACCTTGGACCTCAATGAGAAAGTTGCTCCAGCTCAACTTTCAGCTTTGAACGCAGGATGACCTATAATGCTTTTCTGTTTTTTTGTTTGTTTTTTTGATAAAAAGGGACCGATGACTAATGCATTTTTACCAAATAATTCAAAATTTGAAACTATTTCTGCATCAGAGGCCTTCCCGACACATCTTAAAGTGAATACCTTGAATTTGAGCAAAGATCTCCGTCCAAGAGCACTCTTTAATCCTTATATTTCGATTAAAAATTACTTACCTGTAGATATTTGATTATGAATAAAGGGAATTTCTATGCTATTAAACTTTTTAACTATGTCAAGTGTGTCCTTGAAACCAGTGACTACTTTGCCTGTACCCCTTTCTGCACTGATATTGGAAATACTATAAGAAGTAGTACCCATTTTATGGATTGCAACCTCTACGACATCCTAGTCTAGAAATTCGTCCTCATCTTGGATAGAGTTATAGGGATTTCTCACATCTAATTGGAAGAAGCACCAGGTTGGAGATGCAATTAGTTTTGCAGTATCCTGTTGGCTCTCCCTTTCAGAATTATAATCTTGGGGGAAGGGGGGATACTTATCTGAGTTGTCCGTGAAGGGAGAAGGCTCCCCTACATGTACCGTCATTGATGGTTATTTAAGTTGATTTATTATATTTGAAATAAATTTAAATATCACAGCACTTACTACACTTGTTAATATGTCACACGTCACTTATGGAGCACCCTCGGTAGTTCACTCATAACTGTAAATGTCCTAAAGTCCGCCACTTTCTAAGGTTTTCTAACCTTAAGATTTAGGGTGGTTCCATTGCTAACGATATCCGTCATTAACTTCACCAGCAATGATAAGGTGAAGAAATCGGCCAATATCGACTCAAACAGGTTGTTAATGTCCTTTAGAGACAATCCATCTAGTCCCTTTGCTGATTATCTGCACTTAAAAAATACAGCAACCTCCTACTCCGTCAGCCATTGGCAATCTTCTGCGGGCATTTCAGTGCCCTCAACAGTCGTTATAGGAGTAAAATCATTTTAAAAGAAATTCTCCCAAAAAGAATCCACCTGGTCTACGAAAATACACGCAAAGGAGCTGTGAACAAGCCGTTTCTATTTGCATCTACTAACTCCTTCTTTGAGTCCATCCATATTATACCGCAAGTCCGTCTGTCAAGGCCCTAAACTTTTTTCTTGAAATATACTCGGCTTCTTTTGAAGTTTTTTGAACCTTTAAATTCAAGTGTCCTAATAGTCATTGTACATACTTTTCGGAGTTTGCTCACAATGTTCAAAGATATCTTGTTTTAGTTAATGCAAGGGATACTTTGGAAGTGCAATTTACAAGGCCCAGGAGAGTGGGTCGACATAGCCATGAGTAGAAGGATAACCTTGAAAAGCATATAAAATTATGTCTTAAGAGACTAAAGGAAATGACGATGTAAAAGGCTAATATTGCTAACGAAAAGTGAGTTGTAAAATATTTTTATGTGTTTGACTAGTGCTAATCTACTTCTGTTTCCGTTCAAGATATAAAGTCTGAGTTATTAGTATATTGATTTTATTTCGAACTTCCTCTAATTTATTTAGATATTCTTATGACCAATTTGCTATAACTAAGTTACTGTTTACTTTCTTCTTCATTGTTTGTTTCATTCCATAGAGTTTGCTTTCAATATGGTCAGGCGCAAGTACGTTTGGGAAGAAGAGGATGAACGGGAACTCTTAGACCTGTAGCCAGAGTTGTCTATGCGAAATGGTGGTTTGAGGGTCCCCGTTTCAAATGCAGAACTACAGAGTCTGCTGAACTGGAAATTTATCGAAAGATAATTCGCAACAAAAGGCGAGTGTTCTTCGAACACCAATACTACACTATAGTTAAATACTATGGCAAATGTTAATCTGTTGAATGTGCAATTTTGGTCTACCTTGCCGTAAATTTTGCCACTCTGGCTGAAGATGCTTTTATGGATCTTTGTCTCAAGCATCTACCAGGGAGAAAATTAAGAGCAGTTCAAAGGCAGTTATCAACTCCCGAGCAAGAAGCTGTAAAGGATACGTTAGTGGGTCACCCTGTTGCATGTATCTTCCGTGGTTCAGTCAGTTCCTGAGCCCACCCATACACCAGTCTCACAAGTCTTGAAGCCATTCGCGCTTTATTTGAAAATGGGCAAGTAAAAAGTAGGAGGAGAAGTAAGGGGATTGTTTTTAAGGCCCAAAAGATGTTGCATTGCAAGAATTGCGATAAAGGGCAAAACGGGTTTAGTGATGGATATCCTGGACGGAAACAGATATTATCCAAAAGAATTATTATATCTAAGGAAGTAATTTTTTGTAAGGTTTTCTTTGATAAGTTTTTCTGTATTGATGATCCCTTGTCTGGTGAAGCGGAAAGACCGGTTGAGGAATGGGAGGTGCTTATTGAGGAGTCTGATTTGGTGGCTTTAAAGAAAGCGAATCTATCCGCAAAAAGTCTGGACAGATTGAGTAGTATAGATGTTTTCTCCCTCTGCCAAGTATAGTTTTATGCTGCTTTACTAAAACCTTTTCCTCGTCCTTTGAGTGAGAGGACGTAGCGGCTCTTTTACAGGAAGAGGAGGTGTATATTTAATGTTTATAAAACATTTAATATTTTAATTTATTTTCAAAAAAAAAAAAAAAAATTTAATTTTGCTATGAATTATTTTTCCCCCAAAAATTATGATATGGCGAATTAGTTACATACGGCCTTAAAGGGTTAAAAGCCGTAGGCAGGATTTCTTTTTTTTGAGGGGGGAGTGGTTGGAGTTTGTTTGAAAAAAAATACGAAATAAAAAACAATTTTTGGGAAAAATTGGAAAAATTTAATTTTATGGAAAAAAATTTGAAAAAATTAAATTTCAAATTACAAGAAAATTAAACTTTTTGGAAAAAAATTTAAAAAAATTCATAACTGTTGAGAAAGAAACTAAATTCTGTTGAAAATAAATAAAAAAATTAAATGTTTAAAAATAAAAAAAATTCGAATATTAAATTTTTTTTTTAATTCTTCAAAAATATAAAGCTATTCACAAAAGTTAAATTGTTTGGGAAAAAATAGAATAATCCACACTTGAAATATTTTTTTTTTTTCCAAAAATTATCAAATATCACATTTTTCAGAGAAAAGCTTCAAAAATTCATAGCTATTCAGGGAAAATATATTTTTTGGAAAAAAATTTGAAAAGTTAAATTAAATATCATATATAAAATTTTCTTAATTTGGGTAGGGGGCTTTAGCCGCTCTAGCCCACTCACTGCGGGATCCCTGTTCTTAACACGTTATCAGTGATCCCGATTTCAATCCTACGCAAACACATTCCCAAAAAAAAAAAAAAAAAAATGCCTTAATTCTATATAATTATGATTCTCATTCATATTAAACCAATTTTTAATGATCAAACCAAGAAAATAGTAATACGTTTAATGCGTCACCAAATAAGAAATCCTCTCTTCCTCTAAATCACGAACATCGACACTTATTTTTGTGCATTTGCTTTTTGTATGTCGCTAGTGTGATATAGTTGTATCTGAGTTCCAAATAGCTAATGACATTTTATGGAATCCAAAAAGTGAAGTTGGCTTATCTCGAACGGCTAAAATATGTTAGATTACCCTCTTGTACAGGTGTGTGCGTCTAAAACGGAACACTCCTTTAAATTTTACGCCATACACATATTCGTTATTTTAGGGAGTTGAAACCGGTTTATACTTCGAGGCAGGGGCCTTGACTAGTTATAAAGGAAACTCCAGCAAAATCTAAGTAGTAACAGTGAAGCAAAAGCCGATAATATGGAGAGACGCCGAGTCGCAATTTTGGAACTTTCCGCGCCACTGAAATTGCCAAGGTTCTGAACTACAGCCGCACCACCGTTTAAAGCGTAGCAGCCAAAGGGACTCCTGAGGAGACCACAAGATTTAAGCCAAGGCCTCGGACGAAATGGTTGCTGCTGTTCCTCAAAAAAATCTTAGTGGTTTGGGATCCTCTGTCATATTTTAGATTTAATGTTGTTGATGCTAAACAATTTCCTTCATCCCTTTGGAGTAATTCAATCATTTCCAGGGGAATAATTCCACTTTTTTTAACTTTTTTAAAATAAGGACATGCTAATCCATAGCCAGGGATCTTGATGGGTTAATTCACCTTAAAGTTAATAGAGTGTTTCAGTTTTTTGAGTTGTGTAAAATCATTTAATTCAAATATAATACAGGAACGTTTTCTATAACTTATGCTAATGTTACACGAGCCACATGATTTACTTTTGGAAATGTATTTGAGAATATCAACAATTTCTTCGTCTGTAAGTAACCTTATGGAATGACTTCCATCACAAATTGAGATGGAGATAGAATATGGAAACGAATACAGGAGAGACCAGGGCCAAGAATCTCTCTCAAGTCGTCCTTCTTATATTCAGTTTGAGATGTTTCCCAATGGAGAGCAATTCTAAAGACTTCAATTTCATCTAAATCCAGTTTATCAGATGACAAAAGGTCCTTGAGAATTTTAAAGTCTTTGACTCTTAGAACAAAGTGAGAGGAAAGTGTATTAATTGGATTGAGTATAATTGCACTACCAAGCCTAGGAACCAAATGATCAACACCATGTAATTTAGATGAATAATAGAGGAAGCAAACATCCTCATCTAGGGAATCATTCATGAAGGAAATATACTTTTCCTGGAGAGTGGGTAAATCATACCTCTTGGCACAATAGAGCAGAGGACACACGTTTTCAAGACAAAAAGTAACCTAATCCGTTTAAATCCATTTCAACATACCATTGAATCAAGGGTAAGTCATATCCGAAACCTCAAACACAAGATCATTGTCATCCATCTTAGACACTTTTAAAAAATTCAAAATTTATTTTTTGTTAATATTTTCTAGATTTTTTTTTTAATATTTCTATCTTTCTATTTTTTGTTAATTTATTTTCAGAATATTTAATTTTTCAAGTTTTTTTATAACAATTGTAATTTTGGAATATTTTATTGCAAAAAATTAAACTTTTTCGAAAAAAAATTCAAAAATCCATAACTATTTTTTCATATAATTAAATTTTTTGTAAAAAAATTTCAAATATTCAAAGCTGTTTACAAAAAATGTACTAATCCAAAATTTATTATTATTATTATTTTTTCAGTGGTGGGTGGGGACTCTCCAGTCTCCCTATGCGAACTCTGTATATACTTTTTCTAAAATATCTAATAATTACTTGAAATGGGGGCATTCGATTCGTGGGCTCTGTGAATTCTCCACTTCTACCTCCAAACTTGTTCCAGGACTCCCTAAGGTAATGTTAGTTTCTAATCGATGATCATTCCTCAAAGCTTATGGATATTATTAAAAAGAAATCGAATGGGGTCCAGGCTTAACGGTAAATAAATTGGAGTACGAGCCGGATTATTTTGAATTTTAAGGGTCAAATTAGGGCCAGATTACAAAAATCCCTGAACTACGACAGGCAAATAATAAATATGTGAACTTCAATCTGATTGTATATGTCATAGAGAGCTATATTTCCTTCTCTCTGGTGTCAATTCATGAAAACTAATTAAAACAATCGAAGGGAAAGCACACTTCATCTTTGTTTATTTCAAAGAACAGATCGTGGAGGAAAACAACTCAAGGAGTTTATTTTTTTATAATTTGTTGATGAGTGAGGGAAAAAGAGAGTCTACTCAAGTCGAGTGGAACCGAGTCGATAATTGTTTGGGTATATACACCATTATTTACTCTATCCATGATGAATTTAATTACCAAATATCATTGACACCTATTTATTAAGAGTTTTTTTGAATGAGTGTTTCTACTTAGCCTTGTTCTTTTATAAATATAATTAAGAAACTTACCTTCTTAGAATGTACTTCTTTTTCTATGATAGAAGTCATATGTATAAATGATTCAGCCCTTCTGGCCATTCGCTCATTTGTTGATCCCTTTATTTGGGGGAATCAGTTATTTTTTTAATCACCCAATCGCTCAAAGTTAATAGAAATACTGGGTTAGACCATCATGTTTGCTAGAATTTTCAATTTGATGTACCGTACCGACTCCTAGGTAAGACAGAAATATTTTGACGCCATAGAGTATAATAGAGGTACTTTAATTGTAACAGTCAAGGAAGGCTATGCACTCATAGTAACATTTATACTGTATGACGTCACTATTAAAACGCAAGGTGGAAATCAAACATCATTCGAAAAAGCGTTATGGTATAACCTTGTATTTCAATTTTAATTTGATATAGACCATGAATTTCTAAACACTATGAAATCCATGTATAGACATACTCGTGGAGACTAGGTCTATAGGCTTTTGTACAATGATTAGGGTACAGTGGTTCCCAACCTTTGAAATATAGCGACCCATTTAAGAACAAACAATGATTCTTAAAATATATTATATAAAGGATGGGTTCGTCTAAATATTTGCAAAGTTGAGTTGGTTGATTTGCACTAGTCTGTTTGTATACACTATTCATGTGCTCGAATTAAAGCACACTCAAAGTACCAAACTCAATGAACTATTGTGCTTTACACAAATATACTTTCCTCTCCTTGAATATATTCATAAGTTATTAATCATAACTCACCAAAATAAACAAAGTGGATCGGAATATCTGAAAGAGACTGAGTAATGAAATTTATATATGGAGAACTTAAGGAGGTTTACCACATTTTTCGAGATTTTTTAAATATACTTGTATAAGTTGGAAATGGACCATTACACTATGTATTTTGAAGGACTTCCCACATTATAATCGTCAAAACCTCAACAATTCTTCATATCAAGAAGATTACAATATAGAAAGTCCTTCAAAATAAATAATCTATTGGTCCGTTCCAAACTTATAAACGTATATTTACGAAATCTTCATAAATGTGGTAAACCGCCTTAAGGGTATAAAACGAATGAACCATTTATGTAACCCTAGTTAAATCAGTTCTTAAACTAATAAGAGACTTTCTGAAGAACGAATAGTTCAATGACGACACAGCACTAGTCACAGGGGTGTCCGCAGGTGTAGTATGTAATAAAAATTAGCCGCCAAAAAACAAAAAATCAACTTAAGGATTTATTTTCTTAGAAAAGGTTATGAAGAAAATAATTTTTTATGATTTTATGATACAACATATAGCGTACAGTATGGTTCAAATCGGCCAATTGTTGTTGGTAGCTATCACAATTAAAGGTTGGATCGGGTTGTAGAAGTTCAATCCATATAACACCTCACTGGTCCCAGAACGCACATAGCAATGCCTTCACTTCTCTTCATTTCTTACGTCAAAATCACCACTTTGGAATTTTTCAAACCAAATCTTGAATTCTATATAAGGGGTACACATCTATAATGTGCCAAGAAATTTTTTTGCCCATGTGAAAAAGACAACCAGTGTGATGTTAGAAGTCAGGATGCACTTCTTCACTGAATGCAATTATTATTGCCTTTTCGAAATTATCCATAAATGTATGGTGACTCAATATTGGGTATAGACTCTTTAAGATGTAAAAAAAAACCTAAGATAAATATCTGTAGATTTCCCCGGAAATACAACGAACAAACATGGTATACCAGTCTCATTTATGACAATATGAAGGGTGAACAATTGATACAATATTTATGGACTATATTTGAATGCCCAAAAACATCCCGGTTTTTTTAATTCTTGTAAGTCTTCTGGCCCACTTTGTGTTCCAAATAATTATATTAACATACCTACATTCTATTGCAGTACATACGTACTGCAATGGACCAGATAAAATATTTACAAAAAGTGCCCCATTTTTTTTTTTCAAAACGTTCTATAGTAATTAAATACGTACATACATTCATTAAATTAATTAGTTAACTGACGGAAATTAACACCCACAATGGACAGTTATTATAAATGAAGTTACATATTAAAATGTCATTGTATCATACTAAAAAAATAATCACAAAAATTTGTTGAAGGAGCCTATAACTTATACGTCACTTGTTATGGTTCTCATAACTTGGCCTGAGATACAATGGAAGTATAAATTGACAGTCTTAGATACATAATTCCAAGGATTCGAGTCCCTTGAGTGACTACTTTATGTAGCCTGTTTCGTACTCTTTGTGCATGAAGAAAGTTAATGAAGAAACAAAGAACCCCGTTCTTATCTTTCTATTCAGATTCCAGATTACACCAACTGTACTGTACGATTACCGTATCTTATTTCCTCGGGCTCTCCTACGACCCGTCTTTTGAGTGCCTCCCCGAATTCACTTAGGAGGTTTTTCTCTACAGCCAACCTCCTCTTCATTCGAAACATCCTGGATTATAACGAAGTCAAAATCTGAAATCTTTACTCTTCTCTGATCTGATGTTCATTGTTTTGCTTGTTCGTCTATCCATGAGATGAGTCTTTTAAATTACAAATAATCAATCATGTCGAATTATAATAGATAACAGATATATTACGGTTATTACTTCTTAGTACTTCTTCTATTTTATCGAATCGATAGAGATATAAAGTATCTATGATCGAATCACTCTCGTGTTTGTTTATTATTTCATTTATTTAAAGTACTACAACATTAAAATATTCACACTCCATGCCACTGTGCTGTGTTCATATAATGATCAATAATGAATATTAACTTTTGAAGCATCCTCATAATTAAATGAATCAATAAGTTATTAGTTAATGAACACTTAATTATTGCAATTTGTGACAAAACATGTTACCTTTTAATTTTGGAGTAAGATGAATGGGAATCATAATTACATAGTACCTATTTGAGCATGAATTATCATCAAATATATTTATTATAAAATTTGGCAAAGTGGTCCTTCGGCAAATTACCATTCGACAAAGTGTCTGTTCGGCAAAGTGTCATTTCGGCCAAATGGCTTTCGGCAATAAGGTTTTCGGTAATGTTTCCTAGAATCGGAAATACTCAGAAGAAATTAATGTCATGATTGTATAACCAAAACTCTCAAGAAGATTGAAGGATACACCAAATTACAAATACAATACTGTTTTTCGATGATGCTTTTAGACTGGATAAATTGGGAGAGTATATCCAAGAACTTATAAATTAAGGTTCGGAAATGTAAAAGTTCTGCTAAGAAAATGGAGATTTATGAAACCTTGTAAATCGGTTAGGTTTGAGCAGCTTAGATGGTCTGACAGAGTTGCCTATACAATCACTGTCCCAAAAGAATGGGTAAGGAATGTACAGCAGCATGATCCTTTAGAACTATCATAAACTAGATACAAGTCTCCCTCCCTTCATGAGTATATCAATTTATATAATGTAATATCCTTGTTATCTCGTTGGTATATTTGTTTGCTAAATAAACTACATCACATAACGAATTATCAAACCAATATCAAATCCTTGCGTCCATCGAACCATAACGTTATTGGAATTAATCAAACCAATCATTGCTCCCAAGCCAATTTTTAGGGGCTACATCGATTTATTTGATGAAGGGTCAGCTGAGACATCATTTGAGTTATTTTATTGTATTGACAAACTCTAATACAACTTATTGCTAAAATACCGGGTGTCCCGAAAGTCTTGACCGGTACCTTCGATGGACAAACTCTAATACAACTTTTTTCGAGGTTTCAGTTACTTTTTACGTAAATACTGCGTAAATAAAAGTTAAAGACCATTTTCAGATTAACAAGTTTTGTTTCAATAACATTTCGAAATTCATAATTTTTTTGACATGGAGGCTAAAAGACATGAAGTGCTGCTCTGCTTCGTGCAGGAATCAGCCACAATGAGATCTCTGAGGCCACCAGCATGTCCGCCAGCACCATTGGCAGGATCAAGAGGAGGTTGGACAATGGGGAAGGCCTTGAAGACAAGCCTCGAAGTCGGACACCTGTCTTAAAGGCCACCAAGACCACTAAGAAGAAGATCAGGGCCCAGATCAAGATAAACCCTTTTCTGAGCATCAGCACAATTTCCAAGAAGAACAACATGGGTAAGACTACTGCTGCCAACATTGTCAAGGACATTGGGGGCAAGTCCTTGGTCCACACCACCCGTCCCATGTTGTCCAATATGGAGGCCAGATACATCCGATGCAAGAAGATTTTGAACAACATGAAAAGCAATGGGGACAGAATTCTCCCGATGAGAAAACTTTTACAGTGGATCCAGTCTTCAACCGGAAAAATGATCGCTACATTAGCCTTAATGGTTATGTGGGATCTGAGAAATATGTGTCCATGACATAGCACCAGCCAGCATCATGATGTTTGGAGTTGTTGGCTCAGATGGTAAAGCCATGCCTCCAGTCTTCTTTCAAGAGGGCTACAGGGTCACCTCGGAGGACTACATCAAGGTGCTCATGACCAAGGTGGTCCCATGGATCAGGAAGGAGTATCCTGGCAAGAGGGTGTGTTTCCAGCAGGATGGGACACCCGCACACACAGCCAAGAACACCTAGATGTGGAATTCTGGCCCCTCCTCCCCCGATCTGAACCCCTTGGATTTCAGCATCTGGGCGCACATTGAGAGGCAGGCTTGCAAAAATGCCACAGCAGTACCAAAGCTCTCAAGGCCAGTATCACCAACCCCACCTACATCAAGAACACCTGCTCCTCCTTCCGTCCCCGTGTTGTGGCTGTTACGGAAGCTAAAGGCCAAATTGTTAAAAACATATTATAGATTATAACCAATTTGAAATTTTTTTATTAAAAACATTTCTCTGTATCTCTACTTTTAGTCGTTGTAGATCTTAATGAAGTTGGAAGTTAGAAATCAGTCAGGACTTTCCGGACACCCGGTACATCTTGATAAAGTTCTCGATTGAAATTGTTAGTCCTAATTTATTCGATCCAGTCCTGTTTTAGGATCAGTCCTTAGGACTCTCAATACTAGAGCTTATTAAAGAAAGAAGAAATATGTACATATAGTTGATTGACGTATTCAAGGACCGAACTTTTTTAGTTTTTAGGGCTGATATGCAGGACTAAGCTGGACCGGTCTGAGGGTGACCTGTACGAAAATGCAGTCCTCAGTCCTAAATAAGGAGTTATTCATTTTTTCGCCGCTGCACACGGTACTTTGTGAAAATCATTGAAAAAACTCCCAAATTTGGTATATTATAGATCTATTTACAAATATTTATAAAAGTTGCTATACCTACATAAAATAGAGTAATCAAAAACTTATGATTATCCCTTTACCCGTTGCAGTAGATATCTAGTAAATTTATAGATCAAGTTATTATTATTACGTATATTTGGAATATTAACTTAAGGAAGTTTGGTTAAAACAATAAATAAAACACACACAACTAAAAAAAACCGATGAACTATCACAAATAATATTAATTAGAAATGTTAATAGAATGTAGTTATAAACAGAAACACAAACAAATTAATAATGACTAGAAATTGAAGTTATTAATAGTAAATATTTCAAATGGACTCAACCAATTAATAGGGACAGATGTAAATTATATATATACAAAATATAATGAGACGTTTTTATAAAAAAATAAATATATTAATTATGAGGAAAAATAAAATCCGGTTTTTTTTACTATCACACTTCAAATTCCTTTGTCCTGTAGATCATTTTTAAAGCTAAGAAATAAAAGTAAATTAATAAACTCAGTATTTTAAACGACCCCTACTCGTCTTTAATAAATTAAATATCAATATATTACAATCCATGAAGCATATCTATGTATATAGTCGAAAAACTGACGTTAGACAAACTACTTGCACTCCATTTGAAGCTAAGGCCCCCTTTGAGACCATTCATGGTGTTATTCTTGTAGTGGAGGTCAGGGGATTTGGTATCAAGTAGTAAAGTACTGTCTTCTTTACCTGGCATTCAAAAAAAAAAAAAAAAAAAACAACTTCTGAAATAAGCTCATTGGTATTTGGTAATTTTTTAAGTCAACGTTCAGGCACGTTGTCAAGTCTATGAGCTATATAAGTAATATGTTTCAATTGTGGGTAGCTTCTTTCGAGGTATTTGCCCATTTTTTTACAATAGTACACTCCATCTGTGATAAAAGCTATAAACTTATTTTCATCAAAGTCTAAGCTGAGAGTTTGTTGAATACTTTGAACGACAAAATTTGCATTATTAATAGCATTAGCAACTTTTATGGCTTTCATGTTGATTAGATAAGGGATTATTTCCTTTACTATTTTGTCTCAGGTCATTTTGCAAGAAACGGCCATCCAATCATTATAGCTGTCATTGATCATTCCCGATTGTCTTTAGTCTCAGCAACAGCTATGAAAATATCATTTTGATTTTTGGGATTACATCCTTGCTGACAAGCTTCATTAATATATGTAGAGTGTTTCTACTAGGGACAATTCTATCGACATATTGCAAAAAAGTACGTAGAAAACTATTGTTTCATTATTAGAGGGAGATGTGAATACAACAATCATTTCATTAAGAAAAAAAAAAAAAAAAATAGAACAACCGTATTTCAAAATCTCAAAACAGTCATTTAATTTATATGAGCATGCAAGCCCAGCTTTACCAATGTTTCAGTCTTAGCAGGTCAGGCAAACTCTCCTATTACTAAATATTCTGTAGATACGGATCTCATATTTTAAATTTTTTTACAGGAAAAATCATGTTTTATAATTGGTAAATAATATCTATTATTATATATGAATTTACATCTTTTTGTCTAAAAAAGTTTTTCAATAGCTTGCTTGTCTCACAAATTATTGCTGGGTGCATCCCATTTCAGGCCAGTACACTCGGCGAATAAAAAAATATATTCTTGTAAATAAATATGATGAAAAAATAGTTTTAAAGAAAAGTTTTGGTTTTAGCATTGATAGATATTATGAATTAATATTTATTTAAATTAAAAAAATTACTCCATATATACTCTTGGTTCTCTAGTTAGTAAAAATCACACTTGATTTTGCCTGGAAAGTCAGTTTAAATTATGAATGAAAATATGTTCATGCTAAATATATATTGCGTAAAAATGGTTTTACACAATAATGTATAAAATAATACTGTTTGGAGTTTGACTATTGGCACGGTTTATCCATATTGGTTAATTGCTTCTACATATTTTTAATAATTAGAAAACTAATATTTTAAATTATTTCAAAACAAACAAATATTTGTTTCATTTGAAATGACATTTCGGTGGGCAACAAAATTGATTTTAAGGGGAAATCATATCTTTAACAAAGGTAAATATGGTTAATTCAAACTTTTTGAATACAAAAAGTTTTTATTATATACCTTACTTTTCAAATTATCGCTAGTATGGAATTAATTTATACTAGTGGGTTGAATAATAAATATGTAATATGTATTTTTGCTTAAATAATGATTCTACGGGAAGTTTTTATTGGTGCGTATATTAACCTAAAAATTGTCGGTAATATAAATTCTAAAATCATAGCTCGCTGTGAGGGTCTCCCTGTCTCCCGTAATTTCCAGAAAAATTTAATTGATCTTCTGTGGAGACTTTGCCCTACCATAAATGTTTTTAATATCAATTCTTGTAGCCTTTTGTAGTTGTTGTTTGGATTTTGGGATTTTTTTCTCCAATGCATGGCTTGCTTTCTTTGATTTCAAATTAATGTACGCAATAGTGTGTGTCCACGTTTTCTAAGTAAATTTTGAATAATTTTTAAGCTGGACCATAAAAAAAATTGTACGACTCTTCTACGGAAATAAAGATAGTTTCCTTTAAATATCTTTTTAAATATTCTTTTTCGGCCTGATTTTCTGTATATTTTGCATAAGATTTACAGCTCTTGTTGATATATTTGGTTCTGTAAAATTGCAAAAAAACAAAACACATTAGGAATATTGAATAAATGTAAATAAATAAAGCGAAGTTTGTGTTTCTGCATCTTAAGATTTGAATAGGGAAATGCAGGGATTTACGGTTACCAGTAGATCAAACAGATACAAATTACAAATTAGCAAAAACCGTTTGCAATAGTGACAAAGTCGCCTGGGTATGTCCAGTATAAATTTATATTGCTTTTGGACAATAGTACATTCAAATTTGTGGGCACACGTTGCTATAATAAATGTCATGGAACTGCAACGATTCCCTCTTGCAATTTGCCGGCAAATCTTATACCGTTATTGAAAATGAATGAATTAATAATATAATTAAGCCTAATAATAAACTTACGTAGTCTCCGTTTATTTTGCTTCTTAGACGTTTCTATTAGAGATTTCCTTTAAACTGATTTGGGTCTTTATGTAGTGATACCCTTAAGGAATTATGTTGTCTTTGTCCCATTCAGTTCCTCCTCAGGGGTCAAATCCGCATACCATGCTGATATGTAGCTGTCTCTTCTCCGATCAACTAATGTAGTTTGTTACACTGTAAAATAATAGTATTAATTTACTTTCTATACTTATTTTAGCTTATGTGCTTACTAGTTGTTGCTATTTCTTTAATATATGAATTATTTTTATGGAAATATGAAAAACTGATTCACTTTCAATAAATGGATTTTTTGGTTATCTCTTGTTCCAGCGCTGATGGTTCGTTTTGGGTTGGTGTTTTATCAAGATTTTGATTTGGAAATCATTTATTTAGTCCTTTTCTATCATTTCTTTCTTCTATTTCAGAGAACTTCATCTTCCTCATATAATCTTCTTAAAAATTGTTTTATTTTTCCTCAACAAGTTGTTCATGGCTATTTTCTGTCTTTTGATATTTTTGTAATACATATTAACTTTATTTTAATTTGCATAAGGCTTAAAGATGATGGTTTTTTAGAGGAAAAATCAATTTTTCATTATGAGGGAAATGTTGGGAGAAATTATTATTATTATTTTTATGTGTTTGATATTAGTTTTTTTATTTGCTTTTCTAATTTGCCATTTTTATTCATATTTACAGGTTTTCCAGAATCAATGTTAACATTACATTATAGGGGTTTACATCAATTTTTATAAGAGAAAGTGGAAAAAAGGGCAAGCTAAATGTTTGAATAATTTTAGATAAAAACTATATAATTATTCATGTATACTATTTGCAAAATTTCAAAGGATTTTCAATTGAAAGTTTTCAGAATATATAGAAACAAAAATAAATAAACGTTGTTCTTAGTTGCTGTTTGTCATTTCTCTTGGGTAGATGTTTCCATAATAAATTCGTTGTTTATTTTATCCCTTAATTTTTGTATCCTGTTCTCCACCATTTCATCTTTTTTTTTTGTCATTTGCTTTATTTTTGAAATAACAATGCTTTTATGACCATTCTGTTATGTTGACTTTGATTTTTCTCTTTCAATATTTTTTCATGAAATAAGTTAATTTTTCACTTATTTGGACTAAAAGGCTTTTTTTAGGTAGTATAATTTTTTGAACGGTTTGAAAGAGGTTTATTCATAGACAAGACATTAATAATCATATATATTTATATAAATGTTAATAATTTGTGTCATAAAATTCTAATATTTGTTATTGAACATAAGTACAAAACAATTCTATGTCAAACAAAGGCTGATGAAAGAATGATCAGTTGGGAGGAAGATATTGATAGATAGAGGGGTGGGGGGGGGGGTGAAAGAAGATGATTATTTTTAAAACGCAGAAAAAAAAAAAACTCGGTATAAAAATATGAAAACTTTTGTCGAAGAATTGATTAGTAATATTTATCTTACTTCTAATTTGGCATGATTTGATATTTATTTATTTGCAACTAATTTTTAGGTGGAAGAAAGGGAATTAGTTATTCAGTGTGCGATTCGACGTTCACTTATAATAACATAACAGTATTTTTTTTACATTGAAAGAAAAATATTATATGATTAATTCCGCAAATTTTTTTCTTCTTATTTGCTTCTTGTAAAGTTAACACTACTTTATAGCTATCACATGAAAGACACTTATCATAAAATAATAAAAACGACAAGATTTAATAATGCATAATGTACACGAATGGGCTTTTAAAAAAATTGTGGAAAGAAAGAGAAGATAAAAATCTATCTACAAGTAGTATTATGACTGTGTTTATCATTTCAGTCTTCTTTTTAATTTTTTCCTTGGTGGACCCATAGGGGGAATCTGTTGGTTAAGGGTAATGCTTTAAAAGCTTCTGCAATGAGGGTATGATTTGTGGAAACCACTAGTTTCCAACCAGAAGTCTCCATGATATGATATATGTAACGTGACGCTTATTGATAAAGTTAATCGCTTGAGCCATGAGTTGTTCTGCAAGAATAAAAATCTCTAGGTCCCTTATGTATAGGTCATTGATTGATTCAGTGTCTAGTAGTTGGAAATCCCTCACCCTAGTCTTTTTTCGAGTGAATTTAGACCCATAAGCACTTAAAATACCTCATATAACGGGGTCATTATTATTCCGCTAGGATGCTAAGCGACCATAAAGGATAGGAAGACTGCACCTCCAACTCCGTAAGGCCTCCATTTGAAAGCCGTCTAATATCTTTTTGACTGATCAATCTATATCCTTATCTGATTCACCACTACATAAGGGGTTAATTTCAGGTGCCAAAGGACGGATCATCCGTTAAAGCGTTTGGTTGATGCAAGGGCTCGAAAATTGTAGCACAAATGTCCTGTAGAATGTCGACTTGGCTCACAATGCAAGCTTGTAAAACATGGGTGAGATTACAACAAATATCTGAGCATGCCCAACATAGGTTACCGTCCGCAAGGGCTTTGGACTTTGGTTTAACACTGGCAGCCATTATCTGTAGCGCAGCAGATAGATATTTGTTCAGCACGTATAAGTCAGAACGGGATGGAAAAATAAAGTTGTTAGAGCCTTTGACTTTGGACTTCAACCCCATGATGGCAACTTTAGTGTAGAGATAGTTAAAATAATGGTCATGGACTATCTTAGTTTGTTTGCGTAAAAAGTCTCAGACCCGAATCACCCAAAGGGTAAATGTAATGTCATCAGTATTAAGAATAAAAGTGGACATCTTGTCATATAGAAAAATTAAGTGAGCGAAATAGTAAGCTGGAATTTGAAAAAGATTGGAACTAAAACACTCATAATACGGTCAAGATAAATGGTTCAGTGCTTTAATTGGGCCATGCTTCATATATTCCCTCAAGGTTGAACAAAAGACCCTGATACTTGTAAGGGGCAAATACTAAGAAGCTTAATGGTAGTTTTATCCACATTGCAGTGACCATCCGAGTTGTAAAATAATCTTTTTTCTTTCCAGATGATTGAAGTCGAGAAAAGTTGAATTGGTGAATTTCAAGGAGGGCCTCTAGAGTGGAAAAAAAGGAGGCATATTCACATCATTGACTTAGTCAATAAGATCTTAAAGAATGCAAGGGGAGTCTAAGGAAGAGTTGTGACTATAAGCGTTGCTGGCCCGTGGAAAAAAAGAGTGAATAGCATGAGATGATTTGCAAAAAATAAGGGGTTTAAAAATCTCTCTATCTTTGAAAGACTTTATGTGAGGAAAAGACTCCATTGTATGAATTGTAGAAAGAGTAAATGTATCCCGTTAACCACCTTTATCATGAAGGAAAATAAATCCTTAGCTATTCTTCTTCTCCAGTTTGCAACGAAGGGGACAACGATCACATTTGGGTATGAAGGGAGCTGAAGAAAACTTGAGGGAGGCAGCTTTTGCCTCATCATTACCATATTTTGGCTTCTTTTTAGTTTCGTAGTACCTCAGGCATCCTTTGTAAGTTGTCTGTTCTCCAATGAAAAAATTATCCCCTTTAGTAGCTACTATAATGTCCGGCTTGATATAAGTGTCCGGCAAAAAGGGACAACACACGCAAGATGGACATTAAAGTGATGTTTAATCATGGAGTTGGTTATCATTCCTTATATTTTATTGTACCGGGCAGTTTGGAAGTTTGGGTCTAGTACACCCCTGTAGGATATGACCAAGATTGAAAACATGGCCAGGGGATTAATTGCAGTTGTTCCCGTCCCTGTAGAAAGAGAACCGGCCTGCATTGAATAACATTTCACAAAACCTAAAATTATCTGCAGGGCAGCAATGAATTGCCCATTTTCAATCTTGCTCATCTAGTAAGAAATTAAAAATGTTCTCTCCTTCTGGAGTAGAGGCAAGGCCAGTAGTATACACACCAAGATATAAACGCTACTCATATAGCTGGCTAAGGGTTATCTATCTGTTAAGAGGGAGCCCCCGTGTGATTGCTTGTATAGCTGGGTCATTGGATTTGGGTAGGCACTGGCATCACCTGTCTTTCGTACTCAATCACCCATAAGTATGCTCTAAGATGTCCGATATACGTTATTCAAAAACTCAGTCTTTATATCATGAGATAACCCGGTCCATTACCGACAATGCAAAATTCTGAACAGAAGCCTTGGGACCACAAAGTTTCAACCTATAATATATTTATTAAACATGCTGATTGGGGCTTGATCAACACGTCTCATCATACTTTTGACCATATCCGCCAAATCTTTTATGATCCTTCCTCAGGAGAAGGGGATTCTAGGTAAAATTAAGCTTCATTTACCATCAATGTTTAATGGGAGTACCATTAATGTAAATCCAATTTTACTGGCTGGGAACTAAACGCATAACGTTCCTTTGACACGTAATAGAAAGGCTATGACAATTAATTACGTGGGATAACCAACCCGTCTGGTTCATGCCTGATGGTGCTGTGGGAGACACTAACAATTGCCTTCTTTATGTCCATAAATTCAAAATTCAGGCTGGAAAAAGTCTTCTGGGAGTGTCTTAGACACTCATATGGAAAGAGCTTGTTTTCAGATACTCCATCCTCTTTCCTGAAGCCTTATGGATGGGTGAATACAGAAAAAAGTTTCATCATTGTGAGTGAGGATGGTGAATGGTCTATCGTCAGACCAACTTTCTGGTGATTCATTCTTAAAAATGATGATAGTTTTACCTGTAAGCAATTCCCTTGAGACATTCACCTCAAGTTAGAAGGGATTAGACAGGTAAGCCAACCATTTTAGGTCAAGCTGCCTTATAAACCTCTCATGTTAACCAAGGGGTTCTTTTCCTGAAGCCTTTAAGCTTTCAGCGACTGTAAAAGAACTAGAATACTGACTCAAGGAAAACTAAAATTAATGAAAGTGCGTCTTAAAATCACGTGTTTTTTTTTCACAAACAGAAGCCATCATTCTTGTTTTGTTTGATTAATTATAACGAATAAGAACATGGAACAAAGGGAGCGTGTTTTATAATAGTTAACTAATATGCTTAGTTATTACATCATTATTAATTCATCATCGTATACAAGGGTTCTACTCCAGGATGCAAACCGTTCTATATCCGCAATTTACAGGATCCGGATTGAGATTTTCCTTCACGGATTTACGATAACATACTCTCAAAAACCTGGCCAAATGCCTTATGACCATGCCAAGAGATACGATTGACCAGAGACCGAAAAAAAATTCAAGACTATGAATTCTGTATTTTAAAGAGACGGATTTTATCAGTAGATAAATCACATAAAAAAGGAAAACAATTATCCTCAATACTATAAATATTGTTTGAGTATTTTTGAGACAGGTCTACCTTAACTCCCTTTATTATATTTTCGGAAGCATTGTCTAATGATTATCTGGACAACTAAATTATAGCATAGTACAGATGTTCCCATTCAAATTCAAAATGATGCTGTTTAGTATTGAAAATTGGTTTCCTTGTACCTTCAAATCCAATACCAATACAAAAAAGCCTTCCCCAGTTATCGTAACAAATGAAGAAGAAATTAGAAGAAGAGTTAGCTGTAAGGGAAATGGAGGATTTTATAAAGCTCTTTATACAAAGTAATAAATCTCCAGGACTAGATGGTTTCCAAATGAAATTTTATAAGAATTTTTATTCTTTATTAAGTCCGTTGTTCCCAAGGTTACACATCTGCTGAGAATTATTCCATATAACGAAGGCACCTGTCGAAAAATAAATTCTATCCCTGATAACTTCTCCTAAGAAAAAAAACAAAACTTTTTTATTTGGACAGGATATCAGCTGAACAAAATAACTCATATTGGTTCATTAGAACTCACAAGAACAATAACGGCCAAAAAGGTGCGCTCTTGGAATTCCATGTTCCCGTCTGTCATTCCTTTATTAGACCCACACGAGCCCCTAAATTGTAATATAATGATACATAGAAATTAAGAGGTATACTTTTCAGATTAACTCAACTCATTTGAAGAATTCAAGGATAGGAAGCCCTCCTTGACTTCCCACAATTGCTTGGTGAGAGGTCGTACGATTAAGCAACGATGTGACACATATCAGGACTACCTGAAATTGGCACTTTGGGTATTATAGCTCTGTCAACATTGAGCATCAGCAGAGTCAGGAAAGCTTTTTCTGAAGGAGTCCTGGAGAATAACCCGAGATATTTAATAAAAAGACGTCTGGAGTACTTAGGTATATCCCCTGACCACCCTATTTTAAATAATGCAGGATGCATTCTTCAAAATCCCTTCACCAACATCGAAATAGAGTCATTTGGCCATCTTATCTATAATTGCCCTTGGGTGGTCCCTTTCTGTAAGGGAGCAGAATGTTCAGTGTTCAGCGCTTTTGGAGTGATGATTTCGGAGAACACTGGTTCATAATGATAACCCCAGTATTTGAAGAAAATATAAAGCTGGAGTGCATCATAACAGAATTCCTAATATAAATTAATAAACATACACAGAGAAGTAGCTCTCCCACATCACTCTTAGTAGAACCATTAGAACATTATATCAATATGATAACCAAATGTTGAAATCCAGTGTGGAATGGGCGTGTTAAAAAAGGAAAAAGAAACGGAAAATCAACATAGTAACCTAACAATTTGAAGAATGTCTTTGAGAATATACAGAATAATGATCATGACGTTTCCTTAGATACCCTGTGACAAAAGAGGAAGGAAGTATGGATATTAAAAAGGACAGTTGCTTGAAATACTCCGATATTGATCCCAAATTCTACTCTGTGTACAACAAGCACTTACAAATATAACTCCACAACAAATCATCGTACTTCGTCATTTATGAGCACACACGAACGTTCAATCAGGTTTTGAATATAATTGAATTTATTTAGCAAAGAATGTTCACTACTCAGGGATGAAATAATAATGATAACTGCTAATCATTTGATTAGTTGTATAATATTTATTTTATAAACATTCTCTAGCCTTCTCGTGTGTTAAACATCATCTTTTGAATTAGTGGAACACATCCCACACCATTGTCAATACAATGAAAAATTCAGCCTGCAATTACCCTCAGTTCAGAATCCTTTTGTGTTTACCTGTTTCTAAAGCAAACGAAGAACTACCTATTTTATACATTCATAAACAATCTTTGTATCTGCTTGGATTTACCTTAAAATACTCTCAAAACCTGGCCAACTGCCTTATGACCATGTCAAGAGATACGATTGACTACACACCAACAGTAAATTCAAGACTATGTAATTCTGTATTTTAAAGACACGTATTTTATCCCTGAATCAATAGATAAACCTCGTTATAAAGGAAAATCACTCCCACTCAGGAAAACAATTATCCTTCATACTATAAATATTCATAGAAAAAATGCTGATGTACCTTTAGACCATTCTTCATGTTCTAAGGAACACCTTCTCCCACCCTATTTATCTTAGCAATGTACCAACTAATCATGAAAATTGACTAAACAGATTCGATAAGGCCCATCAATTCTTTGGTTTCTGGACGCCTGGTTGAAGCTTTTGCGGATGATTTGACGGTTTTGTATTCTGGAAAATTAGAATTGTCAGGAAATTTGTGAGTTGTAGACTAGGAATTCTTATAACTTTTGGACAATGTTCTAATGGAGTTGCACTGATTAAGTATAAGTAACCATTATTCTATTAAATTTTTCTCCATCTAACCAAGGAATACTAAAACAACTGGAAGTGCGTCTTAAAATTGCGCTAACTTTTTTTCCACACGAAGAGGCTGACACATTCTTCCTTTATTATATAAATTATAAGGAAGGAAAACGTGATTCACAAAAGTTAATTTTTTTCCTGTTATTACTTAATTAATAATAATGGTATAGAAGTGCTCTGCTCCTGGATGTAAGGCATTACTAAGGATTCAAATGTGAGCTTTCACATATTCCTCAATAAATACTCCAAAAACATAACCAAATGACATAGGGCAATTTCAAGAGATACGATGTACTAGACACTAACAGCGAATTCTAACTATGAAGTCTGCATTTTAAAGTGACTGATTTTATGACTGAAACTGAAGATCAATCCCGTAATATAGGATAATAACATTCACGAAGGTAAGCAATGCTCCCGAATACTATGAATATTGCTTGTGAATCTCTGAGACGGCTTGTTTTTTGCTTAATTTCCTTACAAATATTCTTAGAAAAACTGTCTTGTGCTTTCCAAATGTCTGGACAACGAAATTATTGAATAGTTCAGAAGTATTCCTTTCAACTCCTAAATTATGTACTTTAATATTCCAATATCTTAGCTTGCAATTTTAGTTGTTAATAATAGTTACAAATGATATATATTCACAGACGGTTGAAAGAAATCGCCATCCCATCAAAGTGGAAGAATCTGGCAATCTACCTCACATCACCATCACCACCTCCAACATCAACATAGCCACTTTTATGTTCTCCACGTACTGTCAGACAGAGAAAAAGACATTTGAAAACATTAGTGAACAGCTTCTTAATTCTTCAAGCTCTCATCCATAATAGAGCAAACGTATCGTATCTTCAAACAACCTAAATGTAGAAAACATTCTTTTGTACTCATTTGCGTTGCTTTAATATGACACAATGTCAATTCAGATGTCTACGAGCAAATATATACATCCAATCTCTCAGATATCTTAGAACCGTTTCCAGTGATATTGTCGGTCAAACAGGATTTCTTTCCTCCACGACAAGTTCCTTAAAATCATGAATTAGAGGCTTGAAGGCAGAAAAAAATATGTAACACTAATGATGGACGAGATTTATTCGGCCCAAACAGTAGAGTTTGTCAGAGGAAAAGTTGTAGGAAATACAAATAATCAAACTTCTAAAACTGTTCTCACCCTCTTGATTAAGTCCGCCTCGGGGAAATTCATAGATGGCATTGACCTCATCTCAGGGGTTGGATTAACAGTGGAGTTTCTGTTTTATGACTACAATTGCATCTTGAGGGCTCTTTGGAAAATAGGTTTCTCTGTTGAAGCATTGTCTGTTCACAAATCAAACTCTACGGAAAGGAAAATTAAAACTTATAAAACGGTTTTATGGTTTACAATAACAGGAATGGCCTGTTGGTAGTAATAAATAGTTAGGATGATAAGTGTATCAATGGCAAAAAAAATATCTGCCTCTAAAATAACAAAATGATTCTAGTCTTTGAAAAAAACAAACTATATAAGTTAATTCTTCACTGTCTTATCAATCTGTGATGCCTATATTAACAAAAATAAATTAGTGAATATACTTAGTTGTACTTCAGTGAAAAATTGTTTATTTAACAAATATCCAAGACATACTATTGAAATGTAAATAGTTTCCTTATTTGACACAATTCAACTCGATTCACAATTCGATCCATACAAAAGTAAAAGAAAGAATCATTTCTAAAATCTAAAACCAGAAAGTAGATCAATATGATATGCAAATTGAGAACATTATGGGTAAATCTCTCTGCTATATAACTTTATCTAAAGGATCTTCAATACCAGCAAGTAATAGTATTGATATCGTCAGATGTATATCACAATCATTATCCAAAAACTTGC
Source organism: Lepeophtheirus salmonis (assembly GCF_016086655.4). Taxonomy (NCBI): domain Eukaryota; kingdom Metazoa; phylum Arthropoda; class Copepoda; order Siphonostomatoida; family Caligidae; genus Lepeophtheirus; species Lepeophtheirus salmonis. The sequence goes on from NC_092584.1 coordinate 22,685,197, forward strand.
TTCGTCTGTCCACCTTTCAAAATATTTAACTATGATATGGCCTTAAATCAAGAAAAATAACTCCTCAACAACCGTTAGCTATCATAATACCTTCAACTTGGAATGAGAGATACGATCAAGTCTCTTACTATTGATCAGAGATTCCTTTTAAGTCAACAAATATGTTTACACTAAATGTAGTAATATTCTAGAATCACTTAAATTTTTCTTGAGGGTATTATGATAGTTTTTAATAGGTAACAATATTTGTGTATTAACCCTGTATGTTATCCAATATCCTGTAGAATACTATCAACAACTTGCAAATCTGGTCATTGTTTCTTTACCTATATTCCCAAAATAGTCGATACACTTTTCAACCTAAGAGATGAATGTACTTCCAATATTATATTTTTATCATTAAATACGAAATAAAACATATTTTTAAAATTATCTAATAAATAAAAAGCATGCCAAATGAATATCGAAAGTAATATAAATTGAGTTTGAATTTTTCTGTGTATAAAATGAAATTCTTAAGTTAAAGGATAAATATAATTAATATAATTAAATATAACTCTTTTGAGGATTTTGGCTGACATTTGACTGCCTGGATCTCTTCTTTTCTTTGTTGGAAAGTTATCAAGGGATTTAAGAATAAAGAAGTTTTATCACTTCCTTTGTCTTCAAGTAATTGTGATAAAATATAGCTCTCTCTACAAAGACATCATTACATATATTATTATATGTATAAATATGGGGGATGATCCTAACATCGACTGAATAATGGGTATGAGACGAGAAACCATTACCTACAACAAGTGGGGGAAGAGGGTTAGATTCCAAAACAATGTCCTGAAGAAGGAATCAGAAAAGGATTTGAAAGAGGACAAAAACAAGAAAAATCCTGATACAAAAAGTGACTCAAAAGAGGTAAAAATATGAAAAATCCTTATACAAAAAAAGAAGGATTCAAAGCAAGTCCCTAGCGTTGTGAAACGAGGAGAAAGGGCCAAAATAATGAAACCCCTCCTTCTACAAAGGGCGTCGCTATGTCCGAAAAAGCCTAATAGCAAATACACCTCTCCTTGCGATCCCATTGGATGAAGTGGAGTGAATGAGGGAACTCAGACAAAAAAAGAAAACCTCACATTGGAGACGAGGTTCTTGCTCGCCTTATAGGACATCAATGCAATACTCTACAGATTAAAGGTAAGGTACAACTTGCAAAATCTGAAATTACTAACTTTTGTAAAGTACTCTACATATGCATAGACCCACTTGCATTTGAAGCCCAGCAATTGATAGACTACACTATCAGAATATGCCCAGCAGGAAAGGTACGCTTCCAAGACAAAAGGAAAGCACCCATATTCGAACAAGAGGAAGAAAAAGTAGAAGGGACACCATAAAACCAAATCAAGGAGATGATAATAAATCAAAAACAACAAGGAAAGTCTCTTGAAACCATATTTGATGAAATTAATATGACTATTATAAATGAGAAGAACAAGCTTACCTTCATTACCCCAGGAGTCAGTTCAACCATCGACATCACAATTATGAATCAACATGCCTTCAACAAGCTCGAGATAACAGAGTGCCGTGTAGATCTAAGACTATCAATGTCTGACCATCAGATATATATTTTTTGGATTATTCAAATACATGCCAATCCCAGAGCAATCAAGTAATTTTAGAAAAGCTAACTGAAACATCTTCAGGTACAACACAGAATCAGCATCATAACCGGTTATAAGTTCAAAACTACATGTTAGACATTGGGTGTCCAAAAAGAAAAACTAGTAGAGAAAAATCCCTTTTCTGGTGGTCCATATATCTTGCCAACCTAAGGTATATCCACAGCAAACTAGAACCAAAGCATTATCATAGTTCCCACAGGGATGTATAACTTATTACAAAGAATGTTTATCGTTCAGCTCTTAGAAAATAGCAGAAATAATCATGGAGGAGTTTTTGCACCAAAGCAGAAGGTCCAAAAGACAAATTAGACTTAGTACGTCTTCATGAACATCCATGCAAGTAAAGGATTTTAACATAGACTTCTTTTATAGCAACAATGTCAGAGAATCCTTTAACTCCTTTGGATCATACAAAAGTTGGGGAACACATGAACTGAAAACAGTTGTACTTCAACAACTTGGAGTCAGAATCGTTGCCTATATCTCAGAACTTTATAAAGGAATCCTCATCACTTGTTATACACCAAGATGCTTCAAGGAAATAAAATTACGTGTTCTGCCAAAACCAGGTAAAAAAGATTAGAGCCTGGCCAAATCCTTCAGACCGTTAATTATATCCAATTTTATGCTTAAAGGAATGAAGCCGAATTTAGGCTGGGAAGTTGAAAGAAGTCATTCCAACACTAGCCTCACAACAATCCTATACAAGGGCTTAATCGAGTGAGACGGCTTTTTCACAATTGATCAATACCATAGGAAAATCCATCTATCAACAACAATGTTCACCTATTGTGAGTTTTGATTGCAAGGATGCATTTGATTATATACCATTTCATTTAAAAAATATTTTATCAATCAAATTCTTTTACAAAAATTTACCAAGTACCTGAAGATTCAAAGCTAAGCTTAAAGTCTGTGTTAATCCAACCAGCAGGAGTCCCCATGGTGGCGTTCTATCCCCGGACGTTTGAAATATGATTATGGATAGCATATTTAATCAGTTAAAAAAAGGAGTAATCAAGGTCGTATGCTACGCAGACAATCTCCTCTTTTGAATTAGTGGAACACATCCCACACCATTGTCAATACAATGAAAAATTCAGCCTGCAATTACCCTCAGTTCAGAATCCTTTTGTGTTTACCTGTTTCTAAAGCAAACGAAGAACTACCTATTTTATACATTCATAAACAATCTTTGTATCTGCTTGGATTTACCTTAAAATACTCTCAAAACACGGCCAACTGCCTTATGACCATGTCAAGAGATATGATTTACTAGACACCAACAGTAAATTCAAGACTATGAATTCAGTATTTTAAAGACACGTATATTATCTCTGAATCAATAAATAAACCTTTTATATAATGGAAAATCCCTCCCACTCAGGAAAACAATTATCCTTCATACTATAAATATTCATAGAAAAAATGCTGATGTACCTTTTGACCATCCTTTATGTTCTAAGCAACACCCTCTCTCACCCTATTTATATTAGCAATGTACCAACTAATCATGAAAATTGACTAAACAGATTCGATAAGGCGCATCAATTCTTTGGTTTCTGGACGCCTGGTTGAAGCTTTTGCGGATGATTTGACTATTTTGTATTCTGGAAAATTAGAATTGTCAGGAAATTTGTGAGTTGTAGACTAGGAATTCTTATAACTTTTGGACAATGTTCTAATGGAGTTGAACTGATTAAGTATAAGTAAACATTATACTATTAAATTTTCTCCATCTAACCAAGGAATACTAAAACAACTGGAAGTGCGTCTTAAAATTGCGCTAACTTTTTTTCCACAAGAAGAGGCTGACACATTCTTCCTTTATTATATAAATTATAAGTAAGGAAAACGTGATTCACAAAAGTTAATTTTTTTCTGTTATTACTTAATTAATAATAATGGTATGGAAGTGCTCTGCTCCTGGATGTAAGGCATTACTAAGGATTCAAATGTGAGCTTTCACATATTCCTCAATAAATACTCCAAAAACATAACCAAATGACATAGGGCAATTTCAAGAGATACGATGTACTAGACACTAACAGCGAATTCTAACTATGAAGTCTGCATTTTAAAGTGACTGATTTTATGACTGAAACTGAAGATCAATCCCGTAATATAGGATAATAACATTCACGAAGGTAAGCAATGCTCCCGAATACTATGAATATTGCTTGTGAATCTCTGAGACGGCTTGTTTTTTGCTTAATTTCCTTACAAATATTCTTAGAAAAACTGTCTTGTGCTTTCCAAATGTCTGGACAACGAAATTATTGAATAGTTCAGAAGTATTCCTTTCAACTCCTAAATTATGTACTTTAATATTCCAATATCTTAGAACCGTTTCCAGTGATATTGTCGGTCAAACAGGATTTCTTTCCTCCACGACAAGTTCCTTAAAATCATGAATTAGAGGCTTGAAGGCAGAAAAAATATGTAACACTAATGATCGACGAGATTTATTCGGCCCAAAGAGTAGAGTTTGTCAGAGGAAAAGTTGTAGGAAATACAAATAATCAAACTTCTAAAACTGTTCTCACCCTCTTGATTAAGTCCGCCTCGGGGAAATTCATAGATGGCATTGACCTCATCTCAGGGGTTGGATTAACAGTGGAGTTTCTGTTTTATGACTACAATTGCATCTTAAGGGCTCTTTGGAAAATAGGTTTCTCTGTTGAAGCATTGTCTGTTCACAAATCAAACTCTACGGAAAGGAAAATTAAAACTTATAAAACGGTTTTATGGTTTACAATAACAGGAATGGCCTGTTGGTAGTAATAAATAGTTAGGATGATAAATGTATCAATTGCAAAAAAAAAATATCTGCCTCTAAAATAACAAAATGATTCTTGTCTTTGAAAAAAAAAACAACTATATAAGTGAATTCTTCACTGTCTTATCAATCTGTGATGCCTATATTAACAAAAATAAATCAGTGAATATACTTAGTTGTACTTCAGTAAAAAATTGTTTATTTAACAAATATCCAAGAGATACTATTGAAATGTAAATAGTTTCCTTATTTGACACAAGTCAACTCGATGCACAATTCGATCCATACAAAAGTCTAAGAAAGAATCCTTTCTAAAATCTAAAACCAGAAAGTAGATCAATATGATATGCAAATTGAGAACATTATGGGGAAATCTCTCTCCTTTATAACTTTATCTAGAGGATCTTCAACACCAGCAAGTAATAGTATTGATATCGTCAGATGTATATCACAATCATTATCCAAAAACTTGCTTCGTCTGTCCACCTTTCAAAATATTTAACTATGATATGGCCTTAAATCAAGAAAAATAACTACTCAACTACCGTTAGCTATCATAATACCTTCAACTTGGAATGAGAGATACGATCAAGTCTCTTACTATTGATCAGAGATTCCTTTTAAGTCAACAAATATGTTTACACTAAATGTAGTAATATTCTAGAATCACTTAAATTTTTCTTGAGGGTATTATGATAGTTTTTAATAGGTAACAGTATTTGTGTATTAACCCTGTATGTTATCCAATATCCTGTAGAATACTATCAACAACTTGCAAATCTAGTCATTGTTTCTTTACCTATATTCCTAAAATAGTCGATAAACTTTTCAACCTAAGAGATGATTGTACTTCCAATATTATATTTTTATCATTAAATAGGAAATAACCCCTATTTTTTAAATTATCTAATAAATAAAAAACATGGCAAATGAATATCGAAAGTAATATAAATTGAGTTTGAATTTTTCTGTGTATAAAATGAAATTCTTAAGTTAAAGGATAAATATAATTTAGGATAAGTTAAGAGATTGATTAATTTAAGATTGTAAGACATTGTTACGAGTCGGATAAATTTATCTATCAACGTTCGTAAATCATACAAGTCATTTCTCATTTTTCTAGTACCAGAAAGAGAGAGAGAGAGCCAGCCTCCTAGTATTCAGTGTATTCCTTGATCTAACCTAGGAATCTTTTTGTGATATCAATATCGATAAAGTATATTTATTTATCTAAGAAACACCGCGACATGAACGTACACACATTAAATTAAAGGGAATAACTTCTTCGAGGAGATGATAATAAATCAAAAACGACTTGTGACACTAGCATAAAGGATTATACTGCCACTAGCAAAAAAGATAATACTGAAGTTAGTAAACAAACTGAGGATGATAGTGGTGGCAACTAATCACTATATGTTGATGGGACAGCTGATACCAAGTACGGAAAAACTCCATCAGGACTCAAAGAAAACCCAACCGGGAAGAGTCCAAAAAAACAATCCAAAATAGACAAGTTCGTTGATAATGCTGCAGAAGAATAGATCAAGCTACAAAAACCAACCAAAAGATAGGGATTATTAGCTACTTGTATATTAACACTCTAAAATATCCAACTCCGTGCTCAAATTGAGAACATACCAATATTCAAAATAACTTAACTATATCTCCGTATTGGCAGAACAAAAAGTCTTGCTCTTACAGGATTTACACTTTACGACTCACTTGAGTCAAATCCAAGGGCTTGTATACGATCTTCTCTAACATCATTTGGAAATGTTGAGTTGAATCCGGTATGATAGATATTACACCTGCTAGTTCATATAACCAAATATCATATTACATAGTCATGTTATATACATTAATATTCTTTAATCCCTCAATACGGAATAATTTTATTTCCTTATCATCAACGACGAATATTTCAAGAATTTTATTTTGATTTATTTTAGAATCTTTGCCATGTTTGACTGCTCTCAAATTTAATATACTGGGAGCTCTTTTCTTGAAAGGTATATCGAACGGGCGAGGAGTCAATTAAAACCCTTGAAAAGCAGATTCATGGGAAGATGATTGATTTTATTCATTTACCTATTAATGGCGCGTAAACGATGATGAAGAAGATCCTTAAGGATCAATTTTGAATTTGATGTGATCAAAAAGATAATCAAAGGAGCACAAAGGCTACAAAATGAGACTTTTATTTAAAAAAATATATATATATGTATATAAAACAAAGCAAATTACCAAAATAATCAATTCACTTATCGTTCAAAAAAAGTTACTACAAACGGAAAATAGAAAATAAAAATCCATATATAATATTCTAGATAATAATAGATACATTAAAATTTATTCAAACATGTACAACTTATTAAAGAACTTTATACAAAAGAGGCTTTAAATTTTTATCTCAAATACCAACGTTATTATTACATTTAGATATCAAAATAGTTACCAATGGCTGCTAGAATGGTTTATGTTCTATTAGTATCAATGATGTAAATCCAGTTGTTTTTTTTAGCTTAGATTTATATATATTATAGTAAACATTAGTATTTGTAGCCAATAATTGTTAATTATAATTTTATAACTAAGTAACTAGATTACAGATAAAAATTAAATTTATCACTGAAAAAGAGAGGCAAAAAATGAAAAAAAATATATTCACCTTCATTGATCCGATCGAACCGGATATCTCATTGAGATTGTCATTTCTGTCCACAATCCGTAGATACTTTGATTCAAAGGTTTGGGGTGTCATTACTCTCAAGGTCTACATGGAACTTCTCTCTTCATTATTTTTCCAGCCCTTAATCATTTTTTAATATTTTATTCCTTTTTGGTGTAGAATATAGTCCCAGCCATAGTTATTGTTGAATCTAAATGTTTCCTTTGAGCCTTGCCCTTGTCAGGAAAAATAACGTAGTCGTTTTTTTTAATGTTTTACATTCAATTTTTGTTCTTTCTCTTTTGTGTTCTCAGAGGAAAATGATTTCTTGAATAGGTATTCCTTCGCATCTCCCCGATGCTCTTCTCTTTGAAATACGCCTCTCAGATGTAACTCTTTTAGCACGTAAAAAAAGTTATTATATGATACTGTAGGCATTTAGAAGTTTAAAGTTCTGCATTATGTATACTATGAATTCCTTTTGTCTCGAGTTTCAAACTTTGAGCTGAACAGGGAATTCATTCTGGGCGATAACTTGGAGGAAGACCTTCTCAAACATAATTTCCAACCAAGTTTCTAAGGGACAACTCAATTCTACTCCAGGCATATGAGATGACAATTGATATTAAATCGAGTCATTCATAAAAGGATATTCACCAATCTAAGTAACATATTAAGGAATATGCAAACGGGGAATCCTTTATCTCTGCCAAACCCAAAAAAGGTTCTTCTCCAATCCCGTAGTTGAACACTATTGCATATCATCACACATTATTATTAATCAGATCCCTCGTTCCAAATCCTTTATTTATTCATGAACATGAGACAAACTTTTTGGGTTGGCTTAAACTTGAACAATGAGTGTTTTTCGCTCGTATTTGATACTTTTAGGGTTTAGGGACTTAAAGTAGTCTTAGTTTAGATTCTAATACAAAGTCTACTGATACTTTTAATGAATTACAGTCATAGATCGGTTCTAATATAAAATATCATAAGACCTATAATTTACTTGCCATAGATGGGATAAAAGCATTAGTTCTGATTCTAATAAAAAAATTACTACGACATTAAAATAAATTAAGGCTTTGACTCAAATAATAAATCTACAGCGACCCTTGATTGGATTCTTATATTTGAATTTTCAAGGAATAAAAAAAGATCTTCAATACTGATTTTAAGCAGACTTGCCACGGTCAACTAATATTTAGCATCTTCTGGAGTGGGGATTTCAAACAAGGCACTTTTTAATGGAGTATACCACCCATGGGCAGTTCAAGAGTATTAAAAAAAAAAAAGAGTATCTACAAGGCCACAATGAATTGCCCGTTTTCAATCTTGCTCCTATGTGACAGCAAGAAGCTAAATTTTTTCTCTCCTTGAGGAGTAGAGGCGAGACCAGCAATATCAACACCGAGATATCACCACTTGACATATAGCTGGCTAAGGGTGTATCTATATGCTAAGAGGGAGCCCCTGACTTATATCACCATATATGAAAAGTTTGCCGGATTAAGACGTAGGATAGCTTGTTTGTCCAGATCATTGGATTTGAGTAGGCATTGTGATGCCTGGGGTTTCGTACTCAATGAACCATAAGTAGGCTCTAAGATGCCCTCGTGTATGCAAAAACTCAGTCTTTACATCCTATATTTATTATATTATTGCTGATTGGGGCTTGATCAACACGTCTCAATATGTTTTGACCTCCATATCCGGCCAATCTTTTATGATCCCTCCCTCCTCGGAGATCCTTAGGGATCCCCGAGGAAAGGATAGGTTCATTTATCATCATTGTTTAATGGGATTATCATTAATTAAATCCAATTTTCCAGGTTCAAAACAAATTAGCTTAACGTTCCTCTGACACGCAATAGAAAAGATCTTGAACTTGTCAGGGTTAAAAAATAGGTCTGCCTAGATTGCCTGGCCATGGTAAGAGTTAATAGACTCTTGAATTCAATTTTTGCTATTGGATAGCGAAATTATGTCCTCAGTAAATAATAAAGTAGCATCTCCCTTAAGGCTCTGTTAATTTCTGGGGGATACCCAGCCTGTAGAGTGCATTCCTGATAGTGCTGTGGGAGACACTATCAAACGCATTCTTTACGTCCATAAATTAAAAAATCAGGCCGGGAAAAGTATTTTTGTAGTGCGTGAGACACTCATGTAGAAAGAGCATGTTTTCAGATACTCCATCTACTTTTCTAAAAGCCTTATGGGTCAGTGTATATGAAAGAAATTTTCATCGTCTTTTTTTCCAGGATTTACTCATGAATCCTGATAATATGAGGGAGTATTGTGATTGGTGATTCATTCTTAGGAATAAAGATGGTTCTTCCTAAAAGCAATTCCCTTGGGACATTGCCCTCACTTAAGAAGGTATTAGACAGGTCAGCCAGCCATTTTAAGTCAAACTTCCTTATGGACCCCCCACTCCCAAACAAGGGGGTTGTTTTTTACATGAAGCCTTCAAGTTTTGAGAGACTGTAAAAGAACTAGAACAGTAACTCAAGGCAATCTAAAACAACTGGAACTGCGTATCAAAAATCATCATTCTTTCTTTGTTTTATAAATTATAACGAAATGGAAAACAATATTTGGTTAGCGCAACAGTTTATCCAAAAAGCATTTCAAACTGCAATTCACGCAGTTAAAGAATTGACCTAGGACTTATCTCCTACATATAAAGCAGGTTAAGTTTATATGTATCAGAAAAATAAATTATGACTCCATTCAAAGGAGAATTGAGAGGTGGTATCCTCAACTTGGTGGTGGTAATTACTTTTTGAGTAGCATACTTTTTTTAGAGAGTGAAAAAAAAATCGAATTAGCTCCTTATTGAAAATGAACATTAGGCCCATAAGTTAATTAACACTAGAACGACGGATGGTTACGATCCCCCTTAAACGACGGTGAATATCAAATGATTACCTTCCTTTCTCTTCTTTTTTAAATATTTGTAACTGTTAGTGGTTGCTGAAATTGTCGAGACCCTTGTTGTTTTTTTTTTTACAATAACATAATTACTAATAGAAGCAAAATGCAAAATATTATAAAAAATTAGAAAATGCCATGAGCAAAAATACATTTTGGTTGATTTAATTTAGAATATCAATTCTATACTGAGTCTCATTATAATACTGAATTAATTTTGGTAGCCTTTTTTTTGTCCATCTGAAACTTTCACACTTTTATGAATAGAGCTCAAACTTAAAGCATTTTGTTCTTTTTTCCTTCATAAGAAGTCAATATTTATGACTGTTTACAGAAATTTGCTTGAGTTTAATGATTGTTTGGTAGCCTTTAGTTGAGGAGGTATTTCTTTACAAGAACGATTCGTAGTTCTTAAAATACTCGTCCTATTTTTTTAAAGTTCATTTGCATTTGTAAATAGGAATATTTGTTGTAACATCTTTTTCCAAGTTTTTAAATCATTTTTTTGGACGATGCATCAACTACTAACCAAAATTTTATAGCAAATTTATCAAGCTTCTTAGCCATATATTGAGTAAATATGTATATGGCTAGCCCTTGTTGGGAATAGTTACTCATCAATGTTAATATTTTTACCTGGCCTACCACTGACTTGCAATTTTCAAGGAGTGGATCTCATAGCGTTGAAATCAAGGCAAAATTGTTGGTTTTGAGTCCTTGTGACTTTGTGAAACAAATATCAAAACGGATAAATCTCAATAACTCCTTACATTTGTTGCGAGGCATAATATTCCGAAAAAGATTGATTCTATTTTTTCTTGACCAAATGTCCCTTCGGCTAAGATTCTTCGCACATACACTATAGCAATTAGTTGTAGTATTTCTCGTTTTCAGGTTGTCCATACATCATTCAAAAGTTTGGAACGAGCCTCAACTATTTTAAATTTGACAATGTGATCAATTATATAAATATCGAACAGATATATTGAGTTCAAAAGCTGATAATATTTTATCAGTAATTATGTTTTGTTTTGAAAATAATGATGGACCTTGGACTTCTTTTCTAAAAAGGACTGAACTCTTTCCATTTTCTATTTGTTTGTACCAGATTGCGTAGACCTTATCGACATAAATTGACGGTTCTAATAATTTGGTGGATTTTTGTTTCTTAGAAGGCGGGAATTGAGTCACTTGATTGACTCCTGGCATTTTTTGAAATGTTAAGTATGTCAGTTAGTAGTAAATACATATACCAAAACTAATAATGGTATTCAAGAAAATTACATACCGACAGGCTGGTCAAAAAACTTCAGAATAGTCGTCAATATTAGAAGTACTTGATTGAGGGGGTTGGACATATTCTTCATCTTGTTCCAATTAGAAATCATCACCTTCTGTGAACACGAGATAATGTCTTACTCTTTTTCTATTATCATGTTCTTTTATTGGTTAGACGGAGTCGCACCAATCAAGTCAACCTTATAGTATTACAATTACTCCAACTAACCGATAAATCTTGTGTGGAGTCTATATGCATAATGTAAATTTCTTTCTTTAGAAATCATCTGGGCGCGAACCTACGCACATTGACTTCAAGAGAATAATTTTTCCCAAGCGCGTTGTCCATGAGCTATGGCAAGTCCATATAATGTCTTATTTCAATGCATAATTTTTTTGGGGGGAAATCCTTGCCCCAATAAATGGTGGAAGCAGAATGGGTAGTTCAGCAAAATCTAATTTTTTATTTACACCAAGAAGGTATACCATTTCTTTTTAGAGTTGTGCATTCATGTCTAAACTTGCGTGAACCTGTTTATACAAAATTGTAGAACAAAAAGATTGTTTGAAATGATTGGATATCAAATATTTTACCCATGTTTGTCTAAGCAATGTTAATTATATCAACGAATCTATTACTATTAATTTTACTTTTGACTATATATATATTTTATTTTTTTTTGTGAATAAAATACATTATGATCTCTCCTCATATAATGCCTGTTCGTCGTCAATCCATGAGTCTTTTCCAATATGAATAATCCATCATGTCTAATGATAACTAATAACGGAGTAGTGATCAGCATTTCTTCCTTTCGAATCTTTGTCTGTTTTTTTTTTATTATTATCTTATTAACTATTTGGTCTCTCTTTCGAACTGTTTTACAGAGTTAAATTTCGATAGTATGTAGGCATTGAAGTTTTAGGTGATAATTACACCATCATTTATTTATATTTTAAACTACCTTGCGTCAGTTTTCATTCTACTTGACGCGTTGATCACGAATATCTTATTCCTTTTTCCGTATTTTTCGAGGTGAAGTGGTTATTTTTTTTAAACTCCGTGATAATTTCTTGTATCTTAAAAAATGAATTATGGAAATAAATTTATGTAAACAAAAAAAATCAATCTTGAAGCTAAAATACACTTTCTAAAAGAAAATACTCTAATTAAATGAAATCCTAAAAGAGGCAGCCCGCGAGTACGTTCCACTCGTATATTCCTTTAACTATCTACTATTCTAAAAACTTTTAATAATTACTCATACAAGAAGCCTTAGAAAGTACCATTGGATTGATGGATGACGTGGATTGTTACATAATATATTGAATATATTTCACGACTCATTTATTGAGCTTTTATTGATTAAACACAGAAAGATTATATTTTTACTCTCAATGATAGAATCAATACTTATGTAAATGGGAGATTATATCAAGTATCATTATTATTTGGTGGTGGGTTAATCCCCTTATGTAAAAATAATAACAAGGCTTAATGGTTGAATAATATGACATTTAAAAAACATATTTATACATTATTGTATTTCTACAGCGTATTAAGACTTCATTTAGATTGTATTTATTAATTTTACATAACTCCTTCACTATTTTATTCACAAGAGTGTGAGAGACTCCTATCTCTCTTACAATCTTCCTCAGAGACTGTACAGGGTCTTCATCAATGAGGTCCTAGATGATGTCGACCAGGTCATCGTTTTGGGCGTCAATGGAGAGCTTACGGCCCTTTTCTTGATGTCAATGTAAGCATCATCAATACCCCTAGACTCTATAAACTTATGGTCGACTCGTGCAAAGTTTTTTATTGTGTTCACAGAGAGATTATTAAAAAGTTTCATCTCCATATTTATACTTCATGCCAGCAAGAATTTGAGTGACAATTACTCCTCTCTGTTATTCGTGCAGGCATGTGTTCAATTGCAGCTGACAACCGACTCAGTACTTCTACCCTCAGCAGCTGACTGTGATGGGGGTCTATTACAACTATTTTCAGGAGTAAATATGGTCTCCCAGGAGTCGGTGTCAATAGCCTTTCCACTTTATATATGGATACCCTAACAAACTTTTTAAATTATTATTTCAGTCTAACCTGGTCCAATAGTTATCTGATTTAAGTGTATCACTGTACTAAGAGGCCTATCCAGCTCCCACGCAATAATTTAATAACATAAAAAATGTATTAAGGGTGTCCCTGGAATCTCCTGCCGATGTTCACACAAATATTACATACCAACTATATAGGTTAACAAACGAACCCGCTTTTAATATCTATTTTTCATGATTACATAGACTATTGATTACCAAACAAAGACGGCTATAGATCCTCCTTGACGAGTTAGTAGATAAAATATATATACAAATGGTGTTGTGTGAGCCCTTAACTATCTGGTCCAGTCATAAAACTGGTCCTATTAATTCTTGGGACTAAATAGTACAGACAAAAAATTGATCAGCGGGTGATTTTTTTTTCCCAGAATCAAAAAAATTTATACCAAAATAGAGATACAAAAATGTTGTCTTGCCTAAAACGGGCTGAACTCTCTCAATTTCCTATTTGTTTGGATTGTGTTATCCTTCCCAACATACATTTACTCTCCTAATAAGTTGGTAGATTTAAGGCCATACAGTGATCTGCCCAGTTTCTGGACCTCAATCTCATCAAAAATCGTTATAAGTGGACAAACTTACAAAATCTACAAGGGTTAAAATACTTATTTTTTCTACAATGTAGATTTATATAAGTTAGTCATAGTGAATACGATCTATCATATTCAACCATAGAATATTAAGAATGGATTTTTTCTTACCAATTATGAGTCAAAATCTCGATAAAACTAGTAATTTATTTATTTAGATTTTTTTCTGCCGAAATTTTATGAACTAAAAATAAATTAAAAATTATTCTAAACAAATAAAATAGTCCATACACTCACTCAGAAATTGTAACGCAACTTCTGGAATATTAGGGGGGGGTGAAATATAATGCAGACTAAAGCATTAAACCAAGTAGCGCATCGAGCACCGTTAGCCTGAGGAAATAGTATTTTTTCGAAAGATGTCGCTTTTCCTATGAAGTCATACATAAGACGATAACACGTCCATTTATTATATATTCATATGGATATTCTAGTCTTTATAAAGTCATATTGAGTTAATTATTTTACTTTTTAATAATAAATTAATTATGTCAGATGATATGAATAATGTATCGGAGTCTTCGGATAATGCTTTAGTCTGTAAGCTCTGCAATCTGTCCTTCAAGGGAGCAAATGATAAAACTCATTTTGAAAGGAACGAAAATAATGCTCCTGATAAACCATCAATCAGATTGTAATCTTAGAGTCTCAGTTACTTTAAATCAGGGGTGGGAAACCTTTTGGAGAGATGGGGACAAACAGCTGTATTGTATCATGGCAGAGGGTCAAATAACTATCGCTGCAGAGTCATGATGGAAAACCATGTTATTGAATATATAATTGATTTTCTGAGTGTTTAGACACGGTGTTTTTTTCTTTTGCTTATTTTGTGATATTTTTTCTATATCACGCGAAATATTTTCGATGATACGAGCAAAACATCATTTTGGTGGTCGTCACGCAATCTTGTTCTCAAATTACTGTGAGTGTATCTCATTTATGTGCCTTCAAAACAAGACATTATCAGTTATGGGTTATTCAATATATTTTTAAGTTGGTAATATATATTTATTGTAGAAGTTACAAATGGATTCGAAAGTAAATTTCGATCTCAAAGATTAATTAGATTGCAAGTCAATTAATTCCAACTGATATTCGACTGGCGCTTATTCCACAGCTGATTCGTAAGGAGTACCAAATAATTGAAATATAGTTTCATATTTCCGGAAGTCAGCAAATTGAGAGGGAAGCTCTTTTCTCAAATCATTAATAGAGCTTATGATGTCTGTTATTATATGACTCTTGTGATTTTGAAGACTTGGGAAATGAGAGTAGTTTCCTTTTTGGAGCTGCAATTCCCAAATTTGAAGTTTCCTCTCCAAACATTCAAATACAATCTTTTTCTTTCCTTGAAGTTCAAGATTCAAAGTCTTCATGAGGGTCGTGATGTCTACTAAAAATGCTAATTTGCCAACCCACTGTGGATCTTGAAAGGGAGAAATATTTTGTTACTTGCTCGCTAAAAACATAGATCTTCCCTCAATGCATATACTTGTTCTAGCATTTTCTCACGGGAAGGAGATCGAAGATTTGTAAAATTCATTACTTTTACGACTCGATCCATAAGGTCTTTCAAATTCAGTGATTTTGCACACAATAACTTAACATAATTTCGGAGCAATGCAACAAAGCTTTTTTTTCCTCTAACCATTGTTGGTGCTCCATCTCTGATTACTCCAGAAAGCTTTGTTCATTTCAGTAATCCATTTAAGTATGTTTGAACAATATCCGCAATATATATGTCTTTCATAGAAATCAATTGAAGAAATTCTTCCACAATATCAAATCTTGTTCTTACACCTCTCACAAAAACTGCAAGCTGACAAGTATCCTTCAAATCTCTTGATTCATCGATTGCAATGGAAAATACTCCAGATTATTCAAAATACCCCCTAAGACACTTCTGACAATTGCTGCTAGATCTTCAATTCTCCTTGTTACTGTTCTTGCCAATAAACTGACAACAGAAAATAATTCCTTTTGTTCTGGACAAACTACACTTGCTACCTAATTACACATCAATATACCTAAAGGCATAATTTTTACTAAAGATATTCACAAATTTGACAGTAACATCTTTGAATATTACAATTGTATACCTACTGAAATGAAATCAGGAGAGCTGAGGCACTGTTTCAGCATCGCCATTGCAGGGTGAGTTGTATACAGTTCAAAATATCATTTATATTATTTAAGTCTCGATTCCTTCGTATCTCCTTAGATAAGTAAATTTTGACCTCCGTTTTTCCTTGAACTGATCAAATCGCTTCTATTGTCTGCCAATATATCTTCTGGATCTTAGCTTTAGGTACCAGGGTTTCCCTGTGGATTTCATAAGTCGTTGTACATGAAGATCCTCTTATAGGCTACTTATAAAGAATTTTTCAATGGAAAATTGACCTTAAATGTGCTCTTATACCAGGAACTTACGATACCTGTGACCGTATAATATTTTAATATGAGTTTAAATTACGAATAGATATATTAAATATTCATGAACGAGATATCTACCTTAATAAAAACTAAAAGAACACACCATTAATAGCAAACTACTTAAGAAATACATTTAAAATTGCCCATTGTCGATATATTGTTTTAATTATTTTATATTATCATTGAAGACTAATTAGTTTTACATCTAGTGGGCGGATTCTTCATGAGAAGATCCTCTCTGATGGCGATACATATGTGAAGTGAGTATCTTCCCATAAATTAATCTAAAAATAAAAAGCAAAAAAAAAGAAGGAACACAAATTCAAGCATAATTTATAAACTTTATTGCTTTTTAATAACGGTCTCCTTTGACAGCACTACAGCGTGTCTTCAGGGGAGCAGATGAACTTTTTGACAATATCAAGAGTTATTTTTGAGAATAACTCTGCTAGTCAACTTATTCATGAGGTTAAATCGGAAGTTGGGATAGCTCAATACTGGTCTGCAATGGGAATGATCATTTATAGACGGAAAAGAGGGCAAATGGGCCCTCTTTTCTACTCTGATTCCAAGAAGGAGTTACAAGTACCTGTAACTCCTCAACAAATCCCCAAAGTTACTCTCAGTCTTTTATATGCAAACAAGAATGTTCAATCAGGTTTTGAATATAATTGAATCTTTTTAGGAAAAGGAAGATCAATACTCAGGAATTAAACAGGGATGACAACTGCTAAGGAATATAAAATTCATTTTTCAGATTAACAATTTAAAAAAACCAAAAACAAGTCAGCTAGAAAATGAATAAAATTGGCATCACAGTATATAATAGACGGGTTCAATAAACAATTAAGAGACAAGGAATTACTTAATGTATACCGAGTAGTCAATTCAAATCAAAACCCTTTGAACTTTCAACTTCAACAAAATGAATACTATAAATAGATTTGTGCCTCTACTGATATTTTAAATAATAGGTACAAAATTCAATTTTGATAACTGGAACGTCCACAAGATTATATTTTAGGAGGGCTTGGTTTTTGGAATTTTTTTGAGAAAAAAATCCCAAAATTTAATTTTTTGGTAAAAAATTTAAAATATTAATTTTTTTTGAAAATATACAATTTGATGATTAAATTTTTGTCAAAAATTCCCAACTATTCACAAAAAATAAAAATTTTGGAAAACATTTTCAAAAACCCATAGCCATTTTCAAAAATTAAATATTTTAGAAAAAAAATCAAAAATCCACAGTTATTCACGAAAAAATTAATTTTTTAGAAATAATTTCAAAAAAAATAACAATAAATAAAAAAATTGGAAGAAAATGTATAATGTAAAATTTTATTGGAAAAAAAATTCAAAAATTAAATTTCTATTATAAAAATTTTTGCAAAAAAAAAATCAAATATTATACCCATTTAAAGAAAAGAACATTTTTTGGAAAATAAATTTTCCAAAAAATGGGGGAGTAATAAATGAGAATGGGAATCGCAAATTAAACATTATTTACCCAATGCCCACCATGATTCCAGAAACAACACGCACTTCTCAAATTCCGATTATTCGTCCCATCACCATTAGTTTGTAGGAACAATTTCACTGGGAAAACAAAATTATCACAGTCTGATGAGAAGGGAGGCCACATTGATGATCTTCACTCCACTTTTGAATTTGTTCGCCCTTGTGGCTGGAGCCAGAGTCATACTCGAAAACATAATTGCCTTTGGAGTAATTGATCTTCAACAAGAGAAATATGACAGTCTCCATAACCTCCAGGGACTTTGTCACACAAAAAGTGAAACCTGTTTTCTGTACTTTTACCGTTTAGCCCCCCGACAGGCTTTCTCTCAATTCTCTTGTTGTCGTGCTTTAGCCTTTAGATCTTCCTAAGTAAACCTTTAGAGCAGGAGACAAAGCAAAAAATCTCATTATAACTCTGTCAAAAAGCGCGGACAGACTATTTCTTTGGACTCCATTTCAGTTGTACTAGGTTTGATGAACAATTTTATTTCAGCATAATTATTTGTTTATATTGCTCTACCGGTTGAAATTTTGTGGAAAAAGTAGGTAAAGCATTTAGTAAGTCAATGCAACCTACTCAAAGTTTTATTCAGGATTAGCCCAGACACGGTACGGTGTATTTGAGGCAGAAGATAAGAATATTGACCGACAATGTTTATCAAGTTCTCATAATAGTTAGTCTTAAAAATACTTGATAGACATCTACAGAATATAATTTGGGCCAAAATCTAAATAGGCTAAATCGTGATTAATTTGAAAATCCCTAAGGGACAACATTGCAGATGTAATTAACGGGATTTAGTGATCAAAATACAAAGGCGACGGGGTTTTTTAACTCGAAAATAAACTCATCCTTTGAGTTGAGTCGAACAATCATTGGCTCAACTCGAGTGGATTGAAAATAGGGGGGAAATTTCAAAAATCTAGAGCTTTTCACAGAAATCTTTTTGAAAAAAACAATCCCTTAATTTGGAGGGGGCAACAGACCCACCACCAGACCAGACCCTCCGTAAAGAAAAATAAATATTCCATCATTTTAATATGGTTAATTTATTCTTTGATTTTGTCAAAATGAAGAATAATTGTAAAATATTTACATGTTTATTGAACTATAATATTCAATCATTATTTCTTGTTTATACACAAAAATAATATTGTTCCAATTAATTTCAAAAAATAATGTATTTTTCTCATTTTCTTTAACTCAATCAAGTGTTTATAGAGTTTTAATTGAAATTTACTTTTGCAAAATGAAGGAAATAGTTGGGAAAACATTACACTTCAAAATAGATTAACTTGGAGTGTTTGTCAACTGTGTATCTTTAATATAATTCGTTAATATTCGGGATAACGTTTTACCTATATTCATAAACTACGTAAAAAAAGCATGCTCACTAATGGAGGGTTAAAAAAATGTGGTGCATTATAATAAAATCATCTTTGAACAAAAAATGAAATTTTTTATTTCCTTTCATTTAACATATGACCCAATATTTCATTAACATATTTGTGTCAATTGTAGGCTTATTATTAGTGATGGGATGATTAATTGGTATCGGGAATCGTTTTTTTTTTCCTAAAATCGGATTGACATTGGAAAAATAATGTTTAATTATTAATTATATTGTTTACTTAATGGGGATTTTAGAAATTATTTGAGAATCAAACATAATTGTTATAATCGTTATTATTTCATCCAAATACACTTTGTATGATTATAACGCAATGGAAAGATAAACTCTCAAGATGTTAGCAAACGGAATGATAGATGAGATATTCCACATGGGGTTTACTTCGATCTTGCATGAATCTTCCTGTGCTCAATCTTTAGCCTCCACATGTTTTAAACAAAATATTATGCATCTAACAAGAACAAATAAATATAATAATTATATTTTATTTTTTAACATTAAATAACATTCAATTTTACAAGATCATTATGAAGTAAGTTTCATTCAAATAACTAATATTATTCTTCAATTAATCTTTCAATACTAATGGAATTAATTCATAAAGTCAATATATTTGGATTCAGAGCCAAGATCACAAAATATTATTTCAAACTATAAATTAAGAATAATTGATTATAAGATATGCGTATTTTTAATCAAATTGTTTATTTTAGGGACTGAGAATTCAAATTTAATTTCTTGAGTATGATTCAAATAGTTTCTTGATGTTGAATTTATAATACATAGAGATCCCGGCTCTAAATCCTCAGGTATTTTAGAATTTGCAACTCCAAATCATGAATAAATAAACATATTCTCTGTGTTCCAAACCGACTCCGTGTGTATATAACTCATCAGCCCTATCTATTACTTCATAGGAAATCCATCCAGTCCGACTAATGCTTTCAATTTGTTCCATTTTGGCACCAAATATAAGAATCTTGTTCATCTCAATGAATTAATTACATTATTAATGCAACATTAATGAAGAATATCATATTATTTGAATAAAACTTACTATAATTACAAATCCATTCAACCTCGTGCGTAAATACATAAGAGTTAACTAACATCCGGTTTAATTAAATGTATTTACTTAAAATTGAATTATTTTGATCCTTGTAAACTCAAGAATCGGGGATACGATCAATACATACAGTCGGTATGAATTTTTCAATCCATTTCTGTTCGTTAACTAACGTAATCATCATTATGAATTAATTACATTATTATTTGAATAAAAATTACTATGTAATCTTGTACAAACTCGATTTGAAGTTGAAATTAATTTGATAAGTTTAAATTATTAGTGTAATTGTTTTGTTTTTTTTAAATTTTACTTTAGAAAACTCTTTAACATATATCTACTTAGATTAATGAGTTGAAATCATTACGTCAATCCATCATTTCTTGCTGAAAAACAATTTTTTAGGATTTCAAATACTATCCCAAAACGAAATAGTTACTTAAAATATCACGTGATGTTTAGAAAAAATAATGACTACAACAAATATTATAAACTTATAATTGCTCAAATGTCATATGAGTTTACCAAGTAGAATTTATCATCGAAAATGTTATGCCTCAAAGTCAGTATTTTGTAACTTTCCATTACAAATATTCAGTTGATATTACTTGAGAATATTTGGGATGATTCTATTTGACTATTGTAATGTTGAAGCACATATATTAAAAATTAGATATAATTAACCTTTTTATTTTGGATATGGATGACTCTATATCACCGTATTTAAGGAGTTGGCCGAATAGATATTTATTGTAACATCATGTATATACTCGTTCAATATAATCGATCCCTAAATTCATCGTATAAATAACCTATTAAAACTCAATGTTTCCCCAATTTTGTGTCATGGGATTAAGGAAATTAGATTAGGAATTATTAGAAATATTTATTGTATCTCATATGTCACGCCTATGGCAAAACAATCAGGTCAAGTATCTATTTTAGTTGAAAAATGTTTTCATTTTACTGATATTTTAGAATATCGACCTCGCGGAAAAGTAATAATAATTATGAGGAATTTGACAGCCTAAAAACTATAACATCTTGATGATATTTTAGGTTTATTATGAACTTAACTTTTTATTGTCCTTTGTATTTAAAAGAAATAACTTTACCAATCCTGACACCTGGAGATTGGTGAATAAACAAATTCTAAAATTGGATCTGCTTTAACAAACACATCAATATGAAAAACGATTAACATTGTTTTTAATTTTATTATAAGCTTAATAAGCCTTAACATGATGAAATCTCTTTCGAAACTGAACCTGACAATTGTCCTTGGTAAAAATTAAAGATTTAGATTTAATAGGTTTTTTTTTGTTTGTTTAGACCTGTATTTAGCGTCTTTGGGTGTCGTTGGACAAACTTCAATTTGAAAATAAGATGACTCATCATTTCAACTTTTTAATATCCTTCTAAAAATCAACAGAGATCCTTATATTTCTGGATATTAAAAAAAAAAACTCGATATCTTAGAATCCTTTGCATCCTCTGGTGTTATGAAAAATCAAAAAGGAGAGGAGAATCGTTGGATCTTTATCAATAAACGGTACTTATGACAGAAACATGCAGGTCTGAGAGCTGGAACAAAGTTGCGAAAGCCTCCCATTGAATGGAGAAGAATGAAAATAAAAGTAAATTTGGCATGCCAAATACTTTTGAGAAGTGTGGCAGATGCTTTGGACATGCTCTCAAAGGATCTTCAACACAAAAACTTTTCAAACTGTACGGCTACAGTGGAGTTCATTAGAATATTTGACGCCTTATTGGACATTTTTAACTCTCGGAATATATTAGGAAGCTCTACTAAAGCCACATTAAGAAGATCCAATTATTATTATTGGCGCCCTTTCTTGGAATCAAGCTACGACTATATCAAAGAATTAAAAACTTGCAGTGGTTAAAAAGTTGTTAATACAAAGCGAAAATTAGAATATGTTGGGGTTTTGATTGCAATTCAGAGTTTTATACACTTATATAATTATCTTATACAAACAAATTACTAAAATATATTCCAACAAACAAATTCAGTCAAAATCACTTGGAACTGTTCTTCTGTGCATTCGCTCTGCCAACGGGCATAATAATAATCCTTTGGTCAGAAAAGTTTCCTCCGCTTATAAAAGATTGATTATTCAATATGAGATTAAAGCAGGAACGAAAGAAAATTGCTTAAGTCAAGAAAACACAATCTTTTTATCTTCCCTTGAAACAAATGAAGATGCCAGATAAATATGGATATCAACCATATGGAATTTATTCGTAAAGATGCCTTAATTGATGAAGGTACCTTGCAGATCGACGATTACTACAGCAAAGAGTCTAATCCTAATTCTTGCATAGCAATTTCGAACTGAATTTCAGTATTCCTTCCCTTAATATAAGTTTTTACAAAGATGTCGATGCCTTTTTCCAAATAAGAGCCATTGCTGAAAAAATTAGGAGCATTACTTTAAATTAATACATAAAATTAACATCAATATTTACCAAGCAAATTTCAAAGCAGATTTACAAAATTTCAGTTACTCAGTCAAAAAATGTAATGATGGTTTTAAAGTGCTATCGATATTTTTCACTATACCGTTGAGTAAGTTAATGGAATTCTCAATGACAATGCCTGTATTTGACATAACTGTTTCAGAACAGGGTGATTGATTTTGTCTTGGAGATGAAACTGACTCGTTGATGTAATGATAGTCAACTGAGAAAAGTGTCTCAGGGGCACAGGACTTCCATTAACATGTACTTCAAAGGTCATCAGTGATTTGACCAAGAGACTGAATTTCAAATGAGGAGAAGGAGCAATTGTAATGGCATAGAACAAGACGGATCCTTCTTTTCATTAAATCAATATATCAAAAGGTAAGGGCATTCCATGGTTATGAATTTTGAGCTCTGAAATTGATTCGATTCGCTCTGCTTCAAAAAAATCAGATATATAATTTTCTAGACCATGAGCATCAGCTTCAAATAGGGGCATACAGCTCGTCCTATTTGATCTCTCTTTGGACACATCTCTCGAATAATACAGGAGGGGAAAAAAAATTTATGAAATGGTAGATCGAACAATCGAGTTAAGAATTTAAAAAGAAATACTATGGAGTTACATAAGCAAGCATGACTTCTATCCTTATTTTATGTGTATGCCCCTCAATTGAATAGATGTAGACGGAAAATTAAGTAATTCCCTAGATATACTCCAATACATATTCTAAATTTAAGCTTGGAACATTGGATGGTATCGTATCAGGCTTCAATCTTTTTTTGGAGTCGTGGGAAGAAATAATTTTTCTCCATTCTCCATTTTTCTTGTACATTTATTTAAGTGATACATAATTGATGGTATTTACATTTAAATTCTCCCCATTTCTTACTAATTCTCCTTATCAAGACTTTGAAGAATTACATCTTGCTTTTCTCACAATACATATAATTACTGAAAGCTCATTGCTATGATAAACGTTATTAAAGCTTGTGAACATGATAGTCTCTTATTATAAGTATCCATCACGTTTCTATATCAAATGATGAAACTGATCCTAATGTAAATTGAAGCTTCAGACACAGTAATTTCTTTTAAGGAAAATTTCTTGAAAGAAACGGAAACCTTTGTTGTTTAAAAATTTGGATCCTGCAAGAATTGAAAAAAAAAAAATGATCAAAATGATCTAAATCATGATATACTTTTAGACATTGACAAAAAATTTAAAAATCCTGGACCATCAGTGTTGCCTTTTGAATTTTTCAAAAGGTTTAAAAATTTACTTTCTCCAATCCTCGACAAGTGGATCTTTAACTTTAGTCCTGAAGAAGAAAAAGTCAAAATATGACATTAAAAATTACAGACCCATTTCCCTCCTGAGTACCATTTATGGAATACTCACCAGAATATTGAGTCAAAGACTTCCCAAAATTATTCCGTACATTATATCAACAGATCAAAAAGGATTTATGGCGTCCCGCCTGCTAGTGAACATAGCGCACTCTATACAAGATGGTATTGACTTATGTGCATCATCCAAGTACGCTACAATTTTTGTCGACTTCGAAAAGGCATTCGATATTGTCTCACACAAGTTCATTGTCATACAGCTATACAGGTACGGACTGCAAGATGGGTTTGTTAACATAGTCTCGACTATTCATAGAAACTCATTATCGAGCATTGATATTTCCGGATCTCACTCAAAGTTTTGCATTCTGCATTGAGTTCGGCAAGGAGATTTGCTTTCGCCATCTATCTTTCTAATCGCAATGAAAGGATTAAACGAGATTATCAACTCCAAATCCAGTCTTGAAGGTCTGAAAATAAATATAAAGTCACTCAAGTGTTTATTATACGTGGATGATGTTTCCTTACTTCTAACAGGAATACAAGAAAAAATGGCATATCCCATCTCCTGCACCATCAGTCATTCAGGATTTCAAAAAAATCCAGGACTCTCCATCAACATCTTATCCAAATGTGACGACTATCTTAAGACATGGGATGGTCTTAGCGAATTAGATTTTGTCAAGTCTTTCACTCTTCTAAGAATTGAAGTTTCTAGCTGCAGTGCCGATGCTGAGAGAAGAAATGAGGTGAAAATTTTATCCACTATAAAGAGGGGTGTCCGATTTTTCAATAATACTCCACTCACCAGATATGAAAAAATGAAGGCTATAAATCAGTATACTCGAAAAAACGTTCCATCTGTTGAGATATGTCCTTTTTTCAAAGATGATATGTGAGAGCATATATAAATTAAAGAAAGATTTAGTATGGGTGCATGCAATAGCATACATTTCAAGGTCGAGCATTCCTGCCCGAACAACTCGCTGGGATCTTAGTTCTACGCACATACAAGGTATGTGGGGGGCGCTGAATCTCTCGTGGTTAAAGCGACTCAGGAGTTCTAGTGATTTTTGGACAATTCAAATTTTTAAAATCTCACAACGGATTGGTGATCAATTTGATGAACGGATCTGTATGGGTCAATCTGAAATGTTTGGAGTGGTGAATGTCAGACGGTAGCCCTGTGTTGAATAACTTCTTTATATTCTTTTATATCTTTATATTTATAACAAAAAAGTCACGGGAAGATCCGAAAGAAATACATTGTTACTTTTGACAGACATCGTTTCATCTATTGAACGAATGTGAAAAAATTACCACAATCCTTAAGATGGTGGAGGAAGAGATCTGGAGGAACTTTGAGGCGAGAAAGAGTCCCTCGAGAGGAAAATTGAGTAGATCATTTCCAAAGTGCAATACATAATATACGCAGTGAAGCACAGGAACCAAGATCTCCCAGGTATCCTGTATATGTTTGCCCGAACGTCATACTTTTTCTTTCTATCTCGAGATTGGAGTAAAAGACAGAGGAAAGTTGAAATTCAGTTCTATCAACCTTTTAATAATACAGAAATAACTTCGGTATGTTAATCGAAGGAACACGAAGCGAAGAATAATAAAGATAATTAAAACTTCAAAGGGTCACGAAATTACCCTTGTTTTGTCATCTACGACTCTTTCAAAGAAAAATGTCTTTTTAAATACCTCTAATACATTCTAAATTCACTTTTTTAAATATGTGTTTTAAAAAATATAAATTTTCGTCAACTTTCGGACATCTCCAGTGAACTACAGGCAGAATTCGGTAAACTTTAGACTTTTATCAAGTGCCTCTAAGTATCCTTCGCACAATGACATATAAAACCAGAGCCCTATAAGTTCTTTTAAGGCTCTGATATAAACAAAATGTAAAAGATACGTAATGACATCCTCTATAAAAAACATTCAAGCGAAAGTGTGATGCCGTACTCATACTGCCTATAAGGAAGTGCGTTTGATTGCCATATTTTTTTTAATATTAATTTAAAATTGTTATTACCAAATGTATTTTATATATCTATGTCAAATAAAATAATAAATTTATAATTTGAATTAGACTTTGGATTTAATGAAAGGTTGTGTTGGAATATAAATAGAAAAATAAAGGTTTATAGATGGCGTTAGTATAGGCTATGGCATCTATCTATATAAACATAAAATTCAATATAGCTAATGACGTCATTTTTGAGGATATATGAGAAGAGAAATTCAATTTTCGCCTTAGAAAAAGTGCAATCACACAGTGCTTATGCAACAACTAGAAGTCATTTTTGTGTCAACAAAATTATCAACTCAATATACATCGCAAGAACCTATTGAAAGTGCTTGATTCAGTTGTTTTTGATCTTTGTAATCTTACTAACTAGTAACTATATATTAATTAAGTATCTTGGTTTTGTGTTTCTCGTTTCGCGTTATTAGAACAGTTTTATTAATTATTATAAATTCTAATTGAAATGGGTTCTCGTTCTTTTATAAGTTCAGAAGATTTGAAGACGCATATCCAAGGTGTTCATAAGAAGATAAAAAAATTCCAATGTAGTGACTGCTCTAGTTCGTTTACACAATCTAAAAGCTTGAAAATTCATATTGAAAATGTTCATGAGAAGATTAAAAAATTCAAATGTGATTACTGCTCTAGTTCTTTTACACGTTCTGGACATTTGGAGACGCATATTGAAGGTGTTCATGAGAAGATAAAAAAATACACATGTAGTTACTGCTCAAGTTCTTTTAAACAATCTGGACACTTGAAAACGCATATTGAAGGGGTTCATAAGAAGTTAAAAAAAATTCAAATGTAGTACCTGCTCTAGTTCTTTTACACAATCTGGACACTTAAAGACGCATATTGAGAGTGTTCATGAGAAGATTAAAAAATTCAAATGTAGTTTCTGCTCTAGTTCTTTTACAAACTCTGGAAACATGAAGACACATATTGAGGGTGTTCATAAGAAGATAAAAAAATTCCAATGTATTTACTGCTCTAGTTCCTTTACAACATCTCAAAGCTTGAAGACGCATATTGAAAGTGTTCATGAGAAGATAAAAAAATACCAATGTATCTACTGCTCTAGTTCTTTTACACAGTCTAAAAGCTTGAAAATTCATATTGAAAGTGTTCATGAGAAGATAAAAAAATACAAATGTAGTTACTGCTCCAATTCTTTTACATTCTCCGGAAACTTGAAGAAGCATATTGAAGGTGTTCATGAGAAGATAAAAAAATACCAATGTAGTCATTGCTCTAGTTCTTTTGCACACGCTCAAGGCTTGAAGAGGCATATTGGTGCAGTTCATGAGAAGATAAAAAAATACCAATGTAGTTACTGCTCTAGTTCTTTTTCACAATCTGGAAACTTGACCAGGCATATTGAATTTGTTCATGAGAATATACAAGAACTCCAATGTAGTTTCTGCTCTAGTTCTTTTACAGAATCTGAAGCCTTGAAGACACATATTGAAACCGTCCATGAGAAGATAAAAAAATTCCAATGTGGTTCCTGCTTGAGTACTTTTGATAAATTATTTGAATTACAGATGCATTATAAGACACATCATAAGTAGACTCATTCATTTTATAATAATACTATGTCTGATCGAGGAATCGGATTTCTGGTGCATTCGAATGAAATATTGTTCTTTTAACATTTTATTATAAATTTCCAACCATTTGTGAATTAAATTCATACTTATTAATCTGGTGTTTTTTTTAATTTTCCCATGGAATAGGATATTTAATACTTAATTTAGGATGGTCATTGTAAATATATTTCAGTATCTTATAATCATTTCAATTTATTTATTTAACCTTTAATTTTTTCTTTCATTATGCTAGAATTGAAATTGTGTATTTAAGAAGACTAGGAAATGTGAAAAACGATTTACCATCTTCAGAAGCTTGACACGGTAAATAATTGGAATTATGAAATGAACAAATAGACACGTTTCACTCTTCCAATCCACTCAATGATTTGTCATTCAGTTTGTTCTCAGGGCAAAAGATTACTTTTATCCTTACCAAATTTATAAGAAACTTCCATTGTCAAGGTTTGTTTAGATTGTGAGGTCAAATAAATTTAAGATTGTTTATTGTAATTTATAACGTCTAAGTTGATTCGAAAGTTATTCTATGGTAGGAGGACTCTAATATGGAACTAAAAGAGAGGATTTACAGAATTTAGAAATTGATTTCTTCTAATGTCTGGTTATACCAATAAGTTAAAATTTACGAATTTTGCTCTCTTCACCATCAATAAATGTAGAGGAAGACTAATAATTACAATGAACTATGTTTTTAAGTACTATGTGCGTATTAAAATTGTATGATGATTGAATTAATAGTTTTGAAAACTTCTAATTTCATAGTTAAAAGCTATTATTCTCCCTTGTTTAATGTGCAAGAAAATAGTAAACCCAAATAACTTATTCTATTTTGTCAATTTTTTGAAAAGACTCAAAAATTTTGCGTCGACCCTGTACTAACAAAACGCCTATTTAATATAATATTCAAAGAAAATTTGTCAAGCTACAACTTATTCTACATCTGCTACAACACTGTAAGTAAGTGTGACTGGATAATAGTATGATCAGGGGCGTTCGCAGGATTATATATATATATACTTTTTTTTCGGGGGACTCCAAATATTGAATTTTTTTGAAAAAAAAATTCAAAAAAGCACAGCTATTAACAAAAAATTAAATTTTTTCGAAACAAATTTCAAATATTAAATTTTTTCGTACAAAGCGAAAATTCCTTAATTTGGAGAGGGCTACCGCACACACCCTGCGGACGTCCTTGAATTCCTATATTTATTCGACAGCGACGGAGTAATCATTATTTCATTTTCTCCGCTCCTTTAATTCTATAGTATGATTTTTGGTAAGTAAGGCTTTAAAGAAGAGTTAGTACTTCAGAACCAATCATTGTACTATTAAATATATTTTAAATAATCCCAGACTATTTATTTTAATAAAATGAAGCAAATTGTTAATTTAAGGAATTAATATTTAAAAATTAAGTTTTTTTAGATAAAAACATATTTAGAGTAGTGGTTGACCAATTACTTTAATCATAAACAAAATTCTTCAAACCCTTGGAAGCCCTTCGTATTAAAAATAAATATATTTAATGATTATGATATCAATTTATTTATTTCAAATATAAATTAAAAGCAGAAGGAAAAATAATTACTATAGATTTTCCTACAGAGTCGTATGTATAAATATATTTTACTATCGTGGAAAAGTTCCCTAAACATGTTATATAAACCTATTTTGTCTATCTATGAGTTATGGTATGTCTTATGATGCGTCTGCAAGCTTGCTAATTGTGTAAAAGAACTGAAGCAGGAAATACAATGGAATTTGTTAACTTTCTCATGAACAGTTTCAATATGCCTCTTCAAGCTTCCAGATTGTGTAAAAGAACTAGAGCAGTAACTACATTGGTATTTTTTTATCTTCTCATGAACACCTTCAATATGAGTCTTCAAGCTGGTAGTGGTTGTAAAGGAACTAGAGCAGTAACTACATTTGAATTTTTGAATTTTTTCATGAAGACGTGCAGTATGAGTCTTCAAGTTAGTTGAGTTTGTAAAAGAACTAGGGCAGTAACTACAATGGAATTTTTTTATTTTCCCGTGAACACCTTCAATATGTGTCTTCAAGTTTCCAGAGCGTGTAAAAGAACTAGAGCAATAAGTACATTTGAATTTTTTTATCTTCTCATGAACACCTTCAATATGCATTTTCAAGTGAGCATATTGTAAAAAAGAACTAGAGCAGTAACCACATGGAAATTTTTTTATCTTCTCATGAACACCTTCAATATGGATAGTCAAATTTCCCAACTGTGTAAAAGAACAAGCGCAGTAAATACATTGGAACTTTTTTATCTTCTTATGAACGCCTTCAATATGCCTTTTTAAGTGTCCAGAGCGTGTAAAAGAACTAGAACAGATACTACATTGGTATTGTTTAATCTTCTCATGAACAGCTTCAATATGCCTGCTCAACCCTTGAGAGTGTGTAAAATAACTAGAGCAGTAACTACATTGGTATTTTTTAATCTTCTCATGAACAGTCTCAATATGAATTTTCAAGTTTGATTTTTGTGTAAAAGAACTAGAGCAGTAACTACATTGAAATTTTTTAATCTTCTCATGAACACATTCAGTGTGCCTCTTCAAGTTTGTAGAGTTTGTAAAAGAACTAGAGCAGTAAATACATTTGAATTTTTTAATTTTTTCATGAACAGCTTCAATATGTGTCTTTAAGTTTCCAGAGCGTGTAAAAGAACTAGAGCAGTCAGTACATTGGAATTTTTGAATCTTCTCATGAACACCTTTAATATTCATCTTCAAGTCTTTAAAACATGGAGAAGAAATAGAGCACATTTTAATCTTTTTAATAACACTGTTCTAATGAGTTATAATTACGGACGCCCTAAGAGGAACACTAAACTAGACTACCAAAAAGAGTAAAGTGAACTTATAAACTGGGAGTTTTTGATGAAAACGGTTAGCATTTTAGGCATGTTAAAATAAAGAGACCAAAAGTTAGATGAACATGGACGGTAATCCATACCATAAGATTTTTGTTTTTGGGGTTGTAGGAAAACTTTTTCATTACTGTGTCCTTTCATTAGATCAGTTATAAACCGCTATGACGATGGAGTATGAGAGAAGGTAATAGGCAAAAATTACTCCAATGTCAACCTTCAATTCTACTCTAAGTCCAACAAGGTCTTACACGTATAAATCTGCAACAAATCCTCAGGGTTACTATCCATCTTTTATAAGTACACCCAAACGTTCGATCCGGTTTCGTCTCAGGGATTAAATAATATGATAGAGGTTATTAGGGAACGAAAATTAACTCTTCGGGTTGCCAACTCCAAACAAAACGGGCGATTTACAAAATGTTTACGATTAGCAATTACTAATTAGCATCATTGACTAGGAGTATATCAAGGGGACCATAGATAATATGAATATATATAGTAGTAATTGACTATAGAGTGACGAATTATGGATATTATGATATATATATTAAATAATAATCAATGTTATTCCAATGAGTTTTAATACTATGTGGAGGAGCCCAAGCTCAAATCACGCAACCTGGGGTTGTGAAAACATCCTTTTTGATAATAAATTCGACTTGGTGAACTCATATGAGGCAAAGTTAATAGAATTTATCTTGATATTAACTTTGAACTGTTGTGTCTGGACGAGGTTGCTAGACACAATCTTTATTATAAGAAGAATCCAGGACGACCGAGAGAAATGAGGAGGAACGTGGAGGGATGATACAAAGTATAGATTACGAAGAACACATATAGATATAATATATTATATCTATATTCAAATACCTATTTAATAATACTCTGACACCTATAATAATGACAAGCTTTTTATACTATACGATAAAAGGCAAAAGAGTGTACTTTATATGCATACACACAGTATAATATGTAATGGAAGGAGAGAAATGAAAAGATCAAGCATATTAATATTAAAATACACTACATGGACAACTTTAAGCAAGGTATATAAAACAGATATTTATTACAAGGCTATTATTTTGTCTTAATTGTAAGTGTATCTCAACATCATCTAGTATTTGAAACAGCTTTTCCAATTGGGGAGAATATTTGAAATCCTAAAAATTAGTTCTTGGGCAAAAAATGATAGCTTGACTCATTGTATGGAATTCCAAATCAAAGTAGATTTATATTAATGGGGTTTCTCACGTAAATGATCAAAATGTTATCAAACTAATAATTTAAACTGATTTATTATTGCTCC
The DNA here is from genome assembly GCF_016086655.4 of Lepeophtheirus salmonis. NCBI lineage: Eukaryota > Metazoa > Arthropoda > Copepoda > Siphonostomatoida > Caligidae > Lepeophtheirus > Lepeophtheirus salmonis. The sequence goes on from NC_092584.1 coordinate 22,717,378, forward strand.
AAAAATAATTAACAACTCTCATTCGTGTTTGTACAAGATCTTTATGTGGTAAGTTTCATTCAAATAATTAATTAATATGACATTTTATTATTCGATTGATCTTTGGATACTAATGTGATTAATTCATAAAATAGGTGGAGTAGAGTGTATTTGCACAATGAATCAAACGGATTTGGAGTCGCATAATTCAAATGGTTGGATTTAGAGCCAAAATCCCATAATATTTTCGAATCTATAAATTAAAAATAATTGATTCTTAGATGTGTATATTTTTAATGAAATTCTTTATATTTATTCATTATTTTAGGGACTGAGAATTTGAATTTAATTTCGAGAGTATGATTGAATAGTTTCTGGAGGTTGGGTCCATAATATTTAGAGATCCTAGCTCCGAATCTGTAGCTATTTTAAAATTTGTGACTCCAAATCATAGATCAGTATACATATTCTTTGTGTTCTAAAACAACTCTGAGATAAAATACATGTGACTCTTCTGACTCCCAGCTCACTTATCAGCCATATCTACCTAGATATTAAAAATTACATTATTTTGATCTTTTTAAGCTCATGAATTTTGAATATAGAAAATTAATTTAGTCTGACGGATATTTCCAAATATAAGAATCTTGTTCATCCCTATGAATTAATTATATTATGAATGCGATATGTATGGGGAAATATTTCATATTATTTGAATGAAACTTATTCCAGATCCATTCAACTTTGTGCGTAAATACATACGACTTTGCTAATTCCCGGCTCAATTAATTGCAATTACTTAAAACTACCTTATTTTGATCCTTCTAAATTCTTAAATTGGGGTTTTGAGTAATCGATACACTCTGTATGAAGTTTTCTATCCCTAAAACATAAATAATCATTGTTATAAATTAATTACATTATTATTCAATTATTTGATTGAAGCTTACTACATAATCTTGTACAAACCTCATCTGAAGTTGACACTTTATTTTTCTATAAATAAATTCATAACTTTAAATTATTAGTTTAATATTTTTTTTTAGAGTTTAGATTAGAAAGACTTTAAATTATATCTAATTTGATTTTGAGTTGTATACATTAGGCCAATCCATCATTTTTTTGTATTTTCAAATATTATCTTGAAATAGAAGAGTTGCTTAAAAAACACGAAATGTAGAGAAAAAATTACAATTACGACAAATATAATAGCCTTATAATTGTCCAGAGTTCATATGAATTCACCCAGTGGAATTTATTATCAAAAATGATGTGTTTCACCACAATAGGTTGCGTAGTTTGAGCTTGTGCTCTCCATAGAGATAAAAAATATACCTCTATGGTGCTATTGGCTGACTCAAGGAATGCTGAAAAATTCATCGAAAATTTATGAATAACCAAATATGATATATTTGAGCAGTATTTTTTTATTGAGAGCTTTTAAAAGAACGTAAGGTATAATTCTGCATTATCAATGATAAAAAAATGAATAACAAATATTAATCTGAACCTAAATATGGATTGTATTTCATATTCAAATAAAATTTTCTTCGAAAGACACAGAGGATAATAAACATAAAGTTCCAGATATTAACACTGAATACATTGCATGAAATCTCGCTCAATAAATCCTGGGTCTTATGACCATATTCACATTTTTATCTAGAAGGGAGAATGCACTTTCATCACCATTTATTCTTTGGATCACCCCACAATTGAAAATATTATTAGCAGATGAAGAGTTGAACAACTTTTTGATTAAATCTGGGCTCATCAAAATGCTACTTAGGAAGTTGTTGAGGTAGCAAATAGACAAGAGGAGCAAATTCAAAGGGTTAATAAGTCCTCCTCTATTAATCAACTCAATTAAACTGTTTTTCTCAGCTTCTTTTTCAGTGATAGCTGGAATATTACTGAGATCGAAGGAACTCTCTTTAATTAAAAGATTCTTGGAGCTGAAACAATAATTTTTATTAGAGACCGACCTTGCAATGAAGTAATGAGTAGCATTGAGATCAGTATTTTTATTGGTAAACCCAATTTCTTATGTTACAGATGTTAAACGGCAAATCTAAGTCTCCTTCACATTCTAATTTATTGGTGTCTTGGAATATTCAGGACAACTTGGTTATTGGAACTTTGGTATATTTTAAAAAAAGCTCACAAACAAAGTGTTTTTTCTGCTTGAAGAAGTTGTCTAATTGAGATGAAATAGTTTGCCCCTGCCATCATTCGATATGGTCAGATTATCCAAGTCAGAACAAACTCAAATCCCCAGGGATTAATCAATTAAAGTGCTAAGGAAGGAATTTCTTTACATGCATGGCGCACTGAGAAGAAAGTATGATGTGTCAAAGAAAATTTATATGAATCCTTCTTTTTCTCTGTTTTCATGGCTAATTCTTCAGATAAAGATGAAAGACCATTATCATGCTCTAAAAAAGTTTCAGACATATGGTCAATATTGCTATTCGTTCTTGTGCTTCAGCTCAAAAAATTAAGTTTTTCCAAATTAAAAGTTTATTTATGAAATTAAATTAAACCTATTACGGTTATTCTGATATGGCTCTTAAATTTTTAATGTGTGTGTTTGTTTTATTTTTTTCGAGTAAACCTAGTCTTTAAAATCTAATTCGATTCTATATTATATTGGAGTGTAATTTTATCAAAGAAAAGGTGAGGTTTGTGTTATTTTTAAAATATTAATTCATCCATATCTATAGTAATTCATGTGTTATTATGAAGAATTATGTCTTCCTCTAGACATACTAAGCATATGAATGAAGGACTAGATTTGATTATTTATTAAGTATATTTATTTGAAAAATTATATTCTGACCTATTTTTCATTAGAAATATCTTTTAATTAATGTTTTAAATAATTTTAGTACCGTAATCGTGGGATATAGTCACCGTGATAGGATATGGTATCTACCTATTTAAAAATATAATTAAAGGAATAAGTGACGTCATTTTTTAAGGAGATATGAGAAGAAATTCAATTTTCGCCCTACAAAAAGTGCAATTACTTTGATTCAGTGCGTATCCAACAAATAGAAGGAATTTTTGTGTCTACAAATTCTACACTAATAATAATATAGGTTTATTACAAAAAAAAGATGTGTTCTAATCTTTTTTCTAGCAGAGGCCACGTATTAAGTTTCTCAAACAGCTAATCGATAAGATGTTTCGTGACGCATAAGACGCCATAAATATCATAAATTAGGTGACTTTTTCTTAGAGACATTACAAAACCATTTACTCTAATAATGTTCTTGAGTGTTTAAACTATATTAACATTTCAAAAATTCAAGAAAAAGTAGCAATTTACAGCTTATTTAATAACTTAAAATCACCTTTGAATTGGTTTCGACGTTTTTGTCCGAAAATGCCCCTTTAGTTAATAGATAATTTTTTTTAAACCTAAGGAAGCTTTAATATTTTCATTAGTGAAAAAACATAAAAATTGATAGATAGAATCAGTTTTTATGAGATGAAGCATTTTGTAGTCGCTAGTAAATAGAGGATTTGCGAGGTATTTTTGGGCAAAAAATCACCCCTTCCAGTGAACAAAGAAAAAAATTAAAAACAACTAAGGAACCTCAAACCTTTTTCTATTCATTGGTAAAAAAAATTTTAAAGTTGATTCACGGAATCAGTTTTTATGAGATGAAGAAATTTGTAGGCGCTAATAAATTATGAGTTGTAGAAGTTTGTAGGTGCTAATAAATTATGAGAGGAGTATCATTTTTGTGTTATGCTCATTCCTTTTCAGTCACTGAACCTCGTGCAATACAAATCTTGAAAAGTGTAGGTTTCGTGATTGAAAATGTGATAGTCCTAAATGTGGAAATATATCATTTGAGTGTGATGATATTAAACTAACTCCATGAGACATATTTAATACGCCAGTCTTAAGAAACCAGTTATTAGTACTTGCCATTCGAGAAGAAGACGGAATTACTTTTCGACCACGAATCTCCGGATGTCTCAGTGAATGGATTTTAATAATTGAGGTATTTATGGGAAAACAGACTCAATACACAACGTAGGACCCCATTTTTGAAATTCATATTTTGATTTTTTCAGACTTTGTAATATACATATTTAGATCGTAGGAATTTATAAAAAGTGTTTGATTCAGCTTATGTTTCATTTTCTGTAACCTATCTATATCCCTTGTCTCTAAGTTAAACGATATTAGTACAGTTTTATTAATTATTATAAATGCAAAGGTCCTCTAGTTATTTTAGAAGCTCTGAAAACTTGAAAAGATGTTCATAAGATGAAGAGAAAATTCCAATGTGTTTACTGTTCCAGTTCTTTTACACAATCAAGAAGCTTGAAGATTCATATTGAAAGTGCTCATAAGAAGATGAAAAAAATCCAATGTAGTGAGTGCTCTAGTTCTTTTAGAACCTCTGCAAACTTGAAGATGCATATTCAAGCTATTCATGAGAAGATCAGGAAATTCCAATGTAGTTACTGTACTAGTTCTTTTACACGCTCTGGACACTTGGAGACGCACATTGAAAGTGTTCATGAAAAGATAAAAAAATTCCAATGTACTTACTGTTCTAGTTCTTTTACACAGTCTGGACACTTGAAGACGCATATTGAAGGTGTTCATGAGAAGATAAAAAAAAATTCAAATGTAGTACCTGCTCTAGTTCATTCACATTCTCTGGAAACTTGAAGAGGCATATTGAAGGTGTTCATGAGAAGATAAAAAAACACACATGTAATTACTGCAGTAGTTCTTTTACACAATTAGGAAATTTGAATGTCCATATTGAAGGTGTTCATGAAAAGATAAAAAAATACAAATGTACTCACTGCTCTAGTTCTTTTTCATTCTCTGGAAACTTGAAAAAGCACTTTGAAGGTGTTCATGAAAAGATTAAAAAATTCCCATGTAGTGATTGCTCCAGTTCTTTTATACAAGCTGGAGACTTAAAGAGGCATATGGAATGTGTTCATGAGAAGATTAAAAAATTCCCCTGTAGTAGCTGCTCAAGTTCCTTTACACGCTCTGGAGATTTGAAGAAACATATTGAATATGTTCACGAGAAAATTAAAAAATTCAAATGTAGTGACTGCTCTAGTTCTTTTATAGGCGTTGGTGACTTGAAGAGGCATATTGAAGGTGTTCATGAAAAGATAAAACTATTTAAATGTAGTTACTGCTCTAGTTCTTTTTCACAATCTGGAGACTTAAAAAGGCATGTGGAAGGTGTTCATGAAAAGATTAAAAAATACCAATGTAGTACCTGCTCTAGTTCCTTTACACAATCTGGAAACTTGAAGACCCATATTCAAACTGTTCATGAGAAAATTAAAAAATTCCATTGTGGTTCCTGCTTTATTTCTTTTACACGATTAGAAAGCTTGAAGAAACATCATAAGACTCTTCATGGTTAGACATACACAATTGCAACTTTTCAAAGATAATAAAATATATTTACACATACGACTGAATAAAAATTTAAAAAAATTCTAATTTATATTTATTTATTATTTAAAATACATTTACATTTCTTTTGTTCCTTGTATCATGGTGTAGTTTGTTCAAAGTTCAAACTTGACGGTCTCGTTATATTTCTAATTCACTTAAAATATAATTAACATCCTATATTATATTTAAAAATTGAAATAGGACTAAATTTGTCGTTTCAAAAATGCTGTAAATCATTTTACTCTTTCTCTCATGAATTAAAAATAGGGAAATATAAAATTTTCGTATACTTTTTGCAATGTTTTGAGTATAAGAAACATACTCGAAGAAAAAATATATATATAATGTTAAAAATTAACACAGTATTAGATTGTATATAAAAAACTAATGATATATAAAATTTAATTTCGAAATACCTTTATGCCAAGAATTTCATTTCATAAAACACAATATTCTAGTAATAAATAATTTACTCACAATTTCCTCGACATAATTATATAAAGGGGATTGAAACTGAAAGGATTCAAACAATCTTGAAATATGTAAACTCCAGTATTTCTGATGCAAAAATGCATGAATATTTATCCTTAAGCAATTATTCCCGATAAGTATTGCAGGTCATCCTTTTTTGTATATATTTTTTTGATAATATTATCTAAAATATTGCTCCTGGGCAACGTCATGACTCATGAGAGTCAAGTTTAAAAAACCTATTAGTTAGGGGGAAAAAATATGTCTGTAAATGCGATCCATCCTGCAAGAATGATCAAAAGTTTAAAAAGAAAATAGTTTTACAATAGAATAACGATAATCATTTTATTAATTTCCCATTATTTATTTAAGTAATTGTTTGAAATATTATTATTTTGTAATTCTTCTTTTTTTTTCTTAAAAATTTGTCTTCAAATGTATCTACATTGAGATCTACTAATAGATACATTATACATGGAGAGTCACTTCTTTTCAGAAAATATATGGGCCAGGGATTGAAATTAGCTCACAAGCTTAATTATAAAGTAATTACTCCTCAACCAATTGAGAAGTGTAATGTTCATCTTTCTGTGAGGTTTTTTCACGAGTCCACTCTGAATGCACTTAAACATTATGTATCGAAAGATGATCAATTTTAGAAGCTTCAAACAAACAGCACAAGTTATGGATATTCTTAAGCACTTTTGGAATTGCATAAATCTGAACTCTAAAAACTATGTATGTACGTCCAAAAGAGAGACGATTTATTAAAACCAATTTCTATAAATGAGCGGGAACAAAATAATTTATTGATTGCAGAATGGATTAAAAATGGAAGACACTCTCAAAGAAACATGGAGGTGGTTTATCTTCCGAGACATTTCATCCCAAAATTTCAAACATCCATAGGAATTGCCCATTTAGCTATATATTTACTGGATAAAAATAAATTTAAGTTTATTTTTCTTCGTAAAATTAATTCGACCCAATAGGAAGGCGTTTTGGGGGTATAGACAACATACTGGGGGAAATTACTATATGAGATGTCGACAGTTTTTTTGAGGGTGATTTTTTTTTTTTTGTGTTTGCCTACTTTTAAATTCAATATCATCAATTTTAGTCGATACAAAAGAGTCTAATTATACAAGTGAAGAAGATGTTCTTACATTTATCTGCCTTATATCTTCCAATTCTGCAATGGAATTAGATTCACTTAAAGGTCTAGAGCCGCTCATTTATTTTGTATGTGACCATGTAGCCCATTCTATTTTAAAACCGTTAAATCGGGAGTGCTGGACCAAGTTCTTATCTACTTTCTCAATGGATGTATTGCGAAAATATCAAGAATTAGACTCTTTTGTTAATGAAATTAATAGAGGTGGACTAAAAAAGTCCAGTGATGTAATCTATCTTCTTGGAGGACATCTCTCTATAAACTGTTACAAACTATTTTTTCAAATAAAGAAAGGCGATATGTTATTTTATTTATGAGACTCCAATAAGTGTTTTTGTAAGAGATGCACAAAGATTTTTGTGTCTTGAAGAAAACAATAACATAAGTTATAACTTAACCTTTTTAAACTACTAAAAGTTTGAGTTGTTAAAGTTTCAATTTACTGCATTTACTTTATTAATATGATCAATCCATTTGCACTCTAGTAAAAAAAAAAAGCGCACGCCAAAAGAAGATATCGTTCCATATTCATTTCAGTGTTCCCTGTTTAGTATATCTACGTATAATCTTTTATCCAATCAAACGCCACGTCGAAGATGATTGTTTATGTCAGCCTATGTATCTTCTGTTAAGAAGTGCACTCTCCATATATATATATAGTGCTCCCTGACTAACATTAGGAGTAAAACAAGGCTCAGCCACTCAACCTCGTGAAGTTGGGAATGTATTTTTTATGGTTCAAAATCAAATGGAAAACCCAATAGAGTTTGTACAATGATGTTTTAATGGGTAAGAAGACACTTCATCCCAAGCATTTCAATCCCCAAGTCACTCAAGTTTCCTCTCTTCACTCAGAAATACCATATATAAAAATAGAATCAAATTTATTGATTAAAATAACCTAATAAAACTCTTTGTTTAGACTTTTTTTTTTTTTTTTGGTCATGGGATTACGTAGGATTATTGATTATAATTTATAGATTATGCTATGCATCATACGTACTTAGATCGAAAAAATCAGTTTAAGTATTTATTTAATTTAAAACTGATCTTATTTTAGTATTATAGTTTGGTAGAGATACATATTATGTCACGTGGTTTATAACAATAGACAAGGACACTGTTATAGCTTAAAATCTTATTACACCCATTATGAGGTTGCGCAGTCACTTTAAAACCACTCCAGATATTTATAGACCTTATTCAACTTATGAAAATTGATGAAAACAGCTGAAAGGAAAATTGACAACCTCTTTGTTTATTTCTAAAAGCGAGCCTTGTTTAATGGTTCTATCCCCTTTATTATAGAGTCTCACTTCTTAGTCAGTAATACTAGGTAATAGTTGCTCATCATAAGTATTTGGTAACTCGCCTGTTTTTTTGGAGTTGGCAAACTAAGGAGTGAATTTTCTTTTCCTAAGCTGCTATCATTATTATTTAATTTTTGAGAAGAAACGGGATAGAACATTTACGTGTGCTGATAAAAGACAGAGACGTGACCCTGAGGATTTGTGGATGAGTTATAATTGTAAGTCCTTTATGAACTCAGAGTTGAATTGAGGATCGACATTGGATTCATTCTTGCCTACGTGCTCCTAACAGCTGTTTGTAGCTATTCTAAAGTAACCCCCTGACAGCTCCCCAATAAAACATTATTTAAACTGTCAGGAGTAGGGCCCATGTCGATTTTCGGTCTCTTTGTTTTAACATGACTAAAATACTAACGAGTTTCATCACTATTTCTAGTTTATAAGTGCAGCTTACTCTTTTAAGGTCTAGTTTTGTGTTCCTCCTTCGACGTACCTAGTTATTACGATTTAAAACAGTGCTATTAAAAAATTAAGATGTGCTCTAGTCCTTCGCCAGTCTCTGAAGACTTGGCAATGGATGTTGAATGTGTTCAGGAGAAGATAAATAAATTCCAATGTTGGTACTGCTCTAGTTCCTTTACACAATGTGGAAGCTTGAAGATGCATATTAGATGCGTCCATGAGAAGATACAAAGATACAAATGCACCTACTGCTCTAGTACTTTTACGCGCTCTGGAGACTACAAAAGGCATGTTGAAGGTGTTCATGAGAAAATTAAAAGATTCCAATGTAGTGACTGTTCTAGTTCTTTTACACAATACTCACACTTAAAACGGCATGTTGAAGGGGTTCACGAGAAGTTAAAAAATTTCAAATGCAGTGAGTGTTCTAGTACTTTTACACGGTCTGGAAACTTGAAGATGCATATTCAAGCTATTCATGAGAAGATCCGGAAATTCCAATGTAGTTACTGTACCAGTTCTTTTACAAACTCTGGAAACTTGAAGACGCACATTGAAGGTGTTCATGAGAAGATTAAAAAATTCCAATGTAGTTTCTGCTCGAGTTCTTTTACACAATCCGGAAGCTTGAAGACACATATTAAGGGTGTTCATGAGAAGATTAATACATTCAAATGTACTGACTGCTCTTGTTCTTTTACACGCTCTGGAAACTTGAAAACGCATATGGAAGGTGTTCATGATAAGATACTAAAGTTCCAATGTAGTGACTGTCCTAGTTCTTTTACACGTCCTGGGCACTTGAAGATGCATATTGAAGATATTCATGAGAAGATAAATAAATTCAAGTGTAGTGACTGTTCGAGTACTTTTACACGCTCTGCAGATTTGAAGAGGCATGTTGAATGTGTTCACGAGAAAATTAAAAAATTCCAATGTACTTTCTGCTCTAGTTCCTTTACAAACTCTGGACACTTGAAGACACACATTGAAGGTGTTCATGAGAAGATTAAAAAGTATAAATGTAGTAACTGTCCTAGCTGTTTTACACGCTCTGCAGACTTGAAGAGGCATATCGACGGTGTTCATGAGAAGAAGAAAAATTTCCAATGTAGTGACTGTTCTAGTTCTTTTACACAACACGCACACTTGAAGATGCATATTGAAAGTGTACATGAGAAGATCAAAAAATTCCAATGTACTGACTGCTCTAGTTCTTTTGCACATTTAGGAAACTTGAAGATGCATGTCAAAAGTGTTCATGAGAAGATAAAAAAGTTCCAATGTACTTACTGCTCTAGTTCCTTTACACGATCTGGAAACTTGAAAATACATATCGAAGGTGTTCATGAGAAAATTAAAAAATTCCAATGTGGTTCCTGCTTTAGTACTTTTACACGATTAGAAGGCTTGCAGATGCATCATAAGACTCATCATAAATAGACAAACACATTTGCAACTGTTTTAAGATAATAAAATATATTTATATACACATACGATTGTAGTTTGAAAATGTTTAAAAAATATTTTCTTCTAATTATATTATTTTAAAATGCATTTATATTTTCTTTTTCGCTTCAATGATGGTATGTTTTGTCGTATGTCCAAAGTTGACTTTCTCATTCTGTTTACAATTCACTAAAAATATATTTATAATTATTAAATTTTTGTTTTAATATAAAAACTGAATTAAAAATTTGTTTAGCCTTACAAAAATATTGTATATTATTCTAGGAGGGACCTACGTAGGTTAAAAAGATGTTTTGTATTAAAGCCATCATCTCATAACTTCTTTAAGCAACTTTTAATTAAGAATGTTAAATTTTTACGTATTAATTCCTCAAATAAACATTTTGCTTCATTTGATTAAAATAAATAGTTTTTGATTATTTAATATAGTTAATACTTATAGTCCAATGATTTGATCTAAAGTAATAAATGTTGTGCAATGAGTCAGTCCCCAGTTCTCCTACAGTTTGACCCGCGCTAATAATTTAGCCTCACTTTTTTAACTAACTTAATTTCTGATTGCAAATATTGATAAATAGGTCTTGGAAAAAAAAATTATATCAATTAAAGTTTGGTTTTAATCCATTCACAATTTTTTCGTAAAAAGTATTTTATATGTTTATTTACTCATTTAAACCGACCCAAGGTAATATCTTTGGCCCAAACAAAGTTATTTATTATAATTTATGGTCTGGTTGAGGGAGGATAATGCTAGGATAACATGAGTTAAAGTTTATTACCTTAGTTATAATTAAAAAAACTGCATAACTAGCTGAAAGTCCTTCATATGTTGACTTAGGATTTATGGAAACTCAAGATGTCAATTATTGGTCGATCCTGTTAATTTCTTGATGCTAGAAAGATGATTTCTTTTCAGAGAAAAAGTTTCTTCAAGTTATTTCATAGCTTTTCAATAATGTATTCTTAATTTCCTATCATTGATTTGGTTTACGATATATCATAAAAAATAAAGACAATTTAATTGATAATTTATTCATCTTTATGACCTCAGAACTCAAATTTTAATTAAGTTACTTTAAAAAAATTCATTTACGAATTTATTTAATATTATTTTATATTAATAAAGTATTTTCAGTATACAACAATTCATGGTGAATTTTATAAATATATTATATATGCACTTCTGATTTGAAGAACCTTTAATATTTTTTTACATTCGTTTAAATACACGGTACATAAGATTAGGTATGTTCTCGTGAAAATACATGATTTGTAGGAAATATTATTTCAAATATATTGCATTTGTATTCCCATTAATATTTTCTCCGGTGAAGGTCACGCATCTTTTCATGCATAATTTAATATAATTTCCCCTTGCAATACTTTACATAATAAGGAATAGTTGGATATGGATGTTATAATCATTATTTTTTTGATTAGATATCTACTTTGATTATGGAAGGGGAGCTCAGCTATTTACAGGGATCGATATTTAAAAGACCACTCTTTGCAAAATATTTGCTTATTTAAGTTGGTGCAAGATCGTAGGAGATAAAAAATAAATGGAAATATTTGAGAGACAAATTTATTAAAAAAAATAGAAGGATTAAAAGAAGGAAGAGCTAGCTTTTATTAATACTAATTACAAGGATGGAAATCAACTCCTAGGTATGTTGAAGTATTCCAAAAAAAATAGATTTGAAGGCAATAATTAACTTTATTTGATGTAACTTTTTCTCCTAATTTCAGTGATGCCGATATTTCTAATATTAATTCGATGAGAACGGAGTAATTTGATGTTTTCGACAGAGTTTTTCTCAACTATATTTTCTGTTAAATACAGCAAACCTGGCTTCATGTAATTTCTTCAGATGATAGATGCCACCGTTCAGAATAGTACAAAAGATTTAAAATAAAATATCTTATAGAAAATGAGAGTTTAATTCCTATTAGTAATTTGAATCTTGAAATTAGCATGTTTTCAAAAAAACATACTATTTCCCTTCTCTTCTACTGAGACTATATGGGCTAGTGATGGGTAAGTTAACTTATCTTTTTAACTGATTAAGTTAAAGTTGATTATTATTTCATTTTTTAATAATTAGTTAAGTTAAAGGGGATTGAGAGATTTGTCAAGGCTACATAATAAAAATTATTCTGTCGGTCTATCTGAGATTTTCTCCACTACCAATTGAACGATCAAGAAAAAACTACGGATTCAAACTCCCAACAACAAGCGAAAAAGCAATGCCAGCGAAACTTGCCTCGTATGATAACTATCGGACGAGGCTAATTTGGAATGAAGCACGTTCAACGACGTCTCTGCGGATTTTCACTTAAAAGTTAATTTTGATAAATAAAAAATTAACTAGTTAAGTTATAGTTAAAATAATGCTGTTCAAATAATTAAGTAATTAAGGTAAAAGTTAATTAACTTATCAAAGTTAACTTAAGTGACATTGACTTGGCCAACTACCTACCAACCTTAATAGTACAACGAACCATCCTGACATTGTAGTTAATATTGAAAATACACAATTATAACTAATTTTTTTTTGTTTTTTTAAATTAACATCATAGTGATTTCTTAATAGAGAACAAAGTAATTTAATACCATTTCCCCTAATTTGGATATTGAGGACAATTTATTAAATTCTAAAATGGGAAATGTGTCATCAAATTTAAATGTGAATAGCTCTTCCATTCTGGATATGGATACCATGTTAACAAATTTAGAACAAAAAGCTCTATACATTTTAATGTGGTAAACCCATTCCCAACAATTGAAAATATATCGATAGTCCAAAATGATATTCAGGAAGGTCCGTTAGACGTGGGTTGGAACGAATGTAGCCCTCCAAAATTACAGGGCTTTTTTTTTTACTTAATTTCTATAATTTTGTTTCGTGATTGGGCAAATTATACAGCAATTTTTTTTGTGTATGCCAATTGATTTAAAAAATAGGTAATATTTGAAATTTAATTACTGATTTTTTTTCCAAATGAGACAAGCCAGTGTTAGAATTACTATCTTTTCCCCATTTAGACCTTTACAATCTAGTAAATACTTAGATTAATAATCACCTGACTCATGTTTTAAGAAGAAATTGTGTATATCGTATTGTAAGTGCAATTGTCGTATATTTAACTGCTGTTTCAGGCTTACTATTGATTGGCGATAGGAAAATCCTCCACCTACAACTAAATAATAATATATTAAGTACCTATTATATATTGTGTATGTGTAATGCTTAAATATCTACCGAGTTAGTACAAACCGAAAGAGTTTTCTATTATTCTTCTTGCTCTGGAGAGACAATAATTATATATTCTTTTTTTATGATCTAAATCCCTTCTTGGAAATGGCATTAACAGATTGGGTCTCAAGGAAAATACCTCATCCCCAAGAATACCAATGTCATTTCATTTTTATCTGTATGCGGCAGATATCTTAAATGTGGGAGCTCCAAATTGCCACATAGTAAAGCATTCCTGAATTCTGAGCTCATAAATACTCCATCCTCACTATGTGGGCCGTAATCTCCTCAAAATGAATGTTAAGTAAATAATAATACTTCAAGTTCTTTTTATTTATGTTCAAAAATAACATATATAAAGGAGTAATTTATATGGACTATATTCTAAGTTTATTCCATTAATGATATTTTCAGACAGTTGAAAATTGTAAACACAATGGGAACGACCACTTTAGAACTTTGGAGAAACCACTCCATTATTGAAGTGAAAAAGGAAATATAAATGCATTTTGAATACTAAATAAATATAAATTATTACTTTTTTTTTCTCCCCACCTCAGTCGTATGTATAAATATATTTTACTACTTTGGAAAAGTTACACGTATATAATTTTATATATCACTTCAATGTCTACTTATGATGAGTCTCATAATGCATCTTTAAGCCAGTTAATTTTGAAAAAGTACTAAAGCAGGGACCACATTGGAATTTGTTTCTCTTCTCATGAACAGTTTCAACATGGGTCTTTAAGTTTGATTTTTGTGTAAAAGAACTAGAGCAGGTACTACATTTGTATTTTTTTATCTTTTCATGAACATCTTCAATATGCGTCTTCAAGTTTCCAGATTGTGGCAAAGAACTAGAGCAGTAATTACGTTGGTACTTTCTTATTTTCTCATGAACAACTTCAATGTGCTTCTTCAAGTTTCCAGAGAATGAAAAAGAACTAGAGCATTCACTACATTGGTATTTTTTTATCTTCTCATGAACACCTTCAATGTGCTTCTTCAAGTTTGATTTTTGTGACAGTAACTACATCGATATTTTTTGATCTTCTCATGAACAGTTTCAAAATGGGCCTTCAAGTTTAGTTTTTGTGAAAAAAAACTATAGCAGTAACTACATTGGTATTTGTGTATCTTTTCATGAACACTTTCAATATGCGTCTTCATGTGTCCAGAATGTGAAAAAGAACTAGAGCAGGTACTACATTGGAAGTTTTTTATTTTTAAATGAACACCATCAATATGTCTCTTCAAGTGTCCAGAGTTTGTAAAAGAACTCAAGGAGTAACTACATTGGAATTTCCTCTTCGTCTTATGAGCACCTTCAATATATATATTTAAGTCTTCAGTTCTTGTAAAAGAACTAGAACCCATTTGAATTTATATAATAATAAATAATAACACTATTCTAATAACGTGTGAAACGAGGATCACACATCCAATTGAATATACTAAATAATTTAGTTGTAATTAGATTATTTGTACAAAGGGTCGTATTATATTGTAGATAGGTGACAAAGAATCTATAATCCCCGAATCAAGGACTTTAAATAGTGTAGAATTTGGCAAGCTTAATAAAAATACAATAAATGTAAACAAAACACGCAACTACTTATACACTATGACGTCACTATTAAAAGCTTGGTGGAAGTCAAACATCATTCGTAAACGCGTTATGGACTATTATAACCAATTAGTTCTTATACTATCTATACTATTTAGAAGAGCAATCTTGCAACCTGTTGTGGGGATAAACATCAATTTCTATGACAAATTCCTGTTGGTAAACTCATATGATCAAATATAAAACAGTAATAGTTTTTTTTTACAACATCACGTGGTATTTTATTTAACACTTCCATTTTGGGTTAGCATTTTATATCCCCAAAAATTGTTTTTGAGGCAAAAATGATATACTCACTTCACGTTCCCAGCCCAAAATTAATCAGATATTTTTTAAAAGGTTTTTTAAAGTAAATCGTCAAAACATAATTGAGCTAATTATTTAAACGGATAAATTTGCCCTTTAAAATAAAGTATCAACTTCAGTTTGTGTTTGTACAAGATCATGTAGTATCAGTTTCATTCAAATGATATTAGTATATTTATTTAATAAATATTAATCTTGTTATAATAAAATAATTCATTCATTATTGTAAACAAGTGTGGGTGCATGTTGGGTTATTTTTTAGAACTCATTCGTATAACCTTGTATTTCTATTAAATTGATCGGAACAATTTTACCACATTCACAAAAGCCTTGATTTATGTGGCAAAAACGAAGTGTAAAGATTTTTTCGCCGGACACGGTTATGTATATAGATAATAAATAAATAATAATATTGTTCCTCACAGAGTAAATCCCGAGTTTTATTTTATATCTAACCTAATATTTTATTATTTCGTTATACTATCTTATTTCCATATTATATATGTATATATTAACTATCAGATATTTTTCTGTAATGATCCTACTTTTATCGTCTCTTATCTATCAAAAAAAATATTAATTATACAGATTTAGCCATTTTTTAGTACATATTACTTTGATTTAATTCAAATCTCATTGTTTATCATTTACATCAAGTTTCATCACTAATAGACAGTCCAGTTTAATTAATAAATTTATGTATCGATTAAATTGTGTGTTTTTTTTAAAATTCTTTAAGTCGTTTGATGGAGTTTCACGAATATTTATTGGGAATGTGTGCATTTTATGCAGTAAAAATATCAACTCCTTCAATTATGGTATAATTCATGAAAATATTTATTGTTTTTAAAGTATTGTAAAACGAAATTCGTAAAATCTTTTCATAATTTTCTGTCCAAAGTACTTAAGCATTCAGAAGTACTACTTTTTAAATCAGTTTTAGTACTAATAGTCCGGTTCCAATGACTGGTAGGAGCAGTCCTAAGACTGAACTGTACTAAATGAATAAAGACTGACTCATGGTCACTCATAACTTATGAGTTAGACACAAGGCAGTCGCTAGGATAGTTCAACTCCGAGTAATTGAGCCGTAAACGATGAGCAAGGAATTTTTATATAAGATGTCAATGACAAAAAGTGTTAAAACTTTTCCCGATCCCACCTAAATACATATCATAATATTAATTATTATTTAAAATATAAAATGTAGAAAGAAGAGAAAAAAAGGGAGAAAAGAGCGCGTTGAATTACACAATACGCTTCACCAACATTCTGAAGATTTGATTGCGCTCCTTTCACCTCGTCATTTTCTTAGTTGTTCATAATATCAAGAAAAACTGTTTGATGAGAAGGAAGATGAGTATTTTTGTGCTTGATAAGATAACAGCGAACTCTGTGAGGCACCATCGCATTCTTTCTCTAAAATTCCAACTTTGTGGAAGGACACCTCCATGATGGTAAGAAGGATTTCATACGTGTAATTGTTATTTTCATGTTTGTTTGTTATTATTTGTTAGATGACGTCACATTGAGCTAGCAATACTTACTTTGACTGAGAAACCACGGATTTGATTGGAATAATAATGCATTAATTCGGGAGATATTGAAATAATAACCGCAGCAGAGTATCGAATCCATCATAATGTTCCGTCCTGATGTGTCTAATGGAGTTTGTAATCCTTTACTCCTCTCTGTGGCTCTCGGATTCTCAACGACATTATCGCTACATTATTCCATGGATTATGTGACGACATTGTTGTCCATCTACTGCTCAATCTGCTCTGTTTTTATATGTATACGAATGTATGCTAAATGTCATCCTCCAGGATGTTTGGCTTCTACTATCGTCAATAACTTGATCTTCGACAATTATCCGAGAGCTAGCAAACTGCAAGCAAAAGAACTTATAGACTGTTTTCATATACCATATTTTGCACCCATTATTTACTCCCTGTTTTTCCTCATAAACGGATCAACGTCTTCGAACAAATTCCTTCTCTGTGCAATTCCATTTATGTATGTCTATCCTATTATTTTACCAAAACTCTTTGTCACATTCACAAAGAGTTTTTCGTTTGGAGAAGGATCACTTGTGTTACAGGCACCCTTCTTATTTATTTATAAACAATGTATAGACTCCATTTGGCTAATTGAAGATGGAACATCTCAAATTGGAGGTTATGTTATTATTGCACGAATGACTCTCTTTGTAGTGATCCTTTGGTCTTTACTCACCATGAGATACACGAGCAAGTTTTATTTTATCGGTGCAGTTTTGATTTTTGGAGTTTACTTTCCCTATTTATGGCTACGATTGAAGAGAAACTTATTGGTTTGGGTCATTAATGATTTATCTGATTTCTCAGATGTGCTGCTTCTACTTTTCTGGGCATCTCTAGTGACGTTTGCTCTATTTTACGTCTACAAATTCAAACAAGGAACGTCTAACACCATTGCAAGGAAATCTTTTCACTTATTAATTAGTCTCGTGTATATATCTGGTGATATCTTTAATACTGAGATATTGTATTTATGCTCTATGGCCATGATATCTATATTCTTACTTGTTGAATTAGTACGCTACTATCAAATTAAACCCTTTGGTGCTCTTTTAAATCATTATTTCAAGCTATTTTTGGATTCAAAAGACTCTGGTCCATTAGTTTTGACAAATATATACCTTTTAGTCGGAGTATCCATTCCTATATGGCTTGTTATCCCGACTAATAGGGTACTTAATTTATCAGGGGTATTGGCCATTGGAATCGGGGATTCCGCTGCTAGCATAATTGGTTCTAAGTTTGGCCGCATGCAATGGAACTCGAAAAGCAAAAAAACCATCGAAGGAACTTTTGCTTCGTTGTTTGCTCAAATGTGTACTATATGGGTAATCGCTCCGGAGGATGTATGGATTGGATTTGGAGTATCTGTTGTAAGCTCAGTCATCGAATTGTTAACAGATCAAGTGGATAATTTGATAATACCTCTTGCAGTTCATTCTGTGGGTATATTTTTGAAGCATTAACTGAACATTTTTGTTATCTATTTATCGTTACATTTTATACAACAAATTTTTAAAGTATATTATCTGTGATTCTATTTATGATTGTTGTGTTATCCATTTTTTTAAATTAAAATAAATATATATAAGAAATGTAAACTTGCTTTTAAGCATAGTCATCGAAATATTTAAAGTGTACTTCATATGAGTAAATGTGGCCCCCAAAAGCAATCTATAATGATATTTCTCAAAATTGAGTGTGGATTACTTTTTTTTCTCTCTAACGAATTATCGTCCATTACTATTAACAAATTATTCTTATTTATCCATTGAAAGCAGGACTGCCAATTAACTTTAAGCAACTCCCGCGAGAAACTTATTTAATTTATTTATCGTTACTTTGAATAAGCGGATCGATTTCGGACAGCTCAGCTAGATGCAATATTTGATCTTAAACAAATAGGCCTGTAATTTTTAAGATAATAAAACACATATTTTGATAATGAACTTAAGAATATATTCATATTAAGAAAATATCATTAAATAAATTTAAATAGATAACTTTACTATATCTTAACATTATATAATACCTAAATCATAATCCAGTACTAATTACTTTATACATTGGAGAAGATTCTTAAACGGTGAATATTGTTCCCGGAACGTTTTGAACTACTTCCAAACTCTTTCAGGAAGCTCTTTAGTCGTACTTTTAAATATTTTTTTAATGTCAAAATGAGCAACACTCTAATAATGATTATCTGCTCCATTTGCAGTTTCTGATATATGTGACTCTATAAGACTTGGAAAAGTGTTTCAACCAACAAAATCTTTTGCAACAATTTGTCAAGAGCATTTTTGTTAATAGCAAGATGTTGATAGCGTCGAAATATTTTCTCCGAGTGATACAGTAATTGACATATACTTCATGAAGGATAACCCTTTATCACTCATCTTAGAAAAGACGACATAACTCTTGAAAAGAAATACCGATTCTTCCTTGCAGGGATCGCCCTCCCAGTGCATAAGTGGTAACTTACAAGTAGGACATTTAATTGACTGACATATTGTGTATGCCAAAAAATCCAGTAATGTAACATAAAGATGCTATACATACTTTGTATCTGAAAGAAAAATCAAATACTCTCAAGTGTTTCAGTTCTCATCTTTATTCTTTCTCTGGATAAAATTATTCAACAGTTGGCATCAAATAATTCATAATTTAATAATCACGATACATTTAATACATCAGTTTCATCAAGAACCGTACAGTTAGCAGTAGATTTTGCGACATCCATTGTGTAATCTCACAGCATTGAACCAAATTTCCAAATGATCCTTATCCCACTTGGATGAAAGAGATTTTCGTATAAATCTTTCAAAATCATTAAAAATACTTTCTGCAAAATGAAAGTGTTCCTTATTCAGTGTTTTTTATACTCCAGAGCCTTCATTGAGCGACTGTTGAGAATTTCAAACACTTTATCATGAAAAAGAATAAATTCAGCTGTAGCGAGTGTATCCTCTGTTTGAAATCCAGGAATTCCTTGACTGTGCTACCATTTTAGGGCACGACCAACACTTTGACTTGCTATAGCTTGCAATACTAAAACAAATTTCATTTTCTCTGATTAAATTTGATGTGCTTCTCAGTTAATGTATCTCCCAAGCGAAGACAGCGTTCAATTTTAAGTTAATGCAGTTTGGCTAACAAGTTCCACCTAACAGTTCCTCTCCCTTGCAAATAAAGTTCTTTGAAGTGTGCTAAAGCACCACGGATATTTTGAAAGCAATGAAGTACATCGAATATAGCAACTACATTACTATTGCAATCCTCATGTAGATGAGAAAAAGTCATCGACTGCTCATGAATAGACTTTGTTAAAATTTTAACTCCAAGCGAAGACAGAGCAGACATATTAACTCTTGCTCCATCCATTGTAACAGATCGGACCGTGATACCAAATTCAAATGTACGTAAAATGCATTCACGCATTATTCCAGCAAGCACACCTGATTCTGTGCCCTTGCAAAGAAAATAAGCGATTGGCAGTTTCCAATAAGCTCAATCACCAACAAGCGTACACACCAATCCCCCCGTTTGCTTTCTCTTCTTCGTACCCCAAATCACATTGTTCGCCGTAATCAACAAATCGAAAACCACGGCCCAAATTCTTGTCATACTCGACAGCCTCTTTTAAATTGATCCAATCGCCCATCAGTAATAAGAGCTGTATCTTTATAAGCATCCTTTCCCTTACATAAGAATAGTTCACGAAAAGACGCTCGGTAGACACTTGATGGCACATATGTATCGATCTAGACTGGATGGTGATGGCAAAAAGAAAGTTGACGATAAAAATTCATACGCACGAGGGGAATAGAAATGAAGAGTTGGTGCAAAATCCTTGAGCATGGCGGAATAATGGAAAGATTTTCCGTTTTTTTCAACCAACTCCTTCACTGTCTGAAGTCAAACATCCTCAAAACGGTCAAGGCTACTACTCCCTTTGATGATAATAAATTATTTTTCTGCAATCTACCATTACATCTCTCAATTCCATATTCACTTTCTTTGCACGACTCAAACGATTACGAATGTTTGCTTCAATCTTGCTTTTGGTCGTTAAAATAGTTTTTAAGCGAATGAATTCATGATGTAGAGTTTTTTGCATTGTATCTGGTGAAAAGGGATAGGAGTGTTCTTTACATACAATTTGGTGTAAGATTGGTTTATGTGAATCCTAGAAAAAAAACATATAATATGTAAGCATTATCTTTTCTAGTTTTGAATACGGTTGCAATGTAAATTCAGATATAGACAACTACGTTGCCTCAATAATTGTATTTGATTCTGGAAGATTTGAATTGGATTGCATATTTTCATTCGTCTTTCTCTCATTCTGAGCATGACGAAAAAGAAGTTGGCGTCCTTTTGGACTAGGAGGAACTAATCAATCCGGAATACCTGCGAATAATGACGGAATACTTCCTTGTTTGAGACAAACATTTCTTACAGCACCATCACGAACAAAGTCCAATTCCTTAAAATGTACTGAACACAAATAGATGGGTAGTGATGGCTTAAAATTTTCACAGCGAATTGCCCGTTGCCATTCAAGTCTTAATTGAGGATCTTTTGGAATCCGATGAAATGAAATTTGGTTTAATTTTACCTTGTCCGATGCATGGATAAAAGTACATTTTATTGCACTGCAACTTCTAACCATAAAGTAAAATACTCTATAGTCTATAGATTATTAAAGCACGTAGTTTCAAAATAATTCCTCTTGCCCCAACAAGCCGAGTAAGGTCAACAATTTTTCATATATCATTTTTTGATAGGCCAGTAAAGAGGAGAGTACTCACTACTTTAGTGTATTCTCTATGTTCTACTGTATTAATATTATATTAAAATATGATTCATATTTTAATAAGAGCACAGCTACACATTTGTTCATTAATAGAGCAAGTTTTTTTTCTGTTTGTCGACGCCTCAGATTTAAGTATGCTCTTAATATCTTAGAACTGTGGGACTGCCTGATCTAAGATATTATAACTAGGCTTGTCAATCGTAAGCATTATCGATATGTAAAAAAAATCAACCGAAAATCAACCAAGTAACCCTGACAATTTGAATAATCATAGATAAAGATCAGCTTAACTGGTATGACGTTAGATTAGAGTAGCTATATGTAGCTATAGCCTGGCTATAACTTATAAGTTATAAATTATATGATAAATGTATGTTGGTATATTTTTTATTATGTAGATTATATTTAATTAAAGCCTTCTTTCTTAAACTTGGAACTTCAAATATATTTCGAAATACTCTACTTTGTCGTTTCATTAGCTATTATTCTGAGAATAAGGTTCATAATGAATTACACTTTCATGAAGTGTGACGTTATAAAATCTACTGTAACACCTGGATCAAAATAACAGTTATTATAATAAAAATAAAGAGTTTTTGAACTCAATTTTTAAAATTATGATTATTTTGAAATATATAAGTTATCCAAATACTTTGAGGGTGAGACCTATGTAACGCAAAAATACCTTATCTCAATCATATTTCACAATTGTGGAGTTTGTGAAAAGTATAATCTATATCGATAATTATATATCCTGGACTCTTGATTTCTTTTGTGGTTCTTTTGGCTTTGGAAAACAAGGGGAAGATGATTCTAGACTCTTAAAGATAATATGCATTTATTTTCTCTATAGTTTTGTCTCCAATTCATAGTCTATTCTGCTAATTAATATATTTATTTATGTATAAACATGTCTAATTTCATTTTGTATATGTATAGTGTCACTAACAATTTTTTGAATCTATTTGTTTTATTTTATATTAAAAACTTCTATATCGTATCATTTGTCATTTTAAATTTGTCTGATTCTCTGCATATAATATATATTAAAATTTTTAATAAATATAATTTTTTTTAGTTGTACTTTTTTTTAAAAATTTCCCCATACTTATTTAACTTACTATTACAATATACGTTTTAATACTTAAAAAAATTATTTTATTAATGTTTACTATTTTAATGTAACGATAAAGACGATATACTTCGTAATAAATAATGTATTTAAAATACCGTGCTTTGTACAAAATAAAATACTAATTACATTTGAAGTATTGAAATTCCGTCCTCATTGTGAATTGCTCTCTTAATATTGCAATCTCCTTTGGAAGGAAGGGGTGGACTCTGCTCTCTTGAGATGGATAAACTACAATAGTATAGGCAAAAAAAACCTGCTTGAATGGTCTCATAGGGATTATTAGCTTTAAATGGGGGAAAGGCATTTCCCGAACATAAGTTTCTTCGGGTAAAGACTTGGGTATACTCCATGGATTCGAACATGTTGATGAAATTTATTTCATAAAAGTATAGGTCGTTTAATATTAAACAAATTGATTTAATTTTCTTTTTTAACTTTACAGATGACTTACAAGACGAAGAATGAACAAGAAGTATCTTACTTCTACTCATAATTACGTTATTTATTTATGTATAAAAAGGTCTTATTATATTTTGTATATCCCTATATATAATTTACATTTTTGGCTAATAATTTGATGAATCCATTTCTAATATTTAATATTAATTGATTTTCTGTGTATAACTTCAATGAAAATTTCTAATTAATATTTTTTGTAATAATTAATCGTTTTTTCATTTTTTTTTTATCCATGCTTTTTAAATTCATATCAAAAATATCCGTTATAATACTTTAACTAATCAATTTACAAGTAATCTACTACTACGGCTTAAGTGTTCATAATTATTTTTTGATAATTCATTCTATAAAATATAACATAAGCAACTTTAAGGGAAGAAATTTAAGAGATCTCAATGTTAATAGATCTATAATATAGAAATATTAAAGTTTTTTTATGAGTTCCACGAAAAATCAAGTATTCCTAAATTTAAAAATGCAACTGATTTTTTAAAATAAACTTTAGTAATTAGTACTATACTTATCACACTCGCTCGTATGCAGCTTGGGACATAGACAAAATATGTCCCAATAAAATACTATGAATGATTTTGATATTTCAATATATATATATATTATACGTGTGATGTCCGGGTAAGGACAACTAAAGAGTCTTTAGTTTTCCTTGGTCTAGCTGAGAGTACATAAGAGAGACTTATCAGTTGGTATTATTGACTTATTTCAAAAACTACTGGATAATTTTTGGGCATTTTTCTGCATAATTAGTAAAATAAGCGCTGTGAGGAAAGTGACATACAAAAACAGAGCTCCATCAAAAGTCTAGATCCAATACTATTTTTTTTTTGAAGAATTATGTAGATTCTTCAATATATTTTCTCCCTCCTAATTGATATTTTTTAATTTTTATTAATTATTGTACACTAGATACGCAGTGTTAAAATCTTTCAAGGCATCCCTTTCCTACGATTTATAAAATCTACATGTTTTTTGTTTTTCTTAGTTTGAACTTTTGTAATGACATGAATGGAAGTTAATATGTTAACTACAGATACTATCTTCTTTGCATTGGTTACCAAGATCCCCCTAGACATTCACTTCCAGTCCTATTTACCCTCTAAGAAAAATGGATGAATTTAAAATTAACTTTTGACAAAAATGCAGGCAAACTATTAACCATTTGACAGCATTGTTCTGATACTGTGAAAATGACATAATGCCCAATTATTTAATTTTTCATAAGAATTGCGTATAATCAAAATTGGATTGGAATGGGTATAAATAATTTCTACGAGAATCGACTTTCCTTAATTCCTTATTCAAAATGTTTCAACATTCATATCTTCAGTATGATTACTGATTATGTGTAATAGTTAATCAATTTAGAGAGTTAGATATCTATATAAACTAAAATGTTGTTTGAAATTCAAGTATTTATTATACTCATTTATTGATATTAATTTATCAATTATATTTTCAGACAATGGTAAACACAAGGATAATGCCCACTTTGAACTTTGGTCAAACCACACCTTCATTGAAGCGAAAATGGAAAGATAAATGCATTCTAAATAATAAATAGATATAAATTAGAAACAAAACAAAAAATATTTTTTAATATATTGTCCTACTCAGTCGTATAGATAAATATATTTTACTATCTCGTAAAATTTACACGTATATTATGTTACATATCACTTCATTACATACTTATGATGAGTCTTATAATGCATCTTTAAGTCTAATAATTTGAAAAAAGTACTAAAACAGGAACGACATTGGTGTTTTTTTATCTTCTCATGAACACCTTCAATATGTATTTTCAAGCTTTCAGAGGATGTGAAGGGATTAGAGCAGTCACTACATTCGTAATTTTCCATATTCTCATGAACACCTTCAATATTCAATTCCACGCTTCCAGATTGTGATAAGGGACTAGATTCGTATTCTTTTATCTTCTCATGAACACCTTCAATATGTGTCTTTAAGTGTCCAGAGCGTGTAAAAGTACTAGAGCAGTAACTACATTCGTGTTTTCTTATCTTTTCGTGAATGCTTTCAACATGCGTCTTCAAGTGTCCTACGCGTTTAAAAGAACTCGAGCAGTAACCACATTCGTATTTTTTTATCTTCTCATGAACATCTTCAATATGCGTCTTCAAGTTTCCAGATTGTGTAAATGAACTAGAGCAGTGACTACATTGAAACCTTTTTAACTTCTCATGAACAGCTTTAATATGCTTCCTCAAGTTTCCAGAGAGTGAAAAAGTACTTGAGCACTGACTACAATGGTATTTTATCTTCTTATGAACACATTCAATATGCATCTTCAAGTTTGATTTTTGTGTAAAATAAATAGAGCAGTAACTACATTCGTATTTTTTGATCTTCTCATGAACAGTTTCCATATGCCTCTTCAGGTGTCCAGCTTGTGTAAAAGAATTAGGGCAGGAACCACATTTGAATTTTCTCTTACTCTTACGAGTTTTAGTGCTTGTAGAAGAACCCATTTGAATTTATAATAATTAATAACACTTCTTCTCTAATCCCGTGAAATGAGGAACACAAAACCTTTCAGATACTTAATTAATAGCAAGTAGCTTACAAAAATACAAAACAATTTTGTTTATAGCTGAACAAAACAACATATATTTGTTGGATAATCACCGAGTTATTGCGCTTTTTTTAAGCCGAAATTTGAAATTATTTCCAATACCTCCTCAAAAAGTGACGTCACTTGTTCTTTTCAAATGTATGTTGTTGATAGCTGGCTTATGTAAATGCTACTAATTAGACTACTAAAAAGGAAAGAAAAGACAAGATGGTTGAAATAAAAAGTAAAAGAAAAGCAGGATATATGAATTATGTTCAAATTCACATAACCTCGATCAAAAAATTTGGAATATATTACGACTCGAGATGATTAGGGTTATATATTTTTGTTTAAAAATAACTTTTATAACTTTTTAGAGCATGATTATGAATCAAATACTATGTGAACTATGATTTTAATTCATATTTACGTTCCTGGTTTATTCTAAAGAAAAATAAATAACCCTCTCCGAAACGTCGACTTGTATTAAATTACATGATATAAATCTTAGTAAAATGTAGTTTAGTCTTTTTCTTTTAAAATAATCAATAATACATTTTATCTTCACTTGAGTTAATGCAACTCTTTGTCAAGCAAGTGTAGCAATGACTTGATTCCTTATTTGAAAATATATTAAAGTAAGGAATGAACTTAAATTGTAATACTGTATACAGATAGTTATTCTATGATATGATGGTGATGATTAGTGAGTGGTGCTCATTGTTTTGAAAACGAGCGAGAGCACGCTCGCAATTTTAGAAGAGTGACAAAATCGCTCAAATTTGCGCTCATTTGTATAAATTTGTACTACTTTTTCCGTTTCTACATCTTATGAAATAACATCAAAAAATCTGAGATTGCATGGAAACAAGGTTGAAATTATGTCCATAGATAATCTAGAATTTCTATGTTGTATCTGTGGCTCTCTGCTGTCATCGATAGAAGAGTTGGCCTTTCATATAGCTGACCACTCTAAGAAGACTCGGACATAAGTTTTCTCAAAGGCACCGCCGTCTCCTTCGTGCATGGAGATTAAGTTTCTGGATAAATCCTTTTTTTTTTTGGAAACTAATTTTCTCAATAGAAATACGATTTCTTTAAAATTTTTATATATTAAATCGAAATAAGATCTCAAAATCTCACGCAAGCATAAGTTCAAAAACTTGAGAACCCTGTGTTCGAACTCAAGCTAATGATCAGGCTGAACTGGATGATATTGCACGAAATATCGTAATAACATGTCATCTAAGATATATATATTTGAATATTTGAAAATAAGGTTTTGATCGTGATATGAAATTTATGAGGCATATATACTACATTATAAAGAAGACCAATCGAAACTCGGGAATTATTAAAAGAAGCTTCAAAACTCGTGACCTTCGTTAGTGGTACTTCGTTTTAATGTACGGATCTGAGATCCAGAATCCTTTCAAAAACGAAGTCCTTAGAAAAGGTGCAAGCCAGGTTTGTATCATTTTTCCCGTCATTGGGACATAACGAGATCTTTGAATACAAAATCAAAGGACTAGGCCTCATCACTTTGTCTCATAGACGAACTATGAAAGATATAATTATGCTCCACCGAATTTTAAGGAAAAAGATAAATCTATCTCCCCCACTCTCGATACTCAATAAAGGCTATCTCTTCCACAAAACGAGACTCTCAACTATCAATACAACTACCTACCAAAACCAAAGATTGACCTCCTTAAGCATAGTTTCTTTTATAGATCCACAAGTCTTTGGAATACAATACCTTATTGCTTTCACCGGGGAAGTGAAGCTGACCTCAAGCGATTATTAGTTAATTCTTATTTTGTGTGACATGTATACATTCTATACATTTGTGGCTGACTTTATTACGTTGTTTTTTTCTTTACAATGTCACGTTATTTTAATACTTTTAATAGCTGTATTTTTTAAAGGATTCACTATTATTATGAAGGATAATTTTATAAGCATGAAATATAAGTGGACCTTTATAGGCTTTGTTTATTGCCGCTAGTCGAAAAGTAAATAAATAAAATAAAATAACCTCATATGAAGCATTGAATAAGCCTCTTTTGAATCATATTCCTTCATTCTTGGATTAGTACTTCACTAATAAAAACCGTTCATACTCGATAATTTAAAGAAAACGCTGTGAAATATCTTTATTCTTCAATAATGAAAAAGTAACAAAAGTAAATTTTTCTTTTCAACTATTATGTCCATTTAGGGGTGTCCGCAGGATTAAATACATTTCGAGGGGGGGGGGGGCTTTGTTTTTGGAATTTATTTGGAAAAATTTTCAAAAATTTTGAGTCCTCACGCTGTATAGTCATTTTGTTACGGAAAGCTTATCAAAAATTTAACTAACCTTTAATGTTACGACATTTGAAGTATAATTGTAAAACCTCATTTACAATTCTCACGAAATATACTTGATGTAAAGTTTTTGAACGCTATAAATTAGTCGATCTTTGAAAGAAATAATTTACACTTGCTTGGCTTGAAGGTAAAAAAAAAAAGAGGGAGAGAAAAAAAAAATGGGATAATGACCATGGGAAAATAAGGCCTCAGTACGAGAAAGATTCCCGTAATTAACTTACAAATTCTTCATAATTTATGATTGATATCAGATATCAATCAAGAATTTGATGACTTTCGACTCACCTACTAAAACAGGGGTGTCCGTAGGTGGTGGGCTAGAGGGGATGCAGCCCCCCAAACGAAAAATAAGAATGTTTGCTTTCCACTAGAAAATTTTGATAGTTAGAACTTTTTTGCAAAAAATTTAATATTTGAATTGTAAGTGATTTTTTTTTCCCAAAAAATTTAATTGTTCAAACTTTTTCCAAAAAAGTTTAATTTTCTGTGAATAGTTAGGGGTTTTTGAAATTTTTTCCTCAAAAATTTAATATTTGATTTTTTTTCAAAAAATTATATAAAATAAAATAAAATTTTTCTACAATTTTTTAAAAATTTATTTTTTGACAATTTTTCAAAAATTTAATTTTTTGACAATTTTTTCCAAAAATTCAATTTTTTGGTAACAGCTGTATATTTTTGAAATTAAAAAAAAACTAATACTTGAAATTTAATTTTTGTAATTTTTTACCCAGAAATTTGGTCTAGACCGATTTTACAGAAAAATTCTTTATAACATGACCTCATATTTTTTTCCAAGTACTATGACGTTATACAAAATTTAAACTGAGATAGCTCGGATTAATTTTGATACCACCGCCTTTTATATGTATACAGTATTTGTTCTAGAATGTTGTAATTAAATAAGGCATTAAAAGCGAAAATATTGCAACTTGTACAATATGTTTATACAAGTTGCAACTTGTTCAATTAATCATTTGAACAGTGTTTAATTGAATTAAATTATAACAGGCGGGTTTCACTCGATCTAATCTTATAATATTGTGTCTATTTAAAGTCTGGACAACTTAAGGGATTCTATGAGTAATCGGACGAACTAAAAGAAATGGGTAAGTTACCTACCTGCCTTTGAATTGAATCCTTCTAATCCAAACTTTCCTCATTCCCTCTAATAAAGGACGTCTTTTTATTTCTTCGAAGTCGTATCGAACATATTTGTTGATGGGAAGTTAGAATATTATATCATATTATTACATTTGGGGATCCAGTATTGACTTCCTCTCTTAGAAAGATTTCAATAAGGATCATTGAATTCTCATCTACTCCTATCATGAACTCACACATGGGGTTGCATCAGTCCTGAGTTCCGTGATTCGCATTCTTAATAAGGCTAAAGGTAAGACATTAAAATAATTAATATCTGACGGAGAATCGTTTTATTTCTTGTAATGTCTTGTGTTGATCTTTCCATCAAATTCTCAAAAGGTGTATAGAGAGCTGGAGCAAGGCATACGGTAACTAAGCAGCTTTTTGAGGCCTCCTAGTAGCTAGAGGTCCCAAGTAACCGCTGAAAAAGAAATCATTTTTTCAAATAAATCAAAGCGTGACAGAAATGAATGGATCTAATAAATAATTCAAGACAATTCATATTATTCTGATTTTATGGTCAATACGGGTATGTCCCCTACTATCTCTGTGTCAAAGGGTGGGTTTGAAGTGACACTAGACTATTATATTTACATCAAATGGACAGAAACAACCAAAAATGTTGTATAAAAGGAGGTTTTACAATAGAAATTTACCTAATATATAATTATAGTTTATAGTAAATCGTTTTAATTTAGAATTTTAGATAAAGTATTTTTAATTTGCCATCTTTAAGATTGCGTGTTCGTGTTAGTTTTTTATTATAATAATGTTTGTCTATTTTAGTTTTGCTGTCGAGTTGTTGTAGACTCGCAAATATACATTAAAATTTGGATGATAAAAAATAATTAATCTGATTTTCTTGTTTTGAACAAATTCAGTCTCTGCTACATAGTGTATTTTTAAGCTCAGTATGACTAGCATTGCCCATCATTTTTAATTAGAAAGTTTCAAATAAATATATGATGTTATTACTCTCTGAAGTTATAATTATAAAATGGCAGTTATGTTATGAATTAACAACTACTTATACAATGGGTCGCTGTTGGACATTTTGGGGGCATAAACAAACAAGTTTTCTAGGGAAAACTCTTTTTTTATTTGTATAAAGGTAATTAGAAAACTATTGGATCTCAAAACAGGATCTGCAATTAAAAAGGCTAAACTCTTATTGTCTATCAAAAATAGATTGCACTATTGTCTAGTTTGATTAAACGAGGTATGTTAAAAAAGAAAGGTGACTTTTCAAATTTTGCGGGCAACTTACATTTGGTATACTCGATTTTTTATTTTTTTTTATGTTAGTACACTCCCTACGAACATATATATTTAATGTTTCAGCTAAATCATATATTTAATTTGTTTGTGAGAGGTATAAAAGTAGGAAATATTTTGCGTGTTTAGGGATTTTTTGCTATTGAAAAACATGGATCAAAAAATTTGTATCAATTTTTGTGTAAAAAAGGAAATTAAGTGCTCCAAGACACTTGAACTTTTAACAGGGGTATATTGTTAAGTGAATGACAAGTTGTACAAACTCTTCTAGGATGGCTCAAAATTTTTTATCATAGTAGGGTCAATAAAGAGTATTATCTTGAAGTTATGTCCTGCTTGTGAGAAGGAATATGAAGTAAACGTCCGGAATTGCGGAAAACAGTTCATGGCTTTTGTATCACGATAATGCCTCTTCTCACTCATCTTTGCTTGTGATATATTTTTTGGACAAGAAAAGACCACTATCATGACTCAGCACTCATATTAAGCGGATTTGTACCATCAGAGTTTTTATTGTTCCCTAAACTAGAGAAACCTTGAAAGGACGGCTTGCAACGATTAAGGAGAACTGCATCGCTCGAAGAGCTCAAGGCTATACCGAAAAGTGTTTG
The DNA here is from genome assembly GCF_016086655.4 of Lepeophtheirus salmonis. Taxonomy (NCBI): domain Eukaryota; kingdom Metazoa; phylum Arthropoda; class Copepoda; order Siphonostomatoida; family Caligidae; genus Lepeophtheirus; species Lepeophtheirus salmonis. The sequence continues at coordinate 22,748,856 of NC_092584.1, forward strand.
AATCTCTAGAAAAAGCGTTGGCACATGTGTATTCTATCTGAGGGGTATTACTTTGACGGGGACAACATAAATATTGATGAATAAATATTTTTTTTTTCATAGAATTACAAAGTCCCCTTAGCTTTTTTTTTTAACACACCTCGTATATACGCCACTAAAATGTATTTAAAAAATCTTGTTGCAACTTTAGAAATCTTAGACAATAGGAGACAATAAATTATCCTTTACAATGTAATTAATACGATATTTTTCTTAAATTATCCTACGTATCATCACCCTTAATCCCTTCCCTCAAAATATATTAAATAAACCTATCTATTTTATAGGGATTTTCAGCACCTATTAGTTAGTACATTGATTTATTTCCAGTATCAGTCTTTATCATATTTAGTCATCAAGTGGGGTTCATTCCAGGTATTATACCCTTTTTTATTTATTAAGTCATTTGATAAAGTTCCATACAGATTTATAGGATATTTGTGGTTTTTATGTAGTAGGTCTGAGACCCTAAAATGGTGTTTCCTTTCATTATGATGGAAAGTATGGCGTCATTGAAAATGCTCTTGTATCTGTACATCAAATGCTACAAGTTTTAAAGCTATTATTAGGGGAGGCTGTGTTAATTACGAAAATGAGCAAATACAGTTGTAGCCCAACTTTTTGAAAGCAAAATGATTTTTTAAGCACTCTGAAAAAAAAATCCGCCCTAACAATCCCCCACCCCCTACACCCAAAATTACTTTTTAACCATTAATGTGTACTTTTTTAATATTTTTCAAATTAATAAGAAGAAAATTAAAACAATAGTTACATGACATTTTAAGTTTATAAAGTACAATTTTAAGGTCATAGGCCAAAGGTTACAAAAAATATCAAAGATCACAAAAAAGGTCAACTTTTTCTAAATTTATATTTTAGCGTGTGTACTCTAGGGTGTCCAATTTTCAGCGTTAATTGATCTTTTGTTGTATTATAACGAAAAAATTATGTTTTTAAATTTCAGTCCTTTAGTCTTTTTGTCAATAGTTGTAGATTTTTATAAAAAACTTTAATTATCAAATTGCATATTTGAAATTCCTTTTTTCAAATTTTTTCAATAAAAATTTCCATTTTCGGATTTTTTTCTAGAAAATTCATGGGACCCCCCCCTCCGCCCAAACAAACAAACAAATGTCAGCTGTTTAACTATTATTTAAAATAGTCAAGAATCGCAATCGGGATCCAGATTTTTTTTGGAACATTTCATGATGTTGAACGATATAATTTCAATATTTATTTCTGTATATTCAATGCGAATGTGTGTGTATTCGTGTTTAAGGTCCTAACCAATAAATTGTTTTTCCTAAAATTTTAATGTAGGTTCTTAAGGCTCAAAAAAAGAGTTCTATTAACAATTTTTTAGTGCTTAAAATATCATTTTTCGATAAAAAAGAATTTTTTGACTAACATAAGACTACTTCATATTAAACAAGACCGTAAAATTCTTAGAATTGTTCTCCCTGCATATTGGTCTGTATCTTTGAACACTTTATTTAAAGAATATTACAAGTTTTAGAGAAGGTTAAAAGAATAGAGAATATGACTAAGGAATTTTGACAATAATGTGAAAATTTTGTTGGAGTTTCATTACTATTTACTGGAAGTTTGTACATTTTATTATAAAAATATCAACTATGAGCCCACAAATGTTGTTTCCTTGTTTGTTGGAGTTTCATTACTGTTTACTGGTAGTTTGTACATTTTATTATAAAAATATTTACAAATGTTGGCCTGTGTAAAAATACTCTATGAGCAATACGACGAATACTTGTTCCTAGTATTGTTTAAGTGCTTATTTAGGACTGAATATACCAGTCCCGTCCAGTCCAACCTTTATCCGGCCTATTATAAACATAGTTGATAATCTCATCATCTTAGAAATTCATATAAATAAACTCTAGCCCACAGACTGACTTGTTGCTCCCTCTATTTGAAGAAAAGACGGATACAAAGTGTTGGCTCATTTACACTTGTAGATTTAAAGAAATCCCCCTTCCAGTTGCACTGGAGGAGATATGTAAATTATATTTGTATACCTTGTGTCTTTTAACAAGATAGGAAATTCAAAATTTCTCTAATTTTATATTCAACTCTAACCTTTTTATAGCAAATGTTTGTCTGTTTTACTAAATAGATAGCACCTCGTTTTTTTACCTAAAAACCATATTTAATCAAACAAACTTATGGAGAAAATATATAATCCTACCTTGGTTTATATCAGAATTAAACGATTTAAAGTACACTATTACAGAATCAACGATGTCAATAAAATTAATTCGAACTAATTTGAAATGTTAATGGTATTATGAATATGATGGATAATTTTGAATGATTGGTTTTATAGACTGTCAAACATTAAATAACTGAATAAACTACTGTAACACTTGATGCAAGTAATCTTGGGTTCCAACTCGTAATTGATGGAAGGAGAGGATGTGGCTAATCTTATGAAATATTCTATTCGAAAACCCCTGACATTAACCAAATATCAATTTCATATCCATATCATAAGATCCATTCTACTATTGTGTACGAATAGATAGTACAAACACTCGTAGTTAAAAAAAAAGTCCTCCATAGAAAACCTTTCTATATTAAGATTGCTTTTATATCATTTTCGAATCCTTTGATTTCGTTCGGATTCCTCTTTATTTCTTCAAGAAGATAAAAGTTTAATTTTTGTCAGAGCACATATTCAAATAAATGGATGACCAGACGAAATGTAACGTATGAAAGTATACGTCTAGAAACAATATCTGAGGATTGTATCCCTAATGATTAAGGCCTCAATTAAAATACTCCTTTGGCTTAAAAACAATTGAAAAACCGAGATGTTATTCATTTCCAAACAAAAATCTTAAAATCTTATGGTTGTTAAACCTTTAAATTGCATTAGTGAAGCAAAAAAGTATGTCCGTATGTATGAATCAATGTTGAAAGTATGTTTGCGTTAAAATGAATGAAATCTAGCAGGGGTTTAGATCAACTCATATTAATAAAGCAAAGAATGGAAGTACTTTATATAAATAAAAAATGAATGTCAGTTTAGATTAGGTGTAGTACGAGCTACAGTACTCCTTGGCTCATCAAATTATATTAAAAAAAATAAAAATAATTAGCTGTTATTCTTCTTCTTGACATCGAAGTATTGAGGAACTTCGTGGGATTGTCCTCATGAAAAACGTAGAGTGACACTCAAAATTTCCTAATAAGTTATCTTTTATTTATATAACACTAAGTTTGTCTGTTCATCAACAAAAAAACAACAAAAAAAAACTCCGTGCAATGCCGGATACTACCGCGAGTAAAGTATAAAAATGTATTTGAAATCAGCATAAAAAAGTTACATGGAGTTCACGAATTTTTCTTGTGTATTGTTTTTTTTTTTAATTCAAAAAACTGACTTTAATTTCAATGTTCAAATATGTACTTTAAAAAATCTCAAAACAGATTTGATAGGAAATAACTCATTACAGATACTACTAGAATTGAATATGAAATTTATAAAATTAAAAAAAAAAAGTAAAACTTTATTCACATGTCGTTACATACCTCATGAACGCAATTATTTTCCCGTTATTTTATTATGAGCTGTCGAGGTGTCTACTTATTCTTCTATAATCCGTATTCTGAACGTTGACTGTCTGAATTTGAATAAGCTCTCTGTGAACAATTGTTGAATATAATTATATAGTTAGAAAGAATTGGGCATTTGTTTATATTTGATGGAAAGGTTCTTAGATACATACAATAGAGTTAACGTTATGATAAGTGTCTGTGGTCATGGATTCACAAATTATAATGATTGTCAAGTGTCATTTAGTTTTTCATCTATATATTCATGATTCAAACATTTTATTTCCTCATGTTTTTTGAACTTAACAAGGTGGGGACCTCAAAACTTGTAGTAGCATTAATTACGAATGGATTCCTGTTATTTTTAATTACGAGGCTTGATTATGTCGTCACCAAACGACAGCTGGAACAAAAATAAAAAAGTTTTGTTTTTATTCCATGTTTCTGAATGTAAAAATGCTGAAGCAAGAACAAAACAGGTAAATCATGTGCTATCCCCTCATCACCGGTGTGAGTAACAACGATAAGGTTAAAAAGATCTTTTGCATCTACATCTGGACAGTCTACATGACAGATATTACATCCCCATACAGCCAAGAAGAACAGAAACTGAGGTAGCAACAATATGGCAGATTTCTTCCCTATCTATGTGGACCTCCTTGTGTCCTAATATCAACCCCCTGGACTTTTCAGTTAGAGGCGTCTTGAAGAAGCATGTATGCCACACCTCACATCCGAGTCGCTCCGAGCTGCCAACATGACAACGTGGTACGCCATGGGCATTGTCTTCTTCCTGAGAGCTTCCATCTGTTTGCGGTCGAGTTGAGGCTGTTTTTGCTTTTGAAGGAAGACAAATTGAATGAAAGATACAACTAATGTAGATAGCATTTAAAAATATCCAAAATTGGCTTTTAGCTGTCTTTTTTAATTCCATATAAATCCCGTTTTTGATAATGTAGTCATACCTTTGCAAGTTTTGGGTCCTCAAGGCGTATATTATGTAGTTTATACATTAAGCGGATCTCGAAAGAACATTATTTCAATTCCACTACTGGCAGTCCTAAGGATCGGTCCGAAAGATCGATATACTGGTCCTAAGAATAGACTGAACCTGATCGAATAAATAAGGATCCACACAACACGACTCGTAGATAGTTTTTTAGCTAAAGAAAACACATTTGTAAAAAAGTATTTGAAAATTAGGAGAGGCCCTTTTTTGTACTTGAAGCGGGAGTATGGCTTTTAATCTTTTAACCTTGATACTTATTGGTGTTGAGACTCGGTCCAAGAAGGATTTTTTTTTTTCACAGTTTGGTCTTAAAGGATTTTTTATGGACGGATCTGCACCGATATTTGGGTTCATGCCGGGATCTCAGATCGTAGACGAAAAATTAGTCATTTTCAAATAGTTAACCGATTTATATCAATATATAGACGCGATTTTCTCTCAGTGGGTGTGCAAAGCATACTGGTGTGCCCCTGACCGTGTCAGAGATATCTCCAAAAAATACGTATTTTAATATTTTGTTTAAAAAAAAAAAACATTAAAAAAATTCGAGTTATCATCATAAAAATATATTTGAATATACAAATACTTTCTTTTTACGCATGACGGGATGCAATAGATCGATTTTAGTGGAGCAATGAGCAAAGTGTAACTCATTGCCCCATGGACTCTTCCATATTGTCTGTATCGTGTTTCGTGGATTTTGTGTAGTATCATTACACGTGTCGGGGATTCCCCTGGAATATTTTTTCCCGTTAACGGTTCTGCCTTTTACATATTCGCCTTGTAACGGGTTCGCCGGGCGACCCGTTTGCCTCCCAATGTGTTTCCTGGCACTGTTTTGCCTTGCGGCGTTTTCGCCTTAACCCTTTTTGGCCTTGGATAATAAAAAAAGGAAAACTACTTCTTCTTATTTTTATATATTTTAGTTGAATTTTTACCGCTGTATTCCAGCTTTGATAAGTTTGAAAAAAAAGAAGGTAAACAAGGTAGACAATCACAACACTTCAAACCTTAATACGTAGGACTCAAAAACTTGGGAAGGAATCACAGAATGCCACTGCTATGGTCCGCTGCAAAGAACCATTAGCATTTATATGCAGTTCATTTCTTCATCAAAATGCCATGAAGAGATATTGAAATCGCTACTTACATCAATGATGTTACTAGAGTTATAGATCAAGATGGAGTTACCAGTGGAGTTAAGTGCATTTGTGAATACAATTTATAAATATATTATAAAATTTTAAAGAACTAAAGTAAATCAATTTCCAAGTTCACATCAAATCTCCAAAGACATATACCCTGTGTCGATGAAATCCTTCCGTTGGTTAGATAATAGCTAAAGTAAGGACTTTTACAATTATGTCTGAATTATCTTGATCGGTAAATAACGAACTTCTTTGAAGGAATGAATTACTTTAGTTCGCTAAAAGTGATAAGAGTCTCAAATCCGTCGAGGTTTTTCACATCGAAATCCAACACTATTACTAAAGAACTAAGAAAAAACAACAACAACAAAATAAATACTAAATGCTTTTAGATATTGATATAAAAAAAAAGAGTCGACTGACCTTTTATTTTGTATGCCTCAAGTGCTTGAACATCAATTTTTTGACGTCCTTATTTCTACAGTTATAGTAACAAAATGGTGTAACATTATTGTATAATTTTCTCGAAACAAAATATTAATATAATATAAATTGGATTTTATAAAAAATCAATGATTTAAATCATACTTTTATAATACATAAATAAGGAAAAATGTAAAAAATAACCGGCCATTTTGATGCACAATATTTTTTTTTTTTAATACAGGATAGAAAAATTATCTTCTCTACTCATGCAACTGAAATAATTATTTCTTGATTATGAAGGAAGTAACTACATTTCTGAGCTTTCTTTCACAACTGAAATGATTATTCCTTAATTGTGAATTTAATATATTGTCCTTTTAAGTTAAATTTCTTCTGAGTCGAACATATTTGTATGAAATATCCTCATCATGAGTTTATTCATCCAGACATGGATTACAAAAGAAGAACATTACTGCATCTGAAATGTTTTTTGGGTACAACATATTTCCAATTATGCATCATCCTCGTTGTTGTTAGAATTGTGTTCATTCATGGGCTTGAAAAGAAAAGCAAGTTTTGCTGCCTTCTCAATACGGTTCCTCAGATGATATAGAATGTGTACTAGTCCATAAGACGAGAAGACTCGTTCTACTCCAGATTACTAGGCTACGGCAGTCATAAGTTGATAAACTGCCGTGACTGCCCATAAAACCTGCATGAGATTCCCATAATTCAGTAGCTGACATGGTCCTTCCCTTTGGTGAAGAATCAAGCATGTTTGCAAGAAGATGAGCCTTGGTAAGAAACTGTTTGTAGTACCTTTTTCTCACCAGTTTTTCATCTTGCTGGTTGGCTTTGAGGTGGTCACATAACTCTTTCCAAATATTGACTGCTTGAGCAATATTGCATTTGTCCCTTTGTTCCTGATCTAGAGCCTTAGATATTGGTTGTAATCGAACCAATAACTCCTCAGCAGAGTGTTTATTGGATACCTAACTCCTTACAACTGGATCAATAATTTATCTTGTCAACTTCACAGATCTTTTTATTAGAATTGGCCAGTTGTTGACATAAAACTTGAGGCAGTCTGGACATAGTGTTCCATCTAATATTTTGGGGCATTATCAGACGCTGACCGTATTTTTCACCTGCATGATGATTATTCCTGAAATATTTGACTACAAAACTCACACACTCTTTTACATGATCAATTTCTAGGTCATGGGTCAGTAAATTTAGAAGGTGTCCTGCATAACCATAGGAGGTTCAATTGATTCTTTTAATAGTTTCCGCATTTTGGTAAAGTTGCTGTATTGTTTGTCACGATACTACCAACACTATAGCCAAAATTATCTTCACATTTCTTGATAGAAGATTGTGCAAGTTGTAAAATGACCTGATGTGTCTACAGTGTCAATTTGAGAAAATTGGCCAGTTGATGTTGTTAAAGTAACACTAATAATGGGTTAATTATGAATGTTATTGCAATTTTTCAGGTGTTTGCACACTTTTCATATTCCTTCTCATAAATCATAGGCAAATATTCATCAGCAATTTGTTGTTCCGATGGTGGAGTGTAACCTGGCCTAAGTGTCTCAACCATCTTGCAAAACTGAGAATGCTGCACAACACGAAATGAAGAATTTGTTGCAAATATCATTCTAGCAACTTTTTCATACAGACTGGCCTTTTGGGAGACTGAAGTTATATGATAAATCTGTATGATTTATGATTTTTGTATGATTTAAAACCTTGTTCTTATGAGAAAAAGTATTGAATATAATACATAAACAACTCAAAATGTTCTTTTAATTTTCTGTATTTCACAATAAATAAATATTCCAATAAATATCCTTAGTATTGTACCATCTTAGGCGTGATAGGGAGCAGGGTGATAAGGAGCTGGGGCGGGGTGATAAGGAGCTGGCTTGTGAGCAGGCTTGTAGGAGTCATAATGAGGCTCTCCTTCGTATCTGACATCAGCAACATATCCAGAGTAAGCATCAGCAACGTTGTAGGAAACAATTTGAGTACGGCCATCGGGAAGGGCAACTCTGTATTCACCGTTGGTGGAGTATCCGTCTCTGTTCTCGTTGGCAGCAAAGTTGGTTCCAGCATAGTCGTCAGCAACGGCATATCCGTATTGATAGACGGCGGGGGTATCGGCGTAGGTCTCAGCAGCATGGTAGGGAGAAGGCTTGTGGACAACAGGGCTGGGTGGTAGGGAGCAGGTGCTGGGTGGTAAGGAGCTGGTCTGTGAACAACAGGTGCTGGGTGGTAGGGAGCAGGGGCTGGGTGGTAAGGAGCTGGTCTGTGAACAACAGGGGCTGGGTGGTAGGGAGCAGGGCTGGGTGGTAGGGAGCTGGTCTGTGAACAACAGGGGCTGGGTGATAAGGAGGTTTTAATGATTTCAAGAATAATTAACTAAATAACAATGCTGTCAAAATAGAAATTTATTATGAAATAGGAAGCCAAATCTATGATAGGAATGGCTTGAAAAATAGATGACTTAAACAGGATCAAGAATCATTAATTAAAATGAAAATCCAATAACAAGTTTTAACTTATCCATTATTCGTAAAATTTATTTACGGGAAGGCATGATGCAACAATTATTGGAGAGCAGGGAAGGCAATTCAATCTTCTTAACTTAACATTATCAAAAACGAACAATTTTCTATTTCAGCTCTGTATTTCAAATAAATATATATTTGAGAATAAAATCTAGGTTAAATAAATAGTTTCACTTAGGCGTGATAGGGAGCAGGGTGATAGGGAGCTGGCTTGTGAGCAGGCTTGTAGGAGTCGTAATGGGGCTCTCCTTCGTATCTGACATCAGCAACATATCCAGAGTAAGCAGATCACACGTTGTAGGAAATATTTTGTTTTACTAATCGGGAAAACTCTGTATTTTCACCGTTGGTGGAGTATCCGTTTCTGTTCTCGTTGGCGGAAAGTTGGTTCCAGTTGCGAGTATCAGCGACAGCATATCCGTATTTAGACGGCGGGATATCATTTTTAGCCTTCTGCAGCGTGATAGAAAGAAGGCATTTTGGACAACGGGAGCTGGGTGGTAGGGAGCAGGTGCTGGGTGGTAGGGAGCAGGTCTGTGTAGGAGCTGGATGGTAAGGAGCGTGGACTGGGGCATGAGAAGGAGCATGTCAGCAGCAATATTTGCGGTCAGCAGTGTAGGGGTTGTGAACATCAGAGGGATCAAAAGCGGTTTGGCTGACTACGGAAGCATGATGAACACCAAGAGGCAAGCATGTCCATGTTGGATGGTTTGATGACTGGGTTAGCAGAGGCAAGAGCCAAAGGGCGGAAATAATAATGAAAACCTGGAAGGAAATATATAGATACTTCATTTATACTCGTAACTCATAAACCTTACCTTCATTTTTTGATGATTCTTTATCAAGAGTCAATTATTTACTGTTGAATCTCATACATCTTGACTCTCCTTATATACAATTTTTTTGTATTTGACACAGATATTCACATATTTATTACCGGCAACACCCATTTATCTCTTCCTTTGAACGTCCTTATTTTCGTGTGCGTACGTTTTATTCATACCATTGACCAGGAGGCTTAAATAAAAATGGAATCATTAATAGCATTTATACATATATTTTGACAAGATTACAGTAATATTTTGTTTTACTAATCTAAAAACTCTTAATTTTCATGAGTAAACAGATTTATCCTCGATTATTTCCTTGATTTCTCAAGTATTACATCTCAAAACGGGTTTTATTCGTACATCTTTCTTAATTTCAAAGAAATTATATCCATTCTTTAATTCGGGCATACGCATAGAAATAATGAATTTTTAAATATTGATGTTCATCTTAGAATAAACGTCTTTAATAATTTTTTTTAATGTTTACTTTATAGTATCTTGAATGATTCAAATAACAATTTTGCAAGATTTCTTAATTATTTTTTTTATAAATAACAAGTCAGAGAAATATTTTTTATAAAGAAATTTGAAAAACCCTTTTCAAAAAGTTGCGATAAATTTTGTTTTTCAAGAATTTTACATTTTTAATAATTTAGACAAAACAAGAATATTTATTATGAAATAACAAGCCCAATTTGGATGGGGATCTAGCTTGGAAGGCAGACGGCCCTAAAAACATATTTTTTAAGTACATAGGTGTCAAAATTAAGTTTTTACTCTATATTTTAGGTATGTTACAAAAGTGGGAGTCCTCTAATCTTTTTTTAAGTTGCTCGAACAGCTGATCGATAAGAACTTTCAGTGACGCATAAACCGACATAGATATCTACAATAATTAATCATCAAATAGATGACTTTTTGTTAAAGTCATTACAAAAAATTTATCCTAATAATGTTTTAGAGGGTTTAAACTATATTGGCATTGCAAAAATTCTAGAAAAAGTCGCGATATACAGCTTCATTTAATAACATAAAATGACCACCAAATTGGCTTCGACGTTTTTGGCTAAAAATAAATTTTCTAACTAATAGATAATTTTTTTTAAAACCTAAGGAAGTTTGAACATTTTTATAGTCATTAGTGAAAAAAATATAAAAATTGAATGAAGTAATCTGTTTTTATAAGATGAAGTAGTTTGTAGCCTCCAATGAATAGAGAATGTAATGAACTGTATATTTGTGTGGTAATTTGACAAATTTCAAATTTCAATTCATTCCAGAAATTTTTTATAGCGCACTTAAGGAAGATTAAACATTTTTCAAGTCATTAGTGAAAAAAATATAAAAATTGATTTACGGAATCAGTTTTTATGATATAAAGAAATTTGTTATCGCTAATAAATAATAGGACTATTTCTTCATCTTCAAATCTGCTTCAACGTTTTTGGCTAAAAATGACCTTTCTAACTAATATATAGTTTTTTTTAAAACCTAAGGAAGTTTAAACATTTTTATATTCATTGGTGAAAAAAATATAAAATTTAATCACAAAATCAGTTTTTATGAGATGAAGAATTTTGTAGGTGGTAATTAATTATGACAGAAGTGTCATGTTTGCGTTCTGCTCATTCATTTCCGGTCACTGAACCTTGCACAACACAAATCTAGGAAAGGTTAGGTTCAGTGATTCAAACTAGGACAGTCCTAAATGTAGAAGGACAAAAGTTCATGATATAATAATTAACAATCTGAGCTTTCTGCGTGGGCGGGTGCTCCATCTTGTTAAGAAACCGTTTCTTATTACGTGTGATTCAAGGAGAAGACGGATTAAATTTTCCACCACGAATCTTCACATTTCTTTGTTAATCTTGCCAATTGGTTTTCATGATTGAGGAAACACTCTATACACAACGAACAATAAAATCACTTTTCGAATTTATATTTGACTTTTTGTTGTAACATATTTACATGATATAATTGATTTATTTCCTCAGGTATTTGGGATTTTTCATTCATATTCATTGAAAACAGGATCGACTGTAAAAGAATCTTTTCTCATCTGAAAAAATGATAATGCGTCCAGATGAGCTCCTGATATCATTCAAGATTTTCTTGGCACGCTCAAGTCTGACTTATCGCTGACGTTCAGGTAGCAAAGGGCGTTCAGTACGCCTCAGGGACTTTCCTCCAGCCCTTTTCAATGCCCTTGAAACAGTTGATCTCGACGTTCCCATCTTTCTGGCCATGTCGGCAATGGACCTGTTGGGAGACCTCTTGAACACTGCCTTTACTTACCTTGTTGAGACAGTGGGCTTCCTGCCAGCCCCAGGGGAATGCTTGAGATCACCCCCAGCCTCCAAGTGCTTGGAAACGTTGTAAATTGTCTTCAACGAGGCCCCAACCTGTTCCTTAATGTTGTTATGAGGCACTCCCGCTCAGAGGAGGGCTGCAATTTCGATCCTCTTTGTTTCCTGATTGGACATGGTCTCACGTGTGGAAGTTGTTACGCTCTCACAGGAAGGATTTTTGTTTATTTTAACAGTAAAAATACGAAACAATCAGATTGGTTGCCACAAAACCTCTTAAAAGTATATTTATATCATCGGTAAATAATTTTGCACGGCCCGGTATATTAATCAATATTAATAGACAGTTTTTATCAATTATTATTCTAACACTAGGTTTTTTCGAACTCACCAGAGTGTGTACCCAAAACTTAGAGTATCATTGAATTACGATTTTATCCCCGTTATTATTAATTACGAGGTTTTATTACAGCTTTAAACGACAGCCGGAACAAAAATAAACTAGAGAAGTTTTTATCCCATGTGTCGGAGCAACAATATAAAAGTTAATGACTGAGCAATCACCTCCTCGACAATTCCCTGGCACTATGTAGCCCTCCTCCAGCCCTGATCTTAACCCCCTGGACTTTGCAGTTTGTGTTCCTTGGAGAAGAATATCTGCTTCACCTCTCATCCAAATTTGTATTTGCTCTGAATTGCCATAATAACAGCGTGGTACGCCATGGACACGACCTTCATCGTGAAGATATGGTATTTTTTCCATGGTTCGTCCAGACTGGTATTGCTTCTGAAGCAGGAAGGAATGTTAAACATAAAATAGAGATTTAAACGTAGCACAATCTTTTTTTTTTGAGCTGTATTTTCTTAATTCCATAAAATCACGTGTTTTTTTAGAAATTAAGTCATGTTACTACAAGTTTTGGCTCCCTACTTTGTATATTATATAGTATTACATTTTATGGATTTTGGAAGATTATCCTTTGTAAAGTTGTCATCAATGAATAATTGCCATATTAAGAAAATTATCCGAAATTATATTATATAAGTAGTCATTCATCTTCCGATCGGTTGCATTGCAGGAATGACTTAAAAATGTAAGGCCTCTTAGATAGTTTTCTCATCTAAAAAAAAACAATAACTGTTGAACATAAATAGCGGCCGTCGAAGCATTCATTGTAAAAAAGTATTTGAAAATTAAGAGAGGTCCGGTATGGTACTTGAAGGCGCTCTATAGGTTCCTTTTTAAAGTGGCAGCTATGGTTTGTAATTATTTATATTTTTACAATATATCTTTTAACTTTTTGTACTCAAGTCTTGACACTCCACGGTTGAACCTCAGTCAAGCTAATCCAACTTGCTTTTTTTAACCTTCTCCATCAAAAAGTAAACATGATTATGATACTCACAAGTTAATACCAAGTTGATTTTTTAAAACCTTTTTTTTCATATTAGGTATATTAAGTTATAACATATTGATGATAGTATGAATACCTTGATAATTATTAGTGTTGAGACTCGTTCCAAGAACCATTCCCCCCCCCCTAGTTTGGTCTTTACCATTTACCCCCTGAAATAAATTTTAAATGATTTTTTTTTTTTCCAAATTATATAAACATTAATATGGTGTATAGTTAATATTTGTATTTTTTTTTCTTTGTTTTCCGGGTATCTGCAAAAATTTACATTGATGAAAGTAAATTTTTTTTTTATAGTATGACAAAGTAGCCACATTCAGGGGTAAGGGATTTTTTATGGACCGACTTGCATCGATATTTCGGTACATACTGCGATCATTCTGTGCAGAAAATTAATCGTTTTCAAATTGTTAAACGATTTTTATTAATATATAGACCGGTGTTTCTCAAAGCGGGGTCACAAAGCACACTGGAGTGTCCCTTACCGTTTCAGGGGTACCTCCAAAGAATACGTATTTTGTTAAAAAAACATTAAAAAAAAAATCAATCCTTAAAATATATTTGAATAGATAAAAACAGTCTTTTTACATATTACAGGGTTTAATAGTTCGATTTTTAATGGAGCAATGTGGAACACCTGACCCTATGGGCCCTTCCCTATCGTTTTTGTGGGTTTTATTGAGTATGATTAAAAAGTTCTACTTTGGCTCTTTGCCCAATACTCCACCAAAAGTTTACCTCAACACTCGATGACAAACGATAGTGAGAATTGGAAAGAGTCCACACTACCGATGCACCACCAAATTTAAAACAAATTCTTTTACATAAATAAGTATATACAATTAACCATAAAAATCTGTCTTAAAGTACCCAGTGTAAATAAAGTGTCATATCAATAACCCCCAGGGTCAGCGTGACCGCAGTGCACATCATATTGTTTGATCATTTACCGCTCAAATACATATGAGTATTAAAAACAAGGAATATATTCATGGATTGTATTCTAAAAAGTATTTTCCCACAAAAACTGGACATCATTGACTGTGAAATGGAGCCTCAGCCTACTTCATGCAATTTATGGGAGTTCTCTTGGTCTTATTGTTGGGTTCTTGTCTTATTATATCGCCTTAAGCAAGTTTGTAAGCCTCTGTTTTTAAAGGTTGAAGTTATTACTATGTACAGTTCGTATTATACTCGATTCATGACAGTCTTGTTTAAATTAACAGAACATTTGATTTATGAATGGTCTAGAACGAATTTCTTTAAAGAACTGAATTAGTTTGGTCCGCTAAAAGTCATAATTATATCAAATTCTTGATTTTCAAATACAACCACTATAAACTAGAAAATACCATACAAAATACTTTAATGCATTCAAACCCGATTTGATGACGGATGAGGGTCGGATGGTTTTTTTATACCTCAAATGGGTAAACGTCAATTTTTGACATCCTTATTTCTTCGGTTGTAATGAACAAAATAGCGTTAAATGATTAAATTTTTTTTTGTGACAAATTATTTAAATGAACCATACTTGACAGTCTTGCAAGTCTGTAAATACCAAAAATTTGAATAATAAGCCTCTATAATTGACAAAAAATATGTCTATGAAATGTTGAGTTGTATGAAGTGAAAAAATATAGTAGGCATTGCCTCCTTTTTTTTAATTCTTGTTCAAGATATGTTGGGGATACCACACATGCATTAAATATTATTTGAAACCTATTCCTTATGAGAAAAAGTATTGAATATAATACATAAACAACTCAAAATGTTCTTTTAATTTTCTGTATTTCACAATAAATAAATATTCCAATAAATATCCTTAGTATTGTACCATCTTAGGCATGATAGGGAGCAGGGTGATAAGGAGCTGGGGCAGGGTGATAAGGAGCTGGCTTGTGAGCAGGCTTGTAGGAGTCATAATGAGGCTCTCCTTCGTATCTGACATCAGCAACATATCCAGAGTAAGCATCAGCCACGTTGTAGGAAACGATTTGAGTACGGCCATCGGGAAGGGCAACTCTGTATTCACCATTGGTGGAGTATCCGTCTCTGTTCTCGTTGGCAGCAAAGTTGGTTCCAGCATAGTCGTCAGCAACGGCATATCCGTATTGATAGACGGCGGGGGCATCGGCGTAGGTCTCAGCAGCATGGTAGGGAGAAGGCTTGTGGACAACGGGAGCTGGGTGGTAGGGAGCAGGTGCTGGGTGGTAAGGAGCTGGTCTGTGAACAACAGGTGCTGGGTGGTAGGGAGCAGGGGCTGGGTGGTAAGGAGCTGGTCTGTGAACAACAGGGGCTGGGTGGTAGGGAGCTGGATGGTAAGGAGCTGGGTGATAGGGAGCGTGGACTGGGGCATGAGAAGGAGCATGGACAGCAGCAATGGGTTTGCGGTCAGCAGTGTAGGGGTTGTGAACATCAGAGGGATCAGCAGCGGGTTGGCTGACTACGGAAGCATGGTGAGAACCATGAGGTTTGTGGATGGAGGTGTGGACGGGAGCAGCATGTCCGTGTTGGATGGTTTGATGGCTGGATTGGTTAGCAAAGGCAAGAGCCAAAAGAGCGGAAATAACAATGAAAACCTGGAAAAGTACATTATGTATAAAGTATTATTATATTTGGATGAGTCCTAATGATATTCTGTTACCTTCATGTTAATACTGTTTCTGTTTGTATAGTTAGTTGAAAACTACTTGCCTAACCGTATCATTCATAATCTTATATAGCAATAACGTTTCTTAAAACGCTACAGACAGCATGTAGCGGACAACACCCTTGGACTCCACCTTTATTGTTGCTCTTATGCGTCATTCTTTTCCCGTACGCTTGACTCCTCAAACCATTTCCTCTCATTCTTTAAATTACTTACATTCTTTTGAATTATGTAGATAAAACAACTCAATGTACATTTGAAGTAAACTTAAATGTGTCCGCCCCATCAATTCCACCTTGCATTTTTGAAATCTGTATTCATAAATGTCATGCAAGTTTGTTTATTTAATTCAAACAATTACTCTCTGTGCATGGACCCAATGATTTTGATCCTTCTGTCTTCGATAAAGAAGTAAACAATGCTCATAATAAAGATGTCACTAAGATTTAGAATGTTATCAATTCATATTTTAAATGACTCGAATTATTTATAAAGACATAATGATATTTAGAAAAATCTAAGCTTTTGAAGTATTCTTTATACTCTATATGGTGGTCGTGTAGTGCAATTGGAACAAACTTTGACCTCATCCAGATTCTGAACAAATGGATTGTTAATATTTTTTTTGTTTTTAGTAGGGTGGTCTGAAAAGTTTCCGAACTTAACGTGAGGATAGCAGAACTCGAAAAATAAAAGCTAGTCAAATCCATCTAGGATTTTTAGACAGTTACTCACCAATGTGTCAGCTATTTTGGATGCACAGCTGTTATGTAACAGTCGTTTGAGAGAGTTGAGTATGGAGCAGACATGATTATTTTTGACAGAGTAAATTAATTCAAACAATACCAGACCTATAAAGGCTTGTTGTGTTCAAATTTGATGCGTCAAAGTCAAGTTAACTAGAAGTAATTGAGCCATAAACAAAGAGTGTTTCTTGAATAATGAATTAAAAACTGAATAGGGGAGTCCACAGGATTGTATTTTGGGAGTTTGGTCTTTGGGGTTTTAATCCAAAAATTAAAGTTTCTTGAATTTTTTTTTCAAAATATACAGATATTCTCAAAAAAATTCAAAAATGTAATTTCTATTGAGTTTGACGATGATTTTAGCTTCGTGACCCGTGTGGAATAATTAGGGGATCGTGCTTCTTCTAAGCTTCTTCATCTATATAATCTAAATCAAAAGGATCTCGGAATAACCATTCATTAGATTAGGTACAATCAGCTATGACAAGGGAGTAGGGAAAAATGAAAATAAACAAAGATATTGACAAGAATTACTCCGATGTCAATCCTCAATTCTACTCTAAATCCAACAATTATAACTAGAGTTTTATCAGTCCTTAAAACTGCAGTTCCGTCACGTTCAGTCCTAAAACTTATGAGGATTAAAATTACCTATAGTAGTGAAACTACTACGGGATCTGGTTGGTGTCAAAAGTTTATTCCAATTGTAGTGCTCGACCTTGTATATATATATATTTGTAATTTTTAGGCGTCTCATTTTTATAATTTATTTGTTTATAAATTGGATACGTCATGTATACAATAAAAACGTATTAGTTACGTTTACTTCTTATATTTGTCTCGTACCTATCTGGGTTTTTTGTCTTTCACATTCTTCAATGTCGAGCAATGCTCATATGAATGATTTAATAAAAAAATTGTTACGGCTCATAAGAATTCTAGGGAACTATTTCCTCATTAGGGGTGTTGGTTTTTGGAATTTCTTTGAAAAAGTAAGAAAATATATAAAATTTGTGGATTTTTTTTTTTGAAAAATAATGCTGTTTAGAAACAAATATCAACAATTACATTTTTTGGTCAAAAATTTCAAAAATCCACAAATTTTCTGGGGAAAAAAAATTTAAAAATCTACAGTTATTTACAAAAAATTAAATTGTTTATAAAAATTTTCGCAAATTAAATTAAGAAAAATAATATTTTATGGAAAAAAAAAAAAATTAGAAATCTAAATTTTTTCGCAGAAAAACAAATGATATGGAAAAAAATATTCAAAAATTCACAGCTATTGACAAAAATTTAATTTTTTAGGAAAACATTTCCCAAATAAAATTTAAAAAATAAATATAAAAATCCATGTCCATTCACTCAAAATTTAATTTTTTGGAAATAAAATTTGAAAAATTAATTTCAATTTAAAATATAAATTTTTTTCTTAAAATTTCTCGTACAAAGGATTTTTTTTGTGGTGGATGTTAGGGGGGATCTATAGCTCCACCAGCTCATACCCTGGCGGACATTTCTGCTCTTACTGTATATAACAGACTTATGAATACTATTTTTCTTCATATCTACAAATTATTAGTTAAGATTATCCATGTTTCTACTCAGAGGTTATAATTATTATAGGTAAAATTGATCTGTTTTTCTTGTCAAAGTTGTAAAGTGTTTTATTTAAAAACAAACATTATTTAAAAAAAAATGTATTTCGGCTAAATTAATTATCTGATTTAAAATTAAATTTTTTTCAAAAGTTCACATCCGTTTATGAAAAATTTGATTTTTGGAAAAAAAAAAAAATTGAAACAATAAATTCTTAAGAAAAAAATTTCAAAAATCCATACTTTTCACAAAAAAAATTTTTTTTTGTGAAACAAATTTGAAAAAAAAGAAAAAGAGTTCAAAATAACTCAAAAAATAAACCCCAACATCTCTTGCATGGGCCCTTATGGACTCGAGGGGATTTGCCTTCGTCTGTTTTTTTAACTCCTCAAGGTCCAGTTTGGCCATTTTGACAGAGCCCTTCTTCCTTTTCAACGTTTCGGAATGCTGAAGACGCCCAACTGCTTGGACTACACAAATAGAAATTCGTCGATTAAGTTCAAGTGCCATTGTCTCGACTTGAACGTTACCTCCAGAGCTTAGGTTTGTATTGTTTTGTAACTAATTGTTTATGCTAAAAAATATCTAAATATGAATTAATTTAAATCTCTTAACCTTAATTAATTATTAAATTAGTAAGTGTTCAGATCTTCAATGAGCCACTTGGTTTATATAAATAGACATATGGACACTTCACATTTTAATGTTTTGAAGAATGATTGTGATATATGTCCCAACATATAAAATAGAACTTCCTTGCCCGGTGCTGGAAATCCGGAAGAGTTTTAGATATGGGAGACTTTCCAGGATGATCCATTCTTCAAACTGTTCATCTTTTGTTTCTTTTGTTTTTTACATTCCCAAAATACATTTGATTTTCATCACAAACACTACCACACTTTGTACAGATAAATTCTCGATCAAAGACAACAACGTGGCTTGGATTATCTGAGATTATCATTCTCACATTTTATTGACTCAGTAAAATTTCATCGAGTGGAGCTATAAATAACAGGGAAAATACTTTTTTTTATTACATCACTATCAAAAATATTTTTTGAGCACATTAATGATGAAATGCTGATGAGTCAAGAAAATATGACTTGAATTATCTGTCACATTTTCTGGAGTCATTGTTGGTTGTCCCCGTTGTTGATTATCGAGAAGTATAGACAGCTTAGCAAAGAGCAGATTCTAATCCAACCAATCAAAGTTCCAAATACTGATAAGGGACAAAGAAGGTACGAACGAAAAAAAACATGTGTTAGTTACGTAACACAAATGTGACCTATCACCAAACATACTGTTTTTGGGCATTGCTGTTTGAATGACAGGCACTGCAGGCCTTCCCCTGGACATGCACACAAAAGAAGAAGTCAAAGGGGTTGGCATTAGGGCTGTAGGGGCCCAAAAGAGTTCAAAAGAACTCAAAACAGTCTTGCAATGGAGGTGTTCTAAGTGACCTCTCCAACGTTTTGATAGCTCTAAGGACAGTCTGTTGTGAAACGGGGGGAGGATTGGTCTGGCCTGTTTTCTTTAGCTCCTCTAGGCCCAGTTTGGCCTTTTTGACAGTGCCCTTCTTCATTTTCAATGTTTCGGAATGCTGACGGCGTAGACCAGAGATCGGCAACCCTCGGCCCGTAAGTGAATTTATACTGGCCTGTCATCTTATTATGGACAAGTATCTAAATATAGGCATACTAATCCAAAATGAAAGTTTCTAGCGTGTTTCATTTACTAATCAGTTATTTTTCCTAATGTCCTTTTTTTAAGTAAAATATAAGCTTTTCTTTTAAATTGTGTGTATATTTAATTTCTTTATTATAATTCCTGTAGTACAAAAATAAGGGTATTGCCTAGATAAAATTATATTGAATCCTTGTTTTCTCTAAACACCTAAAAAATCAATTATATATTCAATAACATGGTTTTCTATCATATCTCTCCAGCAATAGCTGTATGTCCATCCGCCATGCCACTACATAGCTGTTTGGCTCCTACTCTCCAAAAGGTTGCCTACCCCTGGCATAGACAGGTGTCTTGAAGACACCCAACAGCCTAAGAGTCCGCAAATGAAAATTCGTCAATATAGTTCAAGTGCCATTTTCTCGACTTGAACATTAGCCAGAGAGGCCAGGTTTGTTTTGTTGTCTAACTAATTGTGTATGCTGAATTATATCGAAATATGAATTAATTTCGGTCACTCTACCTGAATAAATTATTGAATTAGTAAATGCTCAGATTTCAATGGACCACGTGGTATATGATTTTAAAACTATTTATCTAGGATGATTAAAAAAACACTTTTTTTTTGCAGACAGAAGTATTTCCTATATTTTAGGGCAATGATTCCCAACAGGGTCTCCCTATGATCCGTCTAGAACTACGTGAGTTGATCAAGGCCATAATAAAAATGTAATAAAATAATACATTCGGAATGACTTTTTTTGGAGTTAATCTCCAAGGAAGTGATTCAAAACTTTTCTTTAATTTTTTTTTTTTAATCACTCATAGTAATATAATTAAAATTGAAACAAAAATAAGTCATTGAACATATATTTCACTAAATAGAAATATAACCCATTATCCAATCATTATAAAAATATATATTTTAAACTTTTAACTTAATTAATTGATATCAAGGATCTTACACCTGTTTCGTTCAAGATATCATTGATCTTACAACATTTAAACTAATGATGGTGGGGTATCATTAGTGATGAAAATTTTGTGTTTTTTTGGGAATTAAAAAAAATAAAAAGCAATACAAAATCAACATGATAAGTTTGACATTTTGAAGAATGTTTTGAGAGGAGAGCAACTTCGCTGTCATGGCGTTTCATTAGATCAGCTACAATCAGCTTTGGCGAGGGAGGAGGTGGAAAAGTTAAAAAACAAGAACATTGTTAAGATGTCAATCCTCAATTTTACTCTGAGTCTAAGGAGGACTTACAATTATGAGTCTGCAACAAATCCTTAAGGTTACATGTGGTCTTTTATGAGCACACACGAACGTTTAGACAGTTTTGAATAGCATTGAATCTATTTAGGAAAGGATGTTTACTACTCAAGAATTAAATAATAATGACAACTGCTAAGGAAAAGAAAATTCATTCTTTATCCTATCAATTACAAATTAAAGTGCCAGCTCAAAAACCCACGGGATTTACATAATTGGCTATGAGCATAGAAAAAGGAATACATAGAGGTGACAAGGGGTGTGCAAAAAGGTTGAGGAATATACTTTAGCTAACTGAAAGGTATGTAGAAAGAAATGACGTCACATTCTGACTTGACAATTCATTCTCCAGATTACCAATTCTAAAAAAAAAAACATAAACAAAATTTTCATCTCTAGTTATCACCAGAGTTGAGTATTTTTTCAATAAACAAAGACTGGGAGGGCAAGGCGAGAGAAAAACATATGGTGCACCTAAATGAAGACCCTTGTTACTATCAGATGGCTGTTATATGATTTTGGGGAGATAAAATGAATTATTGTTATACAGAGAGAGGGAAATGTTGTAATTAATTATATTTAAATTCATACATATATATATAAAATGCATTTTAAAAGTAATATATACCAAATATTTGCAGTAATGCATACTTCAGAGGGAGAAGTTAACACCAAGGCGATCGATTAAATAATGAAGTAAGAGTAAGAAAGAGCACACGCAACAACGGATTTACGTTTTCTAATTTTTATAGGTAGTTATTTCATTAACATCGGCTCAACTCTAATTATCACATCTATCATCAATATTGTGTCGAGGCTTATTTAGGACTCAGAACTACAGTCTCGTTCATTTCAGTCTTGTTTTGGTCTATTTCCGTCCTGCATATTACTCTTGAAAACTCATAAACCTCGGTCCTGAATGAGGATTGATACAGTACTAATTTTAAGTGATAGAAAACTAAAAGAAATATTTTTGTTCATTATTATGAAATTATTATTTAAAATATTTTTTGATTTAGTCAACTCTAAGACGTCAAACTTATAGTGCTTACATCATGGATGGGCAACTGGTGGCCGGGGGCCACACTCGGCCCTCGTTCTCACTCATCGCTGCCCACAAATAGATCCATACCAATTCGTAATAAGAACAAAAAAACGGAGCTTAAAATCCAGGTCTCAGAGATTTTGTCCTCCAATGGCCAGCATTTTTGAGAGTACTTACATTTTAGTGCATTACTCTGTTTCGCATTGGGAACCCAAATTTGACATGGACATACAATCCATAGTGAGCCAGCAGGGCAAACCACAGGTCTCTCATTAGTTTCAATTAATGTTGCCATTATTGAATGTGAGCTATTTGCACTGCCCCCAATCTTTTTTATATGAAGGATTTAAAATTCCTTTATATAACTTTTTTTTAAAGCATATTTTGGTCTTTGTTCCTTATTAAGGAATTGTAATAATGTATTTTTATTCAGTAAATAATTGTATGTTGCTGCAATCAACATATAGATATAAATACTTATAATATGTGTTCTTATTTAAAATCATTTGAAGGGTCTTTCATATAAATCCAGTTATTTGAAGTGTGTGGTCATGTGGTCCTCCAATAATAGTTCTGAATTTTTTTCGGCCCTCTTTATCATGGAAGTTAACCGTCTCTGGATTAGACGATTACCTAGTGTACAGTAGGATGGCCCTTATGAATCTTTAATTCCTTTCCTTTTTTGATGTTCCCTTCATTTTACCGGTTTCAGCGAAAAAATCTTTACACTTTGAGTCTAGAACTTTGTAAAGATGTATTTCATCAATCATCAGTTGTAATAGGATATGTCAATAAAATAAAAACAACTAATATGATGCCTTGACTACCCCCCCTAATCAACAATGTAGCCCCCTTGGTAGACATGATGGCTTCCAGGAGTCCACGGAAGGCCTTCACCCATAGTGGATGTAGACCTCAGACAGAGCATCCCGGTGCTGGTCTACGGTATCCTTGAGGTTCTTGATATTTGTGTGACAGACTATGGAGGCCATGGACTCAACATTCACCCAAAAAGGCAAGTCCAATGGGCTGGTATCTGGTGAGGAGGGGAACCACATTTTCTTGGGGGAGAAAGGCAAATTGTTCTCCAACCACTCCTGGACATGTTTGGATATATGATCAGACACACCATCCTGCCGGAACGCCGTTTGCATGTCCGGGTAGCTGGTCTGGACCCATGGTAACAACTTCTCCACAGCTGGTTTCTTGCCAGCGTCTGAAAGTGCAGGGACCGAAAAATTTGTTGGTCACTTTCAAATGGCATTTTCTTGACTTCTAAGATACTTCAATCTTAATACCTAAACTCAATTTAGAATTTTTTTAAATTTCATTTTTAGTGTTAGACTGGAACAATTTTACCGCATTCACAAAAACCTTGATTTGTCTAGCAAAAACGAAGTTAAAAGGGTTTAATTCATAATGTTTTGCTCTATATTCAATAATTATCAGGGAAACAATTTGGATTTAATTTTTTTGAAAAGCATAAAATTACTATACCAAATTTGGTTTGTACGAAGCACAAAAAAAAATTATACAAATAACTCATTGGTTGAATTGTTTATGCAGTTTCGTATAGAATCCATATTAAATGAACAATTAGATTTTTTAATATTTATTTTAGTACAGAGCAGCTTATCTTTCAGATTTTGTGCACTTTTTTTTTTTTTTGTGGGAGCGGTAAAGTTTTAATACAGCTAATCATAGTCACCGTCTATGAATAGCTAAATGTATCAATTTTTGGCAAAGGACCAGTAGTGTCCACGTCTGTAGCCCCTCCAACAATATCCAAATTTCCAAAAAATGTAATTCTGCAAAAAAAAAAAAATCCAAAAAATTCTCCTTTTTGTGAATAGCTATAGATTATTTTTTCAAAAAATTTAATATTTGAATATTTTTTCCAAAAAAAAAATATATTTTTCTAAACACGTGTGATTGTTCAATTATTATTCCAAAAAAGTTAATTTTTGTTGATAGCTACGGACTTTTGATATTTTTTTCCCAAAAAATTTGGATTTTTTAAAAGTATTTTCGAAAATAATACATAAAAAATAATATTGAAATTATTTTCTCAACTTTTTTTAATTTTTTGTTAATCATTCTGGATTTTTTCGAAGTATTTTGGAAAAAATTTATAATTTAAAGTTAAATTTTCGAAACTTTTTTACAAAAAATTTAATAGTAGAATTTTTTTTCTCCTAAAATTATAATTTTTTTGTCAGAAGCTGTGGATTTTTGAAAAAAAAAAAAAAAATTACTCTTTGGATCTTTTTTGTTAAAAAAAATTCGATTGAGAGGGTGATGGAATGAAAATTAAATGAATCATCTTTCAAATACACAATTAAAGCCTCGAATATTATCGTATTAATTCATCATTACCGGCAGTGCTTAAAAATCATATTTAAGCATCGTGAGACCTGAGTTATAAGAATAAAACTTACACTTCAAGGAAGATTAAACATTAAAGGATGTCCCTGAAGTACGTCGTAAAGATAAAAAGAATCCACAATATCTTGGATCCGAGTAGGTTCCGATATTTATGCATAAATATTCGTTTACCCTAACTTTCGGATCCAGATCAGAACCCTAAATTAGACAAATACTTCGCTTTAACTATGTATTTTCCATTTTACCAAAAGTCTGGATTTAAATAAAATGTAATCAGGAATTTTTGCTGATCAATGATTTTGAAATAGCCAATACCACAATGTTCTTACTATTAGAGCATAGTTATCAGTTATTATTTAAGTTATTGTTTGAGTAACTTTGGGCACGTCGTCACCTTTATAAAATCTCGCAATCTCTCATCCGAAAAGAAACAGACAAAGGGTTAAAAATTTTTGATAGTTCTTCTCCAATTATGGAATAATTATGTAATAATAGTTGATATCTTTTCAAAGCTTTGCGATAAATAAAATGTACGTTCATTGTACATTTTATCTATTTTTAATAACTAAGATTTAGTAATAATCAATTCGAAAAGCTTTTCAAGATTTGAAAAGTCAATTGAATCTTTTTTATGATCCATACAAGTTCATGTACCCGAATCCGTTTTTGGGTGTTGAATCTTATCGGATAAGCAAGTTTACTTAGACTGTACTCGGGTATTTTGTATCCGATTCCAAGATCCTTCCTATCTCTAGTACAGAGGTCTAAAGAAGCACATTTATTATAATTTGAAGTGCAAATAAAATAGGTGAAGGATAATATAACGAGAATACCCCCTAAATAACTTAAATTTGTAAAAGGAGGATTGAGAAAATAAGGGAAGCCGTTGGAAAGTTCAATCAGAAAACAGATAAGATGTTGGAATTAATGAATGAATCATCCCCAGAGATTGAAGCCGAAATTGAATGAATATTGCTTATTTTTAACATCAAGACATAAATCACTACAATCCATTTTGTTAAAATCTATATAGACATAGATTGGCGGAAAAGAAAATTAATCAGAATGGCTTAAGCAAAACTACAGATTATTTTAAGCAATTATCTGTTAAGGGTGTCTTCTTTATTCATCATGTGAGTGCATATTCCAAGTAAATATAAGTTTTCCATTGTAAAATGTGACAGTCTATCTTTAAAAATAACTATCAATTAACAGAAATATTTTTTGATTGTAGTAATTAACAAAGGATTGATTTCATTGTTGGACACAATAGTTTGTTGAAAAATAAACAGTCAAACAAATACTTCCATAGTTCTTATCTAAAAAAATATCAAAATATATATATAAAACCGTCAGATTAGATGTATTTTACGTTTTTGATTAGACAAATTACAGATCCTGAAGTCCCTACAATATCAATTCAATCCCATTATTATTTAAAAACAATTTTAGCAAAGCAATTTGGAGAAGGAAATTACTTTTAGGGATACCTATTATATCAATGGTATCCAATGAAGTAAGGAATATTTTAAGGATTCTAGCAAGTACCTTTGAATATCACATTAATTTTTTTGTTATTTACTTTGAGCAAGACTACATATATTTACAAAAATGCATACAAAACTTGCATACAAGTATACTCCATGGAATGCCTAAGTTTAAATAATTGCAATTCTTTATCACTCATGAATTCATACATGGAAAGGAAAATACAGGAAATGGGAAGGAGTTTAAAATGTCAAAAGGTGAATGATAAAATTATTATCCATGATTTTTGAATACAGGGTAATAAAACTCCTTATAATGAGGATATGTGAAACCCTTCTAAGTCTAGATAATTATTAAGTTAATCAACTCTTCCCTCCTTATTAACATTTGATGATTCTTTATTTTCAATTAAATAAATAAAAATAATCTGGATGAATAAAAGGTTTCACTTAGGCGTGATAGGGAGCAGGGTGATAAGGAGCTGGGGCAGGGTGATAAGGAGCTGGCTTGTGAGCAGGCTTGTAGGAGTCATAATGAGGCTCTCCTTCGTATCTGACATCAGCAACATATCCAGAGTAAGCATCAGCCACGTTGTAGGAAACGATTTGTGTGCGGCCATCGGGAAGGGCAACTCTGTATTCACCATTGGTGGAGTATCCGTCTCTATTCTCGTTGGCAGCGAAGTTGGTTCCAGCATAGTCATCAGCGACAGCATATCCGTATTGGTAGACGGCAGGACTATCACCGTAGACCTCAGCAGCGTGATAGGGAGAAGGCTTGTGGACAACGGGAGCTGGGTGGTAGGGAGCAGGTGCTGGGTGGTAGGGAGCAGGTCTGTGAACAACAGGGCTGGGTGGTAAGGAGCTGGTCTGTGAACAACAGGGGCTGGGTGGTAGGAGCTGGGTGATAAGGAGCTGGTCTGTGAACAACAGGGGCTGGGTGGTAGGGAGCTGGATGATAAGGAGCAGGGTGATAGGGAGCGTGAACTGGGGCATGAGCTGGTGCGTGGACAGCAGCAATGGGCTTGTAGTCAGCAGTGTAGGGGTTGTGGACGTCAGAGGGATCAGCAGCGGGTTGGCTGACTACGGAAGCATGATGAACACCATGAGGTTTGTGGATGGAGGTGTGGACGGGAGCAGCATGTCCGTGTTGGATGGTTTGATGGCTGGATTGGTTAGCAGAGGCAAGAGCCAAAAGGGTGGAAATAACAACGAAAACCTGATAAAAAGTGAATGATTAGATGTTTATACATTATATTAGTTTGTTTCCATGTACCTTCATGCTTTTGCTGATGTTTATTTTGTTTGATAGTCAGTAAAGAACTGCTTGACTTCTTGTCGTGTGGATGAACTTTTATATGATTAAACTGCTTAAGATATTTCTTTATTTAGACTACACCCAAGTGCAGTCTTGCGTTTATACGCAGGAGTATATTTTCCAACTATGGAATATATAAGTAGATATTCCATGAACAAGTGATATATTTAAATATCCTTCTCAAATTCTGTCCATTTTATCAACTTGTTTTAATATAAATTAAGAAATTAAATTACCATTTGTATCATCATTTCTTCCTTGTATCTTATAAGTTGTATATACAAAGCACCCTTTAGAAATTGCAATTAATCATAAATTCTAGTCAATTTTGTTTATTTGATTTATAACTCCGAAGTGTGTGAAGTATGATTATATTTTCTCTAATTCTCATCTTTAACTTCTAAATTTTTTTTGAACAAGTTTGATGTAAAACCTTTTTCGATTTGCTTAATCAAATTGTTGTTCGTAATGATATCATCAAAATTTAGACATCAGAAAGTGATTGAAATAAATAGAGATGGAAAAAAGACGTGTACTTTTTGATTGTAAGAAAAAAAAGGAAGGACATATTTCTTCCTTTTTTTTCTTTTTTGGGTGTTGGTCGAAATAGAGTTCTACGATTCTATTGATTTTTTTACACTATTTAAGGCCTATCAATTATTTAGAGAAATATAATTGTATACTCTATTGAGAAATTGTACACTGTACACTTGACCATTAGATCGTTAATTTTTTTCATTTTTGACGGCCAAAGTGAAAATAAGGAACAAAGAAAAATATTCCTTTTGATATAAAAAAAAGTGATTGACAAAGTTTTATCCATTTTTATGAATATTTAGAGGTAGAATAAAGGTATTTTGCATTGATAACGACCTTGAGTCATTTGATGTGTAAAAATAGCTTTACAAAATTTCCATAATTAATGATTTGTTTTAATTACCTATGAATGCTGAGGGTAAAATATTAAAAATCGGATCAGCTGGGGTTTTTTGAATTTTTTTTAGACTGAACATGGGTTTTTGAAATTTTTTTCAAAAAATTTTAATTTTTGGTAATTAATTGTGCATTTTTTGTACAAATAGTATATTGGAATTTTTGTTCCAAATATTTTTTTTGTATTTTTTTTCAAGTACCCCCTTAAATATAATCCTGTTGACGCCCCTGATAGCAAAATGGTATTTTTTAACTATAATTTAAAATATTAAAGACTAGATATCGTTAATTTTTAATAAAATCGCGTATAAATCGGCATCGGATTTTTTTTTTTTTAATGAATCGCCCCATCACTTATCATTACATATGTATATACACTGTTGCTGTATATTTCTTTTAGGCCTGCATCAGGTGGCCTTCTAAAATCTATGCTAGCTTCTAGCTTCTCTCTCAAATTTTCCGGGTACATAGCGAGCCAACCGTTATTATTTACTCATCTCCATTAGATGCTAATTTTGAGAGGTTAAGACTCATTTGCTTTACAATTTTCCTAAAAGCAATGTTGAAGTAGAGCAACTATTGAAATGTTGATTGCTAACTCAGGCCAAAAGCATCAAAAAAAGAGTTCAAAAGAGTTTTGCAACGGAAAAGATGGGGTTTTTTCATTCCTGGTGTCAAAAGATGCCTCCCCACGAACTTTTTTGATAACTCTATGGACAGTTTGGTCTGAAACCCCGAGTTCTCTTGCATGGGCCCTCATGGACTCGAGGGGATTGGCCTGGACTGTTTTCTTTCACTCTGACTTTTTGAAAGAGCCTTTCTTCCTTTCCAACGATTCGGACTTGCTGAAGGCGTAGACGGGAGTCCTGGAGACGCCCAACTTCTTGGAGAACAGGAATAAAATTCGTCAATCACGTTCAAGTGTCATTTTTTGGACTTGTACGTAAGTTAGAGAGCTCAAATTTGTCGTGTTTTGTACCTAATTGTTTATGCTTGCATATATCAAAATATGAATTAATTTCAATCAGCCAATCTTCATTAATTATTGAAATAGTAAGTGTTTAGATTTCAATGGACCTCCCGGTATATATACAAAAAAGAGCCGGCATACATTACATCATGATTACAAGCGTATAAGAAGCGATTTATTCCTCCTCCGGGGAGGCATTTCCTAGGTTCAGGGATCGACTCCAAGGTCTTTTATCAATTCAGTTTATAATGGACGTTGTAACATGGAGAATTCATTGTCCTTGTTGGACTAAGACTAGAATTGAGGCTCAATATCGGAGTCATTCTTCCGAATGTCTTTATTTATTTCCTTCTCCCCTTCCTCCCTTGAAACAGCTGACTGTAGCTGATCTAATGAAACGTCATGATAGCTAAACTGCTCTTCTCTTCCTAAACATTCATCAAATTGTCATGGTTACCATGCTGATTTTCGATTTCTTTTTTTAGCATACCCAAAATATCCACGATTTTCATCACTAAATATATAATTTACGTCGCATCACTTATTAATAAAACATTGAAATGATTGAATTTCACACTTTCACAAATTTAGAAATAGAAAATATGACTTGGAAGTAAAAGTCTTAAAAATACCCTTATTTTTAAATTGAATTATCCACTAGCCCGGTTTGTTTTTCAACTTTTTTCAAATTTCGATTACGGTTACTTCGGAAAAGTTGAAATTTACAAGGAAAAAAATCTTTGTCAAAGATCATTTCAAGGAAATCTACATAGTTCAATGTTTAAAAAGAGACAAAAGTTCTCTACTCGCTCAATTAAGATTAAAATACAGAACTTATCCTGATTTTTTAACACTTATTAATGATGATTGACAAATTCTAACCTTTAAAAAATCTTTATAAACTCAACAAATTTTTCTAACTTTTTTCTCTTTTTTTGCTCAAAAGACACTTTTCGAGAAAAAAAACAACTTTTAAATACATTTTATAGGTTAGAAAATGTCTTATCAAATTTATTTGATGCAAAATAACTAAAAAGTTTTTTTTATTATCTGTATTTACTAATTAAAGATTTCTTGCCTTTTTTCATAATTTGATGGAGATGTGCAACCTAAAAATGCCCCCAAAGGACAATGAAAAATTTTTCCACAATACCCGTAATGATAATTCTAAAAAGTTGAAAATCAAACCCCTCTATTATCCACTTCTGATTTAATGGAGTATTATATTGTACCAATGAAAATAAATGCATTTTAAAATACAGTATGGATTAATGAGTATTTTCAGCTTTTCCATCGTATATTAAATTTCAGAGGGATAAGAAGACTTTAACCTAAGGTGAATTGATTAGTTTAATAAGTTTAAAGATAATTTAAGAAGGAATGGAAATCAGAAGTTAAATCATTACTTAAATTAACATGAAAAGTTGTGAAAATGATATTAATCTTTAAAGAAAAGTGTGTACACATTATGCAATTCTACACGATCTATTTAGGAAGTACAACTTCAAACAGAAAATGAGTAGGGAAATGCAGTGGGTTTTTTTATATTTATTATATTCTTCCTCTGAGCAGCGTACGTTGAACGCTGAAATAAATACCATACTAATAATTGGAGGGGTGTTGTCGATAAAACTGTCGTTTCATGTTTCAAAAAGAATCTTTGGTCCGTTCATGGTGTATGTATATAAGACCATGTATCTTGTGGAAACATAAGGAGTAACAAAATACAATCCCCCACAAACAAATATAACATGAAGGTACGACAAAAATGGAACTCCAAGAAAAAAATATATTTTCTATAATCACTTTTTATTTATAGGCCTTCATTACTATTTCCGCCCTTTTGGCGCTTGCCTCTGCTAACCAATCCAGCCATCAAACCATCCAACACGGACATGCTGCTCCCGTCCACACCTCCATCCACAGACCTCATGGTGTTCATCATGCTTCCGTAGTCAGCCAACCCGCTGCTGATCCCTCTGATGTTCACAACCCCTATACTGCTGACTACAAGCCCATTGCTGCTGTCCACGCACCAGCTCATGCCCCAGTTCACGCTCCCTATCCCCTACTCCTTACCATCCAGCTCCTTATCACCCAGCTCCCTACCACCCAGCCCCTGTTGTTCACAGACCAGCTCCTTATCACCCAGCACCCTACCACCCAGCCCCTGTTGTTCACAGACCAGCTCCTTACCACCCAGCACCTGCTCCCTACCACCCAGCTCCCGTTGTCCACAAGCCTTCTCCCTATCACGCTGCTGAAGTCTACGGTGATAGTCCCGCCGTCTACCAATACGGATATGCTGTCGCTGATGACTATGCTGGAACCAACTTCGCCGCCAACGAGAACAGAGACGGATACTCCACCAACGGTGAATACAGAGTTGCCCTTCCCGATGGCCGTACACAAATCGTTTCCTACAACGTGGCTGATGCTTACTCTGGATATGTTGCTGATGTCAGATACGAAGGAGAGCCTCATTACGACTCCTACAAGCCTGCTCACAAGCCAGCTCCCTACCACCCTGCTCCCTATCACGCCTAAGTGAAACTATTTATTTATCCTAGATTTTATTCTCAAATTTATATATTTATTTGAAATACAGAGCTGAAATAGAAAATTGTTCGTTTTTGATAATGTAAAGTTAAGAAGATTGAATTGCCTTCCCTGTTTTCTTCTCCAATAATTGTTGCATCATGCCTTCCTGTATATAAATTTTACGACTAATGATTCCAACATAAAAGTTGTTGTTAGATTTTCATTTTTATTAATCCGTAGTTTTACGATTCTTGATCCCGTTTAAGTTACCTATTTTTCAACCCATTCCAATCATAGACTTGGCTTCCTATTTCATAATGTATTTCTATTTTGAAATGTTGTCATTTAGTAAATTATTCTTGAAATAATTATATATTTTTGGATAAAACAAAGTATAGGAAATTAATTTTATTTAAGTATGTCAGAGGATCCAAATATATATGTATTTTGTGTTTTCTTAAGAAATACATTTTTTCACATAGATCTCATAATCAAACATGATCCATCACTTTTTATAGCTGAAAATTTAGATTGATTTTGTAGGCAGTTTTTGTGCAACAAGTTCCCAAGAATGTCATTTATTTTCCCATCAATTTACAAAAATTGGAGTAATTAATATCATAATTACTTCTTATTAATTTATCAGCATTAAAAACTGCAATTTGGCATATAATCAAATAATTTAATCGGAATTTTCAAAAAAATAAATTATGTAAAGCAGCTTATATTTTTCAATACAATTTTTGATTAACTCTAAGCATGACATAACCGATTTATATTGCTTTTGATTTGACAAACTTTTTACTTCTTATTGATTGAAGCGGAGTTTGGTCAAAATTTTTGACTAAATGAGTTTCAAATATTGAAATTTTGATTGTTTTTTGGGATGTAATGTAATTTCAGGTATATATTATTAATTTAGTTCCTGATGTCATAGTTTTTCTCGATTATAGTTAAAGTATTTGTTTGCGATTCCCATCAAATTAAGGAATAAACTATTTGAGAATATCGTTGGTTAAGTTAAGGATATTATGAGAATACTTAACCTATTTTCGATAATATTCTAATGTATATCACTCAGAGCAGCTTACCTGTCATGACGTTTAATTAGATTAGATACAATCAGCTGTGGGGGGAGGGTGTATTGATAATAGATTTTGCTTCTTTTTGGGATTCCTTTTTAAAAATTATCTGGAATTATCGAGAAAATTATCGACACAAATAAGACTAATATTTCCATTTTAGATCCTTTAAATTGGCATTTGTGCTTAATAATAGCTAAGTATGAAGAGCAATATATCCTTGTCGATTGCAAAGCTCAAATGTAGAAGTTGGGTTTGCATTTCTTTAGATTTCTTCTTAACGATGATGTCTGCAGGAGATGGATTCAGAATTCTCGTTGAGCCGGTGTAAGAGGAAGGTTAAGATTGCATAGTCATGAACTTTGTTTTATAAAAAAGACTGATCCCTTATGCAATTTCTACTATGTTCCATGTACGAAATCCTCCCCTCAAAGTAATTCCTCAACGTCGAATTTTTCTACAACTTATTCAAATTAAGAGCCCGATTCGTTTTACTTTACTTGAAAGACATTCAGTACGTATGATTATGATATATACCTTTAAGAGGATATAGGACTTTAAAAAATATTTTGGGATGGATGTCTCTACAGTCTCTGCACTCGCTAAATCCAAAGAACTTTTTATAATGATATAACTCAAACAATATATCTATCTCAAAAATTAGGCAATAAAAAGATTGGAGCAAGAAAAAAGGCAAAACTCACACCTCTGACAAACCTGAAACACATATGTAGTCTCTTCAATGCAGCCATACATTTCTAAACTGCAACATTTCCTTACTATGTATATTCAGCTCCATGATGCAGTTGAAAATACCGAATGATCATATACAAATAAATTCCAGATTTTTGCTGTCTGTACCTACTACAAAAGTTCATCTTGCTACAAATTTATCTCGGCAATTTTCCAACTATCTGCTGTTTCATCAACAAAGGGCTAGATGTCAAAGTTCCAGGTGAATGAGGGTTCTGTCCTAATTTGCTAAGGCTATTGGAATTGATTGAGATGTAACACTTGACAAAAAGGATCGAGTGTGCAACTTAATTGTAGATAAGATATAACGGCGCAAATTCGTAGATTTTGAGACCATCCTTGATGTGCTGCAGAGAATC
The DNA here is from genome assembly GCF_016086655.4 of Lepeophtheirus salmonis. Classification (NCBI taxonomy): domain Eukaryota; kingdom Metazoa; phylum Arthropoda; class Copepoda; order Siphonostomatoida; family Caligidae; genus Lepeophtheirus; species Lepeophtheirus salmonis. Next base: position 22,783,008 of record NC_092584.1, read on the forward strand.
AAGCATTAGAATATTTTGCATGTTTTGCATATTTTCAACATGCAGCAAGTTCCATGTTGCTTCTTGCAATTACCTAAGCACAAAGGTAACTGTGTTTACAACTGAGATTGAAACCAGTGAAATGTTCTTGTGGCTGAAAAGATACGATACAGACTCATCAACACTATTAAATGCAGGACCTGAAATGACAAAATATGTTAGGAACATTTTACTTGAGAGCAACTTCTACTTCTTCCGTCACTTATAATGCAATGGGATTCTTAAGCTCCTAAAAATGACTATTCACAAGTGTAAATGCACTCCAACATTCTGCCAAGACTACGTTGGTGAAAAGTTAGCTCAACATATACTATCCATACTTTGTTGCACTATAAAGTCAAATGGATAAATAACGAACTAAAGAACACTATCAAAAAGAACCAAAAGAAACTATAAATTATAAAGCATTCGGAACTGTTGTCACATATTAACATCATGTCATAGAAATTTGCAATAAATATCCTTTTAGGTCATACTTGTTATCATCATTGTGATTGTTCATAAGATTAGTTAACCAAACAGGGTCCACAAGGGAGCCACTATCAACATTAGTCACAAAATAGTGTTACTAGACCTTTATATCTATGGGCTCTCTGATCACACCTCTGCCTAATAATTACGTCTAAAGAGACTAAAAGGAAAATAGGCGTTATGTATATCAATCAAGAATGTTTTTTTCTTATCAGGTCAGATTCGTCTAAAATATTGTAAGTGGGTCATTTTCATGTCTTGCGCAGTTCATTGTTATCACGTCTTTTGACTAAGATTCGTCTCATGTAATTTAATACAAATTGACGTTTTGGAAAGTTTTCTGTATCAATTAAAACTATAATTCATAGTATCTGATTCATGATCATTCTCTAGAAAATTATTAAAGTCATTCTAAAACAAAAATACATAACCCTAATCATCAACAAAGGGTATTTATTTCTATATTTTTTTATCGAGGTTACGTGAATCCTGAACATAATTTATATACATAAACTTTTTATTTCAACCACCTTGTCTCCTCTTTCTCTTTTAATCTCTTTAATTACTTCTAGTGTAGTGTCAGTCCATATTCATTTGATGAACAATCCAGTCCTACAATCGGTCCAATCAGCTCTTGGGCCCGGTCCTTAAGACCATCCATCCTTCGGATCGTCAATACTTATAAAAAAGTTAAGTGACATAATAAAGGAGTGAGCTTAAAAACTTTAAACACTGATATGTAGGACTGGACCTGGCCGAGACTAAACCGGACAAGACTGTAGTCATCAGTCCTACATCAAGACGAACACAACACTAGGTACATCCCGAATTTTATGGACGATTTCTAATAGCTGAATGGAGGATCTTTATGGTCCTATACTCTCTAACAAATGCTGAGTCACTCTTAATATGAATTGTATTAATAAATGCCACTGCTCAGATAGCTTTAACAGATTGTTTCTTGACAAGTCAATGCATTCTATTGAATGTCACAATATTTGGTATTCAATGCCCTTTAGTTAGAACACAAAGTATGTAGTTATTGAATGAAAAATGTTCCATGAGCCCATAAATTACAATATAATGCATCTTGTCAGACATAACAAATTATTTTGTTATTTACATCTCGTATTAGATACTAATACAAAACTTGATGAATAATTAAGATTTTATTGCGTGTTTAAGAGAATTTTGATCATTTCAGAAGTTTATAAGGGTCCTTGCATTCTCAAAGAAATTGGTCTTTACCGAGAAAGTTAATTTCCTGAGTTTGAATATGCACAAAGCGGGAGTTTTAAATACGGAAAAATTAGGGATTAAGTATTTTACAATTATTTATAAAATTAATTAAGAAATACCCAAATATTTTCTCTTACATATGATGGACCATAAAGAAGTCGATCACTCAAACAAACCACTTCCAGCTTCAACCATAGACTCTAATCCTGCCTTAAAACATGAGAAAGGCCTTCACGAGGAACTCATTGCCCACGGCTTTGAGAATGGAAGCCTGCCAGGGCATTAGTGACATTTGCAGTGTGCATGTTTAATGAACTTTCTCTCCAAGACGCCTCACACATAGTAGTAAAAGGGGTTTATATCCTTCAATTTAGGAGGCCATATTTCATATGCCCTTCTCCTGCAGGAAGTCTGGAGTTGTGTTTTTTCATCAGACTCCTTAAAAGCCTCAGAAACATTGTTGTAAATAATTGATTTGAGCAGCTTTGTAAACTAAATTATATCTTTGGGTGTGGATCCGGCACAGAGGCACACAATAATGGACACACTGTGTTAGTATTTGGAGGACGTCTCTAGGATTTTTTTTAATATATTAATTGAAAATTTAATAAAAATTGCAATGACAATTTAGTCAAACTAATTTTATTTAAACAAATGACATCCAAGGTCATTTAGGGGCAAAGGGAAGCACTATTTAAATAGAAACAGATATTTTTACTATTAATAAATAATATCTGAACGTAGCACATTGTAATGTAAAATTGTAAAACCTCTATAAAAAATTGGCAAAATTGAATATTTTATGGTGGGGTCTAATAGATCTATTTTATTTTTCGGCTCATAACTCTTTAATTTCAAATATTATTAAACGTTTCATTAATTAAAATGTTGCAAATAATATGAATTGTTAAATTGTATAAATTTAATCAAATTAATATTATTGATTGTATGTTTTTGGGGCAATATATGCTTTACAAAATATTAAGGGAACAAAATCACCCAACATAAAGTTCTGAAACTTTAACAAGATAGTAAAGAAAATCTTTTTTATAGACTAATTCCAACAATCTGTCTCAAAAATTGTTTCTCCATTGACTACATACACATCCTTGTTTTACTTCCGTCTCCAGATTAAAAAATTGCTGTTTCCTTGATATGAATTATAAATTTATAAATCTTTATATTATTCCATTGTCATTATTTTGTTTTTTTTAAATGGAGTTTTACTCTACATAAACAGTAAGCTTAAATATGGTAAATATATTGTCAAAAAGTAAGTAAAAGTCTTTAAATGTAAGTAATTATTCAAAAAATTCAATTTTTATAGTCAAGCAATAAAAAATAAACTGCAGTCATTCGACCCCACACAAGAGATCAATAAGTGTTCATTGATTTTTTTCTTTAATTGAAATTTTCTAGATTATTTTTTAACTACGTATTAACGCTGACTAGATGAAATTAATAGTTAAGACATTTCATTTTAACATTGAAACATATAATAAGTTAACCCAATTTCTAGGGACGACAATCCTCCAAGGGACAGGCCTCCAAACGCAAAAATACAAGACAACTTTGAAAATATTTTTTTTTATATTAAAAGAGACACTTTTAAACTCCAATTGACAACATAATGGAGGGGTTAACTTTGTGAATAGATTATAGAATACTTGGTAGGACAGAAATATTTAAAAAAATACAAGATAATCATTTACAACCTTAAAAAAAAAAAAAACAAGACAAGGAAGAGATATTTCATTGAACTTTTTCCTTCTAAAAATCAAAAAGTACACGTCTACTTTGATCTCTATATATTTAAATATATTTCCAATGTCTAAAACCAGACTTTGATGATATCATCACGAACAACAATTTAATTAAGCACATCAAAAAAAAGAAATCATAATGCATTGTTTTTAATCAAGTTTGAGATGAGAATTAGATATAATTTCATCGTACTTACTTCACATACTTTGAAGATATAAATGCAATATAAAATATTGATTACAATCTATGATTAATAGAAATGCCTAAAATATTACTATGCATATGAGAAATAAATTATGATACAAATGGTTCATTTCCGTTTTTTAATATATATGAAAATAAGTTTATCAAATGGGCAGAGCTAGAGATAGATATTTCATTAAATCAAAGGTCCATGGAATATCTATGTATAACTTGGAAATATATACTGTTGCGTATGTGACGCAAGAGAATAGAATGCGCTTGGGTGTTGTCTAATTAAAGAAATATCTAAAGCAGTAGGAATTTTCAAGAGACAATCCTATAAAAGTTCATCCACACAACCAAAAGTACAGCAGTTCTTTACTGACTATCAAACAAAATAAACATCAGCAAAAGCATGAAGGTACTTGGAAACAAACTAATTTAATATATAAGTATCTAATCATTCACTTTTTTATCAGGTTTTCGTTGTTATTTCCGCTCTTTTGGCTCTTGCCTCTGCTAACCAATCCAGCCATCAAACCATCCAACACGGACATGCTGCTCCCGTCCACACATCCATCCACAGACCTCATGGTGTTCATCATGCTTCCGTAGTCAGCCAACCCGCTGCTGATCCCTCTGACGTGCACAACCCCTACACTGCTGACTACAAGCCCATTGCTGCTGTCCACGCACCAGCTCATGCCCCAGTTCACGCTCCCTATCACCCTGCTCCTTATCATCCAGCTCCCTACCACCCAGCCCCTGTTGTTCACAGACCAGCTCCTTATCACCCAGCTCCCTATCACCCAGCCCCTGTTGTTCACAGACCAGCTCCTTACCACCCAGCTCCAGTTGTCCACAAGCCTTCTCCCTATCACGCTGCTGAAGTCTACGGTGATAGTCCCGCCGTCTACCAATACGGATATGCTGTCGCTGATGACTACGCTGGAACCAACTTCGCCGCCAACGAGAACAGAGACGGATACTCCACCAACGGTGAATACAGAGTTGCCCTTCCCGATGGTCGTACTCAAATTGTTTCCTACAACGTGGCTGATGCTTACTCTGGATATGTTGCTGATGTCAGATACGAAGGAGAGCCTCATTACGACTCCTACAAGCCTGCTCACAAGCCAGCTCCCTACCACCCTGCTCCCTATCACGCCTAAGTGAAACTATTTATTTATCCTAGATTTTATTCTCAAATTTATATATTTATTTGAAATACAGAGCTGAAATAGAAAATATCTTTTTTTATTCTTATTTTGTCAAATATATACCCATCATGAATATTATATACTCTAAAAATCGGCTGCAGCTTTTTTGAAAATAGCAATCTAAATTACTAGAAACTAGTAAGAAATGCTGTAATTATTATATTTTCATTCATTCATCCTCATTCATTATCATTAATCATACTAAAATAAGTAGCCCCTAACTACTAACTACCTATTTATTATTATAATAAGTTTTAGAAAGTTGTATTTGATGAAGCTTGAGATAAAATATTGACTATTAATATTAAATACTGGATTTTAGCTGATATTAATGGTAAAAATCTATGGAGTTACAAAATAGATTTGACGTTTTTAGCATGACTTTTTTGCAATTATGGAACTAAAGTCCTGGAGACGTAGAGCAATACATTGAAAACCAAATCCACGAGAGGAATTTGTTATTATATACAAGTCACATAATGAATTCCAATTCTGAACATTGTAATTTTAATACAGATATTCCCCTACATATCGGGAATAATCCAAATATTGTTAAGTTTGTTGAAATTGAATCTGGGAAACTAATTCCCTCTCACTCCTCCATCACCAAGTCAATGGAATTTCAAAGTAAAGAAGTGTTATCCAAGATAAAGAAAGAATTTGAAGGGAAGGGTATATTTCTTGCATTGGACAAAACTACATGCACCCAACAGTGTGCGTTGTTCCTTTAGATGATAATTGTTTGGGTCGTCATTATCTCAATAATTGGGAAGATGCTAGGAAAAAGAACAAATTAATGAATACGAATTTTAATGTAAAAAGTATCAAACACTTCTAGTCTCCAATTTCAGAGGCAAAAAACTGAAGGTTTTTCTTCTTTACCAATATAAATCATATTGAATTAAAGCATTTTTCAATGTCCCTTATCTAGCTCCTAATCTGAACAGAATATCAGGAGTAATCATATAAATAGTATTCATATCAATACATCAAATTGAGAAAATTAGCTCCTGAAACCATCAATCACGATAGCGAAATTTTTCAATACAAAAAATATTCCTATGGTTAACTGTAATTCTAAGAGGGTTTTCATTCCGATGTCGGACATAAATGTACATAATTTGACGGATAATTATGACAATGATATTATGATAATGAAGTGGAACATTGAATTATTAAACGTTCGAGATTTACTACGAGGATAGTTTAATTATCCAATAAATCATAAATGTATTATTATTTTTACATTTTTAGGTTTAAACCGTTGTCTACTATAACGAATGTAAGTTGGGTCATTTTAGACGTTGACAACTGTAATATGTATCCAATATTTAAAATTAACGTTAAAAATTATATTATCTATTTATATTACTAAATTTAGAACTTATGGGGTCAATCAACTATTTTCATAGTAAAACTTTATGCTTCGTCAGATTATTATCCTTTTGACATAAACCTCCGTTAAATGGTAAATTTATGTCAAACTTGATGATGGAACGTTTTTGTACCTGGATTAGATTCAAATTTTGTTGAATAAACATTATTTATGACAAAAGTGAATCATTCTTCAAATATCTATTTTGTTTCTTTTTTTTTCAATTGCAACATTTGTTTTAATCCATAACATTAATATACCCTTTGGCTGAATTGAATTGATTGGCATAATAGTCAATTGATTTAAATCATCTGAATTCATACAAAATTATTCACTTGAGCGAAGATAGTGTGTGTATTTTAGAATTAATCCTGACAGAGAGTTGCTATTCTGTTCACACTATAAGCTAGACAAGTGACATGCAATTTAATTGGGAAATGTTGTTTAAGATTTTCGACTGCTGTAATGGAATACCCTGCTCCATTGGTAATGAAAACCTTCAATCTTTAGTCTCTGAAATTGGATGCAAGAAACTTGCTTATATTTATTACAGCAACACTTGTAATCTTTGTATACTTTCCAAATTAATGAAATAAGGATGACCCAAAAAATGCACATCTAAAGGACCAACCACAAATGAAGTCATGGATCACCGTCGAGCTTGTACTTACTTCTAACGCCATAAATATATTCTTACCCTCAAATGTTTAATGGATCTTTGATAATAATTAGAGATTTCTTTTTTCCTGCTGAAAGTTCTGTGAAAATAATAAAATTTGGATTATTCTCAAAATAGAGTTGGATATTGAAAAAGAAAAGGATCTTTGTTATATAAGTAGTGGAAATATCAGAATTGGAATTCATTATGTGGCATGTATACAGTTCAATATTTATCTTGTGAATTCGGTTTTTGATGTGATTTTCTACTTTAAACTTATTCAAAACTTTGATCCCTTGATTAAAAAACACCATGTCAAGACCTAGAAGAATTTTCTGCAGTCAATGCATATTTTCACCTAAATAATTAGTAATTAAAGAATACATAGTCAATTCACTTACCCTTTTAAAAAATATTATATAAATATAAAAAACTAATGATTTTTTTTCTTCAAAATTCCCTAATAAATGAAAATATTCTTTTAAGATGTTTTTTTTTTTTTTTTTTCAATGGAAAAATGACTATTATTGTACTTGTAGAAGTGTCTTTGAATAAAAACAATTCAAAATTGTGTTCGGAAATCCCTGAAATAAGCCAATTATATGGAACCCATTTTTAAAAAAATTTTACCATGCAGTAAGATTATAAACTATTTCATTAACATAAGATATCTTTTTTCCTTTTACAGTAAAAAAATTCATTGAAGTTTTTATCTAACTCTGGGTAATATTTGACATGAATATAAAGCTAAATAACGTGTTTAGAATTCTGTTGGTCTCGACAACGTCTATTAAGTTATTTATGATTTTCTTCTTAATATTGAATCCCACTCTTGGCAATAACAATTTTGCAATTAAGAAGAAATTATTTATAATATTTAACAATTTTTCTATAGTGTAATTAACCCTCGCATTATGAATGAAATCATCGAAAATTATTTAATTAAAACGTGTCGATGTCCTAGGATCCGATAGATAAACAGCAGTTTGTTGATCCAAAGAATCAATTCTCTCCATACCTTTGTTCAGAGGATTACCATTATAGCACAAAACACTAATGATTCAGACTGAGTCATTTACATCGTATACGAAAATTTGACAAGCTTTTCATTCTTGATAAAAGCAAAGTAAGATAATGGGTTTAATACTTCATATCATTGTGAAATCATTCCTACTTATACACCATTGATAGACACGGAGTCGGATTGAACATTTGCGTCTGCTTATGACATAAGCAGAGTTACAAAGAGTTTTTTTAGGGAGTTATACGTGTAACAGTATATCAGGTTAATTTTTTAACCCTAATTCAGCTTAATTATGTTAAATATAGTTTTTTTTAATAAAAAGTTATTCACAACATGTCAAGTATATTTAATCATTAAAGTGACCTCCATTGACCTCATAATTGAACCTCAAGAGAGGCTGGAAAGTCATACAAACTTAAGAAATATAGGTAGTACTTGGTCAATTTTCTCCATTCTTTCTTGATATAGTGCTTTAGGTTTTCAATAATTACTATTGCATATTTAGCAGGCTTTGGACTATACTTGGCGCTAATTGATTAAAATTAGATCTTTGCAGAGACCAAAGTCCATTTAATTAGATATTTATATTTTTTGACATTCACTCTGGAAGAATATTTGGAGTATGAAAATAACCAACCAGATTTTCCAGATAGCTTAGTGATTTTGTAGATTTAAGGAGAACATTTCCAACAAGATCACAAAGTTGTCGACTGCTGTTAATTGGCATCCTTTATCAAACAAAAACGCCGTATTTTGTGCTACAACATCTAGCATAATTAATGATGCGATATATTTCATCCTTAATATGAAAAAAATAAATAATAATTAGGCTACCCTTGACCTGATTATTTTGCAGAATTATAACCGGATCAATATAGAATGTCTCCTCCTCCGAGAAAAAGTTAACATAACATATATGATGCATAACAGAATTCAATAGGCACCCACCAGATTCAAAACGGAGTTATCGGACACTTTGAGACTAAAAGGGCATCTCTAAATATCTCAGGAACTTAACTCCGTCACCTGTGACAGAATAATACAAAGTGGCAGGACACACGGACGGCTTCATGGTAAGTTCAACCATGGAACTTCTTGGCTTTTCTTTAAACGTGTTTTTATGGTATCTGGATCAAGTTTTACCTGCTGCTCTGAACAATGTATATCCTGAAGGCGTCTCCCTTTTCTATGCGCTCACGGACATTATAAGCCCTTGAGCAGACTATTGGTCCAAAAAAAAATTACCAAAGAACATTCCACCTTAGGACAATTTGCTGAAATACATTTCACCGCATGTACATTTTGATAAGAACCACTTTGAAGATTTGAGCAAAAATGATATTTAACGATGGATATCTTCTCACCTATTCTGCTTGAGCGTCAATCCATGAGGTTTTTCCAATATGAATACTCCCTCAAGTCTAATGATAAGTAATTGATAACAGAGAAGTGAGTATCACTTCTTCTATTCCAATAGCTCTTGTGTTTTTTATTACATACTTTATTTAAAGTAATACAACGGTAAAGATTCGAACTACATTCGGAACTGTGTTGTGTTTATATAATTATATACAACTAACTGTAAACGGCATGGATAAAAGTAGCAACGTGTAATCTTTTTACTTTATTTTTTTAAAGTAAACCACAAATATGCTTAAGATCTTGCTTTGAAACTAAATACAATGGACTTTGATTGTTGTTCCAGCAAAAATGTAATGAAAGATTAGTAAATCCCTGAAATAAGTAACTGAAAAGGTGCTAAAAACACTTTTTAAACATTAGGTACAACTACTATTTATAGGAGATATCTGAATAATAGAAATTTATTTTTTTCAAAATGTACTTTTCGAGACTAATTTAAATATAGATTAATCCGATTAAGTCACAATTCAAGGGAATCAATTGTTACGAAAATTTAAATTTTTATGTAAGGAACACTAAGAAATGAATTTGAAGGATTTTTTTCTATTTTATTAAACAGATTTTAAATATTTTGATAATGATAATTATTATGTCTAACTAAAAATAACAAAATTAATGAATATAGGAAAGTGTGATTGAGATAGATATAGTTTATTGTAAAAAAAAAAAGGGGACATTGGATATATATTAAAAGGAATTTTTACTGTTGCGTATGTGACGCAAAGGAATGGAAGGCGTTGGGTGTTGTCTCATTACATGTAATAATATCTTATGCAGTTGGGCTTTTTATTATTATCATTCAGGCGTATAAAGGTTCTTCCCCACGACAAGAAGTCAAGCAGTTCTTTACTTACTATCAAACAAAAAAAACATCAGGAAAAATATGAAGGTACTTGGAAACAAACTAATATAATATACAAACATCTAATCGTTCAATTTTTATCAGGTTTTCGTTGTTATTTCCACCCTTTTGGCTCTTGCCTCTGCTAACCAATCCAGCCATCAAACCATCCAACACGGACATGCTGCTCCCGTCCACACCTCCATCCACAAACCTCATGGTGTTCATCATGCTTCCGTAGTCAGCCAACCCGCTGCTGATCCCTCTGATGTTCACAACCCCTACACTGCTGACTACAAGCCCATTGCTGCTGTCCACGCACCAGCTCATGCCCCAGTTCATGCTCCTTACCATCCAGCTCCTTATCACCCAGCCCCCTACCACCCAGCCCCTGTTGTTCACAGACCAGCTCCCTACCACCCAGCCCCTGTTGTTCACAGACCAGCTCCTTACCACCCAGCACCTGCTCCCTACCACCCAGCTCCCGTTGTCCACAAGCCTTCTCCCTATCACGCTGCTGAAGTCTACGGTGATAGTCCCGCCGTTTACCAATACGGATATGCTGTCGCTGATGACTATGCTGGAACCAACTTTGCCGCCAACGAGAACAGAGACGGATACTCCACCAACGGTGAATACAGAGTTGCCCTTCCCGATGGCCGCACACAAATTGTTTCCTACAACGTTGCTGATGCTTACTCTGGATATGTTGCTGATGTCAGATACGAAGGAGAGCCTCATTACGACTCCTACAAGCCTGCTCACAAGCCAGCTCCCTACCACCCTGCTCCCTATCACGCCTAAGTGAAACTATTTATTTATCCTAGATTTTATTCTCAAATTTATATATTTATTTGAAATACAGAACTGAAAAAGAAATCCCTTTTTCATTGTGATTTACTTAAAACAGTAGTAAATATGATAATATAAGCAACTATATTTTGGAAATTATTGAAAACATTTATACTAAAATATCATCAGATAATAATTACAAATTTTGATATGAATATTCGTTATCTACAGATGGTAAAACGGTTATCCCAGTTTTTTATACACAAAATAAAATTACGATTTCTAGACGATTTGAAGTACAAAATAGATATTTTCTTTCAAAAGCTGGAATTTTTATGTTTTATTGCGTGTATTTTTTGAATACTTGTTGTTAACAATAATTCAAAATTAGATTTTCTGCTACTAATATCCCAGTCCCAGAATTTAAATATCCATTTAGCTTTTTAAAAATAGTATATAAAGTCACCTATTAATCTATTTGTATTGTTAGATTTATCCAATAGAGAGGTGCCTGTAGATATTTATCAATAGAACCAATTAATACCTTAAACCATTCTTCACCTGTTATAAAGGGAATACAAAATTCAAACATTTCTCTCACTGTGACCTTTGTGCGGGTCACCCTCTTAGGCTTTGTGTACTCGCTGAGAAGCTGCCGCTTTTGCAGACGATACGGTTTCATCCTCAAGTTAAACCTCCATGAGACATCTTTCTCACGGAATGATTCTTTTTGCAGATGATCTTCCACCTTGCTACCTCCATCATCCTGAGTGTCCCCATAGACGTCGAGCGATCCCTCATGAGCATGTCATCAATACTCCAGGTCTCTTTTTACCGCTCGACTGTGTAGAAGACCGAAGACTTGGACACATTGAGGTCTTTCAGATCCTTGGTAATTCCCCGACACCTTTTCCCTTTCAAATGAAACAAAACGATGGGCCTCATATCCTATACAAGAGAAATATGATGCACTACGATAGAACTGACAATCTAATAACTATGTCATGGATATTCCTCAAAAAACGTATTCCTTCAATGAGGATAAATAAGAGATCATTTCTCGAAACTCAGCAATAAAGGAGATATGCGATTAAGAGTTAGACTAGAAAGAAATATAAATATATCCTATTTAAAAAATTAGCACTTTCTTTGGCCAAATTCAATCATACCTGATAATTGATTCTGGCCCACTCGTGCATGTTTCACCTCCAAAAAATGAAATTTTCCTTACAAAACCTTTAACCAAACCCTCAACAGCTCCATGAATAATTACTTAGATTATAAATGGGGGCTTACAATGGATATGTTTTCGTCTTTAAATTCATGATTCATCACTTTTTAACACGAATTAACTCTTCTCTTCTACAAGTATTATTATTTAATGAAAGAATTATTTATTATTTATTTGCAAGGCTCTAATAACGAGGTTGCGTGTCTAATTTATTTCCAGTCGTTAAGTCATCTATGGCTGCCTTCACCTTATTTATGTAATATTTTATTTTACTTTTTTGATTTTTGCTATGCAAAAAATAGTATTGCATGGGGTTTTTTTTTCTATTAAAAACATAAAAAGGTAAAAGCCTCATTGTTTGGAAAGCTCATAGAATTTAAGAGTAATGGTCTGTGGTCTAAAATCAAAAACTTGATTTTCATAGTATTTTTATACATTTATTATTTTTTCATACAAAAAGATATGTTCGATTAAACTTATTTTTCCTTGGAACAAATTTGTGCCCGATTCAGGTTCAGCGGTTCTATTGGTCCCGGTATCCTTGCTTTCATTTCAACGGTGTTGGTCTCGGTTCAGCCTTATTTGTCTTGGTTCCGGTCGATTCTTTTTTATCCAGATTCAGTTTGGTAACAGGCACTTAAAAAAATTGTCGTTGTCAGAAAATTCGGGCCCAGGAAATGATATTATATACAAACAGGGATACCTTACACGCAAAATGCATAGTCTCTGAAGTTCCAACAGGAGCCCCGAAAGCTAAGGTTGCAATGGTTTTCAAAGTGGGGGCCGTGAGGGGACGATTAGGGGGGTGGGTTTGCAGGAAGATGCAGAATTGAGGATTGCTTTCAGTCTACAAATACATAGTACACATGTTGCTTAACTAAAAATGTATTAGTGTAGGGAGGAGCCCTAGTCATAGAAAAGTTTGGGAAACTCTGGCTTAAGAAATATAATAGTTATCATATTATTGGGGATCGACAAGCTTAGTAAAGGACATGGATCCATAATCAAACCCGGTCCCTTCCCTCTTTTACTTACAATGTCTGAGGCCTAAAAATACTTTTCCAGATCCATAAGAAGCCCTTAACTACTTGGATCTCAAATATAAGTCTATCACCCTGGAGACGTAAAAAAATCGTTGGAAAACGCTAGAATTGTTACAAACAAAAAAAACTCAGAAAATTGACTTATGGGTTAGAACTAATTTATTTTGTATAATATATTTGTTATTTTATTTCTATATTCTATAGTAGGAAAAAAAGGCAGAGGAGCCGAGACGGATAAGCAATATATTACGATCTCAGTTCGACTTTGTCGGTTCCGGTTTAGCAGTTTAAGAACCAAAAGCGTAAGACCGCTAAGGGCATCAGCCTGTTTTTAGTATAGGTACAAATGAAGTTATGATTTTTTAAATGGTTTAGAATCTATTGTTAATCAAATACTCATCAAAATCCCAATAATATTATTGGTTAAAGTATAAAAATTATTCAAGAGGCTTCCTTATTCAGAAAGATGTACATCTTGAAGCCATAAACAATTAAGATTTATATTTAATAAAAAAAAAAAAATATATGTGATAAGTAAAAATTGCAATAGAAATTTAATAAAGCATACTTTACTAATCAAAATGACCTCTGAGATCATTTGAGGCCTAGAACAACTAGAATATCCATGCAATTAGCACTTTTTTTTCTTTTCCTTTTAATAAATAATATCTCTCATTCTAATGTAAATATGAAAAAAATCCCAAGTTTAGATCCATGGAGCTACATCTAAATATCCATAAAAATGGTTCGAACTTGTCAGTCTTTTTTTAATCAAATATTCTATTCCCTTCTATTCCTCCATAACTACACTTTTGTTTAGTGCAAAAAAGAATTAATTGACCATCTAATGAACATGTGAAGACTGTAAACTTTGTCAATAGAGTATAAAAAAATTATAATTCACGAAATACTTGGATGGCCTAAAATAGTGTCAAAAATGCAAGAGAATCGTTGAAATATTACAGCCAACACCCCGAAAAAAAAGGAAAAAAAAAAAGACAAGGAAGAGAACTTTTTCTTTCTAAAAATCAAAAAGTACACGTATAAATTCATCTCCAAGTATTTAGCTCTATTTCCAATGTCTAAACCCTGATTTTTGATGATATCATCACGAATAACAATTTCATTAAGTATATAAATGCAATGGAAAAATATTGATTAGAATCTATGATTAATTGCAATGCTTAAAAGAGTATTACATGTATTTAAGTCAAATATCGTCTGAGACACACTCCAAAATATGGAAACAGTATATCAAAGTCAAAAAATTGTGTTGTCAACCTTGGTTACTCCCCTGGGCATACCTTCTAATTTTCTCAACCTAGTATGCTTGTACGTTTATCTTTTTATAAATATATAATGATCACCATTGGTGGCACTACCCCCTTGGCCCCTTTGGGAGGGGAAGGGGCTTTAAATTAAGAAAAAAACTATCATATCCTACTTAGTATTAAAATAATTTATGTGTGTCTGAAGTAATTTCCCCCTTTGAAAAACAATGATACAACACATATTTGTCAAAAACGGAGACAAAGACAGACTTTAGTCATACGATAAAAGTAGAGTTACGTACGTAGGGCTATGTTTAATTCTGATATGGTGTCTCAAAGTTTTTTGATTCGAAAATACACCAAAAAATTAAATATCCAATCAACAAATTATTGTACAAACGGAAAAAGGCAGAACGTATACTGAATACAAAGTTAAAAAAGGGAATGAGGAAGAGGATTAGCGAGTTAGTCTTAGTATGTATCTTCATTATGGTTCAAGAAGGAACATATGTCTAATTATTTACTTGTCTATCGACCTAGTTTTACTAAATTCTGGAGTAATTTAAAATATTAATAAAATAGTTCGAAATAAAATGTATAATATAGGTACGTAAGATATATATATATATATATAACAAACCTATTCGTACAAATAATTATATTACGACATTGACAATTTTTTGGGGCTCCCTCTAAAGGATGAATAGAAGCAACGCCCTGATGATCACCCTTACATCAAATATCTCGAAATGAGGGAAATGTTCCATGAAATCTGTTATACAGAACAGGTTTTATATCCGCATACTTTAAAAATTAAGCTTTAATCATAAATTTCAGGTGAATAAGTTTAAAAACCATATAAAATATATCTTCTGTAGACAATACAATTGTGGATATAAAATAACATCGAAAGATCGAATGTTAGTATTGTTATTTGTACTACGGCCCACTCTTCCTTTTCAAGTTTGTCTTCTTTCAAATCCCATAGCATAGTTTCGAGTATTCCCCAGGCTTTCTTTGACAGCTTTTCATAGTTCATTTTTTTATCAATTAACTATGTTGATCTGGCCTGGACTTGAGATTTTAAAGCACAACTCAAACGCATAGCTTCTCTCAAACTGTGTATAGGTGATATTTTTAACTTTTGAGGGCTAGACAGAATATATTGACCAAAGGCAAAAATGTCAAATTTCTTTTTTACAAAATTATTCGGCCGATTCAGGAAGTATCATCTAAAGTAGTTCAGGTTTGAATATACTTGTTACATCAAGTAAGGTATTGCAACCTTTTTCTTAATACTTTCATTTATAGAACCTTTCCTAGTGAATATACTTGAATGCTGGTTCATCTGTCTGAAGAAAAAGTAAAGGATCTATATCTAATATTTCCTTTAGGAAGTTTTGGAACATTGAATTATTTTTGCTGTAACTTGTTTTAGCTGCTGTAGTTAAAGAAAGTAGTAAAGGCTCAACAAGATGTTGTCCTATGAGGTCCCCTCCACAAAGCATAACTTTCAGTAATTCTTAAGTCGATAAGTATAGTAGGGCTTTAATGATCACGTCATTCACGAGTTTTTTTTTTTGTTTGTTTTATAACTTTGAAAATTGATTAAAAAAACTCGAATTCATGGTTGAAAAAGTAATTTTCGGGGCAAGGGATAAGAAGGTTTGGCGGCCGTTTTTTTTTTTTTTTTAATAGTCAGTAGAAAAGTTGGGCTTTAATAATATTTATTTATTTTCATACATTAAAACAACCTTCTATGATACAAGGAAGAAATTTATATACAAATGGTATATTTCAAATTATTAATTTATATACGAAAAGTTTACTAGATGGAAGGATATTTCAATAACTTAATAATGGATACAATATATACATAAATATACACTCCAAAGTTCAAAAAATATACTGTTGCGTATGTGACGCAAGAGAATTGAATGCGCTTGGGTGTTGTCTAATTAAAGAAATATCTAAAGCTGTAGGAATTTTCAGGAGACAACCCTATAAAAGTTCATCCACACAAAATAAGTCAAGCAGTTCTTTACTGACTATCAAACACAATAAACATCAGCAAAAGCATGAAGGTACTTGGAAACAAACTAATTTAATATATAAGCATCTAATCATTCACTTTTTTATCAGGTTTTCGTTGTTATTTCCGCTCTTTTGGCTCTTGCCTCTGCTAACCAATCCAGCCATCAAACAATCCAACACGGACATGCTGCTCCCGTCCACACATCCATCCACAGACCTCATGGAGTTCATCATGCTTCCGTAGTCAGCCAACCCGCTGCTGATCCCTCTGATGTCCACAACCCCTACACTGCTGACTATAAGCCCATTGCTGCTGTCCACGCACCAGCTCATGCCCCAGTTCACGCTCCCTATCACCCTGCTCCTTACCATCCATCTTCTTACCACCCAGCCCCCTACCACCCAGCCCCTGTTGTTCACAGACCAGCTCCTTACCACCCAGCCCCTGTTGTTCACAGACCTGCTCCCTACCACCCAGCACCTGCTCCCTACCACCCAGCTCCAGTTGTCCACAAGCCTTCTCCCTATCACGCTGCTGAAGTCTACGGTGATAGTCCTGCCGTCTACCAATACGGATATGCTGTCGCTGATGACTATTCTGGAACCAACTTTGCTGCCAACGAGAACAGAGACGGATACTCCACCAACGGTGAATACAGAGTTGCCCTTCCCGATGGCCGTACTCAAATCGTTTCCTACAACGTCGCTGATGCTTACTCTGGATATGTTGCTGATGTCAGATACGAAGGAGAGCCTCATTACGACTCCTACAAGCCTGCTCACAAGCCAGCTCCCTACCACCCTGCTCCCTATCACGCCTAAGTGAAACTATTTATTTATCCTAGATTTTATTCTCAAATTTATATATTTATTTGAAATACAGAGCTGAAATAGAAAATATCTTTTTTTATTCTTATTTTGTCAAAGTAGTAATAAATATGATAATACAAGTTCTTTAAAACATTTATAATCTAATAATTCAGATAATAATGACAAATTTAGATATGAATATTCGTTATCTACAAATGGTTAGTCGATTATCCCAATGATAAACATCAAAGTTCATTTCAAAGAAAAGTTTATATACAAAATAAAAATATTCTTTCCAGACTATTTGAAGCACAAAGTAAAAATTTGTTATCAATAACTGACATTTAATGTTTGATTGCGTGTATTTTTTGAATTATTGTTTTTAATAATGAATAAAAATTAGATTTTTGCTACTAATATCAACAACGTAAATCATTTTATTTAAATATCTATTTGCCTTTTTAATATATATTTAATGAAGTGTATATCAATCTATTTTCATTGCTAGATTTATAATATAAAGAGTTGCTTGTAGATATTTAAAGATATAAAAAAATAATAGTTTAACGCATGGTTTTCTATTTATAGGACATTTTGAATTTTAGCAAATTATAACGACGTATTAGTAAATCTTAATAAACGAGCCTGCTTATTTTATACCCCATGAAATAAATTTTCCTCTTCCAGCTAATTCTACCCAACTGTGGAAATTATTTTTTATTCAATAACTGTCGATAGTTGTTCATAGCGTCACAGGAACGATTCAAATTTACCTGATTAACGTTCAAAATACTGATAGGAGGAAAAGAAGTAGAAGCATTGTCAGCTGACTACAAAATGCAGTTAAAATTTTTGAGTTTTTTGAGGTAACACTCTGTAATGGAACAATTTTTAAATTGCACTTTTGCAAGAAAAATACTTTTTATAATTAGGGAATCCTTGAAATTTAAAATGACTACAATGAAACACCCCAGTTCTTTGTTGGAAAGTTTCAAAAAAACATTAAATCAACGGGACCTGAGCAAACTTATAGGTTGTGTGATAATATCTATTTTGGGGCCACGCATACATTAATTAAATTCCTTCTGAATCTATTTTTCTTGCAACCCAAATACAACTTTGAATTTGAATTTAATAATAGATAACAAATAATACTATACCGTGCGGCCCATTGAAATCTGAACACTTACTAATTCAATAATTAATGAAGATTGGCTGATTGAAATTTATAATATATTTCGATATATTAAAGTATAAACAATTAGTTACAAATATAACAAACCTGAGCTCTCTAGCTTATGTACAACTCGAGAAAATGAACTTGAACTTAATCGACGAATTTCCATTTGCACACTCTAAGCAGTTGGGCGTCTCCAGAAATACCATCTACTCCGTCAGCAATTTCGAACGTTGGAGAGGAAGAATGCCTCTCTCAAAAGGCTAAACTGGACCCAGAGATGCTACAGAAAACAGCCCAAGCTAATCCCCTCAAGTCCATAAGGGTCCATGAAAGAGCCTTGTGAGGGTGGAGAGATCACTTTAGACATCAGCAATGACAGAAACGAATCTCCACAAGTTGCAAGACTATTTTGAATTCTTTTTTGACACTTTATGACACATACAGCACTACACATTTTGGGTGCATGTCGAAGGGGAGGCCTTCAGCGGCCGTCATCCAAACGCCCAGAACCTCAACGCCACTGTTAACCAGCACTGGGATGTTATATCAGATGACTTCATCCTAAGAAGGTGCCAGACCCACAGCCCCTCTTAGAAGCTATCATTGGCGCTAAGGATGTCTAAATTAATGATTCAGAGACCTTAGGCCTTCATATATTTATAGTAGCGGGTGCGGCGAAAAAATCTTTGCAGTTGTTGTTTGCTGCATAAATCAATGTTTTTGGGAATGCGGTAAAATTGTTACGGTCAAATAATAAAAAAAGAAAAGCAGTTGGGGATCTCCAGGGCAACTGTCTATACTGTTATGAAGTCGGACACGATGGACAAGAAGCTTGGATCAGGTAGGAAAATGAAATTGAAGCTGAAAGAAGTCAAGAAGACTGCCCAAACCAACCGTTTGAAGTCGATGTTGGTTCGCCAAATGGTCAAGTATTTGTCCCTTGGGGGAGGTTGATGAGTCTCTCTGGACTCTCACTACCACAAAGCACCCTGGGCTTTGTAGCCTCAAATGGCAAGGATATTCCCCTCATCTGGTTTCCGGTCGGGTTCAGGCTCACAGGGAACGACGACGTGCAGGCCTTGGAGAAGAAGTTGTCACCATGGGTCCAGACCAACTACCCAGGCATGAATATGGTGTTCCGCAGGATGTTGCGCCTGCACAAACGTCCAAAAAGGCCAAGAAGTATTTGGCTGACAATTTGCCTTTCTTGCAAAGGAAATACTCAGCAGATGCCAAGCAATTGGACGTCACTTTTTGGGGCATGTTGAGTCCAAGGGGTCCACCATCCGTGGCCCAAATGTAAACAGCCTCAAGGACACCGTCAACCAGTACTTTGATGACATGTTTGAGGACTACATCCACAATCCGTCCGTGCAAGGCCTTTCGTAGCCACCTGGAAGCCATTATTCCTGCCAAAAGGTTTACATCGATGATTAGGACATCCAAGACATCATATTAGTTATTTCTACTTTATTGACATGCCCTATTACGACTGTTTTCTGAAATACATCTTGATAAAGTTCTAGATTGAAAGTGTAAACATTTGTTGAAGTTCTATTTAAATGAATAAATCTTATGTCGGTGAATTTAAAGTTCGGTATCATGAACCATAACAATATTTGCCTCTCTTAGCTTCCAATAATATATATTTTGCAGCCTGATTAGACTACAAAAAGTTTAATTTTCAACTTTCCGTTTAATCTCCAATGCCCCGATGGAAAGATAAAATATAACGCGCAGGGAAAATTGTGAAACATACTTTTAAAAAAAAGGTATTTCTTTATGATATTTTCTTAATAATAATAAATCCACCCATGATAGGATTAAGTTTGCAATAGGAAAGATACGGAAGGCTAGCTATCATATCTTTTATTTCTTCAATTTTTAGTATGTAGATGGAAGGTTTCATCAAGCTGTGAATGTGGGTATATGTCTCTCATGAAGAAGGAAATCCATCTATAAACAGAGGGATGAGTTCGAAATGGAATAGATCACTTCTCATGGGCTTCTACTTATTAATAGATTAAAGTGAGGTTTTGCCTTTGTTTATTTTTTCACCAGGATTACAGCAACAGTTAGAAAAGTCAATTTTATTCAAACTTGATACGATGATTATATATGATCACAGTAAGGAGGCATTAAATTTTGAGAGGTCAAAGTACGCAGATATATGTAAACCAAAATATCAATTAAAAATGTATATTCAACCATAACTTTGGAACTTAGATAAATCAAATTGGTGTCCTTATCAAAGTTTTTTGCCAACAGGGATAAGGGCTTCTACGGCATTATGAAGTTGGATTCTAGTTCTCTATCACACATACTTAGCTTAAATTGGGTGATTGTGACACTTATTACATTGAGGATTGAATAAAAGCGAAAAATACGAAATTATTTTTCCCACACACTATTATGTAACTCACGTTGCTTAGGCTTGACGTTTGAGCAGATTTGTAAAACACAGTCTAAAATAGTAAATAGTAGCTACTGCCCAAGAAAACTGAAAATACCCAAAAAATTGTGGAGCAAATATAATGGGTCTCTTTTAAAATATCACAAAAAATCTCGTAATATTTATAGTACTGTATTTTTATACTGCTGTTGAGTGATACAATAAACAAAGTACGTAAAAGCTTAAATTTATCAGCCCACTATGACATCCACATCTACCCCAATATTCAGAAACAGCTAACTACCAAATGATTTTCAGCATTTTTTCTCTTTTTTAAAATACTAATTTGTGTATAAACTTCCCTGAGATATGACCTTTGATTGTAGATGGCAAATATTCATATCTAAATTTGTCATTATAATCTGAATTATTATATTATAAATGTTTTAAAGAACTTGTATTATCATATTTATTACTGGTTTGACTAAAAAAGAATAAAAAAGATATTTTATATTTCAGCTCTGTATTTCAAATAAATATATAAATTTGAGAATAAAATCTAGGATAAATAAATAGTTTCACTTAGGCGTGATAGGAAGCAGGATGATAGGGAGCAGGCTTGTGAGCAGGCTTGTAGGAGTCGTAATGAGGCTCTCCTTCGTATCTGACATCAGCAACATATCCAGAGTAAGCATCAGCGACGTTGTAGGAAACGATTTGAGTACGGCCATCGGGAAGGGCAACTCTGTATTCACCGTTGGTGGAGTATCCGTCTCTGTTCTCGTTGGCAGCAAAGTTGGTTCCAGCATAGTCATCAGCAACAGCATATCCGTATTGGTAAACGGCGGGACTATCACCGTAGACTTCAGCAGCGTGATAGGGAGAAGGCTTGTGGACAACGGGAGCTGGGTGGTAGGGAGCAGGTGCTGGGTGGTAGGGAGCAGGTCTGTGAACAACAGGGGCTGGGTGGTAAGGAGCTGGTCTGTGAACAACAGGGGCTGGGTGGTAGGGGCTGGGTGGTAGGGGGCTGGGCGATAAGGAGCTGGATGGTAAGGAGCGTGAACTGGGGCATGAGCTGGTGCGTGGACAGCAGCAATGGGCTTGTAGTCAGCAGTGTAGGGGTTGTGCACGTCAGAGGGATCAGCAGCGGGTTGGCTGACTACGGAAGCATGATGAACACCATGAGGTCTGTGGATGGAGGTGTGGACGGGAGCAGCATGTCCGTGTTGGATGGTTTGATGGCTGGATTGGTTAGCAGAGGCAAGAGCCAAAAGAGCGGAAATAACAACGAAAACCTGATAAAAATTGAACGATTAGATGTTTGTATATTATATTAGTTTGTTTCCAAGTACCTTCATGCTTTTGCTGATGTTTATTTTGTTTGATAGTCAGTAAGGAACTGCTTGACTTCTTGTAGTGTGGAAGAACCTTTATACGCTTGAATGATAATAATAAAAAGTTTCAAACCCAACTGCATAAGATATTATTATATGTAATGAGACAACACCCAACGCCTTCCATTCCTTTGCGTCACATACGCAACAGTAAAAATTCCTTTTAATATATATCCAATGTCCCCTTTTTTTTTACAATAAACTATATCTACCTCAATCACACTTTCCTATATTCATTAATTTTGTTATTTTTAGTTAGACATAATAATTATCATTATAAAAATAATAAAAATCTGTTTAATAAAATAGAAAAAAATCCTTCAAATTCATTTCTTAGTGTTCCTTACATAAAAATTTAAATTTTCGTAAGAATTGATTCCCTTGAATTGTGACTTAATCGGATTGATCTATATTTAAATTAGTCTCGAAAAGTACATTTTGATAAAAATAAATTTCTATTGTTCAGATATCTCCTATAAATAGTAGTTTTTCCTAATGTTTAAAAAGTGTTTTTAGCACCTTTTCAGTTACTTATTTCAGGGATTTACTAATCTTTCATTACATTTTTGCTGGAACAACAATCAAAGTCCATTGTATTTAGTTTCAAAGCAAGATCTTAAGCATATTTGTGGTTTACTTTAAAAAAATAAAGTAAAAAGATTACACGTTGCTACTTTTATCCATCCCGTTTACAGTTAGTGGTATATAATCATATAAACACAACACAGGGGTATGAGTTCCGAATGTAGTTCGAATCTTTACCATTGTAGTACTTTAAATAAATTATGTAATAAAAAACACAAGAGCTATTGGAATAGAAGAAGTGATACTCACTTCTCTGTTATCAATTACTTATCATTAGACTTGAGGGAGTATTCATATTGGAAAAACCTCATGGATTGACGCTCAAGCAGAATAGGTGAGAAGATATCCATCGTTAAATATCATTTTTGCTCAAATCTTCAAAGTGGTTCTTATCAAAATGTGCATGCGGTGAAATAGTTTTCAGCAAATTGTCCTAAGGTGGAATGTTCTTTGGTAATTTTTTTTGGCCCAATAGTCTGCTCAAGGGCTTATAATGTCCGTGAGCGCATAGAAAAGGGAGACGCCTTCACGATAGACTTTGTTCAGAGCAGCAGGTAAAACTTGATCCAGATACCATAAAAACACGTTTAAGTTCCTGAGATATTTAGAGATGTCCTTTTTAGTCTCAAAGTGTCCGATAACTCCGTTT
This sequence comes from Lepeophtheirus salmonis, assembly GCF_016086655.4. Taxonomy (NCBI): domain Eukaryota; kingdom Metazoa; phylum Arthropoda; class Copepoda; order Siphonostomatoida; family Caligidae; genus Lepeophtheirus; species Lepeophtheirus salmonis. The sequence continues at coordinate 22,806,625 of NC_092584.1, forward strand.
TGAATCTGGTGGGTGCCTATTGAATTCTGTTATGCATCATATATGTTATGTTAACTTTTTCTCGGAGGAGGAGACATTTATATTGATCCGGTTATAATTCTGCAAAATAATCAGGTCAAGGGTAGCGTAATGAATTTTTTTTCATATTAAGGATGGAATATATATCGCATCATTAATTATGCTAGATGTTGTAGCACAAAATGCGGCGTTTTTGTTTGATAGAGGACGCCAATTGACAGCTGTCGACACCTGTGTGATCTTATTGGAAATTTTCCCCTTAAATCTACAAAATCACTAAGCTATCTGGAAAATCTGGTTGGGTATTTTCATACTCCAAATATTCTTCCAGAGTGAATGTCAAAAAATATAAATATCTAATTAAATGGACTTTGGTCTCTTCAAAGATCTAATTTTAACCAATTAGCGCCAAGTATAGTCCAAACCTCGCTAAATATGCAATAGTAATTATTGAAAACCTAAAGCAATATATCAAGAAAGAATGGAGAAAATTGACGAAGTTCTACCTATATTTTTTAAGTTTGTACGACTTTCCAGCCTCTCCTGGAGGTCAATAATGAGGTCAATGGAGGCCATTTTAATGATTAAATATACTTGACATATTGTGAATAACTTTTTATTAAAAAAAATGTTTAACATAATTAAGCTGAATTAGTGTTAAAAAATTAACCTGATATACTGTTACACGTATAACCCCCTAAAAAAACTCTTTGTAACTCTCCTTCTATCATAGGCAGACGCAAATGTTCAATCCGACTCCGTGTCTATCAATGGTGTATAAGTAGGAATGATTTCACAATGATATGAAGTATTAAACCCATTATCTTGCTTTGCTTTTATCAAGAATGAAAAGCTTGTCAAATTTTCGTATACGATGTAAATGACTCAGTCTGAATCATTAGTGTTTTGTGCTATAATGGTAATCCTCTGAACAAAGGTATGGAGAGAATTGATTCTTTGGTTCAACAAACTCCTGTTTATCTATCGGATCCTAGGTCATCGACACGTTTTAATTAAATAATTTTCGATGATTTCATTCATAATGCGAGGGTTAATTACACTGTAGAAAAATTGTTAAATATTATAAATAATTTCTTCTTGATTGCAAAATTGTTATTGCCAAGAGTGGGATTCAATATTAAGAAGAAAATCATAAATAACTTAATAGACGTTGTCGAGACCAACAGAATTCTAAACACGTTATTTAGCTTTATATTCATGTCAAATATTACCCAGAGTTAGATAAAAACTTTAATGAATTTTTTTACTGTAATAGGAAAAAAGATATCTAATGTTAATGAAATAGTTTATAATCTTACTGCATGGTAAAATTTTTTTAAAATGGGTTCCATATAATTGGCTTATTTCAGGGATTTACGAACACAATTTTGAATTGTTTTTATTCAAAGACACTTCTACAAGTACAATAATAGTCATTTTTCCATTGAAAAAAAAAAAAAAAAAAAATATCTTAAAAGAATATTTTCATTTATTAGGGAATTTTGAAGAAAAAAAATCATTAGTTTTTTATATTTATATAATATTTTTTAAAAGGGTAAGTAAATCGACTATGTATTCTTTTATTACTAATTATTTAGGTGAAAATATGCATTGACTGCAGAAAATTCTTCTAGGTTTTGACATGGTGTTTTTTAATCAAGGGATCAAAGTTTTGAATAAGTTTAAAGTAGAAAATCACATCAAAAACCGAATTCACAAGATAAATATTGAACTGTATACATGCCACATAATGAATTCCAATTCTGATATTTCCACTACTTATATAACAAAGATCCTTTTCTTTTTCAATATCCAACTCTATTTTGAGAATAATCCAAATTTTATTATTTTCACAGAACTTTCAGCAGGAAAAAAGAAATCTCAAACTATTATCAAGGATCCATTAAACATTTGAGGGTAAGAATATATTTATGGCGTTAGAAGTAAGTACAAGCTCGACGGCGATCCATGACTTCAGTTGTGGTTGGTCCTTTAGATGTGCATTTTTTGGGTCATCCTTATTTCATTAATTTGGAAAGTATACAAAGTTTACAAGTGTTGCTGTAATAAATAAAAGCAAGTTTCTTGCATCCAATTTCAGAGACTAAAGATTGAAGGTTTTCATTACCAATGGAGCAGGGTATTCCATTAAAGCAGTCGAAAATCTTAAACAACATTTCCCAATTAAATTGCATGTCACTTGTCTAGCTTATAGTGTGAACAGAATAGTAACCCTCTGTCAGGATTAATTCTAAAATACACACACTATCTTCTCTCAAGTGAATAATTTTGTATGAACTCAGATGATTTAAATCAATTGACTATTATGCCAAGCAATTCAATTCAGCCAAAGGGTATATTAATATTATGGATTAAAACAAATGTTGCAATTGAAAAAAAATAGAGATTTGAAGAATGATTCACTTTTGTCAGAAATAATGTTTATTCAACAAAATTTGAATCTAATCCAGATACAAAAACGTTCAATCATCAAGTTTGACATAAATTTACCATTTAACGGAGGTTTATGTCAAAAGGATAATAATCTGACGAAGCATAAAGTTTTACTATGAAAATAGTTGATTGACCCCATAAGTTCTAAATTTAGTAATATAAATAGATAATATAATTTTTAACATTAATTTTAAATATTGGATATATATTACAGCTGTCAACGTCTAAAATGACCCAACTTACATTCGTTATAGTAGACAACGGTTTAAACCTAAAAATGTAAAAATAATAATACATTTATGATTTATTGGATAATTAAACTATCCTCGTAGTAAATCTCGAACGTTTAATAATTCAATGTTCCACTTCATAATCATAATTATCCGTCAAATTATGTACATTTATGTCCGACATCGGAATGAAAACCCTCTTAGAATTACAGTTAACCATAGGAATGTTTTTTGTATTTAAAAATTTCGCTATCGTGATTGATGGTTTCAGGAGCTAATTTTCTCAATTTGATGTATTGCTTTGAATACTATTTATATTATTACTCCTGATATTCTGTTCAGATTAGGAGCTAGATAAGGGACATTGAAAAATGCTTTAATTCAATATGACTTTATATTGGTAAAGAAGAAAAACCTTCAGTTTTTTGCCTCTGAAATTGTAGACAAGAAGTTTTTGATACTTTTTACATTAAAATTCGTATTCATTAATCTGTTCTTTTTCCTAGCATCTTCCCAATTATTGAGATAATGACGACCCAAACAATTATCATCTAAAGGAACAACGCACACTGTTGTGTGTCTGTAGTTTACTCCAATGCAAGAAATATACCCTTCCCTTCAAATTCTTTCTTTATCTTGGATAACACTTCTTTACTTTGAAATTCCATTGACTTGGTGATGGAGGAGCGAGAGGGAATTAGTTTCCCAGATTCAATTTCAACAAACTTAACAATATTTGGATTATTCCCGATATGTAGGGGAATATCTGTATTAAAATTACAATGTTCAGAATTGGAATTCATTATGTGACTTGTATATAATAACAAATTCCACTCGTGGATTTGGTTTTCAATGTATTGCTCTACGTCTCCAGGACTTTAGTTCCATAATTGCAAAAAAGTCATGCTAAAAACGTCAAATCTATTTTGTAACTCCATAGATTTTTACCATTAATATCAGCTAAAATCCAGTATTTAATATTAATAGTCAATATTTTATCTCAAGCTTCATCAAATACAACTTTCTAAAACTTATTATAATAATAAATAGGTAGTTAGTAGTTAGGGGTTACTTATTTTATTATGATTAATGATCATAAATGAGGATGAATGAATGAAAATATAATAATTACAGCATTTCTTACTAGTTTCTAGTAATTTAGATTGCTATTTTCAAAAAAGCTGCACCCGATTTTTAGAGTATATAATATTCATGATGTGTATATATTACTATTTTGACAAAACAAGAATAAAAAAGATATTTTATATTTCAGCTCTGTATTTCAAATAAATATATCAATTTGAGAATAAAATCTAGGATAAATAAATAGTTTCACTTAGGCGTGATAGGGAGCAGGGTGGTAGGGAGCTGGCTTGTGAGCAGGCTTGTAGGAGTCGTAATGAGGCTCTCCTTCGTATCTGACATCAGCAACATATCCAGAGTAAGCATCAGCGACGTTGTAGGAAACGATTTGAGTACGGCCATCGGGAAGGGCAACTCTGTATTCACCGTTGGTGGAGTATCCGTCTCTGTTCTCGTTGGCAGCAAAGTTGGTTCCAGCATAGTCATCAGCAACAGCATATCCGTATTGGTAAACGGCGGACTATCACCGTAGACTTCAGCAGCGTGATAGGGAGAAGGCTTGTGGACAACGGGAGCTGGGTGGTAGGGAGCAGGTGCTGAACAACAGGGGCTGTCTGTGAACAACAGGGGCTGGGTGGTAAGGAGCTGGTCTGTGAACAACAGGGGCTGGGTGGTAGGGGCTGGGTGGTAGGGGCTGGGCGATAAGGAGCTGGATGGTAAGGAGCATGAACTGGGGCATGAGCTGGTGCGTGGACAGCAGCAATGGGCTTGTAGTCAGCAGTGTAGGGGTTGTGCACGTCAGAGGGATCAGCAGCGGGTTGGCTGACTACGGAAGCATGATGAACACCATGAGGTCTGTGGATGGATGTGTGGACGGGAGCAGCATGTCCGTGTTGGATGGTTTGATGGCTGGATTGGTTAGCAGAGGCAAGAGCCAAAAGAGCGGAAATAAAAACGAAAACCTGATAAAAAAGTGAATGATTAGATGCTTATATGTTAAATTAGTTTGTTTCCAAGTACCTTCATGCTTTTGCTGATGTTTATTTTGTTTGATAGTCAGTAAAGAACTGCTTGACTTTTTGTTGTGTGGATGAACTTTTATAGGATTGTCTCCTGAAAATTCCTACTGCTTTAGATATTTCTTTAATTAGACAACACCCAAGCGCATTCAATTCTCTTGCGTCACATACGCAACAGTATATTTTTCCAACTTTGGAATATATACACGTAGACAAAAAATTGTTTTAATGAAATATGCTTCTCAGACACTGTCCATTTGATAAACTTATTCTCATACAAATAAAAATATTATTTGTGCCTTATAGTTATATGCATAGTATGAATATTTGTGAATAATTTTGAAGAAAGTCCTTTTTACATTTGCTGAATGAAATTTTTGTTCTTCTTGATATGATCAAAAGTCAGGTTTTATACATTGGAAAGAGATTGAAATACATAAAGATGAAAGTAGACATGTACTTTTTGACTTTCAGAAAGAAAAGGGAATGAAATATCTCTTCCTTGTCTTGGTATTTTTGGGTGTTGGTTCTATAGTTAAATGATTATCTTGCATTTTTTAAATATTTTGTTCCTACCTACGGTGTCGAGAACTACAATTTTATTATCTATTGATAAAACTGTACACCTCTCAATGAGGATTTTTGTAAGAAGATATGGAGGGTTAAAAGTGTTTAAAAAATGACTTTGAAAGTTGGAACCATTTTTATGAATATTTAGAAGTAGCTAAACTTTTGGGATTTGCTATTTTTTACACTACAATGTGCAACATTGATATATTATTTTTTAATAGTAAAAATATTTTTGTATTTAATCGTTGTTCAGATCACAGTCAATTTCCAGTCATCGTTACAAAGCAGAGGGAGCTCAGTGAGGACTTACTTCATCTTCTTGTCAATACCCACGGTATAGGAAATGTATACCGGGTGTCCGGAAAGTCCTGACTGATTTCTAACTTCCAACTTCATTAAGATCTACAAGGACTAAAAGTAGAGATACAGAGAAATGTTTTTAATAAAAAAACTTTGCTTGGTTAGATTGGTATAGATTATAATCTATAATATGTTTTAAATTATTTGGCCTTCAGCTTCCATAATAGCCACACCACGGCAATGGAAGGAGGAGCAGGTGTTCTTGATGTAGGTGGGGTCCATCTTGGCCCAGACCTTGGTGATACTGGATTTGAGAGCTTTGGTACTGCTGTGGCGTTTTTTGTAAGCCTGGCTCTCAATGTGCGCCCAGATGCTGAAATCCAAGGGTGTCAGGTCGGGGGAGGAGGGGGACCAGAATTCCTTAGGCCATAATTCCACATTCTCCTTCAACCACTTCTGGGTGTTCTTGGCTGTGTGTACGGGTGCCCATCCTGCTGGAAACACACCCTCTTACCAGGATACTCCTTCCTGATCCATGGGACCACCTTGGTCTTGAGCACCTTGATGTAGTCTTCTGAGGTAAGCCTGTAGCCCTCTCGGAAGAAGACTGGAGGCATGGCTTTACCATATGAACCAACAACTCCAAGCATCATGATGCTGGCTGGGTGCTAGGTCATGGACACATATTTCTCAGATCCCACATAACCATTAAGGCTAATGTAGCGATCATTTTGCGGTTGAAGACTGGATCCACTGTAAAAGTTTTCTCATCGGAAAAAATGAGAATTCTGTCCCCATTGCCTTTCATGTTGTTCAAAATCTTCTTGCATCGGATGTATCTGGCCTCCATATTGGCCATGGACAACATGGGACGGGTGGTGCGGACTAAGGACTTGCCCCCCAATGTCCTTGACAATGTTGGCAGTAGTAGTCTTACCCATGTTGTTCTTCTTGGCAATTGTTCTGATGCTCAGAAGAGGGTTTAGCTTGATCTGGGCTTGATCTTCTTCTTAGTGGCCTTGGTGCCCTTTAAGACAGGTCTCCTACTTCGAGGCTTGTCTTCAAGGCCTTCCCCCTTGTCCAACCTCCTCTTGATCCTCCCAATGGTGCTGGCGGACATGCTGGTGGCCTCAGAGATCTCCTTGTGGCTGATTCCTGCACGAAGCAGAGCAGCTACTTCATGTCTTTTACCCTCCATGTCAAAAACAATTATGAATTTCGAAATGTTATTGAAACAAAACTTGTTAATTTGAAAACGGTCTTTCACTTTTATTTACGTAAAAAGTCTCTGAAACCTCGAAAAAAGCCATCGAAGGTACCGGTCAAAACTTTCGGGACACCCGGTACAATGCCATTTCAAAGCTGTATGATATCCCTGGAGCAACAGTCCAGAGCATAAAAAACAAGCACAAGATTTAATTAATTGTGATAAACCTGAGTTGTTGTTGTAGGAATCAATAAGTGTCCCCCGAAAATTGCAAGGAAACTATTACAAGAGTCCAACAACAACTCCCGGACCACAAGTAAGACCACTGTATTCAAAACGCTTGACCAGGAAGGGGCAAAGCTATCACCCTCTAGTGAGTCTTGGATAGAGGAAGCCTTCATGGACGTTTGCCTTAGAAGCCGCCACGGACAGTAAAAAAATGTACATGCTTGCTTGGCTTTGCCAAAGACATCTTTTACTGGAGGACATGGACGCTAAAAATGAGCGTGTGTATTTTAGAAGACTAAGTGCTATTCATTTTCTTATCAGTAGTTACTCATATAACTTATAAATATATATTACTTAATGCTAAATGTATAAGTATTCTATGATTAATTATCGTCATTATCCCTTCACTTTTCATAAACCACATTAATCGATTATTTATTTTATTTTCTTAAAATTCTTAGTTAGTATTTTTAAAATATGTTGATACTGTTGGCATAGAATCAAACAAATAATATGACATTATAATTATGTTTACAGACTCCCCAATTCTTCTCTGAGTCCAACCAGGGCTTACAATTATCACTCTGCAAGAAATCCTCAGGATTAGGCTCCGTCTTTTATGAGGGCAGACGAATGTTCAATCAGGTTTAGAATATAACTGAATCTATTTAAGAAAGGATGTCAACTACTCAGGAATTAAATAATAATAACAACTGGTAAAGAAAAGAAAATTCCTTCTTTAAATTACCCATTACCAAATTCACGGGCCAGCTAAAAAACACACCGGGTACACATCATTCTTCATGTTTAGATAAAAGTACTCATCCGTAATCCCAACATATTAAAAAAACTTATCTAACCCTTATTAATATTTTTTCATCCTTGAGGGAGGAACACGTCATATGAATTCATTGTATTGAGTAGTTCCATGGGAGTCTTGGATAGAGGAAGCCTTCATGGACGTTTGCCTTAGAAGCCACCACGGACGGTAAAAAAATGTACATGCTTGCCTGGCATTGCCAAAGACATCTTTTACTAGAGGACATGGACGCTAAAAATGAGCTAAAAATCTTCTATTCTATTAAAGCAAAAATGGTCTCTTAGCCGTCGCCTAATAACTCTGGGCCGTAACGAGCATTACCCCTAGTAGTATCATACAGCATAGGTTAATAATTTTTCCAAGTTTGTCAATTCAGTCTTTGGACAACTTAATGTCATGTCTCTTTAAAAAGTTGTTTTCAAAAAAAAAAAAAAAAAAAAAAAAATAATAGCCATTTGAAACCCTCGGGATTGAGACGAAAAAATCAATGGCCTACATAAATTTTAAGAAACTTTATATAGGATAATATTTAGTTGTTACTTGAGCTTCCATCTTCTTTTCATTTAGGACTTTCAGATGTTCTAATTATGCTGGGTAGGAAGTTTGATTTTCTATATAATCCTTCTCTTCCAATACTCTTAATCTGAAGTTTTAATATGTCTCGATATCTCTTCAAATATTAGATATGCCTCTGTCGTTATTTTGAAACTTTCCATTACGAAAATGCCGTTGATATGATTATTATTTATGTACTTTTTTTTTAGTATTCATTACTCTATTTCATCGCATTTAAAAGGGGATCCGAAAATATCAAGTACATAGTCCTTCAAGAATCTTTTCTTAAATGTATCATATTCACAGGGCTCCTACCCCCGCTAACTACCCGTCGTCCTTTAACCCCCGACTAACTATCTCCTGGACTCTTTACCTCCCACCCCATCAGCATTATTGAAAAGTACAGTTAGTAAATGATAGAGAACCAACGTAATAAATGAATACTATGGTTGTTTGGAGCGGTTGTTGAGCAATGAAGCTTTCAAGTTCAAATCCGAAAGTCATTATGAGTTCTATAAATCATCAAAAAATTAAAATACACAAATATAAACATTTTTCAATTAAAATAAATACTTAGCCTGATTGTTTCGTCATATGCATGACAAATAAGATACAATATATATTTCGAATAATTCCTAATCTAATTTCCTTAATTCCATGACAAAAATTGACAAAATATTGGGTTTTAGTAGGTTATTTACATGATGAATTGAGGGATCGATTTGACAGAACGAGTATATAACATGATGTTATAACAAATATCTGAGAAGGGATTTTTGGATAACTCCTTAAATACAGTGAAATAAAGTCATTCATATAAAAAATAAATAGATTAACTATATTTAATTTGGAATATATGTGTTTCGATATTACAAAAACATTACTTCTCAAGTAATATCAACGGCATATTTGTAATGGAAAGTTTCAAAATACTAACTATTTTTGATGAAAAATTCTACTTGATAAACTCATATTAATTTTGTAAAATTATAATTATTTGTAGTAGTTGTAAATTTTTCTCAACATCACATGGTATTTTAAGCAACTATACCTTTTTTTTACATCGAATTCCCATTAAGTAATAATTAGGGGTCATAAGTTATTTACACATAGAGTCTGTATGGAATACAGAAAATATACATATTTAACTATGATTTGGAGTCGCAAATTTTAAAATACCTGTAGATTTAGAGCTGAGATCTCTAGATATTATAAATCCAACCTCAAGAAACTATTTGAATCATACCATACATATTAAATTTAAATTTTAAATCTTGCAAAGAAGAAAAAAAAAAATCAATATAAACAATTTTATTAAAAATTCACACATTTAACAATCAATTATTCTTAATTTATAGTGTCGAATAATATTTTGTAATCTTGGCTTTAAATCCCAACATTTGAATTATTTGACTCCAAATCCATTTGACTAATTGCGCAAATATACTGACTCTATGAATTCATCGCATTAGTATTGAAGGATCAACCGAAGAATAATATTTCATATTAATTAGCTATTTGAATGTAATTGAATTAAATTAATTGATATAAATCTACATAATGATCTTGTACACAAATTGAAGTTGGTTCCTATATTTTTGAAAGACAAATTCATCAGTTTAAACAATTAATTCAATAATTTATGTTAGTAAATTTAATATTTCACCCTGAATAATACAGAAAGGAAATCTACATTTACTTGCTACAATATTGTAGATACAAATATAATTTTAAATACAATAATTTTTGGATTGAGACACAAACAATATATTCAAGATACATTCGACAGTTTATTCACTCTTCCATTTCCTCCAGGATCACTATGTCTCCTGCGTTTTTTATTTTCTTGCACATTAAGGAAGGCCTTTTTAACTATCAAGTTAGACGTTTTCTAAGCTATTAATTCAATCAATTTAAAGATCATCCTATAATTTTACTACGCATATAAACAAGGTGCATTGTATATCCCAGTCTTTCTCCACTCTTATTGATGGTCATGAGCAAAATTTGCAAATTTTAACTTATTGGTATACAAGACATTTGAAAAAATCAATTCCTCAATTTTCGTAATCATCTCGTTTGGTTCCAGATTATAGTCGAGATGTAGTTTCCCACTTTTCAAATATGCTATGACGTTATGAATTGCATTAACTTGTATCTAAAATTATACATTATTATTATACTATTAATTATTATAATAACAATCAATAAAGTGTATAAATAGACGTACAGTTAATTGAAAACTCCTCTTTGACTTTCAAGAAGTTATAAGTGATCATTACAAGAGAAGTCCAATACATAACTAATACTTATTTCATTAAATTAAATTAATAATTACGTTTGTATGCTTGTTAAAAGATGGAATGTTTGGTTGCTATTTATTGTATAAGGGGATAAAATGCTGGGGGAGGTTAGATGGTTCAAGGGGTAGTTGGCTTGAGGGTTAATTGCTACGTGGTAAAAGAAGGTAATTTGTGGGGGGTTAAATGATGGGGGGTATTTAATCGGGGGGTAAGAGCCTCATAACAAAAATTACATACTATAACTCATTTTTGGTAATTTCTTTTGTTATGGGGGTATGTAAAAATCTTTATTGAAGACTATATGTATGTGATACATAGGTCAAAAGAGTTTGTTTCAGTATCTATTTTAATTCAAAAGTGAACTTATTTTACTATTAAAATGTTGATGTTTGGTGGAGATATACATTACACCACGAGGCTTATAAATAAAGAAGATAAAATGATGTATTTCAGAACTAAATAAATAAAATTATGAACATGCCAATTTATTTTTTCCTTGAAATATTACTGGACACACTGATGAGGTTGTACAGTAGATCTGGCGCCACTCCAGATATGATTAGAATTAATTGGCTTATATTTCAAATGAATGCATTCCGTCCCTTTATATAGGGAAAAGTCAAGGTGGAAACATGACGTCAGAAAGTATAATATTTTAACTTAAAAAAGCCTGATTTTCTAGAAAAAGACTTAATTTTATCTAGTCATATATACATGTGGGGGATTTTAAATATGGAACATGTTTAGATACTAACTTCTTGGCAACCCTGAGATCGATGTTTATAAAAGTGTAGTTATCTGAATCAGCTGACAAAACTGTATAAGAAAAAGTACAAAATCCTGAAGATTTCCTCCAAATATCAACGCTATGGAGCCATTATTGCGTGCCTCTGTGCCGGGTGCACGTCCAAGCACATTATTGAGTTTTTTGACAAATCAATCGTCTAAGATGTTTCCTTTGGTTTAAAGGAGTCTCGTGGGTGGAAACACCAACCAAGAAGACTCATGATCGTTTTGAGTCTTTAAAAAGAAGCACTCCAAACGAAGAAAAAGGAAATGTGACCTCCTAGATCGCAGGATCTGAACACCTTGGACTACTATGTGTAGGAAATCGTGGAGAAAGAGTTCATTAAACGTGTACATAACACTGTTCACACCTTGCAGGTGTCCATACTTGAGGCAGTGTTCAACATGGACAAGGAGTTCCTCAACAAGGTCTTTCCCAGGTTTGGGGGACAGTTTGGAGGCTATGGTTGAAACAGGAGTGATTGACTTCACTACAGGTCCTTTCATGTAAGATTAAAATATTTATAAATTCTTTCATTAATTTTGGGGAAATAATTGTATTGTACATTATCCTTAAATTGGATATAACCCTGTACATATTCACACTCAAGAGAGCAATATCTCTTGATTAAGACCAATTTGTCTGAGAATACAAGGCTCTTTATAAACTTCTGAAACGATCAACATTCTTTAAAACACGATAAAAAATCTTAATTATTTGTCCAGTTTTTATGTGTGACAAGATGAATTATAATGTAATTTATGGGCTCAATAGAGTCAATTGGAAGATCTTTCGTTCAGTAACAACAATCTGTTAATACAATTTTTATTAAGATTGACTCAACATTTGATACGAAGTATAGGACCCTAAAGGTCCTCCATTCAGATATTTGAAATCCTACTAAAAAATTCAGGATATAAATAGTGTTATGTTAGTCCTTATTTATTCAGTCCGGTCGATAATGTCCAGTCAAATCCTACATATCAGTGCTAAAACGTATTAAGTTCCATCTTTGATGACGTCACTTAAACTATATTTATTCTTTTTTTGTTAGAACTGACGGTCCTAAGTCCAAGTCATTGAATATTTTTATTGAATCTTGTTTGAGTCTTCAGATTTCTTCTTCAATATTCCAATTTATTTGTTGATTTGAATCTAAATTAGTGATGATACAATTAATCGGAATGAGAAATCGGAGAAGCGGGTGATTTTTTCTGAAATCGGCATCGGAAAAATAATGTTAAATTTACGATTCCGATTCTTATGTATTATTATTTAACTTAAAAACTTGTTGACGAGCAATGTTTATTAATAATTCCATTTCGTTTTAAAAGTAATCTTTATATAATTTATTTTAAAAGCGGAGTAATCGACATGCCATGGAATTACACAGTTAATTAATACTCAAAAATACTCCTTAACCTATAGACTTATGACAAACCTGTCTGTATTAATATAGAGAAATTATAATTAATAAATGAATATTTTGAAATTCATAAATCTGAATGCTCAAATTTGATTCTCAATCTACTAGCTACTGATTCATTTGGCATATACCTTCAGATTTAAGCTTATACATAATCCCCATTCCTTTAGCAATTATAATTTTTTTAGTAGCAGAGTATTAATTTAGTAACTATCATTATTCTTCTTTGTTTAAATAGCAATTACAAATTGAAGTGAATAAACTACTGGTTAAAGTTTAAGTATATATTTGTATTTGATAAATGTTTTTTTTTTTAAATCAACTTTCCCTCTCCAAGAAGATGAATATCTAAAAAATAAATATTAGCCGTCTAAAATCTTTTATTTTTCTACATATTATCATAAGAATCAGTACCACTAAAACATATTGGTTATAAGTTATATCCCGACTATTTTAAAATATTGATGAGTCGACTATATAAACTGTTCAATTCCGTTTATAATCATGATTCAAATTAGTGATACTAACTTTTAGTTAAAGTTAATTTTGGTAAATAAATTACGAAAATAATTTTTAAATTACAAGTTTCCAGAATTCTTTAAAAATATTATTTTTTTTTTCGGACGAGTTTTTAGTGAGCAAAAGTGTTTGGCTGAGTAACGAGTATTCAGGCCAGTAACATCTAAAGCCTAAGCCTAATGATCAAACTATACCTCAAATCATATCCTATACGGGCAATCATTCAAAAAATCAATATTTGGAAAGCATTTTCTTAGAAATCAAAGTGAATTAGGTCTCGTTATTTCACCAAATTCTGCTTCAATACAAAAAAGACGCGTATAGTTTGTCAAATATGAGTGAATCAAATGTTGCATTGAAAAATATAAGCTGTTATGAGAGTCTCCAGAGTACAAAAGTTACTCTTAGTGAAATAACTTCACAGTGAATTTATTATCTATTCAAGCTTTGAAGATTTTCATTTGGATAATCATAAATAAAAATGTGGCTAAAATTAGCATAAACATGATAACTTGAAGGCTATTACAAATACTTTAAGCTGCTTAACATAACATTTTTTTTTTTTTGTAATGACAATTAAGATATTTGATTATATGCTAAATAATTATAATATTAATTACTACAATTTATGTAAAATGATTATTCTTGGGCACTTTGTGAACAAAAACCACTTAAAAATTCAAATTAATTTTTTAGTGGGTACTATATGATCTTGTGATTAAAGTGAAAACATATATATATTTGGAAGCTCTCAAATGTTTAAAAAATATATAATTTCCTATGTTTGGTTTTATACAAAAATATATGAGAACTTTAATTATTTCAAGAATAATTAATTAAATAACAATGTAAATTTCAAAATAGAAATTTATTATGAAATAGGAAGCCAAATCTATGATAGGAATGGCTTGAAAAATAGATGACTTAAACAGGATCATGAATCATTAATTATAATGAAAATCCAATAACAAGTTTTAACTTGGATCCATTACTCGTAAAATTTATATACGGGAAGGCATGATGCAACAATTATTGGAGAAGAAACAGGGAAGGCAATTCAATCTTCTTCACTTAACATTATCAAAAACGAACAATTTTCTATTTCAGCTCTGTATTTCAAATAAATATATAAATTTGAGAATAAAATCTAGGATAAATAAATAGTTTCATTAGGCGTGATAGGGAGCAGGGTGATAGGGAGCTGGCTTGTGAGCAGGCTTGTAGGAGTCGTAATGGGGCTCTCCTTCGTATCTGACATCAGCAACATATCCAGAGTAGGCATCAGCAACGTTGTAGGAAACAATTTGAGTACGACCATCGGGAAGGGCAACTCTGTATTCACCGTTGGTGGAGTATCCGTCTCTGTTCTCGTTGGCGGCGAAGTTGGTTCCAGCATAGTCATCAGCGACAGCATATCCGTATTGGTAGACGGCGGGACTATCACCGTAGATCTCAGCAGCGTGATAGGGAGAAGGCTTGTGGACAACGGGAGCTGGGTGGTAGGGAGCTGGTCTGTGAACAACAGGGGCTGGGTGGTAGGAGCAGGTGCTGGGTGATAAGGAGCTGGTCTGTGAACAACAGGGGCTGGGTGGTAGGGAGCTGGATGATAAGGAGCAGGGTGATAGGGAGCGTGAACTGGGGCATGAGCTGGTGCATGGACAGCAGCAATGGGCTTGTAGTCAGCAGTGTAGGGGTTGTGAACATCAGAGGGATCAGCAGCAGGTTGGCTGACTACGGAAGCATGATGAACACCATGAGGTCTGTGGATGGAGGTGTGGACAGGAGCAGCATGTCCGTGTTGGATGGTTTGATGGCTGGATTGGTTAGCAGAGGCAAGAGCCAAAAGAGCGGAAATAACAACGAAAACCTGATAAAAAAGTGAATGATTAGATGTTTGTATGTTATATTAGTTTGTTTCCAAGTACCTTCATGCTTTTGCTGATGTTTATTTTGTTTGATAGTCAGTAAAGAACTGCTTGACTTTTTGTCGTGTGGATGAACCTTTATACGCTTTAATGATAACAATAAAAAGCCCAACTTCATAAGATATTATTATATGTAATGAGACAACACCCAACGCCTTCCATTCCTTTGCGTCACATACGCAACAGTAAAAGTTCCTTTTTATATATATCCAATGTCCCCTTTTTTTACAGTAAACTGTTTCTATCTCAATCACACTTTCCTATATTAATTAATTTTGTTATTTTCAGTTAGACATAATAATTCTCATTATAAAAAGAATAAGGGTTGATTAATAATACAAATCTATATAATAAAATAGAAAAAAATCCTTTAAATTCATTTCTTAGCGTTCCCTACATAAAAATTTAAATTTTTGTAACAATTGATTCCCTTGAATTGTGACTTAATCGGAATGCTCTATATTTAAATTAGTCTCGAAAAATACATTTTGATAAAAATAAATTTCCATAGTTTAGATATCTTCTATATATTAAATCTTTAAAAAGTCTTTTTATCACCTTTTTTATTGAATTTTTGAGGTATATCAAAATATTTTATTACATTGTTGCTTTAACTAGAAAAACAACAAAAAAAACAACAGTATCTTTAAAACAAGGCCTTAAGGATATTTATGGTTTACTTTTAAAAAAAAGTAAAAAGATTACACGTTGCTACTTTTATCCAACCTGGCAACAACACTCTTGACATTATTGAACAGCTGGGAATCAGAGGCTTTACGGTTCATAAAACACGGAATTGCTTGGAGTTAGTAGGTGTCGACATGACCCAAGCTTTGCTTTATTAATATAGATATGTGTAATTGTTTATCTAAGTATATATTTAAAAGTTATAATTGTTTTAAAATAAAATTACGATTTACATTTCCCCCTTGGACCATTTGAAACAATTGGGAGAAGAAATTTATTTAATATATTGATATATGCAATTCTTTATTTTAATTCCATTTAAAATGATATTTTGATAAATAAATAGGTATTGTTCAAATGCTATATAACCTATGTCTTACTTATATATAAACTTTACCGTCACCGTTTTTCTTGGTAGCAAGGACACTCACTATTATTATATAATACACCCCAAACCACGGGTTATGCAGGTGAACTGCTGTGCCCGAGGCAACTTAAATTTCTTCATCGCCCATACTTGAGCAACAAGAAAACTTCATAAAATCTCGAAATACACTCCGACTCTCAGGGTTTGCAGCTGAAGTACTCGGCCTCAAAGGAACTAACGGATGGATTCTTCTGAAATTTTCCATGTTGGTTCCAAAGTCTCCAGAAACGGTTCTGCTAACATTTTTTTGGGGGTCGAATCTATGGCCGCCTTAAAATAGCATTATTTACAGCTGTACAACTTGAGGTTCGGGGTATATTTTGGATACTGGAAGGGTTCTTTGATACTCAAGGAAGCAGGGGTAGATGAATTCAATTAGTTATCATGAGACATGATGGATTATATATATTGGAAAAGACCCATGGATTAACGAACGAGGATAATATCAGTAAAGAGCATTTATCCATAAATTAAATATCAATTTTCGGCCAAATGTCCCAAATGGTCCTTGGGCAAAATGTAAATTCAGTTAATTTTCTTTCAGCCAAATGTCTGTTCGGAAAATATTCCTTTGACGTCATGTTTTTGGGAGGAAAAAGTACGCTTGGAGGTTTACAATGTCTGTAAGTGCATGGAATAGAAGAGGGGGGGCTTAAGGATCGTCCTCCCTCAGAACATCCGATAAAACTTGATTCACATAGCATAAAAATGAGTTTGAAATAAAGGCAGGGATGTCCATGGTTGAACTTGCTGTGAAGAAGTCTGAATATCCTGCCACTATGTATGAATTAATCGTAAATGACGGAGTTTAATTATTTGAGATATTTAGAAATGGTTTTCCTGTCTCAAAGGCACAGATAACTACGTTACGAACGTGGTGGGTCCCTTTTGAATTTTATCAAGCATAACAGAAATTGTGTTTATTTGTTCTCGGATGAGTAGACATTTGATATTGATTGAGTCGTAACTCAGCAAAATAATCAGGTAAAAAGTAACCCTGAAGGTTGATTTTTTTGGCGGGGGAGCTTGGTGATTTGGAATTTTTTGGAAAAAAAAATTAAATTAAATGTCAAATATTATTTTTTTTGGGGAAAAAATTGAAAAAATAAATTTTTTAGAAAAATACTTAAAAAATGAAATTTCAATTTTCAACCCACCCGTGTGGACACCCTTGGTAGCCATAATGAAATTTGTTTCATATTCAGGACGAAATATCCTTCATCAGTAATAATTCAAGATGTTTTAGGACATAATCCACTTATCTGTTTTGCCCAAGGATGCTGATTAACAGCAGCCAACAACTTGATGATCATGTAGAAAAAGCTTCTCCTTAGATTTACAAAATCACTAAGCTGTCTCGAAAGTCTAGTTGGGTATTCACATGCTGCAAATATTGTTCAAGAATGAATGTCAAAAAGACTGGACATTAAATAGAACAAAATATTGTCTTCACATAGGCCCGACTAAAGCCTATTGTAAATATGGCGGCAAATATAATCCATACGTTGCCAAATACATCATATGAATATTGTAGACCTGAACAACAATCAATGGAGAAAATTTACTAAATTCTTTTTATCAGGAGACGCAAAATAAATTTAAAAATCACATAACTGTACTGACATATATCTTCATAACTAACAACAACACCCTCTGAGAAACCAGAATGCGGCCACCATACATTCTGGAAGGTAATCTTCTCGAATTTTCTTTCTGGTCGCACATCGATCGAGAAAAGATCCTGTAGAGCCAGTCATTCAAACGTCGAAGCCATGAAGGCCTCTGTCTACGATTAGTGGGCTCCCATGTATCCAAACTTCATTTGCAATACTTGTAACACTTTTCAGAAGAGGCTCTTCACCATCTGTGAGGGCAACGGCGGCCCAATAGATAAAATAAATTTGAGATTGGCTATGGATCAGAAAAAGATTAATAAAGATTTTTGGTAAATATATAATTAATGAATGGTATTCTGCTTGGTCGATTCAGTCGATTATAGTGCCTCGAATATTTTAAAATTTTACTACCGGAAAGAAAAATGCGCCAAAAGCGACCAAGAAGATTTGTTATGTATAGGGTGCCGATAGTCTTCCAGCTTGTGTTTGACAACAGTGGTTCGAACAATCCTTTAATACTGCCTTCTTCTGTGAACAACACAACCGTTTGAAGCTGGGGATTGAACACAAGCTCCCAGAATTGGTGAAATTTTATTGTTTAATGGGAGACACTCCCTCACTGTGGGGATCATACTTATTACTTCTATGTTATTTAATTTTTTCTACTTTACAATTCCAAATCATAAAATATGTTAATTTGAAATGAGTGAAAACCTCAAAGATTACTAAAATAAGTAACTGATGGATTTAACTTATTTATAGGTTCTATTACGTAAATACAAATGAATGGAGGAACAATTAATCAATGGTTTTTATGGATGTCACTCTTGCAATTATTTTGCAACTACCCAACTTAAAAATATGTATGATGAAATATATGTACCACTGAATTAATTATATTGCAAGATAACGTTTTGCGAAGTATACTTCAGCACTGTATTTCAAATAAATATATAAATTTGAGAATAAAATCTAGGATAAATAAATAGTTTCACTTAGGCGTGATAGGGAGCAGGGTGATAGGGAGCTGGCTTATGAGCAGGCTTGTAGGAGTCGTAATGAGGCTCTCCTTCGTATCTGACATCAGCAACATATCCAGAGTAAGCATCAGCCACGTTGTAGGAAACAATTTGTGTACGGCCATCGGGAAGGGCAACTCTGTATTCACCGTTGGTGGAGTATCCGTCTCTGTTCTCGTTGGCAGCAAAGTTGGTTCCAGCATAGTCATCAGCAACAGCATATCCGTATTGGTAGACGGCGGGACTATCACCGTAGATCTCAGCAGCGTGATAGGGAGAAGGCTTGTGGACAACGGGAGCTGGGTGGTAGGGAGCTGGTCTGTGAACAACAGGGGCTGGGTGGTATGGAGCAGGTGCTGGGTGATAAGGAGCTGGATGGTAAGGAGCAGGGTGATAGGGAGCGTGAACTGGGGCATGAGCTGGTGCGTGGACAGCAGCAATGGGCTTGTAGTCAGCAGTGTAGGGGTTGTGAACGTCAGAGGGATCAGCAGCGGGTTGGCTGACTACGGAAGCATGATGAACACCATGAGGTCTGTGGATGGATGTGTGGACGGGAGCAGCATGTCCGTGTTGGATGGTTTGATGGCTGGATTGGTTAGCAGAGGCAAGAGCCAAAAGAGCGGAAATAACAACGAAAACCTGATAAAAAGTGAATGATTAGATGTTTGTATGTTATATTAGTTTGTTTCCAGTACCTTCATGCTATTGCTGATGTTTATTTTGTTTGATAGTCAGTAAAGAACTGCTTGACTTCTTGTTGTGTGGATGAACCTTTATACGCTTGGATGATAATAATAAAAAGCCCAACTGCATAAGATATTATTATATGTAATGAGACAACACCCAACGCCTTCCATTCCTTTGCGTCACATACGCAACAGTAAAAGTTCCTTTTTATATATATCCAATGTCCCCTTTTTTACAGTAAACTGTTTCTATCTCAATCACACTTTCCTATATTCATTAATTTTGTTATTTTTAGTTAGACATAATAATTCTCATTATAAAAAGAATAAGGGTTGATTAATAATACAAATCTATTTAATAAAATAGAAAAAAATCCTTTAAATTCATTTCTTAGCGTTCCCTACATAAAAATTTAAATTTTTGTAACAATTGATTCCCTTGAATTGTGACTTAATCGGAATGCTCTATATTTAAATTAGTCTCGAAAATACATTTTGATAAAAATAAATTTCCATAGTTTAGATATCTTCTATATATTAAATCTTTAAAAAGTCTTTTTATCACCTTTTTATTGAATTTTGAGGGATATACAAATATTTTATTACATTGTTGCTTTAACTAGAAAAACAACAAAAAAAAACAACAGTATCTTTAAAACAAGGCCTTAAGGATATTTATGGTTTACTTTTAAAAAAAGTAAAAAGATTACACGTTGCTACTTTTATCAACATTGACATCATCGAAC
Source organism: Lepeophtheirus salmonis (assembly GCF_016086655.4). Classification (NCBI taxonomy): domain Eukaryota; kingdom Metazoa; phylum Arthropoda; class Copepoda; order Siphonostomatoida; family Caligidae; genus Lepeophtheirus; species Lepeophtheirus salmonis. The sequence continues at coordinate 22,827,250 of NC_092584.1, forward strand.
AGCTGGGAATTAGAGGCTTTACGGTTCATAAAACAGGGTATTGCTTGGAGTTAGTAGGTGTCGACATGACCCAAGCTTTGTTTTATTAATATAGATATGTGTAATTGTTTATCTAAGTATACATTTAAAAGTTATAATTGTTTTAAAATAAAATTACGATTTACATTTCCCCCTTGGACCATTTGAAACATTTGGCAGAAGAAATTTATTTAATATATTGATATATGCGATTCTATATTTTAATTCCATTTAAAATGATATTTTGATAAATAAATAGGTATTGTTCAAATGCTATATAACCTATGTCTTACTTATATATAAACTTTACCCTCACCGTTTTTCTTGGTAGCAAGGACACTTACTATTATTATAAAATACACCCCAAACCACGGGTTATGCAGGTGAACTGCTGTGCCCGAGGCAACTTAAATTTCTTCATCGTCCATACTTGAGCAACAAGAAAATTTCATAAAATCTCGAAATACACTCTGACTCTTAGGGTTTGCAGCTGAAGTACTCGGCCTCAAAGAAACTAATGGATGGATTCTTCTGAAATTTTCCATGTTGGTTCCAAAGTCTCCAGAAACGGTTCTGCTAAAATTTTTTGGGGTCGAATCTATGGCCGCCTTAAAATAGCATTATTTACAGCTGTACAACTTGAGGTTCGGGGTATATTTTGGATACTGGAAGGGTTCTTTGATACTCAAGGAAGCAGGGGTAGATGAATTCAATTAGTTATCATGAGACATGATGGATTATATATATTGGAAAAGACCCATGGATTAACGAACGAGGATAATATCAGTAAAGAGCATTTATCCATAAATTAAATATCAATTTTCGGCCAAATGTCCCAAATGGTCCTTGGGCAAAATGTAAATTCAGTTAATTTTCTTTCAGCAAAATGTCTGTTCGGAAAAATTCCTTTGACGTCATGTTTTTGGGAGGAAAAAGTACGCTTGGAGGTTTACAATGTCTGTAAGTGCATGGAATAGAAAAATGGGGGCCTTAAGAATCGTCCTCCCTCAGAACATCCGATAAAACTTGATTTACATAGCATGAAAATGAGTTTGAAATAAAGGCAGGGATGTCCATGGCTGAACTTGCTGTGAAGAAGTCTGAATATCCTGCCACTATGTATGAATTAATCGTAAATGACGGAGTTTAATTATTTGAGATATTTAGAAATGGTTTTCCTGTCTCAAAGGCACAGATAACTACGTTACGAACGTGGTGGGTCCCTTTTGAATTTTATCAAGCATAACAGAAATTGTGTTTATTTGTTCTCGGATGAGTAGACATTCGATATTGATTGAGTCGTAACTCAGCAAAATAATCAGGTAAAAAGTAACCCTGAAGGTTGATTTTTTGGCGGGGAGCTTGGTGATTTGGAATTTTTGAAAAAAAATTAAATTAAATTGCAAATATTATTTTTTTGGGGAAAAAATTGAAAAAATAAATTTTTTAGAAAAATACTTAAAAAATGAAATTTCAATTTTCAACCCACCCGTGTGGACACCCCTGGTAGCCATAATGAAATTTGTTTCATATTCAGGACGAAATATCCTTCATCAGTAATAATTCAAGATGTTTTAGGACATAATCCACTTATCTGTTTTGCCCAAGGATGCTGATTAACAGCAGCCAACAACTTGATGATCATGTAGAAAAAGCTTCTCCTTAGATTTACAAAATCACTAAGCTGTCTCGAATGTCTAGTTGGGTATTCACATGCTGCAAATATTGTTCAAGAATGAATGTCAAAAAGACTGGACATTAAATAGAACAAAATATTGTCTTCACATAGGCCCGACTAAAGCCTATTGTAAATATGGCGGCAAATATAATCCATACGTTGCCAAATACATCATATGAATATTGTAGACCTGAACAACAATCAATGGAGAAAATTTACTAAATTCTTTTTATCAGGAGACGCAAAATAAATTTAAAAAAATCACATAACTGTACTGACATATCTTCATAACTAACAACAACACCCTCTGAGAAACCAGAATGCGGCCACCATACATTCTGGAAGGTAATCTTCTCGAATTTTCTTTCTGGTCGCACATCGAGAAAAGATCCTGTAGAGCCAGTCATTCAAACGTCGAAGCCATGAAGGCCTCTGTCTACGATTAGTGGGCTCCCATGTATCCAAACTTCATTTGCAATACTTGTAACACTTTTCAGAAGAGGCTCTTCACCATCTGTGAGGGCAACGGCGGCCCAATAGATAAAATAAATTTGAGATTGGCTATGGATCAGAAAAAGATTAATAAAGATTTTTGTTAAATATATAATTAATGAATGGTATTCTGCTTGGTCGATTCAGTCGATTATAGCGCCTCGAATATTTTAAAATTTTACGACCGGAAAGTAAAAATGCGCCAAAATCGACCAAGAAGATTTGTTATGTATAGGGTGCCGATAGTCTTCCAGCTTGTGTTTCACAACAGTGGTTCGAACAATCCTTTAATACTGTCTTCTTCTGTGAACAACACAACCGTTTGAAGCTGGGACTGAACACAAGCTCCCAGAATTGGTGAAATTTTATTGTTTAATGGGAGACACTCCCTCACTGTGGGGATCATACTTATTACTTCTATGTTATTTAATTTTTTTCTACTTTACAATTCCAAATCATAAAAATATGTTAATTTGAATTGAGTGAAAACCTCAAAGATTACTAAAATAAGTAACTGATGGATTTAACTTATTTATAGGTTCTATTACGTAAATAGAAATGAATGGAGGAACCATTCATCAATGGTTTTTATGGATGTCACTCTTGCAATTATTTTGCAACTACCCAACTTAAAAATATGTATGAAGAAATATATGTACCACTGAATTAATTATATTGCAAGATAACGTTTTGCGAAGTATACTTCAGCACTGTATTTCAAATAAATATATAAATTTGAGAATAAAATCTAGGATAAATAAATAGTTTCACTTAGGCGTGATAGGGAGCAGGGTGATAGGGAGCTGGCTTATGAGCAGGCTTGTAGGAGTCGTAATGAGGCTCTCCTTCGTATCTGACATCAGCAACATATCCAGAGTAAGCATCAGCCACGTTGTAGGAAACAATTTGTGTACGGCCATCGGGAAGGGCAACTCTGTATTCACCGTTGGTGGAGTATCCGTCTCTGTTCTCGTTGGCAGCAAAGTTGGTTCCAGCATAGTCATCAGCAACAGCATATCCGTATTGGTAGACGGCGGGACTATCACCGTAGATCTCAGCAGCGTGATAGGGAGAAGGCTTGTGGACAACGGGAGCTGGGTGGTAGGAGCTGGTCTGTGAACAACAGGGGCTGGGTGGTATGGAGCAGGTGCTGGGTGATAAGGAGCTGGATGGTAAGGAGCAGGGTGATAGGGAGCGTGAACTGGGGCATGAGCTGGTGCGTGGACAGCAGCAATGGGCTTGTAGTCAGCAGTGTAGGGGTTGTGCACGTCAGAGGGATCAGCAGCGGGTTGGCTGACTACGGAAGCATGATGAACACCATGAGGTCTGTGGATGGATGTGTGGACGGGAGCAGCATGTCCGTGTTGGATGGTTTGATGGCTGGATTGGTTAGCAGAGGCAAGAGCCAAAGAGCGGAAATAACAACGAAAACCTGATAAAAAAGTGAATGATTAGATGTTTGTATGTTATATTAGTTTGTTTCCAAGTACCTTCATGCTATTGCTGATGTTTATTTTGTTTGATAGTCAGTAAAGAACTGCTTGACTTTTTGTCGTGTGGATGAACCTTTATACGCTTGAATGATAATAATAAAAAGCCCAACTTCATAAGATATTATTATATGTAATGAGACAACACCCAACGCCTTCCATTCCTTTGCGTCACATACGCAACAGTAAAAGTTCCTTTTTATATATATCCAATGTCCCCTTTTTTTACAGTAAACTGTTTCTATCTCAATCACACTTTCCTATATTCATTAATTTTGTTATTTTCAGTTAGACATAATAATTCTCATTATAAAAAGAATAAGGGTTGATTAATAATACAAATCTATTTAATAAAATAGAAAAAAATCCTTTAAATTCATTTCTTAGCGTTCCCTACATAAAAATTTAAATTTTTGTAACAATTGATTCCCTTGAATTGTGACTTAATCGGAATGCTCTATATTTAAATTAGTCTCGAAAAATACATTTTGATAAAAATAAATTTCCATAGTTTAGATATCTTCTATATATTAAATCTTTAAAAAGTCTTTTATCACCTTTTTTATTGAATTTTTGAGGTATATAAAAATATTTTATTACATTGTTGCTTTAACTAGAAAAACAACAAAAAAAACAACAGTATCTTTAAAACAAGGCCTTAAGGATATTTATGGTTTACTTTTAAAAAAGTAAAAAGATTACACGTTGCTACTTTTATCAACATTGACATCATCGAACAGCTGGGAATTAGAGGCTTTACGGTTCATAAAACAGGGTATTGCTTGGAGTTAGTAGGTGTCGACATGACCCAAGCTTTGTTTTATTAATATAGATATGTGTAATTGTTTATCTAAGTATACATTTAAAAGTTATAATTGTTTTAAAATAAAATTACGATTTACATTTCCCCCTTGGACCATTTGAAACATTTGGCAGAAGAAATTTATTTAATATATTGATATATGCGATTCTATATTTTAATTCCATTTAAAATGATATTTTGATAAATAAATAGGTATTGTTCAAATGCTATATAACCTATGTCTTACTTATATATAAACTTTACCCTCACCGTTTTTCTTGGTAGCAAGGACACTTACTATTATTATAAAATACACCCCAAACCACGGGTTATGCAGGTGAACTGCTGTGCCTGAGGCAACTTAAATTTCTTCATCGTCCATACTTGAGCAACAAGAAAATTTCATAAAATCTCGAAATACACTCTGACTCTTAGGGTTTGCAGCTGAAGTACTCGGCCTCAAAGAAACTAATGGATGGATTCTTCTGAAATTTTCCATGTTGGTTCCAAAGTCTCCAGAAACGGTTCTGCTAAAATTTTTTGGGGTCGAATCTATGGCCGCCTTAAAATAGCATTATTTACAGCTGTACAACTTGAGGTTCGGGGTATATTTTGGATACTGGAAGGGTTCTTTGATACTCAAGGAAGCAGGGGTAGATGAATTCAATTAGTTATCATGAGACATGATGGATTATATATATTGGAAAAGACCCATGGATTAACGAACGAGGATAATATCAGTAAAGAGCATTTATCCATAAATTAAATATCAATTTTCGGCCAAATGTCCCAAATGGTCCTTGGGCAAAATGTAAATTCAGTTAATTTTCTTTCAGCCAAATGTCTGTTCGGAAAATATTCCTTTGACGTCATGTTTTTGGGAGGAAAAAGTACGCTTGGAGGTTTACAATGTCTGTAAGTGCATGGAATAGAAAAATGGGGGGGCCTTAAGAATCGTCCTCCCTCAGAACATCCGATAAAACTTGATTTACATAGCATGAAAATGAGTTTGAAATAAAGGCAGGGATGTCCATGGTTGAACTTGCTGTGAAGAAGTCTGAATATCCTGCCACTATGTATGAATTAATCGTAAATGACGGAGTTTAATTATTTGAGATATTTAGAAATGGTTTTCCTGTCTCAAAGGCACAGATAACTACGTTACGAACGTGGTGGGTCCCTTTTGAATTTTATCAAGCATAACAGAAATTGTGTTTATTTGTTCTCGGATGAGTAGACATTCGATATTGATTGAGTCGTAACTCAGCAAAATAATCAGGTAAAAAGTAACCCTGAAGGTTGATTTTTTGGCGGGGAGCTTGGTGATTTGGAATTTTTTGAAAAAAAAAATTAAATTAAATGTCAAATATTATTTTTTTTGGGGAAAAAATTGAAAAAATAAATTTTTTAGAAAAATACTTAAAAATGAAATTTCAATTTTCAACCCAACCGTGTGGACACCCTTGGTAGCCATAATGAAATTTGTTTCATATTCAGGACGAAATATCCTTCATCAGTAATAATTCAAGATGTTTTAGGACATAATCCACTTATCTGTTTTGCCCAAGGATGCTGATTAACAGCAGCCAACAACTTGATGATCATGTAGAAAAAGCTTCTCCTTAAATTTACAAAATCACTAAGCTGTCTCGAATGTCTAGTTGGGTATTCACATGCTGCAAATATTGTTCAAGAATGAATGTCAAAAAGACTGGACATTAAATAGAACAAAATATTGTCTTCACATAGGCCCGACTAAAGCCTATTGTAAATATGGCAGCAAATATAATCCATACGTTGCCAAATACATCATATGAATATTGTAGACCTGAACAACAATCAATGGAGAAAATTTACTAAATTCTTTTTATCAGGAGACGCAAAATAAATTTAAAAAAATCACATAACTGTACTGACATATCTTCATAACTAACAACAACACCCTCTGAGAAACCAGAATGCGGCCACCATACATTCTGGAAGGTAATCTTCTCGAATTTTCTTTCTGGTCGCACATCGAGAAAAAAGATCCTGTAGAGCCAGTCATTCAAACGTCGAAGCCATGAAGGCCTCTGTCCACGATTAGTGGGCTCCCATGTATCCAAACTTCATTTGCAATACTTGTAACACTTTTCAGAAGAGGCTCTTCACCATCTGTGAGGGCAACGGCGGCCCAATAGATAAAATAAATTTGAGATTGGCTATGGATCAGAAAAAGATTAATAAAGATTTTTGTTAAATATATAATTAATGAATGGTATTCTGCTTGGTCGATTCAGTCGATTATAGTGCCTCGAATATTTTAAAATTTTACTACCGGAAAGGGAAAAACGCACCAAAAGCGATCAAGAAGATTTGTTATGTATAGGGTGCCGATAGTCTTCCAGCTTGTGTTTGACAACAGTGGTTCGAACAATCCTTTAATACTGCCTTCTTCTGTGAACAACACAACCGTTTGAAGCTGGGGATTGAACACAAGCTCCCAGAATTGGTGAAATTTTATTGTTTAATGGGAGACACTCCCTCACTGTGGGGATCATACTTATTACTTCTATGTTATTTAAATTTTTTCTACTTTACAACTCCAAATCATAAAAAATATATTAATTTGAATTGAGTGAAAACCTCAAAGATTACTAAAATAAGTAACTGATGGATTTAACTATTTAACTGATAGGTTCTATTACGTAAATACAAATGAATGCAAGAACAATTAATCAAAGGTTTTTATGGATGTAACTCTTGCAATTATTTTGCAACTACCCAACTTAAAAATATGTATGAAGAAATATATGTACCACTGAATTAATTATATTGAAAGATAACGTTTTGCGAAGTATACTTCAGCACTGTATTTCAAATAAATATATAAATTTGAGAATAAAATCTAGGATAAATAAATAGTTTCACTTAGGCGTGATAGGGAGCAGGATGGTAGGGAGCTGGCTTGTGAGCAGGCTTGTAGGAGTCGTAATGAGGCTCTCCTTCGTATCTGACATCAGCAACATATCCAGAGTAAGCATCAGCAACGTTGTAGGAAACAATTTGTGTGCGGCCATCGGGAAGGGTAACTCTGTATTCACCGTTGGTGGAGTATCCGTCTCTGTTCTCGTTGGCGGCGAAGTTGGTTCCAGCATAGTCATCAGCGACAGCATATCCGTATTGGTAGACGGCGGACTATCACCGTAGATCTCAGCAGCGTGATAGGGAGAAGGCTTGTGGACAACGGGAGCTGGGTGGTAAGGAGCAGGTGCTGGGCGGTAAGGAGCTGGTCGGTGAACAACAGGGGCTGGGTGGTAGGGAGCTGGGTGATAAGGAGCAGGGTGATAGGGAGCGTGAACTGGGGCATGAGCTGGTGCGTGGACAGCAGCAATGGGCTTGTAGTCAGCAGTGTAGGGGTTGTGAACATCAGAGGGATCAGCAGCGGGTTGGCTGACTACGGAAGCATGATGAACACCATGAGGTCTGTGGATGGAGGTGTGAACAGGAGCAGCATGTCCGTGTTGGATGGTTTGATGGCTGGATTGGTTAGCAGAGGCAAGAGCCAAAAGAGTGGAAATAACAACGAAAACCTGATAAAAAGTGAATGATTAGATGTTTGTATGTTATATTAGTTTGTTTCCCAGTACCTTCATGCTATTGCTGATGTTTATTTTGTTTGATAGTCAGTAAAGAACTGCTTGACTTTTTGTCGTGTGGATGAACCTTTATACGCTTTAATGATAACAATAAAAAGCCCAACTTCATAAGATATTATTATATGTAATGAGACAACACCCAACGCCTTCCATTCCTTTGCGTCACATACGCAATAGTAAAAGTTCCTTTTTATATATATCCAATGTCCCCTTTTTTTACAGTAAACTGTTTCTATCTCAATCACACTTTCCTATATTCATTAATTTTGTTATTTTCAGTTAGACATAATAATTCTCATTATAAAAGAATAAGGGTTGATTAATAATACAAATCTATTTAATAAAATAGAAAAAATCCTTTTAATTCATTTCTTAGCGTTCCCTACATAAAAATTTAAATTTTTGTAACAATTGAATCCCTTGAATTGTGACTTAATCGGAATGCTCTATATTTAAATTAGTCTTGAAAAATACATTTTGATAAAAATAAATTTCCATTGTTTAGATATCTTCTATATATTAAATCTTTAAAAAGTCTTTTTATCACGTTTTCTATTGAATTTTTTGAGGTATATAAAAATATTTTATTAAATTGTTGCTTTAACCAGAAAAACAACAAAAAAACAACAACAGTATCTTTAAAACAAGGCCTTAAGGATATTTATGGTTTACTTTTTAAAAAAAAGTAAAAAGATTACACGTTGCTACTTTTATCCTACATGGCAACAATACGCTTGACATCATCGAACAGCTGGGAATCAGAGGCTTTACGGTTCATAAAACACGGCATTGCTTGGAGTTAGTAGGTGTCGACATGACCCAAGCTTTGCTTTATTAATATAAATATTCAGAAGTGTTTATTTAAGTATGTATTTAAAAGTTATAATTGTTTTAAAATAAAATTACGATTTACATTTCCCCCTTGGACCATTTGAAACATTTGGCAGAAGAAATTTATTTAATATATTGATATATGCGATTCTATATTTTAATTCCATTTAAAATGATATTTTGATAAATAAATAGGTATTGTTCAAATGCTATATAACCTATGTCTTAGTTATATATAAACTTTACCCTCACCGTTTTTCTTGGTAGCAAGGACACTTACTATTATTATATAATACACCCCAAACCACGGGTTATGCAGGTGAACTGCTGTGCCCGAGGCAACTTAAATTTCTTCATCGCCCATACTTGAGCAACAAGAAAACTTCATAAAATCTCGAAATACACTCCGACTCTCAGGGTTTGCAGCTGAAGTACTCGGCCTCAAAGAAACTAACGGATGGATTCTTCTGAAATTTTCCATGTTGGTTCCAAAGTCTCCAGAAACGGTTCTGCTAACATTTTTGGGGTCGAATCTATGGCCGCCTTAAAATAGCATTATTTACAGCTGTACAACTTGAGGTTCGGGGTATATTTTGGATACTGGAAGGGTTCTTTGATACTCAAGGAAGCAGGGGTAGATGAATTCAATTAGTTATCATGAGACATGATGGATTATATATATTGGAAAAGACCCATGGATTAACGAACGAGGATAATATCAGTAAAGAGCATTTATCCATAAATTAAATATCAATTTTCGGCCAAATGTCCCAAATGGTCCTTGGGCAAAATGTAAATTCAGTTAATTTTCTTTCAGCAAAATGTCTGTTCGGAAAAAAAATTCCTTTGACGTCATGTTTTTGGGAGGAAAAAGTACGCTTGGAGGTTTACAATGTCTGTAAGTGCATGGAATAGAAAAATGGGGGCCTTAAGAATCGTCCTCCCTCAGAACATCCGATAAAACTTGATTTACATAGCATGAAAATGAGTTTGAAATAAAGGCAGGGATGTCCATGGCTGAACTTGCTGTGAAGAAGTCTGAATATCCTGCCACTATGTATGAATTAATCGTAAATGACGGAGTTTAATTATTTGAGATATTTAGAAATGGTTTTCCTGTCTCAAAGGCACAGATAACTACGTTACGAACGTGGTGGGTCCCTTTTGAATTTTATCAAGCATAACAGAAATTGTGTTTATTTGTTCTCGGATGAGTAGACATTCGATATTGATTGAGTCGTAACTCAGCAAAATAATCAGGTAAAAAGTAACCCTGAAGGTTGATTTTTTGGCGGGGAGCTTGGTGATTTGGAATTTTTTGAAAAAAAATTAAATTAAATTGCAAATATTATTTTTTTTGGGGAAAAAATTGAAAAAATAAATTTTTTAGAAAAATACTTAAAAAATGAAATTTCAATTTTCAACCCACCCGTGTGGACACCCTTGGTAGCCATAATGAAATTTGTTTCATATTCAGGACGAAATATCCTTCATCAGTAATAATTCAAGATGTTTTAGGACATAATCCACTTATCTGTTTTGCCCAAGGATGCTGATTAACAGCCGCCAACAACTTGATGATCATGTAGAAAATGTTCTCCTTAAATTTACAAAATCACTAAGCTGTCTCGAATGTCTAGTTGGGTATTCACATGCTGCAAATATTGTTCAAGAATGAATGTCAAAAAGACTGGACATTAAATAGAACAAAATATTGTCTTCACATAGGCCCGACTAAAGCCTATTGTAAATATGGCGGCAAATATAATCCATACGTTGCCAAATACATCATATGAATATTGTAGACCTGAACAACAATCAATGGAGAAAATTTACTAAATTCTTTTTATCAGGAGACGCAAAATAAATTTAAAAAATCACATAACTGTACTGACATATATCTTCATAACTAACAACAACACCCTCTGAGAAACCAGAATGCGGCCACCATACATTCTGGAAGGTAATCTTCTCGAATTTTCTTTCTGGACGCACATCGAGAAAAGATCCTGTAGAGCCAGTCATCCAAACGTCGAAGCCATGAAGGCCTCTGTCCACGATTAGTGGGCTCCCATGTATCCAAACTTCATTTGCAATACTTGTAACACTTTTCAGAAGAGGCTCTTCACCATCTGTGAGGGCAACGGCGGCCCAATAGATAAAATAAATTTGAGATTGGCTATGGATCAGAAAAAAGATTAATAAAGATTTTTGGTAAATATATAATTAATGAATGGTATTCTGCTTGGTCGATTCAGTCGACTATAGTGCCTCGAATATTTTAAAATTTTACTACCGGAAAGGGAAAAACGCGCCAAAAGCGATCAAGAAGATTTGTTATGTATAGGGTGCCGATAGTCTTCCAGCTTGTGTTTCACAACAGTGGTTCGAACAATCCTTTAATACTGCCTTGTTCTGTGAACAACACAACCGTTTGAAGCTGGGGATTGAACACAAGCTCCCAGAATTGGTGAAATTTTATTGTTTAATGGGAGACACTCCCTCACTGTGGGGTTCATACTTATTACTTCTATGTTATTTAAATTTTTTTCTACTTTACAACTCCAAATCATAAAAAATATATTAATTTGAATTGAGTGAAAACCTCAAAGATTACTAAAATAAGTAACTGATGGATTTAACTATTTAACTGATAGGTTCTATTACGTAAATACAAATGAATGCAAGAACAATTAATCAAAGGTTTTTATGGATGTAACTCTTGCAATTATTTTGCAACTACCCAACTCTAAAATATGTATGAAGAAATATATGTACCACTGAATTAATTATATTGAAAGATAACGTTTTGCGAAGTATACTTCAGCACTGTATTTCAAATAAATATATAAATTTGAGAATAAAATCTAGGATAAATAAATAGTTTCACTTAGGCGTGATAGGAGCAGGGTGATAGGGAGCTGGCTTGTGAGCAGGCTTGTAGGAGTCGTAATGAGGCTCTCCTTCGTATCTGACATCAGCAACATATCCAGAGTAAGCATCAGCAACGTTGTAGGAAACAATTTGTGTGCGGCCATCGGGAAGGGCAACTCTGTATTCACCGTTGGTGGAGTATCCGTCTCTGTTCTCGTTGGCGGCGAAGTTGGTTCCAGCATAGTCATCAGCGACAGCATATCCGTATTGGTAGACGGCGGGACTATCACCGTAGATCTCAGCAGCGTGATAGGGAGAAGGCTTGTGGACAACGGGAGCTGGGTGGTAAGGAGCTGGTCTGTGAACAACAGGGGCTGGGTGGTAGGGAGCTGGGTGATAAGGAGCTGGTCTGTGAACAACAGGGGCTGGGTGGTAGGGAGCGTGAACTGGGGCATGAGCTGGTGCGTGGACAGCAGCAATGGGTTTGTAGTCAGCAGTGTAGGGGTTGTGAACGTCAGAGGGATCAGCAGCGGGTTGGCTGACTACGGAAGCATGATGAACACCATGAGGTCTGTGGATGGAGGTGTGGACGGGAGCAGCATGTCCGTGTTGGATGGTTTGATGGCTGGATTGGTTAGCAGAGGCAAGAGCCAAAAGAGCGGAAATAACAACGAAAACCTGATAAAAAGGGAATTATTAGATGTTTATACATTATATTAGTTTGTTTCCAAGTACCTTCATGCTTTTGCTGATGTTTATTTTGTTTGATAGTCAGTAAGGAACTGCTTGACTTTTTGTCGTGTGGATGAACCTTTATACGCTTGAATGATAATAATAAAAAGTTTCAAACCCAACTGCATAAGATATTATTGTACGTAATGAGACAACACCCAACGCCTGCCATTCCTTTGCGTCACATACGCAACAGTAAAAACTATTTTTTATATATCAAATGTTCCCTTTCCTGCAATATACTGTATCTATCTTAATTACAATATCCTACATTTATCCAATTCTATTATTTTCTAATAAATTCTATCAAAAGTATCCTTATTTTGGTTTTTAAATAAATTAATCAATGACAAGTCTTCATCTGAGAGTTTTACTTGACTATAGAATAGAGAAATAGGCTTCAATTTATTTTCTTAACGTTTCATGTAGTTCTTCAGTTTTTTATCAAGATACATTTTGATTAATGATAATTTATAGAAAAGTAAGTAGAAATTACATATTATTCTGTTTCCTTAATATTAATGACAAAAGGGGATTCATGGATATAAACCCTTGTTATTTATAATTGGACCGTCATCAAAAATGCTGACGTCACATAAATTATCTATATTTATTTTTGCTTTTTCATTGCAATATTTCTATAATTATTATGTGAGAAATAATGAACGTTATAATGGACTAAGTGTTTTCTTTTTCAAATTCACACTTTCAGGCGTTCAGTTGATATAACTGGTACTTAACTAGAATTAAACCAATATGTATAACGTTGGATGAAAACCAACTGGTGCTAAATAACATTTTTTTTAAAGTTGAAATATGAGCAGTTTTATTCTTAACTCTAAATATCTAATCCGCTGGAGCTCTCGTGTAGGTAGATGAAAGTTCAAGAAGAGATGGAGGATGAGTAAAAGTACAAAAGAAATTTAAAAAAATCATTCAAAGAGCTCTGATTTCTCATTAAATACGGAGACATAATGAGGATACTAGACATTTTTTCTGAATATTTTATTATATTTTTCAACATTTTCCCTTGGTGACTCAACACACTACTTCCGGGGATGCTTACATCTCGGTATCCCGTTCAAATAGTACTCTGCATTTTATTCTACAAAATAATTGTTCACGAGACACTCATTGTTTTTGACTCAATGACTCCTAGTTGGATTGACTTAGACGTGTTTAATTTTGACAAAACAAGCCTTTATATGTATGTAGCTATTTTTTGACTCTATTAAATGGTTACACTTTCAAAAATAAATATTTAATGACAGCTCAAACTACTCATTTTTGTCCATTTTCACAAAAACACTCGCATCAACAAACTCAAATAACTGTTGGATAACATCTGTGTGCCCAAAATGGCTGAAACGTTGGTTGAGGTCGGAAACTGTTCAGAACACTTTCGTATACGAAGGTGTCTTGTATATTTTTTACCCAACAGTCATATTTTATCCTTCTCTCCCGAAATTGGTGACAGCAACCGCAGATAGTTGAAATACACAGGAAATAACTTTGCAAAGGTAACAATTTATTAATTATTGGAGTAGGGGGAACGGGATAAATGTCATTTATTTATAGTTTAAGGCGAAAGGTCCTCAGGCAAAATATGTCGTTTAAGGCAAAAGTACCGGACAGCACCAAAAATAAAATAAAAAATGTTCAGGCTGCCAGCAACAAATACTTTCCCGCTCAAAAGTTCTCAGGATTTACAACTCTTATTATACATATCTATGTACAGATCAAGGCCGTTATTTTTTAGATTTCATAACAAGATAGGTTCTGACCGAACTTGGACCGAATTAGTAAACATTATATTAGTCTCAGGCCATTCTAGGATTTCTTTACCAAAACCCAATACGAGTAGTTATCGAAATCCCTCTTGGTTTCGTCTCTGTCTAGGAACCTCAAAGCTTGATCTCGTTATCTAAACCAGCGTTTCTCAAACTTTTTCAGTCAGGGCACCTATCAAAAGTGCAAATGCAAAACTGCTGTTGTCATGTTAAAATAATTGTAATTTTTGGTTGTATGCCCTCTTTTTGGTCAGACTAGGATCTACCCTAGTGAAATTTTGTGCCAACTCCGAGGCCGTTGACATACACATGCAAAGGCTGAGTCCCCATTTCAAAGTAAATCATGTACAATTCTTGTGGAGATTTTCTTTTTGAAAACGTTCTATAATGATGTTGCTTTGCTTGTTCTTTGTGAAATCTATTAAGCAGTATTCTTCACACTGAATTCAAGCTGACCCCGCTGGGCTTTTTGCATGGCACGTTAATGACAATGTGTACTTGAAACCGATTTTACACTTTATGTATTTTCTCTAAAACTTATAAGTTTATTCTCTACATATATGTAAAAAGAATATATTTATGTATTCAAATATGATATGTCGGATTTTATATAAAAGAGTTATTAAAGACGTATAATTTTTCCGCCACCCCTGACGCGGTCAGGGCTCTCTAGTATTTCGCGATACCCACTGTAAGAAACGTTGCTCTTGACCAAGAATATAGAACTAAATTAGGGGCGTCTGCAGGGTGGACTGAAGGATGTAACCTCCTCCTATTATTAAGGAATTTTTTCTTTTTACTAGATATTTTTTGTTTGCTCAGGATGAAAATATTTTATGCGACGAAAATAGGTGTAAAAAACTTTTTACAAAATATAAATTTCGAAACTTTTTTTAAATAGCTATAAACTTTTGAATTTTTTTTTCCCCAAAAATTTAATATTTTGAGAATACCTGTAAATTTTTGAATTTTTTCTCCAAAAAATGGAAATATCATTTTTGGGGGGAAAAAAGTGAATCTTTGTAAAGACTTTTTAATTTTTTCCCAGAAATTTAATATTTGAATTATTTTTTCAAACAATAAATTTTTCTGCGAATAACGATGGATTTTTTTGATACGGAAAGGAATTTTGTATTTATTTATGTTAAAATCTTACTGTTTTAAAAATACAAAACAATATCAATTTTTGCTCTTGGTTTCTTATCCCCAAGCAAAGGTGAAACTCCAATGTGGCATGGGCATGTAAAAAAAAAAAAAAAAAAAAAACGAAAATCAATATGGTAACCCTGACAATTTGAAGAATGTTTTGGAGGAGAGAAAGAATACTACTCATGACGTTTCATTAGATCAGCTACAGTCAGCTGTGACGCGAGAAGTAGGAGAAAAGGATATAAGCAAGGACATTTGCCAGAATTACTCCGAGGTCGATCCCCAATTCTACTTTGAGTATAACAGGGACATACAATTATAACTCAGCAACAAATCCTCAGGATTACGCTCCGCCTTTTATGAGGGCACACGAACGTTGAAACATGTTTTGAATATAATTGAATCTATTTAGGAAAGGATGTTAAATAATAATGACAACTCTAACGAAAATAAAATTCCTTCTATATACTACCAATTACAAAGTCAAAGTCCAGCTAAAAAACAAACTGGATTCACATCATTGTCCCCAAGAGTTATTGGTCTTATATTAGTATACAGTTTAAGTTACAAAAGTGAGATGTGAGGATATACATCCCTCCACCATCTTTTGAATTCCCAAAAAGTAGAGGAAACTTCATGTAATGAAAGGCCTATAGTCCACAATTATATATTTAAGATCACGTTTGTTTAATACTATCAAATGTATCAAAGATTTGGATTTACAATAAACTATCAATACGGTTGTCATTTGTATTTATTATTTTTTTTTCATTTTTCATGTCAAAAAGTTGAGTGGTCTTGTGATATGATCGAGTTACATACCCAACTTTTAATTAAAATTATATATATATCTGTTCTTCATTTCTTTTTAAAAAAATCATCGAATTGATAAGAATTAGTTTATTAGTAGGAGTGTATTTTGTAAAGCTGTTACTCATTATGTCTTCATTCTTGAGAATAGAACATCTAATGACATGTATAAAGTGTAGTAAAGAGTGTTTGTTCATGAATAGAAGTGTGTAAGTAGTGATGAAAATCGTGTGTATAATGGGCATGTTAAAAAAAAAAAAAGAAAATCAAGATGATAACCCTGGAAATTTGAAGAATGCTTTGAAGGAGATCACCTACAATCAGCTATGACAAAGGAGGGAAGGTAGGAATTAATTAAGGCCATTAGCAAGAATTACTGCAATGTCGACCTTAAATTCTAATGGACTGGACTTGACTGAATAAATATGCACTGGAAGACCACACGAGATATTACTTTAAAAGCTATAGTGTTCTTTGCTTGCCAATAGATTTGAATTTTTCAATTTAGGGGCAAATAATTTATTAAGAGCAGGAATACCTTCTGGATAAGCATCATATCATTTTTTTAAATGTACAAGGTTGATCGTATCTACTGGTACACTTTTAATTATTTTCAATCCAGAATGGTACTGGTGCAAAATCACAGAGGAGGACCGGACATCTTATCTTTGAAAAGAGCAAGCATATACTGTATGAAAGAGCAAATAAGGTCAACAAAAATTGGGGAAAGTTTTGCTCTTTTTGATGATTTTTTCCCCACTCTTGACACCACTGTAAATATGGAGAATAACCGCTACATCCAGACAATGCCTCAGTTTCAGTGAGATATGTCTTCAGAACAAAACAGTGCCCAGGCAGGCAAAGTCTCCCCTCACATTTTGACGGAGAGGAAGGATCAATACTTACATCATAATTCTGGATAAGAACGTGCAACCTTGGCCAGAGAAAAGTTCGATGACAACTTTATTTTGACTCAAAATGGAGCTCCGTGTCATTTTGTCACTTCGAGTGCAACAAAGACTTAGAATTATAACTCTCTTGGTTACTCTCGGTCTTTTATGAACACATCTAAATATCCAATCGGGTTTCGTAATCCGAATATTACCTACTACATTATTTTACTATAAAAAAAGTTTTTTATAGTAAAACAAATTAATAAAGAAGACAGATCAAAAGTATTGACCCTTTACCCAAATTTTATACGCGCCAGTAACAGCCATGTTTGCAAGTTTCCTTTCTCCTTTCTAATATTTTAGTCAAGTTAAGTTATAGACTGAAGTAGCCATTTTTAAACTTCATTTGAAGGAGGGGGGTAATTGATAGGATATCTATATAGGCATTGGCGCACTCCAACTTCACCTCCAGCCCCCTCCCAAAGAAAATATAACAGGGACAATAAAAACAAGAAAAATTAAAATCACTTATATATTAAAGCCACACACACAGAGTAATACATATTATACAAATAAATTGGTTTAAACATGCGTCAAATAACTTACTCCATTTAAACAAGGCAATTGCCAACTACAGCTGCACACTCCTTGCTTTTCTTGATGAAATGTAGTTGATGCCTTAATCGTATCAGATCTGTTTCGCAACTGTGTGATTGATTCTGATGATGCCCAGACCAGTAAGGATTCTTTTAAATGATGAACCTGAGGTAAGCCTTGATGAGCTTTAGTTTTGAAAAGCTCCTCTTTGCTTCAGCAAGAGTTATTAGAAGACTGAGACGAACTTGAGAGCAATCCAGAGTTTTGGAAGTATTTGAGAGTTGTCTTTCTGAGACTAATATCAGAAGCTCAGTCAAATATATAATGACTTGTAATTTCTTGAGCTCTTTACCATCCAATTCTGATTGTTCCTTAAATGTAATATAGTACTAAGCCTCAGGCATTGTTCTCTCAGCTCCTCACCTGTGAGACTTTGGAGACTTCCACGTTTTCCAATGGGGGAAAATATTTCCCGGAATGGTTATGGTGTAGCATCAAGAATGGCATCGGAAAATGTAACACCGAGAATTTGTCAGAGCATCCATGAAAGTAAGTCTCACTGGAGAATAAGAAACAAATAGAATGAATTGCATTCAGTGCGATGATAAGTAATTTTTCACATCTTAATATGATTTATGAGAAGCATTGAGTATAACAATAATCAATGCTTCTCCCTTAAGAACAGACCTATAAATTTAAAAAATAAATAAAACTTATAGGAAAAGCTATTTTATAAGTCCTTTTCAGGTCTGTATTTCAAATAAATATATAAATTTGAGAATAAAATCTAGGATAAATAAATAGTTTCACTTAGGCGTGATAGGGAGCAGGGTGATAGGGAGCTGGCTTGTGAGCAGGCTTGTAGGAGTCGTAATGAGGCTCTCCTTCGTATCTGACATCAGCAACATATCCAGAGTAAGCATCAGCAACGTTGTAGGAAACAATTTGTGTGCGGCCATCGGGAAGGGCAACTCTGTATTCACCGTTGGTGGAGTATCCGTCTCTGTTCTCGTTGGCGGCGAAGTTGGTTCCAGCATAGTCATCAGCGACAGCATATCCGTATTGGTAGACGGCGGACTATCGCCGTAGACCTCAGCAGCGTGATAGGGAGAAGGCTTGTGGACAACGGGAGCTGGGTGGTAAGGAGCTGGTCTGTGAACAACAGGGGCTGGGTGATAGGGAGCTGGGTGATAAGGAGCTGGTCTGTGAACAACAGGGGCTGGGTGGTAGGAGCTGGATGATAAGGAGCAGGGTGATAGGGAGCGTGAACTGGGGCATGAGCTGGTGCGTGGACAGCAGCAATGGGCTTGTAGTCAGCAGTGTAGGGGTTGTGAACGTCAGAGGGATCAGCAGCGGGTTGGCTGACTACGGAAGCATGATGAACACCATGTGGTCTGTGGATGGAGGTGTGGACAGGAGCAGCATGTCCGTGTTGGATGGTTTGATGGCTGGATTGGTTAGCAGAGGCAAGAGCCAAAAGAGCGGAAATAACAACGAAAACCTGATAAAAAAGTGAATTATTAGATGTTTGTATATTATATTAGTTTGTTTCCATGTACCTTCATGCTTTTGCTGATGTTTATTTTGTTTGATAGTCAGTAAGGAACTGCTTGACTTTTTGTCGTGTGGATGAACCTTTATACGCTTGAACGATAATAATAAAAAGCCCAACTTTATAAGATATTATTGTACGTAATGAGACAACACCCAACGCCTGCCATTCCTTTGCGTCACATACGCAACAGTAAAAATTATTTTTATGTATCAAATGTTGCCTTTCCTGCAATATACTGTATCTATCTTAATTACAATATCCTACATTTATCCAATTCTGTTATTTTCTAATAAATTCTATCAAAAGTATCCTTATTTTGGTTTTAAATAAATTAATCAATGACAAGTCTTCATCTGAGAGCTTTACTTGACTATAGAATAGAGAAATAGGCTTCAATTTATTTTCTTAACGTTTTATGTAGTTCTTCAGTTTTTTATCTAGATACATTTTGATTAATGATAATTTATAGAAAAGTAGAAGTTACATATTATTCTCTGTCTAGGAACCTCAAAGCTTGATCTCGTTATCTAAACCAGCGTTTCTCAAACTTTTTTTCAGTCAGGGCACCTATCAAAAGTGCAAATGCAAAACTGCTGTTGTCATGTTAAAATAATTGTAATTTTTGGTTGTATGTCCTCTTTTTGGTCAGACTAGGATCTACCCTAGTGAAATTTTGTGCCAACCCGAGGCCGTTGACATACACATGCAAAAGGCTGAGTCCCCATTTCAAAGTAAATCATGTACAATTCTTGTGGAGATTTTCTTTTTGAAAACGTTCTATAATGATGTTGCTTTGCTTGTTCTTTGTGAAATCTATTAAGCAGTATTCTTCACACTGAATTCAAGCTGACCCCGCTGGGCTTTTTGCATGGCACGTTAATGACAATGTGTACTTGAAACCGATTTTTACACTTTATGTATTTTCTCTAAAACTTATAAGTTTATTCTCTACATATATGTAAAAAGAATATATTTATGTATTCAAATATGATATGTCGGATTTTATATAAAAGAGTTATTAAAAGACGTATAATTTTTTCCGCCACCCCTGACGCGGTCAGGGCTCTCTAGTATTTCGCGATACCCACTGTAAGAAACGTTGCTCTTGACCAAGAATATAGAACTAAATTAGGGGCGTCTGCAGGGTGGACTGAAGGGGATGTAACCTCCTCCTATTATTAAGGAATTTTTCTTTTTACTAGATATTTTTTGTTTGCTCAGGATGAAAATATTTTATGCGACGAAAATATTAGTGTAAAAACTTTTTACAAAATATAAATTTCGAAACTTTTTTAAATAGCTATAAACTTTTGAATTTTTTTTTTTTCCCCAAAAAATTTAATATTTTGAGAATACCTGTAAATTTTTGAATTTTTTCTCCAAAAAAATGGAAATATCATTTTGGCGGGGAAAAAGTGAATCTTTTGTAAAGACTTTTTAATTTTTCCCAGAAATTTAATATTTGAATTATTTTTCCAAACAATAAATTTTTCTGCGAATAACGATGGATTTTTGATACGGAAAGGAATTTTGTATTTATTTATGTTAAAATCTTACTGTTTTAAAAAATACAAAAACAATATCAATTTTTTGCTCTTGGTTTCTTATCCCCAAGCAAAGGTGAAACTCCAATGTGGCATGGGCATGTAAAAAAAAAAAAAACGAAAATCAATATGGTAACCCTGACAATTTGAAGAATGTTTTGGAGGAGAGAAAGAATACTACTCATGACGTTTCATTAGATCAGCTACAGTCAGCTGTGACGCGAGAAGTAGGAGAAAAGGATATAAGCAAGGACATTTGCCAGAATTACTCCGAGGTCGATCCCAATTCTACTTTGAGTATAACAGGGACATACAATTATAACTCAGCAACAAATCCTCAGGATTACGCTCCGCCTTTATGAGGGCACACGAACGTTGAAACATGTTTTGAATATAATTGAATCTATTTAGGAAAGGATGTTAAATAATAATGACAACTCTAACGAAAATAAAATTCCTTCTATATACTACCAATTACAAAGTCAAAGTCCAGCTAAAAAAACAAACTGGATTCACATCATTGTCCCCAAGAGTTATTGGTCTTATATTAGTATACAGTTTAAGTTACAAAAGTGAGATGTGAGGATATACATCCCTCCACCATCTTTTGAATTCCCAAAAGTAGAGGAAACTTCATGTAATGAAGGCCTATAGTCCACAATTATATATTTAAGATCACGTTTGTTTAATACTATCAAATGTATCAAAGATTTGGATTTACAATAAACTATCAATACGGTTGTCATTTGTATTTATTATTTTTTTTCATTTTTTCATGTCAAAAAGTTGAGTGGTCTTGTGATATGATCGAGTTACATACCCAACTTTTAATTAAAATTATATATATATCTGTTCTTCATTTCTTTTTAAAAAAATCATCGAATTGATAAGAATTAGTTTATTAGTAGGAGTGTATTTTGTAAAGCTGTTACTCATTATGTCTTCATTCTTGAGAATAGAACATCTAATTACATGTATAAAGTGTAGTAAAGAGTGTTTGTTCATGAATAGAAGTGTGTAAGTAGTGATGAAAATCGTGTGTATAATGGGCATGTTAAAAAAAAAGAAAAGAAAATCAAGATGATAACCCTGGAAATTTGAAGAATGCTTTGAAGGAGATCACCTACAATCAGCTATGACAAAGGAGGGGAAGGTAGGAATTAATTAAGGCCATTAGCAAGAATTACTGCAATGTCGACCTTAAATTCTAATGGACTGGACTTGACTGAATAAATATGCACTGGAAGACCACACGAGATATTACTTTAAAAGCTATAGTGTTCTTTGCTTGCCAATAGATTTGAATTTTTCAATTTAGGGGCAAATAATTTATTAAGAGCAGGAATACCTTCTGGATAAGCATCATATCATTTTTTTTTAAATGTACAAGGTTGATCGTATCTACTGGTACACTTTTAATTATTTTCAATCCAGAATGGTACTGGTGCAAAATCACAGAGGAGGACCGGACATCTTATCTTTGAAAAGAGCAAGCATATACTGTATGAAAGAGCAAATAAGGTCAACAAAAATTGGGGAAAGTTTTGCTCTTTTTGATGATTTTTTTTTTCCACACTTGACACCACTGTAAATATGGAGAATAACCGCTACATCCAGACAATGCCTCAGTTTCAGTGAGATATGTCTTCAGAACAAAACAGTGCCCAGGCAGGCAAAGTCTCCCCTCACATTTTGACGGAGAGGAAGGATCAATACTTACATCATAATTCTGATAAGAACGTGCAACCTTGGCCAGAGAAAAGTTCGATGACAACTTTATTTTGACTCAAAATGGAGCTCCGTGTCATTTTGTCACTTCGAGTGCAACAAAGACTTAGAATTATAACTCTCTTGGTTACTCTCGGTCTTTTATGAACACATCTAAATATCCAATCGGGTTTCGTAATCCGAATATTACCTACTACATTATTTTACTATAAAAAAGTTTTTATAGTAAAACAAATTAATAAAGAAGACAGATCAAAAGTATTGACCCTTTACCCAAATTTTATACGCGCCAGTAACAGCCATGTTTGCAAGTTTCCTTTCTCCTTTCTAATATTTTAGTCAAGTTAAGTTATAGACTGAAGTAGCCATTTTTAAACTTCATTTGAAGGAGGGGGGTAATTGATAGGATATCTATATAGGCATTGGCGCACTCCAACTTCACCTCCAGCCCCTCCCAAAGAAAATATAACAGGGACAATAAAAAACAAGAAAAATTAAAATCACTTATATATTAAAGCCACACACACAGAGTAATACATATTATACAAATAAATTGGTTTAAACATGCGTCAAATAACTTACTCCATTTAAACAAGGCAATTGCCAACTACAGCTGCACACTCCTTGCTTTTCTTGATGAAATGTAGTTGATGCCTTAATCGTATCAGATCTGTTTCGCAACTGTGTGATTGATTCTGATGATGCCCAGACCAGTAAGGATTCTTTTAAATGATGAACCTGAGGTAAGCCTTGATGAGCTTTAGTTTTGAAAAGCTCCTCTTTGCTTCAGCAAGAGTTATTAGAAGACTGAGACGAACTTGAGAGCAATCCAGAGTTTTGGAAGTATTTGAGAGAGTTGTCTTTCTGAGACTAATATCAGAAGCTCAGTCAAATATATAATGACTTGTAATTTCTTGAGCTCTTTACCATCCAATTCTGATTGTTCCTTAAATGTAATATAGTACTAAGCCTCAGGCATTGTTCTCTCAGCTCCTCACCTGTGAGACTTTGGAGACTTCCACGTTTTCCAATGGGGGAAAATATTTCCCGGAATGGTTATGGTGTAGCATCAAGAATGGCATCGGAAAATGTAACACCGAGAATTTGTCAGAGCATCCATGAAAGTAAGTCTCACTGGAGAATAAGAAACAAATAGAATGAATTGCATTCAAGTGCGATGATAAGTAATTTTTTCACATCTTAATATGATTTATGAGAAGCATTGAGTATAACAATAATCAAATGATTCTCCCTTAAAAACAGACCTATAAATTTAAAAAGAAATAAAACTTATAGGAAAAGCTATTTTATAAGTCCTTTTCAGGTCTGTATTTCAAATAAATATATAAATTTGAGAATAAAATCTAGGATAAATAAATAGTTTCACTTAGGCGTGATAGGGAGCAGGGTGATAGGGAGCTGGCTTGTGAGCAGGCTTGTAGGAGTCGTAATGAGGCTCTCCTTCGTATCTGACATCAGCAACATATCCAGAGTAAGCATCAGCAACGTTGTAGGAAACAATTTGTGTGCGGCCATCGGGAAGGGCAACTCTGTATTCACCGTTGGTGGAGTATCCGTCTCTGTTCTCGTTGGCGGCGAAGTTGGTTCCAGCATAGTCATCAGCGACAGCATATCCGTATTGGTAGACGGCGGGACTATCGCCGTAGACCTCAGCAGCGTGATAGGGAGAAGGCTTGTGGACAACGGGAGCTGGGTGGTAAGGAGCTGGTCTGTGAACAACAGGGGCTGGGTGATAGGGAGCTGGGTGATAAGGAGCTGGTCTGTGAACAACAGGGGCTGGGTGGTAGGGAGCTGGATGATAAGGAGCAGGGTGATAGGGAGCGTGAACTGGGGCATGAGCTGGTGCGTGGACAGCAGCAATGGGCTTGTAGTCAGCAGTGTAGGGGTTGTGAACGTCAGAGGGATCAGCAGCGGGTTGGCTGACTACGGAAGCATGATGAACACCATGTGGTCTGTGGATGGAGGTGTGGACAGGAGCAGCATGTCCGTGTTGGATGGTTTGATGGCTGGATTGGTTAGCAGAGGCAAGAGCCAAAAGAGCGGAAATAACAACGAAAACCTGATAAAAAGTGAATTATTAGATGTTTGTATATTATATTAGTTTGTTTCCATGTACCTTCATGCTTTTGCTGATGTTTATTTTGTTTGATAGTCAGTAAGGAACTGCTTGACTTTTTGTCGTGTGGATGAACCTTTATACGCTTGAACGATAATAATAAAAAGCCCAACTTTATAAGATATTATTGTACGTAATGAGACAACACCCAACGCCTGCCATTCCTTTGCGTCACATACGCAACAGTAAAAATTATTTTTATGTATCAAATGTTGCCTTTCCTGCAATATACTGTATCTATCTTAATTACAATATCCTACATTTATCCAATTCTGTTATTTTCTAATAAATTCTATCAAAAGTATCCTTATTTTGGTTTTTAAATAAATTAATCAATGACAAGTCTTCATCTGAGAGCTTTACTTGACTATAGAATAGAGAAATAGGCTTCAATTTATTTTCTTAACGTTTTATGTAGTTCTTCAGTTTTTTATCTAGATACATTTTGATTAATGATAATTTATAGAAAAGTAGAAGTTACATATTATTCTCTGTCTAGGAACCTCAAAGCTTGATCTCGTTATCTAAACCAGCGTTTCTCAAACTTTTTTCAGTCAGGGCACCTATCAAAAGTGCAAATGCAAAACTGCTGTTGTCATGTTAAAATAATTGTAATTTTTGGTTGTATGTCCTCTTTTTGGTCAGACTAGGATCTACCCTAGTGAAATTTTGTGCCAACTCCGAGGCCGTTGACATACACATGCAAAAGGCTGAGTCCCCATTTCAAAGTAAATCATGTACAATTCTTGTGGAGATTTTCTTTTTTGAAAACGTTCTATAATGATGTTGCTTTGCTTGTTCTTTGTGAAATCTATTAAGCAGTATTCTTCACACTGAATTCAAGCTGACCCCGCTGGGCTTTTGCATGGCACGTTAATGACAATGTGTACTTGAAACCGATTTTTACACTTTATGTATTTTCTCTAAAACTTATAAGTTTATTCTCTACATATATGTAAAAAGAATATATTTATGTATTCAAATATGATATGTCGGATTTTATATAAAGAGTTATTAAAAGACGTATAACTTTTCCGCCACCCCTGACGCGGTCAGGGCTCTCTAGTATTTCGCGATACCCACTGTAAGAAACGTTGCTCTTGACCAAGAATATAGAACTAAATTAGGGGCGTCTGCAGGGTGGACTGAAGGGGATGTAACCTCCTCCTATTATTAAGGAATTTTTTTTTTTACTAGATATTTTTTGTTTGCTCAGGATGAAAATATTTTATGCGACGAAAATAGGTGTAAAAACTTTTTACAAAAATATAAATTTTGAAACTTTTTTAAATAGCTATAAACTTTTGAATTTTTTTCCCCAAAAAATTTAATATTTTGAGAATACCTGTAAATTTTTGAATTTTTTTTTCTCCAAAAAAATGGAAATATCATTTTTGGCGGGGAAAAAAGTGAATCTTTTGTAAAGACTTTTTAATTTTTCCCAGAAATTTAATATTTGAATTATTTTTTTCCAAACAATAAATTTTTCTGCGAATAACGATGGATTTTTGATACGGAAAGGAATTTTGTATTTATTTATGTTAAAATCTTACTGTTTTAAAAATACAAAACAATATCAATTTTTTGCTCTTGGTTTCTTATCCCCAAGCAAGGTGAAACTCCAATGTGGCATGGGCATGTAAAAAAAAAAAAAAAAAAACGAAAATCAATATGGTAACCCTGACAATTTGAAGAATGTTTTGGAGGAGAGAAAGAATACTACTCATGACGTTTCATTAGATCAGCTACAGTCAGCTGTGACGCGAGAAGTAGGAGAAAAGGATATAAGCAAGGACATTTGCCAGAATTACTCCGAGGTCGATCCCCAATTCTACTTTGAGTATAACAGGGGACATACAATTATAACTCAGCAACAAATCCTCAGGATTACGCTCCGCCTTTTATGAGGGCACACGAACGTTGAAACATGTTTTGAATATAATTGAATCTATTTAGGAAAGGATGTTAAATAATAATGACAACTCTAACGAAAATAAAATTCCTTCTATATACTACCAATTACAAAGTCAAAGTCCAGCTAAAAAACAAACTGGATTCACATCATTGTCCCCAAGAGTTATTGGTCTTATATTAGTATACAGTTTAAGTTACAAAAGTGAGATGTGAGGATATACATCCCTCCACCATCTTTTGAATTCCCAAAAAGTAGAGGAAACTTCATGTAATGAAGGCCTATAGTCCACAATTATATATTTAAGATCACGTTTGTTTAATACTATGAAATGTATCAAAGATTTGGATTTACAATAAACTATCAATACGGTTGTCATTTGTATTTATTATTTTTTTTCATTTTTCCATGTCAAAAAGTTGAGTGGTCTTGTGATATGATCGAGTTACATACCCAACTTTTAATTAAAATTATATATATATCTGTTCTTCATTTCTTTTTAAAAAATCATCGAATTGATAAGAATTAGTTTATTAGTAGGAGTGTATTTTGTAAAGCTGTTACTCATTATGTCTTCATTCTTGAGAATAGAACATCTAATTACATGTATAAAGTGTAGTAAAGAGTGTTTGTTCATGAATAGAAGTGTGTAAGTAGTGATGAAAATCGTGTGTATAATGGGCATGTAAAAAAAAAAAAGAAAAGAAAATCAAGATGATAACCCTGGAAATTTGAAGAATGCTTTGAAGGAGATCACCTACAATCAGCTATGACAAAGGAGGGAAGGTAGGAATTAATTAAGGCCATTAGCAAGAATTACTGCAATGTCGACCTTAAATTCTAATGGACTGGACTTGACTGAATAAATATGCACTGGAAGACCACACGAGATATTACTTTAAAAGCTATAGTGTTCTTTGCTTGCCAATAGATTTGAATTTTTCAATTTAGGGGCAAATAATTTATTAAGAGCAGGAATACCTTCTGGATAAGCATCATATCATTTTTTTTTAAATGTACAAGGTTGATCGTATCTACTGGTACACTTTTAATTATTTTCAATCCAGAATGGTACTGGTGCAAAATCACAGAGGAGGACCGGACATCTTATCTTTGAAAAGAGCAAGCATATACTGTATGAAAGAGCAAATAAGGTCAACAAAAATTGGGGAAAGTTTTGCTCTTTTTGATGATTTTTTTCCCCACTCTTGACACCACTGTAAATATGGAGAATAACCGCTACATCCAGACAATGCCTCAGTTTCAGTGAGATATGTCTTCAGAACAAAACAGTGCCCAGGCAGGCAAAGTCTCCCCTCACATTTTGACGGAGAGGAAGGATCAATACTTACATCATAATTCTGGATAAGAACGTGCAACCTTGGCCAGAGAAAAGTTCGATGACAACTTTATTTTGACTCAAAATGGAGCTCCGTGTCATTTTGTCACTTCGAGTGCAACAAAGACTTAGAATTATAACTCTCTTGGTTACTCTCGGTCTTTTATGAACACATCTAAATATCCAATCGGGTTTCGTAATCCGAATATTACCTACTACATTATTTTACTATAAAAAAAAGTTTTTTATAGTAAAACAAATTAATAAAGAAGACAGATCAAAAGTATTGACCCTTTACCCAAATTTTATACGCGCCAGTAACAGCCATGTTTGCAAGTTTCCTTTCTCCTTTCTAATATTTTAGTCAAGTTAAGTTATAGACTGAAGTAGCCATTTTTAAACTTCATTTGAAGGAGGGGGTAATTGATAGGATATCTATATAGGCATTGGCGCACTCCAACTTCACCTCCAGCCCCTCCCAAAGAAAATATAACAGGGACAATAAAAAACAAGAAAAATTAAAATCACTTATATATTAAAGCCACACACACAGAGTAATACATATTATACAAATAAATTGGTTTAAACATGCGTCAAATAACTTACTCCATTTAAACAAGGCAATTGCCAACTACAGCTGCACACTCCTTGCTTTTCTTGATGAAATGTAGTTGATGCCTTAATCGTATCAGATCTGTTTCGCAACTGTGTGATTGATTCTGATGATGCCCAGACCAGTAAGGATTCTTTTAAATGATGAACCTGAGGTAAGCCTTGATGAGCTTTAGTTTTGAAAAGCTCCTCTTTGCTTCAGCAAGAGTTATTAGAAGACTGAGACGAACTTGAGAGCAATCCAGAGTTTTGGAAGTATTTGAGAGAGTTGTCTTTCTGAGACTAATATCAGAAGCTCAGTCAAATATATAAGGACTTGTAATTTCTTGAGCTCTTTACCATCCAATTCTGATTGTTCCTTAAATGTAATATAGTACTAAGCCTCAGGCATTGTTCTCTCAGCTCCTCACCTGTGAGACTTTGGAGACTTCCACGTTTTCCAATGGGGGAAAATATTTCCCGGAATGGTTATGGTGTAGCATCAAGAATGGCATCGGAAAATGTAACACCGAGAATTTGTCAGAGCATCCATGAAAGTAAGTCTCACTGGAGAATAAGAAACAAATAGAATGAATTGCATTCAAGTGCGATGATAAGTAATTTTTTTCACATCTTAATATGATTTATGAGAAGCATTGAGTATAACAATAATCAAATGATTCTCCCTTAAAAACAGACCTATAAATTTAAAAATAAATAAAACTTATAGGAAAAGCTATTTTATAAGTCCTTTTCAGGTCTGTATTTCAAATAAATATATAAATTTGAGAATAAAATCTAGGATAAATAAATAGTTTCACTTAGGCGTGATAGGGAGCAGGGTGATAGGGAGCTGGCTTGTGAGCAGGCTTGTAGGAGTCGTAATGAGGCTCTCCTTCGTATCTGACATCAGCAACATATCCAGAGTAAGCATCAGCAACGTTGTAGGAAACAATTTGTGTGCGGCCATCGGGAAGGGCAACTCTGTATTCACCGTTGGTGGAGTATCCGTCTCTGTTCTCGTTGGCGGCGAAGTTGGTTCCAGCATAGTCATCAGCGACAGCATATCCGTATTGGTAGACGGCGGGACTATCGCCGTAGACCTCAGCAGCGTGATAGGGAGAAGGCTTGTGGACAACGGGAGCTGGGTGGTAAGGAGCTGGTCTGTGAACAACAGGGGCTGGGTGATAGGGAGCTGGGTGATAAGGAGCTGGTCTGTGAACAACAGGGGCTGGGTGGTAGGGAGCTGGATGATAAGGAGCAGGGTGATAGGGAGCGTGAACTGGGGCATGAGCTGGTGCGTGGACAGCAGCAATGGGCTTGTAGTCAGCAGTGTAGGGGTTGTGAACGTCAGAGGGATCAGCAGCGGGTTGGCTGACTACGGAAGCATGATGAACACCATGTGGTCTGTGGATGGAGGTGTGGACAGGAGCAGCATGTCCGTGTTGGATGGTTTGATGGCTGGATTGGTTAGCAGAGGCAAGAGCCAAAAGAGCGGAAATAACAACGAAAACCTGATAAAAAAGTGAATGATTAGATGTTTGTATGTTATATTAGTTTGTTTCCATGTACCTTCATGCTTTTGCTGATGTTTATTTTGTTTGATAGTCAGTAAGGAACTGCTTGACTTTTTGTCGTGTGGATGAACCTTTATACGCTTGAACGATAATAATAAAAAGCCCAACTTTATAAGATATTATTGTACGTAATGAGACAACACCCAACGCCTGCCATTCCTTTGCGTCACATACGCAACAGTAAAAATTATTTTTATGTATCAAATGTTGCCTTTCCTGCAATATACTGTATCTATCTTAATTACAATATCCTACATTTATCCAATTCTGTTATTTTCTAATAAATTCTATCAAAAGTATCCTTATTTTGGTTTTTAAATAAATTAATCAATGACAAGTCTTCATCTGAGAGCTTTACTTGACTATAGAATAGAGAAATAGGCTTCAATTTATTTTCTTAACGTTTTATGTAGTTCTTCAGTTTTTTATCTAGATACATTTTGATTAATGATAATTTATAGAAAAGTAGAAGTTACATATTATTCTCTGTCTAGGAACCTCAAAGCTTGATCTCGTTATCTAAACCAGCGTTTCTCAAACTTTTTTTCAGTCAGGGCACCTATCAAAAGTGCAAATGCAAAACTGCTGTTGTCATGTTAAAATAATTGTAATTTTTGGTTGTATGTCCTCTTTTGGTCAGACTAGGATCTACCCTAGTGAAATTTTGTGCCAACTCCGAGGCCGTTGACATACACATGCAAAAGGCTGAGTCCCCATTTCAAAGTAAATCATGTACAATTCTTGTGGAGATTTTCTTTTTGAAAACGTTCTATAATGATGTTGCTTTGCTTGTTCTTTGTGAAATCTATTAAGCAGTATTCTTCACACTGAATTCAAGCTGACCCCGCTGGGCTTTTGCATGGCACGTTAATGACAATGTGTACTTGAAACCGATTTTTACACTTTATGTATTTTCTCTAAAACTTATAAGTTTATTCTCTACATATATGTAAAAAGAATATATTTATGTATTCAAATATGATATGTCGGATTTTATATAAAAGAGTTATTAAAAGACGTATAATTTTTTCCGCCACCCCTGACGCGGTCAGGGCTCTCTAGTATTTCGCGATACCCACTGTAAGAAACGTTGCTCTTGACCAAGAATATAGAACTAAATTAGGGGCGTCTGCAGGGTGGACTGAAGGGGATGTAACCTCCTCCTATTATTAAGGAATTTTTTCTTTTACTAGATATTTTTTGTTTGCTCAGGATGAAAATATTTTATGCGACGAAAATAGGTGTAAAAACTTTTTACAAAAATATAAATTTCGAAACTTTTTTTTAAATAGCTATAAACTTTTGAATTTTTTTTTCCCCAAAAAATTTAATATTTTGAGAATACCTGTAAATTTTTGAATTTTTTTCTCCAAAAAAATGGAAATATCATTTTTGGCGGGGAAAAAAGTGAATCTTTTGTAAAGACTTTTTAATTTTTTCCCAGAAATTTAATATTTGAATTATTTTTTCCAAACAATAAATTTTTCTGCGAATAACGATGGATTTTTTGATACGGAAAGGAATTTTGTGTTTATTTATGTTAAAATCTTACTGTTTTAAAAATACAAAACAATATCAATTTTTTGCTCTTGGTTTCTTATCCCCAAGCAAAGGTGAAACTCCAATGTGGCATGGGCATGTAAAAAAATAAAAAAAAACGAAAATCAATATGGTAACCCTGACCATTTGAAGAGAATGTTTTGGAGGAGAGAAAGAATACTACTCATGACGTTCCAATAGATCAGCTACAGTCAGCTGTGACGCGAGAAGTAGGAGAAAAGGATATAAGCAAGGACATTTGCCAGAATTACTCCGAGGTCGATCCCCAATTCTACTTTGAGTATAACAGGGACATACAATTATAACTCAGCAACAAATCCTCAGGATTACGCTCCGCCTTTTATGAGGGCACACGAACGTTGAAACATGTTTTGAATATAATTGAATCTATTTAGGAAAGGATGTTAAATAATAATGACAACTCCTAACGAAAATAAAATTCCTTCTATATACTACCAATTACAAAGTCAAAGTCCAGCTAAAAAACAAACTGGATTCACATCATTGTCCCCAAGAGTTATTGGTCTTATATTAGTGTACAGTTTAAGTTACAAAAGTGAGATGTGAGGATATACATCCCTCCACCATCTTTTTGAATTCCCAAAAAGTAGAGGAAACTTCATGTAATGAAGGCCTATAGTCCACAATTATATATTTAAGATCACGTTTGTTTAATACTATCAAATGTATCAAAGATTTGGATTTACAATAAACTATCAATACGGTTGTCATTTGTATTTATTATTTTTTTCATTTTTTCATGTCAAAAAGTTGAGTGGTCTTGTGATATGATCGAGTTACATACCCAACTTTTAATTAAAATTATATATATATCTGTTCTTCATTTCTTTTTAAAAAATCATCGAATTGATAAGAATTAGTTTATTAGTAGGAGTGTATTTTGTAAAGCTGTTACTCATTATGTCTTCATTCTTGAGAATAGAACATCTAATGACATGTATAAAGTGTAGTAAAGAGTGTTTGTTCATGAATAGAAGTGTGTAAGTAGTGATGAAAATCGTGTGTATAATGGGCATGTTAAAAAAAAAAGAAAAGAAAATCAAGATGATAACCCTGGAAATTTGAAGAATGCTTTGAAGGAGATCACCTACAATCAGCTATGACAAAGGAGGGGAAGGTAGAATTAATTAAGGCCATTAGCAAGAATTACTGCAATGTCGACCTTAAATTCTAATGGACTGGACTTGACTGAATAAATATGCACTGGAAGACCACACGAGATATTACTTTAAAAGCTATAGTGTTCTTTGCTTGCCAATAGATTTGAATTTTTCAATTTAGGGGCAAATAATTTATTAAGAGCAGGAATACCTTCTGGATAAGCATCATATCATTTTTTTTTAAATGTACAAGGTTGATCGTATCTACTGGTACACTTTTAATTATTTTCAATCCAGAATGGTACTGGTGCAAAATCACAGAGGAGGACCGGACATCTTATCTTTGAAAAGAGCAAGCATATACTGTATGAAAGAGCAAATAAGGTCAACAAAAATTGGGGAAAGTTTTGCTCTTTTTGATGATTTTTTTCCCCACTCTTGACACCACTGTAAATATGGAGAATAACCGCTACATCCAGACAATGCCTCAGTTTCAGTGAGATATGTCTTCAGAACAAAACAGTGCCCAGGCAGGCAAAGTCTCCCCTCACATTTTGACGGAGAGGAAGGATCAATACTTACATCATAATTCTGGATAAGAACGTGCAACCTTGGCCAGAGAAAAGTTCGATGACAACTTTATTTTGACTCAAAATGGAGCTCCGTGTCATTTTGTCACTTCGAGTGCAACAAAGACTTAGAATTATAACTCTCTTGGTTACTCTCGGTCTTTTATGAACACATCTAAATATCCAATCGGGTTTCGTAATCCGAATATTACCTACTACATTATTTTACTATAAAAAAAAGTTTTTTATTATTAAAACAAATTAATAAAGAAGACAGATCAAAAGTATTGACCCTTTACCCAAATTTTATACGCGCCAGTAACAGCCATGTTTGCAAGTTTCCTTTCTCCTTTCTAATATTTTAGTCAAGTTATAGACTGAAGTAGCCATTTTTAAACTTCATTTGAAGGAGGGGGTAATTGATAGGATATCTATATAGGCATTGGCGCACTCCAACTTCACCTCCAGCCCCCTCCCAAAGAAAATATAACAGGGACAATAAAAAACAAGAAAAATTAAAATCACTTATATATTAAAGCCACACACACAGAGTAATACATATTATACAAATAAATTGGTTTAAACATGCGTCAAATAACTTACTCCATTTAAACAAGGCAATTGCCAACTACAGCTGCACACTCCTTGCTTTTCTTGATGAAATGTAGTTGATGCCTTAATCGTATCAGATCTGTTTCGCAACTGTGTGATTGATTCTGATGATGCCCAGACCAGTAAGGATTCTTTTAAATGATGAACCTGAGGTAAGCCTTGATGAGCTTTAGTTTTGAAAAGCTCCTCTTTGCTTCAGCAAGAGTTATTAGAAGACTGAGACGAACTTGAGAGCAATCCAGAGTTTTGGAAGTATTTGAGAGAGTTGTCTTTCTGAGACTAATATCAGAAGCTCAGTCAAATATATAATGACTTGTAATTTCTTGAGCTCTTTACCATCCAATTCTGATTGTTCCTTAAATGTAATATAGTACTAAGCCTCAGGCATTGTTCTCTCAGCTCCTCACCTGTGAGACTTTGGAGACTTCCACGTTTTCCAATGGGGGAAAATATTTCCCGGAATGGTTATGGTGTAGCATCAAGAATGGCATCGGAAAATGTAACACCGAGAATTTGTCAGAGCATCCATGAAAGTAAGTCTCACTGGAGAATAAGAAACAAATAGAATGAATTGCATTCAAGTGGGATGATAAGTAATTTTTTCACATCTTAATATGATTTATGAGAAGCATTGAGTATAACAATAATCAATGCTTCTCCCTTAAGAACAGACCTATAAATTTAAAAAATAAATAAAACTTATAGGAAAAGCTATTTTATAAGTCCTTTTCAGGTCTGTATTTCAAATAAATATATAAATTTGAGAATAAAATCTAGGATAAATAAATAGTTTCACTTAGGCGTGATAGGGAGCAGGGTGATAGGGAGCTGGCTTGTGAGCAGGCTTGTAGGAGTCGTAATGAGGCTCTCCTTCGTATCTGACATCAGCAACATATCCAGAGTAAGCATCAGCAACGTTGTAGGAAACAATTTGTGTGCGGCCATCGGGAAGGGCAACTCTGTATTCACCGTTGGTGGAGTATCCGTCTCTGTTCTCGTTGGCGGCGAAGTTGGTTCCAGCATAGTCATCAGCGACAGCATATCCGTATTGGTAGACGGCGGACTATCACCGTAGATCTCAGCAGCGTGATAGGGAGAAGGCTTGTGGACAACGGGAGCTGGGTGGTAGGGAGCTGGTCTGTGAACAACAGGGGCTGGGTGAGGGGCCGGGTGGTAGGGAGCTGTGTGATAAGGAGCTGGTCTGTGAACAACAGGGGCTGGGTGGTAGGGAGCTGGATGATAAGGAGCAGGGTGATAGGGAGCGTGAACTGGGGCATGAGCTGGTGCGTGGACAGCAGCAATGGGCTTGTAGTCAGCAGTGTAGGGGTTGTGAACGTCAGAGGGATCAGCAGCGGGTTGGCTGACTACGGAAGCATGATGAACACCATGAGGTCTGTGGATGGAGGTGTGGACAGGAGCAGCATGTCCGTGTTGGATGGTTTGATGGCTGGATTGGTTAGCAGAGGCAAGAGCCAAAAGAGCGGAAATAACAACGAAAACCTGATAAAAAGTGAATTATTAGATGTTTGTATATTATATTAGTTTGTTTCCAAGTACCTTCATGCTTTTGCTGATGTTTATTTTGTTTGATAGTCAGTAAGGAACTGCTTGACTTTTTGTCGTGTGGATGAACCTTTATACGCTTGAACGATAATAATAAAAAGCCCAACTTTATAAGATATTATTGTACGTAATGAGACAACACCCAACACCTGCCATTCCTTTGCGTCACATACGCAACAGTAAAAATTATTTTTTATGTATCAAATGTTGCCTTTCCTGCAATATACTGTATCTATCTTAATTACAATATCCTACATTTATCCAATTCTGTTATTTTCTAATAAATTCTATCAAAAGTATCCTTATTTTGGTCTTAAAATAAATTAATCAATGACAAGTCTTCATCTGAGAGCTTTACTTGACTATAGAATAGAGAAATAGGCTTCAATTTATTTTCTTAACGTTTTATGTAGTTCTTCAGTTTTTTATCTAGATACATTTTGATTAATGATAATTTATAGAAAAGTAAGTAGAAATTACATATTATTCTGTTTCCTTAATATTAATGACAAAGGGGATTTATGGATATAAACCCTTGTTATTTATAATTGGACCGTCATCAAAAATGCTGACGTCACATAAATTATCTACATTTATTTTTGCTTTTTCATTACAATATTTCTATAATTATTATGTGAGAAATAATGAACGTTATATGGGACTAAGTGTTTTCTTTTCAAATTCACACTTTCAGGCGTTCAGTTGATATAACTGGTACTTAACTAGAATTAAACCAATATGTATAACGTTGGATGAAAACCAACTGGTGCTAAATATCATTTTTTAAAAGTTGAAATATGAGCAGTTTATTTCTTAACTCTAAATATCTAATCCGCTGGAGCTCTCGTGTAGGTAGATGAAAAATCAAGAAGAGATGGAGGATTAGTAAAAGTTCAAAAGAAATTTAAAAAAATCATTCAAAGAGCTCTGATTTCTCATTAAATACGGAGACATAATGAGGATACTAGACATTTTTTCTGAATATTTTATTATATTTTTCAACATTTTCCCTTGGTGACTCAACACACTACTTCCGGGGATGCTTACATCTCGGTATCCCGTTCAAATAGTACTCTGCATTTTATTCTACAAAATAATTGTTCACGAGACACTCATTGTTTTTGACTCAATGACTCCTAGTTGGATTGACTTAGACGTGTTTAATTTTGACAAAACAAGCCTTTATATGTATGTAGCTATTTTCTGACTCTATTG
The DNA here is from genome assembly GCF_016086655.4 of Lepeophtheirus salmonis. Classification (NCBI taxonomy): domain Eukaryota; kingdom Metazoa; phylum Arthropoda; class Copepoda; order Siphonostomatoida; family Caligidae; genus Lepeophtheirus; species Lepeophtheirus salmonis. The sequence goes on from NC_092584.1 coordinate 22,864,067, forward strand.
AAAGGTTACACTTTCAAAAACAAATATTTAATGACAGCTCAAACTACTCATTTTTGTCCATTTTCACAAAAACACTCGCATCAACAAACTCAAATAACTGTTGGATAACATCTGTGTGCCCAAAATGGCTGAAACGTTGGTTGAGGTCGGAAACTGTTCAGAACACTTTCGTATACGAAGGTGTCTTGTATATTTTTTTACCCAACAGTCATATTTTATCCTTCTCTCCCGAAATTGGTGACAGCAACCGCAGATAGTTGAAATACACAGGAAATAACTTTGCAAAGGTAACAATTTATTAATTATTGGAGTAGGGGGAACGGGATAAATGTCATTTATTTATAGTTTAAGGGGAAATGTCCTCAGGCAAAATATGTCGTTTAAAGCAAAAGTACCGGACAACACCAAAAATAAAATAAAAAATGTTCAGGCTGCCAACAACAAATACTTTCCCGCTCAAAAGTTCTCAGGATTTACAACTCTTATTATACATATCTATGTACAGATCAAGGCCGTTATTTTTTAGATTTCATAACAAGATAGGTTCTGACCGAACTTGGACCGAATTAGTAAATATTATATTAGTCTCAGGCCATTCTAGGATTTCTTTACCAAAACCCAATACGAGTAGTTATCGAAATCCCTCTTGGTTTCGTCTCTGTCTAGGAACCTCAAAGCTTGATCTCGTTATCTAAACCAGTGTTCCTCAAACTTTTTTCAGTCAGGGCACCTATCAAAAGTGCAAATGCAAAACTGCTGTTGTCATGTTAAAATAATTGTAATTTTTGGTTGTATGCCCTTTTTTTGGTCAAACTAGGATCTACTCCAGTGAAATTTTGTGCCAACTCCGAGGCCGTTGACATACACATGCAAAAGGCTGAGTCCCCATTTCAAAGTAAATCATGTACAATTCTTGTGGAGATTTTCTTTTTTGAAAACGTTCCATAATGATGTTGCTTTGCTTGTTCTTTGTGAAATCTATTAAGCAGTATTCTTCACACTGAATTCAAGCTGCCCCGCTGGGCTTCCTGCATTGCACGTTAATGACAATGTGTACTTGAAACCGATTTTTACACTTTATGTATTTTCTCTAAAACTTATAAGTTTATTCTCTACATATATGTAAAAAGAATATATTTATGTATTCAAATATGATATGTCGGATTTTATATAAAAAAGAGTTATTAAAAGACGTATAATTTTTTCCGCCACCCCTGACGCGGTCAGGGCTCTCTAGTATTTCGCGATACCCACTGTAAGAAACGTTGCTCTTGACCAAGAATATAGAACTAAATTAGGGGCGTCTGCAGGGTGGACTGAAGGGGATGTAACCTCCTCCTATTATTAAGGAATTTTTTTTTTTACTAGATATTTTTTGTTTGCTCAGGATGAAAATATTTTATGCGACGAAAACAGGTGTAAAAAACTTTTTACAAAAATATAAATTTCGAAACTTTTTTAAATAGCTATAAACTTTTGAATTTTTTTCCCCCAAAAAATTTAATATTTTGAGAATACCTGTAAATTTTTGAATTTTTTCTCCAAAAAATGGAAATATAATTTTGGCGGGAAAAAAGTGAATCTTTTGTAAAGACTTTTTAATTTTTTCCCAGAAATTTAATATTTGAATTATTTTTTTCCAAACAATAAATTTTTCTGCGAATAACGATGGATTTTTGATACGGAAAGGAATTTTGTATTTATTTATGTTAAAATCTTACTGTTTTAAAAATACAAAACAATATCAATTTTTGCTCTTGGTTTCTTATCCCCAAGCAAAGGTGAAACTCCAATGTGGCATGGGCATGTAAAAAAAAAAAAAAAACGAAAATCAATATGGTAACCCTGACAATTTGAAGAATGTTTTGGAGGAGAGAAAGAATACTACTCATGACGTTTCATTAGATCAGCTACAGTCAGCTGTGACGCGAGAAGTAGGAGAAAAGGATATAAGCAAGGACATTTGCCAGAATTACTCCGAGGTCGATCCCCAATTCTACTTTGAGTATAACAGGGACATACAATTATAACTCAGCAACAAATCCTCAGGATTACGCTCCGCCTTTTATGAGGGCACACGAACGTTGAAACATGTTTTGAATATAATTGAATCTATTTAGGAAAGGATGTTAAATAATAATGACAACTCCTAACGAAAATAAAATTCATTCTATATACTACCAATTACAAAGTCAAAGTCCAGCTAAAAAACAAACTGGATTCACATCATTGTCCCCAAGAGTTATTGGTCTTATATTAGTATACAGTTTAAGTTACAAAAGTGAGATGTGAGGATATACATCCCTCCACCATCTTTTGAATTCCCAAAAAGTAGAGGAAACTTCATGTAATGAAGGCCTATAGTCCACAATTATATATTTAAGATCACGTTTGTTTAATACTATCAAATGTATCAAAGATTTGGATTTACAATAAACTATCAATACGGTTGTCATTTGTATTTATTATTTTTTTTCATTTTTTCATGTCAAAAAGTTGAGTGGTCTTGTGATATGATCGAGTTACATACCCAACTTTTAATTAAAATTATATATATATTACTGTTCTTCATTTCTTTTTAAAAAAATCATCGAATTGATAAGAATTAGTTTATTAGTAGGAGTGTATTTTGTAAAGCTGTTACTCATTATGTCTTCATTCTTGAGAATAGAACATCTAATTACATGTATAAAGTGTAGTAAAGAGTGTTTGTTCATGAATAGAAGTGACTAAGTAGTGATGAAAATCGTGTGTATAATGGGCATGTTAAAAAAAAAAGAAAAGAAAATCAAGATGATAACCCTGGAAATTTGAAGAATGCTTTGAAGGAGATCACCTACAATCAGCTATGACAAAGGAGGAAGGTAGGAATTAATTAAGGCCATTAGCAAGAATTACTGCAATGTCGCCCTTAAATTCTAATGGACTGGACTTGACTGAATAAATATGCACTGGAAGACCACACGAGATATTACTTTAAAAGCTATAGTGTTCTTTGCTTGCCAATAGATTTGAATTTTTCAATTTAGGGGCAAATTATTTATTAAGAGCAGGAATACCTTCTGGATAAGCATCATATCATTTTTTTTAAATGTACAGGGTTGATCTTATCTAATGGTACACTTTTAATTATTTTCAATCCAGAATGGTACTGGTGCAAAATCAGAGAGGAGGACCGGACATCTTATCTTTGAAAAGAGCAAGCATATACTGTATGAAAGAGCAAAGAAGGTCAACAAAAATTGGGGAAAGTTTTGCTTTTTTTGATGATTTTTTTTTCCACACTTGACACCACTGTAAATACGGAGAATAACCGCTACATCCAGACAATGCCTCAGTTTCAGTGAGATATGTCTTCAGAACAAAACAGTGCCCAGCCAGGCAAAGTCTCCCCTCACATTTTGACCGAGAGGAAGGATCAATACTTACATCATAATTCTGGATAAGAACGTGCAACCTTGGCCAGAGAAAAGTTCGATGACAACTTTATTTTGACTCAAAATGGAGCTCCGTGTCATTTTGTCACTTCGAGTGCAACAAAGGCTTAGAATTATAACTCTCTTGGTTACTCTCGGTCTTTTATGAACACATCTAAATGTCCAATCGGGTTTCGTAATCCGAATATTACCTACATTATTTTACTATAAAAAAAGTTTTTTATTATTAAAACAAATTAATAAAGAAGACAGATCAAGAGTATTGACCCTTTACCCAAATTTTATACGCGCCAGTAACAGCCATGTTTGCAAGTTCCCTTTCTCCTTTCTAATATTTTAGTCAAGTCAAGTTATAGACTGAAGTAGCCATTTTGAAACTTCATTTGAAGGAGGGGGGTAATTGATAGGATATCTATATAGGCATTGGCGCACTCCAACTTCACCTCCAGCCCCCTCCCAAAGAAAATATAACAGGGACAATAAAAACAAGAAAATTAAAATCACTTATATATTAAAGCCACACACACAGAGTAATACCTATTATACAAATAAATAGATTTAAACATGCGTCAAATAACTTACTCCATTTAAACAAGGCAATTGCCAACTACAGCTGCACACTCCTTGCTTTCCTTGATGAAATGTAGTTGATGCCTTAATCGTATCAGATCTGTTTCGCAACTGTGTGATTGATTCTGATGATGCCCAGACCAGTAAGGATTCTTTTAAATGATAGACCTGATGTATGCCTTGATGAGCTTTAGTTTTGAAAAGCTCCTCTTTGCTTCAGCAAGAGTTATTAGAAGACTGAGACGAACTTGAGAGCAATCCAGAGTTTTGGGAGTATTTGAGACAGTTGTCTTTCTGAGACTAATATCAGAAGCTCAGTCAAATATATAAGGACTTGTAATTTCTTGAGCTCTTTACCATCCAATTCTGATTGTCCCTTAAATGTAATATAGTACTAAGTCTCAGGCATTGTTCTCTCAGCTCCTCACCTGTGAGACTTTGGAGACTTCCACGTTTTCCAATGGGGGAAAATATTTCCGGGAATGGTTATGGTGTAGCATCAAGAATGGCATCGGAAAATGTAACACCGAGAATTTGTCAGAGCATCCATGAAAGTAAGTCTCACTGGAGAATAAGAAACAAATAGAATGAATTGCATTCAAGTGCGATGATAAGTAATTTTTTTCACATCTTAATATAATTTATGAGGAGCATTGATTATAAAAATAATCAATGCTTCTCCCTTAAGAACAGACCTATAAATTTAAAAAATAAATAAAACTTATAGGAAAAGCTATTTTATAAGTCCTTTTCAGGTCTGTATTTCAAATAAATATATAAATTTGAGAATAAAATCTAGGATAAATAAATAGTTTCACTTAGGCGTGATAGGGAGCAGGGTGATAGGGAGCTGGCTTGTGAGCAGGCTTGTAGGAGTCGTAATGAGGCTCTCCTTCGTATCTGACATCAGCAACATATCCAGAGTAAGCATCAGCAACGTTGTAGGAAACAATTTGTGTGCGGCCATCGGGAAGGGCAACTCTGTATTCACCGTTGGTGGAGTATCCGTCTCTGTTCTCGTTGGCGGCGAAGTTGGTTCCAGCATAGTCATCAGCGACAGTATATCCGTATTGGTAGACGGCGGACTATCACCGTAGATCTCAGCAGTGTGATAGGGAGAAGGCTTGTGGACAACGGGAGCTGGGTGGTAGGGAGCTGGTCTGTGAACAACAGGGGCTGGGTGGTAGGGGCAGGGGCCGGGTGGTAGGGAGCAGGGGCCGGGTGGTGGGTGGTAGGGAGCTGGGTGGTAAGGAGCTGGTCTGTGAACAACAGGGGATGGGTGGTAGGGGGCTGGGTGATAGGGAGCTGGATGGTAAGGAGCGTGAACTGGGGCATGAGCTGGTGCGTGGACAGCAGCAATGGGCTTGTAGTCAGCAGTGTAGGGGTTGTGAACGTCAGAGGGATCAGCAGCGGGTTGGCTGACTACGGAAGCATGATGAACACCATGAGGTCTGTGGATGGAGGTGTGGACGGGAGCAGCATGTCCGTGTTGGATGGTTTGATGGCTGGATTGGTTAGCAGAGGCAAGAGCCAAAAGAGCGGAAATAACAACGAAAACCTGATAAAAAAGTGAAGGATTAGATGTTTATACATTATATTAGTTTGTTTCCAAGTACCTTCATGCTTTTGCTGATGTTTATTTTGTTTGATAGTCAGTAAAGAACTGCTTGACTTCTTGTTGTGTGGATGAACTTTTATACTTTTTTTATGAATGTCTGAGCAACACGTTTCGTTATACAAATGTTAATACTCGTATAGGAACCACCCTTCTTCGTATGTTCCCTATTATGCGTAGGATAAGAGTGCAATCGAGATCATACTGTTGTTAATGATTTTCATGTACTTTTCTTCCTGTTTTGGAATAATTATTTATCAAAATAAATTTCATTGCTAATGTCAAAGACACCGATACCAACTTATAAATTAAATAACACTATGATTTAAATTGATGTTGTTTAGTAACTCTTTATATTTTTTTTTGTATTAGAAAATAAATATTCCAATATTAAACGTATATAAAATACAAAAAAATTTGATGTTTTCTCAACGACTGTCAATTCCCATTATACTAATACTCATATTAGTTGGGTAAAAACTAATCAATCAAAGTCGTAGTATAACTTTCAAATAAAGATATATATACCATTTTTTTTTTGGTTGAATTAAATCAAAGCCCACAGACAGATTATGTCCTTTAAGATATTGGTTTTCATAGAACCATAATTAAAGCACATAACATTCATAAACGATTTTTAGAAGTTAATCACTGATAGAACCAAGCATTTATTGATTTTTTTTTTTACTTCTAAATGTGGTGTGTCAACATAAAACCAATCATTACCAAATAATAATAAAAGATGAAAATCCCAATTTAACTTTATACAGCCTAATATTTCACAGACATATTTGAGGCACTTATAGGCATATTATTGAAAATTGTAGGATGTGTTAAGATATCCAAGAGTTGTAGCTATAATTTAAAATCTTTATTTGATTTCACAGACATATATTAGGCCCGATATGGGCCCTTTCATTTGCATAATATCTGCCAATTTATCATTCTCTTATTATGAATTATTCCGAATTATTTTGGCTATTTTTTTTTCAATTTGTAGTGTTTGAAAAAAAGCTGATCATAGAAATGGACAATATTTTGTCTACGAATACCAATGTGTTCTACAATAAATTTTGAGACAAATAGAACGACTTAGCAGAATGGACAACACGCTTGGAAGAAATTATTCTCTTGATTGTAATGTGTGTAGGTTATCAACCAATTGTTCCTCGAGAAGGAAATATAAATGATGGATATGGACTTTACAGAAGATTCCTAGGTTAGAGGAATAAATATCATACTATAATACTCCGTAATTTCAATTTTAAAGTGAGAGGTTGAGTTTTCACTTATAGTTAGTTGTGTAACTTTTAATTCAAAACAAGTATTTACGACGGAGGAGACCCGGAGGAACACCATCATCGAATTTCAATGTTTTATTCATATGAGAAACAATGGACTATTGACAGCTCCTATAACCTCCAGAACGACAGGTGGGTGGCTGGAGAGACAGCAAATGTCCATCGCATCTGGAAAACCAAGTTTCCGGGCAGCATCATAACCCTTGGGGCTATTGGGAACAACGGCAGTGTCATGCCCCCTCTTCTTGTGTCAAAAGAGAGGGTCGGGCCGACAGGTACTATGAATTCCTGTCTTACCATGTGATACCTTGGATGAAAGCTGAGGCCAATGGTACCCGACTCTTCCCCTTTCACAAGGTTCCCAAGAACCAAACTATTTGAAAGAAGAGTAGATACCATTTTGGGACCCCCAAACCTTACCCTTTAACTCCTTTCTGATATTAATCCCATGGCTTACTTCTTTTTTGGGTAGACTCCTTGAATCAACTACTTGAAGACTTCCATCATATAGTACTTTGACAAATTCTACTCCGCAGGGCTACAAATCCTTTAGGGCTCGTATTGAGCGTATGATTGGGGGAGACGGTAGACTTGAATTATTTTTTTCTTTTGTACTATTTATACTTTCCAATAAAACCTTTTCTTGCTTCCCTTATTGATCAGGATGCTGTTAATGGTGGTCCGGATTTACCTGAAGGATCTTATTTTAAAATCTGTTGTAATAAATATAAAATATGTTGAATGGTTCTAGGTCTATTGTCCCAATGTATTTTTACCGAATGGACATTTGCCGGAAGGTCAATTTTCCCAACATAAATTTTGCCAAAAAATGATATTTAAATTATTGACTTATGGTATTGCATACTTTAATTCAATTTAATATGAAAGTATGATAAATAGATATTCATTTAATGTAAATTTATTATAGGTGAATTAGTTAGTATTATTTTGAAGACAATCTAAATGGATATTCCATTCAGTAGATTCATTTAATTATGTGACCAATGAGATACAATTTTTGTATTCAGGGAGTTGATAATATTCTTGATTGAATTGAGTTACACATCTCTTCTTTTGCAAAAAAAAAAAAAATCTTACTATTTGTGGTGAAAAAGTTTTTAGAAAGTACGAGTGAATCAACGTAATAGTCATCTAGCGAGTACAAAGTAATTTATGAATATATGATAAAATGTCACCAGGTGCACCATGTATGGTGTCCCTGATTCATGTACCAATACAGTATTTAGAAAAATAAAGGGACTATCATATACTGGGAGCACTGATAAAATGAATGAAATCTTGCAGTCATTTAAAAGTGGAAAGTACTTAGTATAAAATTTAAAAAAAATGAATGTGACTTTAGATAATGTCTAGCAACAAGTTCAAGCTCATCAAATCATTTTTTTTTTTCAATGATTGATAGGGGAGTTATCTTCTTTATGATTGAAAATGTGATTGTCCGTTGATGTCCAATAACTCCGAGCAATTGTTAGTATAAAATGCAATATCCTTATCGGTCTAGTGGCTCAAGCGGCTCAGGTTCTTGAACTGCTTGAATCAGAACCGACAAAGTCGAACCGATATAGGGAACCGAGCCCGCAATATATTGTTATCGATCTTGGTTCTGGGGATTTTGTTCCTCTATAGAATATATAAAGAAAATACTATATATATTACGAAAAATATATTAGCTTTAACAAAAAGTCAATTTTCTGAGTTTTTTTTTTTGTGCAATTGAAGCTTTTTAGTGATTTTTGTACGTTGCCATGGTGATACATTAGTATCTGAGCTCCAAAAAAGTAAGGGCTTCTTAGGGATCTGGAAAAGTGGTTTTAGGGATCAAACGGTGTAAATAAAGACGGAAGGGGTGGGTTAGATTATGGAACGAAGTCCACTACAAGGCTTGTTGGTAACATATAATATGATAACTATAATATTTCTTAGACCAAGGTTTCCTAAACTTCACTATGCCAAGGCCTTCCTATACTAATAAATTTTTAAACTTTTATAAGAAACACGTGTACTATAGTCTTGTAGACAGAAAGCAATCCTCAATTCTCCATCTTCCTACACCTCCCTAGTCCCTTCACAGCCCCACTTTGAAAACCATTGGCATAAGCAACCTTAGTTTTCAGGGCCCCTGTTGGAACTTGGAGCACTACGAATTTTTCTATATATGGTAGTTGCAGTCGTGTTTGTTTCGAAAATCATTTCCTGGGCCAAAAAACGCCCCTTGTTTGAAGCGCCTGTTAACAAACTCAGCATGTATAAAAAATAATTGAGACCAAAGATCGAAAACGAGACGGATAACACTGAACCGAGATCGAAACCCTTGCTAGGAAAGAACTGATACCGGGAACGATAGAACTGCTGAACTTGATCCGGAAACAACCTTGATAAATTGTACATAGTTCGAAAGTTTTAGCTTTGAAGTACTCTAAATATATTTATTAATAAAAAAACATGATAGCAATTCGAATACAAGAATAGTTCTTGTTACTTCTCCCTTATCAATTAGTTATTAATCGACATGATGGAGATTACTCATGGAGTGACAAGCAAGTATAATATCGGCAAATTGACTTTGGGAAAGTTTCCTTCAGCAAAAATGATTCAGGACAATATTCCTTCACAAACTTCATATTGGTATTTCATATTTGAATGTATTTCTAAAGTTTCGGACTCGAACAAAGTAGCAAAGATGGCTTAAACAGATGTATCGTCATTTCCCGAACAACTTACATTAAAATGTAACTTTGATAGTAATTTTGAATTATTCAAAATATGAGTAATCAAAAAGTTAAAATGTTATGTCAAATCCTTTCTGACTAATTTTTAGTTGTCCGTTTTCTTTCATTGACTATACAAATGTAAAGTATTCATCTTAACATGAAAAATGATAAAATAATTCATTCATATTTTGAGTTCTAATAAAAAAAATAAAAAATGGTTCACGACAAAGTCTAAATAGTAGACGGTATAATGGATAGTCATCCTTGACATTTATCATACCTACATAAGATTTGAAATCATTTTGTCAGGTTCCTACATACAACTACGAATTTTATATTTTACATGTTTTATTCAAAATGTGTTCCTTACAAAATCAATTAATCTTTGTTTAATGTTCATAGATTGCCACGAATGAATTTGGTTCTGAAAATGATTATATTCCGTATCTTTAATTAATGCTGATTTAATAATGACGATGTTTATAAGTACAAACACTAATTATTTGCAGTAGTGGTTAGTAAAAATAAAAATGTTATAATCAGTTATACGCTTGAATACGCAAAATAAATATGAAAAATAACCAATAAGTTACTGTTAATGATATCATTATATATATTGAAATTGTGTGGTTTAATCTGTAGTAAAAAAAAGAAGAGAATTAACCACAAACTATTCAAAAATATTATTATAATTTATTTTTTTGTAGATATTTCGTATCATAGTTCTATCAATGAAATACAAAGATGAGTTGATAAATAATTGGTCCCTATATCTTTTTTTTTATTTTTTATTATAGGGATATAACCTCCTATTAATGATACTGTTAATCTAAAAAAATACATCTACCAATCTACACTGAGGTGTCTGCAGTGTGCGGGCTGGAGGGACTGTATTCCTCCTTCCAAAATAAGAAATTTAATATTTAATTTTTTTTTCCAAAAAAAAAACTAGTTTAATGTTAACAGCTGTGAATTTGTTATAAAAACCTAATATTTTCTGAATAATTGTGGATCTTTTTATTCGAAAAAGTTGAACATTTGAAATTTTTTTTTTCAAAAATTGAATTTTATGTAAACAATTGTGAATTTTTGAACTTTTTTTCCAAAAAATATAAATTTTTTTTGTGAATAGCTGTAAATCTTTTAATTTTTGTCGAAAAAAAAATAATTATTGGATTTCTTTTCAAGATAATATCACAAACACCAAGCCCCTCACAAAGTACAATCCTACAGACGTATCTTTCAACATTTCCTTGAAAACAAGGGAAGAAATGTCTCAAAATTATAAGGTAGTTTGCCAATAACGACACTCCTTCCAACAATTTAACTCTTCTTCATCACTTGTTAATAAAGTAAATATGTTTGTATAAATGTCTGAAAACCCGTGTTAGTTATTTTTGCCTTAAAACCATTATGCCTCAAAGATAATTCCATTAATATATACATAAATGAAATTTATACATCGTTATTGCTAATTTTTGGTTTAAATAAATGTTACCTTTGAATGTCTTAATCAAAATATGTACTATTTATTCCAAGGAAAAACAATTAAAACTGTTGGAATAATGACTCAAAAATTCAATTCATCCTATGAATCGAACCAGAGACTAACTAAGTAACATAACTATTCATTAATATAATAAATCAAAACAAGTCAACAACTCAAATGGAAGAAGTGTGAATCACTTCTCCCTGTTCAATTAAACATGATGGATAATTCATATTGGAAAAGACTCATGGATTGTAGAACAATCATAATATGAGACAAGAACAGGGATTTTCACTTCGTTAGAATCAAGGATGTTTCAGAAGAAGATACTTTTCTGAGGCAAACCACGGAGAGGATTCGAGGAGGCACACAAATGTCGTGTCGTAAGAGAGCATAAGGCAATTAGGAGCATAAGAAAGGAAAACTGTAAAGCTTAAAATAGTTGTAATCGGATTGGAAAGATGTGAACGAAGATCTACATTAACCTTCTGTCTTGCAGAAGAAAGTTAAGTAATAGATATTTTGATCAAAAAATTCAAAGGAAACATAATTTTAAACCAAAAAAACAACAACATTATAAAAAAATATAAAAAAATATATATATATATCAAACTTCCATTATTATCTTTTCATTCTTGAGGGGATAGATAAATATAGAGAAGCTTCACCAGAGTGCGCTCATTAAATTTTTTTTATATTATTAAAGCAAAATTTGTCTCTTAGCCGACGCTTAATTACTCCGGGCAGTACATCAGAGTACTGCAGCTAGCATATTAATATGTACACTTCTCTATTTAATCAGATTTAATGTGAGCTCAGTATATTAATGTTCAGAACTCAAATCAGTGCTTATAGATCAACATCTAATAAAATACGTCATAATTGTTGATAAATCTGCGAAATACTCGTATTGTGTAATTTTAGGAAAATTCTCTACCTAAGTAGAGTGATGTACAACATTATAGTGATTTTGGATTGAGATAAAAAATTGAATGGGATCCCTTTATTGATATCACTTTTTCTAATTCAATAAATAATTACAAGTAACATAATTGTTAATCTTTTTTTAATAAACGTATAACTTTCACCGACTTGTTGACAAGTCGTATTATACAGGTAATTTAAAATAAAAAATAAAGTAAATTTTATTTCTTTTACAATTATCAATTGAGAAATGGTCAATTGCTTCCCTAATTGGAGTAAATGTCATTTAGTTTAGCTACAATTTCAACTCTTTATTTCAAAATAAATAAATATAGGTATGTCTTAAGAAGAATTATTACAAAATAATCTTATGCATGATAAGGAGCTGGGTGATAGGGAGCAGGGTGATAGGGAGCTGGCTTGTGAGCAGGCTTGTAGGAGTCGTAATGAGGCTCTCCTTCGTATCTGACATCAGCAACATATCCAGAGTAAGCATCAGCAACGTTGTAGGAAACAATTTGTGTGCGGCCATCGGGAAGGGCAACTCTGTATTCACCGTTGGTGGAGTATCCGTCTCTGTTCTCGTTGGCGGCGAAGTTGGTTCCAGCATAGTCATCAGCGACAGCATATCCGTATTGGTAGACGGCGGGACTATCACCGTAGACTTCAGCAGCGTGATAGGGAGAAGGCTTGTGGACAACGGGAGCTGGGTGGTAGGGAGCTGGTCTGTGAACAACAGGGGCTGGGTGATAGGGAGCTGGGTGATAAGGAGCTGGTCTGTGAACAACAGGGGCTGGGTGGTAGGGGGCTGGGTGATAAGGAGCAGGGTGGTAGGGAGCGTGAACTGGGGCATGAGCTGGTGCGTGGACAGCAGCAATGGGCTTGTAGTCAGCAGTGTAGGGGTTGTGAACGTCAGAGGGATCAGCAGCGGGTTGGCTGACTACGGAAGCATGATGAACTCCATGAGGTCTGTGGATGGATGTGTGGACGGGAGCAGCATGTCCATGTTGGATGGTTTGATGGCTGGATTGGTTAGCAGAGGCAAGAGCCAAAAGAGCGGAAATAGCAACGAAAACCTAGAAATTGAGTTTTAAAAAAAATATATATTTTAAAGAGTGATATAAGGCATTTGTTTGTACCTTCATTTTGAGTTCTGTTGATGTTTAAAATCAGTTGTTGACTGCTTGTTGAGGTTATAAATGTTTATTCTTTTATACTTATGAGAATGAATACCGTTCTTGAATATTAGTATATTGTTATAGATACTTGTAAGACAACACCCTAAACACAATAATTTTTCTTTTCGAGTGCGTAAGATATCTTTACATATTTTGAGTACATACATGTTGTTGCATGTAATTCTTTTTCGTTTGAAATCAACGGAACTAAATCAATTACACACAAAAAAAAAAGGAAAAAAAAGTGGGCCCAAATATATGTCTTTTTTTTTTTTTTTTAAATCAACTTTTTATTTCCTGTCTTTTGAATATATGATTTTTTTAGGTCGGTAACTCCTTTACGTATGTATCTTTACTTGGTACAGTGTGCCCCAACAAAATTGTTGCAGTTCAAAATGACTCTAGCAACTTTTCATCGACAATTAATTAATCACTCTCTTTTTAATCATTAGTATTGACATTAGAGTTCAAAAGAAATGGTTTTATGTTGTTAAATAAAATGGCTCCCCTGATTCCAACTTTGACTCCAGCATTTTGAACGTCATTGACTCTACACACTATTTTTAATAATATACTTTATAGCCAATATTGAGTATTTTGATACTAGAGACTATAAATATGGATTTAATTTATAGCTATATATAGATAGTTATTTGTTATATGTAGTAAATAATTGTGCGAGGTATGTTGAAAATATTTGGAATATAATATATTTAAAAAGATGAAAAACAAAGGAAATGGATCAAAATCCTATCTATTGCTAATACATTCATAAGTTTCTGAAGATCACTTATGCACTTTTAACCGAGGAATATCTATAGAAACAATCTCTTACTGCGACTGTACACTTAACACTAATAAGGTGTATTATTCACAAGACCATCACAGAACTAGTATGTCTAGTGGCTATTCTCGACGTAACATAATAATCTCTAAAGTCTAAATTATTATGTTACGTCGAGAATATCCACTAGACATACTGGTTCATTACTTGGTCTTGTGAATAATAAATCTTATTAGTGTTAAGTGTCGTGTTTAACGTCAGCCTTAGATTATAAATACGACTCTTGACTTGAACTTCGACTCTACCAAAAAAAAAGCCACAGATTCTGACTCCACGGCTTTGTTTAAAACTATAATTCGAACCTACTATATAAAAATATATATTGGCGGCGTTAACGAGTATGTTATACAGCAAAATATTCCAGAGGGGAAAATGTTTCCGGCATAATGGCCTATAACCAATCCATCTGTAGTCGTCCAGAAGCTCAGTCAGGGGTTATACACAAGCGGAAGGCAATCGTTATTTTACAGCATAAAAGTCGGGGGCATATACTTCACTAACGATACCCTTTGTCTCTTCCCATTAATTTATTGACTAATAGAATAAATATTTTTTGTTCTAATACTTTGAAATATTGGGGAAAAAGGCTGTTATATTTATTTTCTATCATATATTCCATTCATTTAAGATTGAAGAAATATTTTGAGAACCCAATAAAATATCCTGTCGGTTCAAGAAACGTCAAAGTCCTAAAAATTTGCTCATTTATATCATTAACAGAGTATTTTGAATATTGTTGATTCTGAATTCAAATAATGGACAAAGTCAATAAGTTCAAATTGAACTTTTATTAAGCATGAAAAAAGGGCGTGGTCTCAATCTTGAGAAGATTCTTTTTTTTATATGTGTTGTAGTAGTTAGAAACGTATGTTTCCTTTCGAAAATAAATAAACCCAAAATTTGGTTTAACAGAATATTAAAATCATTAAAATTTAGTTCCAAAGTTTGTATTTTTGGGATTTATATTTATCAGTTAATTGATTTAATTTTTAATATAGAAAAACGGAAATAACTCTACTGATCGATATACTAGAGGATTCTAGTAAAACTGCTCTGTGATAAATTGCCCATGGAAGATCACCTGGGATAAAATTGCCAGTCAGGGTCATGAAGTATTTTGATCAAACTTCATGACAAATATCTAAACATATTTGTTTGCTCCATCACCCTAGGGAGTACCTTCAAGTGTGAGTAATATTATCGCAAAACAATTTCCTGAACCATTAGTGAGGAAGAAGGGTGCAATAGCTTAAGTCCTCTTAAAATATTGTTAAATACCCTCCACCCTCAGATTGACCAAGATATAGTGTAGAATGACTAAAAACCACTGCCAATTCATCCAAGGAATTCCTTTAATAATAAAAAATAGTTCCATGCCCTGGCATTGCGCGAGGTACGTGAAGTGTATCCCTCTACATTCCTCAAAATCACCTCCAATACATCCAAGGAACGAATATATCTTGTGTTATTATTCATCATTAAGTTTGATCAAAATAGGGGCAATTTCCCTAAATGACAATTGTCTTCAGAGCCGTTTTCTGTGCACGATCCTAGAGAGCTAAAATTGGTGGAATCAGATCTGATGTCATGTAATTATTTAAAAATGGTCGCGTTGGTCCAAATAGGACAATTAAAACTGGATTTCTTCCTGGAAATTAGCACATTTAAGACTATACCTGAATCGCTAATTACTAATTATCTATGTTATCATACATCACTGTAATCTCTGTATACTATACCCCCTTTTTTTTTCTTTAAACTGTATTGGTAAATGATATATATCAGAGAACACTATATTTAGTGGACCCGGTGACTGTTTTTCCGACATCCATCCATACAAACAAACTTTGCTCAATTAGTTCAGATTTTAATATTAAACTTCTTAAAGGTACTCTCAGGAAAGAGGTGACAAACATATTCATAGAAGAAAAAAATATCAAATTGAGCTGTGATGGGCTTACAATATTTTACGGATGCTGTATTTCTCTTTTGTTTTGCCTCATTGTTAAGGATGGGATTTTTGTAAATTAGTTATACAGTTTTATTATCTCTGCATTCTAGATAGTTTGTAGAATCCCTAGTCATTTTTGTGATTGGGGTTGTGTGAATGAGTTAACATATTTGAGATGCTTGTTTTTTTTTTCTTTTTTTACTGGCATGTCGTCTCTTTTCTTTGAGTCTATTTATGTGTAAAACAAATCATTTTACCTAGTTGACATATGAACAGTGATTTGTAAAAGGTGTTGCACCGGTATGTAAAAATAAAATAAACCTAAAATTGACCTACATAATCCGGGCAATTTGAAGAAAGGGGTTAGCTGCCATAAAGTTTTATTATTTATTGATATAAATTTACGTAAATTATTTGCAGGATACTTCACATTTTTGAGAAAAAATATTTAAACTGATTGATTTTTTGAATTTTTTTTTTAAAATGTTTTTTATTTTGTAAACAAACTAATATTTCTTTAATTAAAAAAAAATATTTATATCAACATATTTTATTTAAAAAAATTTAAATTTTGGGAAAATTGGTAGATTTTTAAAATTTTATTTCAAAAATATAATTCTTGTGTAGTCAGCCGTGGATTTTGAAATTTATTTAAAAATAACAATGGCTATTTTGTGAAGAGTTGTGGATTATTGGAATTATTTTAAATATTTTTATTTTTCAAATGATTTTTTATAGAAGTTACTCCCCGCATCGGAATAAGCCTCTGGAATTTTTTCTAGCATGGCATCAATCTTTTTTTGGAATCGTCCTTTCATTAATCCATCAAATTTAAATACTTAGCCAATAAAGGACTCAAATTAGTCAATGAAGTATTGGACTGTATACAGGAATATAAATGAAGTTAAATAAATACTGGGATTATCTCCTTGGTTCGATTTTTTTCAAAGTTGTTTTTATGTTGGAGTGCAACAACATATATGCAAGTTCCCATGAGCCAAAACTCAAAAATGAGTATATTTTCATAACGTGAACTCGACTCGACAGAGGATTCGAATGCAGCAATATTGACTATAATGGTTCATTTACCAACTATGTAATTCCCTGAGTTTACGAGTATAAAATAGTATATAGACTAAACATATTGGTTACAATTTTAACTCTTTATTTCAAAATAAATATATTCTTAAGAAGAATGATTGTATAATAATCTTAGGCATGATAAGGAGCTAGGTGATGAGGAGCAGGATGATAGGGAGCTGGCTTGTAGGTGTCATAGTGAGCTTGTCCCTCATATTTGACATCAGCGACATATCCAGAGTAAGCATCCGCAACGTTGTAGTTGACGACTTGAGTACGACCATCAGGGAGAGCAACTCTGTATTCACCGTAGGTGGAGTATCCGTCTCTGTTTTCGTTTGCGGCGAAGTTGGTTCCAGAGTAATCATCAGCGACAGCATACCCGTATTGGTAAACGGCTGGGGTGTCAGCATATGACTCAGCAGCGTGATAAGGAGAAGACTTGTGGACGACTGGAGCTGAGTGGTATGTAGCAGGGGCAGGGTGGTATGGAGCAGGTCTGTGAACAGCAGGGGCTGTGTGGTAGACAGCTGGTCTGTGAATAGGAGCTGGATGATAGACAGCTGGTCTGTGAACAACAGGGGCAGAGTGGTAGGGAGCTGGGTGGTAAGAAGATGGGCTATAAGAAGAATGAACAGGGACATGGGCAGGAGCGTGAACAGCAGCAATAGGCTTGTAGTCAGCGTTGTAAGGGTTGTGAACATCATTGGGATCTGCAGCAGGCTGACTGACTACAGATGCATGATAACTTCCGTGAGGTTTGTGGATGGAAGTATGAACGGGAGCAGCATGCCCGTGTTGTATGGTTTGATGACTGGATTGATCAGCTGAGGCAAGAGCCAGGAGTGTGGAAAATGCAATAAAAACCTGTAAGAAAAATATAATATTTTGTTTAATGAATCCATGATATGAATAATAGAATGGATCTACCTTCATGTTTATGATGCTACTGTGATGAGTATTGAAATCAGTGGGAAACTGCTTAACAAAACAGTAAATCAATGTGCTTTTATAGAATGCGTTGATAAAAGAGTACATTTCGTAAAACAGTTGTCAAATAGACAACACCCAACGCTTTTTTAAATAATTCTTATGAGTGCGTAGCCTCTGAAGAAAATAAAAATGTACTGAAGGATAAAGTTTTGTACCATTTAAAATATTTATTTATTTCCTTTATCTTGTTATGTCAAAATAGTTAAAGTTTCTTGGAGGTCTGAACTTTAATATTAGTTTATGTTGAAGAGTCAGTTTTTGCTATCACATTTATCCATGCACATCATATATTTTTTTACATTTGATGTTAAAAAAGATCACAAATCATTCACATTATATATGTAGTTAGGATTATTTCACTCTAGCTAGATAATAAATTAAACAATTTACTATTTCACAAAAATAGTAAATTTTCACGATCAAAATACGATACAATGTTGAAAAATTTGTAAAAGGAAGTAATAGTCTTGACAATCAGTTTTTACGATCTTATCTTTCTATTGGAAGGATAGAAAATCTTATTTAATATTTAATTAGTCACTTTGAATTGATAAAAATAAATAACTCAATTGCGATGTCAAATTATGAGACCAAACGAAATAATTGTAGTAGTCATTTAAATTATTCTTAATTAACTTTCTTTTTGTGCGAAACAGCAGAATTTTAAGGAGAAAAAGAAAATCATTTTGAGGCTTATCAGAATGATAAAATATGAAAATGAAGTATTAATTTTATATTTATGTAGTGTTAGCCAGGTAGTGTTGGGTACCCAAAAACGTTGTTTTTATGAAATCATGAAGAAACAAATCAAAATCAATTTTTGATATGTTTAAATAATAAATTTAGCTTTGCTTTTTAATTCAATATGTTCTTTTTCAGAGGCAGTAACAGCCAATATACTGCTGGCGAACAGAGTGACAACTCCGGACGATAAAGGTTGTGTCCAAGGCATGCTACACTGTCATCAGTGTTATCTTTGCCAGCTATTTTCTGTTTCGTCTCGTCTTTGTATCTTTTTAGTCTTAACTCGTCTTGTCTTCGTCCACCAATAGTCTTCGTCGTCATCATTTTGTGAGCTTCATAATCATGTCTTAGTCAGAAATCGTCATTATTTGGTCATAGTTGTCTTTTATTTCGTCCTTGTCTCGCCTTCAATGAATTTTTTTTGTAGGTTCTTAAGGCTCTGTAAATGTATCTGGTAACATTTTTTAAGTCTTTGGACCACGATGGCCTATAAATAGCATTTTTAGCAAATACCTGTACAACCTGAGGGCTGGGATGTATTTTGAATATGAGACAGGTTCTTTGATGCTCAGGGAAGCGGAGGATGAAAAATGTAACCTGCCTCAGGGACCAAGTTCACACAAAACGTGGGCGGGGGTCTATTCTTGCATATAAGAAGATGTTCTTGGTAATAATAATTGCAGCGGCATTGCATTTTAAACTGCCTTGAGACCTTTACCTAACACCTATGAGCCGGATTATTTTTTGGGATATTAGGAGGGTTTTCTTGATGCTCAGGGGAGGGGCAGCGGAGAGATTTAACTTGACTTGGGCCCAACAGCTCAGTGGGTTGTGGTGTGCTATAGAATATTAGAAGGGTTACTTTCCCTCAAGAAAAGTTGCAGTGCTAGAGTTTAAACTGTATTTTGGCCTTGTACTTCACCTATACAACATAAGAGCTGGGGTGCATTTTGTGATATTAGGAGGGTTCCTTGATGCTCAGGGAAGCGGCTGCAAGATTGCGGGTTTGGCGTTTCACCCAGAATAAAGCAACTACTTCCTCATTGCGGGAAAGAAGAGGGCCGATATGATGCCAAAAAAGTATACAAACGATACAGATGATAAAAATGGCAGTGCTTGTGAAAGAAAAAAAAAATAAACACATACAAATTAATTAACTTTCCTAGTTACCCATCTTCCAGTTCGAATCCATAAGGTGTCTAATTTGAAAAAATACATATAGAACAAGAACAAGTTTTTATTAGTTTTACTCAGATTATAACCCGTTGAGCAATACGTTGAAGAGATGTTTAGTGCCTACTATTTACTTAATTAATAAGTAAATAAATATTCAATTAAATTATAATATATTATTAAATATCTGAGCCTTCAATGAATTAAATACGTAAATATTCACATATCACGACAACAAATACAAAGGAAAAGGAACAATAGCGCCAAAGAATTATAATGTTTGTTGAAAAAATCAATATTTTTCATAGATTTTGAATATTTCACTTTTTATGTTCAATAAATACTATATTGCAGTTTATAGTTATTGAAAGTCTCAAAAACTTTTAGTTACACTTATAGGTCATATCACAAAATAAGTAAATTGGCGTTAGGTTAAGATCCCAATACGTGCACTGCTGGTATATTGCACAAACTCTGGGTAGAAAAAGTAAATATAGTCTCAAATAAGGGGTTCAATTACAATGATTTGGCGGTGGGTTATGAACCTACTCCGGGCCATACATAAATATTGCATAACTTGAGGGCTGTTGAAATACATGCATACACACTCAGACAATTTAAGAAAAGTTATATGTTATGAGTTTTTTGTGAAGCCATGTTGCAGAAACCTTCAGCATCAGTAAAAGCATTGATATTTTTTGTCTTCGTTATCGTAATTCTTATGTTTTTATAAGAGCTTTGTGAGTTTCATAATTTTATCTTAGTCAGACATTATCATTGTTTTGTAGTAGTTGTCTTTAAATTCGTCTACGTCGGAGTTTTGCCTTGGTCAGTCTTTGCCTTCGTCAGATTTTCGTCTTTGTCAGTTTCCTTTCGTCTCGTGTTCGTCATGATTTTTGTCAAATTTTTCTCATCGTCTTGTCTTTGTCAGTTTCCTTTTGTCTCGTGTTCGTCATGATTTTTGTCAAATTTTATCATCGTCTTGTCTTCGTCATGAAATAAAGCTTTGTTGACGAAATTATTTCGTCTCGTAAGGCCTGACAAAGATAACACTGGCTCTCATGATGACAGCTCAGAGCCAATCCAAATTTGGATGAGCTATGTAGTAAGGCATTCTTCTCTAAGACGTTTCAAACTCCAAAGTAATATTTTTGCTGCAGAAGTTGGAATTTTCCTTGCAATTATGGGTCTGTAATTGACTACTTGATGTTGTAAAGAATCCGGACGTGGCAGTCTTCTATCGAGGAAATCGCACAAGCGTTGCCTTTTGAGTTTGCACTTCCACATTTTTATATTTAGAGAGATGGAAATAAATAAAACTTGTTTATTAATGGATAATTAAATAATACTTCAAATTTTGGGTTCCGTCTCTGCAGGTACATTTTGATTACAAAAATAAATTATTGTTAAAGAAATAGGGTATGAGCAAATTAAAAAAACAAAAAACATCAATATCCGCAATATGGCGCAACTTTGCTAAGTTTTTGTAATACACATGTAAATAAGTAAGCAAACTGACCAAAAAAAATAAAAAATCTAAGAAGGCGCCAATTTTTGACATAAAATGAAATTTGTAGTTTTATTTTATTTTATAACAAACCATTTGATTTCTGTTGGGAAGGGATGCCTACAGTTTGAGGGGTTACGTCATTGACGGGTCAATTTTTATTGAGGTAGTGGGGCACTAAGTATTGGTTGTAATATCAGGTAAGTATTGTACAGATTATGAGTAATTTCAATTATTAGTTTTATAAAGTATGAACTTTTCAAAAAAGAAACCCAAAATTAACGTGGTTCACTTAATACAAGCATATACAATGTCAAGTACAATATCTTCTATTCCATGCCAAGGAAAATATTTACTATTACATCTTATTCAAATGGAAAAGTCAATGTTTAAAGTACAGACAGAAAATACTTTCTTGTAAAAATATGTCTACCTGAATTTTTTTCATGGTATAGAAAATTGCTATTCCCTTGGAGGAAAGTATTTCAATGGGGAAACAAGGTAAAAAAATATGGTTACGCAGACGCCCCTGTATATACAGTAGAAAACGCGGAAAATTTAACTACCAACGAAAATTTGACCTACAATGTAAATTTGTACTTCATTAGAGAGAACTTAAATAAAACTTTTAAATCATACCACATAAAGTTCAATCCAGACCTTCAGTTAGCCTTTGAGGTCAGATTGATGTTGATTTTGTATTATTACCTCATTCAAAATTATATTGCATGCTGTGACCACCTACCATGATGGTAAATTTTATTTGAAAGGCCCTATAAGTATTTCAAAAAACATAAAGGTATGAACTATTGTTACAAATTCTTGAGTATCTTATGTAGTGATGGGTCGATTCAGCAGAATCGGGTGTCTTTTCTGGAATCGGATTGCCACTGGTATGCTAATTTTAAATTAGCAATTCAGATTCTTCTTTACTAATTTTCAAAATTATAAAAAAAAATAGCCTCCCCAAATTAAGAAATTTTTGGTTTTTTAAAAGAACATTTATTATTTTAAATTTAATTGAATTTTTTATATTTTTTTACGCAAAAATTAAATTTTCTGTAAATGACTAATTATTTTTGAAACTTTTCTGCACAATATTTATTATTGGAATTGGTTTTTCCACAAAAAATTTAAAAATTGGGTAATTTTACAATTCTTTCCAAAAATATAAATTTCTTATAAACAGCTTTGTATTTTGAAATGGTTTCCAAAAAAATGTATTTTTGTACAGTTGTAGATTATTGAATTTTTTTACCAATTAATTTAATTTTCTGGAAATAACTATTTATTTTAAAATTTTTCTGATAAATATTTGCTTTGAAGTTTTTTTCAATTTTTAAATATTTAAACTTAATTTTTGATTTTTTAAAAAATAACTGGGAATTTTTTTTTTTGTAACACAACTAAGAATTATTGTAGTTTTAATACAAAACATTTATTTTAACAAATTTGATTTCCTAAAAATTTAATTTTTTTTGGGAAAACTGAGTTATTTTTTGAATTTTTTTTTTAAATGATTTTTTTTTGTAAAAAACCTAATAATTTTTGATTTTTCTTTGCAAAAAAGTTATTTCAACATCTTAAAAAAAAAAAATTTTTAGGAAAAATGGTGGATTTTTTAAAATTTTATTTCAAAAATATAATTTTTTTGCAAGCAGCAGTGGATTTTGATTTTTTTTTTTTTTTGAAAATAACGATGGCTTGTTGATTTTTTCCGGAAAATTGTATTTGTTTGAAGAGTTGTGGATTATTGCAATTATTTTAAATATTTTTATTTTTCAAATGATTTTTTATAGAAGTTACTCCCCGCATCGTAATAAGCCTCTGGAATTTTTTCTAGAAGGGCATCGATTTTTTTTTTAGAATCGTCCTTTCATTAATCCATCAAATTTAAATACTTAGCCAATAAAGGACTCAAATTAGTCAATGAAGTATTGGAGGACTGTATACAGGAATATAAATGAAGTTAAATAAATACTGGGATTATCTCCTTGGCTCGATTTTTTCAAAGTTGTTTTTATGTTGGAGTGCAACAACATATATGCAAGTTCCCATGAGCCAAAACTCAAAAATGAGTATATTTTCCTAACGTGAACTCGACTCGACAGAGGCTTTGTATGCAACAATATTGACTCTAATGGTTCATTTACCAACTATGTAATTCCCTGAGTTTACGAGTATAAAATAGTATATAGACTAAACATATTGGTTACAATTTTAACTCTTTATTTCAAAATAAATATATTCTTAAGAAGAATGATTGTATAATAATCTTAGGCATGATAAGGAGCTAGGTGATGAGGAGCAGGATGATAGGGAGCTGGCTTGTAGGTGTCATAGTGAGCTTGTCCCTCATATTTGACATCAGCGACATATCCAGAGTAAGCATCCGCAACGTTGTAGTTGACGACTTGAGTACGACCATCAGGGAGAGCAACTCTGTATTCACCGTAGGTGGAGTATCCGTCTCTGTTTTCGTTTGCGGCGAAGTTGCTTCCAGAATAATCATCAGCGACAGCATACCCGTATTGGTAAACGGCTGGGGTGTCAGCATATGACTCAGCAGCGTGATAAGGAGAAGACTTGTGGACGACTGGAGCTGAGTGGTATGTAGGAGGGGCAGGGTGGTATGGAGCAGGTCTGTGAACAGCAGGGGCTGTGTGGTAGACAGCTGGTCTGTGAATAGGAGCTGGATGATAGACAGCTGGTCTGTGAACAACAGGGGCAGAGTGGTAGGGAGCTGGGTGGTAAGAAGATGGGCTATAAGAAGAATGAACAGGGACATGGGCAGGAGCGTGAACAGCAGCAATAGGCTTGTAGTCAGCGTTGTAAGGGTTGTGAACATCATTGGGATCTGCAGCAGGCTGACTGACTACAGATGCATGATAACTTCCGTGAGGTTTGTGGATGGAAGTATGAACGGGAGCAGCATGCCCGTGTTGTATGGTTTGATGACTGGATTGATCAGCTGAGGCAAGAGCCAGGAGTGTGGAAAATGCAATAAAAACCTGTAAGAAAAATATAATATTTTGTTTAATGAATCCATGATATGAATAATAGAATGGATCTACCTTCATGTTTATGATGCTACTGTGATGAGTATTGAAATCAGTGGGAAACTGCTTAACAAAACAGTAAATCAATGTGCTTTTATAGAATGCGTTGATAAAAGAGTACATTTCGTAAAACAGTTGTCAAATAGACAACACCCAACGCTTTTTTAAATAATTCTTATGAGTGCGTAGCCTCTGAAGAAAATAAAAATGTACTGAAGGATAAAGTTTTGTACCATTTAAAATATTTATTTATTTCCTTTATCTTGTTATGTCAAAATAGGTAAAGTTTCTTGGAGGTCTGAACTTTAATATTAGTTTATGTTGAAGAGTCAGTTTTTGCTATCACATTTATCCATGCACATCATATATTTTTTTACATTTGATGTTAAAAAAGATCACAAATCATCAAATTATATATGTAGTTAGGATTATTTCACTCTAGCTAGATAATAAATTAAACAATTTACTATTTCACAAAAATAGTAAATTTTCACGATCAAAATACGATACAATGTTGAAAAATTTGTAAAAGGAAGTGATAGTCTTGACAATCAGTTTTTACAATCTTATCTCTCTATTGGAAGGATAGAAAATCTTATTTAATATTTAATTAGTCACTTTGAATTGATAAAAATAAATCACTCAGCTGCGATGTCAGATTATGAGACCAAACGAAATAATTGTAGTAGTCATTTAAAGTATTCTTAATTAACTTTCTTTTTGTGCGAAACAGCAGAATTTTAAGGAGAAAAAGAAAATCATTTTGAGGCTTACAAGAATGATAAAATATGAAAATGAAGTATTCATTTTCATATTTAGGTAGTGTTAGCCAGTTAGTGTTGGGTACCCAAAAACGTTGTTTTTATGAAATCATGAAGAAACAAATCAAAACCAATTTTTGATATGTTTAAATAATAAATGTAGCTTTGCTTTTTAATTCAATATGTTCTTTTTCACAAGCAGTAACAACCAATACACTGCTGGTGAACAGAGTGACAACTCCGGACGATAAAGGTTGTGTCCAAGGCATGCTACACTGCCATCAGTGTTATCTTTGCCAGCTATTTTCTGTTTCGTCTCGTCTTCGTATCTTTTTAGTCTTAACTCGTCTTGTCTTCGTCAACCAATAGTCTTCGTCGTCATCATTTTGTGAGCTTCATAATCATGTCTTAGTCAGAAATCGTCATTATTTGGTCATAGTTGTCTTTTATTTCGTCCTTGTCTCGCCTTCAATGAATTTTTTTTGTAGGTTCTTAAGGCTCTGTAAATGTATCTGGTAACATTTTTTTTAAGTCTTTGGACCACGATGGCCTATAAATAGCATTTTTAGCAAATACCTGTACAACCTGAGGGCTGGGATGTATTTAGAATATGAGACAGGGTCTTTGATGCACAGGGAAGCGGAGGATGAAAAATGTAACCTGCCTCAGGGACCAGCAGCACACAAAACGTGGGCGGGGGTTTATTCTTGCATATAAGAAGATGTTCTTGGTAATAATAATTGCAGCGGCATTGCATTTTAAACTGCCTTGAGACCTTTACCTAACACCTATGAGCCGGATTATTTTTTGGGATATTAGGAGGGTTTTCTTGATGCTCAGGGGAGGGGCAGCGGAGAGATTTAACTTGACTTGGGCCCAACAGCTCAGTGGGTTGTGGTGTGCTATAGAATATTAGAAGGGTTACTTTCCCTCAAGAAAAGTTGCAGTGCTAGAGTTTAAACTGTATTTTGGCCTTGTACTTCACCTATACAACATGAGAGCTGGGGTGCATTTTGGGATATTAGGAAGGTTCCTTGATGCTCAGGGAAGCGGCTGCAAGATTGCGGGTTTGGCGTTTCACCCAGAATAAAGTAACTACTTCCTCATTGCGGGAAAGAAGAGGGCCGATATGATGCCAAAAAAGTATACAAACGATACAGATGATAAAAATGGGAGTGCCTGTGAAAGTTAAAACAAAATAAATACATACAAATTAATTAACTTTCCTAGTTACCCATCTTCCAGTTCGAATCCATAAGGTGTCTAATTTGAAAAAATACGTACAGAACAATTTTATTAGTTTTACTCAGATTATAACCCGTTGAGCAATACGTTGAAGAGATGTTTAGTGCCTACTATTTACTTAATTAATAAGTAAATAAATATTCAATTAAATTATAATATATTATTAAATATCTGAGCCTTCAATGAATTAAATACGTAAATATTCACATATCACGACAACAAATACAAAGGAAAAGGAACACTAGCGCCAAAGAATGAGAATGTTTGTTGAAAAAATCAATATTTTTTTTCATAGATTTTGAATATTTCACTTTTTATGTTCAATAAATACTATATTGCAGTTTATAGTTATTGAAAGTCAAATGGATCAAATAACTAAAAAATTTTGTTACACTTCATAGGTCATATCACAAAATAGGTAAATTGGCGTTAGGTTAAGAGTCCAATACGTGCACTGCTGGTATATTGCACAAACTCTGGGTAGAAAAAGTAAATAGAGTCTCAAATAAAGGGTTCCATTTTCAATTACAATGATTTGGCGGTGGGTTATGAACTTACTCCGGGCCATACAGAAATATTGTACAACTTGAGGGCTGTTGAAATACATGCCTACACACTCAGGCAATTTCATAAAAGTTTTATTTTATGAGTTTGTTGTAAAACCATGGTAAAACCATGTTGCAGAAACCTTCAGCATCAGTAAAAGCATTGATATTTTTTGTCTTCGTTATCGTAATTCTTATGTTTTTATAAGAGCTTTGTGAGTTTCATAATTTTATCTTAGTCAGATATTATCATTGTTTCGTTGTAGTTGTCTTTTAGTTCGTCTACGTCGGAGTTTCGTCTTCGTCAGTCTTTCGACTTCGTCAGATTTTCGTCTTTGTCAGTT
The DNA here is from genome assembly GCF_016086655.4 of Lepeophtheirus salmonis. Classification (NCBI taxonomy): domain Eukaryota; kingdom Metazoa; phylum Arthropoda; class Copepoda; order Siphonostomatoida; family Caligidae; genus Lepeophtheirus; species Lepeophtheirus salmonis. Next base: position 22,891,559 of record NC_092584.1, read on the forward strand.
TCCTTTTGTCTCGTGTTCGTCATGATTTTTGTCAAATTTTTATCATCGTCTTGTCTTTGTCAGTTTCCTTTTGTCTCGTGTTCGTCATGATTTTTGTCAAATTTTTATCATCGTCTTGTCTTCGTCATGAAATAAAGCTTTGTTGACGAAATTATTTCGTCTCGTAAGGCCTGACAAAGATAACACTGGCTCTCATGATGACAGCTCAGAGCCAATCCAAATTTGGATGAGCTATGTAGTAAGGCATTCTTCTCTAAGACGTTTCAAACTCCAAAGTAATATTTTTGCTGCAGAAGTTGGAATTTTCCTTGCAATTATGGGTCTGTAATTGACTACTTGATGTTGTAAAGAATCCGGACGTGGCAGTCTTCTATCGAGGAAATCGCACAAGCGTTGCCTTTTGAGTTTGCACTTCCACATTTTTATATTTAGAGAGATGGAAATAAATAAAACTTGTTTATTAATGGATAATTAAATAATACTTCAAATTTTGGGTTCCGTCTCTGCAGGTACATTTTGATTACAAAAATAAATTATTGTTAAAGAAATAGGGTATGAGCAAATTAAAAAAACAAAAAGCATCAATATCCGCAATATGGCGCAACTTTGCTAAGTTTTTGTAATACACATGTAAATAAGTAAGCAAACTGACCAAAAAAAATAAAAAATCTAAGAAGGCGCCAATTTTTGACATAAAATGAAATTTGTAGTTTTATTTTATTTTATAACAAACCATTTGATTTCTGTTGGGAAGGGATGCCTACAGTTTGAGGGGTTACGTCATTGACGGGTCAATTTTTATTGAGGTAGTGGGGCACTAAGTATTGGTTGTAATATCAGGTAAGTATTGTACAGATTATGAGTAATTTCAATTATTAGTTTTATAAAGTATGAACTTTTCAAAAAAGAAACCCAAATTAACCTGGTTCACTTAATACAAGCATATAGAATGTCAAGTACAATATCTTCTATTCCATGCCAAGGAAAATATTTGCTATTACATCTTATTCAAACGGAAAAGTCAATGTTTAAAGTACAGACAGAAAATACTTTCTTGTAAAAATATGTCTACCTGAATTTTTTTGTTGGTATAGAAAATTGCTATTCCCTTGGAGGAAAGTATTTCAATGGGGAAACAAGGTAAAAAAAATATGGTTACGCAGACGCCCCTGTATATACAGTAGAAAACGCAGAAAATTTAACTACCAACGAAAATTTGACCTACAATGTAAATTTGTACTTCATTACAGAGAACTTAAATAAAACTTTTAAATCATACCACATAAAGTTCAATCCAGACCTTCAGTTAGCCTTTGAGGTCAGATTGATGTTGATTTTGTATTATTACCTCATTCAAAATTATATTGCATGCTGTGACCACCTACCATGATGGTAAATTTTATTTGAAAGGCCCTATAAGTATTTCAAAAAACATAAAGGTATGAACTATTGTTACAAATTCTTGAGTATCTTATGTAGTGATGGGTCGATTCAGCAGAATCGGGTGTCTTTTCTGGAATCGGATTGCCACTGGTATGCTAATTTTAAATTAGCAATTCAGATTCTTCTTTACTAATTTTCAAAATTATAAAAAAAATAGCCTCCCCAAATTAAGAAATTTTTGGTTTTTTAAAAGAACATTTATTATTTTAAATTTAATTGAATTTTTATATTTTTTTACGCAAAAATTAAATTTTCTGTAAATGACTAATTACTTTTGAAACTTTTCTGCACAATATTTAATATTGGAATTGGTTTTTCCACAAAAAATTTAAAAATTGGGTAATTTTACAATTCTTTCCAAAAATATAAATTTCTTGTAAACAGCTTTGTATTTTGAAATGGTTTCCAAAAAAATGTATTTTTGTACAGTGTAGATTATTGAATTTTTTTTACCAATTAATTTAATTTTCTGGAAATAACTATGTATTTTAAAAAATTTCTGATAAATATTTGCTATTGAAGTTTTTTTCAATTTTTAAATATTTAAACTTAATTTTTGATTTTTTAAAAAAATATCTGGGAATTTTTTTTTTTGTAACACAACTAAGAATTATTGTAGTTTTAATACAAAACATTTATTTTAACAAATTTTATTTCCTAAAAATTTAATTTTTTTTGGGAAAACTGATGGTTTTTTTGAATTTTTTTAAAATGCTTTTTTTTTGTAAAAAAACTAATAATTTTTGATTTTTCTTTGCAAAAAAGTTATTTCAACATCTTAAAAAAAAAAAAATTTTTAGGAAAAATGGTGGATTTTTTAAAATTTTATTTCAAAAATATAATTTTTTTGCAAGCAGCAGTGGATTTTGATTTTTTTTTTTTTGAAAATAACGATGGCTTGTTGATTTTTTCCGGAAAATTGTATTTGTTTGAAGAGTTGTGGATTATTGCAATTATTTTAAATATTTTTATTTTTCAAATTATTTTTTATAGAAGTTACTCCCCGCATCGGAATAAGCCTCTGGAATTTTTTCTAGAAGGGCATCGATTTTTTTTTAGTTTCGTCCTTTCATTAATCCATCAAATTTAAATACTTAGCCAATAAAGGACTCAAATTAGTCAATGAAGTATTGGAGGACTGTATACAGGAATATAAATGAAGTTAAATAAATACTGGGATTATCTCCTTGGCTCGATTTTTTTCAAAGTTGTTTTTATGTTGGAGTGCAACAACATATATGCAAGTTCCCATGAGCCAAAACTCAAAAATGAGTATATTTTCCTAACGTGAACTCGACTCGACAGAGGCTTTGTATGCAACAATATTGACTCTAATGGTTCATTTACCAACTATGTAATTCCCTGAGTTTACGAGTATAAAATAGTATATAGACTAAACATATTGGTTACAATTTTAACTCTTTATTTCAAAATAAATATATTCTTAAGAAGAATGATTGTATAATAATCTTAGGCATGATAAGGAGCTAGGTGATGAGGAGCAGGATGATAGGGAGCTGGCTTGTAGGTGTCATAGTGAGCTTGTCCCTCATATTTGACATCAGCGACATATCCAGAGTAAGCATCCGCAACGTTGTAGTTGACGACTTGAGTACGACCATCAGGGAGAGCAACTCTGTATTCACCGTAGGTGGAGTATCCGTCTCTGTTTTCGTTTGCGGCGAAGTTGCTTCCAGAATAATCATCAGCGACAGCATACCCGTATTGGTAAACGGCTGGGGTGTCAGCATATGACTCAGCAGCGTGATAAGGAGAAGACTTGTGAACGACTGGAGCTGAGTGGTATGTAGCAGGGGCAGGGTGGTATGGAGCAGGTCTGTGAACAGCAGGGGCTGTGTGGTAGACAGCTGGTCTGTGAATAGGAGCTGGATGATAGACAGCTGGTCTGTGAACAACAGGGGCAGAGTGGTAGGGAGCTGGGTGGTAAGAAGATGGGCTATAAGAAGAATGAACAGGGACATGGGCAGGAGCGTGAACAGCAGCAATAGGCTTGTAGTCAGCGTTGTAAGGGTTGTGAACATCATTGGGATCTGCAGCAGGCTGACTGACTACAGATGCATGATAACTTCCGTGAGGTTTGTGGATGGAAGTATGAACGGGAGCAGCATGCCCGTGTTGTATGGTTTGATGACTGGATTGATCAGCTGAGGCAAGAGCCAGGAGTGTGGAAAATGCAATAAAAACCTGTAAGAAAAATATAATATTTTGTTTAATGAATCCATGATATGAATAATAGAATGGATCTACCTTCATGTTTATGATGCTACTGTGATGAGTATTGAAATCAGTGGGAAACTGCTTAACAAAACAGTAAATCAATGTGCTTTTATAGAATGCGTTGATAAAAGAGTACATTTCGTAAAACAGTTGTCAAATAGACAACACCCAACGCTTTTTTAAATAATTCTTATGAGTGCGTAGCCTCTGAAGAAAATAAAAATGTACTGAAGGATAAAGTTTTGTACCATTTAAAATATTTATTTATTTCCTTTATCTTGTTATGTCAAAATAGGTAAAGTTTCTTGGAGGTCTGAACTTTAATATTAGTTTATGTTGAAGAGTCAGTTTTTGCTATCACATTTATCCATGCACATCATATATTTTTTTACATTTGATGTTAAAAAAGATCACAAATCATCCAAATTATATATGTAGTTAGGATTATTTCACTCTAGCTAGATAATAAATTAAACAATTTACTATTTCACAAAAATAGTAAATTTTCACGATCAAAATACGATACAATGTTGAAAAATTTGTAAAAGGAAGTGATAGTCTTGACAATCAGTTTTTACAATCTTATCTCTCTATTGGAAGGATAGAAAATCTTATTTAATATTTAATTAGTCACTTTGAATTGATAAAAATAAATCACTCAGCTGCGATGTCAGATTATGAGACCAAACGAAATAATTGTAGTAGTCATTTAAAGTATTCTTAATTAACTTTCTTTTTGTGCGAAACAGCAGAATTTTAAGGAGAAAAAGAAAATCATTTTGAGGCTTACAAGAATGATAAAATATGAAAGAGAGATTTAACTTGACTTAGGCCCAACAGTTCCCCTTCACAAGCCGTGGGTTGTGGGGTACTATAGAATATTAGAAGGGTTCCTTTCCCTCAAGAAAAGTGGCAGCGCTAGAGTTTAAACTGTATTTTGGCCTTGTACTTCACCTATACAACATGAGAGCTGGGGTGCATTTTGGGATATTAGGAGGGTTCCTTGATGCTCAGGGAAGCGGCTGCAAGATTGTGGGTTCACCGTTTGTCCCAGAATAAAGCAACTACTTCCTCATTGTGTGAAAGAAGAGGGCCGATAGGATGCCAAAAAAGTATACAAACGATACAGATGATAAAAATGGCTGTGCTAGTGAAAGTAAAAAAAAACATTACATACAAATTAATTGAACTTTCTAGTTACTCATCTTCCAGTTCGAATCCATAAGGTATCTAATTTGAAAAAATACATATAGAACAATTTCATTAGTTTTATATACATGACTTTTTACTCAGATTATAACCCGTTGAGCAATACGTTGAAGAGATGTTTAGTGCCTACATTTACTTAATTAATAAGTAAATAAATATTAAATTAAATTATAATATATTATTAAAGGTAAATGAATTAAATAAAAAAGAACACTAGCGCCAAAGAATGAGAATGTTTGTTAAAAAAATCAATATTTTTTTCTCATAGATTTATAAATGAATGAATCACAAGGTACTAATATTTAACGGATTTTGAATATTTCCCTTTTAAGTTCAATAAATCCCATAGTGCAGTTTATAGTTATTGAAAGTCTAAACATTTTAGTTACACTCTATAGGTCATATCACAAAATAAGTAAGTTAGGTTATGATCCCAATACGTGCTGGTATATTGCACGAACTCTGGGCAGAAAAAGTAAATATAGTCTCAAATAAGGGGTTCCATTTTGAATTGCAATGATTTTTCAAACTTTTTACCAATAAATTAAATTTGCTGTGAATAACTATGTATTTTTAAAACTTTTCTGCACAATATTGAATATGGGAATATTCATTTCCCAAAAAAAAATTAAATTAGAAATTGAATTGTTGAATTTGTTTCAGTATTTGACTCAGCAGCTTGATAAGGAGAAGACTTGTGGTGGTCGACTGGAGCTGAGTGGTAGGTAGCAGGGGTGGCTGGTAGGTAGCAGGTCTTTGAACAGCAGGGGCTTTGTGATAGACAGCTGGTCTGTGAACAGGGACTGGGTGATAATTTCCATGAGGATTGTGGATGGAAGAATGAACAGGAGCAGAATGTCCGTGTTGGATGGTGTGATGACTAATTTGGTCAGCTGAGGTAAGAAAATGAGGTTTGAAAACAAACATTATAATCAGGGACGTCCAGGAGTGTAGAAAATGCAATAAAAACCTATAAAAAAATGTAAAACATGTAATGAAATGAATCCATAATGTGAATAACGGGATGGATTTACCTTCATGTTTATCCTACATTGATGAGTTTTGAAATCAGTGGGATACTCGTTGACATAACATTTAATCGAAATGTTTTTATACAACTTGCATTTTTGTATTTTTATACTTAAAAAATACATTTTCTAAAATAGGCAACGCCCAATGCATAGAATGAAGTATATACTCAGGAAGTAAAAAAAGAATAGTACATTTTGGCGAATTTTTATTCAGCACAGGATCATTTCCTTTGAATGAAATGTCAAAATATATCAGCTTATGTTTTTTATAATTTAATATTGGCTATAAAAATTGAATTATGCAAAAAGCTTGTTGAAAAGAAGCAGGAAGATAATTTGGGAATATATTTATGAATATCTTCTTATAAAATTTGTCATTTTCTTTACATGAAATATTTTGTTCAAGTTGTAACACATTATAATAATAATAATCAAATAATAGATACTTTGTTAAACATAAAGGAATATCAAGATTTTGTGCTTATATTCCTTACTTTTTTATGGTATTCTATCTTTGATACAAATTAATGTATATATTTTGTTCAAAAACTTTTTAATTAATATTACTGAATTAATTTTTAGTATATCTGTACAAAAATTAATAATAATAATTTTAGTCCTAATATGATATAAACATGAGATTGGTTCCTTTCTAAATTTCTGGAAATGTTGATCCCCCATACACTGAAAATATGCATTTGGGTAAAAAAAGAGGACGGTCAAATTTTGAACAATTTCAAAAAAGTTTTGGAGGACTACCCAAGGCCTTAGCGATTTTGCATTCTTCGTTTGATTCATTCCAATCACAAGCAGATATGATTAAATGTACTCTATAACTTTTTTCATATAAGTAAATTTGCGTAAAAAATTATTAATGTTACTTTTTTCTGTCATTAGTTTCTTTGATTTCAAACGTAATAGGAGTGAAGGTTGTTTTTTAAACTTGTTACTCATTATCCATATTCAATATTGGCAAATCTTTTTAGTAAAAAATACACAATAATATCAAAGGGACTTTGGTCTTTCATTGAATGTTGTTTTAGTTTCTGTTGTCGAATTTCTTTAAAGAATGTCCAAATTTATTTTGTTAAATAATCTTTTCTTTTTTTTTTAACTGAAACAAAAAATTGAAAAAGTTATATTCAATTAAAAAAAATAGAGTGGTGTTAATATTGAAATATTATAAGCTTACTTTTTTTATACTGGGAAATCTCTTTCGATAGTCCTGGACTACTTCTAATAAATACCATATCTGCTCTTTATCAATAGAAATTAAGGAGTTAAAATTATTTTATGTGAATATCCCAACTTTCAGACGAATCATTAACACATGTTGTTACCTTAAAAAAGTCAATTATGTTATACTACATATCAGAAATGACTTTTAAATCATTGGTCATGACCGACTTAAAGTCTGTTTTGTATATCTTGCTCCAATCGTTTGAAAACCTTAAAGAACTTGAATATCAAGTCCTGATGAGGGACCCATTTTCTGTCTGGCCTTTCAAGAATTTGCTTTTCCAATGTATAATTAAAGGAAATTTAGGAACGAATTTGTTATTCAAGTTATTGTATATTTTCTCATTCTTTCCGTATCTCTGATTTGCTGATGTTGAAATATTTTAAGTTGTTGCTATTACTTTTAACAGTTGAAGCAAGTAAAAAGGTTGCATTTTGATCTGATAACTTTGTTCTGTATATAGATCCAGTCAATTGAGGGATTGAAATATGTACTTTTTACTCACTTGTTTATGATGTGTGCATAGTATAATAATCATTATGTATTCTTGGAATGGGCTTTATATTCTACGTCTTTACACACTCCACGTCCTTTCTCTCAATTTGCTAAAAGAAAGTCTCTAACTTCTGGAATTTTGATGAAAGTGATTGGATTTCTATGTGCAACGTCGAACAAATCTTCTCGTTTAATCTTAAAGGTATTTACATATGATTGATGAGTATTAGATGTTTGAATTTTATTCTTTTTAAGCTTTTGCCGATCAAAACGAAGATTTTCTAATTGTATAATGACTTAATGTTTAGGACAAACATGAATGTCACCTTTATCCCAGAAAATATATATTTAAATATCCCTTTTGAAGCACTATAACAAATTATTTATTTTTAAATGTTACATTAGTGTACAAAAGAGAAAAAAAAAGATCTACTTTCTTGATGGTAACTTTGTGCCCATTATTGTAGTTTTCTTTGATATCCAAGTAACCAGAAGTCAATGGTTTAACTCCTTTTCGACCTTTAATACGAGATATCCATCATAATGACAAATCATTTATCTTTTAAAATGATTATATTAAGGAGATATCTTGCCTTTAATTTTTACTCGCACTCCATCTCAAACACTAAAATCTATTAGAAATGGGACACACATTTTGAAGACATACTCTTTAAGCCAAGCCCTTGAAATCAAAACTGGAAAGACAAAAGCTTAAGTCCATACAAGAGACTTTTTAAAAATAATGGCCCCTTTTTAAGATCCCAGGAAAATAAAACTATTTTGGTAATGATGTGAACATAATTGGGATCTGCAGCAGGCTGACTGACTACAAATGCATGATAACTTCCATGAGGTTTGTGGATTGAAATATGAATAGGAGCAGCATGTCCGTGTTGTATGGTGGCTGGTTTGGTCAGCTGAGGCGAGAGCCAAGAGTGTGGAAAAAGCAATAAAGCCTGTAAATAATATATTTGAATATTTAATTAAATTAAATGAATCTATGATGTGAATAATGGGATAGATTTACCTTCATGTTTACGCAACTGTGATGAGTATTGAAATCAGCGGGAAACTGCTTGATAAAACAATAAATCAATGTGCGTATATACAATGTATTTTTCTGTATATTAAAATAATACACTGCTTAAAGCAGTTTTCACAAGGCAACACCCCATCCCTGAAGCCCATAACACTCCCTTAAAAATCTACCAAATAATATAAAAATATATATATTTTTATTTCAGTTTTTATATAGATTATTACTCTATTTTAATAACTACACACGAAGTAATTGAAATACCATTTTTTGAAACAAATTTAATTTTAAAACTATAATAATATATAAGTTCTAATAATGTATTGCATGCCTAAGCTATTTTATTCTTACATAAAGGCTAATTCTTTTATTTGTACTGGTTCCTATTGATGGTTTCCAATTTCGAAGAAATATAATGCTTAAATTGGTATTAACAGATCCAGTGTCATGCTAGAATTTGAAATGGCTGGCATTTTTGCAATCGGGTAATGGAAACAGGATTTATTCTTGAAAACCCCAAAATTTAATAAAATTGGACCTTCTTGCTACGTGGATCTGAACCAAATGAACCACTATCTGTCTAGCGGCTTTAAGAGAGAGAGAGTCAAAGTAAAGTGCAAATAAAACTGTTAACTCCTTACGGTCTTCCATTTTCAAGGCAGTGCCTAAATAAATAAGGAGTTCCTCATCAATACTTGTGGCAGGTTAGAGGCTGTGTTTGAAGGTGAAAGTGGTAGGTTTTAGTGATTGACTTCACTGGATCCTGTCAGGCATGAGCAAAAGATTTTTGGGTTGGTGAATTAATTTAGGGAAATAAATTGTACTTTACATTATCCTCCAATTTTCTTGACTTAAAATCCCTACTTTGTAGGTTGGACTTGAACAAGAATTTAACAGTTGTGCATATTTATTAAAACATAAGTAAATTTTAGGAGTATTTGAATTTGTATGCTTGAATACTTATGATATTCTTCTCAAGATTGGTTTTAGCCCCATTTTGATGAGAAGACCAATAAGAATATTAAATTAAATTTTACAAAAAGATGTATCTCATATAAATATTTCGCTCAATTATTAGGGGTCTTGTATTCAAATATCTAGAATAATTTGACATATCTAAGAATTTTATTATAACATTAAACCTTTCATTTGATTTATCTACTTAATTTCGTGCGGATATGAACTTCCAAGTTAAATCTATAAATTTGCTAATTATTTCATCCTGCAGATGAACTTTTGCTACTGCAATCAAACTCATTTGTTGGTAGTAATTGACAATAATTAATTTATCGTGCCCAGTGTTCGTTCACAGATGACTTCATGTCCATGATATTTTTTGCCTAAGAGTAAGGCCCTGGAATCTACACGCAAATAGAAGTCATAGTTCAAAGTGTTAGCGTCGGTTAATTATGGGAGCCATACTTTTTGTGGGAAGAAATTGATGTTGATGCTTAACCATCTTTGAGAAGCTTTGGGAGAGCGGGCAAGAGCAACATCTTGTTGTAGGACCACATAAACTTCTGGGGAGTTATCTGAAGCCCACGGGAAGAAGTGATCCTCCAATTTTTTTTTTTCCTGCATAAATAAGTGCGTGGGTCTTTACCTGAGTGTCACGTATAGACGTCATTTTCTTGATAACTTAAAAAAGATAAACAAATAAATTTTTAGAAAGTGTTATGAAACATTAAATGTGCCTAAATTTAACTATATCTGTATCTGAAAAACTCACAAGACCCTTTTAACTTTTATTTTCTAAAGGATAAGAAAAATTGCCGATAACTGACTCCATTTTTACAATAGTTTAAATTGAAAAACGATCTGTTACACACAATAATTTAACTTCTAATATTCATAATTTAATCCAATGTAATTTTGAATTTACAAAATTAATATTATTTTATTATTTCAGGTTAGATCCTCTACATTTTTGGATATCAGGTAATTACTAATATTATATATCTACGTTTTACAATATATACCGGTAGTTGCATAAATACGCGGACTATTTGTGGCTAATAATTAAATGTGTAATAAAATTCATATGACGTATTTTTGTTGAGAATTATATAATAGAGAATTTATTTTGGTATTAAAGTTAATATAATTACTGAATATAACCACCATCAGCTGCAAACCTCTCCAAGCGCCCGCGGAAGGCCTTGCACACATTGATGATGTAATGGCCTTTCATGGCTACCCATTGCTCATTGACACTGGCCTTCAATGAGTCCAAATTCGGGTGGCAGGTAGCACAGACCTTCTTCTCAATTTGACACCAAACACTGTAGTCAAGGGGATTCAAATCAGGTGATTGAGGTGTCCAAATGTTTTTGTTCCAAGATGGCATGTTGGCAGCGAGCCAATCCTGAGTCATTCCAGAGGTATGGGCAGGTCTTTCAGATCTTTTCCCTCCTTCACAATCTTCTGGAACTTGAACATAGTAGTCCTGGATAGTCCAGTGTCCTTGATTATCTCCTTGATAGACATACCGGCACGGAGGAGAGTGGCAACTATATGACGTTTGGCCTCGTCATTCATCGTGAACGACTTTTTTTTGATGCGAGTAAGAAAAACAAAAACAAAGCCAAAAGATTTACCGAGTTATACACTATTTGAAAGGGATTAAATTTTGATCTATTGTCTCTGATCACTGACTGAAGTACAATTTTGCTTCATATCTTTCTAAAAAAGTGTCAAATTTATATGTCATGTTCATTTTTTTAAGAAAAGGCATATTTTTTAATTCAATGAAGAAATTGTAAAATTGATTTTGTGTTGTGTATAATACAAAGATTTTGAGATCTTATAGGGGAATATCAATTGTCTATATATTGAGTAACTATTCATAAATGTGTGCCCATCAAAATCGGTGAGGAACAATGATTCCTTGCGTGGTTATAATCTGTATTTTTTATGTAAAGTCTGTCTGTTTTACGATAGCCTTATAACTCTGGGGAATACAGGGTACTTATTCTAGTTTAATATATATGTATTTGTTTAATAAAATATAATTACTTGTGTTAATCATTATTTAATAGTGACACTCTTCCGTCATCATAATATCATTTACTAAATACTGAGGTACAAAATGATAATTGTCATTCTAAGTAAGATTTAAAAAAAATGCTTAACATTTTAGTTGTTTGATTGATATATTTTACGATTCTTCATAAAAACGAAAATCAGAAATAAATACAAATATAATAATCTTAGGCATGATAAGGAGTTGGGTGGTAGGGAGCAGGCTTGTAGGTGTAATATTGAGCTTGTCCCTCGTATTTGACATCAGCTACATATCCAGAGTAAGCATCCGCAACGTTGTAGTTGACGACTTGAGTACGGCCATCAGGGAGAGCAACTCTGTATTCACCGTAGGTGGAGTATCCGTCTCTGTTTTCGTTGGCGGCGAAGTTGACTCCAGAGTAGTCATCAGCGACGGCATACCCGTATTGGTAGACGGCTGGTATGTCAGCATATGACTTAGCAGTGTGATAGGAAGAATACTTGTGGATCCCTGGAGCCGGTTGGTATGGAGCTGGTCTGTGAACTACAGGAGCTGAGTGGTACACAGGTGGTCCATGAACAGGGGCTGTATAGTAGAGAGTTGGTCTGTGAACAACAGGCGCTTGGTAGTAAGGGGCTGGGTGATAACTTCCATGTGGATTGTGGATGGAAGAATGAACAGGAGCAGAATGCCCGTGTTGGATGGTTTGATGACTGGATTGATCAGCTGAAGCAAGCACCCAGAGTGTATAAAATGCAATAAAACCCTGTAAAAAAATGTAAAGCATTTTATTAAATGAATCTTTGATGTGAATAATGGGATGGATTTACCTTCATGTTTATGCTACTGTATGTGATGAGTATGGAAATCAGTGGGAAACTGGTTGATATAATATTAAATCAAAATGCTTTTATACAAATAGCTTTTTCCCCCATAAATATTTAAAAAAATATATTTCATTGAATAGGCAACACCCAACACATTGAATGCGTAACCCTCGCGTGAAATTAATACTCAAAAAGGAAAAAATCATAATGAACTCTGATGTAAATTCTATGACTAGCACATGGACATTTCCTCTTCATGAAACGTCGAAATATCTCAGGTTAAATCTTATTATTTAATAATGGATATAAAATTAAGATATGCACCCATCATGTAAAAAAAAAAGTCGTTTGGTTCATATTCATGAATATCATGCTAGATCATGACTTGTCCCTTGTTTTTACATGTGATATTCTCTGCGGGATGCTACATATTCAAAATCAAATGGAGAAATAATGGGGCTAATATCCGGAAGTTGTATTCCAAACTTTGTTTAAAATATCTATGTGTACCAAATAATTTATAATTTTATAAGCATTTATATCTTACATAATCCCTGAAAATAAAAACTTGTATGATACATCACGATCATCATTATGTCAATATTTTTTCTAGATATATTTTGAGTATATAATTATAAAATTATAAATATCTGAGTAGGTACCTCTAATTGGGAAATGTTCAAAGTATCCTTAATAAATTTTTCTACTTGTCAAATAACGTCTTGTTTTTAAATGTTTCTTATTCTTGTTTGAAATTAACTTATTTTTTAAGATAAGACGCATTATTCACATTGTTTTTTGAAAAAAAAATAAAAAAAAGCTTTGTTTTGAAGGGTTGTATAGACAATAAAAACCAGCAAGGTTAATAAATTGTCAAAATTTTATAATTGTTTGAAATTGGAGTCCTTAATAGATATTTTGGAGTTTTAGATTAAGAATTGAAAATTCATAATCAGATAACATTTTTCTGAACAAACAATTTCCTTATACTATTTGACAAACAAACGGTTTGCGTATCGAGTTGTAAAAGGATAACTGGAGGTATTAGAATGTCTATCAGATAACTCTAACTCTTATTTGTTATCAACCCCTTGGGTCTGTTGCAAATTGCACTTGAAGTAGCCAAATTGAGCATTAAAATAAAGTAATGAGAAAGGGATATTGTTTTAATTTGAAATACATGTCTCTCAAATAAAAAAAAAAAGGACTAAATTATGTTCAAAATCTTGGGTATCATGAGTCATCTCATAAATTTTAATAGCAATCCTTCAATCGACTACTCAAACATGAAATATTGCGCAGTATATTGTATATGAATTTAAAAAAAGGAATTAGGAATTTCTATTTGTCTTGTTCTAGAATATTTTTATGTTGACGTACCACATATACTGATAAAATTATAATTATGTGATTTTTTTTAACATGATTATTGCCGTTATATAAAGAATCTGATAGTGAAAATTGTTTGATTTCATGAACTATGAAATTGTTATGACTTTATACTTTTGAGGATAGGAAAATAAATATAAGTAAGACTGATAATCTATGCCATTCGGCAATGACCATACAACAGGGAGGGGTCATGACGACCCCACTTTTAGAAAAATCAAAGTAATCGAGTTACTAGGATGCCCACATTTTGATTTAAAAAAACAAAAACAAGTGGCAAATTAGCGTTAGTTTTAGAGAGGAGAAGATGAACATTTTGAAATAAGTCTAATTGTGATTATTTTTAATTAATTATCTTAGAAAATTTTTAATAAAAAGAAATGATTTTTCTATACTTCTAAATTGGTCTTTGTTTTTCTATTATTATCAAAAATCCGTATTGGATATTAAATTAGGATGACTAAGTTGTCAACTTTTTTAAACCTAAAATCGACCTAGTCCAAAATATCTGGGATATTATATCAATTTATAAAAAGTACATTGTACTGTTGGTTACCCAACATATATATGTAAAGAATATCTTATTAAATATTTCTGTTATTGTCCTCTTAACTTTCAAAAATAATTTGTAGATCCTTGTATGGCTAACTTAATATATTTACCTTTAAAGAGTAGTTTGTATGTACACAGAAAGAAAAAAACACATATGTAATTCGTTACGATTTAAATTTTTTTATTTCAACATAAATAAATATGTGTCTTTAGAAGAGTTATTTAGGTAGGATAAGGAGCAGGGTGATAGGGAGCTGGCTTGTGAGCAGGGTTGTAGGTGTCATAGTGTGCTTTCCCCTCGTATTTGACATCAACTACATATCCGGAGTAAGCATCTGCAACTTTGTAGTTGACGACTTGAGTACGGCCATCAGGGAGAGCAACTCTGTATTCACCGTAGGTGGAGTATCTGTCTCTGTTTTCGTTGGCTGCGAAATTGGTTCCAGAGTAGTCATCAGCAACAGCATACCCGTATTGGTAGACGACTGGTGTGTCAGCATATGACTTAGCAGTGTGATAGGGAGAATACTTGTGGATGCCTGGAGCCGGTTGGTATGGAGCTGGTCTGTGAACTACAGGAGCTGAGTGGTACACAGGTGGTCCATGAGCAGGGGCTTTATGGTAGCCAGTTGGTCTGTGAACAACAGGCGCTTGGTACTAAGGAGCTGGGTGATAACTTCCATGTGGATTGTGGATGAACGCATGAACAGGAGGAGAATGTCCCTGTTGGATGGTTTGATGGCTGGATTGATCAGCTGAGGCAAGAGTCAAGAGTGTGGAAAATGCAATAAAAACCTGTAATAAAATGTAAATAATAGGATGGATTTACTTTCATGTTTATGCTACTGTGATGAGTATGGAAATCAGTGGGAAACTCTTTAATAAAATAGTAAATCCTAGTTTTTTTTTTATCTACAATGTCGTTTTTAACCGTAGAAATAAGACACTCCGTAACACTGTTGTCAAAAAACAACACCCAAGGTTCGTATTTTATCCTTTAAGGTGCAGTAAAGAAAAGTAAAATCTATAAAATTTGTTCTGCAGGCTTATGAAATAGCCCACTTCTTTATGATTTCTATATTTAAAATTTACCCATCTTTATTAGACACAAAAGTAGGGAGATAAATATATTCAATTTATTGATTAAAAATTTAGATTTTAGATCATTACTATTTTTTTATCCATCCTATTGACATTATTCTACTTATTTATAATGATTATTATGTTTGGATACCTTTTACCTGAGAAAAGACATCTATAGTACTTAGGTAGGCGCCGATAATTAAATAGGGATGTACTAGTCAAAAACAGTTATTTTAAACATATAAAGAGTTCACTTCATTTATAGAACTTAGTTGTGTATCTATGAAGTTTAGAAGGGATAAGTTGAAATAAATGAGTCGATGAGTTAAACAAGATTGAGAAGTTGGACTTGTCGACATAATTTTTCTTTGAGCGTATTCTCTGAAGTTAATCAGTTGCAAAAAATATATAAATTTATAAGACCCAAAATTAATATTGATAGATAATTGAAGCAAAAAGAAACGATCATCGCAGTGTATTAGGACTAAAACGTTTGACAAATATATGTCTACACAATATTCATGTGAAGATTTTCCATCTAATTATTATAAAAATCAAGAGCATAATTTAGTATTTTCAAAACATCAGAATAGACTTAAACATCTCATTCATTTGTAAAAGTTCCTTATGTTTATGTTTTAAGAGCAGTAATTCAAAACATAAATTATTTTATTTAGTTCAAAATAAAAATTATTTTCTCCTATTGGCATATTTAGTATCGTTTCCTACCTAGTACGGCCTTAACCTTAATCAATTATAATTTCAGAAGAACACATTTTTAATGACACACTTTTTACTGCCTTTATAATTAGTCATTTATATGATATATTTCAACAAGCAGAGCCTGATACTCATTTTAACATTAAATATTTTGGAGTATTTGAACAAACATTTAACCGAATTTTAATATGTTTGTACAAATATGTAGTAATAATAAAGAGTCCTCCGTAATTTGCTCTGCTGGTCTCTTGGATTTCTTGCTTGTATATTTACGTGATCGGGGAGAAGACACTTTGGCTTAGCATTATAATTTTGATATCAGAAAAGTGGGAACGGTTGGAGCGACGTAGCTCAGCGGACAACTCACTCAAAGGAGGAAAAAAAAATCTCCAAAACTAAAAGTACTTAGATTCGAGCCAGTGTCACTCCTAGAGAATTCATTCTTCAGATTACCAATTCCAAAGTAACGGTCAGATAAAAAATTCAAACGATTTACATCCTTATAAATAATTATAAGCCCCTGTTGGGCACGAACTGTAAGTTTAGCGCCTTTTAAAGACAATTCCGACCCGAGATAGAGTATCATTATTAACTTATAATTAGGGGTGTTGGTCATAAGAATTTTATGGAATCAAACCTAAAATCAACATTGCAACCCTGACGGAGATATGTAGGGAATTACTGGTTTTTTACCTGGAATTACACTCTGTGTCCATAATGTACTTACACTTTTAAAAAGTGATCTAAATATTGTGAGTTTTTCCTTGTTGTTTGTTCATAATCACATTAAGAAAGTCCTCCAGGTCTTTTTACAAATAATCTTGATGTTTGTTGAAATATAATGGATTCAAGTTCTTCTTTGATCTTTCAGAGTAGGATTTTTATATCCAAATTTGAAACACATACTAGACAATAAGGAAACCAGACCCTTTTCCCCGCACTTGATCAAACATTATGGTAAAATGAATGAAAAAAGTAATAGAAACTAATGTATTTTAGGCCTGAGTTCGTAGAAATAATAAAAAAAGAAAGCAAAACTACTTTTAGATCTTTTTGAGGTTATTCCAAAATAATACGTAAAATATGTTTAGTAGGATTATCAGAGCATGAGTTATTACTTTTAACAGTCGTACTTTAAAAAAGTTTAATTCCGATATCTTTCAGACATCTCCACTAACCCAAAGGTATGTATGCTCTCTTATCAGAGCATGAGTTATTATCTTTTAATTTAAACATTCAGACAAGAACATTCAAGTAGATGGAGAGACAAAATGATCTATTACTTCCACTAGCTGAGTATTTACACAAAAAATAAATTTCCTGTCAATTCCCCCTAATTCCCCATATAATTTTGATCGTTCTCTTAAATTGAAAAATAAATACCAAGTTGTTGCAATTAAGCGTTCAATTTATGAAATTTCGTTAGGTATTAATTGGTTCGTAGCCTTTGAATAAATAAGCAAAAAAAAATAAAAATAAATAAGTATGATAGTAATGATGTAAATTGATTAATATAATATAGGGAATCAAAATTAAGATGCAATGAGATATGAAAAACTTATTTGCATTTTGATTTCATGTAGAGAGATAAAGTGGACGTGAGTTACTTAGCAAAACTCAAAAAGAAGGGTTGTAAATGAACACGGCTGAGTAATGAATTGATCCTTGAGCCTTGCTCGTTCCCCCATGTTACTCCGTAGATTATTCATACCCATCATTTCCTCTGAAAAACCATCTGCAGACCTCTTTCCTCAGATTGAAGAACATGTGACTCTCAGAGCATTGAACAAGTTCCGTCCAGAGAGTACCATTTTCCCACCTCTCTTGTCTCTTCCCTTCTCAGGTTATCCCGTCACACTATGAGTTATATCCATTGTATCCATCTGTTTGCCACTCTCATAATCTGACCAGGGGAATGATTCTTCCAGAGTCATGGAGAGGAAAAGACAAATGACATTCTAATTATTAATTCAAACTTTGTTATATGATGCTGCAATGGATTCGGATACAAATTGTGTAGCTTTGATGCTTGGTTCAAATGTTTTAGAGGTTCTTATAGATGCAGCAAATTAGTTTTTCTCACATACACGAGGATCATTCATTGACAAAAACACTTATATTAATTGTTTTTCCCCAAAAAAATAAAATTCTTTAATATACATGTTTTTCACTTTTATTTTTGCAAACTTTAATTTCACCTCCTTGAATGTAATTGGGTTTCTTCAATGCTTTGTGTAATTGAAATTACATGAAATTAGTAAACACATGTATGAGAAATGTGTTACAAATTTCCACAATTATCATACGGATACTTAATTTTGATAAATGTCATGAGCGTTTCATAGAGCGTATGTTGATTTTCATGACAATTAAAATATCTATATTTTGAAATAATTTAAAGTTACAATTTTAACACTGTGTTTATTCACCCTAGAGACAGAAATATTCTTGTAATATCTTATGGGCATCCCTTTTTAGTGTTGCCTTCTATGAATATTAAATTATTGATTTATCATATATTTCATTAGTTTTTGCCTTTTAACAAATTCTGGAATTAATCATTATCGAGGTTACAAAGATTGATTTTTTTTGTGTATTCATACTATTTACCTAATTTAACAGCAAATAAGAAAAGGGATGATCGTGAAGGAAGATTGGTGGATGTTTTACTCTGCATAGAACTTATTTACATATATAAAATATAGTGTACAAAAATAATTAAAAACAAAATGGCTGATACTTGTAGTATCATATCTAACAACTACCAAGAGCAAAGACAGTTTTAAAAGTATTGTTTAACTACCAATTTTAATGTTGCTTTGGCTAAACAGTTAAAGAATCTGTATATTTTTTGCAGTAATTATTATATTTTGTACATAATCTAAGCGGAGCGTGGGAATGTGTTTAATCTTTGAAAAGATATCGAACGTCTTCATAAAATCTTTGCAACATTCGAAAAATAACTCCACATGATTATCGAAGCACCCGGGTATAGTTTTTTTAAACAACTGTCAAATTTTTGAATCATCTATAATAACAATGGCCATCGAGGCCAGACCTGGGCTTCATTTTTTTAAAACAATTTTAAATCAATTACAAATGAGCCTCTGATGGGTTTAGATATATTTTGCAGAAATGTTTTTTTATCACAGAGTCTGCTTTTAGGATCTAAACTCTTTTGAGTTATTCGGACAATTATCACTTTGGAGGATGATCTTGAAAGTGAATTGAAGGCCTGATTATATGGACTGGATAAATTCAGAGTTTGTAGGGCCTGACTCATGGAAGGATGAGCTAGGGTTTATAATCACTTTTAAAAAACTGAGAATATTCAAGAAAAAAATTAGATTAGAAACTCACAAGGAAAAAATTATTTAACTAAAATAATATATATATTGTAGGCTTCCCTAGGGCGTCTCTTATTTTATTTCATGGAGGGGGACTCAGCATAGATCCGTATACTGAGTGCTTGTATTCATTATGTAATGTATCATGGCTATTTCTTGTATCTATCATGAATCATGACAATATCATTACTTTCAGGAATACCCTGCACAGAAATCGGAACATGCAAATCCGTCTCTCAAAGTCTTCCAAATTTCTTTCCCCCCCTATTATTATAAGGTTGTAATGATTGAATTTCAGCTTAAGAAAAAATATGACTTGTGGGTAACATTGTATATAATACACAAAATTGATTTTGAGCAAAAAGTTTTTGAGGATCAATATTTAATAATACTAGTCAGTTTTTTAATTTGTAATAATATGATATGAATTGCACGGTGCTCGATGATTTTACCTTAAACTATTTGGCCTCATGACATTTTTCATTATGGCTTAAATATAAATAAATGAGATTTATAATTAGTTCTTGTTATTTTTGTTTAAAATTGATTTTCCCTTGGAATTCTTAAACTATAATAATTTTTTTTTAAACTTTAAACTACATTTTATTAGGATTACATGATCCTATATAAAATATTATCACATATTTGAAATCAAAATAAAATTTTACCCACGAATAAATTTACTCCTTTGTGAAATATATATTATTTTTCTTAACCAAAATTCAATTCAAGAATTCTTAAAAACCAGATTTGATGCGAAAAAACTAATTACAGATTCGTGATCCGCGTGTCAATTAATTTCATAATTAGATATGGAGTCCATTTTTTTTATATCGACTTGTTTTATTAATTCTTTGGCAATCTGTACATATAATTTTATCAAAATTCAAAACTTATTCATTGACGAGGAATTTGAGATTTTGTTACGCTTAGTATAAAGGGATCAGCTGCAACAAGTGTCCAATTCTCCATGCAGTGTTTATTCTTCATCAAGGCAATCATGTATATTAGTCTAGAAATGTCTTGAAGAGGACTGTGAAGTGAATTTGTCTGATATATAATACTAATCAATAATCTAGTATATCAATATTTTTATAATTAAATTTTCTATACTAAAATACAATTTATCAACTTGAAATATCCAGTTCGTCAAAAATATTATATAGTATAATTTTCTTAATTTCATACTCAAGTTCGATTTTTTAAGATTATTTAACACCTTTACGTATATGTCTACTTAATTACTCTTTTTACAATATGATTGATATATTTTAAAACAATTTTAAAATTCAAAGACTCCTAGGTAAAAAATAAATAAGAAAAAAACAGCTTCATTTTTTTGTACAAGGGTAGCACGTGTTTGTAAAATAAATAATATAAAATTAATCAGACAATAAACGAAGACAAACATAGAGTAGTACATCATAGAAGGGTCAAAACTTGTCATGTTAATATAATTTACCAATTATTTTTAAAAAGGAAGGCGTGGGGCTACTACTGCTCTGTTTATGTTGATAAATTGATTGTAGGACATCTTTTATTATGCAGTCCAACTTCATAATTTCAGCCTCACAATATGAGGCAGTCGCTCTCCTAGATCATCTCACCAAAAGTACTACTACACACTAAACCTTTTTTTCTGCCTTACGGAGGAGGACTAGCCTAGGGCAACTATGGAATAGATGGCAAGAGGACTCAACTTCGATTTGACAAAAGATACAATATTTATCCAGCGGTTTCAAGGCCTTATTTTTGGTAAATCAATTTGTAGCTAATTCATTGCGAAACTACTGTTGTTTTGAGTTTGACAAAGGGATTTTGCAGAATAAATCCCGCATTTTTTAAAATAGAGTGGTCGAGGGGATACCTAACTGAGATCCAGACGTCTTTTTATTAAATATCTCGGGTTATTCAAAAATACTCTTCCAAAAACGGCTCTTCTAACTCTGCTGATGCACAATGTGTACAGAGCAATATTACTGAGTGCATGTGGTCCTAATTTCAGGTAGCCCCGATGTGTTTCACGTCTTTGCTTAATTGCACGACCTCTCATCAAGAAGTTGCGGGAAGTCAAGTAAATGTCTATTTTATTAAAAATCATTCAATTTTTAAAACTGTTGCAACAATCCCTGGCTATGAGGAAAGGTACAATCTTTGGCAAGTCCTGCCAAATTCAATTTGTGGAAAAACAACTGACCGCAAAATCTCTAAACCTGTTAAAACTATAGCTGAAAAAATATCTGTAATTGGGGGAAAAAAAATCAAAAAATCCTTGATTAAGGGGTCATAGATATATGGCAGATATATGAGGGGTAGGGCCTAAGAAATTGCCAAAAATGTTTATGATGGATGTAAGGGCTGCCTAATAGACATCCAATTTTTAAAGTAGAGTAAAACCTGTCTCGAAAGGTCAGGCAAGAGTCATGCAGACCACATATATACTGCGTATAAAAAAAAATAATTTTTTTTTTGCCTGGGGATTTGAAACTTTTTAGAATTTAAATCCAACAATTGAATTTTTTCTGAAAAAAATCAAAAAATCAAAATTTTTTCCGCAAAGATTTCAAAAATCCGCAGCTTTTATCAAAAAATTTAAAATATCAAGTTGTTTTGAAAAAATTTCAAAAAAAATTGGAAATATTAATTTTTTTTTCAAAAATCAATAGCTACCATAAAAATTGAAAATATATAATTTTTTGAAAAAAAATTACAAAATTAAATTAAAAAAATTAAATTTTTTATAAAAAAAAATTGAAAAATCGACAGGTATTCTCAAAATATTGAAAATATTAATTTTTTGAAAAAAAATTTCAATAACTAATTTGAAAATATTAAAATATTTTCAAATTATTCACAAAATTAAAAAAATATTTTCAAATTATTCACAAAAAATTAAAAAAAAATTTTGAAATTAAAATATAAAACCATAAATAGTGACAGAAAATTTAACTAAAAAAAATTGAAAAATTAAATTTTTTCAAAAAAATAATTTGAAAAATAAAAATAAATTTCAAATATAAAATTCTTTGAAAAAAATAATAATTTAGTAATAACTATTTAAATTGGAAAGGGGGGAGGGTACCGCCCCTCCAGCCCTCCTTCTGCGGACGCCCCTGAAGAGAAACTTAAAAACAATTGAATAGTACAGATTACCAATTAAGCCAATAGGGTTACTCTTTACATTTTATTTTTAATGTTCATTTATTTGGTTAGAGAAGTTAAAGTAAACCTGATAGTGTTGCAATTTATCCATCTGATCAAGGAATCGTCTTTGAAATCCATAAACATAAAGTATAGCTATTTCTTCTCTAGAAACGACCGTGGCACGAACCTACACACATTGAATTCAAGAAAATAAATTCACCCAATCACATTGTCCATTGAGCTATGTCGTGCCATATGAGGGTTAGTTTTTTGTAACATTTCTACATTTGGAAAAATGCATATAGGCGCTAAGTGCAGTGACACGCTTAAAACAGCTGGAGTTATAACAGGTTTAACCTAATGTAAAAAAAAAAGAGAAAAAAAGTCACTTAGTAACACAATTTATTTGCTAAAAAAAAGAATATTATTCCTTAAAAAAAGATAAAATTGGTATTGGAGGTCTAATTTATCTTTTTCTTTAGTTTCTGTATACAAAAGGTGTGTGGGGGGAGGGGCTTATGTTTTGGATATATAGCAGACTTAACGAAAGTATAATCCCTAATTTACAAAGTTATTTAATTGCTTAGATACGGTTGTTTGAAAATGCTTTGTGCAATAAGTGTTTTGTTCAAAATGAACGACATAGATAAGATGCCGGAAAAATTACTCTGTGTATAGTCAATAAACTTAATTTAATTATTTGATTACTATGTATGGGAAGACCAACATAATAAGATGAATGATTGCTTGATACATTTAATTAATTGTACACTTCAAATATTATTTAAAGAGAAATTGGGAGTTTATCAAGGTCTCCTAATAGAAAACTTGAAAATGTGTTGGTTTTAACAAGCCGCTCGATCTTGAAAGAACGTCCATCAATAAAGGGCTAAAATATGTCCTTAGTTTTTGACATTTATAAAATACAATTTAAATATCCGTTAGCTAAATACATATGACTTTTTCGAAATGTATGAGATTGACGAGGGGGGATGATCATGTTAAATCCCTTTTTAGAAGTGTGATCAGATGTTCCCCCCTTAAATTCGATGTTATTTTGTATTGTAATTATTATGACAACTTTATTCTACAGGTTAAATCAGTCTGTCAACACTTATCAAACAATATTTGTTGTTCGTCAACACAAAAGCATACTATAATTATTTATATAAAAAATACATTTAGATTCTTGGGCGAAATATCGTCAATTTATATCAATAGATTATCCTTATTAATCCATTGACGCCAATTGAACTTGATCTCAACAATAAAAAGAAATTATTTGAAAAACAAAATATGCAAGTTTCTACAATGAAATAAAGGGTCTCAATTATAGCAAACAATCTTGGGTATCTTAACTCGCCCAAATAATTTGAATACAATGCCTATAATTGACTCAAATATCCCTTTGAAATATTGAGCTAAATGAATACATGAAGTTAATAAATAAATTGGGTTTCTTCCGTTTTCTTGATTTTTATTCTAGATTGTTTTTATGTTGACGTATCATATTAAAAAGAATCCAAGCATGATCTTAATTGATCAAAAGTGTACAGTGTATTTTGTCAGCTGTTGATGTTTCTGCTTCTTTTTCCCTAATCAGTGATATGAACAGTATTCATTTTGTTAGGTGTGACTTGACGAAATGTATTCCTCAAGGAATATTTTATTTCTTAATAATTGGAAGACGAATATATAATGGAACAGTTTTTTGAATGTTTCGTCTTACTAAAATAATTTTTAAACTTTTCCGGAGGTTTATTTTTTTTTAATATTTCAATATCAAAAAATTAAAATTTTGTAAAATAAAATCAAAAATCTACAGCAGTTCACAAAAACTCAATTTTTTGACAAAATTTTCAGATATTACATTTTTGTGTGATGCCTAATCTATTAATTAATTTTTGCTGTTTCATCCCTGGTTAATGTATTTCAAGCCCTTTTAGTATCTTTATTTATCTGCTGTAAGCTATATCAAACTTTCTGAATATATTTTATTGACAAATTTGATTTACAAAAATGGATATCTTTATGAATGTATAACAGTTTATTTTTTTGGAGTATCTGATCAGGCTTCTAGGCGATCCGCTGGGCGTTCTGTTCAATTTTGTTTTTCTTTATTCAGTGTTCATCCATTATTTCTCTTCCTTTCTGCGTTCCGTTCTACGTTCCAATCATAAGATTGTACCATATACACTGTGTGGAACAAATAACAACTTTCACTTTGATAGTGTCAGGGAGATCTCATTGGAGAACTACGTTTCCAAAATTTTTAATACAATATTTTGGTGAATATTAGAGTACACATGAGCTGCAGTTGACTAAAATCTGGTTTATTCATTGTCGATATGGAGGCCAAAAGGTAAAATATAGCAGATTGGATTCACTCCTAGTACATCAATAAGGCAAGAAAAACTGGTGGACCGTGGACGAGTTGAGAAACTCCAGAAGGGACCCCTACGTTGTCGACGAGGGTTTGCAGATTGACCATCCTAAGTTCACAGACTCCGCAAAGAGGCTGGGAATTGTGGGATCAGACAGAAAGAGGATACTCCTGTTTAGGTTCCGGAAAGGCCTGAAAATCGGAGCCAAGGATTACCAGGACGTCCTCAAGGAGATGGTCTTACTCAGGGTTAAGTCCAACAACCCAGAGAGGAACTATCTATGTGTTCCAGCAGGATATACTGCAGCCCTTGCAAAACACAAGATCAGAATTTATTATTTTGAGTGGTCCATTTGCTTACATTCACGCCCAAATCATGAGTTTGGGCCACATGATTCAAAATTATTAAACTGCTACAGTTCATATGTTTTAGTTAAGGTAGAGTACTAGAATCTTTCCTGTTCGATATCTTCAAAAAGTGACCCCTCATCCGCCCCCTCCCTGTGCTAATGACACAAAAAAGGTCTACCAAGCTTTAATCTTTGCCTTATCAGCCCTTAAAATCATATTTTAAAAAATATATAAAGTTGGATTTCTTGAATTTTTGTAAGTAGTAATGGAACAGGACGCTAAAATCAGATTTTTGCCGTTCAAACAAAAATTCTCTTCCGTTCATAGGACGACGTTCCATGGAACGGCGTTTAATTTTTCTTTTTATTAGCAAGTCTGAATCAGACATTCATTCTTTGTGTAATTAATATACATAGCATAGACTGTACTTCTTTATCTATTTTCCTTTTTTAAAACTAGGTCTGAGTTAGTATACATGCATTTTAGGGGGGTTCTCATTTTCTAAAGTACTCTTTGACACATAAAATAATATTATAGCAATTTGTTAGTTTATTTAATAGAGATTTCTACTATTTATTTGAATTATAGACAAAAATGTCGGCCATCAACACAAAAGCTAGATAGAATGATTTTTCTCAAAATGGAGCTTTAATTTTTCAATATTTTATTATGAAAATGGATTTTGGCGATTTTGGCCGGAGAAAAATAAGTTTGCTCCCCCTATTTTAATAAAAAATCATTTTTACCATAGACATAATCCTTTTAATAGTATCATTGCTTCATCATTTTGCGTATATATTTGCTTTTTTTTGTGTTTCAACTTTGTTCTGAAAAATCTAACCGGAAATATTCATTTAAAATTGAGGGTACTTTTCAATTTTTTTAATCAATTGACCCCATCGTATAAAAAACTTTGATTTTATGTTATATCAAGCTATCTTCCACTGATTTCAATACTCAATACAGTAGCATAAACACAAAGTGTTATGCATTACATCTCTAATTTGTATTCTTCAATGAATTGTCCTCAAGTTCTATCCAAAAATTACAGAAGGGAACCAGAGTATATTTTTATCTTTGAGAGCAAAATACAAAACTCGTTCGACATTAGAAATATTTGAGATTATAGTAATTCGGGACTATTATTATTTAAGGTCAATTTTATCATTAAGACAATCCCCAAATTGTTGTACGATGAATAAAACTGATGTAAAAGGGGTTTTTATGATTATAAAAGTGTTTTTTGTATCTTGCTCTGAACTCGACATATTATATAGTGAAATTAATTTTTAATGTTTATTACGGAGTATGTCGTCATATTGATATAATCAACATTATTAAAATAATTTATATTATTTGATGGTACACCCTCATAAAAAATAGGCTCTCTCTAAAAATACAAAATCGAACCAAAATCTTTGGATATGCAAATTTTTTAAATAGGTACTTTTGTAATGGTATTCGGTCAAAACGTCGACTCACAAAACGTTTACCGACAAAATGTGGAATGGACAAAACATCGAATGGATAAAACTTCAACCGTAAATAACGTTGACTGTAAAATATTACATTTCAAAATATCAAAAACTGTTTCTACGACATTTCACTCCAGACATTCCAGCCCAAAGGAACCCTCACAAACCCTAATTTATACTTTGAAATTCGGGCTATTTTGGGTACCACCCAGCCTCAAAATGAGAGGAAACACGAAACAGTCTCAAATTTTGGGGGCTCTTTCGGAGTGTAAATGGAGGTGGGGTAAATTTAACCAGTGACAGTGGGGTTCATCTCATTTTGGGGCCAGGCCGTACCCGGGAAAATCTAAAACATATGAGTTGAGAGGGGCTCTTAGTGGTTGCTTAAATAGTGGCAGTGGGTTTCATCCCGTTTTGGGATACGGCGATGACTTAAAACAGTTGTCTGTGTCATTACAGAAAACATCTGCTGTATATTATGCTATTTAAAAAATTGATAGAACCCAGAAATTTCATAAATTTTTACAAAGATTTCACTGGATGGTTGATGATCAAACATATATTTTTAAAACAAATCTTTCTTTTTAAATTACTGTTAAGCTCCTTCACTTTCAAATCTAGTGCATGGACCTATTATGATTAGCTAAGTATATTGAACTTTAAAAAGTATTTGGTGATAACTTAGTACGAAGGAAGAGAAATTACTCAGCGCTAATTCATTCCAATTTCAATTCTTTATTTCATAATAAATAAATATGTGTCTAAAGAAGAATTATTAAATATGAATTTAGGCATAATAAGGAGATGGGTGATATGGAGCAGGGTGGTAGGGAGCTGGCTTAGATGCAGACTTGTAATTGTCATAGTGAGCTTGTATCTCATATTTTACCTCAGGGATGTACTAAGTATTACATACATATAAGATACCTTTAATTTTCCTAAATATAGAAGGAATCTTTTCTATCCCTGAATCTTAAAGTAATATTTACATACATTCAATTAATAAAAATGGATAAAAAAATTATTATAATAATTTGAAATATTCTAGCGTTGGATAGAACATAAAAGCAACATTAGTTGAATTAAGGCGTGGATTACACTTATAATTAGGTATAGTCTTGATATTGTCATCTCAAGTTACAGTTTAATCTAACTTCATTATATGTATAATATAGGCTCTTTATTAAACGTTTCTTTGAAAATTTGCCATAAATATTATAGGGTGCGGCAAAATATTGTCCTTATTTATAGTGCGTGACAATCAGGCTGTGAAGGTAGTAGAAGAATGGGGTGGTTTCATTCTAGAGATGAGATTTTTAAAAAAGGTAAAAGTGTCATTGAAATATGACATAAGTTTAATGTAAATATTTTAAATTTATGATTTGAACATATTTTTCCTAAAGCGCCATACATCTCATTAATGAATTTTTAATACTCAATTTCAGTGGTTTGATAGCTTTTTAGCTCAAAAACTTCGGGGATGCAATTGCAAATCCATTGATGATTTAACAAGCAAAAGATGCAAACTATTTACTTATGACCGCCAAGGGTTAAAATGTATTGCCTCGTTGAAAAAAGATGACGGTTATATTTTGTCAAGTTAAATATATAATTTTCGGAGGTGTTATATAGATTATGAAACTCTAGATACGCCGAATAAAGGTAGAATTTTTCTATTTCAAAATAACTTACCATGGATATCGTTTAATATGTTTATTTCTGGCGAATTACCAGCAAAAATGTTTTAAATACAAATTATTCACCAATAACTCTAAGTGTATAAAGTATGCCTCAAGTGGGGGAAAATAAATACGTCGGTAGAGTTATATTTCTATATATCTAGAACTCCATGTATGGGGAAAAAACCGTATATTTTTAAGAAAAATTAGCAAAAACAGTCTTTTAATTACTTTAAACAAAAAAAAAAAAAAAAAAAAAAAAAAAATCTTCAATTTTAACTGACTTGAAAATTAATACACTTTTGTGCTTAGAAACAAACATAAATACTGATTTAAAAGACTCCGAAAATTCTTACATTGTACTCGCGGCCGTTATAGTACAGGGGGAGGGTTAAATAATAAAAATGAGCAAATTAAATTTTAGCCCAGCTTTCGGATGCAAAAAGATCTTTAATCACTCTGAAAAAAAAAAAAAAAATCCAGCCTACCCAAAAGTAATTTTCAACTTGCTATAAAGTCAAAAAACGCCCTTTGAAGACTGAAACTTTAGAAACATTACTTTTTTATTAAGTACATCAGAAGATTGAATTAACTTATCTACTACAAAATTGAACAAAACTAGTTGATTATTTTAACAGGAAGGACGTTGCTTGCTTTCATTATTTAGAAGGAGGGGGGTGATTATTTCAAAAATGATCAACACTGTTATAAATACATATTTAAATAGGTTTTTTTATATAGTATAAAATTTTTGCCAGTGCTTCAGAAACTTTTGAATGGGCTTAAGCCCACAAAATGAGGCTAGCAACTCCACTGGCCTACAGTATTGTAATTGTTTCAACTGTTATAGTACTAAATTATGTGAGAATAACAACGCTAAATTTAATCACAAACTCTGTTTTCTATCAAATAAAGAAGATAGGCAGAAATTACTTCGTTTTTGATCCTCAAGCCTACTCTGAGTTGAAAAAGACTTACACCTGAAACTCCTCAAGAAATGCACAATGTTTTTTTAAAATAAAGGCATTTGATATAATTTGAATCTCTGTGGATTGACGTCATTCCACTTTAATATCCAGGTGTATACCTCTTTTCCATCCTATGCTTTTTTGATTTGTGCAATATTAACTGTGCACTTAGTAATGACGTAGAAGTGACTATTAAAAGTATTAGCAAATTTAATAAATATGAAAACAAAGTGAGATGTCTTTTTATGAAAACTGGTACAAAAGGAGTCATACGGTACCATTCCTAAAGATTTGGTTTAGTTCATTCTAGTAAGCACTTTTAATAATATGTTTGGGGTTGATCTTTTCCAAAAGTATCCGTGAAATTCCTCATCGAGGAGAACAAAAGCTGTTGTATTACAAACGAGATGTCGAAGAAAGAAGTTGAAGAGATATTGAGGGAATTGAAACCGCTCCATGACGAGAAAGGGAGGCACAGGGCATATTTGAAAGAGGTTTCGAGAATGGATTCTGGAGCAAAGATTTTAAAATAGTAGGTAAGTTATACACAGGCAAAACTGATCGAGCTAAGAAAGAAAGTTTAGATGTTGATGGTAGAAGATCACACCCAAGCAAGGAAGTATAACTTACTAACAGTAAGAGAAGGAGCTGAAAATTAAGTTTGAAATAGAAAAGATCAAGTTGGCAAAAGAATCTGCCCTAACAAGGGAAGAAATGCCTATTTACAGGAATAATTTAGAATGAATCAAAGAGAGAATGAGAATCGAAAATATACCCCTGCTTGCAAAAGTTACTGATGATAATAAGTCGAATAATCAAAATGAGAGTATAAACTGCACATTCTGTAGCAAGAAACTGTAAACTTTAATTCACATTCTTCTAAGACTGCGATAAGATTGATCCTTTAGTATCTATGTTTGAACTAAAAATAAAAGACAGTCTACAAGTCACAACCTCAAAAACTGATTGGGTCGTGGGAAAAGATCTCAATCTTCCTAGGGATACCATAGTTTAGAGGTATTGAGCGCGAGTAGGTAGCAGTAACTGGGTGGTATGAAGCTGGTCTGTGAACAGGGCTGGATGGTAGACAGCTGCTTTGTGAACAATAGGATGGTGGTGATAAGGGTCTGGGTGATAGCTTTCATGATGAATGTCCTTGTTAGATGGTTTGGTGGCTGGATTGATCAGTTGAGGAAAGAGCCAAGCAATAAATGCCTGTAAAAAATGCAGAACATTTAATGAAATGTATCCATTATGTGAATAACAGGATGGATCTTCCTTTGTTTATTTATGCAATGCGATGAGTGTTGAAATCAGTGGAAAACTGCATGATTAAATATTCATATAGTATTATAGGATGAGGGTTTTTTTTTAGTAGGGGAAAAAAATACATACAGTAAAATAGTTGTTAAAAGGTAACAATCAACTCTTAAAAATACTGTTTTGTAACAAAGATGAAACAAAGTTAAGAAAGAGAATATATGCATTTTCCCCCCGATTGCTTGAATAAATGATTCACTTCTTCTTCATTTCGTAGTATTTTCGTATAGCCAAAGAAGCTTACTTTTTTGAGAAAAAATATTTTACATTTTTGAAACATATTAACATTTGGTGTAATAGAATTAATTTTTAATAACCTTAAATTACAATAAGGAATATCAAATCTAATATTGCCTGTTGAAACTTAGCTATGGAGTCATTCATGAGACATGTGCTTCTTTTTTCACATAATATTTACCCCCACACACAATCAAACCCAACAAGGATGGACGTGTTTTTAGGGCTTAGTCCTTCTTTCACCCTAAGTGCCCACGTGGTTTAAATGTCGTCTATACGAAATCCTACTATGAATAAGGTCGATAATTGTTTGAGATCCGAGGCAAAGTTGTTTTCTGGCCACTTTTGTTGAGCATGTTAGATATTGCGGTGGTCAAGTTTGTCTGTATTTCATATTGTGTTTTTTTTTTAGGAATATAAAATTCAAACTCCCAATCTAGTAAACTCACAATTTTTTTCAAAGACACAACGTGTAGTAAAAATAAAATACATTATTTTTGCATGACATTCAAGGCTTTATTTAATATAGTTAAAATGAAATGATTTAAGTAAGATATGCACCATTTTGTTGGAATACTTTTTACTATTTTGAAGATAATTCCATGGAAACCTGATCCAGAAATGTGTTAATTTTGTTGTGATTCAACAGATATTCTCAGATGGAAATTTGGTACTTAAGGTTTTTTTGTGTCATCATGTGTGCCACCCCAACATGGAGCTTCTTTTTGTATCCAGCCTTATTCAAGAGGTTCAAAAGGTGGGTTTTTTTCTGTAATGTTGAACTCCGGGGCAATGAAAATGGTGCTTACATGACGGTCGTACTCTACGATTTCCATTATTTTGTCTACATTTCCCACAACTACATAGCCTTCCAGAGCGTGGTGCATCTTCGACATCCAAATTTGATGGAGGATGTCAAATCATTCACATTTCGATGTGGGATTGCATTTTTCATATCCTCAATTCTGATTCATCAACAATAATTAAGGGGTTGAAAGTAGAGGGTGAAAGAGGCCACATGTACTGAATAGCCATAAATTAGCATTAAGTACAAGTATATATTGCAGACGGTCCTCTTTTGATCCTGATGATGTCAGTAATGTCTTTTCTGCTTATGTTTCTATCAAACAAAGCAGATGCATAAACACTTTTTTTTGTCTCCTGTTCACCCATTTCGTGGCCGATTCACAACAAAAACTGCATCAGAACAATATTATGCAACATTTTTACAAAAAAATGTATTAAAAATTAATTAAATTGCCAGTTTTTAGTATGATACTATAGTTTAAAATTCATTTTTTTAGAAGATAATAATAAATATTTAAATTTCACACTTCATATTATTTATTAGTGGGCTCCAATTATTTAAAATTTGTTTCACGGGAAATGAGAAACCCAAATATCTACTAACTGTATTTTTGTTAATTACAAAGCCAAATAATATCACATATTTTGTCATAAACTATTGTTTAAAACTGTTTAAATTCGTAAAAAGCAGAAATATTAGATATATTAGACTCTTAATCTAAAGCCCTGAAATATTTGTTTACATTGATTGTCTTATTAATAGGAAAATAACCTATGACTCAGCTTTGCAAAAAACAAAAACAAAAAAGTTTCGCAGATTTTGGCAGGAGACAAACATAAGTATCATCTCCTGCAGGCTTGCAGTCTCCCACACCACCGTCTACAGGCCCATGGACATCTATAACACCACTGGAGGTCTTACCAAAGGTACTAAAATAGCAGGGCGACCCAATTCTATTCTTTCTGATTGGCCAGTGCAAAAGTTCTAAACCAAAGTGGAGGAGAAAAAAAAGAACTTTGGATGGCAAATGGAAATGACAGTGAATCTGAAACCATGGAGGGGCATCTCACACATGCAACACCGTCCAAAGCCACCTTAAGAGCAAGTTGGGATCAAAGGGGCACCGTCAAGTTCAAATCTGAACACCCAAAACTATTTTTGAGGACGCATGTGGAGCAATAGGCCTTAACTGTCCAAACCTAAATGTTGAGTATCTAAAAACAGCTCTTGATCTCAACTGGAACAACATGTTTACCAATAGCCTGAATTCATCTTCCAATTTCCTCGATCACTGATTTGAGGCCTGCATCAGTGATAATGGTGGAATCTTAAGCCAATAAATAGATGAGACACATGTTTACTTCCCCCCGCCGAAATACTGTTTTTGTAGCTAGTGTTGCATGGGTCCATATTTATCCCGTCCAATTCAGTCTCAGCACGGTAGAATTCAGTCCTAAAACTTTAACAGTTTGGTCCTTGATGGCGTAACACAGTTTATTTCTTCCTTTTTTAAATCAGTTATAGTTCTGACTGTCGAAAGGACCGACGGTTTAAAGGACTGGTCCCAAGGACGGAAAGGACCTGGTCCAAGACCAAACTGTACCAAATAAATAACGACGTACACTTCCTAGTTGGGAAGTGTAGGTCGTTATTACATAGATAGATCTTGATAAAGTTGTATTAAAATGGTGTTCCTACATATTTTTGGACACCCGGCTCTTCTCTAAATTATGACCGTCCCGCCTTGGTTATATTTTTTGTAGCTGCACAAATTAGAGCAAGGTGTGTCATACTTCTTCCCACATAACCGAATCCAGAATGATGACGTTTTTGTAGGTTGAAGAATTAATATATTCATAAAAACAATATATATTTATATATATTAGAAAAAAGTAATATTAAAAATTAGGAAAGATAGAAAATTAAAATAACTACTGAGATGGATATTGTCTTTGAATATTATAGAATACTCCTCGTGGACGTAATTTAAATAAAGTTAGTTTCGTGCTTTTGACTTCACAGCTAGCATAGCTGAAAATAACAGTTTATGTAACACGTTGTTATCTTTATTGTATCACTCAACCTTTCTTCTAAAAAGAAACCGAAAAAGGACCCTCATCATGTGGTAGGTAGCCATGTAAGTCAATCATACCAACTGCTATATATCTCTTATTACTCCCAGACTATCAGTGTCATATTACTTCTTCACGATTTTTAAAATGAATTACATATTATTAGTTTGTATATAGTATTTTATTTGATACTGTTTTATAATACTACTTAGTAATATTTGATTTAAATCATCAATTCAGTTAATGCGATTAATTTACTCAAGATTTGTGAGCATTTTTACATTTTTTGGGAGGGAAAACGCTCATTTTACTGCTTTTAGTATGGAAATTGGTTACTTTTATAGATTGGTATGAAGTAAATAGGGTAAATTTGGATTCTAGTTAGATTACGCCAAAGCTTCGATGATTTTTTATTAGAAATATCCAACTAAAACCGCCTTCCTTCTTTAAGTGAAAAAACTATTCAAAAAAGCATCTTTATTTTTGGAGAGAAAACATTACATTTGATTCAACTAATTGGATATGCAAGGGAGCCAGATTGCAGAAACAGTTAATGAGAGGAAGGTAACATTTGATACAATTTTGACTATTGAATAATCCTTCTTGAATCTTCCAACAAAGGGAAAATACGATTGCGGCAAATTGCAAAATCCTAATCTTCAATTTAGGGAAAACGTTAGACGTATAATCATTGTTGGATTTGATGAGATGCCTTCTTCTAACAAGACTCCTGAAGAACCGTCTATAAGTATTTTTGAAACTACCAAACCTAATCGAAGTAAAATAATAAAATATCCCTAAAATCTGGATTTGACGATTTATAATATAGTATCATTTATCCTTTAATTTAATACAACAGAAAGTACTTCAAATTATCCTTTAAAAAATATATTTTTCTTTAAATATAAAATTGCTCAATTTTGATTTTTTTGATACTCATTTTTCAAAAATGTGTGCTTTTTTTTCGTAGAAAAAATCGCTCAAAAATCTTATGTTGAGTAATGAACAATAGTTTTAATACTAGATGGTTGGTTTTTTTTTTCAAGCATACATTAGCAGTACTTTTTATGTTACGTGAAATAAATTCCTATGACTCATAACATATATATTTATCTAAAGCAAATGTTTTACAGACCTATAATTTCAGAGCCATCTTCTTTTAGACACACGTTTTTGTGTCTTCATTAATTAATTAAAAGGAAAAAGGTTTTTTCTTTCGATAAGTCCCCTAGAGATTACCTCAAAACCTTGTTTGATACGTCCTCTTGATATCCACATGTTTTTTTTAATGTGATATTGAATGAATAAATATATTTATAAAGTGTATTTGATCTCAAAATACTGCAATCCTATTAATCTGGTCCTACTGAAATTTATCAGACTTGAACCATTTCTTAGTGGTATTTTATGATAACTACAATAGCTGAAATGACGTAGTTACCTTTGGCTAGCTTCAGCTCCCTTAAAAGTTCCTGAAGACCATATTATTTTTATCATTTCTTATTCATATTAAGTCTGTCTTTGGTGGTGTCACAGAACATTTATAATTCAAAACATTTAAATAGATCTTCCAACACTTGGGATTAGACATATAAAATATAAAAACATGTTGCTATGATATTTTTATTTGGGATTTCGAGGTCATTAAGAGGGTTTATTTGACATATATTTTCCCTTCTCTAACTATAAAAAACATCAATAAAGTTTGTTCCTAAAGTTATCCTATTGAGCAAAAAGAGAGAGAAAAAACGAAAAAAAATTGATCTTTTCTTTTTTAAAAGGTTATATTCAAATATAACAAATAGACAAATTCTTCAATAGCACACCACCTTCTATTCAGAGGAAAGTGATCTAAAGAGTCTGCCTCTTAACAACTATGTAAAATATTCCAAAATTGTATATTTAGTTATTTTTTTCATTTCATTTTCTACGAATTCTAATTTGTAATTTTTATTACTAGTTATTTTGCATTATATTAGAATAGTTTGATATTTAAGGAAGACCTATTTCTAAAGACATTGGATTTATATACAATATACATATATGATTTAGTATATACCTAGTCAGTACTCAATCACTGTGAAATAATTTCGAGTGACAGTTCTATAAAATATAAAGTCGATTGCAAGTACAGTCTTGAGGCCAAGTCCATATCTCTGCTTATTAGTATAAATCGTTTATTATACAATATCACTCAATTCCTTGTTAATTCATCAGCATTCGAGTATCAAGGTGAAGTCACCTTCTTCAATAAGTGTCCCTCCCAACACAATAATATTTTGATAAATAACATTTTCCAGGCATTCATACTTAATTTAATAAAGAAAGATCAATAAAATTGATGAGCAAAATAAATATTTATTTTCTTAAAAATTCAAAGGTTAAAATTTAAAAAAACAAAAAAACATACTCGGATATTCAAAATCGGTACTAAAATATGTAAAAGAATAAGCCTTCAAGTGAGTTTCATTAATAATTAAAAGTTTTTAGTTCATTTCACTATCTACTATTCTAAAAACTTTTAATAATTACTCATACAAGAACCTTTAGAAAGTATCATTGGTTTGATGGATGACGTGGATCGTTATATAATATATTGAATATATTTCATGACTCATTTATTGAGTCTTTATTGATTAAACACAGAAAGATTATATTTTTACTCTCAAAGATAGAATCAATACTAATGTAAATGGGAGATTATATCAAGTATCATTATTATTTGGTGGTGGGGTAATCCACTTATGTAAAAATAATAACAAGGCTTAATGGTTGAATAATATGACATTTAAAAAACATATTTATGTATACATTATTGTATTTCTAGAGCGTATTAAGACTTCATTTCGATTGTAGTTATTAATTTTACATAACTCCTTCACTATTTTATTTACAAGAATGTACGAGACTTCTATCTCTCTTACAATCTTCCTCAGGGACTGAACAGGGTCTTCATCAATGAGTTCCTTGCTAATGTTGACCAGGTCGTTGTTATGGGCGTCAATACAGAGCTTACGCCCCTTCTCTCTGATGTCAATCTTAGCATCAATGCCCTTACACTCTATAAACTTATGATCAAATCGTGAAAAGTTTTTTATAGTGTTCACAGAGAGATTATTCAAAAGTTTCATCTCCATATTTATACTTCATTCCGGCAAGAATTGGAGTGTGACTCCTGCAGGCATGTGTTGAATTGCAACTGAAAACCGACTCAGTACTTCTACCCTCAACAGTTGATAGTGATGGGGGTCCTTTACAATTATTTTCATGAGTAAATATGGACTCCCAAGAGTCGGGTATCCATAACCTTTCTGCTATATATATATGGTTACCGGAACAAACTTTTTAAATTATTATTATAGTCTAACATGGCCCAATAGTCACCGGATTTAAGTGTATCACTGTACTAAGAGGCCATATCCAGTTCCCATGTAGTTATTTAAAGACATAAAAAACTGTAGTAGGCGTTTTCCTGGAATCCCCGGACGACGGTCACACAAATATCTTAGGACCGGTCCAGTCCAGTCATAAAATCAGTCCTATTTGTCCTTTGTACTGTTCTGTACTATAAATGATTTTTAAATTGGGAATTAAAGTTGAGGGACGTTATCAAGGACCGAACTTCATAGTTTTCAGTACTGATACGCAGGACTGAACTGGAAGGACTGCAGCCTTTGTTGCTAAATAGGAATGGACAAAGAAAAAAACCCGGGCTGAACTATCTCTCTATTTCCCATTTGTTTGTGCAGATTCCCAACAAACATTTATCTCCTAAAAAGTCGGGCGATTTATGTTTTTTAGGTGGTGGGAACTGAGTCACTTGATGTCATCATCACAGTTTTTGAAACGTTAAATATATCAATTAGTTGTAAATAAATACATATGGCTTCTATCAAAACTAATAATGATATTCAACAAAATTACATACCGACAAGCTGATCAGAAGCTTAAATATAGTCGTCAATATTAGAAGTACTTGATTGAGGTGGTTGGACATATTCTTCATCTTGTTCCAATTAGAAATCATCACTCTCTGAATGAGAGTACGATGTGGACACAACATAATATCTTATTTCCTGAATGGATAAATAATAATCAATGGATTTTTAACTGTCAACAATTATTATCTTTTTTGTAGGAAAGGTTGAAAGATACAACATCAATAACATTGTTGATAATGTTTTATACTTTTTAGACATAGGGAGGGGGGGGCACTGGGGCTTGTTGATATGAAAATCTGGCATGTAACTCTGTGTATAGAAGTAATATTGAGGCGTGAATTTATTTTTGCAATGTGAAAACAAAATGTAACATTTTACACCTATTTTAAACGGTATTTTAGCTATAATATTCTTCTTTGTTTTATAAATCCCCCCATCAATTGGCCAAGTTGAAACAGTAGCAATTTGTGATTCATTTGATGCAAAATAATTCAAGTCAAAAAAGGAATTTATCTTTGAGCACTGAATCCAAAACTGATCTCAGTTTTTCTCTCATTCATCTGAATTCTGAAATATCTAGAAAAATAGTAATTCGGGACAATTATCGTTTAGAGTATTTTTTTTAATAATAGTAAATAGGATAGATATATTTTTTTTAGCTTTTATGGATTACAAGGCTTGAGCATCAGAGGCATTACTGACAAGTTTAAATATAGACAGCTGTTATTGCATCCTAGAGACTCCTCTTACACCCTTGTAATATATATCGAAGCACTCTCAGAACTGTTTGGTTTACATACTTTTTTTCAAATCAATTCTACCCTATTGTCTTAGAATATGGAATATCTTTGCAACTGTCGTAGGTTAAATTTTTAACGACCGAATTTCAAAATGTAAGAACTAAATGCAAATGATTAAAAATTGATCCTGAGCAGCATCAAGGATCACAAAACATTTTGTATTGAAAATTAATATTTAGATACTATATTTAAGAGAAATTCGCATTTTCCTGGAAGCTGACATCTTTAATTGAATAACACTTGATAATTCGAGCTACACTCTTGAGTAATAAAATAAATAAGGTATACTTTTCTTTTTATTTAATACTTGCATTAGTACCAGGCATTGCCTTGAGTAATTAGGCGTCGGCTAAAAAACAATTTTTCCATTAATAATAAAGAAAATAACTCTCCAATAAATCCTCAGTGTTACGCTTCGTTTTTTGCAAACAACGTAAGAAATCAATACCTATATCAATTCATATTCAAGAATGAAAGATTAATAATAAGAGTTTGATAAAAAAAGTAATATATTGGGAGTACTGATGAGTACTTTATTCTTTAGAGTGATAACTAACAAAATCCAGCAAAATTCATTTTAACATACTAGCCTCTATATTTTATTCAAATGTTAAATTATATACTGTAAATTCCCCTGAATTATGTTATATATATACTAGAGAGCAGTAATAAAAAATAAATATAAACTGTGATCTTGTTATAAATGCAGAATACACAAACTCCAATATTATATTAATAAAACCACATTATTAATTATTTTATCAAAAATATTTATATGATTTACGTCAGGGAGACAATATACCACAAATACAGTGGACCCTGTATATACTTTCGATGCTACATACACACGCCTGCAATACTTCATTAATACGACTAAATTGCCCTTTTTTAAATCAAAAATACGCATATGATATATATGATGGGATAGTCCACCCAGTGACTCCTTTTCATATATTCATTCAGATAGACAAAACTTGCTTTATTAATATAGATTTAAGTGTTTCACAAATACCAGCAATGCATTTAAACATGAATAAACTATGAAGAATGCCCAGGGGTTCATTAAAATCGAAGCACTTTGACTTTTAAACTTCAACAGAACGTAATTTATTCATTAACACTAGAATTTCAACAAAATAGATACTTTAGTGAGATGTGTGCCTGAGCTCACTTAATTATTAATGTAGCCACCCTTGCCGGCAATGATGGCTTCACGGTCCCGGAAGAAGTCTTGGCTCCCACTGCGGATGTAGTCCTCTGTCATGCCTCCCAGTCCAGCTGACAGTGGTTTTTAGACTCTCGTTGTTCGGATAACAGACACTACAGGCCTTTCCCTCGACATGCACTAAAAAGTTGTATTTGAATGGGGTTGTCATCACGGCTGTAGGGAGGCCAAAAGCGTCAACAAAGAATTCAAAAGAAAAGAGTTTTGAAGAGGTTCTCATGGGCTTCAGATGATTGACCTTGGCTGTTTTTTTTAACTCTTCTGGGTACAGTTTGTGCTTCTTGACAGATCTTTTCTTCCCTCTCCCCAAAGTTTCGGAATAGCTAACGGCGTAGACGTTGGTCCTGGAGACCCCCCCCAACTACTTGTAGTTGATGAATAGAAATTCGTTGATCACGTTAGAGTGTCATTTCTCGACTTGTACTTAAGTTAGAGAGCTCAGATTTGTTTTGCTTTGTAACTATTTGTGTATGGCTTAATAAATTGAAATATAAACTAATTTCAATGACTCAACCTGTATTTATTAATTATTGAATTATTAAGTGTTCATATTTCAATGGACCATCCCCTAAATTATCTTTGTGTGTTGTCTCAATCCCATTTAAGGAGTTAATCTACTTTTATAGGAAGTAAATTAGTGCAAGTTAGCGTAGGAATTCTTTCTAAGAAAAAAATTCATGGTCTGAAATGGAGAGATTAGATCTTATCATATTAAACTGAAAATTCCATCAAGTTGCTTTTCATCTTTTAACAAAACATCAGTAGCTATTGTAGATTTTTTAGCTGACACAACTATATAATTTGTTCGAGTACTTCCTATAGTAACTTTTATTCCTTAGAAGTGTACTTTTCAATTGATAAAAACATTGATTTGTTTAAATACTTAAGTATAAGTACTAAATTAAAGGACTTAAATAATATTACTCCCCTGAGTAGGTAATAAGAATATAAAGAATTAAAAAATAATTAACTAAGAGCATAGATGAGACAAGTCACCCATGAGGGAGTCAGTTTACCAGAATAATAACTTGTAGATGATTTTTCAGTGTATCCTTTTATGTCTCAAGTCAAGTCAAGTAAAGAGTAATTAAATATCAAGTTCAAGTCATTAAGTTTAATAATTCAAGACAAGTCATAAGGTAGCAACTCGAGTCTAAATCACTGTGATACAAGTCCGCATTCAATGTCAAGAGCATCCGCAGGGGGTGGGCTGGAGGGGGTTTAGCCCCTCCCAAATGAATGAATTCTTGCTTTTTACAATAAAATTTAATATTGCATTTTTTTAAATTTTAATATTACAAATTTAATATAATTTTTGATACTTTTTTCCCAAAAATTTAATTTTCTCTAAATAGAAATGGGGTTTTTTTTGTTAAATAATTTCAGAATTTTTTTACATGTCTTTAAAACAGCTGTAGATTTTTGAAAATAAAAATAAAACATCAATTTTTTGAGAATATTCATGGATTTCGGAAATTTTTGTCTAAAAAGTTTAATTTTTCTGTGAATAGGTGGATATTGAAATTTTTCTGCAAAAAATTTAATATTTGATATTTTTTTCCAAAAAATATAATTTTTTGTGAGGAGTTGTGAAATTTTGATTTTTTTTTTCAAACATTTTTGTTTATGCATAGTCTGTGAATTTTTGAAATAATTTATTATCTGAAATTGTTTTCTAAAAAAAATAATTTGTTTTCTTTTTCAAAAAAAAAAAAAAACTCTAAAAATCAACATGCCCCATCCCCTCCACCACAAAAAATTTATAATCCTGTGGACGCCTCTAAATGTTCACTAAAAACAAGTGAATCCTTTTTGACAATAAATTCCTTCATCTTATATAAACACAGTGAGTCTCTCATTTAGATATCAACATGGAGCCTCATGTCTCAATTACGTCCGTAATATGTAGCCTTGTATTTTAATGAGGCTCATTCATAATGAAGAGATACCATTCATTCAGACATTCAAGTCAAAGATAAAATAATATGTAATTCCTATCCGAGTTCATGATTAATTATCAATAATAATGAACCCTGAGATGAATCTTTGACCTGCATGTCTGAATTAAAATGTCTATTACATCAAGAGGTAAAGTCAAGTACACAATATGCGGTTCTTTGAGGAATTATCATTACTTTCTTACAACAAATTATAATGATTAATCCTAATTAAGTTACCGCAAATTGCACTTAAACAAGCAAAAATGCATGCATATACACTTGCAAGAAAAAGTTTGAAAAACAACAACAACTACTTTATCGTCATTTTCATAAATGTTAATGTCTTTATCAATATTTTTGACTTTAATCCTATGAAAATTATTATGAAAAAAATAGATGCATCAAATATTTTTTATTTTATTTGTCTATAAAAATCCAGCTGTTTTGGCCAGGCTTAATTTCATTTGTAATGTATCTCTCTGGCAAGAGAAGCATTCCGAAGCAAAATTGTTATCATTCCATCCTGAAGAGGCAAGCCATTCCTTCTGGACAGAGATTAATTGGAAGGAAGTTTGTTTTTCAAGAAGACAACGACCCAAAACATATATCCAAGCTCTGAAAAAACTTTATGTAAAAAGAGGAAGCCTCTCACATCTTATCTATTATGCAATTGTCAGCTGATTTGACCCCAATAGAACTATTGTGGGAACACCCACAAGACAGAAAAGTTCGAGAAAAATACCCCACAAGTAAGTGGAACATTTTAAAGAAAACTTGGAATGATATCACACCTGCCTATCTTGAAAAACTAACAACAAGAATGGCAAAAGTCTGTAAAGCATTTATAGGGGAAAAGGCAGGTTTTTTTGATGAAACTAAAATGTAATCCAAAATACTTTGATTTTTTACAAATAACTGTATCCATATTGATTCTTAAATATTACGTATTTTAATACTCTAATTACTGTGTAAACCTGATTTAGTTTTTGACATACCATTGATGATTTTTAGCTTATCTTTAAGTGAAATGATTTTTCGGGGTGGAGGGGGGAGTTCATGAGAAGTATCAACAAAAATGGTGGGCCAGCTTATGATTTGTACATATAAAATATAGGAAAAATAGTCATTGGAAATTATTTTTTCTCATTAATTCTTATGAAGTTGATAGCAAAATAAGGGGAAAAAAGTTTACTTCATGCGGATTTTTTACTTCAATAGTATTTTATGTATTCAAAAATTGGTATTTAAGAGAACGTTGCCTATGTATAAAAAAATTTATAAAATAAATAAATAATTGTATTTGTTTTTTCATATGTATTTTGCATAAAATTCAAGCGTATTGTTTTTATATCCTGATGTGTAACTACTTATAAATGTCAAATATACTTTATTGCTTTAACAGTGGCGTCTGCAGGAATATATATATTTAAATACTTTTGATTCCCTCTAGCCTATCTCTTGCGGACGGCCCTATGTAAGAGCATTAAGAATGGAAATATAACTATTAGATAGTATTTAGAAACAACTGTTGGATCAACTTCAGTCCAGAAACAAAACAAACATTATACAATCATAGACTTCCTAGATTTGAAATTAACTGTAAATATATTCCCAAATGAAACATGATTTAAATTCATTTCTTCTTTTTGTTCATTGTTGCAAGTCATTTCATTAATATATTTGCTTGCATAAAATGAATAAACACGTGTTTGCACGTGTTCTAGCTCAAA
Source organism: Lepeophtheirus salmonis (assembly GCF_016086655.4). Lineage (NCBI taxonomy): Eukaryota > Metazoa > Arthropoda > Copepoda > Siphonostomatoida > Caligidae > Lepeophtheirus > Lepeophtheirus salmonis. Next base: position 22,935,246 of record NC_092584.1, read on the forward strand.
AACGGTTTATATTTATTAGATGGCTTGCAATTGTATATCTACATATACATTTTTGCAAATATAATCACACACTATCAACAGAAAAGCAAATTAAAAGGATTTTTATCAATGTTGAATTTGAATTACATACATTGTATTCTTTGACAAATCATCGTCAATTGATATCAATAAAGGATTTTGATTAATACTTCACTAACACAATAGTATAGAGTGTATTTTGTTGACAGCTGTCGAGGTGTCATTTTCTTTTCTTCTATTAGTGTTCCGAACGTTGATTGGTGGGATTTGAATTAGCTATTTGAATCTGCGAACAATTTCCAACAATAAATGAACACAATTCCGTACCAATGAAGAACTTATATCTTCTGATTTGTGTCTAAAATTTTAAAAAGTCATCCATTTGGAAGAACCAGATTGCCCATATCGTGATAAAATAAAGGTCGAAAATGGAATGCTATTAAAATAAAATTATAATGTGTAAATTACTTTTTAAAGTTATAGAAAAGGTTAGCTGTGTATGTCGGATTAAATACTCTTATGTGGAAAATAGAAGCCAAAAGAAAGGAATTTGCCGTTCTAGTTCTCACACTGGTCATCTCAATAAAATGAATATTATCGGAGCCAACAACTAGACTCTCTGGAGGATCAGGAAACGACTTGAAGCTGAAGATAACATTACAGGCAAACCTGGAAATTGTCAACGAACCAAACTAGTGCCAGAAGGTGCCCAAGGGACCTTTGAATGTTATCCAAGAAAGAAAATGACTGAGCTGGTCAAGAAAAAAAAGCAATTACCAAGTCCATAGTATCATCAGCGGGGGAATGCTGGGATATGTACATAAGGCTTAAGAAACGACTTTTACTTAGTCAAGGTTTTAAAAAAAAAATCAAAGTCTTCAGTTATAAAAATCTTAAGTGACCATTCTTTGGCTTTTAAACTAATATTATAAATTAGAATACAAATGCCTATAATTGACTCAAATATGTCAATGAATTATTTGATCAAAATGAATTGAGAATTTCTCCTTTTCTTGATTTTTGTACAAGATTATTTCCGTGTTAACTAACCACATATTTATACAATTTAAAAACAAATCTACAAGACTCCGCCTTTATTCTTAAACAAATTTTCTTTGAATACTTCCTTCTACTGTGTTGTCGTATTTTTTTTTCCTCTTTTGTTTCTTCAAATATCTTCATCTCACTAGGCCTTAAGAATGTGTCAAAGAAACATAATCATTATATTTAATTTATGACCAACATATGGTTGGTTATTTGTACTTAAAGATGTAGAAGATGTGTTCAAATGGATTTATGATTTGGGGTCTTTTACATATAATAATTTCATTTGTATTAAGGGGCGTCCGCAGTTTTAGACTGAAGGTGCTGTAGTCACCCCTAAAGTAAGGATTTTCTGCTTTTACTAAAAATTTAATATAATTTTTCCATTTTTCCCCCAAAAATTAATTTTCTGTTAATAGGCATGAATTTTGGAGATTTTTCTCAACAAAATATAATATTCCATTTTTTTTTACAAAAAAGTTCATATTTCAAAATTAAATTGTAAAATTTTTTGGAAATAATTGCAGAATTTTTGAGATTTTTTCAAAAAATTTAATTTTTTTCAAGAATAGTTTTTGACTTTGTACTTATTTCCAAAAAATTTAATAATTTTTTTTTCGAAAATATTTGAATTTTTTTTTCGAAAATATTTGATTTTTCAATTTTTTTTCCCGGAATATTACTGTTACCATATATATACAGTATAAAGCACCAAATTTGATCAAAATTGAATTTGCAACTTTTGGCCTAATCCTGGTACCTAACAAACAAATGCAAAAACAACCTCCTTTCAACTTCGTCGGTGGATGTAAAAGACCCTGAAGATGTAAGTATAGTACTTGATTACAGATTACATTGATGGAATTGTGATAATAGTGATATTTGGAGGCTTTCTAATCTATTTAAGGAATATCACATGTGTGTGTCCTTCAACACAAAAACAAGCTAGAATGATTTTCCTCAAAATTAAGTGTGGATTACATTTATATTCTTGACGAATGATTGTGCGTTTCTATCAACCGTCTATCTATCAATTTTGTCTACTTTCAATGTAATTTGCAGCACATTCAGAGTGTTGCCACAGCCAAAATTTCACTCTTAAAGTAACATGGGACTCTTATCAAGACTCTGGATGTGCCGCAAATTACATTGAAAGTAGACAAAATTGATCGTCACAATAAAAAGTTGAGAAATTGACATATTTTATTTGAAAGGCCCATATTTGGGCCAATATAAGTTACTTAAATCAAATAAAAATTTTAAACTATAGCTTAAACTTTTAGTTATCTTAAATCATCACTTAAATTTGAATACAAAGCTAGAGGAGAAGAAATTCAAAAATTCCAAGACAGAAATCAAAGAAGTTCTGAATGATGGGACATTAAATTGCTTCATTGATAAGGATGAATTTTCATGTATGAACCCCTAAAAAAAGAAAGTTGCTGAATGTTATGAGATCTTTAAAGTTCAAAAAGACCATCCAAAAGGAAGTCTTCTACCAGGACGTCCCATCATATCCGGCAATGAGTCAATCACTGAGAAGATAAGCCAGCTTTTCATTCATAAGCCTTCGTAAAATTACCAGAAACATTAATCCAGGGTACTCCAGACTTCTCGAGATCCATCAACGAGATAAAAAAAAAGTGACACTCATCCCACAAATGTGACAACCATCTCCATTGATGCTGTTGGTGTATGTAGCAATATACTTATTAATGAAGGAATCGACACATTTAAAGAAGCTCTTGAAACTCAAAACAACAAATCAATTCCAACATCGTTTCTGATATCATTGTTGACACTTGTTCTCTGTCTGAACATACTTGAATTTGATTCGAAGCTCTTCATCCCGTCGTGGGACATTGCAAGCGTGCTAACCAAAGTGGCACCCATGCTTGGAATATTTTCATGAGCAAAATAGACAAAATTATCAAACAGATGGCAGCACAATCTTCGAATCAAAATGTTTCCAATCCTCTTTCTTTTCTACTTAGATTCATCCATGATTTGTGTAGATTTTGGACTGGAACAGAAGAAGAACTCGAAAATTTCATTTCACAACTGAATTCAGTTCATCCCACAATAAAGTTCACAGAATCACACAACTTTGCAACAAAATTTACCAGTTTTTGGACACTCCGGTTAACATAAGGGGCGAGAAAATCCATAAAAACTTTTACCAAAAAAAAAGCCTCATCGAATTCAGTATCTTAAGTAAGAATCTTGAGAATTTGCAGCAATTCAAATGAGCGAGAAAATCATTTTGAAGAGCTTAAAGAAATCCTGATAGCTTTTGATTATCGATCAAAAGCCATTGATACTTTGATTGAGAAAGCAAAGCTAAGGGGAAGGAATGAAGCAATAAAGAAAACCGAATTCAAATCCAATGATCACCAAATGTGTGTCGTAACTTATTATCTGCAGCTTAAGCAAATTTCATTTGTACTTCACCATAATCGGAGAGCACTAACGCTTGATCTGAGAATGGAAAGAATGTTTCGAAAGCTAGCTATGATTGCAAAAAGAAAATCTCAGGGATCAACTTTAAGCTGCAAAGGTTTTTCAGAGACACCAAGTAGGTCATCACGTAGTGTCAATGAAGTGGGGTTGAAAATGTCCTTAGAAAACGGATGTAGAGCCTGTTTATATGTTCAAGCAGGTTCGATTATGCCGTCATAAGCTCAGGGTTTTACACAGAAACTGTCTCATGTGATTACCTACATGCAAGTCCACACATTTGGTTTATGTGAAAGGGAATATGGCGGCCAAACCAAAAGGAGATTAAAATAATGGATAAGTGATCCCATGAGATATGTCGATAAATATTTGGAAGCCACTGGAAAACACTTCAATTCGAGAAGACATAAGACATCCAATAAAAAAGTATAGATGCTACAACAAATCCGCCCTACTAGATCCCATACTGATATAGTAAAGTTGCTTTTGACTCGAGAGGAATGGCAAAGTTTATCTGTCTGTCTATCATTCTTTTTGTCTGTTTGTACTAAAAAAATCATAGGGTGCACTCTATATAGTGGATCATAAGCATATTTTGATAATGGTGTAGTATTAATGAAATATTGTGTGCGTGGAGCATCGAATATAGAGTACTGTTTCTGTTATTGAATTATTACACATATATATCATAGTTCAATTGCATTTGTAGTACCGGGTGGTGCATTGAAATCTGACCACTTACTAATTCATTCATTAATGAAGTTTGAGTGATTGAAGTTAATTTATATATATTCATGCATAAACAATTATATATATATAATTTTGAGCTACCTTGCTTACGTAAAAGTCCAGAAAATGACACATGAATATGGTTGACGAATTTCCATTCGAGCACTCGTTGACACTGGAAGTCTCCAGGACCACTCTTTACGTCCTGTACAAGTTAGAAACTTTGAAGAGGAAGAAGGGCTCTGTCAAAAAGGGAAACTGGACCCTGAGGAGTTAAAGAAAACAGGCCTGGTCAATCCTCTCAAGTCCATGAGAGCACATGCAAGATATCTCGGGATTCCACAATAAACTGTCTAGAGAGCTTTTAAAAAAAGTGGGTGAAAAGGGCACTGTAAGAGTGGAGCGGCCACATTTCACACCAGCATGAAAGAACCCCATTTCCTCCATTCAAAGACTCTTTTGTGTTCTTTTGAACACTTTTTTATTCTTATGGGCCCCCTATAGCTCGACTAAACCTTTTAAGTACATTCGAGGGGAAGGTTTCCAGTGTCCGTCATCGAAAAAAACGTGGCCTTCAAAGCTACCATCAGCAAGCACACTATGACATAGGACTACATCCTCAGTGGGTGCAAGGCCTTCTGCTGCCACCAGGAAGCCATCATTGGCTCTAAGGACATTCACGATTAAGAAAGGTCAAACACACACCTATTTCTAGTATTTATTTTGTTGAGATTCCATCGTTAATGAATGAATTATATTTTGTTGATGATGATAAATTAAAGTGTTCAGATTTTAATGCACTACTCGTTATATCTTATGATTTGAATAAAATATAAACGCTGCTATGTTAAAATGAATTAACTCTCGTTTTGTATGTAGCATACGAGCTGTAGTTTTTATTTGTTAGTGAGCAGTCAAGAGTTAAAGTACATCCCCCCTCAAACTCTTAATATTATTCTGTCATTCTTGAGAGAACACGTCATAGGTATGGGCAGGTATGTATATTGTGTAGTTACGCATGCAAAATAGAGAGTAACACTCAAGATTTCATAGGTAGTCATTTGGTCATTATTAAGGCGAAACGTGTTTTTTTAGCTGACGCCTAGTTATTCAAGACAATGCCGGGTACTGTCGCTAGTAATGCAGTATAAGACATGGTTTGAGATTCGACCCTGATTTAACTGGCAAAATTAGGAAAATCTCAAATATCGAATTCTGATAAGTAATACATATTTTCAAAAACAAAATCTTATGTAGATTTCAAATCTAAAGTCAGAAATACAAAATATGCAATAGTTGATTTTTTTAGTATACTCATTTTTGTAAAGGTATGTCTAATCTGACGGAAATAAAAATAAATCTTCAGCATTTTCAAGTTCTACAAATGAATCAATCAGTCCTATTGTTTTGACATTCTGCAGTTGTTCGTGTACAAATAGGATCTTGATTTGGTCAATATCAAGTAGATGTTAGTGTCAAATGATTGCACAATATCACACGTTCTGAAATATGGATATTTTGCTCAAAAATGTGTTCTAATTGCTTCAAAAAAAAAAAAGCAATTGAAAAATCCAGAAGTATTAAGTAGTTTGACTCAAATTGGTTATCATTTTCATAAAGAAATATATGCTGGGTATAATCGAGTACGTTTTCGCGAATATTGCTCATTCTGTATTTTGGTTAAGGCTTCTTGTAATGAGAAATTTTGCATCAAATTTTAAGTTTGTTAATCGTTAAATAAATAAAAAATCTACAATATTACATCTGATAGAGAAAAATAAACTCATAGGCCTAAAATATACCATTTCAAGTACAACGATTAAATTTTCAAGTATGTAGCTCCAAACGTTTTTGTATACCATCCATTTAAATGTCAAACTGTATTTTTTCACACGTCAATAAAATTAGGGAGTACGTGTTACATTTTTTTTTTTTTAATATTTCTGAACAAAAAATAGTATAATTTAGGTATCAATTTAAAGTTTATTAAATTTAAAAAAAAATGGTTTGTAGATCAAGCTTTTAGTCATTTCCTTTCAATAGATATGGCTACCTAAAGCTAGGAATTTATCAAAAAGTGTGACTTTTTGATTTACTTTGTCACTTTAAACATACTATTTAAAGCGCCATTGTACAAAAGTTATGTAAGAAATAACTAAACAAATGGTTTTGTTTTAAAGTCCTGCCCCTTATCTATCATTTGAACATAAATAATGGTTATTTTAATGTAGATTGTAGATTCTATAGGTCTACAAAATTAGGATTTCAAAAAATTTGCCACGTAAAAACTGTTATTTTTGTGAAAAATTGGTCAAGCCTTCAAATTTCTGGGCTAAATAACACAAAACTGAGGATTGAAACTTAAAATTTCATAATTTAAAGACATTTTGACACACGAAAAGACTTATTAAACGATCATCAATATTTATTTTCTACCCAAATCGGGGTCAAATCTTCAACCATGTCATATATGGTATTAAAAAAACTTTTTCAAGCTCTCTTAAATTGGAGTAATCATAATTATAAATCACGACCAGATGCAAGCTAATGAATAAGTATTTTATGAGCATTTCATATAAATGGTATTTAATAATTACTTCCTTTTATTATTCAAGAGATAGTTAGGAATAATTTATGAAAAATGCATTTTTGCCCACGTATTTGTGGCATTCATAAGAGTAAAAACGATGTACAGTGCAGTACAACTAGGACTTTTTATCTATTACATTCCATGTCAGATTAATGTTATTTTAATGGTTTCTATATTTGTTTAGTATGAACATAAAGGATATTAATGAAGCATAAATTTTAGGTTCAAATATAGGATTAAGGGGGTGGAATGTGTATTTCGGCGTTAAGAGGCTTGTCTCAAGAAATTGAATGAACAGTTCAAATGTTTCATGTTAACAATACATGTATTAACATTCAATTTCAACAACTAGGCAGTAATTATTAGTCATAAAAAAATCTAGTAAATTTAAATGATTAGAATTAATAGAGTCAAGTTCACTCATTTGACCCAATGGACGGTGTCTGTCCGGGCATGTTAAAATAAAAAATCCAAATATCAGCATAGTTCTGTTAAGAATTTAAGGCATGTTGATATGGACCTAGAATGGCTCCGATGTAGATCCATTAAGGACATAAAACTACTACTCTGCAACAAATCTTCCGGTTAATTATCCTTCTTTTGTGACCAACACACGCTAATATTCATCGTGTTTCGTAAATATCATTGATAGATTGCATGTAGTAGAAAAGGAAGTTCCCTCCTTAGGGAATGTAATAATAATGATAACAGCTTATGAAAAGAAAATTCCCTCTTGAGGTTGCCAACTCCAAAAAAAAAAAAAAAGAAGGCAAGTTAAAAGGATACAAATTAGTATCCTTACAAAGTGTTTAGGTACTTGGTCTACTCAATTCACATTTATTATTGTTATTTAAGCGGTAAAACACAAAAGAACAATTAAACTCCTCTAAAACGCAATAAGTTTAGCCTTTAAGCCCTATTTTCATTACATTTTCACAGCCTATATTTTGATGTGAAATAACAAAATAAATGAAAATTAAAGGTAATATCTATCCACCAAAACATTCCAGTCTCGTAGGTAGGTTTTTACACTTACTGCAATTTAGCCAATATAATATGACTACAATTTATAAATTTACTTGACCAATTGAGAGTGTTTAAATTTGTGCATTTAGTCATTACGGGTATTGGAAAGACAGTACTAATAGATAGTAAGTAAAGATGAAAACCGTCAACACTAAATCAAACTAGAATTTTTTTCAAAAATGAGAATGGATGGCTGACTCAATTTCATAAATCTATCAAACTTCTATTTTGATTAATTATCCTGATCAATTATTTGGAGGCATCGTAAATTACACATACAGATTGCAGAAATTATGCGTTACAATTAATTAATACGAAGAATATTCTATTAAATAGGGCACATCAGCAGCGTCCAATAACGCCTTACAAATCGAGAAAAAGACTTTTAACTATAAAATTAATTTATAGTCTTTGTATAAACTTTATGATGATGAACTCAACTAACTCTATGAAATATTGGGATTTTTATATTTATAAGTTAAAGGGTAATTATTGGGATTGGTATTATTTTATTTATTTTTGTTCAAATATGTAAAAGCAAGGTTTGTCTGTCTGTAGACACCTCATTTTGGAGTGTGTCTTTAATATATTAGAGATGTGTAGCTATTTGTTAATGTAATATCCTCATATTGTCACTTTGGAATCCTTTATTGAAATGACTCATTGATAAATATTCTGTGGCACAATGTAAGGGTTCAAATAACCAGAATATTATTATTCTATTTGCAAATACAATATAAATTAGAAGTGTTATAACTAATTAACTGATGTTAATTAAAATGACCCATTATTTAAATGTATAAGATGATATGTGACGTAAAAATTGTAACTATATTATACATATATAAAAAGGATAACTTTAAATAAATTTAGTACTACCCTACTGAACTTTATTGTATAATGTTATCAAGGAACTTTTATTGAAACAAAAAATTATTTGTTAAATAGAAAAATTTTGACGAGAAAGTAGGGGATTTCTTATTTTTCTAAAAAAAAAGTTTGTATAATCCTGTGGACACCCCTGTCTATAGTTCTTGATTTCCTATTGTGTAAATGAACATTGAATACGGTACGCATGACTTTAATGCACTTTATAAATAAGAATTTCATTAACTATTGTGCCTTAAAAGTCTTGGTCCTACACAAAATCCACACATTTACTTGCATTTCGTGTTAGTCATATTGTACATATGGCTCTCACGAAATTACAATTTAAAATATGTGGGGTTTATGGCTCCCTCAGAAAAAAAGATTCCCGACTCTTTAGCTTAGTGATAACAGTCGTTTTAGTTACTTCTAGTTTTTTAATTTTTGAGACATGGGATATAAAGGTATTTCGTGTTGATTGAGCAGCGTCCAAAATTGGGTAGCTGTTACGGAAAATGTCCACAAAAAGGTTTTAGAGATCATAATATGAAGCTGTCTGAGATCGTTGACAAGTCAAGGCTATTATACGGGCAAATATTAGGACCAACACAAGTTGATTTCTAAGTGGGTGTGCGTTTGCTTACAGTGGACGATAAACAACCACGCATCAACGATTCAGAGCGTTATTTGAAGCCATTTAAGCGAAATGTTGAAAAAGAAGATTGTCAGCAGATTGGAGGGTAGCCGTTGAAAGTCGTTTATAAAACTGGGGTCACTACAACGACTTTAAACTGACAGTCAGAATGCAATGTAGTTTTGACCCGTACTGTTTGTACGTTAGAACTTTGTGGAATTTAAATCATTCTGCACGGAATGGTTCTATTTACCCATGACCCCGACAGATGATTTATTTGGTAAAGGATATAAATACATTATACGCCCAAAGCATATTTGGGAATATGGATGTGGTTCTCTACATATCTTGCAAATGTTATCTTAAAGATAACTTTTAGTAAATTAATTCAATAGCATTTATGTATTTTATAAATACGTATCTTTTATGCCCACTTTTACTGATATCATCATCGATCAAATGCTGATGCATATTTACCAAAAATTAAATTTTCTGTCTTCCTATTTTAAACACATACAGCATCATGGGGGAATGCACAGATAAAAAAATTATGTATACTCATGAATTAAGTCTTCAGAATTATTTTTCTTTATAAAATGAAGAAGAAGATGTTCAATGATTATAATGTTTACTATTTTTTAATGTTTGTGGATTTTAAGATATGTGTCATAATGCTTACCTTTTAAACTACGAGCTGTTTCTAAATAAAGAATTAGCAATATACTTTTTTATAGAGAGAATAATAATATCGATGACTTTTTACATGAAAATTGCCTATTTTGATGGAGTATAGGGTTGATCTTATCTAAAGGAAAATATTTATTCATTTATAATCCGGAATACCATTGGTGCAAAACCACGGAGGAGGGCATCAAGACATATTATCTCTGAAAAGAGGAAACTGAGACGGTTGGAAATAGAAAAGAAGATTCTAAATTTTCTCAAAAGCAACAAAGTTTTGCTATTTTCTGATGAAAAATTTTTTCACTATTGATACCAGTCTGAAAAAGCAGCAGACCAGGCGCAACATCACACCAAACAATATCTCAGCGTTCAGAACAAAAAATCCAGATGGAAGCATGGCTTGGGTATTGTGGAGTCTACCTCCCCGCCCATTTTGTGGAGAGTAAGGGGAATTAAAGATGATTAAGTTGAATTAAAGTTAATTTATTTTTCTATGAAAAATAACTCGTTAAGTTAAAGTTAATTTCGAAGTTTTTTTAAACTAGTTAAATTTAAATTAATTAACTGAAGAGTAATTTAAGGTAAATTAACTCACTAAACCTTGGTTAAGCTAAAATTAATTTCAATATTAAAAAAATAACTATTTAAGTTAGTCCATTGAGAGATTTATCAAGGCTTTTAAATAAAATTATTCTGTTGGTCTCTCTCGATGAAATTTTCTCCATATACAATGGAACGATCAAGAAAAAAAATACAAATTCATGCTTAATACTAAAAAGGAAGTCAAAAATAGCTAAATTTTTTGATTTTTGAGCTTCTATCTAATTTTAAAATATATGTAAAATTATATATTATATGGGAAATAATATAAAAACGACACTTTCTACGACACTGAGAAAATATACTTTTTATAGCTTTGATGTGGAATGACCCAGTTGAAAATTTAACGAAATCATTGTAGAACTAACGGTTTCTTAAAGACTGTTTTTTTAGTATTTCAACTTTGAATAAAAAAATTAATTTAACTTTAGCTAATTAACTTAATCAAGTTAAGTTAAAATTAAGATACTGCAGTTTAAAAAAATTTACAAGTTATAAGTTAGGTTGCATTAACTTGCCAACTCTGATGTTACTCGTCACAGGAGTGTCCAATAACTGGAGATGGAGATTTCATCAAAAAGGAGTGGATCATGCTTGAGTATGACTTCATATTCAAGATCTGCAATTGATTTAGGTCTCGTATTGGACCTTGTATATGAGGATTAACATAATGGAGAATAAAAGATGTGCCGATCACTCTTTTCAGATGAGTTTGTGAAATAAATGTCCTCACAAAACCTCTCCTTTAAATTTTACCCTTGTGTACCACTAGATAACATCTTTATATGACAAATATGCGGTAGTTTCTTTTACTTTTTAATATGACGCTTTGAGCTATAGCTACACTCTCTCCTTGTCTAAAATGAGTCTTCCACAGACAATTAAAAAAATATACATACTCAAATCATTTAATTTATTAACCCTTCGTTATTCAACTGGGATATTTTTTACCCCGAAATTTATGAAAATGTTTTTGTAGTTTTGTAATTACATTTTATCGCCATAACTTTTCAAAATGCTCCAGAAACATTAAACATGACTATGTGTAGTTCTTTATTTACCTAAATAATGCCTTGTTTATCATTTATTCGTATATCTTACCATTTTTAGTGGAGGTTTGGTGAATTTAATTAACTACTTTCTTTAATAGTATTTCCTTTATTTTTTCCTTTTGATATCCTGGATTCTTCTTTTTGACAATGTGAGGTGTATAAAACTTGTTTTAGCAAGCGGAGTTGTTTTTTCCAATTGGTAATCAGAACAGATTTTTATTTTCGAAAGAGCAAGAAAAAGATTTGCACGAGAGTTAAGTGTAAGTCTTTTTTGTACTCGGAGTAGAATTGAGGGTCAACATGGAAGTAATTCCAGCCTATATGTCATAGTTAGATAAGGATTTATTTATTTTTCTTATAACTGATCTAATAAGGAGTTATGACAAAAAAAAAAAAAATCCAGAGCTATTCACAAAATATAATTTTTTTTGGAAAAAAAATCAATAATCTACCCCTATAAAAAAAAATTTTTTAGAAAAAAAAAATAATACACAAGTCCATAGTTATTCGTAAAAATTTCAAAAATTTAATATTGAAAAATTAAATTTTTGGAAAAAATTGAAAATTTGAACTGGTTGGAAAAAAATTATTGAAAAATTTAATTAAATTTCAAATACAATATATTTTTGGAAGAACTAAAATTCCTTAATTTGGGTGGGGCTACAGTTCCTCCATCCCACCCTTGCAGCTGATACAATAAGCTGTCGTGACAGCTAAGTTGCTCTCTTACAAAATATTCTTCAATTTGTCAAGGTGAACAAGTTCATTTTCTGTTTTTTATAATTTTATATACCGGCAGAATATATGTTATGCCTCACTGTTGGTAAAATTTGTGGAAAAAGGGTCCTGTCATGGTTTTTTGAGCATGTTCTACTGTCTTAACTTTCAAGCTTAGAGTAACAAGATTAGAAATTCACTTTATAATGAAATGAATGAACGGATTTATGTGAGATGTTTGATCAGGACAACGGTCAGATTAAAAGTATTGTCGAATTTTTTCTGTGCCATTTTTCCTAAAACCATGGCAGGGGTTTAGTCCTTTTTAATATTATTGAATTCTAAAGACACAGAATGATCACACAGATTTGTTAATCTACAGATGAGAGGATTGGTTGAAAAAAAACCAAAAAAAAACTTGAATGCACACACAACAGAGAGCGTTCAACATCCACCTAAAGTAAAATTGATTTATGTATCTCGATTTTTTCCTTAAGTTTGTTCGATTATGATTTTTTACGTTTTTTTTTACCTTGACCTTTGACCTAAAACTCTCAAAATGGTACCCTACTGTGACTATATATAATTTTCGTACACTATTTTGTTCAAAATTTAAGGCCTCTTAATGTCACTATTGAGTTGTCTATCTCAGTTTGTTCCAAATTTATAGTCGACTATGCATTTTTTAGGTTATGTATAACTTGAACTTTGCCTCTGAGCTTGACTTCTCAAAATTTAATGGTCTCTTAATGTGGTTTTATATAATCTTTGTAGCAAGCTTTATCAAAATCGATCCGTAACTTCTGGCCCTGTTCTGTTGACTAACAAACACAGAAAGAGGGAAACACAAAGGTAACTTCTGTTAAACTTTTGTTGGAAGAGGCAAAGAGTCAACGTCATATTTTTCATATCCCCATTTAAATGCATACATATTTTGTACTGTATATAGGTACATGTACATAATTGGTACTCTCATATATTTAAAAAAAAGCATTCTTCAACTCCATTTACAACATACATAATATATGTAGATCCATAGTTTAAAGCACTCCTTTCTGAAAGGTTAAGTAAATGCAAAAAGCGCATGTTATGTCAAAAGACTTTATGTTATTCAGATATCCAATTAATTTATACTATTATCCTCCCATTCATGGAACTTACAAGAACATAATTTAATACTATAGACATAGTGTTCCTTCTCACCTTAACAATATATAATCTCCATCTTTAACTCTCACTACCGAATATTTAAAATAACCCCTATGACCTTATGGGAATGATCTTTTTATCATCATTATACAGGACTATTTTATTATGTATCATATTCTATTATGTGTTTCGTTTCAAGTTCGGTCTGAAAGGGTCTTGTTATAAAATTCGTTCAACAAATGGCCTACAAAACTTTGTTATGTTATTCTTTTTCTAGAAAAGAAAATACTGATCCACGTTTTAAATTTCGATCCAGATCGGTCTAGAAATAAAATCATGAGGTGACTTTTCAAATTTTGCGGGCAAGGTACATTATGTACTATGTAGTATGCCGTTTATAGTTATTTTTTATGTTACTACACTTGCCACGAACATATATTTACTCTTTGAGCTATATCATATGTTTAGTTTGTCTTTTAAATGCATAAAGGTATGCAGGAATTTTTAATGTACTTCTCAGACATTCCAGTACAGTTCTCTTTTTCAGAGTTCTTTAGAGCATGCGGTAGTGAAAACAACGATCTTTTGCCTCAATGTACCTCCAAAAGGCAGTATCCAACGTGTTTGCCACTGCCAAGTATGGAGGCCATAAATTTTAAGACAAGAAGTACCTTAAAAAGTTGTAAGGTCGAAGATGGTAAAGCATGATTTTTTCAGATAGCAAAGGGCTCCCCGGGCTCTTACCCCAATTTTTTGACAGTGTCCTGTGATTTGGACCTGCCACCCCCCATGACATTTGCATGATAGTATAAAGACTTTAAAGGATTAGACTCCACAACATCTTTTTTTTTTAAATGCACCAATTTCCTTGGGTAAAGTACAAAATTAAGTGTTTCTATGGGAGTTATTTGACATTTTTCATCAATTTTAAGGATTATAACAGATAAATGTGGCTGTTAATATAAGATATTAGTAAAAATGGTGGGTCATATTTCCCTCACTAGTACTGAGATACAATACCTAAAATATTTAGAGAATATTATGAGAACTCTGCTACTTTTCCACTAGCCGATACTCTCGAATATTTGTCCATTTCCATTCACAAACTATTCTTATTTATCTTATGAATGTGTTGCAAATTGCACTTAAAGTAGCCAAAATTGATTGTCACAATAAAATAATAAAATATTCACGGATATTATTTGAAAGGAGCATTATCGAGTCCAATATAATTATTGGAAATCAAATGAAGGCTCTAAACTAAAGCTAAAACTCTTCTATTTCCTAACAGATCCCTCAAATTTAAATAATAACCCTATAATTGACTCAAATATGTCTATGAAATATTGGGCTGTAAGTATATCTTTATCAAGTAAACAAAAAATAGGTTTTTATACATAATTATTTTTATGTTGACGTACCACAATCTTTATTTTCCATTATTTCTCATTGAAAGAATACAACAGTCAGTATATTGTTAAAAGTGATATTCAATTAATAAATCAGCGTTTGGCATCCGTGGCTACTTAAGTTTTCTTTCTTGTCTGTTCTAATTTGTAGTCTCTGTTCTGTTGGGTCCGACTCAAATCAACACGTCACTATTTCTCGTCTTCCTCATTTTGTGGTGTAAATTAAAAGTCGAATGAAATGTAATATCCATAAAATATATATTTTATGGATAATATGTCAATTCTTGATGAGCATCCGATGGGCTTTTAATTATGAATATTTGGTGGTTGGTTTGTTGTTTGAAATATGTACACTAATTAATTTTTCATTCGTAATATTATTGGAGAGCAGAAAATGGCATGCAGTTCGACAAAGTTAGTTAAGGAAGTAATAAATGGTTGTTGTTTTTTAGTCAGTGATATTATCTTTTGACATTTACTTTGGTTTGATTAATCTCAAAGACCTTTTTAGAGTCTTATCTCTACCTACTCGTACCAACCAACCAACCAACCTTGATTACAAAATAATAAATAGAAAAATAGAACGTGTGTTCATCGTGTTTTGTACGCACATACACAACTTGTATACTTCATATCGACTCATTATTGTGTATTCTAATTGAAAAGTACATTTATCATTACTTATTATTTACAATAGTATTTCATTCTAACTTGGAACCTTTCAACAAAAAAAAGATCATAAAATCCAGAACACCTTCAACCTGTATCCTCATCAATAAGGGAAATGATTAAAAGTTTGAAATTTTATTTACAATTTCTAATCATTGAAAAGAAAAAATTCATTCAACGTGTTTGCCATCTTCTCCAATCATTCACTCAATACGAGGGCTAAAGGATTTACAGGGATTGACCATGTCATTGGGTATGCGACCAGTACGAAGCCACACAATAATGACCGCTGGCATTCGTTATCAGTGAACATCTAAAGGATTTAGTGTTTTTTCTTATACATTTTGGTGAGTCGACTCTGATGAGCACAATTTCATAATCATAGATTTCAGGATTGGCATGATATTTAGGCCTAAACTAGTAGTAATACAATTTAAAATCTCCACCCTCTATAGAGGTGTCCGTAGTATTATATATATTTTTTTTTATGGGGGATGGGGGATTGGATTTATTGATTTTTTTTTTTTTTAACTTATAAATTAAATTTTTTGGAAAATAATTTCAAATTTTAAGTTTTTTTGAGAAAATCGAATAAACTTTTTCTAAATCAATTAAAAAGCATAGCTACTCTCAGAAAATTCAGTTTTTGAAAAAAAAAAAAAAAATCCAAAATCTACAGCTGCTCAAAAAATATTTTAAAAATCAACAACTGTGAATTTTTTTTTGAAGAACACCATTTCAAATATTAAATTAATGGAAGAAAATTTAAAATAAAGTCATAGTTATGCACAAAACATGGAATTTTTTGAAAAGAAATTGAAAAATTAAATTTTTCGCTAAAAAAATTGAAAAATTGCATAAAATAATCATTCCAAAAAAGTATATATTGAATTTTCTAGTAAAAAGCAAAAATTCTTTTTTTTAGGGGGAAGGGGGGGTATCTACAGCCCTCCAGTTCACCCCTGTGGACAAACCTACTTTATATTGTAAAATATATTTTATTTATAACCCATCAATAAAGTACATGGAGATTGTTGTAATTAAACATACGCAACCATTAATTGTACAAAGATAATTCCATTAAATGCTCTAATATTAATTTAATTGCAATTATAAACGTAAAATACTCATAAATGTATATTTGTGCCGAGAAGCCTTGAGGAATTTGAACTTAAGGATGAATTTAAATATGAAGAAAACATGAAACGTTTCTCTATTATTTAATCTGGTTTTTGTCAGAAGAGGAATATCACGAAAGGTGGAATTATACTTGAACAATTTCATGATGATAGATTATTTTGCATTTTTATTATTCTACACCATGTCTTTTATCTCATTTTGCACATTAAAAAAACTATAATTATAGAATAGTGATGCTTCAACAATAAAACAATCTTGAAATAAAAACCTAGAAAAGTATAAAAGGATGCGGCCTGTATTTAACAATCAGCACGGTTTTTTAATAAAAGATTTTCTTCGAAAGTAATCATACGATTAGAATAAAATGAATGGGAAATGAAATCTGAATCATTTTTTTATTATTGTTATAAAATAAAATCGTCTTTGCCGTCAATAACGGCCTCGAGTCGACCTTGGATACGGGAGCCGATCTTGAGGACAGTCCCTTTTAGTGGATTACGGAATACTGGATATCAGCTCGAATTTTGTATTGCAGGGATATATTTTGGCTGTGTTCCTAATCTGTGCTCCTCAAAAATAAGTCTATGGGCTTAAGGTCCGGTGATTTTGGAGGCCAAATCCTGTGTCTAACAAAGTAAAAAATCGGACAACCAGGTCAACGTTTTCTTTGTATATTTTCCTCTTCCAGCTCCTTCATAACTTTACAAAAAAAAAAAAAAGATTTTTCCAGGCTTAAGAAGTTGAGGATGTCAACATTTTATCGTCTGGATTGGTTTACTAATCTTCCATGTAGAAAAAATACTTCCTTGATCGATGCTATACTTTTCCAACCTGCGCATGTGCTAAAAGTTCGTTGTTAAACAACGAACTGACAAGGTATATATATTTGTTACATCAAAGGGCGTCTTCAAAGGTGGGTTTGAGGGGCTGCAACCTCCCCCTCCCCCCACAAAAGCAAAAGGAATTTTTGCTTTTTACTAGAAAATATAATATTTGAAATTTAGTCGAATTCTACAAAAAAATTTATAAAAAATTTATTTTTTATAAATGGCTATGAATTTGTGAAAACTTTCTCTATGAAGTTATATATTTGCCATGAAATTTTTTGTGAAACTCTCTTTTGATTTTTGAAATTTTTTTCGAAAAAATGTAATATTTAAAATTTTTTATGAATAGCTATGGATTTTTGAAATTTTTTTCCCCAAATTTAATATTTTAGAAACTTAACTTGAATTTTTTTACAAAATAATAAATAATTTTGTGAACAGGTATTAATTTTCGTGAAAAACGTTGGGTTTTTGAAATTTTTTTGAAGAAATTCATATTTGAAATTTGATTTTTCAAATTTTGTTGCATAAGATTTTAATTTTTAGCTTTTCTTCAAAGTTTTCCAACCACAACCCCCCTTAAAAAAAAAAGAAAAAATATAATATATATATATATAGACAATCCTTTTGTCACAGCATCCATGAAGGCCATCAGGCTCACCAACGGAAAGCCTCTCTCAATGACCTGAAGAGCCATGGAGGAAGAATCACTTTCTTCTCCGACCAGAAGAACTGGACTGTCGACAGAAGCTACAACGTCCACAATAACAGGTGGTTTGCCAAGGAGAGAGAAGAGGTCCCTGCGGTCTTCACCACAAAGTTCCCAGCCTCCGTGATGACCCTGGATGTCATCTGCAGCACCGGTGAGGTGATGCCTCCTTTCTTCTTCAATCCCAAGGAAAGGGTTAACTCGATAAGGTACTGCAAAGTCATGGAGGAGTTCGTCATCCCCTGGATGAAGAATACGGCCGCTGGGAGGGAGTTCATATTCCAACAAGACTCAGCGCCCACACACATCGCCATGAGGACCTCTTTAACTCCCACGACATCACTTTCCGGGATGCAACACTTGGCCCTCCAACTCGCCCGACCTCAATCTGTGTGATTACTACTGGTAGGGGAAGTTGGAGAGGAGTTGTGCAAGGTCAGCCACAAGAGCATCGCGGCCCTGAAGGGCTCCATTACGAGGGAGTGGAATGCTGTCGATCCTGCGGTAGTCATCAGGGTATGCAAATCCTTTAGGGGCAGGATGGAGAAGATGGTGGCTGCTGAGGGAGGACATGTTGAATAAATTTATTGTTTAATATCATGTCTAACTTTTATATTAATAAATACACTCCAAATTCCATTTTTATCAAGGAGGTTGAATTTTAAAATAGTTCCAATTTATCGTGGACACCCTGTATTATGTATTTCAATGATTTAATTTAGAAAAAATCTTTAGATATAGAACAGAGTCTTCGAAACTGAAGTACTATTAATTTTAAAATATTTAAATTATAAGCATTGTAATCAATGATTTTATTTTCCCAAGTCATAAGTTATTTCGACAGGAGGATATGGTTTTAGTTCATACTGGAAATCACGTGTTACTCTCCATCTTTATGAACACACGTAGTTGCAGATTACTTGAATTTTCTCTCCTCAAGAATGAATGAATAATAACAACTGTTTAATAAATAAAAATTAATATGACATGAAGAACCAAATGGTATTTTAGCTCGTGCCTTAACCTCATTTTAAGCCACATTCATTTTTTATTTATATAAAGTACTTTCCATTATTTTTATTTTTAATATGAATTCACCAAAACTTCTGCGAGATTTCATTCATTTTTGCGTTCCGTTTTTATATAATTTTTAAAAAGACTCCTTTTTTAAATAACACACACGCTCAATTGTATTTTAATTTCCTAGATCAAGTAACTACACTCCAAAATGACTTAATTTCAGCATAGATACATACCTAACCTTTTTATATTAATATTGATAATGAAAAGATAAATATTTTTTGCAAGATTCGTGCAATACTTCAATATACCTAGCAATGGGTTCCGCTCGGGCTAATGAGTGATCAGGAAATCAATTTGACAATAGTCATATTATTTCTAATTAATGTTGGATCCCTTAAGTGCGGGCAAATTGATGTATTATTATGAATTTAAAAAAGAATAGGCTATTAACTTCAAATAACATAACAAGATATATCCCTGAAAAATTGTTTAGATGATAAGTCCAACGTTTTATTTTTATCAAAAAATTGCCAAATTGAAATTCATTATGAAAATTACAAAAACTTTTTTTCACTAAAAGTAGTGAATATCATTTATTATAATTGTAAAGAGGAACAAAAACCTACCAAAATTTGCTACAGAATTGCCTGAACAAAAAAGTTATGGAGAATAATGTACTCGAAAAAATAATCTTTGATAATTTAGAATATTATTCTTTAATGTTAGAGGTACGACATATCAAAAAATTGACGTTTGATGATACAAATAGAAAAAAGAGGAACCATTGTTTAGATAAGGACATATATTTCCTTTAAACATACATTTTTATGTGTCAAATTTATATATAAAAAAAATTTCAGACAAATTTTTTCAACCTTCATTGTATCTACGAATACAGTACTCCATTGGAATTCCTTTTTTTTCACTTGGAAAAAAAGGAACGTGCAACTTTCAACTATTTTTTATTTTGTCACAACTTTTTTGATTTTGAATTAACTAAGAAAACGTCTGTTTTTTTTGCATATGTTTTTTTTAGATGCCAGTCACTTTTTGACTCATAACTCAACCCTGTATCTAGTCTTCTTGACCTATAAAAACCACTTTTGAGTTTTGGCTATAGAATAAGTTCCCCTGAAAATTGGAAACCTTGTCTTAACTTGACCAAGGTCAAAAGAGCACCCATGCAAAATTTCAGCCTCCTAGGCCCAACGGTACAAGCACCCATAAAGGACACACACACATATACTCTGTTACATATCTACAGATAATATATCTTGTTTAGCTTATTAAACCATTCACTAGTTTTTAAAAAGAAGTTCCAAGAACCAACAGTTCAAGACCAGTTTAAGGTACGGATAGGACTGGTCCTAAGACCAGATTGAACCGAATAAATAAGCACCGAAAAACACTAGACACAACCTTTTGGCCTCCCTCTTCACCTGATCTAAAGCCCATATACATTGCAGTCTATGGCACGATCAGCAAGGGCTCTCTTATGACATCCGCTGAGACTGCACGGCAAAAATTATGGAAGATGATGTGGCTACAAGTAGCAAGTTAGTGAGTAAGCATCTTCGTCATGCTATTCAGAACAAAACATTGAATTATAAAATGGGGAAGGATTTTAAATCCAGGAAATTAAAAGAAAATATATATTACAATTTATTTCCAAAAATTATTTCATCTATAAATAAATCTTATGTTTTTACTTGAGGGGTACTATAGTGAACTCAATTACTCAAACCAGCCAACTCCAGCCTCAACTCCAGCCTCTAACCTTGCCCTCAACCTGGCCCAGGCCTTGATAAGGAACTCCTTGTCCATGTTTGCCACTGCCTCGAGAGTGGAAGCTCGCAAGGAGTCAATAGTCTTATATTCACATTTATTAGACTATCTTCCCAAGAGAACCCACACATGGTAGTCCAAAAGATTCAGATCCAGTGAGCTAGGAGGCCACATACCCATTCATTTTCATAATGTATTCCATTAATTTATAATCTGTTATTTGCTAAAAGGATCATGGGTCGTCCTCGCAGTTGTTCTTGATACATCAAACTCATTGAAAGCCTCGGCAACACAGTAAACAATTTATTTAGACAGCTTTAACAACTCATTGAAAGTGCTCCTGGACAGAGTCACGCAATAATGACTGCATGGCGTTCCTATACGGAGAAAAATTGAAGGATTTTGTATTTTTTCTTATACAGTTTTATAAGATAAATTTTATAAGCATACTTTTATAAATATTTATGGCAGGGTTACCAATATATTGAGGTCTACACTTGGTTGTGATTTAAAATTCTTCCTCAGTATTGCACAATTATTGAGAATATTAAGCATGTCAAAAACTAAAAATACATTTTCTAATACAAGTCATTGACTTATTTAACTCTTGATAGGACAATAATTCTGTAGCACGCTACATATGTATAATTACATCCGAAGTAATGACGTAAAATGACTCGGTATTTATTATTTTGCAAGAAAAAATATTAATGAAAAACTTGTAACAATGAATACAATGACAAAATGAATTTAAATCATGTCTCATTTGGGAATATACTTACGGTTAATTTCAAATCTAGGAAGTCTATGATTGTTTACTTTTGGTGTTCTACACTAATGGGCATGGTTGTCTATGTATCCAGTTATATTGGGGGGGTCATCCCTAATCAGGTGAGAGCAATAAAGTATATATATTATATTATATTGAAAAGTATAGGCAAATGAGAATAGTCATTAAGACGTCTCCTTTATGCGTATTTTAAAATGTATAGAGATAAATGCATACAAATGCACGAATTCCAAAAGTAGAAAATGAGTTGGGATCATTGTATACCTTTTCGTGCATTCGAAGTCTATAGAACGTCCCATTTTTCTTCTTTTTATATAAATAGGTGAAGGACTTTATTCATGCTATTTGTAACTAAATGACTTTGAAATACTTCTTCATGTTCACAACCCTTCATTTATTTTATCCTAATGCAACAGAGAGATCACTTGAACTGTCAGCTAATACCCCTGTAATATGTTACATCAAAGTTTCCAGACCTTCAACCAAAATTCGTAATTGGTAAATAGTTAGTCTTAAAAAACTAATTCATATAATGTGATCATCATTTTTGAGGGCATACTCCACATTGCTTCGGAGGCTACAGAAAAAAAACACCTCTCAATCTGTTTCTAATTTGCGAGTGATGGATATTGCCACTCTCAAGCCAGTTGATGAGGAAGGGATAATCCAAAATTTTCATTAATGCGGGAATAAGTTTCCAACTCTTTAAAATCACTATCCTGAGGGTGGTATCGGAGACGCCGTTCTTGATGTTATTTCCATGGAAGATATCAAACTAAAGAAATTTGCTGTTAGAGAAGTCCCAAGATCTGGGCCTCACGTGGTCCTCTTGGAAGGGTATCGTATTTGTGAGCAAGCCGTCATTGATAGAGTCAAAAGTTTCATGAAAAACTTATCACATATATAACCTTGTTTTTTCATCCACAAGGAAACCTCCCAAAGTAACGCGTATCCCTTTCTTTTTCTGAGTAAAGATAGGACGAGACTTGAATCCAGATCCAAAGTACATGAATATGCTATACAAACTTGCATTATTTGAATAGAGCCAGATCTGACTAAGGGTAATTGAAATTTTACGGATTATAAAAAAGGATCCAAATGATTTTCCAGATATTAAAAGGCTTCATACTTAATGTTATTTATATATTTTTGAAAAGATATAAACTATTTTGAACGTAACATCTCTATTTCTTTTGATTAGTGCTGAGACCCATATCTATAGTGATGTAAATCGTGTTTTGTTAGGATGGCCCGCTTTTTTCGGAATTGGTAATCTGAAGAATGAGTTTCCTTTTCCTTAGTTGTTGTCATTATTGTTTAATTCTTGAGTAGTGAACCTCCTTTCATTATGCTCAAAACCTCATTGAACATCCATTTGTGCACATTAAATAGTGAGATGAACCTTGAAGATTTGTTGCAGAGTAATAATTGTCAGTCCTTGTTGGACTCAGAGTAGAATTGAGCATTAAAATCGAATTCATTCTTGCCAATGTCCTTGTTAATTTCCTTCTCCTCCTCCTCCTCCTTTGTGGCAGCTGATTATAGCTGATCTAATGAACCGTCATCACGACTAAACTGCTCTCCCCTAGAATACTATTCAAATTGTCAGTGTTATCATTTTGATTTCTCTTTGATGAGAGGCTGAGAGATACAATAAAAGTAACGACCAGTCCACTGTTATTCAAACAATAATTATTCATTGTTCATTCATAAGTCATCATTAAAAACATAATCTTATTCTCGAGTACATTTGACTAAATACTTAATTTTGCGCAAAATGTTCATACAATTGGAAGGCAATAAGTATCTATCTAATTTTGGTTTCAGATTTGGATTCGAAAGTTTGAGTACCCTAAATTTACGCAAATATTTATGTCCAAAGATCTGAATCGACCCGGATCCGAAAAAATGTAGATCTGTCTTATCTTTAGTCCTGAGGGGCTCACAATATTATTTGCTATATAATGTGTGGGTATTTTATTCCCTTCACTATGTTTAACGAATAGCCAAGGTTAAAAGAAAACAACGATTGTCCCAGTGATACTTGACTTCCACCACGCTTTTGAATGGTGACGTCAAAGCGTATATAGTATTACTATTAATCATATAATTTCTAATATTATATGGTGTTAATATACCGTGGATATTCTCTATGATACCCTATACAAGATTTTACATTGAACCTTTTGGGTATATGTCGAGAGGAAGGCCTGCACTGTACGTTATTCAAATACTGAGGCCCTCAAAGCCAAAGTTAGCCAGGACTATGACACTATGACAGAGGACTACATCTATAGTGGGTGCTGGGACTTACACTGCCATCTGGACGCCATCACTGCCAATAAGGGTGCAACATTAATTAATAAAGGGCTCAGATACGCTCCTTTTATATTATTAATTTTGCTGAAATTCTATTGTTAATTAATCAGTTATATCTTGTTGAAGTTTAAAATTAATGGACCACTCGGTATATAAATCAATATAACAATTTTGATATCATGGAGCTAATTTATTGCCTTATAAAAAGGAGGAAATAACTGTTTTTAGCCACGCTTAAAGTTATTAGCATATTACCTAGATATGTAAGACATATTATGTAAACGCCCCTTATAACAGTTCCTTGTGGAGATACAATATTCAAACTTTTTCAAAGACCTTTATGATGACATTTTCATATCATATGTATGTAATTTAGAGATACATCGTCTTGAGCTGTGTTGGTAAAAATAATGTAGGTGTATGAAACAAGTATTTACAACGCATGTATTTAACATCTAATTAGGTAGACTCAAAAGTGACCTAATTATAAGGATGTCATGTTTGTATCTCATAAATCAAATATGACGGCTTATGTATTTATATTGTAGTTAATAGTGCTGAAAGGCTTTCAGTCTTTATCCTTAGATAAACATACGTGATAGGTCGGATATTTAGACAACACTTATGGGTATAGTTGTAAAAAATATGACATTGGACGAAACATTTGTGCATAGTTTGAGTTTACTCAACACGAATTTCAAAGCATTTTTTTATAAAGGCCTTTTTGACGCTGATTTTGAATCTGTTTTTTTCTTTTGTAGCATGTAGAGTTTTTGAAATACAGTGGTTTAAATTTTGTATCAATTTTATGAAATTGTTATTTGACATAGATCAAATTTTATGCAAATAGTTAATTTTGGAACACGAATGAAGAGTTTTACATTGTAATTATATATTAGAATGTGTAAATGTGTTGTCCTTTTGTATATTTTGTCTGGATTGTCACCATACAGGATTCAAGAATGGTCCGACATCATGCTTTCATTCCAAAATACAGAAATCAATTACTGCTCTAAAGAGAAAACCTTCATCAATTAAAATAACATTAGTGTAGGCTAAACATTTAATATGTAGTCTATTTCAATATGCACTATATATGATTATTATTTTATTATGTATTTGTTTTAAATATACCAAAAATAAGCGGGAAGACTCCATTTTACGGTAATTGTTAACACTATTACGTTCTATTAAAGCATCAAACAAAAAATACCATACATAAATATGAGTAAGCTTTATAGATTATTATCCGTCCAAAATTATATATAAGTCCACATTCTTTTATACTCTACAAAAACCCCATCCTTATCATCGACCATAATTACGATAAGATTTCTGAAGGACTTGTTGGTACAGTCCTAACTACTTTTTGAATACGGATTTTCATCACTTGTAGTAATACATATGGTTGAGAATTATATTCAAATTCGAATGTTCTGATTTTTGGTATATCACTAATGAATATGGCAAATAGTACATACATAATTTGTACCTACATTTAGAACAGAGTGTGATAGTTATAAGTTGTAACACTTTTTGTTTTGACTTAATTATCCGGAGAGAATTTAACTGAGTCACACCTCATTTTGATACCAAATACTATGACTTCTATTGTTGTCGTCCATTTAAAAACTATACAATTGAGTTTTTTCTTCTTCTACAAGTTACACTTGAATGTGAGGAATGAAATGTTGTGACAATTCCCGTAGACATTGACGTGTATAACCATAAAGAAAGAATTACATTGAGACGATAAAAGGGATTGAACGTTATCTATGACTAAAGAAGGACGTACGTAAAGAAAAAGCTACATTTAGCCATTAGAAAAGTACAAACGATTGATGCGTGTGCTTCTTCTTCTTTTTTCTTCATCATTTGATAAGTAGTGGGGCTGATAACTTCTCCCCCCTTAAAGAAGAACTCGCCTACATTGGTTTAAATTGATTTAAAAATGAATAATTTAATAATATATTATTCCTTACACTAATGTTATTTTAAAAGCAGAAGGTTCTCCTCTTTATAACAGTACTCCATTTTATCTCCCAAAATCATATAATAAGCAAGTTATATTAACAAGGAATTTAATTCAGTGCTACCATATGTCTAGCTCCCATCTTTTCCTTGCGTTACAGCACAAATCCCATTTCTAGCTCTGATAGACGGTAAAAAAGATACAGTAATACTTTGAATTACGAGTGCTACAACATACGAATTTGTATTATGATACGAGCTCGTTGAGAGTTGGCGACGACAATCAACAGCTACTTGAAATTTCTTTGCCGATAAATAGTGTTGACTGAATAACTCGGGTCCAAGAACGAATGTAACTTGTAGGTATATCAAAGTAATACTTAATATTATTTCATCTATACGTATACAGGTATAATTTGAACGTCAGCTAAAAGAAAAAAAGTTGATGGGTCAACATTAAACTACTAAATCAAAGTCAATTACAGTTGAATATCCTTTATCTTTTAGTAATTGTAAAATGGCCAAAAACAAATATGATATTAAATTTTACATATATTTGAGCCCTTTTGTCAGCTGATACCTTTGCTCAATCGCTCATAAATCTTTTGACCTCTTCGTGTATTTTTTCTTAATGTTTGCAGCATTTAAAAAATCGAATATCTTTCAGAAATTAAGAACAAAATGATACTTCTTAAGATGTTTAAGCTTCAATGTATAGGTTATCATTACCATTTTAAAGATAATATCAATCTATATCAATGAAGCAAAGTTTGTCTGTCTGTATGAATAACAGTCACAGGGTGCATTGTAGTTAATGGCTCCTGATGTATATTATAACGTATTTTGATCCAAGAAACAACAAGGTTGTCATTTTAATGAACTATTTCAGGGATGTACATATAGCACATTAAAAGGGTATACAGTGTGCACCGTATAAAAGGAACACTGATGTATATCTTATATATATTTTGGTCTAAGAAATTACAATGGTGTAATATTGTAAAAGTTGTCTTTCAGCCGACGCATAATTAGGCCGCACAATGCCGGATTCTACAGCTATTTAATTTAATTAAAAAAATTATGTTTGCAGGGTCCTTGAAAATGACTTCAACACTCCATCTCCTTCAAACCTACTCTAGTTTAGTTCCAACAGTCTTCCCTACGCTGTAGGTTCATTTATACAGGTACATAATTATTAATAGTTGCAATGGATTTTGTCTAGACTTTTTACATATATTATTAACAATACACACAGATGTGAATATTAATAGTTCCTTTCTTAGCTAGTTAAAGCATTATGGGAAGTTCTGTATGTTTATTAGTGTTGGTTTAGGGCCTGAAAATATTAGAGTTGTCGGAGACGGTATTATTTTTAGTAGAAAGAAATAATTCGGTCATGTAAAGAATTTCGACTTCCTGGAAAGAAAAACTAGGTCTATATTAGTCAATTTTAAAATTCGTAAATACCAATTTTATAGAAGAATTGTAGATGACGTCTTGTGGGTCTTAAAATTATAAACATGACCAGTAATTACAGTAGATAAAGTCGAATAAATCATATTTGTACAACAGATAAATCAGGAAGAGAGAGAAAATTGGTCTATAGATTGAGACCAAAAATCTGTCCGTGATTAGGAAACGATGAAATGTACCATTAAATCTGCACGTCGATCCCTGTATTGTATCTTGCAACCTTCTTTCCAAAAAAATAATAATAAGAGGGTAGGGGAAAGGCCTAAAGCCTATTGGTAGTTTGCCAGTTCATCCAAACTACGTAAATTTTACTTAAAAATTATTATTTATAGGAATGAACAAAAATGATATATATTATCTTCATCTATAGCTTATCGGTTAAAAAAATGGTGATCCTCAAAAGAATTTTTACATTGCCCTCTTAATGAGATGCACACGCCTATATTTTATTCTACATAGTATTAGAATAATTTATACGAGTGTCGGATGTACGTCTCACTTTGAAAACAAGGATACAAATGCATTTACTTAAAAAAACAAAAAACAAGACAAATACATACTTTAGACATGTAATAAAAGTTCTTCATAATTCTGAGTTATGTAAGATATGGCTATGTTTCATTCTGATCAGACAAGATTCCTGGGCTCTGAGGGCAAGTTTTTTTTTTTTTTTGTTAATAATTTGATTTTTTTCATGAAACAAGATAGACTCCCAGATGGATTGTCAATTAGAATATGCTCAAAAAAAAAAAGTCTATAAATATATTATTGTACTAGCAGAAAAAGGGAGAACATATATTAAATACGAATTAAAAAAGGGAATTAAGTAGAAGATTAGCGAGTTTGTCTTATGGTTGAAGAAGGAAAATTTATGTAATTTATGATAAGTTTCCATTCTCACATATAAAAAAATAATTCCCCATTAAGTTACCAATGACAATGTCAATAAATACGTCACAAGGTCAAACATTTGAAAAAATTTCATTATATTTACCAAAATCAGGGTTTTCACATTTTGCATTTTGAAGAGTGTCTAAAGGGCGCAGGTTCGATTATATTTTCATCAAATGGACAGAAAAAACAAATAATGTTGTATACCAAGGAGGTTTTAGCATATATTTATAGTAGTTTGTTTTAGTTTAGATTTTAACATAAACAAAATAAATTTAAATAAAATCTTTTAAATTTGACATTGACATATCTTTAAGAAAGCATATTTGTTCTATTATTCAATAATATTGTTATTCTTGGCGTTGTATTATTTTGGCAGGTGACGGTGAAACTCTTGGTCGCTTTGTGTACAAACTAATATCAGTAGACAACCCTCATACGCCATTGTTAAAGGCTTAAAAGAAGGTAATTCGAAGTCAACTAATTCAGAATTAGTAGAAAAGAAGCAGAAACATCAAGACTTGACAGCAAAATCCACTGTCATTTTTTGGTGTGAGGGTGTTCAGTACTTTGGCTTTAAACTATTTTGCCTTTGGACATTTGGCCTGACAGTCATTTTGCATGAACGTTAGTTCGTCATAATTTATAAATAAATGAAGTTAATACGTCGTTATTGTTTATATTTGTTTAAAAATGGTGTTCCCTATGTAATGCTTATTACCATATAACGCGTTATTTGTTTTTTTTCTGTTGATATCTGTTGATATAATGATCGAATTATGTTCTTGCCACATATTATACTGATTAGTCAATCCATGCGTCTTTTCTAGCATGAATAATCCATCATGGCTATTATTAATTGTTTAACATTGAAGGGATTAGTACATTCAAATCGTTTGGTATTAAAATCTTTGGTTCGAACTCAATATATAGTCTGACTTCGATAGTATATTTGCATAGACATTTTTGGGCATACTTTCCTAAAAGAAAACAACCACTTAATGCATTTTTAAGCAATAATAATTAGTGAAGATGTATAAATCATGTAACTAAAGGCGAAATATCCTTGATACAAAATGGATTTAAGCGAAAATGATCCAAGGCAAGTTGTCCTGAGACAAAATGGCTTTAAGGGGAAATGATTTAAAGCAAGTTGCCCTTGTACAAAATAGTTTAAAATAAAAGTACACAGTGCCGTGTCTAAGATTATGGTCTGGACCGAAATATCGGTCCAAATTGGACTGGAAAAACTCTCTTAAAAGGGAACTGAAAAAAAAAAAAAAACCTCCACAACCGAGTCAACGCTAATATGGATATAAACTTGGTTTCCATTTATTAATGATGATTTAATTGCTAAGTTCCTTTTTGCTCGAACTTTATTTTGAGTGATTTTACCAACCAACCAACCAACTAACCCCCCAGCAAAAATTACTTTTGACTTTAATGCATGTAAAAAAAATAATAACGTAGAAAAGGAGAAAAAAACAATCTCAAGTCAATTGTAATTGTAATTATAATCACGGGTGGTATTTACGTGGCTCTACCTCAGATAACGTTGATAATATTTATATACTGGGTTTTTTAAATGTTAGGGCGTCAAATTAAGAGTTCCTTTGTTTCTCTTTCTTTTCCGCATTTCCTTCTTGAGTAATACTTCTGAAAGTACATTTGTATGTACTTCCCTGCATGTAAGTGAATTGCAATGCGGAACTCCCAAAGCATTTGTTCATTCTCTGTAGTTTTTTATCGGATTCCATATTTCAATTCCATTCCTCATGACACGGCCTTACCAATTGTGTATTTATAGAGATATGAAGTTTTGATAGAGGATAATATTATTGAATGTACATGACGTCAGCTATTGTTGGGATATTTATGCTCTTACTAGAGATTAGATTTGTGTAAGAGCGCAAGGAGAAGGCTGAAGCGAGACATATGGTATACCTGAAGCTTATTATATATATATTTAAAAATGATACATGCAGGAGTTACCTCCACCAAAAAAGATTATATTTTTACCCCTGTTTGTTTGTTAGTTACCAGGATTACGGCAAAAGTTACCAATCGATTTTGATCAAAATAGGTAAGAAAGTTATATTTGCTCATATTAAGGAACCATTAAATTTTGATAGTGAAGGTCAAAGGTCAAGGTAATAAAAAAACGTAAAAATGCATAATCGACTAAAACTTTGAACTAAATTGAGATACTTGAACTAATTATAATTTATCTAACCAACATTCATAATACGATTAGGGACAAGAAATATCCACAGCTTATAACAAAATGCAAAGTTTATTTTTTGTTAGTGAGGAATCACAGAGTTGCATTATCAATAAATACAGGTCTTCATCTGCACACAAAGGGTGCTCCTCAAACAGGTAAAATAACTCATGTTATGTGGTCTGAGGGATTTTATTTTGGGAGAGAGGGGGCTTGGTTTTTGAAATATTTTCAAAAAATTTCAAATACTAAATGTTTTTAAAGAAATCACAGCCATTAATAAACATTTAAATTTTTTGAAAAATCCACAGCTGTTGACAAAAAATTACATTTTTAGAAAAAAATTTCAAACAATAAAATATTATTTATTATTTTAAAAAAGAATTTAAAATTAAATTTTCTAGTAAAAAGCAAAAATTCTTTAATGGGGGGAGGGGGCTACAGCCATTCCGGTACAGCCTCTGCAGACGCAGGAATATAATCCTGAACCTCCAATAAAAATTATTTTAGGGTGGACGCACAAACGTACATTAAAAATTAAATGGATCTTTTTTAACTATTGTATTTGTGGGATTAGACTGTTACCCAGGATTTTTGAGATTTAAAATTCTTTTTTTTTTCCCCACCTATATAAATATGTATTGTTATTGTACAGATATATTTATTGGCATGACGTAATTTCAGCTGTTTTAATTGGTTTAAGATATTGTACATACATTTTTTTTTTTTACATTATATATATTAATTATATTAAAATATGTATTAGTGGAATTGTTCCATAGAAACACTCCTGATTGCAAAATCTTTTAATTTTTCCCTCCAAAACAAACGAGCTCTATGTCTTAGGATCTCCATTCCCGTTTATCCTATCCATCTTGACGCTAAAGATAGCAAAGGTTTTTTTAAATCCATTTTCCTCTCTTACCCAAGACCTCGTCTTGATAAAGTCAAATTTCAAGGTCCTAAAGGAGAGCATAACTCAGCTGGAGTGAAGATTGTCTCTTGTCTAGCATTAAGAAGGCCTGGGAGAACTTGACAATCCCCGAGTTTGCTCACAAGCTGGAGGAGAATATGAGTAATATTTGTTTCTTGCTCTGGGGTGAGAAAGTGGCTTGTGCAATCCCAACATCATAACCAGCTTCTGCACCTTCAGTACATCCGTGGACTGTGTCAGGGCCTTGAGCATTTTTAGGACCTTTTATATATTTAGAAGAACAGGCTAACGGAGGACCATCTGAGGGAAGAGATGATTATTCAGTGGAACCAGGGCATGCTAGTATTAAAAAAAATTGATAGAAATATTTAAAACAATATAAACTCTTTTTTTACTAGATTTTTGTGCATTTTTGGTAATTATTGTTCTGAACAATCATTAGTTGAATCAAAATAAGCTTCTGTTCACCTTAAAACATTAAATACATTAAAATTTATTCATTTGTTGCCTGCTTCTTTTCTTTTCTTAGTATTCCGAGCGTTGATTGGTGGAATTTGAATTATCTCTTGTTAATGTTCTCTGAACAATTTGCAATAATTATAGAATAATAATTCAATAATTGAGAATAATTGTACACTTATAATACAAATATTGAAATTATGATTGACATTCAAAGTACAGAGTAGTATGAGTCGTAGTAATGTGATGGGGCACTTGGTTAGCATGAATGTACCGGTCTGAAGGTGTCATTTTTCAATGTGTATCAGAAGGGATTTTTGTAACTGGTAGTAATTTTACTTCCTTTAGTCGATTCATAAAGAAAATCACACTTGAAATTAAGAACTTTCTACATCCACAATTCAGACAGATTTAGATAGTTGGCTTAAAATGGTTTTCAATTTAATTATAAGGAAAATGAGCTTATTCTTAAATGATATTAAATTCAATTCTCAATTTTTTTTACCGTATTTATTCAAGTAAATATACCTATAATATTCTTCCTCAATAATTAATAGTTTAGTTTCTTACATGGACTGGGTTGTTTTGACAGTAGTTATTTTAATTAAAGACTTATATATTGTAAAACTACCAAATCTTATGTATAGTTTATCAGCACAGTAACAATATATAATTATTTTCCTTAAAATTGATTTTTGATGACGTTTGTGTTCATTGAAGAATTTATGTTAATTTTCAAATTTTGCGCCCAGTATCATTGCTAGATACAGAGTTGGGCTTATGTTTATTTCATTCCTCCCACGGCTGTTTGCAGTGGATCTAGGATCATGTCAGCCAAGCATCTCTTCTCCCAAACATTCTTATCGGGGTACCCACAGGTTATCTTTTTTTAACATACTATATTTTATATTTTGACCTGCATTCTTTTAAAACTCGTAGAATGTATAGATGCTGACATATTTAAAAACAATGAATTCATAAAATATGCATGCATCTTGATTAAGATTAACATACAATCTAGATATTTACATAATTTGAATACATGGTGAATCAATTATGCAGAATTAAATGCATTTTTGAACAAACAAATATACTAACGTTTACCTACAAATGGAGTAAACTACTTGAATAAAGGTTTAAAAAAAAAAATACAATAAGACGATGTACGTTAAACATTATTTGGACAGGTAACATTGGCATTCATTGTGTCGTCGGATATATGTAGTGCTGTATTTGTCGACTTGAATCAATTGAGTTGAGTCGAATCAAAGTCGATAAACTAGAAACATATAGAAGAAATCACAGCAACCTTGGTAACCCCGAAATCATTGTATAAGGAAAAAATACAAAAATCTTTGAAATGTACTCTTAAGGCTGCGCAGCCATTATTGTGTGCTTAATTGCACAGCGCACGCCCAATCAGATTAATGATTTGACGAAGCTGCCCAGGAGTTTGATAGGTTGATCGTTTTAGAATAATAACTGATAATTAATGAATGGAATGCACGACTAAAATGAATGAACATACAGTATCCTAGCTCTTGGGATCTGTACCTCTTCTACTACTGTTGTTTGGGTGTCGTAATAGCACGTTTGGTTCTTTGTGGGCTTCCATTTCGAGGAAATGGCTCATATAGGCAAGAAGTTATTCTTATACCTCTCTTTTATAATTTTCCAAATGTCCACTTCCCACTGAAAAAATCGGCCCAGGATTAGAAAACGATTAAATTTCAACTGTCAACTGTCTGACATGGCTGTCTGGATCAGAATATCCGTCCCAATCGGTCTAGAAGATATCTCTCAAGACTGAACCGAAAAGAAATTGGGTTATGGATGGATTATCAACGCCAATAGTCATGCTTGTAACCCTTGGAAAGAGAAGCATTCATTCGTATGTGTATAAATAATGAACGTCAGTAATTAAGAAAGAATATGGAAAAGAGGAATTCTTTGATTCCTTCCAGATTTAAGTGCATTTTTGCATATTTCATATTTGTACATATTGTACAATTGGACCATAACATTTTTCTTCTAAACAGATATCTACAAGGTATGTATTGAATTTGACTTTATCATTCCTCAAACGCACTAATGCATCAAATTTGAGGCAGAGGTGTACCAACATGAGTCTTTTACAGGCTATCTACAATCATAATAACCATTATTATTTGTATAATTGTCCCATACTATTTCCTGACTTTAATGTCAACTTTCCCATTTGATAAATATCCTTGAAACTTTGTTGTTTGAAGAATAATGTGTGCATGAACTAGCTAGTCATTTCGGATTGTATGTATCTTAGGACTGCCTAGATACTTGATCTAAAAAAAATAAGAATGCAATCTTGCGTACTCGTCATACTAAAGAAGAGAGTGCATGCATTTTATTTACCATATAGAGTTATATAAGAAGGGTACATAAAAATTAAAGACATTACAAAAATACTCGCAGATTTTAGGTTAATACATATGTTACACAACTCTATTACTGTCTAAAAATGAAAAAATAAAATGTGTGTCGATATTCTTTGTTATAAAATAAATAACAATGTAGTCATATTGCTGAAATATTGCAGGCGTTTTGCCTGTAGCATCGAGCGTGGACGTCACGTTAAAAGTAAAATAAAAACGGTACGATAAAAAGAAATGAAATCTTGCTGGCGATTACACCAATTCATATTTCCTAAAACTATATACCCTATAAACGATAAAATAGCTGTTGAGGACTCATTTTTAATAAGGAGTGTGCGTAGCTAAAACTCATATAAAAAAGAAAAGAAGTACATTATATAAAAAAATCAATGCGAATTTAAAATAGGTAGGTAAACGAGCCTGTGTAGGTAAAGATAATTCACGTAACCTTCTAGAGATTAAAGTACGCCCTTGTGCGTGAGTCATTGCATTTTAAGAAAGTCCGAAGCTGCTATTATTATTCTTTATTTTTGAAGAGAGAACTTCTAAGTATTGAATAACTCGTTGTGAAATTGCTCATGAAAAATAAAGAGTAGCGTTTAGGATTTGTTCGCGAGTTACCTTCTATATTAGTAAAACAAATTTTATCTGTTTGTAGGGGCTCATTAACTCTGGGCAATGCTGGGTACACCGCTAGTATACTTATATAGGACTTTAGACCAGCGGAGTGGAAATGTACTTAAAGTGGGAAGGAGGGATTTTAGATTGGTGACCTCCTCAAAGGGGTATGCAGGATTTTATTTTTAGGAAGGCCATGACTAGGATTTTTCTTGGGGGGGGTAATTCGAGAATTTTTACTGAATGTTTTTGTAATTTTAAGATTTTTTTTCAAATTATATACCCAAAAACAATGGTTAACATTGAATATATTAAATAATTATTTATCCCTTCCTTGCCCTCATCATTATATGTACATATAATATAAATACACCGGTAGATCTGATAGGAAGCTCCCACGTGACTGAACAAAAGAGATGATCCGGATCCACAGTTTTCATAAATAATTATCTATCAACAACATTGTTCAAAACGATTGAAGCACCCTCAGATGTCTGTCAATGAAAACCTCGAGTCCTGTCATCTCTATTATAGAACCCACAATCCAGTTGAAGTATAAAATGCAGATCACTTTCGTGATGGCTGCTTCAGCCTTTAGGTATGCCCGGATCGTGGGGCATCAATCTTCTTTTTAGTTCTATAGCGAGTGCATCCCTAATTTTCTGTGCCTCGATTTCCCTTACAGGTATCACTCTACTACATTCATTAAAAAGATTGGAAGGATGACTCCATGCGATCCTTACAGAAATAGTAGAGCCTCTCCGTTTCTTCTTTTTTCGAGCTGTTGGTGCAGACTGTTGACGTAGCGAGACGATATCTTAACCACCTCTCTCTCTTGAATGGGTGAATGGATTTCTCATGATCAATCTCCATCCCCCTTTATCGATCTCTGTGTTCGATTTATTCAGCGTTTGGAGTCGTTTGGAGAATAAAAGAATTTGATACTTTCATTTTTACAAGCTCCTTTCAAAAATTTGTGTTATGTATTTAATATTTCCTTACATGTTCTTAACTTCTTGTATATTCGTCTATAAATTATAAGTACTGTGTTTTACGTATTATAAATAGTCTCGTATTGTGTAAATAAATTAGAGTATAGTTAGAATACACATGATCTTATAAACAGGGTTACATTATTCCTCCACGTGAATTATTCTCCTCATGTCTCTTGGTCATCCTGGATCTCTCCTATTATAAATAAGCTTGTGTCTTTCCCTCGTCAAGACACAACATTTTGTAAGTTAAGAGCCTCCAACTTCCTTTTTTTTTGTTTTTATATTCCGCATGAAAATAATACAATACGATAAATGATAATTGTGACTCAACTAATCATTCACTTTTAAATATATATAACAATAATAATAAGCTTTTCACTCGTTGAGTACAAAAATACAGGTCCTTTATTGTTAGGGGTACATGTATAAATGAATAATAAAAATGATGAAGAAACAGATATGTGCTCCCTGATGTATGCCACATATTTTGGATGTAAGAAATAACAATGTAGTCATATTAATAGTGATGAAAATCGTTTGTATTTTGGGCATGTTAAAAAAAAGAAGTCGAAAATCAACATGCTAACCCTGATCATTTGAAGAATCTTTTGAATTAGATTAGCTTCTATCACTCTGACGAGGGAGGCAAGGGAAAAGGAGATACACGAGGACATTGACGAGAATTGACGTATATCCTCAATTCTATTCTGATTCCATCAAGGACTTTGAATTATAACTCTGAAACAAATCTTTAAGATAACTCTCCATCTTTTATGTTCAAAACCGAATGTTCCATAAGGTTTTTAACATAATTCAAGTAGTAGAAAAAGATGTTCACCACTAAGAAGTTAGATAATGATTACAACCGCTGAGAAAAAGAAAATACATTATTCAGATTGACAATTTCCAAAAGTGGGGTGCCCCCAAAAAAAAACATCTGATATACATCACTACACATAGTTGAAATCTTGCAGGCGTTTTGCATCAAACATCGAGCGTGTGTATCTTTAAAAAAATAAAAGTTAGTACAAAAATGTATCGTAAGAGTTTTATAAGACTGAAATCTATCAGGAGTTTTGCTCAACTCTCTTTTATAAATAGACTCATGTGAAGTTATTTTCCATACTAATTAAGTATGCTCTATATTATTCAAGCAAAGTTTTTCGGATCGTCGATTCCAAATAACTCTTGGCAATGCCAAGTAATTTATAAGTGTATTCATATTTTATGGTTAACAACTTATACTTTTTTTTAATTTACGTTCTTCACGATTTAGCTGATATTTACATCCCTTGTAACTAACTTGACACACAAAAAAAGGATAAAGTGTATCTTATATGATTTTTTTTTTTTTTTTTATATGTAGCATCAAGCGTGTATACAGGGCGCACTATTTCAGTGTACTCCAAAGAGATTAAAGTATTCCTTGGTTCAAAAGTCATTCCATTAGATATTTATTTGTCCTTCTCAAACTATTATTAATCTTTCATTCTTGAAGAGGGACTACAAATGAATTGATGTTCTATATGGGCCTAAAAGTCCCGGGCTTAAGACAGAAAACAGTTTATTTTTTCTTTGTTGAAATTGGGTCTTTTTTAGAAATATTATTTGATTGATGGAGTGGATACCTACTATGATTTTAATGGCCATTGTTTAGCTTGAATAGTATTTTTTCCTTTCAAGAAGCAGTGTAAAATTAAAACACGAAATTGTTTTGATCGAATGTTTTAGAAATAACATACATTTAGCAAAACAAACTCACAAACTAAAGAACGGAATATTATCCTGACGTTGTGACAGCAAATTAAATAAA
Organism: Lepeophtheirus salmonis; assembly: GCF_016086655.4. Taxonomy (NCBI): domain Eukaryota; kingdom Metazoa; phylum Arthropoda; class Copepoda; order Siphonostomatoida; family Caligidae; genus Lepeophtheirus; species Lepeophtheirus salmonis. The sequence continues at coordinate 22,973,270 of NC_092584.1, forward strand.
AATAGCGACATTTATGTGTAAAACACGGGGCTTTTAGAATATGTGTTAAGTATACGTGTAACTGAGTTCATAAAAAAAAACGAAAAGTAAAAATCATCATTTCTTGGGGGAGTTTTCTTCTATATTATTAGACAAAATTTGGTCTCTTCGACGACACCTAATAACTCCAGTCAATGTTGGGTATATCAGCTAGTATAGTTATAAAATAAATTTTTAAAACATAAATAAAAAAATCCCCTTCTTAAACAATTTTAAAATGTCAGGATAGTGTTAAATTGTAAATTTATCATTATTTAAAACTATTTTATAAGATTCTAATGAATATTCATTAGGAGATTAGAACGATAATTCTCACATATTATCCCACGCAAGATGTCTTTGACTAATACAAATCGACTATTAAAAAAATATATAAATATTGTATATATTCATTCAAATCTGATAACTACACAGGTATAGGTAGTCCCTTCATCGATCCTACAACATAATATATGTATTGCATATCCTCAAACCTATCAATGTATATGTAAAGGTTTAGTTCAGAGATATACATTACACAAAAGAACCATTATCGCGATGAATATTACACTATCATCATGTGGGATGGGAGGCTCATTGAGCCTTCCTAAATTACATCTTATAACAACTTTTATTGTATGTACGTACTTAATACATGAGCCCAACTTGGTCCTCCTTACCTATCAAAAATTAATAAGCAAATAATAATTACTTGATTTGAAAGATAACAAATAACAAAAGAAATAACTGAATAGTCCTTCCGTCTTAACATGACCAGAGAAACACATTCCTATTGTTAGTAAAACAATGCCGCTGACAGAAATGTTGTGTGTACAAGGATCCATTGTTATGAACATAGGAACGTAAAATATGTTCTAGAAATTGGGAGCGATTTTTTCTAATTGACAATCGGAGCGGGCATTATTATTTGACTCTTGTCAAGAGAACAAAATTAAAGTACTAACTACTGCAATTATTGATTGCCTTCAACCCAGGAGCACATCCAATGACGCAGTTAACTCCATGGACATGAATACTAGAGAGTAGTTTCAGTAGCCCGTGTCATGCTACAATTTTAATTTTAAATCGCATAATTGGAACGGGATTTATTCTCGAAAAACCAACATTTTTAAGACTTTTATATGTTTTGGGCATAGGGAGTGGGGCTTCTTAGCTTTCCGAATCTGAACTTCTTGGACTGCTATGCATGGAACATCTTGGAGAGAGAGTCCAATAAACGCGAACATGCCACTTCTGTTGACTTATTGCATGATTTCATGTTCGAGGCAGTGTCTAACATGCACAAGAAGTTCTTATCATGGTCTGTTCCATGATGGAAGTTGTGGTTGAATCTGGAGTGTCGAGATGGTTGGATTGAGTGATTGACTTCACCATATAACCCGTCATATGAGAGTAAAAGACTCGTGAATTCCTTAATTTATTTGGGGAAATAAATTGTCAAATACATTATCCTTAAATTTCCCTCTGATTTAAAATCCCCACCTTGTATTACGAGTACAAATTTATAAACATATGATATGAGCTTAAGTCAATGCATGAAGCAGAGTTTGTTACGGAATACACATGAGGTTAAGTTATGTATGTAAAGAAAATAGTTATACAATTATTTAGTAAAGTATTACAAAAAAATAATAAGAATGTGTACATAGCACACTTAGATGTGTCTTACAGCTCCAAGGAGTACGCCGATTGGATGCACTTCCTCATTAATTCTGTAACATTATTCGCAAAATGATTCTAGAAATGAAACAATATACTTATTTGTCATCATTTTTAATTCCATTGTATGCTTAAGAATATTATTATATGGGTATAATTCATTTGTACGATGAAGGCATTATGGTTACATAGAGCAAATATTTACGATGGACACGCCTTAATTATGAACGCAATAAATTACCCACACCTCACTCTGCCCTACTTTTGTTTGTAGAAATAATTCATGGAGGAGATGCTGACCAAATTATGTAGGGGGGACGGGGTGAAATTGCAACACTATGTTTTTTTGAATAACTTCGTGCCAGAATTATTTTTTGGACTCCCAAATTTTTTACATATTAACCTTAAGTATATTTCGTATCGTTAGCATTTATTTATTGACTATACCAGTCAATAGTCCTTCCCACAAATTGCATTTTAATGCAACTGGCCCTGTAGCCAGTGACGCTGCAAACGATATAAATTATCGAATTTATTTTAGAATTTAAATTAAATTTTAATATGTTACAGGTTTGAGTAGCAAAATGTGGACTCTCAAGCCTCTTGGCCTTTCTTACATATGTTAAAATGTGGTATGTCGGGCTTAGTGTATGAGGATAATCCCATGCCCCCCTTCACGGCCCTCCTGATGACCCTAGCAGTATGGTGAATTCGTTGGCAAGGAGATTAATCGATTTGGCCAGGTTCACTTTGATATTCTTCTCTATGCTGTACAGGAACTCCTAATACATCTTTAAACTGTATATTCCCTGAGTGAGTTGTGAAATTTTGATAAAATGAATTCAAGTGATGCAAAAATTATCAATGATTCGAATGCCATTAGCAACCATTCGCACGCGGAGGGATATTCACCGGCAAGCACAAATTGAAACATATTCCCGTAGTTTCTGTGGTTTTTTTACCGTTATTGTTGAGCGTGGCACACTCATTGATTAGAAATGTTGAAGTTGACACTCCATGTCCCAAAGGTTGCCATCCACTGAGTTGCAGGAAAACCAACAAAAATAGACTGCATTATTATTGTTATAAAAGTATTGATCCTCAAAAAAAAAAAAAACATATTTTTTCATCAATATCTTGAAGAAAATAGACCAAAAACTCTTGGGGTTTTCCCCAAGGTGTCCATGAAGCTTTATTTCATTGAGAATCAAAACAGTGATTAAGTGATGCTCGGACTATCAAAATTACCGAAACGGAATCCACGAGACCCAATTTGCGTATGATATGCTCTACAGTAAAAAAAAACAGTTCACATTTCAGCCACCTGGCTTGTGTTTTCTCCTCTTCGAAGAAAAACTGTAAAATATAGTGTATTTTCTCTTTGCTCGTGTCCATCTTTGACGGGCACTCAAACAATACTGAGTCCAACTATCAGGAAACTGTTTAGGAAGTTTTTTTAGTAGGAAATTTTATCTTTCCAACAAATGAAACGTTTACCAAGTGTACACAACGCAAGATACTTCTTATTACTAAATCCATCTGTTGGGAGAATAATGGATGCCCTTAAACTTCACCTATTACTACTACAATGATATTTCAGTTTTCGGGTTGAATAAAACACCAATGAATTAAGGACAGTATAAATCGACAACTAAAAAGACAATCAGTTGTAAACTTTGAATTAAATGGGTCATTGGGATTGATAAAGAGAGATCTAGGAATGGGAATTTTAATATGATTATGTACTCGTATGTAAAGGATACAAAAGTCATCATTGAAAAGTACTGTATACATTTTTACTACGCGTCATGTAAAGTGATAAAAATGTATGACTTTAAATTTTCATATAATCGTGTTACAACTAACCTCCCGGTCCTTCCTATGTATAATAAAGAGGACCAACCTACATATAATTATACAATGAAAATATAAACTCGTAGATTCAAACGTCATTGATAGTCATTGTCCGTTCATGATCAATTTGTTAATATACGTACATATTAATGGGCCGTAGATCTAAATGCAAACGGGGATTTAAAGGAAATATGTATTATAAGTGAGTTGGATGTTGGTCTGGAAATTCTTGCCTGGTTTGAGACCGCTATGATTTTTAATGGATCGAACTAATTCGTTTATTAACCTCGTTGTTACCTTTATTGTATATCCCAATTTTTCTTGGCAAAAAGAAAATGACAAAAGGGCCGAAATCATCTGGCAGTTAGTCAAATAAGTCAATCATACCAACTTCCATTTATACTCGGTTTTTCATCATCTATATATACTCCCAGACTATCACCAGTCATATAACTTCTTCATTATTTTAAAATGAATGATATATTATGTAAAAACCTTAAAAGTATTTTATTCGATACTGCATTATAATATGAAAAGTAATATTTGATTAAAGAGGGGTTATGAGTAGTTAATTATATTATTTCTATGAAGAAATAGCCGAAATTTCTTCAATCGAAGTAGTAAAATGTACACGTCTTTATAAATTATATAAACGACGAGGGATCAACAAGACATTGTTTTCCTGTTCTTTTGGAAACAGAGCAATTGTTTAGAATAACTTATTAATTTGTGTATTTATGAAAAAAGAATCAATTATTAAATAGCCATGACGTATCAAAGCAGAAGAAGGAATCAAGAGCTGACAACAAAATACATAAGGCATTTTGTATTCGTGAGTTAACACCGTGTTAGTTCGGTTGGGCGTAGATATCATTTAAAATTCGGTTTTAATAGATTCTTTAAATAAATTGTTGACGACCTCATTTATTTTTAAATGGTGAACCTACAATAACGCCATATGAAGTTAAATATGACTCGTAAATCAGGATAGGGAAGAAAATTGGTTCATAGATTGAGTTTAAAAAATCGGTGAACCCTTTGAAAATGGTTAAATTTTGCCATAGGGTTTCAGATGTCGGTCTGGACCGAAATATTGGGCCACTAATAAAAACCTTTTGGGGATTTGATAACTATATATATGTTATATGGTGCAAGGTTTTACTGATGAGCCATGTCTAAAGGTAAAGGAAGAGCTAATAAAAGATGTACCGGTAGTTGCATAAATACGTGTACTAATATTTAAACGCTTATATCTCGAGGTTCCGTGACCAGAAATAAAAAATCCAGGTCAAATAACTGGGTAAATCTTTTGCCTTTGTTTTTGTTTTTCTTACTCGCATCAAACAAAGTCGTTTACGATAAATGACGAGGACAAACGTCATATGGTTGCCACTCTACTCCGCACGGGTAGGTCTTCTCAAGGAGATAATCAAGGACACTGGACTATCCAGGACTACTGTGTTCAAGTCCAGAAGCTTGTCAAGGAGGAAAAGATCTGAAGGATGGTGTTCGGACCGGCAGACCACGGAAAATCAATGTGGATGAGGTGAAGGAGCCCTTTACAAAACATTTGGCCACCTCAATCTCCTGATTTGAATCCCCTAGACTATAGTGTATGGTGGCAAATTGAGAAGAAGGCCTGTGCTACCTGCCACCCAAATCTGGACTCATTGAAGGCCAGCATCAATGAGCAATGGGCAGCCATGGAAGACCATTACATCATCAATGTGTGCAAGGCCTTCCGAGGGCGCTTGGAGGGTGGCATAGCAGCTGATGGCGGTTATATTCAGTAATTATATTAAATTTTATACCAGAATAAATTCTCTATTATATAATTCTCAAAAAAAATACGTCATACGAATTTTATTACACATTTAATTATTTTCCACAAATAGTCTGTGTATTTATGCAACTACCGGCACATAAGAATGATTGGTGTTTAGACGGTGAATTCGCAATAATTAAAGGGTTGATAAAGGAAAAATAATGTTTAGGAACATATATTTTTTTTAGAACTGACTCGAGATCCCCTTTTGTTCAACCTGTTCTTATTTATTTCTATTTTTTCCCTCATGCTTTTTTTTCTCTTCGCTTAGTACCTGACATTGCCTGGATTTCATAGGCATCGACGAACATATAAATTTTGCTTCAATAACATAAAAAATAACTCCGAAAAAAAAGTCCTTCTTGCTGCGCTACGTTTTTTTTTTAGCAGACGTAGCTACTCACTCAATACTTAGACGTTCTCTCCTAACGAAAAAATAATAATATAACTGCTGGACAAAAACTATTAAACACCATGAATGAATGAGTCAGGGACTACTTGAAGCTCGTTACTTAACCTCATCTAAAGTCATATTCATTTCTTTTTCAACTTTATATAAAGTACTTCCAGCTTTTTTTGTGTTTTTTTTAAATATGATTTGAACTAAATGTCTGCGAGATTTCATTCAATTTAAACAGTGCTCCTTGTATATTATAATCTCTTTTTTTCTTCTTTATAGTGTATTGGTATATGACATACATCAGGGCATGTAGTGCACCCTCTGACTGTTTTACATAAATACAGATACACGTTCGTTTAATAATATAGATATGGGACTTTATTGATTAAATTAATAATGATTTTACCAAATTTGAGATAATTGTAAGTATAATATATACAACTCAAAGGTAATAATGACAACTAAACTTCATTCCTCTCAAATGTTTTTCAAATTATCCCCATTTCCATGTTAATTTTCGATTTCTTGTTTAGACATGCTAAAAGTGCTTATAATTTACCTCCCTATGGATCCATTTCCATCCTACACTCTTTTTTTTTGGATATATTATTGACATTCACACTGACCCCTAATATATAACCCGTCGTTATGTGAAAAAACCCCAAAAAATAACGGGCTAACACGACAATTTAAAAAAAATTGGAAGGAGAGCTGCCATGATGTTTGAGTAAATCAGCTGCAAGCAGTCTTGAAAGGAAGAAATAAATACACCTCCCACATCATATAGAGAAAGGACATATATTTTGCAATATCTCTGATGTCAAACCCCAATTCTTTTATGAGCCCAACAAGGACTTATATTTATAAGTCCTCAGCAAAGCTTCATTGTTACTCTCAGTCTTTCATGAGCACACATATTATTTTATTTAGATCTGGGAAATAAATCCAAATCCTATTCAGATTACCAACTAGATAAAGCCTCTTCCACTTTTTGGGACGTATATTTTACACCCCTTGGTATACATAAAGAGACGTTAGGATATTTTCTCTAAACTTTTTCTTTCTTTAAGGATTTTTTTTTTTTGGAAAATCATCTAGTTAACTATATTAATGCAGCTGATAAAAAAACCAAACACAATAAGGAGGGACAACGTTGTTCTTCATACCTACCCATTCTTTTTTTTAATACAGCTTAATTATTCAACACGATCTTTATATTCAAAAATACGTCTGCCTCACTATGTCAAACTGCCATCATATATAAATTGGCTTGCCCTTGTATACACGGGTAAGCTGAAAGTGTTTTACCTCAACGTAAAGAGGGCAAAGACTTCTAAATAAAAGCCAATCACATTTATTTAGCATCTGTTGATATTTACTCACCAAAGTTTCAGCCACTTTTTTAGTTGTTGTTATGTTACAGTGGCTTGAGTGAGTTGATGTGAGTTTTTTTTTTTTTTTTGTGAAAATGGGCAAAATCGAGGTTCGAGATCTCATGAAATAACTATTTTGAAAAACAATACGGCTACACAAATCAAAGATGAGTTGGATATTGTCTATGGGCACTTTGCACCAGCATTTACCAGTGTGTGTGAAATTTTGGGCAACTGAATTTAAACCTAGATATTTCACTTTCGTGAACAGTTATTTTGCAGAGAAAACGCAAAGTATAATTCGGACAGGTTACAAGGATGGGAGCATCGATGGGAGAATTGTTTAGAGTTACATGTAGACTATGTTGAAGAAGAAAAATTCAGTTAAATGTCTTGTACCTTTGTTAGGTTGGAAACTTTTCAGAACACCCTCGTATTTATATCTCTATAGGATAACAATTCAACTTCTACTCAAGACAATCATTATTCATTACCATGAAATTCCAGTGGATTTATTTTTAAACAAGTACCTTCAAATCCCTTTTTGCTTTACAAACACTTCAATATCAGGGATTTTGCTGGAGCCCATGATATATCTTTATTATAGAATTTAAAATAATTATCTGATATTTAAAAAGATATTCCCAAATAAGACCTTCTAATATCTTATGGAAATATGGTCTTTAAGTATTTATGTACAATAACTTCCACTCGGTTTGGCAATCACGTAAATAACTACTAATTACTCTCATAGAATGCAATTTCACATTATTTTTAACGGCTTTAATTATTAGATACTTTAAATAAATGAAGTAATTTATGATCAATTCAAGAACTATATATTTTACGGAAAGAAACAAAAACGGTGTTTCATAAGGTTAAGTACAAAAAAAAATCTATCAAAATATAACTGCATCGTAAATTGAAGTATAAAATAGGTATATTGAAGCTCTTTAGGTTATAAGAAGACTTTGAGTCTGGTTTTATAACATCAAAAAGTCATCGTGTCTATAGATCAAAGCGAAAGACAAAAATCTTTCATGGTCTGCATGGGCAAAAAATTCCCCACCCAAGATGCCGTATTTTATTAAATCTAAAGAGGAGATGTGTGTAACGAAAAAGGAAAAACGGTTGATGTGTGTTTTTCTCTTTCTGTTCATCATTTAATAAGCTATGGGCGTGTTAACATCTCCCTCTAAAAAAGAATTCTCGCCTATCTTTGGTGTAAATCGTTTAAAAACGCGTAAATCCATAAAAGTAGATGAATTTAAATATAATCATAATATTTTCGCGGCACTCATGTTATTTAAAATAAAGAGGGTTCTCCCTCTTTACAGAAGTAATTAAGTTTCTCACTTCCAAATCATAAAACAAGCAGGTGACATTTACATAGGGCTTACTTCAGGTGTACCAAATGTTTTTCTACCTCTTTCGTCTCGCCCTCTTACTAAAAATCCCTTCCTAATTATACTACAAATGACGTCACATCAATATTTTCCATCATTTTCCGTATGAGAGTGACAATTTTATCGTCTCTTCTCAGAATTTACCTTGTTAAATTAATTAAAAAGTGAAAAAATTGCAAAATACGTTACAGAGTAATAATCAATTATACTTGACTAATGTTGTCCCAGACCTTATTCAGCACCAAGGACCGATGTCCAGTTTAGTATCACTTGTTGGTCCTTAAAAGAAGTGGGTTTTTTTTCAGGAGTAATTTGTAAATTTTGAAAACAGACGAGACTAATTAATTAGTTTTCCCAAATAAGACGTTTGGGTAATCTGTTAAATCCCCTTCGTGGTAGGAATTGGGGTTTGCGAATATATAAAACTTTTAGAAAAACTCATAGTCTCGTGACGTCATTGAGTTTTTTTTCTTTTTTTCTAATTATTTGGTTATATACTTGAAAAAATTACATATCTAAATGAAAATATAATATTTTCGTTATATATTTCATGATAATGAAAAAATGGATAAACTATTTTGTGTAAACTATTTGCAATGCTTTAGATGCATATCTTATATTTATATCTTATTTGGCTTAATAACCCATCGACATTGTTAGGAAAAATTACAAGGGCCAACAGTTAAGGATCTGTTCCATGGACAGACAGTCTAAAGGACCGATAAGACCATTTCTAAGACTGGACTGTACAAAAATACGTACAAAAAATTTTTGTCAGGTAACTAATCATTTTAGAACTAATATGAATTACGTGGTCTTAATATCACGACTAGGCTTATAGGTTTTATATATATAGATGGAGCTTAATAAATAACACATATTAAAGGGATTATTCCTCATTTTTCACCCCGGCATGTACTCGTTTACATCTGTTGTCAGCCTTTTAATTACTTTTTGATACAGTTATGAGTTTTTGGCTGTATTTCAATGATCAAAGTGAAAATGGAAAAACTAATTGATTAAGTTGAGATAAAATTAACAAATATCTTTTGTAAAAAAAGAAACATGCTTTATTTCAAATTTTATCAATTTCAAAATGAATTTTCCCCCACTCCATACAAAAAAGTGTCTTCCTTTTTTGGGAAATGTAAATATGGTCATTCTGATTTTAAAAGTAAAGTAATATATGTTGCTTTACATTTAAATGTTTATTGTAAGAATAACAAATGTCCTTAAGGTTTATGGGCCCTAAACCTATGTATCTTTCACTGATCTAAGTTAATAATTTATGAGGAACCCGTTAAAAACTACTACACGTATATGGAATACTAGACAATTAACATTTATACTCGTAAATTAACATCTTTCAGTAGGATGGAAGACTATGCATTCGTTATCTCAGAACTAGGAAACTACTCGGTTTAATTATATAAAAATTATTATCAAACACCATCATTTCTTCTTGTTTTTAAATTTGATATTTAAGAATTGAAATCTAAATGAGGAACTGGGAGTCAAAGTCTTGATAATTTGATACTTACCAAAAGGACTAAAAAGATTAAATGAATAACTGAAATAAACAAATTACTGCCACATCCCAACACAACCCTTCCAACAATAGCTTGTTATGTACAATTGTACACCAATAGATGGAGCATCTTTATATCTAAAGACAATAGGGTATGATCAAACTACAAATTTTTTTATCCCCATGGTGACGTGCCAGTCTGTAGCTTATTGTATACAAAATTGCACATGCTGAAGAAGAATGCTCACAGGGCCCTCTAAGTAAGTAACAGACTTTTATATTATATAGTAAATAATACACGTCGTTACCTATATTTTATCACACAACCTTTCTTCTGAAAAGAAATATAAAAAGGCCAAAATCAGTTGGTAGTAAGCTAGAAATTCCGGTAGGTAGATTTAATTTCAACCCAATATCCGGTCTGACACGGGATTTTACCGCCTATTCCCGTCCCAGTCCAGTACACGGCTTCAATTACTTCAAAATACCACCATAATCACTAACACGAAAAAAAAAAACGACAGCCATTTTCTTGAATGTCGCTTCCGACAAATACTTTTTTTTTCCTCAATACTTTCTACTTTTATATTCCAGGAAAAGGGTCGGGTAATCCATCCAATCATGCTGAGTAAGCGTTCATTCTTGCACTAAGGGGAAGGAAATACAGATAATTCCCGAAATTGTGCGTGAATTCTGGTGAAATCCGGTTTCATGTTTCCTCTATCTCTGTCTGTGTCTCTTTTCTTCTTCTTTCTCTTTTCCCCCTTCTTTTTTTTCTTTTTTTTAGACTGCCGGTCAATGTAGCTGCCAAAAAAAGCAAATACTACCAAGGCGGGATAGTGTAATGATCTAGTACCACACGACAGAACAGCCTGGTCTTGGAAGCCCTTGGTGGTTGGCTCATTCTTCCCAATTTAAGAACTATTGTTTAATAGTTCTTGATAATTGTTGACAGCTTAACAAAGCTAGTCCTAATTCAACCAAACACCGTATAAAATAATGATTAAGAGAAAAAAAAGCAGAAATATCGACAGTTGACCACAAAATAGATTACATTTTGTTGAGTTAGTGCAATGACGTCGTGAATATTATCATTCAGCCCGGGTTATATTATTCTTCCGCAAGACGGCATTGCCCCTGTTGCTTTGTTTACAAACTAATATAAGCAAACAACTCTTATGCCTCATTGTTTGAAAAATGATTGATTCCTACGAGATCAACAAAGACAGAAAACACTGACATGTCAATTACTACTTTGTAGCATTAAATTAATTATCTAAATCTTTTGGATCACCATTTGTAACATGGCATGGGGTTTATACCTATAGTAGGCCATTCTAAGCATTTTCAGTATGAATATGGAGACCCTGACAATTTGTATAATGTTTGAGTGGAGAGGAGCTTAGCTCTCACGACGTTTCCTTAAATTAGTTTTGAGATGAAGGTAATAAAAGTCCACCGAAAGTCGTATCATTTCTCAATATTCCTCAAATCCTCTGGGCCGGACCTGTTCAGTCTCGGTACGCACCTGTTCAGTCTTCCATATCAGTCCTCCAACTTATAAAATTTGATCTTTGACGGAGTCAATCAACTCTACTTCCTTTGCAGTCTTTTCAGTTCCAGTACTGATCGGACTGGTCCTCAGACAGAACTTGACTGATGCAACACTAATTACACCTATAAATATTCCATGTGACTATACGTCATTTATGAACACACTCACTTGTGGTTAAGTTTTATATTTTGATGTGCTCTTCCCAATAATAACAGATGAATGATATCAGCTTTATAAAACACTTTTCTGGTTCCCTACAAAAACAAAACTCGTACGCTTACATGCCTAGAATTTAGAGCAAGTAGAGTCCCAGGCCTTCTGAAATCGAAACCCAAATGTTGAGGCCTCTTTCAATGAGCAATATACTGCCATGCCAGAAGTCTACATAAAAAGTACCTGCAGCAAATTCTGCAACCACCTGAAAGGCTGGTTTTGCGACTTACGGTTATCATATTCAAGATTAATTATCTTAAAATATCATAATTATAAAATATATTAATAAAATTGTCTGGAATATTAAAAGTGTTCAAAATTATAAAACATGGTTTCATTTGTTTATTTTGTACCAAAACTTTGCCACGACCCGGTTTTAATGTGTTTCATAATCATATTTGTATAGCTCATATCCCTTTTAACAGATATACGAGACATTATGAATGAATCGATACTAGCCTTGTAGGTGTAAAAATATATGACAATCTCATTGACATGAAGTAAAGGTTTACTAAGATTTGCTCACATTCGATATATTCGTAAATATGGATGTTAGGATTGAGTTTCAGCATGGAAATTCTAGATTGTCTGAGACTATTATGATCAATAGAGGACTTAACTCATTCCGTCCTTTAAAACAGCTTGGTCTGGAGAGGTCAAAAAGAAAAAAAAAATCGGTGTGCCTCATATCATTAATGTAACCAATGAAAATATCTAATTGTTAGGTGGAATTCAATAATCATTAGTGTTGGTTTTTGGTCTGTTCTAGACTGGTCTAATACCGTGATGATTTTTTGTGAAGCTAGCTATTTTGATCCTTAAATGAAGTTCGGTCTGGACTGGTCTCAAAGAAAAATTTGGTCTAGACCTTCATCACAGAACAAAAACTAGTCTGCATCGGTCTCATTTAAAATTTGGACTCAAGTTTACTTGTATTGAGTTATACAACATATTCTGCGAAAAGAGGCAGGAAAAAAAGACCACAGTCAGTTGGCAGCTAAGCAATTCTTCTCAAATATGGAATTATTATTAAATAATTTAAAATTCGATCTAAACCGATTCTAAATATAAATTGTATATGTACAATTATTTCTATACTGTGTTGAGAAAGTCGGAAAACACTATTATTAAAAAACACTGATAATCCAATATTTTAAACAAAAAGTAATCTACTTTTCAATAAATTTGTGAGGGCATTTATTATTTTTTACTCTCAAAACATTTAAATTGTAATTAACACATGTGGACATTTAAAATAATAACTCTCCTGAAGAATTATTTTGTGGCCAAACTTTGAAGTAACTAAGAGATTGAGAGTTTTGGAAGGACTAATTTGTCCTAGATATGGAGTTTTCCAATTTTGTAATATTCAACAAAGTATATCTGTTGACTTCCTTTGTCTCTGTCAGCACAAGTTTTTCGCAATTGGGTTTAATGAAATGTTCTTGAGATAGAGATGAGATCACAACAAAAAGGAGAGTGCTTGAAGTTGTGTCCACAAAAGTTTGGAAATTACCTTTCAAGTTCCTTTTTTTTTTAGCTAGGCGATTAACTCTGAGTAAGCTATACTTCTCTAAAAATCTGATGCTCCTTCAAATTCGACAAGTTCATCCATAACCCTTTTCCAATAAGATTTAGATGTCACTTTGTGATCCTGTTGTAAAAATTGGGATATCATCTTATCAAGAGTCTTAAATGATTTTCATTCATTTTTAAACCTTTCAAGAAAGGGTTCGACTCGAATGGAAGAGAAATTGTTTTAAACTAAGTTGCCATTATAACATTTTTTTTAAATTCAGCTTAGTTCTTTTTCATTCTACGCGTCTTTTAAAGAATCCAAAATATAATGGTGAAACTTGTATCCATTATGAATTTGTGAATGATAATTTTTTTTTTTTTTGTCAAAGGTTAAAAATAAATATAAATTTTAACGTTCCTCCCTTATTTCAATCAAACGCTATTTAAATTCTCAATAAATATTGCTTAATGATATAAAATAAGCATTTTAATCATAAAAAGTAAATGAAGCAAATATATATATTTATAATAAAAAAACTAAATTATCTTTAAAACAAAACTTTGTTGATATATGGCAATTTCAAAATTTGATAGGTTTATAACTTTATATGTTAGATTCTAACTAAAAATTATGGGTTTCGATGACAATCTGACAATTCCTAGTACCATTTTATAGATCATTGTTAATGTTAACCTATTTGTATTAGGCTAAGTAATAGTTTGAGTGTTTTTCACTCAATGTCTTTAGTGAGCTATATTTCACGATTAATACATTGCATATAAAGCATTCAAAAATGAAAGTTAAGAAAGAGAGAACTCAATATATTCTTCAGTATCACTAGAACCAAGATAAAAAGTGGAGTAGGCGGCAAAAAAAATTGTGTTCTGTATGGACAAAAATACAGCAAACCGGTGTTTGTAGCGATTCCGTTCTGGTAATATGAACGTCAAAGATGAGGTACGTTCTGGTAGACCAATCATGGAAGAAAATTGTCAATTTGGTCCGGCATATGAGGACTTATTCCATTGCCAAGGAGCTGAAAATTATCCAGAAAACCGCTGGTAACCATCCAAATCGGACAATCTTAATTTGATTGTCTCAATAAAGCGAAAAAAGTCTCAGAACTTTTTACATCAACTATCTTATAAACAGATGGTCGATATTTTTTGGATATACCTAACTAAAAAAACCTACCATGGAATAAATTTGAAGCATTGGTCTCAAATCAACCATAATATTCCTTTTTCTAAATTGATCGATTAACAAATCAATGAGGTAAAATTAGAAATTTGATATGTTAGGACATATTTATTCAAAGATAGTGAAATGTTCATTTTTAGTCTACTCTACAATGGATCAATTATTTACAACAAAGTTATTATTCTAAGTATTTTTGAGTATGGTACTTCTTATAAAACCTATCAAAAACTCCACAGTGAATTCTTATCTTATTTGTTACATTTTGAATCTCTAATAGTGGACCTAATTTTACAAAAATGCACTGCAATCAACTTTTCATAAAGCTGAGCCTTCCCACATGGGACGTTTATTTTGTTAATTGCTTCACATTTAACACTCTGCTGATGTTTACATGCATATATTTTATGTATGTTACAAATAACAACGTGATGGTCATATCTATCCGACTATGGAGGTTTTAACTGTAATCTTCATAAATATAAAACTGAACGACTCATAATTAGAGATAGTATCGCTATAATATGTACATGTAAGGAAATCCTCAAGCTACATAACAAATTAACAATATCAGACCACTGATTAAACCGTGTCTCGTATACATAATATTTTTATGTCTTTACTTTTTTTCAAAAATAAAATACATACATGCATACTTAATATGGAGAGATCACCAGGTTATTAGATATGATCCTTGGTCAATTATCCTCTAATTCTATAATAATATTTTTTTATTAACCCTTTGGGTTGTGCCGGAAATTGCGCTTAAAGTAGTCAAAATGGATTGTCACAATAAAATAAAGCTAATTGACATATTTTAGATCTTGATAGTCTTTGTTTATGTCTATATTTAACCCATCAATACAAAATGCAAGTTGGAATAATTTTCACCAAAAATGAGTGTGGATTACATTTGTAGAGAGTGAGGGCCCATCATTTATCCAACTATTATTGATTACGGGGTTTCAATCGCCATAATAATTAGACGAGTTTTCTTTTTATCTCATGTTGTTAAGTGTAAAATGTCGGAGTAACAACAAAAAAAACAATGTGTTTGCAATATTCCCCACGCTGGTGATAGTAACAAGAAAGTTGGCATCTTTATCCGGACTCCCTACAAGAACAAGAAGTCCTTTATAGCCCCCACACATCCAAAAATAATCAAAACTTATGCCGGAACAAAATAGCTGATCTCAACTCCCTTGGCTCTGCAGTTTAAGGCGTCTAAGAAAATAATCACTGCAGCCATTTTTTTCTTAATTTGGATTTGCTTTCGCCCTGCCATTATGATGGTGGGGTGAGCCATGGAGACGGCCTTCAACGTCAAGATCTTTCAATTTGTTCATCGGCTTGTCCAACCTCTTACTGCAGAATAATGGTTTGCCTCCATGTGGCCCCACGCCACTCAAAGCCACGTCAAGCATTCTTATGTGTTCCCCCAAGCTATTAGGGTCAACACTTATGCCTGTGTGGGTGTACTAGAGACCAAGGTGAAGGTATGGATCGACATGGATCGAATTTTGAAGTCTTTATCTCACCGCACTTTTGGGCCCAAACACGCTGGATCTGAATCTGATGTGTTTTTGTGGGGGGGGCACGATCCAACGACAAACCAACCTAAATGCCCTCCATAACCGAAGACTAAGTGGGATTAAGAAGGACTTTCTGGATTTGCCAAGGGACCAAGCTGTTAAGGACTGTTCATCCATTCACCCTAATATATAGATTGTAATTGACGCTGGAGGTGATTTTATTGAATACCATAAATCAGAATCCATTCTGCTGTTTTTTTTATCTGATAAATCGTTGGAGAGTAAATTGCATTTGAAAAAAAAGAGGTATTTTCGTAGCACACTGTACATAATCGTCATCGTTTTTTCATTGAAGAAAAGCTCCAATTCTTGATTAGCATAACTAATGAATCAAAGGTATAACACTTATCAGATAAAGTGCAGTTGGTAAAATAGACTATTTTGTCTGGTAACAGAGCATCTATGGGTTTTTTTTCTTTTTCTTTTTAAGAGGAAAGAGGTTACGAACTAATTACGTCACGACATCAGTTATCATAGAGGAAGAAAAACGTACATATATTAAACTAGACCACATGAATTATACACGTCGTACAATAACTTACAAAAAAACTATATATATACATATGAGGTGAATAGCCATAAATAAGTGGAGGAGTTCTCTTAAGGTGTGACAACATAAAAACAATCTTGAATAAAAAATCAAGTTGAGAATAAGTCCTAATTATTTTTTTATTTTAAATATATGTAAAACGCAATATTTCATAGACATATTTGAGGGTGTTATAGGCTTATTATTCATTTGACTGGGATTAGTTAAGGTACCTAAGAATTTTATGTATATTTTAGAAGCTTTATTTGATTTAAGAACTTATATTGCTCCCCGATATAGCCCTTTTCAAACAAAATATGTATATCAATTTCTTATTATGTTATATTGACCATCAATTTTGGTGATTTAAGTGGTATTTGCTGCGTTTTCAAAGGGCTATTAGTAAATATTTTGTTGATAGAAATTACCGAGGATTCGTTGAAAAATACAAATGTAAACCCTATAGAATAATATATATATATATAAGTTACGTCAACATAAAAAGTATTTTGAACAAGAAAGGAGACAATCCTAATTTATTTATTCTTACTTTATATATGCAAAGAGGTTGTATTCAAATGTGTGGGTTGAGTTAAGATACAAAATCATTTTAGCTATAGCTTCTTACCTTTATTAGATTTAATAGTATTTTATGTAATGCAGTATACCTTCTTTTTCAAATACAATATTTCAATTTCAAATTCCTTTATTGACACGATGAATTTTGGGGATTTCAAGTATGTAGCATTTGGGGCACACTCAATGGTAATTAACAATACTTTGTTAATGGAAATAGAGGATAATCCTACAAATGTAATCCCACTCAACTATGAGAAAATAATTCTAGCTTGCTTTTGTGTTGATGAACCACATATGTGCTTCCGTTTTTTTCTTTTGTGTAACATTTCCCTACTTCTGGTTTTGTATTACATACCTTATATTCGTCATAATATTCATTTTCTTCCTAGTCTCAAGAATTGCAATTATGTGCATAGTCATTGTATTTTGACAATAATATTTTGAACTGTATGGAACACTTTAATGACGTCATAACTAGTTATGATGACATACCATAGGAGCTATCCTTCTTTTGCACTATATATAATACATAAATAATTACTTATATAGAATCGATTCTGTGTTCAATTATATAGTTTTTGCTTGTCATGTGCAACTATTCTGTGTTTAAATTGATATTTAATTAATTAATATTGAACATACATACGTTATGTTAGTGTTTAAAAAAATATATATATATATATTATCAATTCAGCTTTTGGGATGGTCTTTATTAATGTATTTTTACTAAAGATTCGATATAAACATATTTGAACAAAAGATATTCTATGATGTTCCCTAATTGGGATGAAGGGAAATTGAAATACAAGCTTAGACCATCATGTGCTCTGGCTTGCTAGCATTTTCAATCTGATGTATTATACCGACTACTGGGCAAGACAGGTGGATTTTGACAAAAAAAAGCAACCAGTTATAGTCTATGACATCACTATTGCTAGAATTAGTTCTACACGCGTTATCGTATAACCTTGTTTTTCTATTAACCTGGATCCGGATGACCTTTTTTAAATCCCAAGAAATTACAAGTTTAAAGTTGAATAAATGTTAAGAGCTCTTAGAAATATCATATTAACTTATCTTTTTATGGTACTTATATTCAAGGAAGCAAGTGTATGAAGTTATAAAAAATAAAAGGAAATCATTCTTATGACGACTAATGTACAGTACGCATAAAAAAAAATTATGTTCAACCTCTATTGTAATACATTTGTTTCTTGTCACGGCTTAACTTGACAAACAAAAAAATGTACACTATACAGGTTTGGGAAGCATAGCGTGGACTGTTAATTAATATTGATTTTCTCAGTAATATAGGAAGGTTTAGTGATTATTTTTTGACATTCAGGTTCAGTCATTCTATGTCCATACACAGACAATTGAACACATTTATCCTTCTTGTCATCAGGAGTGAGCAAATACTAAACGACAACACATCTTGGATCTCCGATATGTTCAAGTTGAGGTGGTAAAGATTTTGGACATCTTGAAGTGCTCTATGAGCCTGGTTTTCAAGGTGGTTTAGATGAATAATGATGGAGAAGACCTTTTCACGAAATCAGGAAGGGGAGGGAACAATTTAAAGAGGGATCCAGAGTTCCTATCCAGCTTGGAGAAGAAGATCAAGGAGGGCCCCCACCTAATGGATGAATCGCCTTACCAAAGACTTTCTGCGGTTGGTAGGACCATCAGGAGGGCTGAGAAGGGAGATTTGTGATTGTCCTCATACACAAGGACCCCAAGCCACCTTCGGACAAAAGTCATACAGGCTAAGAGGATCAAGAGGTATAGGGGAAAAGAGATGTGGCAACTTTCTTCCCATATTTGAGCCCGCTGGATTTTGCTGTGTGGTGCACTTTGTATCCTTAACGTTGATTGATTGAATTCGAATTAAGTCTTGTTAAACTTTGAACCATTCTCAATAATTATTTCTACCAAGAGATTGTGGATCTTTTGTCCTTCTGTTTTTTGGAGGAAGGTTGCGAGAACCATTAAAAGTAGGTAAGTATTCAAATATCTTATTATTAAATGGTTGTTTAAAAATAGGGAGTGTCCGTCCTTAAATAACTGATATTTTATATCATAGGCGTTTATTTTTTAGACATGCAGACGTCAAGAGGAATTACCTGCACTGTAATACACAATACTTACCATACTTCCCTCCCGTGTTAATTCCATGCATGAATCATTCTTTGCACATTTAATGCCATTTTTATTTAGAGAATGTCCAACTGCACATGTGTTTTTATTAGGATACTCCTTGTACAATGTACGATAGACTGACCCATTTTTGTATTTATATATTTTTTTCCACTGTACAAAAGACTTTAAGTACTACTGAATGCAATAAAAAATGACTTTGCAAACTTTGAGGCCTCTTGTGGCATTTTTGCAACCGTACAGGTCGTTTTTATTTAAAAAAATTGGTTTTTGGGTTAAAAATTGACCTCTTGTACCGTCTTAAATATGATCCTATGAGTCAAAAATGGTATTTTGTATATATTTTTTCGGTATTTGGTTGTTTAGTAAAATATTTTGCGCCTTGCTTTTAGTCATTTAGGGGGCCTCTGATTTGAGATAGGACGTGTCTTGGAGCCGGAGCCCAAGTAATAACAAAACATAAACAAATGCATCGCATGGTTAATACACACTGCGTTACCTAGCACACAAATACGAAAATTTACACTCTATTTTGTTGTCAGCTATCGATGTTTCTTCTTCCTTTCCTCTAATCTGTGTTCTTAGTACTGATTGGTTGGATGTTCCTTTTCATCTTTTATTGATTAGTAATTACATAGTTTGGATAGCAGAATTGGCTAACTACAATCTATTGATTTTAAGCCTTTTTTGTAAATAGGTTGCAAGATACAATGAAGCCCTAATTCCAAGACCTTGTATTTCTATTAACATTAGCCTCTTTGAAGGTATTTATAAATAGTTAGTTTTTGAAGTAGAGGACGAACCTCATCTTGGACCAAATGGGGAAACCACAAATGCCATTTTTAATAAATATCATCCACAACTTAAAAATGGCTGTTGCGTCTTGACGAGGGAAAGACACAATCTTATTTATAATAGGAGAGATCCAGGATGACCAAGAGACATGAGGAGAAGAATTCACGTGGAGGAATAATGTAACACTAGATCATGTGTATTCTAACTATACTCTAATATATTTACAAAAGACGATACTATTTATAATACGTAAAACTCAGTACTTATAATACATAGACGAATATACAAGAAGATAAAAACCAGAAAGGACATATTAAATACATAACAATGGCCAGAGAGGTAACAAACTTTGACAAATTAAGTTTTTTTTTTTAATTTTCTCAAAAGAAAATGTTTTTATGCAGGGGAAAAAAATATTAGCACATTAACGGGTCGGTAAAATGTATATTTTATATTATACAGATATACGGGGCAGTGCATATAAATCGGAAATTTTTCAAATTGCTACATCTCTGCTTACACTTTGAATTTTGCGCCAATTGTACTGACATATGGCAACGATTCCCAATTTTCATACTTAACAAATATTTAAAGTCTATTATTAAAAACTGCACATACTTTTTTAGGTTGTCTATGTAATTCCTGTTAGTTATTGAATTAATAATTATTTTGAAGCTTGCTCAAAAAGATCCCCCGAGACCTTTTGGTTTAAGCATTTAATTGATTCCATAATTTTCTTGTGGCTTTGAAATGTCTTTATAATAATTTTAAGTTTGACGTTTTGTCCGTTCTAAATTATATGTGAGTGCCATTTGCCATAGATAAGTATAGTTCACTTGATACCTATTTATAAAAATAGATGTATAATGGACATGTTAAAAAAAAACCTTAAAATCAACATGGTAACTCTGACAATTTGAGGAATGTTTTGGAGGAAATCAGCTAGAATCAGCTCTGACAATAAACAAGGACATTGGCAAGAATTACTCCGATGTCCAATCCCAATTCTACTCTGAGTCCAACAAGGACTGACAATTATTACTCTGCAACAAATCCTTAGAGTTACTCGCTGTCTTTTATTAGTACGCAGTCATGTTTCTATCAGGTTTTGAATATAACTGAATCTATTTAGGAAAGGATGCCCATTACTCAGGAATTAAATAATAATGACAACTGCTCAGGAAACGAAAATTCATTCTTCAGATTACCAATTACAAGAAAACGGAGCATTACAACAATGATTCACAAGATTTACATCAGTGTTGATCAAACTAGTGTTGCGTAAAAGCACGTCACTGTTGTATGCTTCGCTTCATGATCTACTTATATCCTTTGAAAATCAAGAAAACAAATGTATAGATATTATAAGGATGAATACTCTGGAAAACGTTGACTTCAATTTGAGGTGATTAAACATCTTCAATAAAATATGGTTGCTCAATGGTGGTCAATAGACTGTGAATGTGTAAAGAAATAGTCCATTTTAATTATTGTAATTATGATACAATTTCCGTATTTTAAGCGAATTTGAAGGCAGGAGATACAGCATATTTTTATCATAAGTAAGTGATTCTTTATGTAAAGAGGAGCCCCTGCTGAGGAGGAGAAACAACGCATGCATTCTTGTAATTGCATGGATACGATTCATGTTGAATTTTAATGAAAGATGAAAATATAAGCAGACACTCATTTCATTTATCACATTTGTAGATCTCTTTTTATCCATCCACTAGACCCATTTACATCAAACATTACAAAAATTCCTTGTTAGTTGTCAATTTTTACT
The DNA here is from genome assembly GCF_016086655.4 of Lepeophtheirus salmonis. NCBI lineage: Eukaryota > Metazoa > Arthropoda > Copepoda > Siphonostomatoida > Caligidae > Lepeophtheirus > Lepeophtheirus salmonis. The sequence goes on from NC_092584.1 coordinate 22,995,276, forward strand.
TCCTTCATTCCTTGGGGGTGTGAATCGCCCCGAAAACTGACCTATCATTGTTATAATAGGTAGAGTAATAATAGTCATCAATTATTTTCCAAATAGATAGTTTTAGTAATGTGTATCTAACCCCATATAATTGCCATCAGCTGACGCTAGATGGTGTTAAAAGGATAAAAGTTGGTACTTGAAAAACTTGTAAGACACTTGTGCTGGGGTTCGACTCAGTATTGTTTGAGTGCACGTCAAAGATGGACAACAACAAAGACAAAATAAGCCATATTTTACAACAAGGCAAAAACACAATCTATGCGGCTGATAATGTGAATTATTTTGTTGGTCTTGATTCTGTAACGGCCAGTCACACGGTACTTGGTTTTCGTAGATTTCGTTCTGATAATTTTGATGTCAAAAAGGATCTTCGCTCTGGAAGACTAATTGGTGATAGTGTGGATAAAATAATGGAAGCATTAATGGACAAAAATCAATTATATCTATTCTAAAAATCTCTATCCATTTTTTTATATAAATTTTACTTAATTAGTTTCAATTTCTTATTCTGTGAATAACATGTTTAGTGCATCAACTTCAAAGTAATCTTGATTAAAAATCAAGGAAAGTAAAACATCCCAATTATTTTTTACTTTATATTTATATACAGCCAAATGTTTGATAGACATCTTTGAGTCCATTATTGGGATTCTAATCAAAATTTGTGTGATGAGTTTAGATACCCAATAATTTTTACTATGTTATAGAAGCTTTTTTTATACATAAAAGATACTTATAATGGCCCGATATGATCTTTCAAATAAAATTAATCAAACTATCATCTATAAAAATTTGACGATCAATTTCGGCTACTTTAAGTATAATTTGCAATAAAACCAAGGGGTCAATATGGAATTTTTTTGTATATAAATTGGCAATAATTCGTCGAAGAATACAAAAGTAACCCACACTTAATATTTAGAAAATAATTTATACTTTATTTTTAAACCGAGCTTTTTAGAAAAAGTATTTTTATGACCTTTTAAAATTAATATTTAAGTCTTTTTTTTAACATATATTTATTCGTATTCTTCAAATTACTTTTTTTAAAAAGAAAAGGTCAATCCTTTTACTATGGCTATTATTTTTTTGGCGTCATTTATGCCATCTTCACACGTTATTCCAGTATACTAGGTTTTATGTTAACACCCTCATCTCCCTCTCCAGCAAGGATAGACCTGGTTTAAGGCCGGTTCCCCTTTTCCTCATATGGGGTCACGTGGTTTGCAAATGCCCCTAAACAGTATTTACAAGGCCGTCTGCAGGATTTTATTTTGGAAGAGCTCAAGTCCATCCTCTGTGGACACCCCTAATTCAATTTCTGACTTTTCATTAAATACCCTATTAATTAGTTAATAAAGTTTCACAACATGTCATTAGAGAAAGAGAGGTTCTGTGATTATGTATGTTTGATTTTCTCTTATCCATTTGTATTACCCACTCAGGTATTGCAAATACTTCCCTCCGCGGGATATAGAGAAATAAATCACGATTAGAATGAGTAAATAATTATTAAATGAAATAAAATTATCTTGCTCAATGTCGTGTAGACTGTTTTTAAGACAGAGTGCACGCACAACATGTTCAGATCACGTAGATCTTGGATCGATGACATAGATCTATTATTACTTCTTTTAGACCCCCAAGTAGTCACATTACTTCCTAAATAATCCTGCCAATGAAAGAAAAAAAAAGTATTCTATTGGATTTCCTGATTCCGCCCAAATCTCACGAGACATAATAGGAAACCCTTTTTTTGCATCAGTTTATGTAGGATATTATTTATTTATTATGTACAAATTTAAATATAAGGTAACTTATATTAGGGTGAAGTGAATGTCCAAAACAGCTTATTAACCATTTATTGATAGTACATATTAGTTTTGTATCGGTCCTCATTTATTTGGTACAGTTCAATCTAGTCTTAGGATCGGTAGAATTGGTCTTTGGGATCGATTCATGAAGACTGTCAAACATAAAACAAATATCCAAAAGTTTCATTGCACTATGCCGATTGACCCGTTCGACTCGTTAGTAGTGTTGTAACGTTGGTCGACCTACAAGTGCACAATTGTACTTATTACGTGCTAATCGGTGATTGTTTTTGAAACGAGGGCAATTCAGGGTGGTCGGAAATGTTTTCGACCTAAAAAGATATAAACCATTTTGTCTGAATTTTTATTAATAGTCACATTGTAACTTTATTGACTTATACTGGCAATATTCGCATCTCCCTAACTCTTACAAATAGTATATAATTTACAAAAATAAACGTTATAACAGATTTTCAAAAAGGCAAAAAAAAGAAAAAAAAGAAGAAGAAAATTTTTATATTAACTTTTCCAAAAATATATAGGCCTTATGCACAAAGTAAATATATATAAATTGCAAGGAACTCTAGGTTCATAAATACTCTATCTAAAAAGGTTACGCTTTATCCGTTAAATGTAACAACTTTTGGAACATAGTCTCACCCTAAAGTACAATACTTTATTCAAATCCCACAATGTACTTAATGTATTTCACCCTAAAGTACAATACTTTATTCAAATCCCACAATGTACTTAATGTATTTCAATAGTTTTTGTTCGATATTTCAAACGGAACTATTTTTTTCGTTTTTATGGTATATATGCCTTGAATGCATTTTTGTAAAATGTTTGAAACTTATGACTTAATCAGACCTTGAGAAATAGACTTTTTATGAATATTCTTTATTATGGTTATCCAATCTCTCCATTTAACCAAAACTAAACTTTGATTGCATCACTACATACCTAATAAATTTGAAGGATTTATAGGAATGGATGACGATATTATACAACCTTTGTTTACAGAGGCGTACAATAGCATTTGACAAAAATTAAATTTTTAAGAACAAAAATTAAATATTAATTTTTTTTGGAAAAATTTCAGAAATCAATTGCTTTTCATACAAAATTAGTTTTTTGGGAAAAAATTTAAAATATTAAATTTTGAATATTTTTTTCAAAAGTCTATTGCTATTCACAAAAAATAAAAAATTTTGGAAAAAAAATTCAAATAGTACATTTTTTGCTCCTCTGCATAATGTGTTCAAATGGTTTTTTTTAAGAAATATATCTCTAAAAAAAATTTTTTTAACCTTATTTTTCAGTAATTTTTTTCTGAAAAACTCAAAAAATTACAAGTAAAAACCGAAAAAAAAATCCTTTATTTTTTCTTTCCTTCTATACTTCCCGAAACGTCTTTCTAATTAATCAGACTGGTGAATTGATCTTGGATATTATACGTTTAATAGAAACAAATACATATATTTTTTTAAATCTTTTTACGTCTCCTTATCAAGGGTTTAATTCTATATAAAATTATCCTTTCAATGCTTTCATCCATTAAATCAATTTATCTGTTGTTACGTCAAACACAATTCTTCCATTTAATGGTTGTACCTCACGATAGTTGTTCATGATTCTTGTTGTGCTGTTGGGGTATTTGAATTGCTTAAATAGATACAACTGATACTTTGATATGTTCAAAGGTTCCTGGATTTGTAATTGGAAAGGTGTAGAGAAGTGTTTTTTGTTATATCTTATAAAAATATTACCTTAAAGACCGTCCAAATAACTGTTTCATTACAGGAAGGGACCGTGAATGAGCCTTCATAACGGAAGAATTCAGTGACATTTCGAGGCAAAATTTTATTAATTTGAAGCATGACCAAGGTTCTGTTGATTTCCTTTTCTCGAAGCTCATGGATTCCCTCAATAATTGGGTCCAATTTTGAATTTTGAGATGTACTTATTTGAAACATCATTGACAGGATTGCAAACTCATTTAAATCCATGGAATTTTTATCAAACTTGTCTCCCACTTTTTTATGAACCATGTGGAGTTCAATTGGAAATGATGTTCCACTTATCCTATGCTCTGATCCTTCATTATAGTTGATGCCCCAATGAAAGTGTAGCTCCTGAATTTCGTAGGTTCCTCCTAGTCCTCCATACGATATTCGAGGAAGGGAGGTGTGTTTTGTAGATTGCTTTATTTCAAGCACAATGGAATGCCCATTGTTGGACATGAATGCATTTACTTCAGCATCATAGTTTTCAAAATGAAAAGGCTTAAATTTTGCTTTGATGACTTTGTCTTTCTCAATATTGATCGGAGATTGGCGTGATCCTTCCTTGCAGAGTCTTTTTTCAAAGTTTTCTAAAAATAATTAAGTGGAAATAACGTTAATTTGATGAAGGTTTGTAGTTCTCGTGGGATCAGAACCAAAAGGTAGTTATGGTTTTTATAAAGAAATATAATCGTACAACTAATTAAACTTATTGTAAAATACGGGAAATAAAATCTATTTGGAAATGCATACAACTGAAAAAGGATTTATCATAATCGTATCATTGCATTGTTTTGTTCAATGGATAATGGATTTGTAGTAATCATTTCCATGCATTGTTTTGCTTAGAACTTGGACTGCCTTATGATCATTCACCTCTGAGATTCAACCAGGACTTTCAATTACAATACTTGTAAATTATTATTTAAAACAATATTGAGACTAATTTTTGAAGGAAATTTCTGTCGTACTCAATCAATGGATTAGTTAAAATACATGCTTGGTAGTGCTTTTATTTATTCGTTAAGATTTGAGAGGTTATATTTGACGTACAGACTGGGGACCTAAAAGTTTCAGTAGTATTTAATAACGATCTTATCCCCTTTATTTCAAAATTATGAGGTTGATTTACAGAATTAAACGACAGCTGAAACAAAATTAAACAAGCTTTTATCCCATATCTCTCAGTGTAGAAATGTCGGAGAAACCACTCGTAAGGCAACGTGTGTGCAATCTCCTCCGTCCCTTCATCAGTACCAAGAAAACTGCAGATACCGTGACCATCTCCATCCGAACTACCTACAACATCAAGATGTACGATACAGCCAAAAATAATCAAAACTTATGTAGCAACAAAATGGTTGACATTTGTCCTGCCTCCAAGCTGCATTCTTCCAGTCAACCCCTGGACTTTTCAGTTTAAGGGGCCTTAGAGAAGAATGTCTGCCACAACTCTCATCCAAACTTGGATTCGCTACAAGTTGTCGTCATGACTGACTGGTATTTCATGCACCCCCGGTCTTCATTGTCAAAAGATGCCAATCTGTTCACCACCTTGTCGAGTCTCATATCAGAATTTACTTTTTATTGAGAACAGCTGTGGATTTTTGAAGAAAAAAAAATCCAAACACAAACCCCCCTCCCAAACAAAAATATATATATATATGATCTTGCGGACTTTCTTGATGGATGTGCCCTGTTATTGCTTACAAAGTTTTGATTCTGACTCCACGATAATGTACAATTTATTTTTTTACCAAAGCTTTTCCAATAGGCATGATTGCGTGGATGATCTCTTTTCGAATAAACTTTTGCACAAACAAAGATAAAAATATGAAAGCAATTATATTCATGTTGTCAGATTAGTCTCTAAAGAATAACTAATGATAGAATTAAATTAGATTACCCTTATATTCTCTCAATGTCAAATTTGTATAGTCGAATCCACAGATGACTTAATTATATATATTAGTACAAAATAAAACACACAAATATCATATTGATCCCTATGATAGAACATAAACACTTATTTGTAGACGCTCAACGAATTTCTAATATTTTGAATATATCGATATATATATATTTATAAAACAGACATACTACTCACAACTTGAAAAAAATATAAGTGTTGCGTTGACTCAAGTCCATTATTTTCGATTCGACTCAAATAGTTATTAATTGCACATTTACTAAAAATATTAACTTTTTATATTGTAGGGGTGGCCATACAGTTGGAGGTAGGAGGCTGAAACTTTGCATGGGTGCCTCACTCACAAGAAGTGTTTTTGGAGGTGAAGGAAACTAGACAGAGGATGAGTTATAAATCAAACAGGAGACTGGCGTCTAAAAAAAAACTATACGAATAAGGAGGTTTCCTTAATTTATTAAAAACCAAAAAAAGTGATGGACAAACAAAGAAATCTTTAAAAATAGTAGTTTTATTTAGCTGTAAAAAAATACAAGTAGTTGACAGTAAAATATTAGATTATAGATAGATTATAATTTGTAGAATTTTCTTTGTATATTCATTTGCATATAAATTTGACCCATTCAAAATGACATGTAAATGACTGAAATATCTGTCCTTTTTTCTCCCTTTTTTTTATTAAACGTCTATTTTTAATTTTTTTAGGAGAAATGCCACAAAAATGAAAAATGACTTTGATCCTCATTATGTAGTATTGTGTTAAAATAGATTACAATGGATTAAAATAATCGTTTGTTTTATTTCATACTCCTCCTTGATGGTAAAAAATACCGTTCAAGCCAATGTTAATAGAATGTCACAATGTTAGAGCCTCATGTAATGGGCTATGTTAGAATTTTCAATTTCATGTATCGTACTGACTGCTGGGCAAGACAGACAGATTTTGACCAAAACACACAAAACACTTCTACCTACAAGGGAGTTCCAGTTTTTTGTCTCTCCGTGTTGTATGTTTGTATTTTATTGATTTTAGATGCAAACCTAATTAAATTAGATATATGAGTATTTTAATGTTTTAAACCTTAACTCTCTATGACGCAAATTATTTTAGATTTAGATTTTTAAATTTTTCTTGCATTTATGAAGTATATTCTGTATAACTAACCCATATTTACCATAAAAAGATTAGCACATAGCTCATGTGGTTCATAGCACAAAATTGTGAGAGCGAATGAGGAGCACTCAAAACAGGCGCACACTTATAAATGTTTAGATGTAACTCAAATACCACGCATATTTTTGCAGCGTACAGAGTGTCAGTGTTGTTTCAAACGTGTGCATAACCAGTATGATAAGTTTCTAACAGATGCATTCAGAGTTATTTGAATTATAAGTAATTTTCCAAATGTCCCAAATTTGGATCATTGCGTCATAAAGGTTTAACCTGGTGAAGACATTTTAAACTAAAAGGTTAAATTATATTTTTGTAAATGCATCTTCCCCAGGATTATTTTTATATAATTCTATATTTTTATAAATTATTTGCTTGTTTGTCAAATAAAGATTAAAAGACATCACCGAACAATAACTCTCTTGAATTGATATAATAAAATCCACGTGATTATTGGAATGCCTATAAATCCAGACCAATACCAGACGTCATCACCAATTAATTTTTTCTGAATTATCGGTCCAATCTAGACCGAATTTTTCTGAGAGAACGGTATATAACGAACTTCTTTATAGAACCAAGTTAGTTGTATCCAATTAATTTAATCACGGTCATATATAACTAAATATAATCATACAAAATTGACCTATTTTTTCAACAAAAAAATGAAACAACAATCAGGGGCGCCAACAGGGAGTAGGCTGGGGGGGTCTGTAGCCCTTCCCTAAAAAAGTAAAAATTTTAAATTACGAATATTTGATGTTTTTTAAGAAAAATGTTATATTTAAATGGTTTTTCATAAAATTTTATATTTGAAATTTAAGTTTTGAATTTTTTTTTTCCAAAAAAAATTTTATATTTAAAATGGTTTTTCATAAATTTGAGTTTTTATTTTATTTTAACAACTTTAAGTTTTGAAATTTTTTTCCGAAAAAGTTTTTAATTGAATAACTGTGGATTTTTGAAATTTTGCTGTAATTTTGTTTGAATACTTATGTTTTTTGACATTTTTCGCAAAAATTCCACCCCTACCCCTGAAAATTTAATAAAATCCTACGGACGCCCCTGATAATTTTTTTTCCATGATAAATTTAATAAATCTCCTAGGATGGAAATAAAAAGAGTTACCCATGACTCTATATAAGATGTTCTGACGCACATACAGGCGACACCCAAAACAATTACTGCCTTGAGGACAATAATATAATGAAGAAAAATAATCTCTCAGTTTTTGGAATGTTATAACGATCATTAATCATTATAATATTTGTAAACTAGTAAGGAGTCTACTCGCACTCTATCTCAAGAACATGTATAATTATTTAAACAGGGAGGGGATGATATTGGCTACAGTTGTGAATAAAATATGTTATGCTTTATCAGGGCTAGTGGCGTCGCATGGGCAGTTTTTTTGAAGCCCATTCCCTTCCACAATTTATAATATAATACTTAAAAATATTTATAAGTCTTTTATTGATCTCATCATATATGGAATCCCAAATTGTTCAAAACATTCTGAAATTTAGCAGGTAGACGTATAAAATAACTAAGCAAATTCCTATTATATGTTTTGGGCTTCCAAAGTCATTGAAACCCTTTTTTTAACAAAATAAAACCTCATTTTCCATATTTCCGTTCTTCTCCCGAAATCTTGCCTCTTCTTTTCTCCTTCTGAATCTTTCTAAATTCCTCTCTCAGTCTATTTTCTTCTACCTCCATTCTTTGTTTCTATGCCCCTATATTCGGACCGGAAACGTGGGCACCCAATACTACTATGTGTGTAAAATAAAACTATTTATTCAAGTAATTATGTAACAGGGTTCATTATTTTTGGAGCTACCCCCCTTCCCCCTCCCAAGTAATCTATACCCTCTTTAGGGATTTACATTAAAACTCGTGCGACCGTACAAGACATGCAAATTATAATATGGGATAGGTTAATTCAAGTTTGTATGCTACCCGAAGATGGACAAACAATCACAAAACGGTAAGATAACTTTATTCAGTAATCTTTCTAACATAATCTAGTTAAACTTATCGCACTAATGCAACTCAAGATACACATTACTAAAGGCATATTTTATAAAAGTAAATGGGAAATGTATTTTATATTTCAAATTCTCTAATCCATAATAATAAAGCCAGGGTTGTCGGTATAATTATAGGCAAAGGAGTCACCGGGTTCATTGTATATATTGCTCTGTGATGTAAATCATATCAAATATTATAATCGAAGAAATAACAATGTAGTCATACTAATGAAATATTGCAGGTGTATCCATATTGCATTAAACGTTTGTACAGAGTGCATTGCATATAACCCTCCCTGATATATGTTTGATATAAGAAATAATAATGTAAAGGTGGGTCCATGTATAACAAGAGAACTGCTTGTATTCGTTTTTTATTGGTCTCAACCGTATGACATAACTCATATATATTTACAGTACGGGGTTCGGAAGCAAAACATGGACTGAATGACTGATTTTTAGAAAAATGTCAATAATTTTATTTTTTGATAAATAATTTTGTAATTTTTTTTTACAAAACTTTAGGACACAACCTTTGTGAACATGTTCACTTAATATCTCCGCCCTCGGCAGCAGTTACAGCCTCCACGCGGTGGAGGAAATCCTTGCAGGAGTTGATGATGAACTTCTCGGACGAGTTGTTCCACTACTTCACAATGGCAGACTTCAGGGAGTCCACTTTCGGGTGAGATGTCCGGTTACTCTCCTTCTCCAAAGTGCCCCAAACAGCAAAGTTCAACTGGTTAAAATCCACTGAAGATGATGGCCATATATCCTTGGGCCAAAAATCAGCCATGTTGTCGGTGCAGGACTTCTGGCATTTGACCGATGTATGTGAGGGTGCACCATCTTGGTTCCACAAATAGTTGTCCTCTTGGTAGGTGGCCCTGAGCCATGGTAGTATGGTGAACTTCAGCACCTTGTGGTAGGCCTCCTGGCCGATTTTCTCCCCAGCCTTAAAAAAGAAGGGTGGCATCTTCTTGTCATCGGACGCCACGATCCCCAGGACCATTGTTTGAACCGATATTTTTGTACGGAACACCCCTTTGACATTCTCTGGTGATCCCCAAGGTCGACAGCTGTTCCGATGGTTGTAGGCTTGGTCTGCCGTGAAAATCTTCTAGCAGAGAATTTTTTTCTGTGGATACATTTGCCTTGATCCACACACGAACTTTCCTGCACCTCTGCAGTCTCCTTTCCTTCAGAGTGTCCGCCAACAGGTAGCATGGGGTCCTTGTGTAAGAGGACAACCCCAAGTCCTCCTTCAGATCCCTCCTGATTGTCCCCTCGTTTACGTCAAACTCGTTAATGAGGCGATTCATGTATTTTGTGGGGTCCTCCTTGTTCTTCTTCTTCAGGTCCTCAAGAAACTCAGAATCCCTTTTCAAGTTGTGTCCCCCACTTCCTTCTTTCCTGGAGAGATAATTTCCATCCTTTTTTATCCTGCCCACCTTGAAAATGAGGCTCCTGGAGCACTTCACAATGTCAATCATCTCTGCCACCTCAATTTTGGCATCCAGAAGGTATGAGATCCTCTGCCGTTTTGCTTCTTGCTCACTCATGATGAAAGATTTGAGAAATGTTTACTATTGTTTACTTATGCAGAAAAAACAGGAGTTTCGGAATATGCGGAGGGAAATGACAATACATCTCTATTATAATTACATTATTAGCATTTATTAACAGTCCAGGTTTTGCTTCCAACCCCTGTATATGTATGTTAAGATTTGAGTAGAATTTAAACGCTGGTATGTAAAAATGAATTAACTCCCGGAGGCGTTTTGTATGTACTATCGTGTTTTTGTTAGTGGGCGATTTAGAGACTAAAGTACTTTATCAAATCAAATTAAAAATGTTGTCAAACTCTTATTATAATTTAATCATCTCAAGGAGATGGGTAACTGTGCTCATGAAAAATGGATAGGAAAACTGAGGATTTCTTACAGAGTTATCTTCCATATTATTATAGTAAAATTTGTCTTTTAGCCGATGCCTAATTACTCTGGACAATGCTGGGTACAACTGGCAGTGCTTTAGTATGGATACTTCTATATTTCAGTGCAATACAATTCACATGGATTTTCACAATATATTAAACATTTGAATTAAATATAAATGCTGCTATGATCAAATCAATTTTGTTTGTTTTTAATAGTAAGTGCTCTAAAGATTAAAAGTTCACATCAGTCATTAAAATAATTTTTTTTTTTTTTTTTTTTGTCTCAAAGTGTTACTATTATTTTTTCATTGTAAATAGTTGAATTGGTCAGCTTCCTCAGCACAATAATTTCCTTAGGCGTGCGCAAGGAGTCACAAAATTATGGTCGTGTTCGAAAAACATTTTGTATTTTACTTTATAGATGAGTGAAAATGACCACGTGATACAAACAATTTGTTTTTGAATAAAAAAGGTAAAAATTGTAAAATCTCAACGGATTTAATTTATTTTGATGACAATTAATCAAATTTCATTTACCCCTCTGCCAAAATATGTTTCAGCGTTCATGTTATAACATAATCTATTTTATCAGATGAAAAAAAAATTGTTCTTTTTTTCCATTGCCTTAATGAACAATCAATTAAAGTTTTTTTTTAAATATACATATATACTCTTACCTGAAGTAATTGATAAAAAAAGAGAAAAAGATTATTATTGATTGACTCTCTAATTTTTTTACGTGACAATAATTATTGTTTTTCTGACATAAGTAGGTATGAATAATCAATAAATATATTATGTTCGGATTAAATAAGTGTATTTATATAGGAAATATCATTATAAATCAAGTAGTTGAAGTCTACCATAGCAATAGTTGTAAAAAATATTACCTTAAACGAGCGCAAGACTATTTGTAAAGAACAAATCTTGCTATTATATAGTGGGCTTAAAACTAAGTAATATATTTTGTTGAAAAAATATACGACAATTACCACATGGAACTGGTTTTGAAGATACAAGAAATAAAATTGAAAATTAATAGTGGTTAATTATCTCACTGCATTGTATTACTCAACAGAAATTGGTTGTAAGTGTGACTTGCCGCAGTTCATCTCTGAACCTTATGTCGGACTTTATCTGTCTTTGCATGTAAATTATAATCTAAAACAATAATGCCACAAATTAGATTAGTTCAGATGAATACTTGCTATCAATCTTACTTATATTTTTAGATTTAATAGGTGTTATTATATGTAAACATTTGTAATTATTTTGAAAATGAAGTATTTATTTTTTGGTTATCGTACTCATTGCTAGTAATTTAAGATTCATTAAACTACAAAAAGCAATAGATTCGTTAACTTTCACAAGTTTTATTCCTTCAATTAATCAATATGATCAAAAAAAAAAAAAATCAAAGGCGATTTATAGTAAACATCAAATACGACAATTCCCATCTGAGTTTTTACACCAATATTTTGTAACAATATACTCTTACATTGTCTTCAAATGTTGCTTTAGGAAATATCAGTTCACTTAGAAACTAGACATGTACAGAAAAAAAATATTCTTGAATTTAATCAAAGCATAATTAACAGTTTTCGTTGATTGATTCATAAAGTTGAGTGTATTTGGATTTTTCCTATTTACGATATGCTATATGCGGAGAAAAACAATATCATTCTTTTCGAACTGATGCATGGAATCTTACCCATCAAATTTTTGCAAAATCAATCTTGAACAAGTAGAAAAAATACCGAGTTTGAGATTTAAATTAAGAGAATTTCTATTCAATTGAGAACTAGTGATTTTTTTTATGGCCTCGTTTATCCGATATTTTATCTGAATTATATATCAAAATTTTAAAATAACTTAACACTTTTTTAGATATACGCTAACTCTTCATATAGGATATTATCTCTAAAAAATTATTGTTTAGAGATTTAAACAGTAAGCACTCTAAATAAAGTTGAATTAAAATATTTCTCTAATTGGATTTTTGGTGAAGCATTCACTCATTTATTGTGCAAACTTTTACCCTCCACATCAATAAATTGTGAGTATCAAACATTATTGGTACTTTGAAAGATTCCAAAAATATTATTCTACATATCTTTTCTCCATTTTCAGAAGATATCAAAGTGTACAAACACATACTTTAGGTATTAGCTTATATATATTTTGAAAAATATACCTACGTTTATAACTGTCACGGTATGGCGTTGTAATACAGTTCGGTTCGGTATGTTTTTATCTACGGTACGAAACAGTCCATAAATTTATATTCATATATAATCTTTGTTGATTTTATATTTTTTTTATCCTTCTTTATTTAATTTATACATAACATATTAATTAAATAACAAGGAGACATTGGATTAGGTATTTTTTTTTTTTTTTTACAAAATCGAACATATATTTTGCGTCGTAAATATTAATATAATACCAACAAATTTAATTCAAAGAATGTAAAACATTATCCAAAAGTAATATAAATAGAGATAATGACTTATAAAATGATAAAATGCCTCTTAGTTGACGAAAACCAGGTGTATTATAATTTAAATAATTTCCCCAAGGCTTGCAAGTTATCTTCACGATACCTCGCAACTAGAAGTATATCTGTAATAAGCGATTTTTTAAAAAAGTTACAGCTGACCATATTGTGATTGTTGATTAAATTGTTTACTACATAAAAAAATAGACATCTAATGTTTTTGAAAAAAAAAATATATATAACCAATGTATATTTTATATCATCCTCGGTTTTTTGAAGAAGTTATAAGTATATTTAGGAGTATTTTATTTATGAGGAAAATAAATCATTAAAGAATAAAATATAAAAAAAAAAATATTTAAACTACATTAGGCTATTTTACTGTACCGAACTCTTTTCTTTTGTTTTGAGAAAAGTAATCTATAATTTAAATAATTTAATCGTAGAAGCAGCATAAACGGATCCAAGACATAATTTTTGAGAGAACTTATTTTGTAAAATTAACTTCTTTTACAAGATACTGTTTTTTAAATTATATTGGTGTTATTTTTCGTAATTGGAAGCCCCTCTATTTAGGATTATAATTGAGCAATAATAAAATATTAAGCCTTTTCTTTCCGTCACTCTGGATCAGGTGTAGGCAATCTTTGAGCCACAGAGTGCCAACTTCAACCTTTCTAATCAATAAGTGTGCCACTATCAAAAATAATGGTCAAATACATACACACTACAGTAATATATTCTAATTTGTGCGTACCACTGAATATACCTCCGCGCGCCAGAAGTGGTACACGTGGCATAGGTTGTCGATCCCTTCTCTATATTATCTATGCGATAATTTGGATAGAAAGAGAAAAGAAAATTAAATCAATTTCATTGTGAGAGTAGACTATTTATGGTGTACCCTGAATGACTTATCACTAGTGTTGGATTGGTCTAAAAAGACTGCAGTCTTATCAGTCCGATCCTTATAAAATTTTCAGTTCTAGGACCGGTCCTTATCGGTCTTTTGTACAAACTACAATAACCTAAAAGGACGTAGGTACTACTATCTATAGAGTTATATAGCAGAGAAAGGTTTTGTATATTATTATTCCTGGTTATGAGTACATAAATTATCTTAAGAAACTTATAAATGTATGAGCAATAGATTTATTTTTGATCCATTTCATTTGCTGTTCATCTCGTTGAATACCCTATATTCCGAATATTTTTGCCACATACAATTATTTACTATACATATACGGGTAGTTGCATCAATACGCGTACTAATTTTTAAACACTTATATCTCGAGGTTCCGTGACCGGAAATAAAAAATTCCAGCACAAGTAACTCGGTAAATCTTTTGCCTTTGTTTTTGTTTTTATTACTCGCATCAAACAAAGTCGTTTACGATGAATGACGAGGCCAAATGTCATATGGTTGCCACTCTCCTCCGCGCCTGTAGGTCTGTCAAGGAGATAATCAAGGACACTAGACTACTACAGGACTACTGTGTTCAAGGTCCAGAAGCTTGTCAAGGAGGGAAAAGATCTGAAGAAGGGTGTTCGGACCGGCAGACCACGGAAAATCAATGTGGATGAGGTGAAGAGGCCTTCATGGGCAACCCAAAGACTTCCATGACAAAAGTGACTGAAGACATGAATGTTCATAAGGCCACCATTTCCAGGGCTGTAAAAGGAGTAGGTGGCCAATCTCTAAGGATGATTGAGAAGCCTTTATTGTCTCAACTTCAACGTGATAAGCCCTTAGAACGTTGCAAATAGTCAAATAGTCCGTGTATTTATGCAACTACCGGTATAACCAATAACTACAATTAGCTATAAATTAAATCTATATATGTAGTCTCCACACTTAAAGACTCTTTTGTACTTATATACACTCTTCTGTTAAGCATTATTTAGTTCAGTCCTGCATAGGAGTCCTAAAACTTATAAAGTACAATCCTTGATGACGACAAACAAGTAAATTTACTTTTTTTTTAATCAGTTCTAGTACTGACAGTCCGAAAGACCAAGAGACTTAAAGATTGGTGGCAAGGACTCCGCTCCTAAGAATGGACTGGACTGCACAAATAAATTAGGAGTCGGGGATATTCAAAATACTGTAGTCGGGGTCCTACATTTTATGAATCAACTCTGCCGGTCTGGTAATAAGCAAAAATGATGCCTTAATCTAGATTCTATTTTATTTAGGACCGGACTTATAAAATACTTATAAAATTTGAGACACATATCAATTTAATTGTAGTTTCGAACCTAGATTCAAAAGTTTAGCGACCCACAAATTACTCTAATATTTAGATCTAAAGATCCAAACATACCCGGATTGGAGAAAATGTGGAACTTTCCTTTCTTTACTATGATCCTACAAGTTGGAATCTCCTTCAATTATTAAGCAATGAGACGTGAGTAAATTAAGAAAATATCAATTATTTCCAATGAGGTATTACAGTCTGTAGCTTGTTCTTTTAAAAAATGACGCATGCTCAAAAGAACTATCACAGCGCCTTCTATATTAGTTGTATTATGTTCCCACAAGACGGGGCCCCCTGTTTGTCGCTTTGTTTATAAACGAATATAACAAAATCAAGATCCCATATAGTACGTCAATAAAAACGCTTTAGTCATCAAGATATTTGTTATATTATATCTGTACGAGAGTTTTTTTTCTTGTCTCTTTGATAATATTATATTCATGTCTAATATCCATATAGAGATAAATGCATTTAAACAAGCAGCCATGCCTTGAAATACAATTATGTCAACCCACATACTTTTATCATATTGTACTGCATCAAAAAATAAAAATATGCATTTATTTTATTTTGTACGTCTTTACCCAGCTAAGCCCACATCTGATGGATTAGTCGGAAGTAGCCTCCATCATGTAGTAACTAATATATTTTTTGAATCTGTTATTTGTAAATATATTATGTACATATATACCTGTGATTTCATCCAATAAAAATGTAGGAAATACCCGTTTATTGTTTTATTTGTCACCCGTGAATAAACTTTTATGGCTTATAAAAATGATGATAATTAGACATTAGTTTTAAGCGATGTTTTAATAACATACTAAATTTGTGTAATGAGGAAAGATCTTGGGTACATATGTATGTATATATGAGGCATATACGCAACTTGTTTACACAAAAGTAACCTAAAGTATTTCTTGTCAAAAGTGAATCCGGATTACATTTGTATTCTTCTACAAAGTATCGCCAATTTCTATCAATAATTGATTATTAATAACCCTTTGGGTGTGTTGCAAATTACACTTAAAGTAGACAAAGTTGATTGTAACAATAACAGAATAAGTAATGGATTTAGTATTTTTTAAATGGGTCATATGGGAGCATATATACATCTCTTAAATCAAAAAAAGGTTTTAAACCAAAGTTAAAATTCTAGAGGACCTTAATTCATCTCACAAATTTACATTTTACAATAAACATCTAGCTATAATTGACTCGAATATTTCTATGGAATATTATTGGTCTGTATGTATTTATACAGCGTACAGGAGTTCTTTAACAAAGAACTTTGGGCACTTATGACAGCTGCGCATGCACAGATAAGATGAATACTGTTGTTTAGGCAGTAAGGCAGAAGTGTTTGGTGTCAGTTACAAAAATGGAATCGATTAACGAAGTAATTATTCCACAATCGAGGAAAAATCAGAGTTTCCTTTTGTCGATATGCACCGGGTGGAACAATTTTGAGATTGCAAAGTTATTAGATTACTGCTCCTGATTATGACGTTAACCTGGTGTACGCTTATTTTATTTTTTAACTTTGTGGACTCAGTGTTTGGCCTCCAAGATCACGGGACATCAAGCCCATGAACTTCTTTGTATGAATCACAGTTGAGAAGCACACCAACAGATCCTCTTGTAACACAAAATCCGAGCGGGTCTCCAAGATACAGTATGAATGTTGGAATCTAGACCCTGCTATCAAGACTTTCTCCCGTTTCCGAGGTCGAGTTTGTCCCATTATTGGCCTCCAGTATTATTATATTGAATCATTATAATAACTTTTGATTCAGGTTTCATTTGACATAGGTTAGGAGAAAATATATTTAGTTTTAATTCAAGTTGGTTGCTAAAAATAGGCCGCACCCTGTATATAAACTTTAAAAAATATTTGGTACTTCCTAATTTTCTTGATTTTTGTTCAAGTTTTCTTTTATATTAACATCACAACTTACATTATGGTTGTCTTTGAGCTTCAAATGGGCCCCTCCCTTTTATAAGTCATTAAAAAAGGGCCACATTTTAAAGCCCAGTCCAGGAGTTATTATTTCAACTAAGAGGCCGTACAAACCATGTAAAAGGTAAGTATGGAAGTAGTTGCCATTTTTGTCTTTTGCACTCTTACCAATGTTCGGATGTGGTACCCATAATGTTTGTACCCTATTATAGCCTGTGTTCCTAATTTGAACTCGACAAAAGTGGAGTACTCAAGTTATAGATATGTCCTTCAAAGAGCAGCCAGACCTCTCCATGACGAAGACAGCTATGGACGTTAATGTCTCAAGATTACATTAACGTCCATAGCCTTTTTGATACTGGTGTTTTCCTACAAGCCCAAAAAGTACCACACCTGACCATAGAGATGGTGGAAAATTAAAGCATCTGTTCTTTTCCAGTTCTTTTTTTTTTTTTCTTAAACATTTGCCTTTATATTCCTTATACACTATGATAAAAAAATTGTTTTGTATATTTAATTAATAAAAAATTATACATCATTTTTGAATTCGTTCATTTTTGTCTCAACACTTTTGAAATGAGCCAGTATATACAGGGTGTGCAAAGTATCTGAAAACCAAAATTGGATTTTTTTTTCACACCCAATTTTCTCCCCACAATTTATCAAGTTAAAGAAATAAAATAAGATCCAGAAAGCCTAATGAATTTTGATTTAATTTGTTCAATAAAATTACATCCAGCCTCGATTATAGTTTCTTTATGAGGGTGAAAGCGCGAGCAGGCCTTCGCTACCTGGCAAATTCGTAAATTCCTTCATCCTCTAACTGATAAGTTTGTATTTGGTGTTGCAACGTTGCTTTATCGTTCCATCCCATTCCACACACACAAAAAAATATAAAAAAATCATCAGATTCATTCGGTGACTTTTGAGGATAAAAGTCCAACGAGATGAAGTCGTCAAAATTGACTTGGAACCATTTGAAACTATTTTTCGAGACTTGCGACCATATTCCAGGCCTCCCGCTGGAACCATTTCGAACCCGTGCTTCAACTTGGTTCATCAATATTTCGAGAAATTTTTCTATTTTCGCTCTCAGCGTAGATTTCAAGGAGGATCGGTGTCTTTTCCAAATATTTGGAGCAACGAATTCGTAAATTGATTCCATTTCTTCTCCAAGTAGTGCAAATTGGAGCAATCAATCTTACAAAACAAAATCAGTTACCAAAGTGCCAGGTTTTTCATAAGAAAGCGCGCCAAAGTGGCGGGATAGATAGTTTGCGGTAGTGTAATTGTACTCGATTTTCAAACAGGCTATTTTTTCATTGATGACAATATTCCTAGAACCATCTCTAATGTCTCTTCAATGAGTAGAGTTTAGTATTTGATCAAATTATATAAACTCATAGGAAATGAATATTTAATTATTTGATATAAATTACAATTAAAAATATAAGAAACGGACATCTTTTTACTAACAAATATTGATTACATCCAAAAATGACTATTATTCCTTAAAAAAGGTTTTTATCCAATATGTCAAAGAAATTTAAAGATTTTTTTCAAGAATAATCTTGAAAAACTCTGCAATAGAAAAATAAAGTACGTGAATGTAATATTTTGATGGTTTAGAAAAAGATAACGTTTCAAATGTTTCAGGTCTTCCCTTTGTAATTGATGTTGAAGGGAGTACTTAGACCTTGAGAAGACATGAACTAGCAAGTTAAGATATTATGCAGTAACTGTAGGTAATTAGGTAGTGTATAAGGGTTGTGTGATTTGCGTGCAAAAAATAGTTGCGATTGTTTTTTTTTTAAATGTGAATGTAATCACTATGAAAAAAGGGCTTTAAAATCCCTGGAATCTCAGCAAGCGTATATTTAACCCTTTGGAATTAAACATACATTTTTGACGTAGTTATTAAACTTTAGTTAAACGTTTCCCAAATTACTAAGCGAATTATATTTATTGATACACAGTTGACATAGACTTAAAATTATTGCTAATTAAACATAGCAACATTAGATTTGGGAATGAACTGGATATAATTTGTGATTATTATACTTGAAATATTAATCTTTTTTTTAATTAAACAATTCTATGAAATATTGATTACTTTTAAGGAACTTTTGGTACAAAAAATGACCTCATTCACTTTGAAGAGACTGAGTGCGATAGCTGATACTACATTTGCAGCACCTATTCCTTAATTAAATTGAAAAAAGGAAAATAAACAAAGGAAAAGAACGACTCAAAGGATAAAATTTTTATCAAATTCACCAAACCTTGATTCAAATTGAAAAATTTGCGAATAATTCAAAGACAAAACATTTTTGCAACAACTACAGTTTTCATAATGTTTTCAAAAGATGTTTCAGTTGTATATTTAGACTTTATCACCATTAAAACCAATTTGAAGCAGTTTTAAAGGAATTTTATCAAATTTGGGGTGCATAAAATCCCAGTTCACTAACAAAGGATTAATATAAAATATATGTTTTTAATCTACAAAATATTTATTCTTCTCTTAATTATTCATCTATATTTTTATAATCATACAAAAAGCACCATAGTATCTTGATTATAACCAAAGAACAACTAATAATTATTATCAACAAAAGGCAGACATTTTTTTTTCCTCTTTAGAGTTACATCATTAATCTTCAATGAGGCCCCTACAATGAATTTCACCACATTAAGAAATTCGATTGTAATATGATCAAATACAGGAGACTTTTAAGTAATGTTAATTTATATTATCACTAGCAAATGATTACAGAACGTTGCTTGGGAGAACTCTAGGGTATTCCTAGATGCATTATAATATAGCGCATGATATATCAATATATACTTCCAATTTTCCGGAAAATGCCTGGTTTTGGCCATTTTTTTTAAATTATAAATTGAAGTTTGATGAAAATAACAGACAAAAGTTGAAAAGTTAGTCAGAAAATGACAGATATTTCAGTTTAAAATATATTTTTATTTATTTTTAAATCGGTCAATCTTCCCAAATGTTCGTCAAATTATCATTTTTGTATTAACTTCTTTTTTTTTAAATACATTAGCCGTCCTTAAAATTTACAACTCACTTAAATTCGAAAAATTGTGAAATTTTATGTAAATGCAATTATGCAAAAATCTTTGCAATGCGTAATTGATTCTTGATTTGTACTAAAGAGGAAAAATTTAAATGAAAAAAAAATTGTGTAATGCTAAATTTACTTAAAAGAAAATTGACCTTTGAGTTTTATGAAGTAACGTGTGAGTCCCATTTTAAATATGAAATAAAACAAGCTTTAAAAGATGTGTATAAAAGGAAAGCTGAAGTCAATAATTGAACAGATTCATAATCAGAATGTTCAACTGGAAAATCATTAGTGTTTTTGCCTATATCACTTCATTTGTGAATGCTCAGATATGCAGTGAAACACAAGTCGATATTGAAGCTAAAAAATATGGTCAATGTATTGCAAAATCAAATTTATTTGATTCGAGTAGGCCTTTACAAGACAGCGTCTGCTCTATCGTTGAAACTGAAGTAAGTTGTCAAACAAAGGACTCAAATATGTGTTTTAATCAATATATTAAATTATTATGTTACTAGGTCTTTTGTGCAAATATATTCTTCAACACTTGTTTCTCAGGAGAGGCAAATAAAATTGGGACATCAAACTATGTTGATGCACGAATCCAGAACTTGATTGAAAAGGTTGGCTACGATATTATTCCTTTACTAATGAATTGCGAGGAATTTAATTCATTTTCAAATGATTATTTGCTACAAGTCACTGGCTCCAATCAGTGCGATTATTTTGATTTCAAAAACGTTTTAGTACCAGAAAGCAAGAGCTGTGATAAACAATTCCTAAAGGAATTTGAAAAAAGTATTACTCAGATTCCAACTATACAAAATTTCAAGAGCTCGACTTGTAATTTGGTTGAACAGCTCTCAGAGATTTGTACAAAAACATTAACAGATGCATGTTTCACTGATGAAAAAGCAAAGAATCTCCGCTCAATTCAAAATGAGACTGTGTATAGTCCAACTGAAAAAATTGTTCAAGGTCTGGATCCCTCATTTAGCTTGCAAAATAGTTGTCCCTTAATAAGTGGGAGTATTTTTTCTCCGATATTGAATGTTCGTAAGAAAAGATCTGCAAATCCTGAGGGAATTGCATTGACCAATACTTTGCACTATGAATTATAACCATGTGTGGATTAAAACTAATTACGTTATAGAACAAAATAATGGCATGAATACTTAACAAAAATAACTTTTAAAAAAATCTGTTTCCTTCCGAATTGGACAAAATATAATTATTTTCTGCGTATTAATATTGTTCATTTTATTGGAGTGTTGTCAACACTCCAATATTTTTGTATCGGAACAGCTTAAAAATATATATCGAAGAATATTTATAGAGAACAGCAGCTTGTCTCTCATTAGGTTTTGTTGGGGTTGCTGCTAGTAAGGAATCAAACACAAATCCCAACAAGTACATTGACAGGAATTACTCCGATATCCATCCTTAATCCTACTCCAACGAAAACTTAGAAGGTTTATAACTCTAAAAGAAATCCTTTGTTAAATATAAAACACTCTTCAGATTCCCAAATAGGAAAAAAAATTCATGGGTTCAGGTCATATTTGATGCAAGTATAACTATTTATAAGGAACAACATTGTTCTAATATTTTGAGGGAGGTGAAGTTTTAAATATTATTTAATTGGGCCGGAACAGGGACTCGACAAAAGGCAATTACTTACCCACTTTTTCAAAACAGCAAGAATGAAAAGTTGCGTAGTTAAGATGTCATTCATAATTGACAATAAATATTGTATATATGGACTAATGTGATATTATTAGAATGTACATCAAATATTTTTATAGTAGGATTTAATTTATTCGTATAATTAATTTCCATTTATTCAGAGCTTTCCTGTTTGATGTTGGAAATGTATGTGAAGAAGTTGTCATATTATCATCTTTGATCTATCAACCAAATGTCGTTGTTTTTTTTCAATGTGGCAACAAGGAAGTTCACAAGTTAATGACATATTTCAATTCTAGAAAGAATAATCAGTTTATATGCAATGCTTTAGGAATCCAAACAGTAATAGTTATATTTGGAGCGGGTGTGTGATTTTAAAAGTGAATAGTTTATCCAGATGTTTAGTAATCCATGCTTGATTGTAGGGTAAAATACTTGAGCAATTTTATTGAACTTTAATCTATAATTTATTAAATGTATCCCCTTTTTATCAACTGCTCCCCTTAGACGAGATTAAAATGTAGATGCAAGCAGCATATATTTGGGTTATGTCGCCCATTCTTTCTCAATTGCAGCACAGGGATCAGCCAAATTTGAATTAAGACGGGTTTTTACCTTTGACTATAGCTAAGTAGTCGAGGGTATTAATATCTATACCATTTTTAATTACAAATGGCAATAGTCCAATTCAAAATGGAGTTGCCTTTTTTTATAATCCTCTGACATTTCTATTTTTAGAGACATGGAATAAAAACAAAACATGTATATTTTTGTTTCAGCTATCGTTTGGTTGCGTAATTAAACACCGTTATTATAAATAATGAGGATACCATTGTAATTGAATCATACTGCAATTTTTGGGTCCCCACTCTGTATATTTATAAATTAGAAGCTGAATTTTCAACACACTAGCCTTCAATGTGTGTTCAAAAACAGTAAAACTATTTAACTTTTTAACGCATAGTTTAAAAAAGCCTTTCTTATAAAAAAATTCATTTTTTCATAAGGGCAGATATATTTTGATTTTCAAGAAAGAACAACACCCTGTTTGCTCCCTGTCAGTTTTATCCAGAGAAAAAGGCGAGTGTCAGAAAGAGACATGTCTTCCTTGCCTTTGAGAAAGTAAAGTCTATTTTTTTCTATTAGTAGAAAAATTATTAATATTATCCTCATAATTTTTTCCTTAAGGAATTGAAGTAACTGTATTTATTTATGATTATTCTAATGACATACATTAATTTGATCAATTCTCCTAAACACAAAGAAATTGTTAATAATAATTATTAATGTTTAACAATCAACTTTGAGTGCATGTGCAGGTAAGATGTTGTTTGTTGTTTTAGTGAATGGGCGGAAGTGTTTGCGTCACTTAAAAAAATGGTATCGATCAACAAAGTCTTTATTCTACAATCGTGGAAAAGGATTGTTTCGATACGCGCTAGATTAGATCATTTTAAGATGGCAAACTTTTTAAACCGGAATAGGTTCCTTCTCTAGAGAGTCCGGAAGGGAAACAAAATGTGGTCAGCTTGCCACAGGGATCCGAATTCCTTGCAAATTTGCAAACAAAAAAGTGATCTCAATTGGATTGAGGAAGTTGGATTGTAGCTGGGTGACCATTCGTATGGCAACAAGATTATACTCCATGAAACACTAAAGAAAACCTGGTTCTCATAATGACTGGTTATCAAAGGCATATTGAATAATATATTCAATATAATTTAGATTTCATTTGGCATTAATTTTTATTAAAATCAAATCATTGTTTTATAAGAAAATCCATTTATAAAATCATGTTGGTTGTTTAATAAAGGTCGAACCCTGTATATCACACAACTAATATTTAGAGAAGATTAAATATCTTTGGGAAAAAATTTCTAAATCCATAGTTATTCATAGAAAATGTCATTTACAAAAAAAAAACACATCTGAAAAATTAAATTTTTTGGAGGAAAAAAATTCAAATATGAAATTTATGAATCACATATTTTTAATAATTTTAGAGGTAGATTTATACTATAAAATTAGACAATAGAGGTATGAATTTTTGATAGGTAGTAAGGTTTAAGTCCGTTTATTTGATGGTCCAATTTTGACAGAAAAATAATTTACTATTTTTCTTAATATGAATGAAAAAATGGTTTCAGTTCTTATAAAAAACTGTAGTTTAAGCTCCCAAAATACCCGAGATTAACAATGCTGACGTCACATGAAATGTTCTATACATGTATAAGATTAATATTAAGTCATGAATGACATACACCACTGATTTAAGAAAATAAATCTCAATGTCGAATCATTTAATTTATGTTTATAAAGAGAAGCAAAGCATTTGATCCAACAGTAAGTTAATAGACTCTCATTCCATTAACACCTCTCTTTAATCTGTGTCCAATTGTAAAATCATGAACCTTCATACTGAATGCTTCCACGTATTGATATCTTTATAGTATGGAATTGCGTAATCGTGAGGTTAATATTAATGATTTTGTGTGCTCTAACAAAAAATAAGGCTTTGAGGCTGCAAATTTGAGTTTTGAATGCTTCCGCCATAGTTGTCGAAATATTCTTTTATTAGAGTGTGGTTTTTTTTTTTTTTGCATTAATGTAAATAACTAAATTTGAAATTGTCATTTTGAAGATAACGGGATACTACTGAGGAGTAGGTATGTTGAAAGGAACTGAGCATGAACATTGACTGAATTCAATATTAATAAAAAAAAAGTTATAGGGTCCACTGTTTATAATGCTCCCTGATGTATATCATAAAAAAATCTAAGATCTAAAAATAAAGTCATATTAATAAAATCTCGCAGGCATGTGGATATATTAAATAAGGAAGGCAGAGACTTGAAACTTGTAGATACACAGCCCTCATTTCTGTTGAGAATGGAACACTTATCTGTGTCTGTTAATCATTTTTTGGTTCCCTAAACAGGGATCCCTTGTTCCTCATAGTTATTTGCTCTCTGTCTCCCTTTGGATACTTTGTTATAGTACAAATATTTACATTTATATATGAAAATTTAAAAAGTTGAGACATATAAATATATGTAAAATAAAATAGAAACAATGTACATTAAAGTCAAATATGCCAAAGGGGTTATCAGAAATTTTTTTTTAGAATAGTTTAATATTGAAAATAATAGTATGAAACGGCATTGGCTTCGGATTAAACCCCTTGGAAAATGTTTGAAAACGTATAATTTCTCCATTGTTTCAAATTAATTTTTTTTATATACTGGATGCAGCGTAGATAGTGCATCCTAATGTATATCATGTACATATTTATGATTTATAAAATATCTTCTGTTTATTTGTATTATTTCTCTCTTATGTACATCATAGTTATATGTATTTACAGTGTATATGTTAAGATATGCATAAAATATAAGGCGTGCTATATAAAAATAAATTAACTCTACGGGGAGCCCTAGTTTATTTGTTTTTGAGACTAAAGTACTCTTCATATTACCTTTATTTTGCATAAAGCTTTATATTGAAGAAAAACTCAAAAATCTAAAATCTTAGTCTTCTTTGACCTCCATATTAGGAGTTAGAGGCTCCTAAAGTTTCAGCCTCGAGGCCAGTACCATGTTTTTAAAGAGCTGTTTTCTTGTATTTTTAAATATATCAATCTACCTTAAACGTGATTGAATAGATATTTATACATTTTTTATTCGGTATTAATATTTTTACACATTAAAACGCCTCTTTGACCTTAAGGTCAGGAGGTCAAATCTTTGACCTTAAAAATTTCAAACATTGATTCCTTCAATTTGTTTCAAATTTTCATGAAATGGCCGTTGACATATATTTAATCATTAAAAAAAAAATCGAGTCTGCATTCAAACTTGGGTGACCGCTATAAGCGAAATACCAAGAACGGAATGTAAAAAACTTGGTTAAAATATTAAAAAAGAGAAATAATATAGAATATTGTGGTGATACAAACTTACACTTATTTTTATATTTTTTAGGTTCCAGATTTTATAGATTTAGTACAATACATGACCTTAAGTATTTGTACAGATATAAGATATCATAACCTAAACTACTACAAATTTTACTAATTAGTTCAAAAAATAAGGTTTATTAAACCTATTTACAATTTCCATAAAATGCAGACTATTGAAAAGATCACGAGATATATTTCTAACTTTATTTTTTTTATAAAAAATCCATAAATAATTTATGATGGGACACAATAATGTTTTGTTTTTTTTTCCTACAGCCGCTGTACTTTATATATAATTTCTAAATCAATTCTTCACTTTTTACTATCGATACATCAGAAGCAGTAAAATTATTCAGCCGAAAAAAACATTTCGACAGAGAGATAAATGAGTTCAACTTTTGAGTTCCGGGTATTGGGGGTGACCCTGTCTTGCCTATTGCTTAAGAGTACAAATTCTTGATTATCTTCACTACATTTGGAATATGCAAAATTGATATCCTTAATATTTTATTCACAAAAATTATAAAATTCCATAGGATGCAAAATTGGTTCTGAGTTATTTCCTTCTGAACAACACTCTAGAATTGCTTTAATTCCTAACCGTTTAATTGTACCTCCTAATCCATCAAGTTGTGAACAATTCCTTAAATAAAATTATTTTTGAAGAATTAGATAACTCTGTTTTATATTTGGAGACAAGGTTGGGTGGTGATGCTATAAATTATAAGGAGCTGTATACTTTTATATGAATTGGATGACGTCATAAAGGGTAAACATGGAATACGTGAACTTCATTCATAGGGGAATGAAGTTGTTTTGAAATCAAAATAATATCGGGATTGATAGAGATTGAATGTTCCGTTGAATAAATTCCCTGCATGGGATTGTAAACTGTATATTTATATGTATTGTTCTTAATTTAAAATCCGTTATATTGAAATAAGTTAACAGCCCTGCGGGGATTTGTAACTTGATGATCTGGGATTCAAATTATATTATACATGGGATGATAAGAAAGAGATGATGTGTATGAGATTGTATATCATTGATTTTTTTACTGTAATTTAATTAAAATAACTATATGCTGATCTGAGGGATTATTGAGTTTATATTAGGATAGATAATATATCTTTGAAGCATGAAATATGATATGCTATTGACCTCAGAGCCTGTTTTGAATCCTGATATACAGGGGCCTCCTTCTAAAATACATTACTTTTTTTAAATGGCACACCTTTGTTCGATTTATTATATTTCAATGTTTAAGCAAAGTAAGTTATTATAAGGAAATGTAAATAAAAACCATGCAAAGACGACCAAGGAATAAGAGTATGGTAACCCAAAACTTGGAGCAACGCTGAGCTGCAATGCTGGAGCTATCCGCGCGTAGAAAATCACGATCAGAGGTGTCTAAAGTGATGGGATACTTTACTATACACCGTGTGATGCTTCACCAACCTGATGGATTCAAACCCTTACAAGGAGTTATCTTTGAGGCATTAAAGTTTAAGTATTGATTCATCAAATGATGACGGTAGTCTGGGCGCTGTCAAATTCACAAGCAATCCCATTGACGGTCAACTTACCTCCTCTGCCTTCATTCTTTTGGCCCTGATATGCACCATCGTGCACCATTTGGTGAAGCAAGACTTAAACTTTAATGACTAAAAGGCGACTCATCGTTAGGGGGTGAAGCATTTGTATCGTGTAAATCATGTGACCAATTACTACATCATCCTCAACAAGGTGAAAAAAAATACTCTTGGCCTCCCTAATGCCCCAACTTTTCCTCCTAGACTTTGATATTTTTGGGAGTGCAATACAAAGCAAAGAACCAATTATATGTCTCCATCATCCCTCCTTGAGTAGAGGTTGGAAATAACTGCTTTGCAAAGTTTTGCACTCGGCTGCAAGAAGTAATTTAGGGCAGATGTGGCTATATTGATTCAGAATGTAAATAAACTTTTCTTTATTTGTATTTAGGAATTAAATTTTTCCAATTTGGGGATATTTTTTGAAATATAACATTTTTTGTAATTATCAAACAGTGTTACATACTAGACGGAGGAGCTTCTATATATCTATTAAAATATTATTTACGGATTGACTTTAAAAAATTGATAGGACGGCCTTTAGAAAAAATATATAATATATCCTTTGATATAACAATTACTTTATAGAAATACGTACAAATATTATTTTCTTATAAAATCGTCATTAATTAAATAACGCCGACGTCTACAAGAGGGACTCAAAAAGAAATCCTTGACTTAAGACGTCATAGGAGTAACTGGGCTAATATAATACATTCTAATATACAAATTACCAGTCATGATGAAGTTACTTAGATTTGACATGTGACTGTTAATATTTTCAGCCATATTTCATTCAAGCTAATTGCGCAACCCATGTGACGAAGGTATACAGGGTGTCCACGATAAATTGGAACTACTTTAAACTTCATCCAGATCCACAATGTGGATATTCATGGAACCAGATCCATGCGGACACAAGCCCTCTGCTATTTGCTTCTTAACTACCCCAAGACCATATTCATGGAACAAGGCCCACAACATGAGAAGTGAGACGCCATCCTCGAAGTCCATGGCTTCCTGGCCAAGAACCATGGATTGACACAAGCCTTCTGCTATTTACAAGCTACTTAACTAGAGAAGAGGTCCCTGCAGTCTTCGCCACAAAGTTTCTGGCCCCCGTGATGACCCTGGGTGTCATATGCAGCACCGGTGAGGTGATGCCTCCTTTCTTCTTCAATCCCAAGGAAAGGGTTAACGCGATAAGGTACTGCGAAGTCATGGAGGAGTTGGTCATCCCCTGGAAGAAGGATACGGCCGCTGGGAGGGAGTTCATATTCCAACAAGACTCAGCGCCCGCACACATCGCCATGAGGACCACTAATCTCTTCAACTCCCACGACATCACTTTTGGGATCGCAACACCTGGCCCTCCAACTCACCCGACCTCAATCTGTGTGATTACTACTGGTAGGGGAAGTTGGAGAGGGAGGTGTGCAACGTCAGCCACAAGAACATTGCAGCCCTGAAGGGCTCCATTACGAGGGAGTGGAATGCTGTCGATTCCGCGGAAGTCATCAGGAAATGCAAATCCTTTAGGGGCAGGATGGAGAAGATGGTGGCTGCTGAGGGAGGACATGTTGAATAAATTTATTGTTTAATATCATGTCTCACTTTTTCATATTAACAAATACACTCCAAATTCCATTTTTATGAATCAGGTTGAATTTTAAGATAGTTCCAATTTATCGTGGATATATTTATATATTTTTACGCTTTCTTCACAGATTTTTAATATTTTTAATTGAACTCCATTGGTGGATTAAATTTTTTGGGCAAAGAAAGATAAAATGATAAACTGAGAGACGATAATATGCAGTAATAGACATTACTTTTTAAGATGATACATTTTTAGTGACATAATTAAGTATATGAAATACCTTTATGGGAAATTACGTAGCGTAGCAATTGAGATAGTATTGGACAAGGCTTTCTGGATGTTTCGGATATTGTCATGAGGTTCTCAAATCCTCAATCCAGAGTGGGAACAACCTTGAATTTTGGATGGATTTGCCAAACTTTCCCAATTAGGAGGTGTAGCCTAAAGGAAGGCCTACAAAAACTTGTTAACCGCACTATACTCGTGTATCTGCCAACTAAGTCATTTTATCCATCCCAGTTTCTTGTTGATTAACTAATTAGTGGCTAAACAGAAACTATAAGCCAATTTAATTTCATTTAAGCTAATGTAGCTTTAGTGGCCTGTATTATTCTAAGCATGGAGTTTTATTGACCAATTGTAGATAACAAAAAAAAAGACTTAATTTTTTTTAAATAAAATATCCGTGTTGGAGATAAGTACTGGAATGTTTAATTCACAGCGTAGAGGTTCTAGTTCTATGACTAAATGGTATTTAAAAAAAATGAAAACATACGTTAAGACACATAAACCCTTTTTAACATCAA
The DNA here is from genome assembly GCF_016086655.4 of Lepeophtheirus salmonis. Classification (NCBI taxonomy): domain Eukaryota; kingdom Metazoa; phylum Arthropoda; class Copepoda; order Siphonostomatoida; family Caligidae; genus Lepeophtheirus; species Lepeophtheirus salmonis. The sequence continues at coordinate 23,025,426 of NC_092584.1, forward strand.
CTTAAATAAATTGAGCTAGTTAAAAATCAGAGTCGTTTGAGTGTGTCCATATAAGTGTTTTTGTGAAAACAAAATTTTGCATTGTTATATCTATTGTTCAACATAGTCTCTTTGTAACTTTATACACTTCTCCAAGGGATGCTTCCTGCTCTGTAGTCCGTCTCGTCTGTAACATCCCTGGAGAAGTGGCTAAAGCTACAAGGAGACTATGTTGAAAAACTAAATCAAAAATTCAGATAATTTTGTGCAAAAACACGCAGATCAAACACGCAGGATCACTGTCTACGCCTTCAACAAGTCTGAATCGTTTGAAAAGAGGAAGGGCTCTTTCAAAAAGATTAAACTGAATCCGACGTAGTTAAAGAAAACAGCCCAGGCCAATCCCTTCAAGTCTATGAGGGAAAAGCCTTCAGTGTCCGTCATCTAAACATCGAGATCCTCAAAGCTACTGTCAGCCAATACTGGGACGTCATGACTGTTGATTACATCCGCAGTGGGTGTCATGCCTGCCATCGCCACCTACAAGTCATACTTGCCACAAAGGGCGGCTACATTAATGAGCTCAGACACACATTTATATATAGTATTAATTTCTGGTACATATCCTGGCTATAAATGTGTAGATTTGATGGACAGTTGTTTTAATTCATCTGTCTTTTCATTTTCTTAATACTTCAGCATCTTTAATACTATATATTTATATTCATTTCATTTCCTACAAATGTATGGATCTCTTTTTGTTATCTGCATCAATTACAACAGTAAGTTAGATGGTTTAATCCTCATCATCATACCATCAATCATTTTTTATAATTATAGTTATTTATTTCAACACATTTGGTCGTCATCAGTTTCATTTCCGACCTTTTTATACATAGTTGTTCCTTAACAAGTCATCGAACCTACTTTTTCTAATCAAATCCCAACTGTAATCATACTCCTAACTATCGATATCCATTCATAAGTTGTATATTTTAATTAGGGATGGAGTTTGAGTACTATTATAATGACTAAGCAGTGTACTGAAATGGGTAATAAAACTTCGGGCTTGGGTAGAACTGGCATTTTAATACCCGCTATTAATTTGTGCCTATATAGTCAAAGAACCATTGATAAATTAATATATACAGGGTGGACCAGATAAATTGGGAACAATTTAAAACCCAATATCTCGGCTTCTATAGGTTGAGTGATACGAATTCCTTTAGTTCCGAATAGCCATGTTTGTTGTTAATAATTTAAAAGAATGAAAAAGAATCAGTCGTCAGTTACAGATGGAGCAGACCTGAAGAACCGTTTTGTGGAATTTGTGTGTGACTTTTTGGAACTCGTTATGAATAATTAAATTTCGTTAAATGTAGCTTTCAAATAAATAAAAAATTATGATTCTGCTCCCATCTACGTCGTTCAGTATAATTTTTTAAAGATTTTCCGTATTAATTTAACCCACCCTTTAGAGACGAAAAAACTATTTTTGATGGCGGTTTGCCATTGCAAGACATACATCTTATTAAATATAAATCTCGAGTAGAACTGTCATTAAAAGAGAATTGTGTAGGAATGTCCAAACTATCCTTTTTCTTAATACCTACTACATCGCTCTTTGTTAACAGCTAAAATTTGGATCAAACTCATTCCACACTTGTCGCCTCATGATCATATATATGTTTGTTTATACGCAAAGAACCTTTAGAAGGACAAAAAAGTGCATTCATCCAACTTAGTTACTGAATAATTATGAACATACTTAGTGATTAATAAGTTCGTAGAGATACATTTAAGTTTATGCATTGATTAATTAGCATAAACTCTTGTGAAAAGGATCAAATTGTACTATAAGTTCATTTAAAATAACTTTTGTTCAAAATAAACACCCTTTGGGTAGATTACATAATGGAGGGGAAGATGTAATTAGGCAAAGGTAGCAAGGACAGTTTCTTCAGAGATGTTGAACCATTCCTGGATGAGAGCACGCTTCAGAGTGTCTTTGATGGGGGGGTGCTTTGCACAAGCCTTTATCAGAAGGATGGATCATAGAGAAAAGTCCATGGGATTCAGGTCAGGGATACTAGGAGGACACATATTATTTCCGCAAACCCCCCTGAAATGTACTTTTCACCAGTCTTGCACACTTTTTGCCCTGTGAGAAGGTACTCCGTATTGGCTGAAGATGTAAGGGGAATCACGATATATGTTCGTAAGTCAAAGAAGGATTTTGTCAACCATCATTGCTTTATAGACTTGTTTACTCATAAATGAAAATGAAGAGCATCTCCTTTCAGCCTAACATAATACCAGCATATTATTACACTCGACGGCTTATGGCACCGGCTGATGATGTGGTACTCCTAAGAGATGCTGGCAATGCATAAACACTAGTCTTTTTGGATTTTGTAGATAACCGAAAAACTAAAAAACTTTGTAAGTGCTGTGTCTGCCCAAGTGTCTCCTTGTATTCGCCATGTTATCCGGGCAGAGGATGGCTATTTCGAACAAAAGTTCTTTATATTACAATTTAATCATTTTCACAAAAGTTTATGCTAATTAATAAATTTATATTGCCAATCAGTCATAGGAGGCTCTTCTTACCAAAGGCTAGAGGGGGACTCGGAATGATGGACTTATAGTTGCACTAGGAAATTTTGATGTTCTCTTGGTACAAGAGAGCACATCTTGTTGATTATTCTTAGAAAACATTCTACATGGAAGCATGCAGAGGGGTCAAATACGCCGGCATCATCTCCATGGAAGGAATTAAAGCAATCCAACGACATCCTCATGGTGTATTGGAGGTCAGTGGGGGCATATGGCCCTCTATTTGGAACCCCAGATGTAAAAATAGGTTTTCCTAAGAAGATCAAGGAGGAGCTGTAATCAACCATCCGATCGTGAGTATGCTTCGCGGTTCCCTCGTAAGGGTCTTCAAACCAACCAAAAAAACACACTTCATCTAAGAGTAGTCCTAAATATTAATAAGAGAGCAATTAAGGAGGGATTGAGAAAAAAACTCCCTTTATACGGTCTCTGCAACACTTTAAAATTCAAAATAAGGGATAAAATGATCCAGAAACAATATGTGAGGTCATTATTCGATCTATATCTCACTCCTAAGCAGTCCTACCTGAGATACCGGGTCGCCTTTGGAGTGTATTATATAGAGAGAGACACGCCTTGCAAAGACTGCAACAAAAATAAAACGCTCGCCCAAGTTTTTCGTGACTGTGAATATCTAAAAGGAATATGGTTTATATCTGTTATCTTGAAAAATCTGATGACAAGTTTTCTGTTATCTGCGGCACCCTGGTTGTTGTTGTTAGGGGGGCCCACTCAAGGGAAAACTGTAAGGTATTTATGATTTGATACTAGTGATAGATTTTTGGTTATATGTACGAGTAATAGCTATTTTTTATTATTCACCTTGAGGGAGGTAATTATTAAATCAAATAAAGACTATTATATATATATATATAAAAAGGTAGGTATATGAAGTATTTGAAGCATTTTTTTCTGGGTTTATAAGACCAATGGATGACGTCACAAAAACCATAACCTTCTTTCGTTGCTCAGTAATCATTAGCCGGGGCCTATCCGGGAAATGCCGGTTACGAGGAATAGTAGATCATTATTAACGGTTGACAACAATATAAATGCATTAGGGAACTCAACCATATGTTTGTTTTTTTCATATTTTTTCTTTTCTTTTTGTCAATAAAGGGCCAAAAATGATTATTTTCTGACCTTTAAAAACACTAAATTAATTGTACATATCGAAACATTTAATATAGATTTTCAGTACTTACTAATTAGGGTGGTCTTCCATATCACCCTGATTCTTTTCAGCAGGGCTCTTTTGGGCGCACTTTTTAAAGCACAGCTTCTTTTAGCGTTCTTCTTTTCCGCATAGGTCTTTTCAACACCATCAAAATATTCCATATTTATGTTGACTTTTATGCATAAATGAATACATTAATACAATATTGATAACCTAACTTATAGTTATATCTATTTCACGTTCCTTAATTTCCAAAATCTAGTCACAATATTCCATGTTTTGTTCCAATTTCAGATAGGAAATGTCAATATAATCCGTTTGAATTTATCAAAAATTTCCATTGTATTCCTAAGATTGAAAGAAAAATAAACAAACGAAGTTCGATGTAAGATCTTTCCTAGGAAGCATTCGGTTATGCTGTACCTCCATTCCCCCCTCGTTTCCATTCCTAAGAATTAATACTACTATTTTTGGATATTCTACCCATATGCGTTCTCATCCTTGCTTCAACTTCATGATCTTCTCAAGGGATCTCGTCACTTTTAATGGAGGGATCGTTCATTGTATAGATGTCCTTTAACATCAGGTCCTTTGAAAGTTACTTTTGATCTTGTGAATCTTCGTCTCTATACTCAAAAATACATCAATTCCTCCAGATCTTGTAAAGAATCATCGTCTATAAGAACTAAGGGGTTTTATAAAAAACACTGAATATTCGACGGAACGACCTAGTGAGGAATGGAGACAGATTCATCATCCTCTATCCACAGCTCTTTCAATGAAGTTATGGAGTTAATTTCTTTCTTAAGTAAACTCTGATTCGTCTCCTACTCTAAGAAAATATTCATTGATAAGAGTCCTTCAGTGTCCGATCTACCACATTGATATAATTTCATTGATAAGCTTTGTGATGTGTGATAATTATATAACCTGAACAATTGAAGCTCACCCTTGAATGCTTTATTACTTTTGATTCTATTTTTTGACTGGAACGTCTCGAACGTTTTGTCTGCAATGTATATTCTATTCTGTCTTGTTATTACATATAAATTGTTTTCGGGAACTTTGAAGTATTATGTGTTTTAAAAAATATAAGTGTCCTCTTAACTTACGCATAATTCAATTGGAATATCTGAATGTCGTTGCAATTCCCAAACATATAGAGTCGGGAATCCTTTTCTAAGCAGCTTCTCACCATATTGGAATATTACTCTTGAAAAGATCTAGGATCTCCACACTAATAAATTTATTTATAGATAATAACTAAATGTTTTCCATAAGAGCATAAGTGTTTTTTGGATGACAATAGTTAAAATGTAACAAAATAATAATAATACGATTTGGTTGGACAAATAAATTTAAAAAAAAAAGAAGATATTCCTCAAAATTTAATTCCTTGTTTATAAAGTTATCAGTTATTTTATTTCTGTATCTTATTGATTCCTTCAATTTTATTTCGACATACAAATACTACTTCCTTATTGTGATTGTAGGAATGTGAGTTATCAAAATTCTTCTTGTTATCAGTTGTAGAACTACTATTGGTCTCTTTTAATAACTGTTCAAGTAATATGAATATAGGAAGGCTTTTTTATTACCTGACTATCATTTAAATATTTGCAAAAATACATATTTCAAAAGAAATAATAGTCAAAATCCCAAGACTTACTTAAAACATAATATTCAGCTATGTTAGCAAAATCATCATTATATTCAGCTCTTTATTTATTATATTCAGAATAAATGAAAAATTCAGACTTATTATTAGTTTGTGTTTTACATGAGAATTTCCTGTTTATTACATAATATACGATTACTCTTAATATATTGTTTATTTCTCCACTATTTTGATAACAAAAATATACCTAGTATTTAAAAAATAATGTTTATTTCTAACTAAAGAAATATATTGAATATATTCATAAATGACTTGGATGCGGTCGATCAAAGTTATATTGTAACTAAAAGTAGACTACCATATTAATAAACGTTTTTACAAAATAATCTCTCTATACAAAATTTGGTACGTCCAATGTATTTACCTAGGCTAAATGAAGTGGTATCCCTTCTGAATGAAAGTAATGAGTATAAATGATATCACATCTCCAAGGATCCTCTTATCAAAATAATGCATCATAGATGCAAATGGGAATATCTGATACTCTACAGAATTTATCTTAGCCTAAAGATTTAAAGAGTGTTATTCCTTCATTTAAATTTTTTAGCCAAGCTCAAAATAGAGAATCTTACAAAATTATGTATGAAATATATCATAATTAAAAAAATGAAATGCTTGAAGTGGTATTTGATAGCCAGAGGCCTTGCAGCAACTGTTTAAAATCGTAATTGAAAGCAAGAGTCCATGTAATTATGTTTAAGCTCAATTAATATGGAATATACATAAATAAACAGGTTAATATTTTATTGTGTAAGTAAAAATTTTGTAGAATAAAAACCTATTTTTTATTTAATGGGTCTTATACTCTAAGACTGTTTCTTTAAATGCAGATCAAATTTGATTATCGTCGTTCATAACTAATGTTTCATTAGGAATAAGTCTAATCATATGTTTAATACAAATCAAAATCAAAGTAAAGTTTTAAATATTTGTCACATATTTAATATTTTTAATCATTCTCTATTTAATCCACTAGATGTTAGTCATTCACAATAAATTGAAGCTAAGAAGTAAACCATAGATATAATTGAGTTATTAATTTGTTATCCATTTCTCACGGCACATCATCAAGTCAAAATCTGTAGTAAGAGTTTGTACAAAGCAGAGGATCAACGCATTTGCACTTTGAAGGATTCCTTTACAGAATCTACAGGAAATCCAGAGTAACCCAGACTTGGCGCTGCATCAAAATAAATTGCAAAGGGTGGAGGGAAGTCCACAGAGTGGCAACGTGCCCATTTCGATTTAATCGAGCCATTATTATGTTCCATCAAAAATATAAATTAAGAATCAGTACATTTATTATTGGTGAGGATATCCAAAACTTAATTTAGATATTTTTAATTAAAAAATAAGACTATCTGTATGGCATATAATTTTTGTTTTATTGTAGTTTCAAAATATAGATCTTCTTCGACTCTATAAATGTCATTTTTCATCTATGCTATTCCACTGCATGTATAAAATCCAAGTATTTTCTTTGGCAATTCTTGAAATAGTTAAATTTTATAGAAAAGAAAAGATATATCGGCAGATTTAGATTGAATTTACAATAAAAGCTTTGTTGCATTTTGTTCTGAGAACAAGCTTAATCTCCATGATTCATAAATGAATTCAAAAAGTTCCTAAGTATCCATTTTCGAACATATTGCATCAAGCACAAAATCCTTTAAGAGTCAAAGTTAGAAAAAAAATCTTATTGTGTGATATACCTAAGTGCATTATGGAGATGCAAAAACTGAATGATTTAGTTGATTCCAGAAAGTTAAAAGAGTTTAGTGAAGGATGAGATAGCTTAAGACTAGAGATAAATAGTGAAGTATGGTGTCTCATCTTTGACATGTAACCTCCCTTAGGGGTGGAATACAAGAAGTATACTACATAATATAGAAGTTTATTCTAATACAAAATAGATCAACTAAATTCAGATAAGAGTAGAAGACGTCAGGAATTTTCTTAGTCCACAGAGTTGACCATCAACCCTTATCTGTATCTCTCATCCCTTCAACACCTCACTAGGCGATTTACCACATTCAAACGAGGAAGCTCGATATAAAAACCATAAACATATAATATTGTTTAATTGATGAGTTAGAATTCTTGGTTATGAGGCAATATTCGCTAGGGCCTTCAACTAAGGGTAATACAGAATAAAATACAGCACTCCATCGTCCCCTCACTATTTTCATGCTAAGTAGGATCTGATCTTCAAAGTCCTCAGCTTACATCCATAGCCCTGCCAAATAGTGATCGTAATACTCTTCCTTACCAGTTTTTAAGTTCTAGAACAGGATCTCCCACTCGATACAATATCTTTTCATCATCTCACCTCGCACTCACCTTCTCCTCTTAAGCCGTTAGGGGAGAGTAAACTTCAGTCTTAGCACACATTGGAAGAGAGAGAGCTTCTTCCCCTTTTCCTACACGTTGGTTAAGATCAGTGATAAGTAGTTTCTAACATCTTACTACTTCGAGCCATTAAGAGATAATCCCCCCATTGGGCATTGCGTTGCTTGAGGAGTCAGACTCCTCCAATATAATATGAGAGTATATTTCAAGACTCAAGGGAGACATACTGCGTACACGAAGTAAAGAGAACGGGTCCTATGTCCCATCAAGAATAGAAATTAAGAAGTGCTTACTACTTAGTATCAACATGTTTATATTTATTGTTGTTATTCGACTATTTAGTGATGATACGATCCTTACTTTTGATTAAAGGTAATTCTAGTATAATATATATATATGATACGCCAAAATGATACCGATCCAAATAGAAGCAAGCTGAAATGATTGGGCCTGAAAAGAGGCTCGCTCAAAAGATGTACGCCAAAAAAAGTGCGGCCAAATGAGTGGACACGATTAATTAATTTTTTTTTTTTACAATGCTTTATATTTTATTTCAGTAAAAACTTCATTATTATGATTAAATCCATCACATTCAGATTAATTTTTGAATCGAATATATAATACACAACAATATGTACTTTAATATTAGCAAATAATATTCAAAAATCAAGATATGACAAATAAAAATATTGATATTTTAACCAATAACAATTTACAAATATGATAAAAGCCATCCCAGAACAAACTGGTGCCGTATTATATGTATTTTTATACGATTAGGTAGAATGTGTCATACGGAAAACTCACTTTGATTACTTGTATCTTTTGTCTTTTCTTTTTTCCCCTCTCCCTTATTTTAATAATAGATTGCTACTTGCGCGCGAAGATCAACAGGACTTTAGATTCCTCCTCTCGTCAACAGATATACATATAAAATAGCTTATTAAAAGGAGACTAAACAAAATAATATTTCAAAAGAGATAAAAACAGAAGTAAAAAACAGTATTTGCTCCTGGGATCCATAGAACCTCACAGTGAACCATCATCTTTAAAATATCCTAAAACGTCGATCAATTTCTTTTTAAGTTTCTCCAACACCATGGGGATATAATTTTATAAGTTCTGGCCGCATAAATAACATGTAGGATCTTTGTCTAGATAGCTTCCCGTTCAAAGCGGGATTTGTGACTAGGAGAGGATATTATTACCCATTCGTCCAAGGAGATCATGGAGCCATATGCGTCTTGTAGTAAAGCAGAGGCCAAAGCTATAATGGGTGAAATTCTGTAACAGTCATAAAAGAGGTGCAAAGAAGTTTCTTCTTTCCGAGTTGCAGAAGGAGCACTTCCTTTTTCATCATCCTTCGAGGACATAATTGGGAAAAGGGTTGAGGTAGCCATACGGTAACAAAACCATATTTCAGTAGAGGACATGAAAAGGTTGCGAAATAGTTTTCTGGACATGAGCAAAACCTCGTTCGATGGCTCACTTACCAGGTGGATAAAGTGATTTTTAACCAGAAGAGAAGGCGATACAGATAAGGGCAGCACACTGCCCCAAAGTTTTTTTGAGTGCGTGACCTCGACAGGACTCCTAAGTTAAGAAGAACTCCTCTCTTGTGCCAAACCTGGGATTGAAGTTGATTGACTCATTATGGTCCAAAAGTGTAAAAATTATCTCTATTACTGAGATCCAAGACAATGCCATCGACTTCCAATAGCCACCCAACCTAAGCGTTGTCTTAAAAAACTCCCGTGATCCCATGAAAATTCTCTCATCGAAAGTAGAGTGAGTGTAAATTTGGAAATCCGAGCCGGTATACCCACGATTAAAGATTTCCAAACTAGTTCCATATTTTTATGCCTAAGGCCCACTCTGAAGTTGCAGTATACAGACGTGAACTTGATATATATGGACGCATCGAGCTCCAGTGGGAATTTTGTTGTAGTCTTTGGAGTTATGTATTGGTAAATGGGGTATATCTAAGAAGATAGACTGATATTGGGAGTGATTTGTTATTTATTCAATCATTCTGTTACAGTTTAGCTTTATTGAGTCTTTAGTGATCGATATTCCTAGAAGCGTCGTGGTATTAGAGAGTTTTAACGAAGGGAAAAGGCATTTCAACATACACTCTACAGAAGAGATGAACTCTGTTTAATTGAAATTGACAACTAGGCCTGAAAGATATCAGATGCTTTATAGGGCAGAAACCAATCCTTTTACCGAAGTAGCCAAATAGTCTACGTCTCCAGAACTGTATACGGTCAAATCATCAGCGTAGAGGAGGATAAGCTGAGGTGAACGGAGCTTTGATGTTTGTTTTAAGTGTTCTTCTAATCTGTTGATAGGGATAAGAAAAAGAGATGGCGATAGTAACCTCAAAATAATCCTTGTTCTCCAGTGACTCCAGCCTAATTGAGGAAAACTTTACGATCGCTGTAATCATGTTGATAAACTTAAGTGAGAAACCATATATTTTTTCAGTTGAGATAAAAGAAACTGATGGAACACGGAGTCAAAAGACTCGTAAAAATCTACAAAAAGTGAAGCAAAGTCTCTTTTTTTGCTTATGTCCTGGTCGATAGCATCTTGAATAGAACGGGGAATATTCTCTCCGGGGAATGGAACTTTTTTTTGTAGTTGCAACCTGGAAATGTGTTTTTGTTTTTTTTTAGTTTTTTTAATTCACAAAGCTGTCGTGAGGATTCTTCTCTCCTGGAAGTGAGAATACCTATACATAAAGTAATAATTTGTTCATGAAAAAGGAAGAGTTAGAAGGTTATAAATCTAAGTCCTTGTTGGGCTCACAGTAGAATTGTGGATCGGCATTGGAGAGTAATTAATTTTCTATCCTTGTCTACAAAAGGAGTGGGGTCTGTGTATATTTATCTCATCTCTTAGCTACTCACACCTAATCCAAATAAATATAACCACAGCTAAGTTGATTTCTTCCCAATATCCTTATTAACATAGTGCCAGGTGGTCATATTTTTTATAGCAATATCCAAGAGTCCAGACAACAAATTGCTCTTACATAATAGTTTACTTCCTCTTTTTTTTAAACTAAGAAGTATGTAATAAAAATATTAATATATATTCCAACAGTTGACCAAAATAAGTAAACAGCTCATCAAAGTACTTTTCATATACCGTATGGTGGGAGACTCACACATTTTATATAGACCCTGTATATGCGTGTTAATGGGTCCTAAAGGCATGTTTTACTACAGAAGGGAATAAAAAGTACGAATATATGTAGAAACAGAAAAGCTCACAACAGGTTTGTACCAACACAGTAATGGAACAGTAAATCACCACACCATGACACACCCATTATGTACTTAACCCTTTCATTAGGGTGGATTGTGTACTTTAAAAAAAAATCCATGTTTTTATTTTCATTCTCTCACCTATAACACTCTAACATTTGAGCGATATTCTGAGAGATAATGTCCCAAGTTCGTTCTATAACGGTTTATTTTTCTTCATTGGTACAACTACATTTCAACTAGTGATGTACCGAAGCAAATTTCAGCCGATTCCGAGTCTTATTATTAAGTTGCACGAGCTATCTTTGACGATAAAATGATTCTTTGTAATCGGAATTTTCTCTGAAACCAGTTATCTAATTAAAAAAATAAAACTGTATTCGGAAAGCATGATAGATTTTTTTAATTTTATTTAATAAAATCATTCCCAGCACTATTTACAGCCCCATACGAGGCCGAAAATACAAACAGGCCAAATGTCTTGGCGTCATTTGATACTTTTTTCGGAGGTGTGGGAGGGAACGGAGTCCTGCTACCACATGTAAGGCCTCTCATTGGTAACCATGTCGATCTAGAGCTTTCAGCACAATTTCTATGTTGTCATTACAGGTCCAGATTCTACGGGGGGGCTTCATACCTGTTCTAAATATTTGGGAGAACAAAGTTCGTGAATGGATTCCATTTTTTCCACCCAACTTGTACAAGTTTGAACAAGCTATCTAACAAAGAAAAATCAGCTGCCTCAGTGCCTGCGTTTACCCAAGAGAGCGAGTCAAAGTGGCTGTATAGATAGTTTACGCACTCTGTATAAATGACTTACATAAACAAATAAAAAAATCATTTACTTTTTTAATGTTCAACGTTTTATTAATTTGGGCTTGACAAGAAAATACATAAATATATCAATCATAATAATGAATGTAAGTAGTTGTAAATAATTTGAAATTAAAATTATTGAGAAAGTTAGTTCTTCTCCAAGCTCAGAAGTCAATTTACACCCTGTAAGAAATCATATATATTGGCCCCACTACTGTGTAAACATTCATTTTCAATGGATGGACCTGAATTTTTATTATGCAGGTCAATTTTTATTCTACTTATTATATGTTACAATAAAGTTAAAGAAAATATAATTTTTTCCAGGCCCTACAAGTAGAATCCCGGGTCTAACACCAAGGTTAATCTTTACTATGATCATCACTTCCTTCTATTGGTTTACAAAAAAGACTGATTCTTGCAGATTCCGATGCATTGAAACACCCTTAATTTCAACTGATTATAACTAAACATTAATCCTTAATTTTTGTACCTATTAGATACGATATTTTGCAATATTATAGTAAAATCCTTAGACAATGGAGTTATTGTTCTTCTAAAGTTGTATGCACTTTTGTACGAATATAATTTATTTCCTCTTTATTTTGTGCAGGTGTGAAAATATGAAAAATCCTTTAACCACATGGTTTATTTAAGTTTGAGACAAAAAATCTTAGTTAAATACTTGGTTCACTATATGAGTACACTTGAACAAAAAATGTTGGGACGTCTCCAGTGATTGTTAAAAAATGAAACCTCCTCTATCTTCCCGATGTTTACTATATAAACTACCTAAGGCTAGTAAGTTAGTAATCACTCAGTACTTCAAACAGAATAAGGAATAGTCGGCCATCCTATTAATCACTCTGATTATATCCCCAACTGAGGTTTCACAGCCAATCGCATCATTTATTATACTCTATCTGATCAAAAAATATATAACTTAATGTTATTAGCAAATTTAAACGCTAGTTTTAGAATATAGTTTACAACATTCAGAAGTGAGGGCAACCATTGTAAACAGGGGTGTTCACAGGGAATTGGGCTAAAGGTGATTTAGCCTCACTTAAAAAATAATTTGTGCTTTTTACTATAATTTTTTTTTGTATGTGGCCGAGAGCAAAAATTTAATATTGGGATTTTTTTCAAAAAAAATTAAGTTATTGTCAAAAGCTTTGAATTTTTTTTTATACCTATGTATTTTTGAAGAAAAAAAAAATATTTGAACTTTCATTTTTGAAAATTTTTTTATATTCTGAAATTTGTTTCCAAAAAAATTAATTTTCTGTGGTGTTTATGGATTTGTTTAAAAAAAAATGCAATATTTGAAATTTTTAATGAATAGATTTTTTTTGGATCTGGAGATCGGATCCCAGAATATCACAAGGTATATGTGTATGTACCCTAGAGTGTACCTCAATTTAGCTAGCGTGAGTTCCGGTCGTCTTTATTGACGTAGAATATTGAACACCAAATGTCATCACCCTATTATTCACAATCGAATGGGTTATCTGAAGCTGCAGTGAAATTGCCGAAGACTTTAGTGGCTAAAACATCGAAATCAGGGCATATAACATGGAATGAATTTGTTTGGAATTACAGAATGCACCCTGGGATCATGGGTTATCGTCAGCACAATTTGTGTGTGGACATACAATCATGATTTTTCTATCTACAAAGCAGGAACAGTATAGGAGAGATTGGAATTATATGTCTTATTCTTTTGAGGGAGAGGCAATATATATAATATTGCAAGTCAACGAAGAGACAAAAGATCCCACAATGTTTGAGGTTGCAAATGAAGTTAGAGTACAGACCCATTGCTTGAAAAGATAGGATAGGATTGAATCGATTATATGGAAGAACCGTGGAAAAGATATATAATCAGAATGTCGAATGAAAGTGTTCTAGTCCGTAATCGGCGAGATTTAAGAAGATTTGGGAGAAGATTTGAAGAATATTGACTATTATTTGCATTTCTGTATTGTATTAAGTTATATTTAAACATTATCTTATCCCCCCGAAGGGAGATGAGTAGTAATTATGTTATATGTATGTTTATATATAATATTTATATTTATGACATGTAATAGCGACTAATTTTGTCTGATGGTGAACGATTCCTTCTTTTGAACGACTCTTTTTAGTGAATTACTGAACAGATTCAGTTCCATCATAAGTGATTTGTTCCTTTATACCGTAATTTCCCCAAATATAAAAATATATCAACCAACCTCAATCAAATATTGATATCCACTTTGACTTTTTTGTTAAGTTATTATGAAATATGAATATATTCAAGTATACTACGGTAGTTCAGTAGCTTGATACTTTCATTGCACTATAATGCGCTTGCACAAACGAACTGAATCATCAAAAGAACTGAATCTTTAAAAGAACTGATTCACTAAAAAAAAAAACTTAATCATAAAAAGAACTGATTCACAAAAAGATCAAAATTATAGACAAATAGCAATTAGTGAATTTGAGATATTAACATAGCCTTGTGCACATTAACTTTCTATGAAAAATAAACATATAAAAAACACAATAAATTTAGTTTTGTCAAATTTCCCCTCTGAGGTTACATCATGGCTATAAGCAAGTTTTTTATCAATAGTTAGCAGATGATCAATTGACCAGTCCTTTGGTATCCTAGGGAAACGTGTACTTCTATCTGTGGGTAGATAGATCCCAATTTTCTTGAGAAGCATTAAGAAATAATTTTTTTGTAGTCCAAATTCTTGGTTTATGCTCCAAGGTACCATTGGAATGCTCTCGTTACAAACTAAACAAATAATAAATAAATATGCCACATGTCCATTTTATAATCAAATAAGGTCACGAATGAATACTCAGACAATGAGTAGTAAGCAATGGCCTCTAAAACTTCTTTTTTCTATTTGACAGAACTTTTGGATCTTTCATGAGCTTTGACAAGTATAACATTTATAATCTCCTCTTGAATCCAATGTATAAGATATCCTTTCCCCTGAATCAATGATAAATCATTGAAACCTTCAATTTCTTAAATATATACTTTTTTTTGAGGATGGTGGAGAAGAAAACTCCATGTTTTCATCCGCGATAGGCGAATTATCTTGGCTATTCTCTGATTTTCCTCTTTGTAAACCAAGGTCAGCAATAAGAGACCGTGTTGCATCTCTTGATCAAAATTATTGACGAATAACAATTAGTGAATTTGAGATATTAACATAGCCTTGTGTTGCATCGCTTGATCAAAATTATAGACAAATAACAATTAGTGAAAATAAGATATTAATATAGCCTTGTGCACATTCACTTTCTATGAAGAATAAGCTTAAACAAAAAAAAGAATAAATTAAGTTTATAGTTGAACTTCGTTCAATAATTCTATATTTTGAAGTATGGGCCTAGAAATAGAAGTAATAAGAATGTGTTAATACCCAGGAAGACACAAGTGAAAACAATATTACTTCGCAAAATTTGCAATTTGTTTGTTGGCATGTGCAAATTTCCATTCTGAGGTTACATCATGACTAGATGCAAGTTTTTTATGAATTGTTAGCAGATGATCAATTGACCAGTCCTTTGGTATCCTAGGGAAACGACGTGTACTTCTGTCTCTGGGTAGATAGATCCCAATTTTCTTGAGAAGCATTAAGAAATAATTCTTTTGTAGTCCCAATTCGAGGTTTATGTTCCAAGGTACCATTGGAATGCTCTCATTACAAACTAAACAGATAAAAAATAAATATGACACATGTTCTTTTTTTTTCAACAAAAAAGTTTATCCATATAAGGTCATCAAAAAATACTTACACAATGAGTAGTAAGGAATGGGCTCTAAAACTCCTCTTTTCCATTTGACAGAACTTTTGGATTTTTCATGAGCTTTGACAAGTATAACATTTATAATCTCCTCTTGAAGCCAATGGATAAGATATCCTTTCCCCTGAATCAATAATAAATCCTTCAGACCTTTAATTTCTTCCACATATACTTTTTCTGTGGATGGTGTAGAAGAATCCGATATTTTTGAATTATCATTACCCCTCTCAGACTCTCCTATTTTTGAGTCAAGCTCAGCAATAAAACATCGTGTTGCATCGCTTGATGTATAGTTTTCAGCCAAAGTCGGCTTTACTTCATCTGTTTCGATATATTGAGATATATTTCTTAGAAAAGGGGGGAGGTGTGTTGATTGGATCCTCTGATATGGTATTCATAAACCTCGCTGTCACATATTCAATTAAATCTGACCAATTATCCCCGACAAAGAGATCCCTTTCCAATACATCGGAGAATATATTAAGAATTTGAGGTATAAAAAGAGCTTCATGTGCATTTAAATCAACGGAAACATAGTTCATGATCTTAAAAATAGCTTCATTTAATGAGACTGTATTGCTTTCAAATGTTTCTAGGCAATAACCATATTGTCTCATGACCTCTACCGTGGCAAATCTGTTATTTAAAAACATGCAGTTTTTAATTACACATTATATTCATATATAAGTAGCTATACTCACTGATCCAAGTGTTCATTTATAAATTTGTCAGATGACTCAACTTTTTCAAAGATTACAAGTAGCTTATGGTTGCACATAATGACATCACTGAGGAAGTACCTTGTCTGATAAGAGGAATTGAATTTCCAAATCAATAGAAGATGAAATTGTCTCAAATTGTTCATTTCCAAAAGTAACAAAATGATTCTATGTATTTTAAAACGCATTTCAGTGTTATCTGCATTATGTTCCATATAATTAATGGTTATTAAAATCTGTTTTATTGCAGAAACAACCAAATGAAGACGACGCCCTTGCTTTTTTGACCACAGTATCATTATGCATATGTGAGTTTGAATCAATTTCAAGATTTTCAAATGTTTGTAAGCCTTGAAATACAATATAAGACATGATCTCTGGAGAAAACACTGGTCTGAAATGAAATATAAATAACGCCAAGCCATCAAGCTTAAAATGTCATGGAAAAAGTACATACTCAATCACTGGTAATTCAACTTCCAAAGAATCTACAAATCTCATAAAGAAAGTTATTAACCATAAGAATCGAGAATTCATGTTTGTAAATGTGGACGACGGTTTTTCAGTCATTAATTTTAATCTTAAATTTTCAATGAGATTTCCATAGCCACGCATAATGAAACAAATTGTAAACTCCGTTAAAAGTCTTGAGACATCTTCATCATTAACAATTGACTAAGAACAGACAAAATAATTTATACAAGTTATTAAAAAACCCAAAAAGGGTTCAATGAATATTGACTAACCTGTTTTCTGCGTTTCTTCATTGAATTATACACTATTTTCAAGATCTTATTCCTTCGAATTTCCCGCTTTTCTGAAGCTGATACATGAGGTCCAATAGGTATTTTTATACTTACACTTGTACTAGAAAATATTTTGATAATCAATAATAACTAAGCCCACATATTTTGACAAAAAAAAAGAAACAAGGATGAATTTTATTATACCTTTGATGATTGTCATTGGACAATGACTCAGTTGAGACTTCGGGATCCATTTTAGTATCTCCAGGGAGAGTTGATATCCAATAATTAACCGTTTCTTTCACAGTCTCTTCTAATTCGGCACTGGATGTTTTATTCATTGAGTTTGAGGATTTGTTATGACCACACACTCTTTTACTTGGTGGCTATAAATCATAGGATGATATATTGAAAATTTTGTTGTTTTTTCTAGCTATAAAAATATGAGTAAACACTTACTTCATTTGAGTCAGAGCTAGAGGACTGACGAGCCATGGCGTCTTCATTGTACTCTATTAGATTATTCGCATCTAATTTTGAATAAATACAATTAGGACAATTCATAGAAAACTTATATGTTAGGATCGGGGTCTATTTTAGAGTGAGCGGAGCTGGGGCAAAGATAAATGTGCGGGGTTCCTTTCTTTTCTTCCATTTTGAAAATTGCATTTTATATTAAAAAGCAAAGTATGACAGTATTTATGCTCAAAGTAAGTCATTTTGAGTGTAGATACTTGATCTATGAAATAACAATACAATCGAGCGTGCTCGTCATATATATATAAAAAATTAAAATATAATATAAAATTTTATTATCACTAAAATACCCTTTCATTTTTAATTATTATGTAGAAACCCCCTAAAGCCGGTATTGGTAAGGATGTAATTATCTAATTTTGTTTTACTTCCGTTATTCTCTTCAGAATTACTGTCGGAAGAGTCCTCGTTCATAGAGATATCTTCTTGCGAAGAAGACAAATTACTCTCATTGTCATCTGTGCTATCATCCAAATCAGGATTTTCCATCATCTCTATAAGAATGCTTTCTAGTTGATTCCTACTTTGATCCATGAATATCAAAGTAATGACCTCCAAAATTTGAGTACTCCTGTTATAAAGTAAAAATATGGTTCACACTGAATACTAAATCTTTGAATGCCTACCATTGATTTGAGAGAGTGTCTTCTTCAATAGCTAATAAAATGAACTTATCTAGATCCGCAGCGAAAAAGTTCCAAATTATTTGATTCTGACGTTGACTTCGGGAGGATGAAACTGTTGTTGTGGAATGGGAGATGGATGAAACGGATTGAGCAGATATAGCATTTGAAGGCTCTGGTATACTCAAAATATTAACAACTAATCGAAATATATGTTCGATTATATTTGACTCATTTGTGATAAATGACAAATCCTATGAATAGAAATTAGAAACTTGTATTGATACCCATCAAAGTTATAATTTATCTATAAAATGCGTACTTCTTTTAGAATGTAATGAGCAGGGGTATTATTTTGTGTAGTAAAAGACTGTTTGTAAACTTATCTTTAACTTCATCCAAAAAGTGTATCAATTCATGTCGATAATGATTAGATTCGTTGGAATTAATGAAGACATCAACGTAGTCCTTAATTGGTATTGTGAGCTCAGATAAAAATCTATCAATTGGAAAGATATTATATAAAAATGTGTGCTTGTGAATATATCAAATGATTCTAACGTCGATTTTAATGACTTTTTTAAGCATATTTTATTCAGGCTAAAGTAAAAATTTGTTTTTTAAACTCTTTCAACCTACTTGATTTCAATTAAATAGGAATTAATGACATAAACAACGCGCTCGGTAGAAATTAATCTCGTAAACTCAATGAGCTGGACGGTCTGCATATTTACTTCAAAGAATGTCGGCAATCTTCCAATTGGACCATTGTGCTATGATCAAATCTAATATCTCTTGTCACATTTGTCTTTGCATCGACATTTTTTCTCCAATTGGAACATGTGTAGCATAAAAAAGGGATCAGTGTAAAAAAAATAAAAATAATAACTAACTTCACCGATTAGAAAAGGAAAAACGGTTGATGTGCTTTCTGTTAATCATATAAGTTATCATTTAAAAGCGGAGATACTAGTAAATTCAGTCCTACCAAGGAACTTTAGAAATTTTCATAAATAAGCGTTTAATTTAAACTTTAATGAAGGACCCATAAATACCTGCTACCCTCTAATATAAATATGGGGCTATTTTTTTGGTATAATTTGCATCTGTACATGAATTTTATTATGCTCAAAAAAGTGGAGGATTTAATATATGAAATAAAATGGAATTTAAATTTCTTGTTTTCATAATAGTCAAAAAAAAAAAAAAAAATGTTAGCCCTACTCACTTTATCATAGCTTCATAAAGAAATAGATTATCTTCAATATGTGCATTGATGACGGGAATGATATCTGTATCCATAGAGTTTCTAAACATGATCATTTGTCTAGTTTTTTTACTTGACTCAGAGTCACAAAGTTTCTTGGATATGTTTCCTAATTTCTCTTGTGCATCATCTGACAAATGGTATTTGTCTCCAATGAAGCAGCCCAAATCCAGGACTTCCATGTCACTGGAAGGAGAAACAACTAGCCAGTCCATCTGAAATAGAGTTAAAAATTTGTCATTCACTTTGATTAAAAAAAAATATAGGAAAAGCTCGAACAGTATTGGCAACTTTTTTTACATGACAGCTTAAAATATTGTGATTGGTGGGAATTTTGATTTTGATTTGTGACTTGTCTCCAAATCATGTCAAACATCAAAGATTTTTTTATGGAATGCAAAGACCAGGTTGTGTGATTTCAATCCCTCTTTATTACTTTCCAGCCTAAATATACTTAATTTAAAAACATTTTGTAATCCAAACTTATTATTCATTAAAAAAATCCGACAGGAAATTGAAAATTAAACTGACCTTTGGTTTTTACTGGAAATCTTTGAAATTGTACCATAAGATTTATTATTTACTTTTAGCGGGAGGAAAAATTCAAATTCAAATAAAAGTCTTCTTTTTACTTAATTTTGTATGATTTGACACGTATTATAAGAATTGTATTCAATCTAACTTAATAAGTAATTTAGTTTGAATGCTGCAATGTTTCTTATAAATTGTTTTTACATTTAACTTTCATCTATATAGTTATTTAATCTCGAAATATGCCTTTGAATTGTAATTATACTCTAAAAACTTGATTAAATTAAAAAAGTTTGAAAAGGGAGCCCGATTGCAGTTGAAGGTTTTAATATTGTATTTTTGTGTTTTACGGCTTTAAGTCCATTAATATAGGCTGTTGGATAGTAATATATGCATCTATGAGATGAGTCGACAGAGAACTACAATTCAGAATAGAAAAGTTCTTTTAGGGGATTTTTGATCAAAAGTAATCATGAAAAAGAACTCAGAGCTGAAATTTTATTTTTAAATTTCTTAATAATAGGTTAATAAATATATCGAAAATGTTATTCCAATAGGATGGAGAAAAAAGTGTATATTTTCCATAGAATGACACATGTGTATACCATATCTACATATGTATTTCAAAATAAAACAGTGGATATGTTAAAAACTAACCTTTGATTTAAATGTTTTACAACGACTGGACGAAATAAATTATTGTTTTTCGTTTTATAAAAAAACAATGAACTTTGGATGATCCAACGAAACAAATTCTGTACGTAAATACAATGTATATTATTTACGGCAATCAAACGCTTTGGCTGTCGAAACAATACTATTTTATAAGATAAAAAAGGTTTACTTATTTGAAGAGAGTGTGTGAGTCTTCTCTTATGGTTTGTGATATAGTAGACCCTCGGCTTTTCTATTCTTGCTTTCTCCTTTATTTTTGAATTTTCCGGCGGGGAAAATTCAAAAATTTATTTAATTCTTAGTTCGAATCCCCCTTTGATATTTAATTATTTTACTTTATTATTTTAATTATTTCTTTTGTTCGGAATTTGTAAAGAATAAATATCCTCTAATTTCAAATACTTCAATTCAAATCTTTATACTATAAGTAGTGTTAGATTTTAGCAGATATGCAACAGGTTGAAGAATTAAAAAGGGAAAGGCCAACTTATTCCAGTGCAAGAGGGTGCATTGATAAGAGTTGCAGTTCACAAGCTATTCTTGTAGTGACTCTTTCTTTGAAAATACTATTATTTTCATTTAACATAATTTTAATTATCATTACCATCGCCTTTGTTTATGGTAATTTACTATGTTAGTATTTATTATGATCAGATAAAAATTTATATTACTTATTCAAGTTGATTTGAAGGATAGATACTATGAATTAATTATTATACATATGTCTTAGTTTCTTTTAAACAATAGATGTACACTTCGCTAAGTATACCAGTGTTCCTCATCTAATATATCCTACTAAATCAGTCTTAGGAATAATTTACTAATTATTCTCCCCTAAAAATGTAAGCCAAGAAGCGAAACGCGACCGTTAGCCTCAGGAAATAGGATGGTCCGTATTTTTATTTATTTTTCCTTCTCACTCTACTGAAGACGATCAAACGTATTTTACCGTTTGATCGTATAATATCTTTTAATATTCATATTGATATTCTAGTGATGAGAATATTGTATCAGAGTCTTCGGATAATGCTTTAGTCCGTTAATTCTCGGAACCTGTCAATCATTTTGATGATGCAAATATTCAATTTAAAGGGAACGAAAATAATGTTCCTTATAAACCATGAATCAGATTGTCATCTTGGAGCAGGCTTGGCTATTAAACGGATGATATAATGTGATAAAATATTTATGGTTCCTCTACTTCCGAAGTCTGACCGAAAGATTATTCTAATTAACGTTATGATTTACTTGCTCTGGACGTAATCAATCAGTTCCAGAATTCTACTAAAAAATAATCATTTCCAATTTATAATACGAATGATTTAAAAAAATATAATAAGTAGTTTCTTTATTGAATTATAAGCATAATGCAAATCAACAAAGGATCCTATTTCCAAAATTCCTTAATTTTAAGGGAACTCTTCATCGTTGGTTGGTTGGCAAATTTAATTCAAGTTTTTACTGATAGTAAAAATAGATCAGGAGGATAATTTATATATTGAATTATATGAACTTTATTCTTGGGATGAAAAAAAAAACCCCAAAATCTAAACCGATAATCCTCACAAAACTATGATGCACACCAGGTACGTTGCTAGCTTTCATCATTTGTTAGGGATTTTGTCTCACAAATTATCAACACTCATATAATAATGTTCATTTACCGTATATACTATCAGAGGTTACCCGCGTTACCGCGATGAATAGAGGGAATAGAAACACAGAATAAAAGTGGAAGAAAAGAGAGGAATACCGATAACAATATCCCCACTACCATTATTCATTGTATCTAAGAATAATATCCCAACTATTCAAAGGATTAATAAAGTGATATAGGTAAGTGTATCTACTTAAAGTAAGTCCTTCATGGTTTTTCCAATGACGTATGTAGAAACAACAAGTATAGACATACTACTAAGCGAGGCAACATGGAGAAAGAAAGCAGTCACAAGGAAGAATGTTTGATGATAAATATAAAAACACGTTCTGATATATATTTGGCTGAAGTAGTCCTCTCTTTTTTTTTTTTTTTTTTTTTTTTTTTACGTATTTAATGGAATTAGAGAGGAAGAAATCCTTATGTTTTCTAATTAAAACTTTTCAACTAATTAACAAATTCAAAATGTTTTTATTTATTTTTATTATTTGATAGGACCTGAAGTCATTTTTTTTTATTAAGAGATTGTAGTAATTATATGAATGGGTTATTTGGATACAAGATCCAACTTTTCATTATCTCTTACATAATAGGTTCTAAATTAAACTAAAAAATTGAGAAGCTTTCTGAATGTTTGTACAATTGTATAATATAATTTGCACAATTTGAGGATAACAAATCATTTGACGATAGAGAGGCAAAGGTCAATTGATCTCACTAATTTATCCACAAAATACAATTTTAGCTCTAAATTTTCCTTCAATTTATTCTATATGCTTGTTTGTGAATATGTTTCAATTAACGACTAACTCTTTTTAATATTCAATCGTTCAATCGTGAGGACGGGGAACGTTGTTAATATAACCATGAGTAATTTTGAGTTGGTTTATAATAAATACAGTCTTGAAGATTGAATGAAAAAATGCACAGTTTTCAAGCTTTACGCCCATTTTTTTGTTTGTTTTAAGGACTATTTTTTTCCTTAAAATGATTGTAATTATTAATTCTTCATTATCAGTATAATCTTTTATTATTATCTTTGAGATTGACTAATCAAATACGTATATATTGAAAAATTATTTCTCTAATTTTGTGTTTACAATTATCAATTACTTTGCAAATCGATTATTTTCTATAAAATGTCTCACAGCAACCCATTTGCAAATCACTAAATATTATGGAATATTTGTGTATTAAATAAGTATTCTATTCCATTTGTTTATGTTATTTCTGTGTTAATTTTGTACGTAACCGTTAGTTGTTGCTTTATTTTACTTCATAAATATTTTAATAAAGTTTGAATTATATTTAAGATAAGATGGTGAATAGTGTGTAAAATACAAATATTCATCAGAATGTTTGTAAATATGTAAGGTAAGAAATTTTTGGTGCGCGGAGTGATTTGTCTAAGATTATTTATCACCATAGCAGTGATGCTAGGACCAAGTAGCGTGTAATAAAGAGTTCTCGAAATATTTAAATAGTGGCATATACATATTTAAACCATGCAATAAAATGAAGGTCTTGGAGGGTCCCCAGCCTGAACCCCACATTTAACTACGATTCAGTGACATATTTCGACATGAACAAACTATATAGATGAAAATAAAAGTAAATATAAATTAATAAACACCTTTTAGCATTTGAAAAATGAATTATTTGTTAATTTATCTTGATTACAATTAATAAAAAATGTATATAACCACCAAAAATTTCAAATAAAATGTAGGGCCTTACTTAGAAGCTAATATCTTTTTTTTATAAGAAGTTTACTGAAGTTATAGAATATACTTTATATTTCAATTGAAAAAAAAAATGCCTTCAAAAAAAAAGGTCGATTTTGATTGATTTTTAATCAATTTAGTTTTTAATATTTATTAAGATGTTTTAATATAATAAGCTGGTCAGTTTGCATGAATATAGATTACAACAATATTCTGGTGAAAAACTTTGAATCGCTTATTGAAATTTACACTAAAATTATAATCAATAATTCAGATGCAAGGGGTTTATTGATGCTTCATATTAAAATACTTGATTCATTAAAACTCATTTATAATACACAGAAGAAGAAAAAAGGACTTGTTGATTTGTTAAGAAAAAGAAGTTGATCGTTATCACCCTGATAATTTGAAGAATATTTTAGAGAAGAGCAGCTTAGCTGTTATGCTATTTGATTAAATTAGCTGCCAACTGCTATGACATGAATTAAATAAACACAAACTACATATTATAACTAGCAAAGATATAGGGAGAAATTAGTTAGATGTCGTCCATATTTCTACTCTGACAATGAGGCATGCAAGGACTTTCTCACCGTAATGTATCAGTATCCCACATGAATCTTGAGCTCAGGTAATATTTTCCAATGCATCTTACATTATTCTCTCTTTTTGCGAGTACTTTAGCGTAAGAGCATTTCTTTTTGTGATGCCAGGAAATAGTCTCAGGCGGACGATCCATTGGATTTCCTTCCATTTGGATAAAAAGTAGATGAATAAGAAGAGAAATTACTTTTGTAAATTTTAATGGAATATTTGAATATCGTTGCCGTTTTCAAACTTATAGAGCCATGAATTCATCTTCTAAGCAGCAAAATTGCTTGTTAGCATATTGTAATATTACTCACTTGAAAATCTGGGATACATATATCACTAGGTCTGTGCCATACGAGCTAATTATAAGTTGTTTGATTGAAAACAATATTTAAAATGTATCAAAAAGATATGATAATTGTTTGAGTATTCATTGAATAAATAAAAATTATTAGTACATCTATTATATTCTTCTTAATTTAAATTTCCTATTTATAAGTTCTTATTAATTTTTTTTATCGGTTTGATTGTTGGCATGCAAATGCTATTTCGTTATTGATATTCTTGTCAGGCTCTTCAAAATCCTCCCTATTATTAGTTCAATAACAATTATTAGTCTGTATTACAAAATATTCCATGCTATATAAAAGTTGGGATGCTTTAGAAAACTTGATTTCCCTACTATTATTAAAGAGAGAATAGTCAAAATCACAAGACAAAGGAGGCTTATTCAAGACAGTATATTCGGTTGTCTTAGAAAAATTAAAATTACATTGATTTCTATATTTATTATATTCAAGATAAATGACAAATTAATATCTTATTTTTAGTTTCTTTTCTTCAAATCAACATTTCATATTTTGTGCATTAATATAACATATTTTTTTTTTTAAATTCAATACAACTTTGAAGATTTTTTTATTTAATTCTAGTACCGTTATCCTCGGAGGGAAAAAAATTACCCCAATGGAACCGTCTGATAAGAACATGAAATTATATTATATGTTGTATTTATACATTTAGTTTTATAAATTTGAATTTCCTCCTTAATTGACTAAAATAACCAGCACAATTGTCAACAAAAGCAAAGAAATGATTTCTCGACATACAAATATATAGAGTCACATTGACAAAATATATAGGGTATTTTGTGTTAGCGAGTTGATGCAGCGTATAAAATGAATGAAATATATTATAAGTTATTACAAATTTTAAAGACTATTTCTTTAAATTTAATTTATTACTTCTAAATTTCTTAATTTTTTTTTTGGGGAAGATTGATAACTAGAGAAATTCTGGGAGAATTTACAGTAAAGTAAATCGTTTATAATTTTTTCAATACCGTTGAGCAATAAATTGTGAAATCATTTGTCCGTAGACTTATACAAGAGCAGTTTTTGCACCGCTAAAATGTATGCTTATACAGATTTATGTGTAATAATAAGGCCTCTTTTTAAGAGGATTATTTTCAATCTAAGGAAAATAAATCCTTGACAAAACTTATTGAACATTGAAATGCTGCAATGAGTCTTTCTTTTTCGTTGCAGATCTTGGACCAAGTTATGGGAGATAATTCCGAGAAAAGCACACATTTTTTTAAAGGTATATATGTACAGTCTGGGATTACTTAAGAAATAAATAGCAGTTGGTGTGATTGACTTATTTGTCTAGCTACCAGATGATTTCGGGCATTTTCTTTGTTTCCTTTTGAAATAAAGATTACATGATGGAATAAAGACGTTTTAGAGTTTGAGTCTGTGTGGTGTGGGAGAGACAGAGAGAATCCTGGAATTACGACCAAACCAATCGTGGATTTTCCTTCCATTTTCATGTAGGTTCTTATGGATCAAAAAATATTTTTGGTAACATTTTTTAGCCTTCAAGGGTATGGAGGTCTTAATATAGCATTTTTCTTAAACGAATTATTTGAAAAACAAATCTTGAGGACCGAACACGTCATATGAATTAATAGGTTACAGGAAAGTTCATCTCGCTCTTTTCAACACGGAATGTTCAACCATTTCACCCCGAGGAAACTTCATCCCGAAGCAAGTTAATCGTGAGGAAAGCTCATCCCGAAACAAATTCAGAGCGAAGCAAGTTCACCTCGAGGAACTAACATACTATTTATATAATATTTAATATACAATTATAGGAAAAGGTAAAACGAGTGTGTTATATGGATTGTTTGAAGTACAAGACTATTCGGGTCAGTCTCATTACAACTAACCATCTTTTTAATTTTCAAGAAGTTTGAATACAAGCAAAAACCCTTAAGTAATCATCCAAACTATCAAATTTTAAAAGATTTTTCTTGTCACCTTTAAGAATTTGATCTGCAAAGATGAAATGATTTGATACGTTATTTGAGATTAAGAAAAAAAATCTGCTCATAGCTCCACACTTTCATCAGAAGATATTGCTTGAACCAAAGTTGATGTCCTATACATTTGAAAAATAGAAATTAATTTCCTGGACTACGGTGTTTTTGATGGGTTGACAATATGAGAGATATTAACTCTTCAGAGATTTATTTTTCTCATACCACCAGATGTAATGTTTCAGATTGATTTTTTTTTTTTTACGATTAACAAATTTAAAATTTTATGCAAAATTTCGCATTAGAAGAGGCCCCCCCGACCAAAATACAAAATGAACAATATTCGTTTAAAAGTTATCGATTATGCGGAGCATAATCCCTTCAGTTCATCTTCTAATACAATCATTTTCATATATATATTATTAAGCATCATCTTCAATATTATTAAAGAAAAATTTGTCTTATAGCCAACGCCAAATTACTCCGGTCAATGCAGGATACTACAGCAAGTACAAAATAAGCTATAGTAATAAAATAATTTCATATGCCTACCCCCCAGACACACACTCTAGTCGAACCGGGTCAACAAATTATTCTTGCATCCCTTTTTGAGAGGACAGCCAAAGAAAAGAGTAGTCCTCTACTCGTGTAAATTCTCTATACTCCTTACTCAAGAAATTTTTTAGAAAAACTGTTTCTCATGTTGTACAACTTTTTGGAGAATTGAAAGAAAACGTATATTTTTATTCTAAATATGGATCTATTCATTCCAAAATGTATTTTATTCATCAAGAAATAACAAACAAAACAATGACCCTAACCTGTGGACATAAAATTTTCAATAGAAACGTAATTTTAGCTCTTTTATAAATATATATATATATGTATATATTAGAGAAAATGTTTGTAAAAACCACAAGTCTAAGGTTATTACTTAAAGTAAGGTTTGTTATTTGAAATCATTTGCTTATCATTTGAAAAATATGGTTGTGTTAGAAGGGGAACTTATTGAAGCAGGTGACTCCAAGGAATTGAGTGATATTCTATAATACACGATTGATACAATGAGTCATGCAAGGACTTTCTCTTGTCATTATCTAACAAAGCCTCGGTGTTATTCATCATCTTTCAGGTATTAGTAATTAGTTTATATTCTCTTTATTATCTCTTCTAAATAATAAGTAAATACTCTCTAAATATTGAGCATTGAATACCTGCAATGAGTCTTTCTTTTTCGCTGATGATCTTGACTCATACTCCAACAAAGAGATGGTAGAGAATCTTTTGAAAAGCAAGCAACATTTTTTTTATATATTCTACACTGTTTACTATAAAGTATGGGAACAATCCCGGAAAAAAAAATAGATTTGATGTCAATAATTAACTTTCTTTGATGTAACTTTTCCTTTTGACTTCAGAAATGTCAATAAATCTGTTATTTTAATTTCGACAGTGACGGAGTAATTTGATGTTGAAGCAGAAATGTCGTCTTTCTCCTTGTATTTCCAATTTAAAATCCTATGAAATTTCATAGTTACATACTTATTAATTTACTACTATTTGATGAAGGTCAAACATGTATCCATATAAGAAGGAAGTTTTGTTAAATCATAAAATTATAGCTAGGCCAGAAAATAACAAGGATAGATTTTAATTATACAAGCTCCAATTTTTTTGTATTTTAATATGATCAATCTGCACTGCCAAAAAAATATTCCTACATATATACATGGGTACTTATCAAAGAGCTATTATCAAACTAAATTGTGAATAATTGCACTATTGTAGTAGTATATTGCTGGGGAATATTGTCTCTAGATTAGTGAGTTTTTGTATTTCAAATATTGGTTATAAGTAGAAAATTAACTACCTATTTTTCTCATCAATTTTATTTGGTAAAACCCATATCTCCTTTTGTCATTTTGTACCATCATATGTTCCAAAGTTACAGTCGATTATGGAGTTTTAATTAGCATTTTGTGTTACTTACAAACTAAACTTCGAACTTGACATACTAAAATTGAAGGGCATTTTACTGTTACTCTTCCTAACAAGTTTGATCAAAATTGATAAGTAACTTAGGCCTTAATTCTGGGTACTAACAAAGAAACAAACAGAAGTAACAAAATAACTTTGTTGCAAAAGTAAATTTGGTATCAGAATATTTTCATTGAAGCATCAAACAACGAGTTTATTATCCATTTAAGAACTCAATCAGAATATGACCAAAAAAAGTTGGTAATTATTATTTTTTGTTTCGGATATTTATTTTTTTAATATAAAATTTAATAAGGGATTTTAAAGACATTATATTTTTTTTTATTATGTGAAGGTGTTTCTCATAAATTAAATAACGGGGTAAGGATATTGTACATTTACTTCTCGAGCTGACAATATCTGCTTCATCAGAAACAGTCATGAGTGCTCTGATGTACCTGTGGCTTCATTAATTCGTTCAGAATTTAAGTCAAATCTTGTACAACGATCGCCATCTTTTTTTCTTTTTCTATTTTAATTTGGAAGAGCCTGTACTTTTACATTTATCTGCTTGATTCGTTGTGGAGATCAAAGAGGAGTCGTTGTTATGTTTCCCGCCGTACTTGAACTTTTAACTTCTCTTTTTTTTTGAAAAATTGAATTGTTATGGTTCCTGTTCAAATTCTTTTTCGGCACATACACATTCAAGACAAGAAAATGTAGGCAAATCCTCTTAACAAAGTTTGCAAAATGTCAAAAATGACGAATCTTTTTTCAAGTTGTCTTTCATGTACTGGGTGTTGATTTTAAATCCGGAAAAAGCTTAAACTTCAATATCTTGGCATCCCTGAAATCTATGCTTATGAAAGTATGTTCATCAGATTTAGCAAACAAAATTGTATAAGAAATCCTACAGAACCCTTGAGATATCCACCGAATACAACCGCCATGCGGCTATTATTGTGTGCCTCCATATGGTTGCACACCCAATGAGATTATAAAGTTTATGAAACTGCCCATATCAACATTTATCATCTTACCAAGGCTTTCATGGTGTATGATTGGTGTGGAATACCTGCAAGGAAGACTCAGGTAGTAACTTGTCTAATAATTGATAATAAATCTATAAAATACACGATAAAAATGAATATACTATAGTATAATCATCAACAATAAAAATACATCAATTGACGACCTGGATATTGGAATTCCCCACATCATTATAAATAAAAATACATCCATTGACAATCTGAATTCCCCACATCCTATGAAATAACAATTATTACATTTTGGATTAAATATATTTACTCTGGCTTTTAATATATGTACATTAAGAAAATCTACGTTTGTACAAACAAGTTCTTAATACACGTTTCTTATTAGAACGTAAAGATTTAGTTCTGCTTTATTTCTCTAAGTCAGAAACTTTCTCAGTTATGGTATCCTCATTAAGTTTGTCTGTACGTTATACTTTCTCTTTTTATCTTGAAATAGGAGATAGAGGATAGTTGAAATTCAATTATACCAACCTTGTAATAATAAGGAAGAAACGCGAAGTGAAGTGAAGAATATTTTGACGAATGAAGAGAAAAATATCGAGTGTTTTGAGTTATTTGGATAATTAGCAATTCGAAGGGTAATGAAATTTGATGGAAGGCCTCATGATGTGGAAGGGCATACTTAAATAAAGAAAATAAGTATTCCAAAATAAATTAAAAACATTGAATTAAAGCAGTCCAAATTTCCAATTCGTTGAATTCACAATCCTTTCAAAAGAAAATGTTTGTATACAAATACAAAGTTATCGAACAAGTCCAATTTGGCAATAATATTTCAGATATACTTATTCTTGGATGAAAGTAATGGGGTTCACTCTGAAGAAAATATATGCCATGAGTATCACTAAGTCAGGAAACATAAATAAAAGCATGAATTAAAAATAAATAAATGAAAAAAACGAAAAAACCTCAGATCGGATATAGACTCATAATGTCGTCAAGAACTCTAAAGAAGGACTAATATCCTTGAGACGCTTCCTTCACATATACTCGTTGAGATGTGTCTAAAAAGTTCTCTAAAGGTATTCCTTGAAATGACTCCAGAAAGACAGAATCGATCCACTAAGTAATATTTATGGAGAACAGTAAAGTGTGTCATATCTAACTCATTCTAAAGGTTACAATAGGCTGCCCAATCGTCAGAAATGACAGTTGTTCCCAGTAAAACATGAAAACTTATTCAAACAATTGTGATCGATAAAAATACAACACAACGTCATTTAGGTAACAAACAAATAATTAAGTTTGAGGACGGGACAATTAAGCGTCAATTCTGATAGAATGAGATTTGTTCATATCTTTTAAATAATTAACTTAATTTAAATTATATTACTAATAATAGACGTCTTTATTTTATAGTTATTGATTATTTACTATTATTTGATAATTGTTAGGTATGGAAATATACTCTGTAAAAGCTCTTATGATTGTATAATCCTACTTGTAAACTTTTCCAATAATTATGATCGATACAAACATGGTGAAATCAAAGGATAATTAGTATAAGTAGTATAATATTATGACTTTCTATTAGGTAACAAATAACCATGATAATAACTCGGGCTAAAAATAATTCAATTGGGTCTCGAATTCACTCTGATCCGAGTTTATCAATGTACAAGAAGAAAAATGCCTGTACCAATTTTCAAACTACGACTCCCGTGCAAAGTGTTTCTGAAAGTAATTCTACTTTCATGATTCATGGTGGATATCAGAAAAAGTCGTAATGTCTTACATGATTAGTTATGATCTCCTCTGGCTTCATCCCTCAGTCAACGGATGCACTCCGAGAGAACTCACCCTACCCTCCTTTGAATACTCCATAAGATCCAAATTCACAACTTCCTCTAATTCATGATACCTTTATCTATTTTCGTCGTGACCCTTTGGTTTCGTGGAATTATCCGAATAACTCCCTGGTGGCTGAGACCCCAACTCTTCATTTGTCAAAATATTATTAGTGGGTTCGTATTCCCTCGATAAATCTGTTTGGGGTTATTAAAAGGTTGCTCAAATGGAATTTCAACTGTCCTCTGTCATCTGTCTCCAGTGTTTCTGAGATAGAAAGAGAAAGTATGACTTCCTTTGAGTTTCTTAAATACAGGATACTCCTTAGTTTGAATGGCGAAGCATTACGCCTAGTGCCTCAAGGTAGTTGTGGACAGATGTCCAAAAATGGATGGCGTTTTTTTTTTTTTTTAATCATGAAATGACCTAAACAATTGATTTTTTTTGGTGAAAACTTTATTTTCTTCCTTCCTTGACCCTTCTGATTGGCTAGGGTTTGTCCATCCTTCCTTTTCTTACACCAATTCTCAATGATCCTAAGAGGAATCTGAAACCTTTGAGCAACGTGTCTCTGGCTTGATCCACCCTCTAATGTCAACTTCCGCAACATGTTCAGTTGGTTTTGGTTATTAAAGTCGCTATTGTACATGTGGTTTTCCAGCTTGCAGGATCTAAACAAATTAGATTAATATGTGTCTTGGAGCGAAAGTCCAATAAACGAGAACATAACACTGTTGAATCGTTGTTGTTGGATTGAGTGATGTTCTTCACCAAGGAGCAAATAATTTGTGAATTAATTTTGGGAAATAAATTGTAAAATACATTATCCTTAAATTATCCGGATTTAAAATCCCCAACCCATATGACAGCAAAATATTATTAGGGCTGTTTTGTTTCTATGAATACATTGATAAAGAGACTTTAAAATTAAGCATAAACACAAATTATACTAACTTGTTTGTTCTTAAAATGAGTTTTTATTCTTTAAAAAGAAACAGAAATATTTATTAATGTAAAAAAAGTTTTGTTTTTAAATATCAGGGAAAAATATATATTTTATTTCTGCAAATATGGAAGTTTCAATATTTTCTAGAAGTCTATAAAATAAAATCAATTTTTTTATAATAGAATTTAAATACTCTAATGATCATTACATTAGATCAAAATCAATGAAAAATCGTTCAAGTCCTTGTTTCAAATCTTTCTTTTTTTACTACGCCTCCATTTTATATTTGACGATTGATCATTTCTGTGGAAGACTGTTCTATCCTGATTCTTCTAAAAAGCTTGTCTAGAGTAAGAAGCATATTTGGACTCTAAAATGTAATAAACTATGACATCCTTCGGCAGAATTGTTGGTTCCGACTAAATAATTCGCCACCCTACCGAAAACGTTCCAAATATTTATTTCAATAATAGGTTTTCTTCTTCAATTTATAACTAAGTTGTTTCAAAATATTGTTTAAATTTCATCAACCACTTCATTCATTTGTTTGTTGAGTCTACTAATGTATAATTGATTTTGTCTGGGGGTACAAAGGCAAGTGCTTGATTATCAATACATTGATCCTTTCTTGGCACCAAGGTTTTAAAGCAACTCTTTGAATATTTCTCCATAGGGCATAGGCCAATATAGAAAAAACATCCAAAAAGTTTTGTTTGGTTAGATTGACAGCAGCACGCTCGGCGCTGGGGACTTTACCCTTAAACTATTTTGCCCAAGGACATCTTACCTTAAGTCATTACGCCTTAAAATATAATAAATAATCATGGAATTATTCTCCAAAACTTCAATACATACATAGTATTGAAATTTCACTATGTAATGAGTTTGAACACAAGACTCATTTTTATTTTTGGTTCAGCAATACACTAATGGAAGGGCTTTATTTTATTTTTTTAAATCCAAAGCGGATTGTAAATAGTTGGAAAAAACCAAATGTTCTATCATCACAAAACAATCCTTTATTTGCGGTCGAATATATTTGGACCTCGTCATTTATAAAGAGTAAGAATTATCTAAACCCCTCCTTCAGCTTTGACTCAAATCTTCATGGGGTAGATTTTTCTCACGATGTTTCCCTACAGATCTTGAAAGATATTTTTGCATTGGTACCTTTCCGTCAATTTCAATTGGAACTGAACTCATGTGAATTTGCTTACAATTGCAAATTATGGAGCTATTGTTTTCACAATCATCAATTTTGGGAGGATGGGAATGTTGATTAATAATAATAAATGAGCCATTTTAAGGTTCTTCCTTTACTAAAATTTTGCTTCACAATTTACCAATATATATTTTCTTCTATTTCATTATTAAGATAATATTCGTACCCTTCATGAAGAAGTTTTTTACCTTCTATTTGGGGGTTAATAATGTCCGTGTTTGGTATCATAAACAATCAATACAAAGAAGAAAGCAAT
Source organism: Lepeophtheirus salmonis (assembly GCF_016086655.4). Lineage (NCBI taxonomy): Eukaryota > Metazoa > Arthropoda > Copepoda > Siphonostomatoida > Caligidae > Lepeophtheirus > Lepeophtheirus salmonis. The sequence goes on from NC_092584.1 coordinate 23,059,763, forward strand.
ATTCTTTTGTTTCTTCGTAATGATTTTTAAAAATTTATCGACGTTTATGACAACTACAACAGCTGAAATGACGAAATTACTAATTAAATATGTCTTTTCAGCGGTATAACAGAACCTTTTTCGAAGAAACGAGACTCTATGGACGAGATTCCCGAAGTTTAAAGAAGGTTTTGGCTGTAATTTATTATCATTTTTAACCATCATTATCTTTCACGTCTATCATTCACGTCCTAACCTTTATTGTATCAACCCATCATTAATGCAAAAAGAAACAGAAAAATCAGGTATTTTTGGGTTAGAGAGGTAACGCAGGGATATATTGAATATTTTATTAATTCTATTAAAAATTTTTGGCTATCACATACCAATATAAATTTAAAACTACCCTTATAATAAAACATGACTTGGCAATATTATAATAAACCCTCAAATAAAATACTATGTAGGATTTTGATATTATAAAATGATATGTAATTCATTTTCAAAATGGTGGAGAAAAATATGTCAATTATAATAAGGTAATAAAAGATAAATAGTGCTGGGTATAATTGACTTATTTGGCTAACTCCCAAATAATTTTGGGCCTTTTTTTTTATTCTTTTTGTAGGAAAGATTCTGTGAAGCAATCAAGGTAACGACGTGTATGACCATGAAGAGAAATCCATTATAGATCCAGTCTAACACTAGTAACTACAAAACTACTCAAAGAATTGCAGTGGTGTGAATGGTTTTCTAATTTCTTCAACCCAGTCATACTTTGAGTCATATATTGAGCAATAAATTAATGAGAAACCATTCGGTAGTGGACTTAAATAAGTGCAGTTTTTGTTTTAAAAAACAACAACTAGCATAGTGAATTATATTAGGTGGTAATAAGTAGTTTTCTTTTTAATGAGATTATTGTCAATGTAAGGCAAACAAATCTCAGAGAGAACTTCTTAATATTAAAACAAAAATGTTTGCTGTAATGAGTCTTTTCTTTTTTTTGAAGATCTAACCAAATTATGCAGAGAATCCCCTAAAAAGCAATAGCATTTTTATATATATTTAAAATTGTTTAACATTAGATATGTAGACAATTTCTAAAAGAAAAAAATAGATTTAAAGTCAGTAATTATTTGACTTAACTTTTAATTTGGATTTCAGGGATTCAACGTTGACAGAGTTATAAGAGTTTTTCGACCATAATTCCCACTTCTTTTTTTTTTTAACAAATGTTTCTATGAAGTTTTGCAAATTGATTGGATAGACTGCCTACTAGTGGCCATTCTTGTACATCAAACAGTGCCTATATGGGAAAAAATAATCATTTTCAATCTGAGCAATAAAGATAATTTGTTAAAACTGTTATATTTTAACGAAATAGTTTAAATTTAACAAAAAAGCAATTGAGAAATTTAAATATATGTTTATTATGAATGGCGTAAAATAATATTCTACCCAAATGTTGTATTATAAAATTGTAATATAATCCCAATTATTGTTGTTTTTTTGTGTTTTGTGTTTTTTTAATTAATTTTGTAAATAGAAGAATACAATTAATACATTTGTGAGCAACATGCCATAGAAATTTAGGTTTGAAAATTTTAATATCTTGCCATAAAGAAAGAAAAAAAACACGGAAGAATTAAATATTTGCATCACTCAACCTAGAACTCTGTAGTTAAAAGTTGCAATGTAATCTTTTATTGCATGTCCAGTTTGTTTTTTCCATGTTAAAAGAAGACAATTTTTGGTTCAGCATGATGACATTTATTCCATATTACTACAAATGAGTTGAAATTGATTATTATAAATAGTAAATTCTTGAGGTTGTCCCAATGGAGGGTTTTTTACTAACCTCATAAATTACTTCATAATTGAAGGTGACGTCATTTTGGGGCCTCGTATTGGTTTTTTTTTATTCACATAAAATGATCAAATCTCCAATAAATCAGGATTAATTACATTAAAGGCTTAAAGAATGGAAAAACTTAATACCCAGACTAAATACCACTTGATGCCAATGATAAACTATTTGTTGTGTCTTGACGAGGGAGAGACACAAACTTATTTATAGGTGGAGAGATCCAGGATGACCGAGAGACAAATGAAAAGAAGAAATTGCGTGGAGGAATAAGACTACACTTATTATAATATCATGTGTATTATTTATAATACAAAACCATACTCTAATTTATTTACAAAATACATGACTATTTATACTACGTAAAATACAGTACTTTAATACACTAAAGAACATACAAGAAGATAAGAACAAGGGGATAGGAAATATGAAATACATAACATCACCCCCCAAGCACCAGATAATATGCACTGAAAATCCCAATGAAATCTCCAAACTTGACATTTTTTTTTTTTTACTGATTAGAGAAGACAAAAGTAGGATCCTTCAACACTAAATATCTTTAGTGATGAAAATCGTGTTTATTCTGTAAGGACAAAAATAGAAACCAAAAATCAAGACGGTACAGGTGCCATAAGAAATGATTTCTATAAGATTCGATACTGATGCTTTTAGTTACGAAAAAAAGGTGGATCAATCAATTTCAGTTCAAAACACCAATTGGAATTAATAGACATTGAATTGGAAGTTTGTTAAATTTACTATAAAACAGTTTCGTTTAAAAAAAACACGGATAATATTTTGATACTTTTTTGTAGTTAATGTATTGGTATATATTATTTTAAATATTCCTAGTTTAAAATTTTAATATTGTAAGCTTGGTAATTTAACAATTTTGTTATATTATTATTTCTAAAGAAGTGTACAATGGAGAAGAAATCGCTTAAATGTTACTAATCCTCTAAACATCTTTTTTATTTTGTCGGTTGAGTCAAGTCCGTCTTCTTCAAAGTTAAAAAATAATGATAGCAACTAAAAAAGGAAATGTCACTCTTCTGATTACCATTTCCAAAAAAACAGACCACAATTTACATCACAAAATATCTTATTCTTTCCCTTGTAGTCATTAATTTTAGTTTACACTATGGAAATATGATTGTATAAGGATGTAATATCCTTGTTAAAGGAAATTAAGTTTGTTTGTATACACGAAAAACAATTACCGGATGCACAGGGATCCATGATGTACAATTTTAACATATTTTGATCTAAGAAATAACCTTGTATTCGTATTAATGAAATATTGCAGGCGTGTGCATATAGCATCGAGCGTGTCCTGTATATAGCGCTGCTCCTTGATGTAAATCATATAAATATATTTTACATAAGAAGTAATAATTTTGCTTTATTAGTAAAATAGTGCAGGCGTCTCATAATAAATTAATTAATATGCATTTACAATATTTATTATGGTTTGAATAAAATATAAACGTTGCTTTGTTAAAATGATTATTTTTGTAGGTTTGTTAGTGAGGGCTCTACAGACTTAAGTACTCATAGGTTACCCAAACAAAACAAAAATTCTCAAACTCTTATGATGACAGAACATGTATGAATTGATATAAGTATTGAGTAGCTACGTGTGAGTCTGTCCATAAAAAAACAGAGAGTAACACTGAGTATTTCTTGGGGAGTTATCTCATATATTATTATTGAAGCAAAATTTGTCTTTTATCCGAAGATTAACTACTCTAGACCAGGGGTGAGTAACCTTTGAAACGCGGAGTCATATTCACTGGCACGCACAAATTAGAACATATTCTTGTAGCGGGTGTATGTCTTTTACCATTAGTATTGTTGATAGTAGAACACTCATTGATTATAAATGTTGAAGTTGGCACTCCATCTCTCGAAGGTTGCCTACCCTCTCTGCTCTGACAATCCCTAATAGCACCACTAATATACTCGCATAATAAAACCTGGGATTAAAGAGATATATTTTTGATAGAAGGATTTTATTCTTGAGCCCCATTTTGACATCCAATAAGTCACTAATTTCCTTAATATTAATGAAAAACAAAATGGCTTTTATTATTTTCAAACTTCGTTATTTAGGCACCCAAAATGACCGACATCAACAATGCCAACGTCACATTAAATAGTTCTAATGTTTGACACAATTATAAATCTATGCTAGACGCGACCCAAAAGATAGCTAGAATTATATTTCTTAGTGGTGCGTCAATCCTTTTTTATTCGATCCATTCCAGTCTTAGGACCAGTCCAATCGGTGCTTGGGACGGTCCTTAAAACTGTCAGTCCTTCGGGCCATTAGTAGTAGAACTAATTAAAAAAGTAGAAATCTAGTTGAGTGACGTCGTCGAGGAACTAAATATTAAAAGTGATAGGACTGAGCTGTATCGACCCGAGACTGGACTGAGAAGGACTCCTTCTTTAACACTAAAGAAGAAATGACGTAACACTAGTCTGGATTACAATTTTACTCTTGGACGAGTTATTTATGCATTTATATCAATAAATCATTCTAAGTAACCCTTTGAAGATGCTCCGAATTGAGCTTAAAACAGAGAAAATTTGTCGTCACATTAAAAGTCGATGGATTCATATATGAAAGGCAATATCGGGGTCAAATTAATTGGATCTGTGATCCAATTTAGGCTCATAACTAAACTTTATATTATTAGATATCTCAAATATGTCTATATGAAATATTGGGTTCCGGTATGTATATTGTATGATGCAGTGTCGTCGCTAGCCCCTTTTTAGGAGGATTGAGCCCAGTTATTATAAAGTGTTTGAATTGATATCCCCGTATATAGGTAAAAAGAAAAAAAAATATATCTTATTTTAAGATATAAAATTAAGATATTTAAGAGAAACAGGTCTCTATTGAAGCCAAAAGTGTACCCCCAAGCAAGCTGGTCATAGACAGGAGCAGATGGTAGTCACCTGGTGCCAGATCCGGACTATAGGGTGGATGCATAAGAATTTCCCATCCGACCTCCCGGAGCTGTTGGCGCATCATTAAAGATGTGTGTGGCCTGGCAATGTCTTGATGATGTCTTCTTGTCTTCTATTCACTAATGATGGCCGTTTCTGTTCGATCGCCAGCTTCAAAAGGTCGACTTGTTCACAGTAGAGGGCAGAATTGAGCGAGATTTTTTTTTCTCGAACCACTGTTGTGTAAAAAACGAACCGACAGAGTATCATCCCCGTATATATTACAAATTTTCTTGGTTGCTTTCGACCCCTTTTTCCGTTTCAGATAGTAAAAATATAAAATAGTGCGAGGTTATTCCTTTGAGACCTCTATACTCGACACATGTTAATTCAACAATGGACATGCCAAATGCAATCATGTACAAAAGCGTTCGTAGTATACACTCACATCTTTACAACTTTTTATCGTATGATCCAATGTGACCAATAATGAAGAATATTTTCTTAGTTTTAAAAAAAGGGCGGGAAATACGAAATTAATTTTTCCCCAAACTAGCATATATTTGGCATTTTATTATTTGTGGTGAAATAATATGAGAGTGATAGCCTGGGAGTACATAAGAGATAAATAGCAGTTGGTATGATTGACTTATTTGGTTAACTAACAGATTATTCCTGGTATTTTTCTGTTTACTTTTTAAAGGAAAGGTTGTGTGATAACATAAAGGTGTCCCTTCTCTTTCTCTCTGTCTCTCCCCTCCTCTGTTGTCCCTCTTCTCTATTTTATTCTACCTTCATTCTTTGTTTCTATTTCCCTCTATTCAGCCCAGCATCGTGGCCACCTTCTGCTGGTATATATATAAAATAAACATATTTATATAACGGTTTTGATAATTTTTTGTGGCTCAGCCCCTTAAATAATGAAAGCTAGCCACAACCTTAGTATGACGTAAAAAAAATCAACTTTTTCTTCATGCGAATATATTTCTTCAAGATAGTTTTTGCATTCAATCACCACATATCTTATTCAAAAAGTTCAATAATTAATTATTAATCATTATATTTAGTTAAATAAATGGTCGATGATAAGGTTATATTATACAATATTATAATGTTTCAAAACTATGCCTTTCGTAACATTTATTTCAATATTTTTTCTATTATCAACTCCATCAAATATTATCAAAGGGTAACCTATTTATATATATATATATATTCGAGAAACTCATGCAATAGTTATTCAAAATTTAAATAATTGCTCAAGAAACAAATGAAATAATTACATTCATTTCAACTCGATTTATCTTTTTCATCATTAAAATATCATGAATGATTGATTGGTTATTTCATTCAAAATCATTTGTCTTGAAAGTGGAAATTTCATATGTCAATTGTAGGAATAACATACATAGATAAAATTTAATTAAAATAAATATTATCAAATTAGGACGAATATTTTAATTCAGTTGACTGTGTTCCATAGTGATGAGAAAATGAATCTATTATTTATCATGCGTTAGTATTCATTAGATCCATCCCAACTCCCGTGAAGCCTTCTCCTAAAAAGAGCAAAATAAAAGTAATATAGTTAGGGGTCAAGTCAAGAACGGTTCATGAAGTAAAGGTTTACTGTCATAACATTGGACAACGAAAATGATTGGAGAATGCACATCCTTTTGTAACAATCCTAGTTCAAGAGGACCCATTGATCGAAGGGTTTGAATACCATCTCACTTAATATGTTTTGTAAATTTATCCCTCCAAAGAAGCTTACAAAGTTGAAACGAAATCCGATAAGAGCCTCAGTTGCTCCTTCCAGACTTCTGTTATTTGATTTTGAACCTCACTTCTGGTGAGTGATGACGTTTCATAATGACGTAATCTATTTCATAATATTTCCTATATCAAAAACGAGCCTTAGATATGTCTTCCATTTCTCCATTGAATCATGAAGCCTATGTGTTTGTACATTTTACTGCCCTAGACAAGGAAGATCAAATTCCAAATTAGTGGACAGAGAGTTTTTCTTTCCTTTTGTCTATGGGGAGATCTACAATTCAGAGACTATATACTCATTATTTAAAGAATGGTTTCAAACATAAACATTATAAATAGACTGGAAATCCATTTAATAATCCGTACAATCGAAATATAAATTAAAGGAGAGAAGATATTAAACATTATCTGAAGAACCTAATGATAAACAATCATATTTGGGTCAAGATAACGATTTTTTGTTGTTTCCATCTACTTTTCACCATTACGATTTCGTTCCTCCATCAACTTCTTCTCGTACACCATCTATCAATTTAACCGAAGATAGTCAATCAATTTTAAATTAACCAACAAATTATTTGGTACAAGATACTTCTTCATCTTTGAGTAATTTTTTAGAAGGTATCACTCAAAATTTCCCTTTGTTTCATTTTTTAAATTTTAATCTAAAAAATTGGAAAATGATGTCTTTAAATCACGTGGAATAAAAAAGAAAAATTTTTCCTGCTATAAATGTAATTTGCACACTAAATATTTGAAAAAGAGATATATAAAAAAATGTGGATACCGTACACATTACAAATAAAAAACATTACAAAAAATCGTACAAGAAATTTATTAGTACAAAATACAAGTCATAATCTACATGTATAAGGAATTAGAAGATAGTTTTTGATTCGAGGGTTTTTCGTTGTCTACTTCCTGCATTAACAATAATTGGTTATGGATAAGAACCCATTATAAAAGTACATGTTTAAATTCATTATTTAATAATAAATTATAGTTGTTAATAAACCAAATATTGATTTTTGTTTAGTATTAAATGTATGAATAATTTTGTTTTAATGTTAGTATATGATTAAATGGAGATGAAGATAAATCATTTTATTGTTGATCAATTTATTTATATTCATAAAAAGTCGGGAAAATTTGTACGAACAGTCCTTATTTCTTACATTCAATTCCATAATATTTAATTTTATAAATACAAACCAAACGTGACCACTATTTACTGTTCAACTAGAGCCGAAATACTTTATTAACTAATTGATAATAATAAAATGGTTATGTTTTCCAAGCAAAACGCTAAATCAATTCAATTAGAAGGATAATATATGGTATAATATTACAGGATATTATTTAAAGACAAAATCATAGGATCCTGGAAGATACAGTAGTATGCAAATATTACGATTCTAAATAATTTAGGCAACTTGAAAACTAATGTTGCTGAAGTAGACACTCCTACAGTCCTTGTCGAAAGCTGAATAGTATTCAACAGACAAGGGGGAAAAGTCCTTATAATGTTAGTCTGAGTCCTTGGATATTTAACTAAGATTAATTTTCAGAACATTTCAAGTCCCTATTTATAATAAAGGATCCATAGATTGTAGGCTTTTTATGAGTTCCGTATAAACTAAATTTCAAGTCATTAGTCTTAGCTATCGAGACCAATTCAAGTCTCGAGTCTTTGATTGCAATATCAAGTCGAGTTACAAGTCTTTCAAGTATTCACTCGAGTCCCAGGGATCTCTGATATTCAATTAATTCACAACATAATGAAAATATATAAATTAACAAAATTGAGCAATGTATTTGAGTTTCGGTGGAGATGGAGTTTTATTATTTCCAATACTTTTAATTCCTCACACTTAAAGAAGCGCCTCCTATTAAATCCGGGAGTACCAAGTACCATAGCTTAATTTTTATTTAGTAGGATATTTCCATAATAATTAACCTTTATATCGGGATATATTATTACAGTAGAATAATTGTAATATTTATCTAATAGAAATTGTAGAGCAATAAACAATGAATATAAAACTGTCCTTGGTTTATTTTTAGGAAAAACAATCGTAGTGTCTTTTCTTGTATTCATCACACATAATATGTGTTCCTAGTAATCAATACATTGTCTTATTCCTCCACATTCCTCCTTCTCATTTCTCCCAGTCGTCCTGGATTCCTATGATGATACAGATTGCAACCTGTTCAAGGCGCAACACATCTCCGATTAGACGTCCTTCATTTTTAGATTTTAGTCTCCCTAGCATTTGAAAATGTGTTATGAGCAAGAATTAGGAAGTAGTGTTAATAAGTTATGGTACAATATTATATAAACCTTTTAGACTAAACTAAACCCTGCACACGAAAATCCAAGGTTCGTTCCTCCACATAAACGATAACAAGTGGTTCACAGCACAACTTCAAATATCGACAAATCTTATTTTTTAGGACACTCCATGCAAAGACTGTGGGATAACTTTTAATTCTACCTTTCTTGCCTTTGTGTATTGTCTTCATGTTCGTATTTTAAAGGGAGTCATATAATTCAATGTAAACATACAAGAAAACATCGAATCGAATTTTAAAAAAGCGATGATATGTTTGGAGCGTGCATGGAAAACTGGTCAAGAGAAAATATCTCATGGAAGATTGCCCTGGAGAAAATTGCCCGTGTTTTGTTCAAACTTAATGATGAATAATAACCCATTATAAATTTGCTTAATATTATAAATGTTAACTATTTATGTATTTTTAAAAGATTTATAATATAATTTGCTATTTTAGGTCTTTCAAAATGATTATAAGAAATTAATTGCATTATGTTATGTAGGAATTTATAAAATATAGATATTTGTTTAAACAAAATAATAATCACTAAAATTTTTATCTAATTATTTGCCATTTACTCACAGGATTATATAAATCATTTCCAAAATATTTCCAAATTTCAGTTAGATACTATAACCTTTCAAAAAGAAAAAGTTGTTTGCATTTATTTTTTGAACAAAATCCCGGCAATTTTTCCTAACTGAAAAGAATTTGAGTGTACCCATTACAAAATTAACGAAAAACAATTATTGATATGACTATTGAAATACAAATAATGTTATTTACAGACGAAAGAGTTAAATGGTGTAAAAACACAGATAAATTGCTATTGCCCGCGCGGAGGAGATTACACAACAGTTACTGATTTTGTTGTTGTTGTTGCAACATTTTTTCACTTAGAGACATGTGATATAAACAAAGCTTGTTTGGGTTTTTTGTTTCAGCTGTTGTTAAAAATATTAGGGGATCAATCGTAATTAAACATTAGTGCAAGTTTTACGTCCTCAATTTGTAAATTATTCTTTAGTTATAATTTTATATTTAGTTCATACACCTGTAAAAAATAGCACATGTTTAAAGCTCAACTATGAAATTATTTTACTGTTTTGGCTTAATAAATCAATTAATTTATAAGCTTTTGTACAAAATAGTCTAGAGTGGTTTGGAATTGGAGCTCTCCCTACGAGGAATTTGATTATAATTTTCTTTTATAACAAAGAAACTTTTTCTATCATTGGTATTTAAATGTATTTAAATACTATTTTCTTAAATTGAGAAGGTTCTTCTCTTTATAAAAGTTTTATCCCCCTACCTTCCATAAAAAAATTAGGATATAACGTTCAATTGAATTTTAGAAGCATCTCAATTCAGTAATACCACAACACTCGCTCCTCCTTTCTTCTTGGGCTCCCCAAAAATCCCAAGCAATTTTTTACGATTTTTTTTTTTTTTTTTTTGCCAATATTTGCCATTTTCTAAAGATCTTACCATTACTCACCCATTCAGGAGGAGAGAACACTGAAGTATAAAGTGAAAACAGGGATTATTTTGCTCATGAATGGAAGAGAGTAATACTAAGGATTTATAAGAGAGAGTTCTTGTTTGACTCAGAGTAGAATTGAGGATTAAAAACGGAGTAATTCCTGCCTATGCGTTTGCTTGATACAGAGCGGGACTTGTGATTATTTTATTCATCTTGCAGCTAATCTAAGGAAACGTTAAGGCATCTTGGCTCTTTTCCTTCAAAATATTCTTCAAATTGTCGGATTTAATCATCGTATAAACGTTCAAATGTTTATAAAGTAGTTAAATACGCTTTATTTTAAGGGTTGCTGAATTACATAGTTCACTAACCACGATATAAAAAGTATATTCACTCACGAAGGGCTAATATCTGGTTTTTATTTAGAAAGTAACATTTCTTTTATTTTTAACAAGGCCAATTTTATGAGGGACTTCACATTTTGTGAAGTAATCTTTTTTTGAAAGTCATTCTATAAATAATCGAAATTTTTGGGTAGACTGTATAATTTCCCACACGTCATACTTTCTCGTTCTATCTCAAAATAGGAGACAGCGACAGAGGATTCAATTCTCGTAACCTTTCAATAATAACGAAATAACTTTTGTCAGGCGTAGGGACGGGAAGTAAAGGAAGAATGAAGGATCTCGACTTTTCCGAGTTGTTTGGTTAATTAGCACTTCGAAGGGTAACGGAAAAGGATCTATCTTATTTATAAAAAAAAATACTCTAAACGATAATAGTCCTGAAGTACTATAATTCCAGATATTTCAGAATTCAGATGACTGAGAGAAAAACTGTGATCCGCTTTGGATTCAGCAATCAAAGATAAGTTCCTTTATTAGCTCGAATTCTTTTGTACAAAATGAGTGTTACCCTATGTTATTTATCGTAAATAGCTACTGTTTCAACTTGAGCTATTGATGGTGGTAGAAGGGGGTGGGGGGAATTGAAAAGAGAAAAATGATTTTATAGCTAAAATACCTCCAACTATTATATGAAATAGGTACAAAATAATGCTGCATTTTGTTTTTGACGTTCCAAAAATAAATTCAAGCCTCAATATGACTTTTACATACGGAGATATATGCCAGATTTCCATATCAACAAGCACACGAACCCCCTCCCTATGTATAAAAAGCCTATAACATAATAAACAATGTTATTTATGTTGTATCTCTCAACCTTTCCTCCAGAAAAAGAGGGGGGGGATCATAAAGTCAGTTTGTAATGATACTTAGACAATAATATGTTGTAATATTTATTCAGTAATGGTTGACAGTTAATAAGACCATCTTATAGTTAAACCAATGAACATCCATAGCAATATGAGAGGCTACATGGGTAATAGAATGAATTAACCGCTGTGAATAATAGTTTGAGAGAGGCCATTGAGTTTGTAATGTTTCTTCTAACGAAAATGTGCACTGCATTTTTTTTTACCAGCTACAGTGGCTTACTTCTTCTTGCCATCAATGATCCTTCTCTTAGAATAATCTTAGAAATACAAATCTATATTAAAATTAGGTTATTTGTACATTATAAGGACTGTTTAACGTCTAGGAGGGTTTTTTTACGGATGTAGAGTGCAAATATTGCGGCAAAACTCTATAGGATTTTAAACGATAATTATGACTGAAACAATTACAAAAAAGTTATTTTCGTTTTACACTTTTTCACACACCAAGTTCCTAATTTGCAGCTTCAAAAGTGCTCATGGAATCGCCATAGCTGTTGGACAGCACGCTCAGAAGTTATTCTTTTTGATGTATGTACGTTCGCGCCCCGGTGATTCCTAGAGAAAGAAATATACATTATGTACATTTATAGGAGTAATACTATTTGTATGAAAGTGCTGAAATTTTGAAAGAACTGAGAAAAATCCAGGCTCAAAACAAAGTATATATCAGAAGAAAATGATGCCATAGATGCTTAGTGTTTAAAATTTGAGACCCTCTCAGGCTTTCATATTATAGAGGGGCCCCTAGAGGCTATTATTGTATATCAAAGAGTCCATATGTCGATCTATTAAATGAGTTTACCACAGACGTAAAACAAAATTCTTAGATCCTTTTCCCCTTTACCTAATTTTAAGCATGAGTACCATGCTCCAAAAATTTATCCACATTCAAACACAGTTCATGAGATGTTTTTTGAATCGCTGTAGATTGAGCTTTAGATTGAGCTCACATATTCTCATTTCTTCCAAAGCACCATGAATTAATGATGACAACCAGCCTTGAGATCAATGCGCCTTCTCCCCACTGTTGTGTAAAGATTTTTATTTTATAGAAAAAAAATACGGTATCGGGCAAGGAAATTTGAGTTTTGAATTAATTTTTTTGATCCGGAATTTTGCAAGATCCCTTCTAACAAGTTAGAATGGTATCCTTCGTAGCCTTTTACTGATAGAGCACCATCTATGAATGATATTTTAGAAATATATCTGAAGTGTTTTTATAATCTCTTATACAGAATAACAATTTTCTTTATTTACTTTGATATGTGAAATAATATTATAGAAATAGAAGAAGAACAATCGATTACTACTTATCAACAAATGCTTCAAAAAGGATGATATTTGGTAGTTTACTCACTGTCTCTTTTCAACATATGTAAAACAAACTATGAATAAATTATCTGATATTATTTGTGATACTCCACACGATAATATCTTGCAAACATTCATCCAAAGATTTGCATGAACAAAGAACTCAGAATCAGTTTCAAGTTAGCAAATTATTCCCAAATATTAGGAAGTTTTTCGTTCTGCCACAGCTGTTCACTGGTTAACAAGAATTAATTTATACTCAATCCATCAACGTTTAGAGCATTAATAATGTGGGAAAAGTAGAAAAATCGACAAATGACCGAATAAGAAACTTGGTATATGGAGATTTTTTGCGTGAAGGATCAACAACTCTTACTTAAAGTGGACAGAGGCTATTTGAGCCGTGGAAACTAACTGATCCTATCTTTTGCAAAAAATGTATTGATAAACACACAGTTTTTTTGCAGATTGAACAAGATAACCAAAATAATTATATTCAATAAAGCAGCCCTTAACCTCTATCACGCCTATATACGGCATTTGAACCGCAATCAAGCCTTGGTGACGACATCCCTGCTAAGGTTGTTGATGGAAATTGATAATGATTCGTTGGAGACTACAAATGCAATCCATACTAAGTTATAAAAAAATCATAATATCTTGTGTGCAATTTTTATGATACAAATTATACTTTTGGCAGAATAGTTTTACTCAACTTGACTAAGGATCACAGAATGTAAGAAATTATTTTCAATCATTACCTAAATAAAATTAATGTATTTATTAGATACAACATTGAAACTGGATCTGTTTTGAGCTAGCATCCACAAATATTGCAAGGTCAATATGTTTAGAACACAGCTTTATGTGTGAACAAATCTAACACCGTTGTACCGTGGTCAATATATTGTACTGCCTGCTTGTCCAAGTCGTAACTTCTCGTGTAAAATTGTGCTTATTAACTGGAGGTGCTCATTTTTACACCTCCAATGCACTCATTTTTCCTTCTCTAATAATAAGATTATCATGAGATAAATCATTCATCAACACTCTTATCCAGAATAACATCAATTTGTACGTTTTTAGTAAACAGGGGTAAAGCGATATCCCAAATATTAAACGAATTTTACATGATTCACAGTAGACATTGACTCAAAATTTCAGGGGCATTCAGGTAAATCCGGATTACCTTTAATTGCATCTTGATCAATAAGGGAAGTAAGTAGAGGTTCCAAATTTTATTTACAACTTCCAATAATACAAAAGAAAAAAATCCTTGAATAAGCCATTCTTGCCTATCATTCGTTCGATACGATACCAAAAGGATTTGCAGAATTGACCACGTCCGCGGGGGAGACTTTGCTGTTTTAAGATGGAGGCGTTCAAGGTCTCGATGTTGTTGTATGAATTGGAAGAGAACTTTGTCTCTAACTCCCCCTAAAATAAGTAATCCAGGGGATAGGGGAGCTATTAAAGGGCCAGACAAGGTATTGGGGGTGTTAAAATGGCAGCGTCGATTCTTTGAAAAAAAACTTTTGGGTCTTGCAGGCCTTGCGAGAGAGGGCGAGTCTTGTTGAAACAGGAACTTGACACCATTGGCCTCAGCTTTCATCCAAGGTATCACTTGGTCATATAGGAGTTGACTGTAGTGTTCGGTATCACGACGCTCCTTTGGTTCAAAGGAGTTGGGAGGATGCCACTGCCGTAGATATCTACAGGAAGGGGGATCAAATTGTCGCCAAAATATTTTTCTACAAAAAACAACACAAAATATACATTTTGTAACTTTTTATTGAAAATCAAAACTATGACGCATATAGGTATAGAGTAGCCATTCATTGATATAATCACCGTTGGAATCAATAACAGCCTCAATACGGTCTGGGCAGTGTCCATGTTGCCGAATACCTCCTTGATGGAGTCCATCAGGCTGACCTTGGTGCTATGGGGATGTCTGTTGATATGTCTCTTGACATAGCCCTAGACAAAATAGTCCAAAGGATTAAGGTCGGGAAAGTTAGGAGGCCACAAATTCTTGGTTACGACGTCATAACAGTTCTTGGTTAACCACTGCATGGAGATTTTGGACACATGGCAGGGTGCTGAGTCCTGTTGCCACACACCGGCCCTGTGTCCGGCCACCCCTTGGATCCAGGGCAGAACCACCTTCTCCATAACATCCAGGTAGACCTCTGTATTGACCTTTAGACCCGTTTCAAACATGTGGGGAGGCATAACATGACCTTCACTGCTGACCACCCCGAACACCATGACCATTGCAGGGAACTTGGTCTTCATTACCTTCCTCACATGGCTGGTCCAGGTGGCTATCCACCTGTTGTTCTGCTTGTTGACCTTCTCATCTTGACAGAAATTCTTTTCATCAGAGAAAACCACAGCATCCCGGGCTGCTTTGGCTGCTTGAGCTTGTTGAGCAATTTTGTTGACTTCATCAGCCTGTTGTCCTTTGCCTTCTGGGCAAGATCAGGCCCACCTGCATCTTGTAGCTCCTGCGCCTTAAATCCTCGGATACACAATCCCTTATTGTTTTCTCATGGCAGCCCAGATCCCTCGCCATGGCCTTCATGGACCTAGAAAGGTCATCCTCAACCATCTTCTTCACCTTGTCGACAAAGTCGGTGTCCCTGACCTTCCTGACGGCGCCCTCCTCCTTGGGTGCCCTCTTTATGGTGGCATCAACATCCCAGGTGTCCTCTAGCTTCTTACGGATACGCTGAACAGTCCGTAAATTCACTCCTAAGGTTGAAGCAATCGTTGAATTGGAGATTTCACCTCCATTATTAATCAATGCCATGACTACGGCGGACATCGAAAGCTCCTCGTTCCACTTATAGCTCTTTATCTCCTCATATGATGACGGCATGATGCTAACTGAACTACGTATCGTCAGCTGACGAGAATAGCTTTCCTATTTAATAACCGGTTTTTATTTAATAATGTTGTCTTCAAGTTACCAAGTTTAAAGTAGGCGACAATTTGATCCCCGCTCCCTGTATGTGGCCAACAATTTTTCGTTCCAGATGTTATGGAATCTGTCGAAAGTCCATTGTTTCTGATCCGAATAAAAGGTGATTCGGGTACCATGGATCTTCAAATACTTCAGCAATTTTCTTCTGTGGGATATCAGGGTGGCCTTCATTTTGATAGTAAGGATATGTCTTTTGTTGTATCATCCTCAAGTCAGTGTTTATGGCTCTTGAGACTGTTGCACGGCTTACTAAGTGCTTTTTGGCAAGAGCGTTCATTGGAGTTCCAGGAAATGAGTTCAAGGAACGTTTAAGGACTACAAGGAATACAGGAGTTCTTTTTTTATAACTACGGGACTTGTAGTTAAAGATGGTCTGGATTTGCCTGAACAACCATGTACATACTTCCTTTGAGTTCAAACAAGGAGAAAAAATACCTTATTTGTTAGACTATCTTAACGACATTAGTTTGAGGTATCAAAAAGATATGATTTGTGACCAGTATAGTTCAAACATTATAAATTCAGTTTTTAAAAAAACACAAAAAAACATCTATCAAATTATATTTACTTTTAACGAAAAGAACGACTGAAAATCGAACAAATTCACAATATCTTGATGCAGAACTACAAAATTTACGAATAATTCCATTTTTAAAACAACAAAAATTTGCCTTTATTCTGAAGGATGTTTCAAAAGTAAGGCAAAAAGTTTTGGGAATAAAGTATAATGATACAGAATTGAAATAATTTGATAACACAGTTCACTAACTATGTGTTATGTAGTTTTCTTCCTCCTGTGGACGCAAAACTAAATAATAAGTATGAAGACATTTCATCAATGTTTTAAAAACGTTGCCGGTGAACGGGCTTCAATACTCAAAAACTTGAACTCGACTCAATATTAAATTACTCAAACTCGTCCGAACTCTATACATATAACATGAATTCAACCCTTATAATAAGACATTTTTTCCCCAAAAAAAATTTTCAACTATTTTTACTGATATTTGAATAATAATTGTATGTTTTAAATGGGGTTTTTTTATGTCCATTGAAATCTGATCAATTTCAAATTCAATAATTAATGAAGGTTCCGTGATTTAAATTATTTAATATTTTGATATATAAGCAATTAGTTACAATACAAAGAAACTTGAGCTCTCGGGCCTACGTACAAGTCGAAAAAATGACACTTTAACGTGATTGACAAGTTTCCATTCGCGCACTTAGAGCAGTTGGACGTCTCTAGGACAGCCGCAAGTCAAAAACTTTGGAGAGAAAGGAGGGCTCTGTCAATAAGGCCAAACAAGATCCGGAGGAATTAAAGAAATCAGACCAGGCCAAGCCCCTAAAGTCCATGAATGCCCATACAAGAGATTTTTGCGTTTCACACCATACTGTCTTAAGAGCTTTTTTAAAATAAAAAAAAGGAGCCTTGTGTAGGGGGAGAGGCCTTTTTTGACACCCTCAATGAAAGAACCCCATATCCTCCGTTGCAAGAGTTTTTGAGTTCTTTTCAACTCTTTTTTGACATTTTAGCCCCCTACAGCCCTGATCCTAACTCCCTTGACTACACCTTTTGGATACATGTCGAGGGAAGGTCTGAAGTGACCGTCTTCCAAACAACAATGCCCTCAAGTCAGCTGTCAGCCAGCACCATGCTGCCGACTGGAAGCCGTCATTGCCACTCAGGGCGGCTACATTCATGATATGGAGAGCTCAGACACACATCAATGTATAGTATTAATTTTGTTGAAATTATATTGTTCATTAATAAATTATACCTTATTGAAGTTAATCATTCAAAGTGTTTAGATTTTAATGGACCACCCGGTATTACTTTATCTACTTAAAAGATAAAGATAATTTAATATCAATATTCATAATTTAGCAAATTTGCAAATTGAAATTTATCCATATTTTTTTACTTTTTTTGTTATTCTCTGCGGATAATATTCTTCTTCATATTGCTAAATATTAGTTTTGGATTTGAATATGACTGTCACTAAAAAAAAACTCGACTTTAATTAAATTTTTTCTAATAATAATTAATCTAGTGAGACTGAATTAATTGTTTAAATTATATATATTTGATCCATTCAATGAAACAATATTTGTCTTTTCCATTACTCAGACTCCACAAAAACTCGGAAGTTTTAACTTGAATCCAACACTACTAAATGTTAAATTAGATATAGATTTTATGAATGTATATGTATGATTAAAAATGCTATAAGAGTAAGGAGTAAGCAAAAATAATATTTAATTAAAACTCTCCATTTTGACATTTAACAGGATATATTAATTAAAGAAGTTAATTATTATTTTTCTATTTTTTTTAAATATTGTTAACTTAATTGCTACAAAAATATATATATATTTTTTTAAATATAAGCAGATGAGAGTACGTAATTGGGTCGAACTTATTCTCAGGAGACTCATTTAAAAAAATAAAATAACTTTATGACATCTCATTAATATATAATTTAAATCGTCAAAAATATATGTAACTGATTCATGTTTTGAGGAACTTCAGAGTGTGTCTTTGTAAAGTAATGGTTTGGATCATCGAAAGGTCGTAATTTTAACATTCAAGCTATTAAGTGCAATATAAAATATCTTTGAAAATATTAAGACCATAACATAGGTTTCATAACATTTTTTTCCCCCGAATTCGGAGCCCAATGGTCCACTAAAATAATACGTAATATTCATATGATATATCTTAATATACTGAGAGTTTAAAAATTGAAACGTCACGTGGAGAGGAATCAATACGTCGTAAGGAAAATCATGAGTATATGATGATACCTTTACAATTTGAAGAAAGTTTTGGAGGAGATCCCCTTAGGTAAATCACGTTTCCTTTGATCAGCTACAATCAGCTGAGACAAGGGAGGAGGGGAAGAAAGACATTAACAAAGACATTTCTAAGAATTACTAGATTGCCGATCCTCAATTCTACTAGTATTCCAAAAAAGACTTGCAATTATAACTTTAGAACAAGTCATCAAGGTTACTCTCAGTCTTTTATGAGCTCACACGAACGTTCAATCAGATTTTGAATATAGTAGGAAGGAAGGAATATTCACTGCTCAGGAGTTATATAATAATGACAACAGCTGAAGAAAAGAAAGATACTTCTTCAGATTAGGAGTTCTAAAAAGGGAGGCACGCTACAAAAATACACACGATATACATGACTATTGATAAGCGTTTTTTCATTGATTATATTATCCAATATTCTACAAATAGTGGACTTAGTTCTGATTGTATAATCTACGAGTACCAACTGTGAAAGAGCATTTCAAAACAGAGTAGCTACATAAATTGGGATTAAGGTTAAGCAACTCCATGACCTTAACATGATACTTCTTTATTGCCATGGTCGTATATTTTGGTAAATCTCATGCTGGAAGACACATTTCACGACTCTTTTTCAGTACCCTCCGCAGGGGTTAGGCAAGAAGGGATTTAGCCCCTCCAATATGAAGGAATTTTTGCTTTTTACCAGAAAGTTTAATATTCGTATTTTATTTTTTTTTTTTTTCAAAATTTAATTTTAAGAAATTTAAATTAATTTTTCAAATTTTTTTCTACAAATTTTTTTTTCTGTGAATAGATAAGGATTTTTGAATTAAAAAAATTGAAATTTTTTCAAAAAATTTTATATTTGAAATAAAATTTTAAAAATTTTATTTCCAAAAAACTCCCTATTTAAAATTAAAATTTTTAAATTTATTTTTCAATGATTATTTTTTTTAAATTCCTAAAACTAAGACTTTATTTTTTTTCCTGATTTCCTGTCCATCCTAACTTTGATACGTTGAAATCGTTATTTCTCCTAGTAGAGAAACACCCACAAAACCTAATGTGTCCACTCCCATGTTCAATAGTGGATATGGTGTTATTGGGATTATATTCAGCATTTTTTCCCCCATCCTAAACCTTTTTTTTGGTTCATATAAGGTTATATGTTAAAATAAGCCTAGTACTAAAATCATAGACCATTTATTTTTTATCAGTTCGAAAACTTACAAAATCGTCGAGGGATCATTTTGGGCAAAAAAAAAAAAAATCATAAGTCAAGTAATAAGGAACTTTTTACTCAACTAAATAATAATATTATCTAACACTGTTTATTGATGCATAAGTTCGAGTATCATTTGACCTTAAGTCTAAATAAGTCTTTTTAAATCTGAAAAATTGATTCATTTCTTTTTCCCTTGCTAATTCATAAAGTTATAAATAATAATTAGATACAAATATCAACACCATGAGGAGGCAATTTTGTATTAAATGGAAATATTATAGTCACACCTGATTTAAACTATTTAAATCCAATCCTTTGCGGGAGCCACAATAGTTATATTTTTCTTTGTTAGAATCTGAAAAGGAAGAAATTAATTTATATCTTATTATATATTATAACAACAAAGTGATAAAAAAACCTCTAAAGGAAAAATAATGGATCAATTTATTTTATTGCAAGTCCAAAATAATATCAAGAAATTTGATTCATAAATTTAGGATTCCTCTCAAAAATATTGGTATAGAGAAGGGGTCACCAAATTTTTTTGACTGCGGGTCTGATAACCGAAAGAATTACGAGCGCGGGCGAGATTGCACTCTTTCAAAAGTGCAACACTTGTGCTACACATTACGTTACTTTACTCCCCACACTTCTTTGAAAACGCGACACTCGTGGTCCACTTTTCTTTTCTTCAGTAGCCATAATGAAGGGCGAAGAAAACTGTATCCAAAAATGAAAGAAGGGTAAAGATGCATCATTGTGGGATACCCAAATATAGATGGGAAAATGAATGTTGATCCTTCTGGTGAGCCTGAATGTATATATTTCTTGAAATGCATTGAATAGAACAAAGTTACTCTAGGGTTATTGACTAGATACTACTCATAAAATATACTGGAATAATAGTACATTTAAGGAGCATAGATATCAAGATCTTATAGTATTATTCTAAGGATAATATTCAAATTTATACCTTATTACAAAGTTTCGTATTCCATACGTTTTATCAAGCAAGTTCAAGTACTTCCGGCGTGCCGGATGAACTAACGTAGAGGGCCTGACATGGGCCGTAGGCCATAGTTTGGTGGCCCCTGGTATAGTGGATATATTGAAAGTATTATGTTTGTATTGCCACACGGTTTGGAAACATTCATGAATAAAAAAAGTTCCAGAATTATATTTGAGACTCGGTTCGAGAAGAATTTTTTCCCAAGTTTGCTGGTAAGGGATTTATGTTGACTGATTTTGGCCTATAAGCATTTAATATTTTTCAAATAGTGGACCAATTTTTTCAATATCACTCAATGGACCGATTTTTCACCCAGTCTCACTCTGTGAACAGTTCTTCCCCTCTTTCCAATTATAGTAGTTGTGAGCATCAGATGGCACCCCTGTTCACAATCTGGAAAGATACATGACGTTATTAGTCATTCATCTATAAAAAAAACGATCCAGAATTATTCTTGAGGACATATGTATACTGATTTTTTTTTAGTTAAATGTTGACACAATATAATTTTAATTATTCTATTATGAATTTAAAGCCAATAGATGTATAAATATTTTCAAAATAAAATAATGGATAATCCAAATTGACGTGCCTGTTATTTTTATTTCTACTTTTAAGCAAAAAAATAATTATTTTTAAGGACAGTTTATGAGACATTTCTTTTAGATGTATTTCCAATAAAAATTATTTGATAAAATATAAAAGTAAACTAGTTTATTCGTTTCTTATACAAAACTTACTTCTTTGAAAATATATATATATTTTTTTTTTTAATGAAGGGGTGTTATTAAATTTATCGTTCAATTTTTATTTTTGTTTCTATAAAACTTGAAATCTGTATTGTAAAGATCTGTATGGATTAGACTAACAGCATTAAAAAAATTCGCTTTTGAAAAAAATACAAGGAATTATGATAAAACTCTGATTTTCTCAAAAATGTTCATTGAAACCATCACGAAACGTAAAATCTAGACTATGATGAATATCCAACTGGATTCAAAAGTCTTGGGACCTAAAACCAAGTCTTAAACTTGGTTTTAAGCACCTTGAACTAAAAACTATACATCAAAAAATATGTAATTACAATATTCTGCATTAGAGATGTTTGATTTTCAACTTTTTTCGAATTTCGATTAAGGCTATTGCGAAAAAGTTGTCATATGGTATGAAAATGGCCTATGCAAAAAAAAACAAAAAACATATTCCAACATTTAAAAAAGGGCAAAAACTCTTTAATTGGTCAATACTAAAAGATTTTTTTGTTTTTAATAATTTAGTATTAAATAATTTTCATAGACATTTTTTTACCCTATAAAAAGTATGGATTAAGTTGTTTTTTTATATTAGCCAGTGGAACCAAAAAAGTTATTAAATTTGATGACCCGCTTTTATCGTCCATCCTTCTTTTTTTTCAAATTTCTCTTATGCAATTCTTTTTCCCTGCTTTTAATAGGTTAGAATAATCCCTTTTAAAATTAAATAACGCAAAGTAACGATTAATGGGATATTTTAATCCTAATTGACGAAATAAAGAACTTTTGTCTCCTTTCAAACTTTAAACCAGATGTACTGCTTAAAGATGACATCGTTGAAAAATGAAATGTTACAAAGGTGATTTTTATAACTTTTCCTATAGTTCCGTATTCGAAGTTCGAAAAAAGTTGAAAAACAAACCGTCCTATTAAACATTCCTACTTACATAGGGTAGACAATAAATTAACTGCATATTTGGCTCGACAATATAAAAGCAATTTAGAATGAGTATTCACAAATCTGATTGTGGACTCTATTTGTACTACTCTTTGACAAATTACCGTCAATTTCTAGTAAATTTAAAAAATTTTATTTTTTGTAAACATCTGTGAATTTTAAAATTCCTATTTTTTTAAACTAATTTTTTGTGAATAACTATCAATTTTTGAATTATTTCCCCAAGAAATGTAATATTTATAATTTAATTTTTTTTCCAAGAAATGTAATTTTATAATTGAATTTTTTTTTTTCCCCAAGAAATGTAATTTTATAATTGAATTTTTTTCCCCGAGAAATGTAATTTTATAATTGAATTTTTTTCCCGAGAAATTGAATTTTATAATTGAATTTTTGAATTTTTTTTCTCGAGAAAATTAATTTTATAATTGAATTTTTGAATTTTTTGTAAAAAATTTCATTTTTTGAAAAAAGCTGTGAATTTTCCAAAAATTTCAAAAAGAAAATTTATTTTTTTGTAAACATCTATATATTTTTGCAAAAAAAAATCAATTTTTAGAATAGCTGTGGATTTTTGAAAATCCTTTTCAAAAAAATTAATATTTCACGTTTTCTTCCGGTTTTGAATTTTTGACATTTTTTTCCTGACAAATTTTATTATTTGAATGGCCATATCTGGGCATAAGACTCCTCACTCAAATAACAATTCTAAACTATGCCTAAAACATTAATTTTGAAGGGCCACCCAAATAGAATTGTGTGTGGATTAATTTTTATTCTTCTCGGAATAACTCTCAATTTCTATCAAAAAAAAATCTTATTCATCCCCTGAATTCCCCGCATATTGCACTCTTAAAGTAGCCAAAAGTAACTATCGCAATAAAATAATTGATAGATTTTATTAATAAGATCATATTGAGACGTTATAAATATCTTAAATCAAATTAAAATTCCAAACTATAGACAAAATTCTTTGATATCTGAAATCATTCTTACAAATTTGAATACAAAGCCTATAATTAGACTTGGGATTTTGTAGCTTTTTTTTTTTGCCAAAATGAGGAAAAAAAGATTAATATTTTTTTTTTAAATGATCACAGAAAAGTATCAAAATTGAGAAATTTGTAAGTCAAGAAAAATACAGTTTTCTAAGGATAATTTAATCTTGTATTATTACATTCAATGAAATTTTAAATTTTGTTACATTATATCAACAAACCAAGGTTTTTAGAAAGATTTTCTTCCGTTCATTCTTGCATTCGATCAGTATTGATAGTTTTAAACATACCTAAAGACGTTCAACGTCTGCATTGGTAGTTGGAACCAATTGAAAGGTGGTGAGATCTTCAGTAGTCTATTTAGTTATCGACACTGGTTATAATCATGTCATGGGTTTAACCTTTTGTATAAAAGGAAGATCAGGATTTCTATGAATGAAAAAATTTATCTGTAGTATTTCCCCTTTTTTGCAATAAATTGTTTTAGTCTTGTTTTCGGTTTAAGAAAGTATATTCAGGGAATTATAAACGAAAATTGCTTCTGTTTCTAGATGTGTAATAGTTTCCGCTAAAAATGACAAATTAGCTTTGATGAAAGAGAAATACCTTCCAAGGGCTTCACGAACTTAGACATAATTTTCAATGGAAAGGGCATTTTTTTAACTCAGTTTTCATTTAATTTTCTTTATCTCTTCAAAAAAGGCAGCCTTGACCCATGACTCCAAACAGATTCAAGTTCAATTGCACAACATCCAATCAAAGTTAGGAAATTTTTTCCGTAAAAGTATTTCTCCTTTGTTGCAAGATTCAAGGGGAATTATTCAACAGTAATTGGGCCGCAATACTAATCTTTCCTCTCATTAGATGCTGTCAGAATGTGGTTCCCTCACATTCTGCTCGTGATTGAGTACATCATATACACAGTTTTGTCTATTTATTTCATACCAGACTAGACAAATGAGCGATTTTCACAAACAAAAAAAGAGCTCTTTTCTGAGTAATTACTCACTAATTCTAAAACAACCTATAATTTACCCAAATATGTCTATAAAATATTAAAATTTAAAGGAGGGGTCTGCATAATGAGGTTTCAAATACCACGGGGGTTTTGCATAACGCGGTCATTGGAATTATTCTGACTTCCCATATAGTGCAGTATATTCCTCTCATATTGTATTTCTTTATATTACGATGTTAAATGATTAAAAAAAACTATTTATGAATCAACGAAACAAGGATTTTGGTATTTGTTGAGTTTCCTCATAATATGGCTATATATTCATATTAAAGAAATATATAATTTCACATAGAGGAAGTAAGTATTTGATTTGATAACTATAAATAAATCTTTTGGGTAATACTGAATATACAGACTTATAATTAAAAAGGTTGCTTGATTATGTTCCAATTATTTAAATTTTAGAGTATTAAAATGACCGGATTAAACATCAAGTAAATACCCGATTAAGTTTTACAATTATTTGACAAGTATCTGGTCTGACATAATTTATGGTTAATAAAATATTTTTATTTTAAAAAACAAAACAAAGGACTTTGATAAATAACTTCTCGTATTTTAGGGGTTTAGTACTAAAAAAGTGTCCCCATACAAAGGGGATTTCATATAATATGGATTTTTTCTTGTTCCAAAAAACACCGACTAGTGGAGACGTGTATATATTAAGTAAAAATATTTCCCCTTCTAGATTGTTGTTCAAGATTGTTTTTATGTCGACGCAACACATATTCCATTTGCAAAGATCAGATATTTTTCTCCTTATAATCCGACTTTTTTTCTAGACCAGGAACCTATCTGTACCTATTTTTAGAGAGGAACAACTTGTAAAATAGTACACCACCCTAAAAAGCACAAAACATTTTTTGCTTCAATGACAGGGTCGTCCAGAGGAGGGGTCTAGATTGTTGGATTTTTTTAAAAAGAAATCCAAAAATTAAAACTTTTTGAAAGAAATTTGAAATTGTTGAATTTTTTGGGAAAAATTATAAATCCATATCTATAGTAAAAAATGTATGTTTTTTTGAAAAAAAAAATTCTAAATCCGTTGCTGTTCATAAAAAATTAAACTTTTTGGAAAAAAAATTTCAATTCTAAAATTTTTAGAGAAATTTTTTGTTGTAAAAAACAAAAATCCCTTAATTTGAGGGATGCCGCCTCCAGCTCACCCATGCAGACGCCCCTAAGTTATGTACCACTTGTAAAACATTCTTTCAAAATTTCAAGTACCCCCTAGAGTGACTCCAAGTACCCCAATGGCTACACGTACCCCCTATTTAAGACCAACTGTTCCAGCCTGATGAATCTTAACTTGTTTTTCTATTAGATACATATCTCCATATGAAAAGGTTCTGTGTATAAATATTATTAATACTTATTTTTACTTTTTCATCTATTTATTAAATACATATTGATTATAAATTATAATTAATAACTATGAATATACCTATATTAATATAACACTCTCTTTAAATAGATCCCTCAAAATGAAAGAACGCACGCCGAGGACGATTATTTTCCTTTTTTTGTATTCAATATTACAGAAACTCATAATTCAATTTCTTGTCATTACCGGCATGAACAGGGACAGAGTGGGTTCGAACGGATAAAAGAATTAACATCATATTAGTTTGAAATTATTCATTGAACAAATAAACTTTAACTTCCATCCACGATTTGATGACCTTATCGATTGTTGAGTTCCTACCGTTACTAAAACTAGTTTTGTGAGTATTTAAATTACTCTCAACATGGTGACTGTGATCCAGCCTTGTTCTACAGAGCAGCACATTGGGAATTATAACTCTTTTTACGCTCCTGAGATCCTGAACTATCACTCTACACCGAATAAATATGACCATCTTCAATGGTCTTCTACAACTTTTATCCCATCGACGACTCCGTACAGACCCTATCCATTTCAATTGTCCCCCTATGATATGTTGCATTACCGATTTCCACGTTATTCAAAGGATTATTCAGAGCCACTTTTCGTAGACTGTTCCATTGAGTATGAGCTGCCCAATGCTTTCAAGATACCACAAAATAGTGAACCTATCCTTATGATTCATCCTGATTACCAAAGTGAATCTCTTAGAGTCAAGACGTCCCTCAAAGAAGACATTGGAACAAGGGGACTCTTGGAAGAAAAGTCTTTGAGTCGAGGAATGAAGCGGAGCTTTAAGCAAATGTCATCAAATGAAGAAATGAATGGGGATCGAGGTAGGATAGGTATTTAATCAGTTATATTTAAATTAATGACTCGGATCATATTTCAATATTTATTTTTTTTTTTGTACATAGAGACACGCCAATCCCCTAGTTCCAACAATTGTTGTTGCTCTTGCCATAACTCCATGTTCCTTAAACGAGTTCGATTCCAAGATAACATTAAGATGCCACCTACTGAGGGATTTCTGGAGTATGGTCAAAGGCTGGCACACATTTGGTAAACACTGGACTTGATGAGTTAGAAGACTTAGCAATTAGAGAAATGCGTGGGATCCTTTATGGAGATTGAGCCATGGCAGATGGAGATGATGGCTTTGGAATTGCTACATATGTGAAGAGGTCAACATAAAAACAATCTAGAAAAAGGAGAAAATCCTATCTCATTTACTTATTTTACATCATATATACATACAGGCCAATATTTTATCGACATATTAGATTCAATTATTGGCTTATGATTCAATTTTGTAGGGAGAGTTAAGATACTGCAGAATTTTATCTATAGGGTCGAACTTTTATTTGTTTAAAGAAACGAAATGACCCCTTTCAACCATAAAATCTGTCGATTTCTCCTTATTTAATTGTAAAGGTCAATTTTGCCTAGTTCAACTTCAACTTGTGACGACTCCAAAGGGTTGACGAGAATAATTTGTTAATAGAAATTGAGGATAATTAGTCGATGAACACATATCTACCCTCTGTTTGTAAAGCCTATAATCCTTATATAAACAACCACCGGTTTTGTTATGATTGAAAAAGCTATTTGGATTAACTAATTATATAATTAGTAGAGATTAAGTCAAGTTACTTTGTTTGCTTAATAATAGAGTTCATGACTAATTTATCAAAGCATGCAAATCGGAGAAGCATCATTTATTCATGTATATAATAGGTTTTACAAAAAGGGAGCAGATATGTAACTCACACTCCATTTTGAGATAAATCCTTTTATCTTGCTTCTGTGCTGACGGCCTATTATGTAATACATTGTATGAAGATATGATATTTTATAATTTTTTTATATAATAGTATAATCGTTTATTAATCCGTCAAATTGATCTGTTTATCGTCTCTGATAATAATTATTCAAATAAATTATAGGAAAATGTTATGTTATATTATATATTTTCCAAATAGATATACTTAATTTAATATGAATTAATCAATGGCAGGAATTAATTATTAGGATTTGAACGTTCATTATATAAATATTGCTTCAAAATATTATTAACAAAATATGGATACATTTTAATAAAAAAGAATTATATTTATAGTATTATATTTGAAATGAATATGCTTTACTCAAAATCTAATATGTCATAGGTTGACAATTGTGGTTCAGTTCTTATTTATTTGGTACAGACCAGTCTAGTCGAAGGGTTGTCCTTACGACCGGTCTTTCGGACTGTCAGTGTCAGAACTGATAAAAATAGAAGAAACAAAGTTGATTGACGTCATCAAGACTCAACTTTATAAGTTTTAGGACTGATAAGGAGAACTGAAATTAGTTGAAGCTCTTCTCAAACAATAGAAACCTCAACAATCAATTGCTGCTATTATCAATCCATGTAGAACCAGTGATGAAGTCAAAAGTGAAAACAAATATTGAACAGAGACAAAAGTGAAAAAAAATGAGTGATTTGACTGGTGCAAAGGTGATATTGAAATAAGAGGAAATGAATTAGAAGATAACCTACCAAAACAGGCACTAGGAACCCAAACCGAATGTTGGTTGTTGTGCTTAAAAGCTACAATAAGGGGGGGTTATGTGATTTTTTAGGATCTGCTGTAGTAGACCAAATATCCCAAGGTATGGTCTTGCACTTTATCCTTAGTATTTCTATATTCTTTTCACGTGTATGTCTACGGTAAAGAGCCATAAATTTTAACTAAACTAAATTAAATGCGGGACTGAACTGGCCGGGACTTTTCTTTTAAGAGTCAACACTATTTTTTAGTCCAATATCACATAAAATGTGTTTACAGGTTAAATCTACTCAATGTACGCCCATACATATACCTAGAGTTGTAAATTCTAATTATTTTCAATATGTAAAAAAAATAATAAAAAAATGACTACAAATTAATGCCACTCCGTATAAATATATAGCAAGGACTGGTACTTTGGCCTTAAACTATTTTGCACTTCCTTATAGTTTATTTTTGCTTTTTCCCTGAATGTTTTCATCAAAAAAAGATGTAATGACTATTACTATAAAACTCATTAAATGCTTGTTTTCTGTTGGAATAATCATGGAATTAGGATCTTGCCTCACATAAAGCTTGTTTGTCAATCCCTTAGTAAATTTCAAAATGAATAATTAATTGATAGTGCAGAAGTGACTGGGCTCTTCATTGATTCGAGTCCTTCCTTTCTTATAATATTACCTATTTTGTTTACTTTTTCATAGTGAGATTTCGATAGTATGAGTATGTTTGTATTAAAATATTATTTAATATAATTTTAAGGGAAAAACATAAAATGTTTTGATTAAATTTTTAAAAGAAACATCAAATAAATCCAGAAATATGTACTTAACCCGTATAAATCTCATTTGTTTACATATTAAAACAAAATATCCTTGAGGCTAAATGATCTAAGGTGAAATAGTAGACATAATTATAATTTAGAGGCTTGGTTTTAGAAAAAATCAAAAAATTGAATCATAAAATGAGTAATCATATGCGATACTGCGGATCATTTAGGACTATCTTACAACACAATTGGACCCAATATTTTTTTTCCACGTGCAAAATCGGGCTTAGATATTTCTACATCAACTACTCCTCGAAACATAAACAAGTCATAAAATTAATCAAACATAAATTGTCATTATTCAATGAAGATCCTTCAGGGATATCAAAATGTAGAGAGGTTTTCATGGATTCAACCCGGATAGCCTCAAGGAAAACTGTTGGGAGTGCTAGTGATTTGCAGCTCAACAGGAGAATGCTCAGCCAATATACTAATAGATCTATTAGGGGCATTATAATTCACGGATAGGATTACTCCCTGGTTTTGAACCTACCTCTAGGAATGGTGGAATTCAACAGGAGCCACCAAGCTTTTATAAAACCAATTAGAGATAAGATATTTTATATAGTATGTAGACAGCATATACATAGACCCCGTTTGGGAAAAGGTATTTAGTTCAGTCTCTAGAAAATCCTTTGTTTAAACGCTAAAAGGACAAATGGAGTCACTTTAATAAAGAACATACAAAAAGCCTCACTATTAAAAGATTATGCAAGGGTAAATTGTTTAAAGAAGATGGATACAATTTAAATCAGACACATTTCCAAGAGCTCACTATCAAAAAATGACAGAATTCACTATGATTTTACTTCTCCTCTAGGTACTGACTGGAGCAATCATCAAGCTCGATGGATGACTATAAATATATACTCTCAAAAGATGTTTCTATTCATTGAGGAAAGGCAACATGTGAAAGGTACAATGAAAAAGCTGGACAGCATGAACAAATTCCTGACTTTGTTTTATACGCCAATGGGCATGAGGGCATGACTTCAGCATTTGTAGCAGATGCTCCTGTAAATGACTTGAAATGTTCCCAGACATATTATTGTTCAGAAGAACACACAATGATTTAGCAAGGATCGTCATGGAGAGGCTTCAAAATCCCCTGTGGTATTTGATAGAGGAGTTGGTTCCCTTCGCTCTATTCAGCAATGTTTTAGATGATGATCAAAAGAGGAATATCGCCCTGAAAGAGAGTAATAAAAATGATGACAGACTATGCGAACAACATAATTAAAAATCCCAAGCAGAGAGAGTATCTCCTTCAAGCCGTAGAATATAATAGGCAATTATTTGATTGTTTGAATAGGAATGTCTTCAATAAATAAATGGATGATAAAATAATCACTTAATTGTGATTTTTACGTTTTTATTTATAGAAGTCTAAGAAAATACATCAAATGTATATTCCATTTCGAAATCAGTAAATATTTTACACTTTTTACTGATAACTTTGATCGTAATTTGGTGTGGATGACTCTAAACATGCTGAAAATTCTCTCAACTTCACAATTTACAATGGGGTATTTCTATAAATTGAACCTTCAACACAGGCTAGGTATCTAAATTCATTTTTTAAGCTGGATTTTCTGATAGGAAATTGGTCAATTTAGATCGGAATGGCTCTAGTTTAATATCATTTTGTTGCAGTTCAACGATGGTAATGCTGACAAGTATGGGTAATCGTACTTCTAAAGCTGTGATGGCCCAAGAAATTTGATTGAGATTATTATGAATAGTTTAATTCTAGACGGGGGACTAAATTCACATTTATATCGACAAATCCGACAAGCCATCTGTTTCTCGGCTAGTGAATATTTCCAAATTCCAGGGCCTCTATTTTCAGAAATCCAGACAGAAGGCGACGTTATTTTAGGCATTTTATTCATTTCTCTATCGACTATCAGCATCTAATATTATATTAATATTTAATAATAAAGGCCGGAATGATATCGTTTTTGATAGAAGAAGATGTATACTATTGAAACAAAGATGACATGCGTATTTATTCCTTCCTCCTCCACGCTTTTCTATTCTTACCAAAATTATCACCCATACGTATAATATAAATTATAATAAACAATGTTATTTATGTAGTATCTCTCAACCTTTCCTACAGAAAAACGGAGAAAAAAAGTCACCAAATCAGTTTTATAATAATATGTAATATTTATTCAATAATTGTGGACAGTTAATAAAACCCAACCAACGAACATTCATAACACAAATAAGAGGCTAAAAGGGAAATAAACTATAGTGAAAGCTGAGAATAATACGTACTTTGAAGTTTGTAATCTTTCTTTTTAACGAAAATGTACACTGCATTTTTTTTTACCAGCTACAATGTCCTGATTCTTCTTGCTTTCAATGATCCTTGGCTTAAAATAATGTTTCAAATCAAAATCTATATTAAAATTATGTTATTTGTAATTTATAAAGACTGTTCCACGTCTAGCACGACTTTTCCGTGGATGTACGGCGCACGTATCATGGCAAAACTCATTCGGATTTTTAAGAATAAATATGACTGAACAAATTAAGAGTAAGAGAACCCCAAGCTCAAGGCAAAGGGTATATTACAAAAAAATGATGCCACGAAGTAATTTGAATTTATCAACTGAAATTTAATTTACTCTTAGTGTTAAAAATTTGAGACCCTCTTAGATTTTGATTGATAGGGGCGATTATTGTTCATCAAACAGTCCATATGCCGCTCTATCAAAAGAGTTTTACACAGGAGTAAAACAAATTCCAAGATGTTTTTCCCTTTATCTCTTTAATTTTAAGCATGAGTAGCATGCTTTCAAAAAAATTAACGCGAGTAGTTTGAATGTTTTTTAGATAGCTTTGGCTTGAGCTGAAATACTCTCATTTCTTCAAAACCCCATGAATTAATGACTACAAATAGCTTTGAGATGAATGCTTTTTTGCCGCTTATATCTAAGGATTTTTAGCTCATTAGTAAAAAAAAAAAAATAGGGGATGGCAAAAGGAAATTTGAGTTTTGAATCAAGTTTTTTGATAGGAATTTTGTCAAATCCCCTCTAGCAAGATAGAATGATATCCTTTCTAACCCTTTACTGATGGAGCTCCATCTATGAATGATATTTTTGAAACATATCTCAAGTGTTTTTGTTATCTCTAATACAGATTAAGAATGGTTTATTATCCTTGATCGATTTTTATTTATGTAACTACTTATCTAGAGATCTGTTGCTCATTGGTTAACAAGAATTAATTTATATACAGTCAATCAACGTTCAGAGCAATAATAATTGGTGGAAAAACTTTAAAAAAATCGACAAGTGACAGAATAATCCATTTCTTAGCCTGAACTGTACGCTTTTTGAACCTTCGTCAGGCTAAGATAGGGTTTTCGATTTTTCAAGTGTCATATAAGGGGGGCTTATGCTATACCCAATACACAAAACCTTTTCTTGCAGCTTAAGGAGAGTAGACTGGGGGTTGAACTATTTATCTATAAGTGATTGTCGTTTCGAAAACAACTATACGAATCACTACGTTTTCTACATTTATTCAAAATCAAAATCAAAATCTAGACAATTTATTTGAAGCATATATATTATTATGTTATTTGAAGTTTATAACACAATATATTTTTTTCAAATTTTAATATTACTACTAAGGTTACAAGAGCAGAGTATTTAGGGTGGTTGCTATGATGAAATTTTTTTTGTGGATTAACTTACTTAACCAGAGGGATTTAAAATATAGTTAATTTACAACAAACTTTCAAATTATAATTATTAGAATAATAGAATAACTCTGTAAATAGAAATATTTTCTCAAGGAAATTATTTTCAATTATTTTGGACATTGTCAATGTGGTGTCCCGCACACCTCTTTTGCCGAGTAACGCCAGGTAACTCTTTGCTAGTAATTTATAATATTATATTTTTTATTATAAGTTATATATTTTGTAAGTTTTGATATTTTCATAAGTTTTGAATCACACTGAAATGATGCCATTTCTTTCACTTGGCTCTCTAAAACCATATTTCTAAATTAGTAACCATGGATTTCTTTTAAATCAAAAATAAAACCCGAGCAGGGTAGAATTTATGCGAATTTCACAAATATTTCACACGATGGGTTTTTATTATCGGTAGAACATTTTTATTATACCGCCAAGGCAATATTTTTTACCTGGGAAGGACTGATGGACCCTAACAACCCTCCTTCCTTTCCAAGGCCCTTACTCTTTAACAATATAAATAGTTTACTGGATCACTCAAATTAGCTATGAAATTTTAGTTGGAGATTGAGTCACACGAATTAAACCTCTGACTTTTTGTCTTGTATTCAACTATGCATAGCTCAATTATATTTCTTACAAATAAAAAATGTTTGCTGGAAGGATTAATATTTTATATGGCTACAAAATATTTTAAAATCAGTCATTTATAACTTGAGATAGGTATTTGAAAAGTTTTTGACCACTTTGATGATGCTACAAATAACCTTGAGCAACAGATAAAAATGAGGTTCTTCAGGAACCTTATCTTCAAAATATAGTTTTATTTTCACATTATTAATTAATTTGATGTCCATCAGCTTCAATTACAGCCTCGATGCGATTATAACAATGAGGGTAAGTGTTGGAGATCCTCCTGATATGGGGCTCAGGCTTTAAGGTTGGGGATGTTACTGTGGCGGACTCTACCAGATTTTGGGGCTCAATATACCACAACTTTGAAAAGTCCAAAGGGTTCAGATTAGGGAACAAGGAGCCCAAAAATCTTTCCATCTAGTTGGAATATGCACGACTTTTTTAATGTCTAGTGGATCTATGACAAGACTTCAAGATCTTTAAGTAGTCTGCTTCTGTTAGGCGTTAGCTTGTTGAAACCAAATTGGCGATATTTTGTGGCCTGTTGAGACTATGATGCCAAGGTGGATATTTTGTGTTGGAGACTTCCAAAAGGCTTCTAGAAGTATCTACAAAGTAAACAACCTTCTTATTTTGTTTGTTGATGATAAGATCCACAGTAAATGTTTTATCATCACTGATAAAGATTGCTCAATCAGAATAGTGTTCGAGGTCATTTATTATGTTCTTAATATTATCTGCATTGATAATGGGTCTACTGCCCCTGCCGTCCTTTCGTTCTAAGTTATCATCCTCATCCAAATTATAAATAGTATTATTGCCCACTTTAATATGCTTCGAAATCTGAGTTGGAGATTGACACGTACGAACTACGATCTTAAGTCTTGTACCCCAGTCTAACTCCATTCATAGCTAAATTTGGAAGAAAAAAAGGTTTACTCAAAAGATTAATACTTTAGTGATGTAAATACTGTGTATTTTTTAGCTCGCCCGTCTTTTTGGAATTGGTAATCTGAAAAATGAAATTTATTTTCTTTAGCAGTTGTGAATATTATTTAATTCCTGAAACGAGAACATCCTTTTCTACTGCATTCAGTTATATTCAAAACCTGATTGAAGATATATTTTTTCTCGTAAAAAATGGAAAGTAACCTTAAAGAGTTGTTGCAGAATTATATTTGTAATTATTTATTAGACTCAGAGTAGAATGGGAGATCGATATTAGTGTAATTTTTGCTAATTTCCTAGTTTATTTTCTTCTCTCCCTACTTCATTTTCATAGGTGATTGAAGGTGATATCTTGCAAAGCACTCTTCGAATTGTCAGGATTAAATTGTTGATTTCACGTTGTTGTTCTTTTTTAACATGCCCACTATCAGGGGCGTCCGCCCGGGGTGAGCAGGAGGAGCTGTAGCCTCCTTCCCCACCCAATTAAGGATATTTTTTTTTACTAGAAAATTTAATATTAAATTTTTTTTTCTAAAAATTAAATATTTGAAATTTAATTCACTTTTTGAAATAATTTTACATAACAATTTAATTTTTCAGTATTAACTGTGTATTTTTGAATTTTTTTTCCAAAAAATTTTAATATTAGAAAAATAAATTGGATAATTTTTTTCCTAATTTTTATATACAGAGCATCGGATTTATGAACTTTTTTCCAAAAGATTTAATATTTGAAATTAAATTAAGTTTTTGACTTTTTTTTTAATTATTAACTGTGGATTTTTGAATTTTTTTTTCCAAAAATATTTAATATTCGAAAAATAAATTGCGTATTTTTTTTCTATTTTTTTTATACAGAGCATCAAATTTTTAAATTTTTTGGGAAAAAATTTAATATTCGAAATTTAATTTTTTTAATTTAAAAAAAAAAAAGTTTCTTTTTCAAATGTTTTTTCTAAAAACATTAATTTTTGAAATTTTTTTTTTAAAGAAATTAATATTTAATTTTTTTTTTTTTTGAAAAAAATTATTCTTTAATAATTTTTCATATAAAAATTTCTAAAAAATTTCAAAAACCAAGCTTCCCTCCCCCCAAAATATAATCCTGCATACGACTTTGCCCTGATTATACGCAACAATGTTTATCACTAATACCATGTGCCTACAAGAAGCGTTTAAAATCAGTCATTATAGCCTCAGAATTTTGAGTAGTGTGTGTGGCATTTTATAGTTGGCACTCTGCATAAATACACTCGTATATGCGTCTATTATATCCACAATTGAATTCAATAATATGATGGGCGAAAAAGAAAATTTATTCTACACGGTTCAGTCATCCGCAACATACAAGGAATGACTTAAAAAGTGCATAAGCAATGCTTAGTGCATTACGTTTCCTATTCAATGTATCAATCTAATATCTTTAGACATTTTTTTAACAGATACGTGTATAATATTATACTTTCAATATCCCCTATATACATACAAAGTAAATGCAATATTTATTTTGATTTTTTGGTAAATGTAATAGAATTGACAAAGTATACATATATCAAATGCGCGTACATAAAAACGATCTCCATCAAAAAAAAAAGAAAAAAAAGGAGAATTAAAGAGTAGGAAATAAGAATTGCCAACTGTTTTGGGATTGAGGTCCGGTGACTAGGCTATGATGGCCTTTATCTCCTTCTTTTTCAGTCAATTCTTTGTTGCCATGGTTCTATCTTTTTGGTCATTTTTGCACTAGAAGACGGATTACACGATCTATTTTCAGTGCTCTGCCCTGAGAGAAGGAGTATGTCGCCCAAGATTTCCCTGGTACATGTCTTCGTTCATCTTCCCTTCGATGCAGTGAAGTATTTCTTTCCCATAAAAAAAGAAACACCTCCAAACCCTCATGTTTCCCACCATATCCTTGGTCCCTGTGGGGATGATGGTTGTGTGGGGTTCTACTCTGCATTTTCGTCAACTATTGCTTCCTTTAATCTAGAAGGATGTTCCATTAAAGGAATTAAAGCATTTCATAATATGACCATGATATAGAATTTGAGTAATCAGTGAGTGAATGCAATTTGACTGAATTGAGTGAAATATTTGTTGTTTAACAAACAAAAAAAATCACCCCAAAAGTAAATATTTAAAAAGTAACATCCCTTCTTCAACTTAAGAGCCACGCAGCAATCAAATATGATTTATTTATCTGTGTATGAATAGGGTGGTTCAGGTAAATTGGGAAATTTCTAAAGAGACATATCGAACAAACTAGATGGGTAGAATCATAATTTTTTATTTTACATGAAAGTTACATTAAATGACATTTTTATATATTTATAATCAGATTCGTCTCTCTTGATAACCTCGTTCACATGGCTTTGGAAGCATTGGTAGGGCCAGGCGACCTCGTGGGATCCATTTTTGCCATTGTAAATGTAATGGGCTTCTTCAGGGTCTCAACCCATGGATAATTGAGATATGGCTCTTATTCAATCCTCTCCAAGGGATAGAAATCACATGGGTTCAGGTCCAGGCTATTTGCAAGCCAAAAATCCGGGCTCCAAAAGTGTGGACATTTGTGACCAAAACATAATCCACTTTTTTAGGCTGTTACACTGTCTTGTAGGAATGTCCATATAATATTTTCTTTGGAGAACTCTATCCATCAAGGGAATGACCATTTACACTGTTTCGCCCTTCTTCAAGAAGATTTTTTCAAATATTCAACTTTTATGAAAAAAGTCTATAATTAGGAAAGAAGAAGAAACATCGATAGCTGGCAATCAAATACAGTTTGTGTATGTGAGCTAGGTAACGGAGTGTGGATTAACCACGCAATGCAACTGTTTATGTGGATATTTAGTGATGTAAATCGTGTGAATTTTTTAACTGGGTTTTTTTTTAGAATTGATCATCTGTAGAATGAATTTTCTTTTCCTTAGTAGTTGGTATTTATTATTAAATTCTTGAGTAGTGAACCTCCTTTCCGAAATAGATCGAACTATGTTCAAAATCGGACTGAATATTAGTATGTACACATAAAAGACGGTGCGTAACCCAGAGGATTTGTTACGGAGTAATGATTGTAAGTCCTTCTTCGACTCAGAAACGAATTGGGGATTGACATGGGAGTAATTCTTGCTAATGTTTTGTTTTTTTCCTTCTCTCCTCTTCCTTTGTCACATCTAATCTCCTCCATAATTTGGTAGAACCGGAATATCCCTCAGATCTTTTTCATAATCCGTAAAAGTTTGCATTCTTGGGTACTTCGGATCTGGGTCCAAGATACGTTCAATCTCTACATTAAATATCTCCCATATTATCTACATACAAATTTAATGCATCATTTCTTTCGATTTTTTTGTTAAAATGTAATGGAATTGATAAAATATAATGTGAACATATGTAGCTCGTCAACACAACAGCAAGATAGAAGGATTTTTTTTAATAAAAATAGTAAATTGCTTTTATATTCTTTTGCCACAAATTATCGTCAATTTCTAACCGCAACTTATTCTTATTAACCGCAAATTGCCCTTAAATATGCCAAAATTGGTCGTCACAATAAAAGGAAGAAAAATTGATGGATTTTTCTTCAAAGTCCCACTCGGAGAGGATATAAGTCTCTGAAATCAAATAAAGGTTCTAAACTATAGCTAAAACTATTGGTTATATAAATGTTTCCCACAAATTTGAATAGGAAGCCTATAATGGACTAAAAAATGTCTGTGAAATATTGGACTGTAATTGTACATTTAGTAAAAGAATAAAATTGTGATTTTCTCCTATTTCAACTTTTTTTTAAAGATTGTTTTATGTTGACGTACCAAATATATTCAAAATCTCATATAATATAACTAATAGGCAGGGTATACGAGTATTTATATCCATGATATTAGCTACATTTATACGAGTGTTGACAGATTTATTATATCATTTGTAACGAGGCTGACACGAATAGATATGTAATTATTTGTCATCGTATCAACATATTGATGATTTCATTTTCTCTCAAGGTTGTGATGTCTGCATACAATAAAAGTGAAGTAGTTCAAATTCCAGAGCCTAAGCCTTAGTCCCTTGTTACATTAGTTTCCCTAAACATCAACATCTCATGGTTTTTTTTTTTTGTAAGCTGTCTATTGTCTAATTAACACAAAATTGTATTTTGTTGTCAGCTGTCAATGTTTCTGGTTTTTATGTCTTCGACATTGTTCTGAGCGTTGATTAGTTGAATTCGAATGAGCTCTTGTAAAGTTGTGAGCAAAAGATTGGGAGATAAACCTACTCTGGAAGATCATGGAGGAACTCGAATCTATTTTATTTCACTTATTTCTATGGAAAATCGTGAGGATTGCACATACAAAGATTAGGAAGCCTTTTTTCATGAGCCAACATATTTCATCCTTCTAACAAATGCCGGATGAAAACCTACTTCAGAGTCGTCACTCGAAAGAAGGATTAAACATACAAGGTTGGCCTGAAAATTTTCCAATCTATCAAAGATACGATAATT
This sequence comes from Lepeophtheirus salmonis, assembly GCF_016086655.4. Classification (NCBI taxonomy): domain Eukaryota; kingdom Metazoa; phylum Arthropoda; class Copepoda; order Siphonostomatoida; family Caligidae; genus Lepeophtheirus; species Lepeophtheirus salmonis. The sequence continues at coordinate 23,099,087 of NC_092584.1, forward strand.
TTTTTTTTTTCTGCATTTTTAATTTCAATTTTTGAACATAGTCACCTTGTAACTCTACAAACTTCTCCCAGTGATACTCTCATCTCTGTAACCTGTACAATAGAATTTTGGGGGGTTTTCTCAGCAAAAAAAATTGTTCACGAGATCCTTTTTGATTTTGGCTCAATTACTCCGAGTTGGATTGACTTACACGCGTCAAATTTTAAGACAATAAGCCTTTATATATCTGCTATTGTTTAAAGGATACACTTTGAAAAAACAAATATTTAATGTCTGCTCCAACCTCAATTTTGTCCATTTTTGCAAAATCAATCACATCAACTCATTCAAATGACTGTTACATGAGAACTGGCCGTCCAAAATGGCTGAAACTTTGGTGAATAACTGTCAACAGATGCTAAATAGAGGTGACTAGCTTTTATTTTTGTGTGTTGCCTTCATCACGTTCAGTCTACCCTAGTATTAAGTTTTACTCCATCCCTTAGCTCAGCCCTACGTCAGATATTTCTTTGTGGAGGCCGGAGGGCATCTCATAATACTCCCAATTATAATCCATCTATTAGCTATTACAGTAAAATAAGTCCACTTGTTTGGAAGACACGTGAGCTAATAATATAATATTAACAAATGGGCATAATTTCAGTACAGTCTGAATTCTTTGTTGGCTCCAAGTTGCGTGAAATATGCCTTTTTATTAACTTATTAATTATATATGAAGTTACGTGGGTCATCCAGCCAATATTAGTATGTGCATACAACTGTTTTAGTTTAAAAGCATTTTATAGATTTATTTAGTTTATCTTTAGTAAATTATATATTTATTCACCCTCTCCATTGTTTCTAAATATAGCCCCAAGTTTGTATACTCAACTTTCCTTGGTATTAGTCACATTCAAATGCAAATTGTGGAGAAACTAATGATTAGCATAATCTTTCAATAGACTCAAAAAATAGCAGGTATGTTGTGTCAAAATTGGGCGAGTCTAGGTCAAACCAACTCGAAAAACGAAAAGTCTTGCAACCCTCTCCAGTTCTGCCATCTTAGTTAAAATCCTTTTCAAAAATATTATTTTAAGACAAGTTACCATCTCATAAAATTGTATTGCCAAAATTAGAAATCAGGCGTACAAATTATAGAATATTAAGTCATGTGTTTGTTCTTAAATTTTGATATAACATTCTGTCAAATTTTACAATTTACATCATGATAATATACAATCAATAAAAGGCAATCATTTGAGGACTACAGCTTTAAGGATATTAAAATCTACTTTTGGCGTACAAAAAGTTAGATTGTAGACCGGATGACCACGGAATTTTAGAACTCGCACTTTTAATTTTTCCTTCTTTTCTTTTTGGGTTAAGTGCTTTTTTTCTATTCTTTAGGTAATTATATTTTTCTTATACTTAAAAACGAAATTTATTATTGTTCTTCATTTGGATTGAATTCTTGATTATTCACTCCATATCATTGAATATTCTAATAATCATGAAACCAATATTGTAGAGACCGGAATTAAAGGAAACATATGAGAAAATTGATATAATTTGATCAAACTGACTCTATAATTACTTTTTTGAACGAGTATTCATTAATACTCATAATAATTAATAGAAGAGGCAATCATTTAGTCACAGCATATGTACCTAATGAATTTGAAATCATGTTTCAAATCTTTTTTCCTAATGCCAGATTATTTTTGTGCAGCAAATTATCGCAGTGGATATAAAATGCACCAAAGGAACCCACTGGGGCTGTACACTCGTTCTCTCATGATGAATTCTTAAAAAATGTATGGCTTAGAGCGATTCCTAAGCAATCTGTAAGGATCTAAGCACCTTCTAAAAATTTACGAGTTTGCTCTCTTTATTTTCAAAACGATGATTTTGTTACAGAAAGTCAAGAAAAGCTTCGGAAGAGCCGGAAAAAACCCACAGTTAAAATCGGTGGATCTCACCTCCTGTAATGGAATAATCCTTCATTGTGCAGATGCCCCTTCACATCAAGGTCTGTGACGTCTGACCTCCTGAATCATTTCCTCTATGCTCAAAAATGCATATGTAAATTCATGTGAATACAATAGAAAGCCCCCATAATCTTAACGATTGACTCCTGGATTCGAACGAATGCCAAACAGAAAGAAATAGACCCATCTGACTGAAAATTGGTGTGTGTTCATCTACGAGGTGCTACCAACTAAACATAACCTCGATACGCTTTAGTAGTGCAATTTCTGACCATTGCATGGACTTTCAAACGACCCTTGTCATTTCCCAACCATTCCGTCATATTTTTACGGGGAAAAAATTAATTGTTAGATTTAAATAATCAAATACATATGTATATACCTATTAAAAATGATCAAGCCTGTTATATTCATAAGTCACTGTTTTCATGAAACTATTTGATTTTAATATCAAGGCTATCACAGGACATTTTTTTAGGTATGGATATACATTCCACTATTTAGATATAATGTATTTGTCATTTTTTTCTTTAAAAAATATGACAAATGGTTGACAAAATCCCTTATGAACTTATATTATGTATATCCTTTTTGCCATTCCGATTGGCATCCTTTATCTCATAGTTACTCGCAGATAATTTAATGAAACGTCAAGACAGTTCAGCTGATCTTCCCCCAAATATTTTTCAAAATTATACAAGTGACCACCATAATTTTCAGTTTCTTTTCTTTAAATATACCCGCAGATGATTTTTTTCCCAGCTATGTAGGTATTAGGGCTTATACAGTAGGGTGTTGAACAGGAGTTCGGTTCTGTACGACTCTTGCGGTTTGGTATATTTTCAACTTATCTGCGGTACGATGTACCGTGTATATATAATTAAATTTAAATATTTTAATGTTATAATTTTTTTTAATTAATAGATTTAGATAGTGAGGTAAGACTTTAATCAATCCTCTTTTATAATTTATTTATTTGTTAATACAAAAAAGAACTAATAACTGACAAATTAATAAAATACATCCATGTTGACGAAAATCCTGTGGTATGTTGGAGGGATTATTTAAATACATTTTGCAATGTTTTCATGTAAGCTTGTCGATACCATGTACTCACAGGTAAATCAGTATCAAGGGAAATCTTCTTTTTTTTCAACAACTGACGATATTCTGATTGCAAAAATAAAAATACACTCTGCCATTTATAAAAGTTCAATTCTCTTGATGTTCAAGAAAGATATGTTCTTTTATTTAAATATCATATTAGATAACAGATTTTGTTGTAGGCTTAAATGCAATGATATTGCAAGGATAAATTGGTCATAGATTCCTTAATATTGAAGCTAAAGACATGAGTTACGTAATAAAATGTTTTTGCTACTAGTATCTATTAGATAAAACAAATTTAAATGGAAAACATTGGATTTGAATTGTATATAACATACCTAAACTATAGATATTATTGTGAGTGTCTGGTCATAGTTAGCTGAGTAATAAGTTACTTATTGGAAAAGTAATTTAGTTAATTTACTTATTACTTAGAATTAAGAGTAATTATATTACTTATTTTTCCAGAGCCCTTTAAAAAAAATGAACAATTCTACAACAAATTAGGTCGGTTATTACATTAACTAAATATTGTAAATTAATATACCGTCCTAGCCTTCAAAAACTAATTTCTACTACATTTTCAATATTAGCACTTTTATAAATCATTGATTCTTTTTTGGCCTGGATCCTCTGAATAAAACTAAAAAAGTATAGTTATTTACACAGTAATAACAATGAAATAACAATTTATAACTTGGCATCGAGGGATTTACAATTTTAACTCTTTTTTTCAATTCAATACTTCCAACAATATTTATTTATTTTCTGGTTTATGGACTGTTGAAAATTTAGCATTTCGTCAAATAATCAAATCTAATAGTGAAGTCTATTTAATCTGTCAACTTCCGCAATATATCACACACAAAATTATACCCCTTCAAAAAATAGGATGGGATATACATATTTGACAAATTACACTTTGATTTAATGAGACACCTTACTGTATATTTTCTTTTTCCATTTTTTTGACAAAAATAGATGTGGCTCGTCAATGTAAAAACCATCTTGAACACAAATCAAGAATTGGAGAAAATACTAATTACTACATATCTATATTAGAAAGATTTGACTTTTTACTTTTTTCGAATTTCAATTAGGGGTTTGATGAAAATTATCGGTACAAAATTCCATTGTCCTACGTGCTCATCTTGAGGTCGCACATCTCTATCAAATTATGAAAAAGGGTCAAAATACTTTGTTTTGCGAAATTAAATATTAAGAAGACAATTTTAGTCTTTTTATAAACTATAATTTTGATGGACATTTTTCGAAACTATAAAAAAGTGTGGGAATATAATTTTTTTTCTTCAAAAATTGTCTTACAGAGCAAAAAAAGAGATAAAATTGTAATGTTTAAGTGTTTTACATTTTGAGAGAGGAAAGATCTGAATTTTTCTAATATTATTATCTTTTTTTGCTTCCAATATTATTATAGGTTAAAATGTTATATAGTATCATCATTAATAATATATGTAAAATAAAGATTTAAAGTACGTTCAATGAATTGCTTTCTCATAATTAAGTACGCAATTATTCTACTTGTAATTATTATTTTTGAGTCCTTCCATATTAGCTCCTTTTTTTTTCTCTCTCTTTTTTTGAGAACTCTAAGACAAAACCCCTCTCCTTTTCAATAAATTCAAGTACTTTTTAACGATATCTTCTCCTAAATTCAAATTCTAATATTTCTTCTCCTTCAAGAAGAAAAAAAAAGAAAAAGAAAATTCGTTTTTAGGCAAGGCATGGATGAAATTGCAATGGTTTAATGGGTTTAATGTTCGAATCAGTTTGATTTACTCACAAGTTCGAACCATAAATTATAAGGCGATTAAATATAAATACGTCATTTAACAAACAATGAAGTTAAATAAGTCAATAATTACACAATGTTTCACAATTTGTTATAATTATGATTTTTCGCCTGGAATTGTCTATGGAAGGAATTTTTTCGTTGCTCTGTGTCAAATTTATCCAAAAGGAAACATACAAGTTGTTTTGTATAAATTTAATTAGATTTTATAATTAATTAATACTAACATATTATCTAAATATCCCTATATTCATTCTATATTTTTAAGTAGTTATTTAATAGTTGTAAATTTATTTAATTTACAGGTAAAGCCATTGTTGCCTTTGAAGTCTATTTAAAACATATTAATTCTAATGAACCATTGTTTTTTAGACACTCTTCATTTAAATTAATTATAATTTTTTTTTATTGCAAATAAATTATATTTTCATTTAATCTTTATTAATAAAACTTAACCACATAAAAAAATTAATTTATATAACATTGTTTTTTTTGAGAAATTATTTTAAACAACACTTTTTATGTAATTTCTATGGGAATTAAAAATAAATTTATTAAATTATACTATTTTTTTAAATATATATTTATCTGCAAAATAAAAAATAAAATAAAAGGACCGTGTGTGTGTGTGACATCCTTTATACGTTTCCACACCATTGAACCTAGGAGGCTGAAATTGCATTGTCCTACGTACTCATCTTAATATGAAATTTTTGGTAGCATATAAGGTGGCTTATGCCTTAACCAAAAAACAAAAACCGTTTTTTTGCAGCTCAAGAAAACTAGATAGGAGTTTGAGTTATTTATCAAAAAGAGATTGGTGTTTCAAAAGCAACTATATGAATAACGAAGTTTCCTTAATTTATTCAAAATCAAAAAAGTAATGGGCAAAAAAAAGAAATCCGTGAAAATTGCAATTTCGTTTATTTTAGATCCAAAAAAATGAACTTATAATGATGGAATATGAGATTAGAAAATTGAATAAAGTTTTTAGAAATATGTCTGGAGAGTACTTTGCATACAAATTTGCCAAATAAAAGTTATTGTTTAACTGAAGTATCTGTCATTTTCTGATTATTTTTTCAATTTTTTCACTTTTTTCCATTTTTTCATCGCACGTCAATTTTCAATTTTTTTAAAAAGAAATGCCACAAAATGATACATTTTGGAGATACAAATTTAACTCAATCTGATCAACAGAGTATTTGTAATTTCTGGAACATTTTATTTCATAATTTTTTCAATATTTACAAAAATAAAAAAACTTTATTCTTCATAACTTTTGGGTTTTTGCAAGTACGAAAAAAATATTGGTACGTTTGGGTTTCCTTTACAATTCCAATAAATGCTATTAACTATTTTTTGCAAAATTAGGGCAAAAAGGTTTGTTTTTTTACCATTTTCATCGCGAATTTTTGGTTTGGGAATTTTTTGAATTAAATAAAATGGTCTTCTCATCATCTAGACACTTTTTAGATGTATATGTATATGTTAGTACGTTATTTGAAGTTTATAAGCCATTATTTTTTTTATATTCATAAAAGCTGCAAGAACAAATAACAAGAGTATTTTTTAGGGGGGGGAGATGGGGGGTCGGATAAGTACTTGAGGATAAGTAGAGTAACTTCCGATGTTGCTTTGTCTGTAATAATAAATAAAATTATTTTAAAAATAATCCCATACATTTTATTGATTCGAGTTTACTTCAAAAATGACAAGTCGGCAGTTTAAAAGCTCAAAAAGAGTACCAATAAGTGCCTATGAAAAACTTGCTTTGACATTGAGATATCTTGCTACTGGTTCATCTCAGGTTTTTATAAATAATACTTAAAAAAATTATTTTTTAGTTTAATAATTATAGATTGCATTATCATTCCATTTTTTAATAGCTAAGAGTACTGTCAATATAATATATTGATTGACATGTGTAGAGCAATATGTTCTGGGATGTTCTTGAGGTATTTTGTGAACAACTTTTATTTTTTAACGTTTATTTATAGAGAAAATATTTTAAAGTTCCTAGTAGTGAAGATGATTGGAATTGAATTGGTAAAGAGTTTTAAGAGATGATAAGATATATAATTTTTACTAAATTTAAATAATTCTAAAAATAGATGCAATTGATGGGAAACACATTACAATTCAATCTCCAAGCAAAATTGGGTGGTTCCATTTATTATGAACCTATGAAGGGAGTCATGATATTGTTCTCATGGCAGCTTGCAATGCAAATTATGAGTACTTAGGCCTAAATATTATTATATTTTCATCATAGTTTCATAATTGTGTATGTAGGGGATTTTGATCATCATGGTGATGGGGGAGTTTTGATGAACTCAGCATTTGGAAACGCTCTGCTCAATGGAGCTTCCCCTTCATAGGTTGTTACCAAAAATACTAATAGTGATGCCATGCCATTTGTGTTTGTGTGTGACGAGGTATTTCCATTTAATCATCCCAATCTAATGAGACTTTATCCTAGAAGGAACATCGAACAGGAAAAACAAATATTCAATTACGCGTTTTCCACGGCAAGGTGCATAATTGAAAATGCTATTGATTTATTAGCAACAAGCTAATTAAATAATAAAAGTTTAAATAATGTAATTAATCTAAACAGTAAGCCAAGTCAAGTAGTCGAATAAACACAAAGCCTCTATTTCTCAACATATTTTTATTTTTGAAAAAAGAAAAAGAAATTTACTTGTCAAAATCATTTTAAAGAGACTGAAAGAGTAAATGGGCAACTGTTAGAGGGTACATGTGGAGTGGATTATTCTGAGATAGGATTAATACCAATCGAACATGCCAATGTCATAAAGTTATTCATAACATTTTTTTTTATAAATAATATTTGTACTTTTCTAGAGATTAAAATGTAGGGTTTGAAATTCAAAATCCTTTCAAGAAATATTTCAATAATGAAGGATCTGTTCTTTGCTAATCAATTTTAATAATTTAGAAATAAATCAAATAAGGACGTGATATATATATATATATATGTATATTAGGGTACATCAGACGCCCCCTCCCCCGCCTCCGAGTAAAAAATATTGCTTTGGCGTTATGATAAAAATGTTTCACCTATAATAAAGTCACACAGTATGAAATATTTTAAAATTCGAATCCATTCTACCGGTGCAACATTAAGTATTTTGAAATAAAGTCCAAGCTTAGTTTTACACTTCTTTCTTCAATGTCATTAATGACGTTAATGGAATTTATCTTTGATCTTGATAAGACAACAAATGTATCCACTCTGTGACTTTTTGGGTCAGGAAATTAGTCTCCAAGACCAGCAGTATAAAGATGAGCCAAGAGATGCATGAATTTAAATTTGTTAGTGTTGTAGACTGTGTTCTGTCAATTGGAGAAACCGGTTTCCCAAAACCTCTACCAATGCGATATGTATGTATCCCCTGTAACTCACCGAGTTTATATTTCATTACTTTGATCATCGTAGACATATTGTGTTGCTCACTTGATGGAGTTACATCAATCACGAGGGATTTGTGGTACCATTTCCGCAGTTTAATACTACAGTTGACGATATAGAGCAGATATCACACTCTTAGACAAGGTTGGATTGATTACAATATATTGCTGAAATTTTCTTGTAGAGACAAGAAATCCTTCCAACATGTACATGTTGGAATGTGCATGTATCCTTTTGTTTTATTTATAGGCCAAAGAAAATCTTTAGATATAGATTCATCAACTTTGTTTATACCATATTTATCAAAATAATCATTTGATTTTTTATTTATTTATTTACTTCCTTAAGTTGACGACATTGGTTCTTCGAATAATCTAATAAAACAAATAATTATATCGTTATATATTAATTTCTTACAATTCCATATTATATATATATATATTGTAGATGATTCGGAAACGCTATTTTTTTCCATAATTTGCCTCAGTTCTAATTAACTGTATCCAATTTCCATAAACATGGAAAGTTGAATACTTCTAAAATCAAACGTTGAATATCCATAACTTCATATTGATCTATCATGTAATTAAAAAGAAAAAAGAAAAAATATAAAATGAAGAAAAATCCCCTGGAGGAGTCTTGGAATGGTGAAAATATACTAATATATATTTTATCTACCTGAAAAGTACTGAATTATAAAATTTATTTACTGAGAAGAATTATTATTGTTATATTGTGAATGAATCCAAAGTATTTTATACTTGATATAAATATTTAAATAAATGTTTATTAAATTAAAAATAAATGGATTAATCTAGAATATATATAAATATTTTACAAAAAAATGTATAATTTAATTTATTTACTTTTAGGATCATATTAACATTACATAACAATTTCTTTCTTAAAATAATTTTATAAAAACAACAACGAAAAAAATTGTTATATAATTATGCACTTTAAAGAAAAACAAATTTGCAACTATGCATTTAAAGAAATTATTTGATTAATTATTAGGTTTGACTTATTACCTAATAAAATTAATATTTTAAAAAAATTATATTTTTTATATATGATAGTTTAGTTATTTATAATATTATAATTTTTTCCAAATATTTATTTTTTTCAAACTATCTATTTTATTAATATGTTTTTCAAATTCCAATATGTAAATTGTATTTTTTTACCATAGCAATTAATATAATAATATTTTTTATAACTTTAAGTTTTATTAATATTATTTTGAATAAAAATATAAATTATTTATAAAAATAAATTTTATAATTCCTTCAGATGAGGAGCGCTTAAGAGAACCCATGTTTTATTCCAATCAAAATATTTGAAATATATGTAAATTGAATTAAATATCATGGACAAAAATGACCTTCATCTGTAAATTATTATGGCCATGGGTAGTTATTTAATTAATTATTTGACCAAACCACTTCATTATTTGGAATCTATCTCAATTATTCATGTGAAACGTTAGTTTGCCAAGAGAAATAGATATATTCGTTTCCTTGCCTCAGTTTACCTATTTCTTCAGGAAAAAAAAACCCTTGATGAGTTTCGACTGGTTTTCCTCATCTTCACTAAGATGGTATTTTAAAAGAAGTTCAACACTCGGAATATTTTTCCTCAAAGAGCAAGGAATGACCCACAAGAAAGAAAGGAGCTCACATAGCTTTTGATGAGTATTGGATGGACGAAACTCAAGAAAATTTGTATAAATGAAAAACTACTTGATAGCAATTAGATAAAGATAACAATATCTATAAATAAATTATTTTCATACAATTTTCTATTCATTTGACTACTATGTTAATTTTTGCCCTGTGATATTTGCTCAATGGAAAGAAATATAGATTTTTATTTAAACTTGGAAATATATTTAAATTAAACTAATACTTATGAATTAATTAATTAATATAATGATACATAGTTGATGATATCCAGATGGTCCTTTTGAATGTATCATTTTTTTAGCTTCAATTCAATTTATTCATTTAACATATTCTGAGGGTAAAACTTCTTTACAAGTCCATCTAAGTGAAGATGAGGAAAGCCAGTCGAAACTCATCAAGGAACTCTTTCAGAAGAAATAAGTACATTTAGGGAAGGAGACGGATAGATGGATTCCTCTTGGCAACGTAAATACATGAGTTAAATTCCCAAATATGAAGTCATTAAGTGTAATAATGAATTAAATCACTACCAATGGTCATAATCTGATAAAATAAAAAAGCGTTTTACCCACGTAGAAATACTTTAGAGGATTCTTAATGTCAACCTACGTGTTCACAGAAAATGCGTAAGCTCTCCATGGATATAGATCTCCTTGGATGGATAACGAAGAGTGAAAAAAAAAATTCCCTTAATTCCCTGCGAATAATCATAATTAAATTTCAATCGATTGGAGTAATGTAATTTTTTTTCTAGGACGTAACGGTAGTAATTGCCGTATAACTATATGGTTCGAGTTTGTGAGTAAATTACACTGATTAAAGCAGTTAACCAATGCTAAAACCGTTGCAATTTGATTAGCACATTGTCTTCTCTCTAATTTCTCTAAGTTTTTTTTAGTTTTTTCTTAAAGGAGAAGAATTCAAAAGAAAATACAATAAATTATTAAAAATAGGATAGTTTTGTCAAAAGGTCCTCAAGAAATAGAAGGAGCTATGGTGAGGATGGACTGAAGGATGATAATAAGAAAAAGGGAAAAAATATGCGTACTAAACGAGTGCATAAACACTTCAGATAACCTACCTTAACGCTAAATAAAGAACTTTTGTCTCTTTTCAAACTTTGAACTAGATGTGCTACTTTACTTGAAGATCACTTTTTAGGAAAAATAAATTAAGCATAGTTTATTTCCTTACCAAATCCCACCTTTTCTGAACTATTCGAAGAAAGTTGAAAAACAAACCGGCCTAATCTACATACAGCCCAATACTATATGGACAAATTTGGAGTGCCTTAATATATAATATTAACTATAGTTTAAATCCATCATTTGATTTTAAAAACTGATAATGGCTCTGATATGGCCTTCCAAATAAAATTGATCAATTTATCATTCGAATTAATATGATATCTGAAATTGGTATCCAAAAAATAATATAAATATAATCATTGATATTCAGATTTGGAGATCGATGGAAAATATAAGTTGTTAATTTACGAATTATGTATAAAATTGTATTAGTTATTAAAAACTTGGGATTTTTTATTCTATTTCTTTTTTCTAGGATGTTGAAAATCTTATGGAAGAAGCAAACGTTGTCTATTTTTTTATTTTTTTTTATTTTTACAAAGTGTCCCCAAATATTGAGCACTTTTTGTACGACTTTTTTTCTATTTGTATTGGCATCTGAACCTGACGTCATCTGGGAGAGTAAATTATTTCTTCGATTTTGTCTAGAATTGCTTCTACTTTTGAAACCTTTGGAGGATTGGAGATGACTTTTTTGACCCAGTCATTTTCTGTCATTCTGACTTTCAAGCTTGACTCTACTTTTAAACTACAGAGTTCTACGACTGACATTAATTTAAGACAGAGTTTCAATACTCGTTTGCCAGAATGAGAAAGTATTGATTCTTCCTTCAGTGTACGACTTGTAAATTAATAGGGATGATGCTGGAATTCGATAACGTAGCCACTTTTGCATTTTTGTAGTAAATCGATTTGGAAAAATAATGTTGGTACAGACCATTTATTTATTTATTTTTGTTTTGTGATAGACAATAAACAAGAACTTATTATTGTTTTATGACTACTTTAAGCGTGAATAAAAATAATTTGCTAATAGAAATTGACGATAATTAGTGGAACAATACAGATTTAATCCCCACTCAATTAAAAAAAAAAAAAAAAAATTCTAAGTTGTTTCTATGTTGACGGGCCACATACCTACATATTTCTTTTAAAGCCTGTCAAAAATAAATTTACTCCAAAGATAATAGAATTTGAAACATGTATTTTGAGTTGTATGTATGTAATTTGAGAGAATAATTGACGAGAATTTCTCAAACTACGTATATATTACGTTTTAATTGACTTCAAAAACTATTATTTTATATTTTTCTGAAAGAAATCAATCAATCGTTTTAGTTTTTTGCATGCAGTTAGAATGCCTAACCTTGTGTACCGAGTGGCCCATTAAAATCTGACAACTTTTAAAAGTTCAACAAGATATGATTTATTCATTAACTATCGAATTGCAAAAAAAAAATTAATTATATAAATAGATGTCTGTCTGAGCTCTCCGAATCATTCATATAGCTGCCCTAAGCATCAATGATGGGTTCCAAGTGGAGGCATAACACCTGGAATCCGCTGCGTATGTAGTTCTGTGTTATGCCGTCCAAGTGATGGCTGACAGTGGCTTTGAGGGCCTCGATGTTAGGATAAATGACACTGCAGGCCTTCCAATCGACATAAACCCAAAAGGTGTCGTAGAGGGGGCTGGCATGAGGGCTGTAAGGGGAACAAAGGCCTAAAAAAAGAGTTCAAAAGAACAAAAAGTGTCAGACAAAAGAGTATTGTGACGGAGGAAATGGGGTTCTTTATTTGCTGTTTTCAAAAGTGACCTCTCCAACCTCAGAAGGCTCTTTCCACCTACTTTTTTGTAGCTCTCTGGTGTGAACCCCCCAGATCTCTTGCATGGACCCTCATGGGCTTGAAGTGATTGAACTAGCCTATTTTCTTTAACTCCTTCGGATCTAGTTATCCCTTTTTGAAATACCCCTTCCTCCTTTACAACGTTTCAGACTTGCTGACGGCGTAGTCCGGGAGACGCCCAACTACTTGGAGTACATGAATAAAAATACGCCAATCATGTTCAAGTACAATTTTCTCAACTTGTACGTAAGCTAGAGAGCTCAAGTGTGTCTTGTTTTGTAACTAATTCTTATGCTTTATTATATTAGAATGTGAACTAATTTCAATCACACAAATTTTATTAATTATTGAATTAGTAAGGGTTCAGATTTCAATGCACCACCCCGTATATAGGCATTTAAATAAATTATGTATACATAAATAATTCAAGGCACTATGTGATAAAGGCACATTTCCTATGTTATGTAGATGTATGTAGGCAATGCCGCCACGCTTATAAAAATCAAATGACAAAGCCAAATGATTTATTCCGATTTACACGGGGCAATATCAAAAATATGAAGATATATTTTTGCAGCACCGAAGAAGATTATCAAAAAAGGAAAGGCTATCTTTTTTTAAAAAGGTTAAGTTTTATAAAAACCATTTAAGGTACGCAAAAACTTCAATCATTCATTCCCCAATTAGTCTGATCCCTAAGAGTTCACTTGTATTGTGAATCAGAGGAGTCAAAAGTATTTGAAAACTGTTTAATAATTTCAGTTTAAAATGAAAATTATTGACTCTATCTTTATGTTATTTTATAAGCTCAAAATAAATGCTTTCTTTGGAAGTTATCTCATTAAAATCCTTCTCTAAATTTTGGATACATTTGAAAATATATACTGAGACATGTTCTTCCAAAATTAAAAGAAAATCAGTTATGGTGCTTAGCGGGAGAGCCATTTTCAACTTTTATTTTTGATTGAAATCGGATTATGATAGAATATAAGTTAAAGTTTGTGATCTTGTGTATATTGTGACGTATTTATTTTTTAATCAAGCCCTTACGAGACGAATTATGGCCTTCTGAATAAAATTGGTCCAATGCATTAGGGCCAACTTTAAGTGGGCCTATAATGGCCCAGGTGAGTCAAAGAACCCTAATATTTCAGACACTCTCTTATTCTATATAGAAAAGGAAGCTCACTGAAATTAATCAAAATCGATGATGATCATGTCGTAAGTTGCAAAAAAGTGTGTACACACTTTATAGGAATGTTAACAAAAAAATTAAAATCTCATAATTTAGTTGTTTGTTTTTTTTTGTTAGAAAATAACCATTTGTTAATTTTAGCTGAAAAGTGCATTGATGCCAAATTAACTTACCTCGTAGGATATAGAAGGAATAATTCCAATTTTTTCCTGTCAAAAAATTGAAACTTTTCAATTATAATATCAAATGTAAAAATCAACAACACTCATACCCGCAAATATACTTTATTGCCTTAAAACTAATCATTTACATATACATATAAGTACATTTATAAACGTGTTTGAGTATTATTTTTCATTTTGATAAGAGATCCAGTATTTAATTAACTCTAAGCCAAATATTCATTTTGTTTTTCTAAAAAAAAATAGAAATGTATGTGCTTAAACTTGTGAATGTTTTTTTAATCTACCTTGACACCAATTATTTTGTATGGTAAAACATGTACATAGCAATTTCTTAATAATAATTGATGTAATGTCGAATAAGCATCAATATGAATATCTTAATACTAAGCATAATATTTGATCAATGATGACTCTTGAAAAGCAAAGATTGACCTGATTTCATTTACATATCAATGTAAGGTCTATTAAGAAAACATATTATCTTAAACAAAATAATTAAAGACATTTATTGGATCTTTAAGTAAGAATAGTTTTGTCTGATCGAGGAGCCCATTCTCAAAAATTGAAGGGAAAAATTTTAATACATACATCTTCCTTCATTCTTCGATCATTACTGTATAAAGTCCGAGAAATGAGGCTTTGAAGATGTACTAAGCTGTCATCTATATTGCTAAAGCAAAGTTTATCTGTCTGTTTGATTGCTTGATTGTCAAAAAATAACTCAATTTAACAAGGACTAAAAAAGAGCAAAACGTAGTTTATCTGTATGTGCCAATGTCGGAAAACCCATTAGAAAAGGCACAGTATGGACTCTTGCAGCCCTCATCAAGGAATTTTTGCCTTGTAGTAGGAAATTTTTTCGGCAAGATGAAAAAAATTCCCGGAAAAATAGGGGATAAAATGTCTTACGCTGTAATAAAATGATTTATGTTCGTGCATGTGTGTGTGTGATGACGTTCTGCTTAAGCAAACAATGATAAAACCGAGACAAATACAGACTTTACACATTGTAGTATAAAAGTTGTTTAAAAAATTTAAGTTACGTACATAAGACTGTACGTTTAATTCTGATCACTTTTGATTCCTTGGCTCTGAAGGGCAAGTTTTATTTTTGCTAATAAGTTGATTTTTTTCATAAAGCAAGATTGATTTTCTGTGTCTCAAAGATTTTATAAAGGTTTGGACTGTGGATTCAAAAATGCAGTCAAACAATTAATAATGCAAAAAAGACAAATTATTTTATGAAAAGAAAAAGGAAGAACGTATTTTAAATACGAATTAAAAAAGGGAATGTGGAAGAGGATTAGCCGAGTTCATCTTAGTGTGCATCTTCAATCTTCATTGTAATTGTTTTATATTAATCAAAATCAGTATTTTCACATGGTTGCATTTTCAAGAGTGTCAAAAGGGGGTGCAGGTTTGATTATATTTACATTAAATGGACAGAACCAGCAAAAAAGGTTGTAAATAATATATATTCAGGTGCATTCAAATTAAAAGTAAGTTTTCAAAAATGTATACCCCCCCACAATTTTTTCTATTTGATCCCAGCTGCTCAAATATGAAGAAAAAAAAATCTCTAACACAACCATAACAGGTACCAACGAGAGATTAAAGTCCATTCAATGACTTGATAGTAGGGATGACTGGTATATTTGCATTCAAATGAAGATTACATCAAAAGTACATATCATAAATGTATTTTAACTCTTTTTACTATTAGAAAATAGTTGTATGTCTATTGTGTCAAACTTTGGTTTGTCTAATTTGAAGTATCTCCAAGTAATTCAGAAATATATATAAAGTGATAATGATGAGTTTATCATTCAGAATTGATGAATAATATTAAATCTTAAATATATTTTGAGGCAGTGAGGTTTTAGAACTTACACTTTAAATTTCAAATTAGAGAAAAGTTGTTCATTTCAAATTAGAGAAAAGTTGTTAGCATGTTTGATTTGAACTTGAAAGGCAATTACGGATAAGGAGCTCCAAGATAATATACAATCTGTTTGCATTATTTTTCTGATTTATATCTAAACAAGTTCAAACCGGAGGACTGGAGAAAGTTGAAACACGTCTGACTGAATTACTTGGAGATACCTCAAATTAGACACACCAAAGTTTTAAACAACAGATATATATCTATATACTGATAGTCAAACGAGTTAAAAGGCATTTAGGATAAGTACTTTTGCTGTAGTCCTTGTTTAAATGTAAATTTCTCAGTCCACCCTACAATCAAGTCATTGAATTGACTTTAAGCTCTCTTCGGCGGCACCTGTAATGTGGGGTATGCATTATAAAAAAAATGTATTTAAAAAGAAATTAAGTTATATATCTTGGGACTCCCTTATATATATGTGGCAGAGAGGGGGAAAAAAGAGATTCAAAAAGCCCATTTTCTCCTCCGATAGGTGGCACTGGGATATTTCTAATTATAATCTATAGAAAAGAACTACTTTTGTAACCTTTATAATTGTTACCTTAACATCTTGAAGCATACTACACTTTAAAGCTAAATTACTAGGTCGGAATCGTCATTTAATACATCCTACCCATAGGTTGTTCCGAAATGACCAAAGTTGGATCGCCTGATATTGTTTATTTTGCATATTATTCTTCTAAACAAGATAATAACCATTAAGCGTCCCAAACAAATGATTCTTCATTTACTCGTTTTGAATAGAAAATATGTAAAATGTCTAAAAAAAGGAAATTTTGATCTTTTTTCTTTCAAATTATAGCATTGAATCCAGATACAGGATTTTTATTTTCTTAAATATTATAGATGAAGCATATATTTAACTACAATATTTCAACCATCATTCTCTAACTTGCATCAATGGATAAGTATTTTAGTTTCAAGCATGCTGTCAACAAATAAAAATTCTCTTTTGGTCCCGCATATAACGCGCATTTATCTAGACATTTCTCTTCATTTTTACTACTCAAACCTCGTTTTTTTAATATCAAGTGTCTAATATATTATTATTAGATATACTTTCATTGTTCATTTATGCAAAATAAAACACCCTATTTTACCAATTTATAATTTTTGACTACGAAAACGGGTAATTAAACTTTTAAAAGTACGACCTTTTATTTATCATTCCTTGATTTCTAGTGTTGTTTTGAATTTATTTAAGAATATTTTTTATGTTATATATTTGATATTTTTCATTCATTATGAATATATATATATATATTTTTAGATAAAACTAATCAGTTCACTTTGAGGAATGTTATGGTGATAAAAGTGAGCCTTTTATGTCGTTGTTCAAATCATCGATATAAATAATTGAAGATTAATCCCGATTGAGGTTAGGTGAAGAGTATGTCCGAACACTGATATCTCTTATGTCTCTTATTTTGATATCCCGAATGTCTATCTTCTTACTTAGAGCTTGATAATAAAGACAGTAGAACATGCACAGAGTGAAACTAATATAGAATCTTTTGGTACATTGTAGACTTGTTTGAATAGTTTGAGAACTTCATATCAATAAATCACAGCTATGTAATATAATAACCGAGCTCGATGGTCCCAAAAATTGAGCTAACTCTTTTTCTGGTAATCAATTTGAATAATATATGTATATCCAATTTAATAAGCGTTTATTTATAATAAATATAAAAACTTAGGAAAATTATTTGTGGTAACGTTCACGACTTTGAATTTAATTATAAATTCAGAAAAATAAGCACAAGTTTCTGAACTTTTACTTCCATATGTGGTTCGAAATGAAAGAAGATTAAAATAATTTATTTTTACTATTGCACTCTCATGTAAATCATAATTCATATGCATTAATAGGGATCTACCGATACCAAAGTTTGTGCCGATTCCGATACCATCTTTATGGACGATTTTGATACGGATTCCGATTCCTTATTATGTATAAAGGAATTTCACAAACAACTAATAAAATTGTTTACTTTTAAAATATTCAACATTTTATTAATTACATAATTTTTTTTTTCAATTATAATAAATTCAAATTAAAAAAAGTTAATTCCTCTCCGTGCTCCAGAGTCAATTAATTTCTGGTGGGCTCTTATTAGAGAATTCGACACCCTCCTTAAGTTAGCCTCATCTCCCTGGGCTTTAATCTAATTTCAACTTCCTAACTGCTATATTCTATTATTTTATTGGTTAGACCCACATGAGATCAAATGGTCTTGAACTGTCTCCAGTTCCTAACTGAGTTTGATGTGTGTGCTCTAGGAATTTTAATTTGTATAAACTAGTACTCAAGTCCGGAATCGTGTTTTTTTAATGGACCCAGGGCGGATAGGGATGAATCCAACTTGACCCATATGAATATGGACTCGACTTTAGTTCTATTATAAACAATATTATTCAACAAACATACCAAAAAAAAAAATATTTAGTCAAAAAGTTACTTAATGGTTTCGGAGTAAACAACTCAACCCAACTCCTACCGTTACAGACTTTTTGAATAACTCATGATATGAGTCGGGCACTGAGAATTTGATTTTTACTATATTGTTACTTCCAAATAAATTCCCTGTAACAACCTGCAAATTTGTAAAATATTTCTATGAACTTTTCCCCCTTCTTTTGTTTTCTTGAACTTGTCTGAAGAACATTGTTTTGTTCTAGCTTTTTTTTTTATTGATATGTAAGAGTATGTATTTTTGTTACCAAAAATGAACTCAAATAATTAACATAGTCTATATAAAAATGTTACTTCAAAAACGGCCGATTCTTGTCAAATCCAATGCATTGGTGCATCCCTAGTTAATAAGACTAATTTGTTGATAGAAATTGAGGAATATTCATCGAAGAATACACTTAATTTTGAGAAAGGTCATACTAGCTTGCTTTTGCGTTGATGAGATATATATTTATTTAGTAGTTTGTAGTTTGCTTACATATCCAAGAATAGTGGCGTCACCTTGTGTTTAGTATTTTTATAAGTAGGCATTATACTTTTTTGCTCACTAGGACAACTTAGTATATCTGTGCCGTTAAGTTTGATCATGCCCCATTCGGCCAAACAATTTTAAACACCTTTGACAAGAGAATATATTTTTATGGGTTAAAATATCACGGATAATATTGGGAAAAGCGTTACTTTTAAGAGTAAACATTTACTTGATAAATCTATATTAATTTACTTCAAATTTGTTAAATCATATTATTTAAAATGTTGTATACTTCCATTTCTACTTGAGAAATAAAATAAATTTTTATCAAAGTGTTAATTATTCCTAAGTCCACTAAAAATAGTCAAAGAGTTGTTGTTCTTTAATTAATCGTACCCATTTTAAAAAGATGATAAGGATATATTATGTATGTAATTAAATGAGGCATTTAATCACGAAATGATAGATCATTGAAAAGGATCATTGAGACTTAAATTAGAAGTTTCTTGCAAACACACACTCATTTAAAAGCTGATGAAAAGGACTCTAATCAAGACTTGTTTCTAAATTAGATAAGTTAATTACGTTCCTGTCTATCATGGCCAATAACACCATTAATGTGCATTAATGAAATTAATGTGTTCTAATACCCAAAGTGTGAATGTAATCATCAATTCATAAATGAATAAGGTATGTATATGTATTAATAGACCTGAGGATTTTTATTCAAGTCACTTCAGACTCTGTTTATTTTGTGTATTGATTTTTGAGAAAAAATGATATTAAAGAGGTTTATATATATAATTGTAAAAATTTGGTTATAAATAGGTAGTTATTCATACAATAGTTATCGGAGTAAAATTGAGGATGAAGAATCGAGTAATAATGTCCTTTCTAAATCCAGAGTGGGATTTGTGTTTATTTTCTTCTTCTTACGGCTGCTTCCAGATTTATCTAATAAAACGTTACGACAGCTGAGCTAAACATTCTTCAAATTTTCAGGATCACTACGTTTATTTTAGGTTTCTTTTATTTTACATAGCCGCAGACCATATTTTATGTGTCAAAGATCATCATGTCTTATTAAAAATAATGGAATCTGTCATTATTATTCATTTGTTCTTTACTGGCTACGGGTGAGTGTGCACATGAAAAACGGAAAGTAAGACAGATTGTGATCGATAAATCTGTCTGGACTCTAATTAGTCCCAACCAATTATGAAGACCAAGTATCCGACATTTGGGGGGTACATATGGGTTGTGAGGGATCTTAGGGGTTGCTTAAATAGTGGCGGTGGGTTTCCTCCCATTTTGGGACACGCCAGTGACTAAAAATATCCCCAACATGCATAAGGAGGATTGGGAGGGCCCCTTACTGGTAGTTTATATAGGAATGGTTGGGTTGTATTCTAGGCGGAAGATGGTCTAAATGGGATATATCACCATTTGGAGTAACCCTTTATTTTATATTCTACGGTTGGCCTTCTGTCAGTCGACGTTTTTGTCTATTCGACGTTTAGTCTATTCGATGTTTTGTCCATTCGACTTTTTGTCGGTAGACGTTTTGAGAGTCGACATTTTGTCCATGCACCAAGAAATACCATTCGTCAAAAAGTCTTCAGCCGCTCACAGCTTAAAAATTATTAGTTATAGTTCAATCAATCAACGTTCAGAAGACTGATAAGTGAGGAAAAACGAAGAAAAATCGAGATATTTAACCTCGACAAATATATGTACTTGCAATTGAGCATTTTCGTTGACATTATAAATTTTGCGAGTATAGATTATTCAGGGGAATGCTATCACGTGATTTCATTTCAGTTGTGTCTGGGAGAACGTTTTAACATGCAGTAAAATGCATTAAACTTTCAAAATCACTTGGTGGTTAGACAATTCTGGGCCAATTCTTCCTAACTATGAAATTATTATTCAATAACTATTGAAAATTTTTAACAGGTAAACAACGGATTATTCTACTTCAAGCAATAAAAGAAAAATTAATAATTGCAAAATGCTATAAAATTTGATATTAAAGTAAAATAGAGTGTCCCGTTTTTTGGATTAAAAATTTCAATATTTATTTTTGACAAAATGGCGATTATCCGAGCCTCTAACGGTCGACTTATAGTTAGTGATTATAAAATATAAAAATTATAATTCTTAGAAAAAGTAATGCATTTGAGATAAGAATATTTAAATTTTATATAATGTTTCACACAAAAAAAAATATTTAACTAAAAATCCCTTCAGTTCAGCCTCACTTCCCTGACAAAAGTATAAAATTCCAAAAACTAGCCGATCTATAATAAAAACTATGTTTGAAAATATTTTAATTCGATTGTGGGAGGAAGATGGCGTTGTAGAAGAGGTAGCCTTTATTTAGTATCCAGAATACTGGAGATAAGTTAATCTTTTTATTTAAAATTCTCATGAGGCTAATAACATCCTGAATGGCATGTCCATGATACAAAGTGTTGACCCCAAGTCTTTTGATTTTCCATTGATAGTTATCGTTATACCTCAATGAAGAAAAAAATAACGCACACATTACCTTATATCTTTCCAAGGACTCTCAGATCCATAAAATTAAGATTGGGAGGACATAAAGTTTCACAGTGGATGAAGGTTTACGAGTTTTGAATTATTCCCAAGTTTCGATTGGCCTTCCTTATAATGCAATGTAGTGTATATGCTACTTAAATCTCAAATTACGAGGGATGTAAATTCCTAAGTCTACGTAATCATTTACAAATATCCAAGTCCCCCAAATTGCGAAGCTGATGTCTTCAAAAAAGATGTATGCTTCTATAAATGTATATTCACTTGAATGACAAAAATCAAGCCTCCAAAATTTATCAGTTTTTCAAAATGACATCTTATGTTTCCTCAATTCTGTTTTCAAGGAGTAACCTCCAAGCCCTAAACAGTCAATTAATGAAGTGATGCACGCTTATAATGGGTATTCTCTTGACGTAGTGAATGTTTTTTGTAACTTCATAATTTGGCAATTTTAGCCAAAATATTAAAACAATTTTTTTTTCAAATTTAGTCTTATTATAACATAGAATTCCAGTACCCTGAAGTAATTATTTAATAATTCGATGGATTTCTATGAGTCCCGATAAAGGGTTAGTCTTTATTCGTTTGTCTTCTTGCAGTGCCATTTTTGAATCAAATTTCTTCATTTATATAACTTGACCTCGTATTGTTTATAATAAAAGCGAAAAAAACACTTCTTGCAACACGCAAGTTTTGATCGTACACCTTTGTATAAGCAGTCATAGGTACCTGAATCATATAAAATGTGAAATCAAAAATATCTTAACGAGAATTTAATGAGATAAAACATCATACTAAGTT
Source organism: Lepeophtheirus salmonis (assembly GCF_016086655.4). Taxonomy (NCBI): domain Eukaryota; kingdom Metazoa; phylum Arthropoda; class Copepoda; order Siphonostomatoida; family Caligidae; genus Lepeophtheirus; species Lepeophtheirus salmonis. Next base: position 23,121,664 of record NC_092584.1, read on the forward strand.
AATATATTTTTTTTTCCATTGGTAAAATGGAGTCACGTAGATACTGTGTGGTTCATTTAAATCTGAACACTTACTAATTCAATAATTAATGAAGGTAGAATCATTGCAATTAATTTTAAAGAAACCTTGGCTATCTAGTTTATGTAAAAGTCGAGAAAATGACACTTGTACGTGATCGACAAATTTCTATTAGCGCACTCCAAGTAGTTGGGCGTCCGCAGGACCACCCTTTAAGCCTTCAACAAGTCCAAAACGTTGGAGAAGAAGAAGGGATCTGTCAAAAAGGCCAAACTGACCCGGAGAAGTTAAAGAAAACAGCCCCAGGCAATCTCCTCAAGTCCATAAACGGCCCCTGGATACCATACTGTCTAGAGAGCTATCAAAAAGTGCCTTGTGAGACTCGATATGCCACTTTTGACACCTGTAATGAATTAACACTATGACAAAGTACTACATCCGCAGCGAGTGACAGGCCTTCGCCGCCTGGAATCCATCATTGCGCTAAGGGTGGTTACATTAATGATTAAAAGAGCTCAGACATTCAATTATTTATACTATAAATTTTGATGAAATTCAATTGTTAATTTTTAAATTATATCTTGCTGAAGTTTAAAACTCAATTTGTTCAGATTTTAATATGAACCACTCGGTATATAAGTAGACGTTTTACTACTATAAGGAGGCATGATCCTTGTTTACTTATATTAGTTTGCAAATAAAGCGACCGAGAATGGCACTACTTTCTTGCAGCAAATTAATACATGTCTCAATATGTTAATATTATTTAATTAAAAATATAGGTGTATGTTACTCACACAGAAGGCGCTCTAAAAATTCTTCAAAAATGTGCCATTCATAGTTTATCAACTACAGGGAGCGGGGATCAAATTCTCGCCAAAATATTTTTCTACAAAAAACAACACAGAATATACATTTTTTAACTTTTTTTATTGAAAATCAAAACTATGACGAGCATATAGGTATAGAGTAGCCATTCATTCGACATAATCACCGTTTGCATCAATTACAGCCTCTGAGCCTCTTAATCCAGTCTATCTTGGTTAAAACTTCGTATAACGTCATTATACTTGAAAAAACCACTGATGTCATGTTATAAACAATTTATATGTAAAATCGGCCTAGACCGAACCAAACCGATTTTTTCCTTTGCACTGATCTAGACCGAATTTTTATATGAGACCGGTACAGACAGACCTTTTTTGTTGGAAAGTACTATTTATTTCCAACAAAAATAATACGGTCTTATACCAGTCTAGGATTTCCAGACCGAACCCCAACACAAGTATCCATGTATCTCAAGTACCTGTTGCTTTTTGAAGTTTTTAAATTGGACGAGAAATGTCATCGCAGCAAGATTCAAGTCTTAGGGTATCAACTTTTCTTCGTACGGTTCAATCTACAACAGAGGGCTACAATCGCTGTAATGACCTTTATGTCAGCATTGAGAAAATCAATGAGGACCTTCGGTCGTTGACCAACCACCTAGCGTCAGCCATGCCTCTAGACATTGTTGCCTCTAACGGCGCCCCTTATCTGGTTCTCAGAAGGCCCATTACAGCCATGCATATCGACGTTTTCATGGCTAACCTGCTCTCCTGTGCCAATACAAATTGGCTACATGGCAACGTCGTCTTTAAGCAAGATGAGCCCACCATTCTACCTGGAAAAATTACTCATAACTTCTTAGCTATTAACATATACGAGACAAGATAATGTGGCGACCATACAGTCTGGATGTCAATCTCCTTGACTTTTCTTCCAGGCTGAAAATTCAAAGGAGGGCCTGTAGCATCCGTCACCCGAACATGGAAGCCATGAAGACCTCCGTTAACGAGGAGTGTGTTGCCATGGACCTGAACTCTATTTACAATCCTTGCAACTCTTTTTGCAAGAGGATTTTCTCCATCTCTGAGTCCAATGGCGGCCGAATAGAATAAATCAATATGGCATTGGCTATGCATCAGAGAAAGATTAATAAAGATTTTTGTTAAATGTATAACTTAAGAATAGCAGGAGACTATTTTCATTTTAAAATATGGCGCTGAATCGAAATTATGATGAATAAACAGGTTTTTTTAAAGGCTTTAAATGCCAAACCTATAGCAATTAAAAATTTTAAAGATCATTTTCGTTTTCTATGACTTAAATAACGTTAATAAATGTGGGGGTTTTAGACGGGGGCATTCCAATTTTGTTGAATATGTTGATTTAACAATGCTAAGAAATGGTTGACAGCTTAAAAGGAGGTAATTCTAATTCAACCAATCAACGTTCCGAACACTAACTCGGAGTAAAGAAGCAGAAACATTGATAGGCGACAACAAAACAAACTGTATATTTTTGTGTTAGCAAAGTAACGCTTACTATAAATTCATGCATTGTATTAAAGTAAATTCCATCTCCATGACATATGTATTTTATTTCAAAATGCATCATTTAACAGTAAAATAATAGAAATGTAAAGTGCATATTGTGAAATTATTATTTTCTATTTTTAAATAAAAAAATATTTAACAAGAAAAAATAAATGATATAAAACGTAAATATCTACTTATCTTTTATTTGTAAGATAATATCTACATCAATGTAATAATACCATTAAATAAGCATTTAATGGTATTATATTACGTCTGGAAACAATAAAATGATATATTTGTATAATATCATATTTCCACGACAAAATATGTGCAATTATAATATTAAAATGATTATATGATGCGTTGCTTTTCCAGAGTAGTAAAGTCGACTGGAACATTTATTGATTTGACGTGAGTCCATGATTCTTTGACTCAACTCAATTGACGATTACATAAGTAAAAACTTTACATTTTATTGAGTAAAATGTATGGATTCGTATCACTAAACCTCATCAATTGAATTGCATTTGGTCCTCCCTAATGGATTTTCTTATCAATTACAATTTTTCATGAGTTTATTCATGGATAAAAAGAAAACGGAGTTTTGATGAAAGAGGCATTTGTTGACTTAAGATGACGTCAGCTGTATTTGTGACGTGGAAATATGTAATATATTTCCACGTCACAAATACAAATGTATGGATTCGTATCACTAAACCTCATCAATTGAATTGAATTTTGTAGCACAGTCCTCCCTAATGGATTTTCTTATCAATTACAATTTTTCATGAGTTTATTCATGGAGAAAAAAAGAACGGAGTTTTGATGAAAGAGGCATTTCTTGACTTAAGATGACGTCAGCTGTATTTCTGACGTGGAAATATGTAATATATTTTTATCCCTTCCAAAACCACAAATTACTTTTAAAATCAAGAACACCGGTCACCCTCAAAATATCCAGGCAAAAATATGGTACTTTTAGTAATGTCGTCGGATGTAAAGTTATGACTCATTCTTCTTTTTAAAAAAAGTAAAGTTTGTAGAAATTAGTCTGGAGATTCTTAGCATATATATGTTTTTCAAACTTTGTTTTTTTTTAGAAAAAATGCCACAAAAGGATGTTTTTTGCACAAATAATAAATGTTAACAAATATACTTAAAAAGAGTATTTTCAATTTCCGAAATATTTTCTATAATAATTTTTGCAAAACCGAATCAGTTATGGTGGCTTATAATTTTTGTCAGTACTATTCTGCATAACTTGCTTTTTCTCAAGTACGAAAAAATAAAGGTGTGAAGTGCTTCTCTTTGAAATGCCAAATAATGGTATTAACCATTTTATATCAAATTTGTGATTTCTTTGTTTTATGCAATTTTTCCCCAAATTTGATTTGATAATTTTTTTGTAACTATATACGGAAAGTCAAATAAATTAATAATAACAAACGACACTAAATATTACAGATGGATTCAACAAATTATTAGGGACAAATTAACGAAATTGAAGTTATTAACAGTAAATATTACGAATGGATTCAACAAATTATTAGGGACAAATGTAAATTATAAATATACAAAAATAATGAGACATTCTTATTATATAGAAAGAAATATACTAATTATGAGTAGAAATATAATTCATTTTTTCCCCCATCATACTTCAAATTCCATGTAGAATCCTCATTTTTCGTCATCTAAGTAATTTGTAAAGCTTAGAAAAGAAAAAGTAACTTAATATGTTCAGTAGTTAAAACAAACTATTTGCACGCCACTAGAAGCTAAGGCCCCCTATGCCACCATTCATGTTGTTGTTCTTGACCACATTACTATAGTTTTCTAACTAATGACTATCCAATTCTTTACGCGAAGAGATGTTAGACAAACTATTTGGCGTGCAATTTGATAAATACTTACTCTTACGAATCTAATATTTCAATACTTCATTTTATAATTAGCCTGTTCCTGACACTTTTTACTCATAAACAGGATCTTATTTTTGTAAGAATGGCTCTTAATATGCTAAAAATCCTCTTCGAATCACAATTTACAATAGGTGTGTTTCTGTAAACTGTCTCCTTAGAATTTGCTAGGTCTTGCAAATCGTCTATGCTGGATTTGATTATTATTAAGGCTCAAAACAATTAAATTATATAATATAAAATATATAGGGTGAGGAATTGAGTTTTACATAATATTTTAATAATAAAAATTTTTTATTTAAAATCATTCCCCTCCCGAAGAACGTCCTAATATAAAAAATTCAAAAATTCAAACAATCAATAAAACATGATCAGATGTAGAAATAGTAAATCAAAATGAATATAACGAGGTAAACAAATATAAAAAATAAAACATTACAAGAAAAGAAAACAGCTAAAAACGGAGTTTAGAGTCTAAAATTCACATTCAAAACAATTACTTCCCAAAAGTTTCATAAGACCTAATAATTATTTTCAAAATCTTCAAATATTTTGATGATATTTTCGGGTAGTACGTTACAAAATCCGCTCCATACTGCCGTCCATAAGCTGACACATTTGGAATCCTTAAAGAAAAGGCTGAGTATGACTGTAGCATATATAAAAATTGTTCGTAATTCATCAGCCTCCAGTGGTTGATTGGTGGATAACTTGTTCAGAAAAAGGGATTTGGCATTAGACAAAAAAAACAATGCCTTAATATTATCAGAGGAAGTCCTACTATTTGATATTCTAAACAAAATCATTGCTTCTGTTAAATTCGATTCGATATTTTATTCCCTGTTGACATTCAATGATACGATTCCCTTTCAAATCCGAACATAAAGACAATCCACAAAGACATGCATGGTAGAATTAAAAGTTCTACCATGCATGCCTTTGCATGGAGACTCGTAAAAATAAGATTTGTTGATATTTGAAGTTGTGCTGTGAGCCCCTTGTCATCATTTATGTAGAGTAGCTAGCCTTGAATTTTCTTATGCCAGGGCTTAGGTAAGTCTAAAAGATTCATATAATAGTCGCATAGTTTATTAACTCTACTTCCTAACTCTTGCTCATAACACATTTTCAAATGCCAGGTAGACGGAGGAATGTGGTATTTTACGTATCTTTTCATAGGAAAACTAAATTTACCTTGTACAAATACTGAGGAGGGTTATTTATCAAGATCATGAACTGTTAGTATATCATCGTGTAAAGCTAGATCCTCCTGGAAATGGAGTCCATCTGTATTTTGGAAGAAATATTTTTTGATGTGTTCTGATGAATGATGTCAATAGTTGTTTTGGACTCATATACAGGGAGCGGGGATCAAATTGTTGCCTACTTTAAATTTTGATAACTTGAAGACAACATTATCAAATGAAAAACCGGTTATTAAATAGGAAAGCTATTCTCGTCAGCTGACGATACGTAGTTCAGTTAGCATCATGCCGTCATCATATGAGGAGATAAAGAGCTATAAGTGGAACGAGGAGCTTTCGAGGTCCGCCGTAGTCATGGCATTGGTTAATAATGGAGGTGAAATCTCCAATTCAACGATTGTTTCAACCTTATGAGTGAATTTACGGACTGTTCAGCGTATCCGTAAGAAGCTAGAGGACACCTGGGATGTTGATGCCACCATAAAGAGGGCACTCAAGGAGGAGGGCGCCGTCAGGAAGGTCAGGGACACCGACTTTGTCGACAAGGTGAAGAAGATGGTTGAGGATGACCCTACCAGGTCCATGAAGGCCATGGCGAGGGATCTGGGCTGCCATGAGAAAACAATAAGGGACTGCGTATCTGGGGATTTAAGTTGCAGGAGCTACAAGATGCAGGTGGGCCAGATCTTGACCCAGAAGGCAAAAGGACAACAGGCTGATGAAGTCAACAAAATTGCTCAACAAGATCAAGCACCCAAAGCAGCCCGGGATGCTGTGGTTTTCTCTGATGAAAAGAATTTCTGTCAAGATCAGAAGGTCAACAAGCGGAACAACAGGTGGATAGCCACCTGCACCAGCCATGTGAGGAAGGTAATGAAGACCAAGTTCCCTGCAATGGTCATGGTGTTCGGGGTGGTCAGCAGTGAAGGTCATGTTATACCTCCCCACATGTTTGAAACGGGTCTAAAGGTCAATACAGAGGTCTACCTGGATGTTATGGAGAAGGTAGTTCTGCCCTGGATCCAAGGGTGGCCGGAGACAGGCCCTGGGTGTGGCAACAGGACTCAGCACCCTGCCATGTGTCCAAAATCTCCATACAGTGGTTAACCGAGAACTGTTATGACGTCGTAACCAAGGATTTGTGGCCTCCTAACTCTCCCGACCTTAATCCTTTGGACTATTTTGTCTGGGGCTATGTCGAGAGACATCCCCATAGCACCAAGGCCAGCCTGATGGACTCCATCAAGGAGGTATTCGGCAACATGGACAATGAGATGGTCAGAAGAGCCTGCGGCCGGTTCAGAGGCCGTATTGAGGATTATATCGAATAAATGGCTACTCTATACCTATATGCTCGTCATAGTTTTGATTTTCAATAAAAAAGTTAAAAAATGTATATTTTGTGTTGTTTTTTGTAGAAAAATATTTTGGCGATAATTTGATCCCCGCTCCCTGTATAGGTGTTGCAGACCAAAGGATACGATGAGCAGCGCCCCATGATTTGGATATTTTTCCAAAAGCTTCATTATATTCCAATTTTAAAAAATGTGTAGAGAGCTGCACTTGAGACAATTTCCCTCCATTCAAAATCTGGTGTAAGAGTTATATCAATAAATATTTGTCAACACATTTAAGGAATTATGAGGGACAACAAAGTTATTCATTCATTGTTGTATTTCCTCGGTCTTATAAGATTGGAGGGATATTTATAATTGAAAAGGGGTTTTACCCACACATTTTCTCTCTCTTTCTTTGCCTTTTCAGCCAAGATGGGTAACGAATGAGCTTTGTATAACACTAAGGGAACAATGTGGATCTTGTAAAAATCAATCCGTCTGAGAATATTTAAACTTATCCATTCTTTTACTCTTTTGTAGACCCTAGAATTTAGTAGCATCCAGTTAGCTTGTGTTTCCCCATCTCTCTCCCATTCAATGCCCAGAACAGCCCTTATTTTTAGTTGACCCATCTGGACTCCATTAACCAATCGGAAGGATAACAGTCTTATCTTTACTCATTTTTAGGCCAGTGCTGTCTGAATATTTCTCAAACGCATTCAGAAGAACTTTGATTCTCCTGATTAGGTGTCTATCTGAGTTTGCTTCAACAAATAGGGTTATATCATCAGCAGCATACGCATCCAATAAATGGTTATGTGTGTTCAAAGAAATTCCTAGGCCTCCATATTTTCTAGGTAGGTCTCTACAAAATTCTTCGATTGCCGCAATAAAAGATAAAGGTGAGGCAATCGTATCCTTGTCTCCAGCTTCTCTTAAGAGTGATTGGTTCACTAGAGTGACCCTGGATATTAATAGTGGATGATCCATTATAAAACAAAGGTCTATAATGGCTTAAAGAAGCGTTGTGAGAGAAACTTTTTAACAGAACTAAGAATGTGTTTGTGTTCCATGGAATCAAATGCCTTATGAAAGTCTACAACACAATCATTGCTCCAAATTTATTTATTTCAATTACAGAATCAAGGGATGCTCTTAATGTTCGAGAAATGTCACCAATTTTTTGATTTCGTACAAAATCCTTTTGATGATACCCAATCTTGGTGCTGAGGATGACTTCTATTTGTTTTACAATAACTCCGCCTGAATTCTATATGTTTCATTTAAACTTTTAATTACCCTCCAATGTTCAAATTTCGTACCATTTCCTGTCTTTGGGATGACTGTCATTTTCCCAAAAGTTAACTTGGGGGAAAGTTCTCCATATGTATCCATGGAAGCTCCGAACTTAAGAAGACAAGGCATAAATATATTCTGGAGAAGAGTGAAAAGTTCTCCACCCTGAACGTGTCTTCCTTGTTACACTTACGCCTAGTGAAGCCTCAAGACATCCCCCCTTTTGACACTTTCGCCTTGATACTTTTTTGCCTTGGAGGATAATTGAGGGTCTGCTACTTCTTCGTAGTTATAAAGATTAAATGTTTTAGTTGAATTTTTGCCGTTGTATTCCAGCTTTGAGAAAGTAGAAACAAAAAGGTAAACAAGCTAGACAATTATTCAAACCTTAATACGTACGTAGGATTCAAAGCATTGGAAAGGAATCTCGGAATACTACTGTTCTGGTCCATTGCAAAGAATCATTGGTATTCATATGCAGTTCATTTCTTCATCAAAATGCTCTGAAGAGATATTGAAATCTCTACTTACATCAATGATTGTACTAGAGTTATAGATCAAGATGGGGACCTCTTGGAAGTCTACATGCATTTGTGAATATGATATATTAATATAAATAAAATATATCAGCCTACTTTATTTTTCTTGGCCCGGAGTTCGAGCAGGTGTATTATCCTCAAAAAAAACCTTCTAAAACAAACAAACACTCAAAATAACCAACAGACAGGAGTTTAAAATAAAATAAATGATAAAATGCGAAATAAAATATTCACATAAAATACAAAAGTAGTTGATCATTTAAAATGACCATTTATAATCAATAAAGATATTCCAGAGCTTTTGATTTCTTTTGAATCGATAATAGTCTTTAAATTGTAGAAAGAAACTTGAGTTTAACAATATTAGCTCTCATTTTAGTACCGATTACAAGTAAATGTCCCCCCTCATCAACAATTCCTAAATATTGTCTAATTATTTTTGTGAGACTTGAGAATAAATGAATATCATCATCCTCTTTCTCCTCACACAGTCTACAAATACATGTAACGTTCTTTTTCACCCATTTATTTGTGGGCAGCGTATTTGTCATGAGCCTATAATTTACCTACCATGTGTAAGTGGAAATCATAGGGCTTTGAATACTTTTTAAAATCCCCTTGGTACATTTTTTGATAACTTATCTCTTCTTGAATTTTTTAATGAGCCTCGAACCAGATGAGGTAGGTCAAATTATGTGGTTCTTGATCCTTTCTTTTGAAATATATTCTTTTAAGTGAATGGAAAAATGCATTCACCTGTCTTTCAGGACAAACCAACGTCGCATTTTTTTTAAAATACGAATATATTTATCAAAATTAAACGACCATCTTTTGTAAACTCTTCCAATTGTATATCCCCGCCACTCTCCTTCGTCTGAGGCTCAGTTTCCTCTGAGCGTCCATTCCAAAGATCCGTAATACTCGAACTAAAGGTTCTGCTCCTTTCATACCTAATCAAACATTCTCAAGTAACTTTGGACATGCAGCATCTATACAACACCAAAGGCTCCCCTTAGTTTTAAATAGTTTAATAAGGTCGGCATGACCATATTCAGACTTGTCATTAAGATCATAACTATATATTCTTTTCAGGTGCACCTTTACTCTGCTTGCCCATGTACTTTGACCCCTATTCAATCTTCTAAGCCATCTAAAATTACTCATAAGTCAACGTTTCTTTGTGTCTACTAGTCCAAGACCCCCACAAGTACTTTTTCATGATATTGTGCCACGCCTTTCCCAACAAAGATGACTGTTCTTCTTTATTTAATCAATCTTTTTTTTCTTCAGGGAATGGAACAGATTAAATGACTAATCTTGGACACGATCACTTGATTCCATATCAGTACACTTCCAGGCAGATACAAATAGTATCTGCCTGGAAGTGAAAGCACTTTTTTTTTACTCCACTTATTCAAAGTTTAGGTTACTTGATCCCCCGACCCCTATACCTAATAGTTTTTCTTAGCTCGGATTTTTTTGTCTTGGGTTTCCTTTCCCATAGTGAGCAATTCAGTCTTTTTTGCATTGATTTTTAATTTACTTTTAGTTCCAAGCCTTCTAGCACTTTAATTAGTTCTAAAACTGATGCTTCACTTTCTAGTGAAGGTACTACACTAGGCAAGTCGTCAGCATAAATGCCTGTATCAATCAACTCTTCTACAGCAATTAGGTATAGGAAAACAGGCAGATAAATGTTCTCTTTGCCTACAAGAACCTTGGATCTTTAAATGTCTTAGCTGACCACTTTCATTTATGCAAGATTCTGCTCGGAAAATTAATATCCCCACATACGGAATAAAAACGTCTCCAAAATTCTAGCATTTCAGTGATTTGATCATGTGAAATAGAATCAAAGGCTTTTTCCAAGTCAATTGCTATCGCAGTAGCTTCTTTTTCCTCCAACAAGTCTCGCACACTCCTCACTACGTTCTCAATGGATCTTCGTGGGAATAACCCATTCTGATGTGGATCTATAATTTTGCTGAAAATCATTGTTTAATCTTTCAGTGAGAATTCCTGTCGTTATTCTATAACTACGATTTAAACAAGAAATCGGTCTAAGATTTTGTACATACCTGGGATCTTTTCCCCCTGTTTTTGGTATTAAAGAAAGTAAGCCTTCTACCATGCAAGTTGGAAGGTGCCCTTTCTCAAAACATTCCTCATACACCCTACTCAGTATTGGAGCCAGTAATTCCCAAAAGGTTATGTAGAACTCCATCGGGAGTCTTGAAATTCCAGATGATTCATTCTTCTTTTTATAATTTTTCAAATAAATCAAAATCTCCTCTGCACTAATTGTGGTATCCATAATTTTTTAGTTCTCCTCATTCAGGGCCCTTTGGGCAAGTTCAACAAAATCTGCTGTTTTTCAATTACATTTAAGGCACAAAGTATCTTCATTACAATCTGTACACTTATAAAAATTTTCGTAGTAATCTTTCAGAATTGCAGCAGTAATTCCGTTTGGGTCTTCATCTGATACTATCTTGTTTATTGAACAGTTGGCTCAACTTTTTCTCCCTGTCTTTACATTCTCCATTCTTTGAAGAGGTATCTGCCCCTTAAAGTATTCAGTTTCAATCTTTGACCTACAACGGATTATCTTCCCTCCATTGTTTTCTCCAACCAAGTCCTCAACTTTTTTTACTTATTTCCATTCCGACCTTTTACTTATTTATGAGGCTTTCGAGATACTCACAATGCGGTTTTTTTTTGGTTTTTTTCTTCTTAGATCTCTTCGAGCAATGATTGGTAAGTAAACATCAGCATCCCTTGAGCATTTTCTCCAAATCATCCCCAGGAGCGACATTCATTTCTGATTCAAACAATTGTTCAGGGTGTTTTATTATAATTTCCACATTCTTTTCTAACAAATGGCTCACATTCAGTTTCCATACTTTTTTAATATTCTGGTTCTTGACACACAAGTTCAAAGAAATTGGATAATGGTCAGTGTAAAATCTCAGGAGTACCAAGGTTAATAGAAATACAAGGTTATACCATAATGCGTGTACGATTGATGTTTGACTTCCACCAAGCTTTTAATAGTGACGTCATAGTGTATTAGTTGTTGTCTGTTTTCTCCAAATCTGTTTTTCTTGCCATGCAGTCTCTATGAGACATTAAATGGGATATTCTGGCAATATTGAGTTCATAGACTATGAGTGGTATGGCGTTTTGTCAAAAACTGCCCATCTTGCCCAGCATTCCGATTAAATGATGGTCTAACCTTGTATTTCTATTAACCTTGGGCAGTACCAAGTATTGTTTATCTCAAATCATCGGCAAGTCTTACCGATTTTATAACCTGACCTTTAGATTTAATTTCAAGTCTGTGCTGCGGTAATGCTTCTTAGGGATATGCAACGTCCCAAATTCATAAAGTAGTTATCAATTCTTTATTTTGATTACTGCACTGGGATTAGTTACATATTCTTGTAGTAATCCATTGTGGCCTTAACAAAGTCATTCATAGCATTAAAATCACCCACAGTAGACATTCGTTCAGGGCGATCATATAGATACTTATTGGCGATATCGTTGAAAAAAAGGGGTCATCAGCATTTGGACTATATAGCGCCACTGTTCTTATCAGGTACCCTTCCTTTTTACATCGACGATAACGAAATTTCCACCCCCTATTCTTTTCCACGGTCAACAATTCAACAATGACTTTTATTATAAGTAGTATGACACCCCACCCCCCAAATGTATATTTTTCTCTCTGTTCTTCTAATTGTTTAAACTTTAAGAGAACCTTAATTGGGATTTTCATGCTAAGTTTTATAAACACTGCTCCACTTTCAAGGTCATTAATACGGTTGATGTCATCTTTGTGAATTTCCAAACTATTAAATAAGTTTTTATAATGGAGAATGTCAGGGGAAAATCCCTTTCGAAGAACTCCATTAACATCTTTGCATTCAATATAAATTTATCTCCATAAGGATTAAACGTCTCTAGATTTTTCTTTTTATAAAGATTAGCTTTATAATTAGCCTGCCGTTGATCTATTTTTCTTTTTGTATTTCCTTCGACCTTTTCTTGATCCCTAAAAGTAGATACTTTTTTATTTATTGATTATTTTTTTTTTTTGTCATATCTGTATTTCAAATATTAAATCGTACCAAGAAGTTATTAGTTATAATCTTTACAAGTAAATACTATCGATAAATAGAAATATCATCAAAGTAGTTTATACTTTCTTCTTTGCATTTCTATAGAACTTATACCCCTGTTGAAGCAAGAGCTCATACACCTTAGCATTGGACAATTATGTATGAATTAGTTCAAATCGTTCGTGATGCAAAAAGCGATATCCTCTTGGCAAACTTTAGGTAAGTCATTCCCTGGAAAAGTAATGATAAATGAAATTATTTACATGCTTATTTAGGACTGTTATGGTGTTTGTTTTGGGCCAACTATCAGACAAAGTTGGATCGACGAGAGCACTCGCTTTCGGAGTCTTAACGGAAATGCTAAAGAAGGAGAAGCTTATTCCTAGTTTTGAAGCTTTTAATGAGCGTATCATTCTAAAAGTACTCGAAGCTCACAAAGACGAGGAAATAGACGTATGTTTCAAATTTTTATCATCTCTTTTAAAACCTCGTACTTAGATTAGAAAAAAATTACATTTGAAATTATATTCAAATTTTAAAAAGGCAGAAAACATACTCCAACCTCAGAGAGGATCCTTATATATCCACTCAGATTGTTTTGCATAGGGTTATTGAATAGTTAGGGTTGGCCATAATCTCCTTAATCATTTGAATAAAGTAGGTTTATGTTGAATATGCAAGATATACGTGCTCTTGTTAATTATTTCTAAACGTATTAGCGAGTTAGGAGAACTATACTATATTTAGTGATCTTTTTGAGAAGATAAATCATCTATCAAAGTTGCCAAGCGAGGATTTAAACAATTTTTCTATCACTAATCATCATCATTAATTGTTGTCCTAACCTAAAATCAATGTATATTTAGGTAGGACAAGCTGCCGATTGTTGTGCAGCATCCATGGCTTTGGTTATATCCCCTGACGTGATGATCCGTGTGTTAAATCCTATTATAAAGAGTGGTAAATTCCCAGATAATCAAGCTGCTATAAAAATGCTTACCAAAGTAAACGAGCATGAAAACAATAAGGAGGCTTTGTCTCAGCACTTGGAAGAGTTGATGCCTGGGCTTATAGAGGTAAATTATCATTTTTTTTTTGGCTCCCCTCATGCATGTTAGTGTATTATTGTCTCTATTTGATTTAATTTTTTTAGGCCTACCATGACGAAAAGTGTACTCTACGAAAAGCAGCAGTGCTCTGCATGGTTGCTCTTCATCAACTTATTGGCGATGGTCTCCAGCCCTATCTTGATGGATTAAACGGATGTCAACTCAAATTGTTGAATTTATATATTAAACGTGCACAAACTCAAACTGCTCCTGTGAAATCCATGATATCAACACCTTAATGGCACCAAAATATATAAGAAACTAATAAATGACCCTCTCAAAAAACTGTGATGAAATGATTTTGAATTTATACCGCTTTGGATTTGTCTGTCCAAATTTTATATTTATTTAATATTTATCTTTTTTTATTATGTACCTAACAATAAGCTGACCCTTCTAACAATTATGTATTTAGTAATTGGAATGTATTTCTCTCACGAAGGAATCTCAAATTTCTTCCCCCTCCTCTTCATCTCTTTCCATATGTAATAATGTGTTGGGCAATGCTTAGATATTGATTGCTATTGATAATAGTCAAATATAAGTCATTTAATTCAGATTTACTCTATTCATTCTCTTGAAAAATTGGTATTGTTTCTATTATATCTCTATACATAATATGTACTTCAATAACTCATCATTTATCACAATCATAGATTTTATTGTGCTAACTTCGACACCTCACTTTTGTTTCTTTCCTTATCCCTAGAATGTAAATTATCTTACAATATTGTGTGTTTATATCCTATGCGTATTTTGTAAATCTATGTGGCAATTAACAATCTTCCTATTACTGTGAGGATTTTGTATCCTAATGAATGGAAGAAAAGCTTAGTTTCAAGAACCTTTCTCTGATAAAGTATCCTTTTTAGTGGTTGTTGACAAATAGTAAATACAAGAGCCCGATGGATTTGTAGAGTTGTAAAGCTTTGAGGATTTTATAGAATATAAGAAGATCGTCAGAGTTTGAGATTTAAAGCTTGAAATTAATTTGTTAATAAAATACTAACTATAATTATTATTTCATAGCCAATTTCAAACTCCTAAAAACCATATGCCTAGGATGATAGATTAAACATCGACGACTATGAAATTCAAAGGAACTGAAGCGAATTGGTGGGCTAATCTTCCTAAGACATCAAAGGAATCTTCTCTGCGTGATGCTAGAACCGGAGATATCTCTGATATTTATAAACTTGTGTCGGACAACATCATCTTTCATCAAAGTTCCTTTCCTCAAGGGATAAACAAGAATAAAAGCATCAATTTACATTTTGAAGAGAGAGAAATGGCTGCTCAGTGAACTATTTCGGAAACTCAAACGATTACAAAAACACTTTATTGACCTCCGAATCGCATAAAATAAGTATGTGTGAAGGTGTACAATATATAGATGGACAGACAGAAATCCCTTACCATTTTGTAATACGATAAATTTTGATATATTTAACCTTTTCTGTTCTATTAATAGAAACCGTATTGAATCAATATTAACAATTTTATAAAATATATAACTTGGGGCTATTTTTTTTACTTTTTTAGGTTATTTTCATAGAAGACTTGTTCCAAGAGTCTAAATTGGGAGTAGCCCCCTCGAGGTGTAATAGGTTTAAAGGATTGAGAAATCCCCGTATTGAAGGTTCACTTAAAGTCATCATCACAGATTGGTACAAGGTGATGATTCAGAATAATTAATTGGAGCCAGTTTATGTATATTCAACTCTCAATGTATAGGAAAAAGACAAGACAAAAAGCATATGTCAATCCTCAGCAATGGCCTTTGAAATTGTATTTCATGTTGATTTGTATAGTAAGGAATCATTTAATACATTTATGAACTTCTTTTGGTTAGGTATAATCAATTTGCTGTTCAGGTCAAATCTCCAAAGACATAGTCGATGAAATTCTCGTGTTTGTTAGAGAATAGCTAAAGTAAGGTCTTTTACAATTAACTGAATTAATTGGAAGGTTGACTAAAACGTATCTCTAGGATTTATTTTTGACTTCATTTTAAATATTCACTTATTGTATCGAACGAACATTCGTGAACACTTTGTAATGAAATAGTCTGGAACGTTGTAGTCGTTAGAAGTTTTATATTATCTTCTTTTTTTTTTTGAGCCTTTGTCTGAGCCCAAATAAAATGTATTTATTACTATTAGGTACATCCATAAAGATTGCCGTTACTATATAAACTGTAAAAAAGTGAGGGGCATACCTCCGGTACGACCCACTTTTGGCATGGAAACTGTAGTATAAATTACTTCTTCATTTAGCCAATAAATAAAATTTATCATGAACAGTATAAATACATACATTGATTTATGTCGAAAAAAAAAGCAGAAATAAAATTATAGTAAAATTAAATATCAACACCCCTCTTTACTGTTATTTCCTGATGCACCGGTCAAGTTAAAAGATTATATGATACTATCAAAATATTAAAAAAATTTCAAAATCATCTAAACAAATTAACTAAATAACGAGTAGTTGAACTATAGCCCTTCAAAAACATCAAACGACCATATTGGCTGCTCTAATGTAGCGATATTGTAGGATCAATAGAGGATAGTGTTTGATCATTATTTATAATGATGACTGTGATAAGTAAGTGATGATATAATTATCCTCTTGGAAGACAGATTCTTGTATCCCGTACGATAGAGTAGTAAATTACTATATTTGTTTATCCACAAGACGAACACGTACAGGGTGCACACGTTCAAATAAAGGACTCTAGGCAAAGAGTGGACATTCAAGGCAAGGAAGGTAGGATTTAGTCGTTCTCAATTCTGATTGGCTTAAAATTAGAAGCTGATACATGTAACTTTTGCATTATGTACATGATGCTTTATGATCATTTTTTATTTGTATAATTCCTTTTTTGAAAATCTTTTTTAAATATCAGATTTTTAAAATTTTTTTTTATTTCAATATATTAGTTCATTTTAAGAAGTAGTTTTATAATATTAAATATCCCGGTTTGAATATTGTTATAGTTGCCTAAAAAAAAAAAAGGCCTGTCTGTATCCATCAGTTTCTCTTGATTATTAGCATTTTGGGATGTTTGTGTGTTTACACACGGTGTTATCCTACTAAGATAAAAATTTGAATGTTCAGAAAAGGAGAAAAAAAATAATACTCTATTTAAGTTTCCTTTTCATAGAAAAAAGAAAAACTACAGCTGATCCAAGAAAAAAATTGTCCAAAAAATATTTCAAATACTGTAATCATATTTGGAAATTTATTTTATTCTCCATAGCTATTCATGGAGAATTACATTTTTCGGAAAAATTAATTAAAGGATGATTTGACTACTAAAATCTGGTGTGATTGATTGATAGATAACTGTATTTTTCAGTATTTTGGTCAACTAACTTTTGCATTATGTACATGATGTTTGATTTGGGTTTATTTTTCATTCACTTTTTGAAAAAATTTAAATATCTTTTTCAAAATTTTTATTTCAAAATAGATACATTTTGATGGTTTTTGTATAAAATATTAAATGAATGTCTCTCTGAATATTGTTATAGTGTGTCCTTCAATCAGAGGCTGTCTGAACCAATAAATGGATTTTTCTTTAAATTTTCCATGTTTGTGTTTTAAACGGTGTTATGGTTCTAAGATAGATTTTGTTTGTCTTCATGGGCATGAAAAAAATAAACATTATAACTTTTCTGTACAACCTGAGAGCCGGGGTGACCTTTGAATATTAGAAGGGTTCTTTAATGCTCAGCGGTGGAAAAATTTAAACTGCCTCACGGAGCAGCAGTCCACAACCCGTGGGCTGGGGTATATTATACAATATGAGAAGGGTTCCTTGGTGCCTAGAAACTAGATGGTGGCGGTAAAATGTCAACTGCATTTTGGAAGAGTACCTCACCTGTACAACCTGAGAACCGGGGAGTATTTTGGATATTAGGAGGGGTTTGTGATACTCAGGGAAGTAACGGTGGAGAAATTGAACTGGACTGTAGCCCAACAGTTCACCTTAGGGCCTTCATGTAAAGCTTCCAATTTCTTACGTAAGTTCTACCAGGCAGCTTTGATATTTGGTAAACATTGGACATTATGGGCAAATAATGAGCAATGGCTCATAAACTGTGTTCTTTATGTCATCGATTTTGGCTGTTGAAGTCTATAATCTGGAGAGCTGAGATTCGGGCTACAGTGGGACCAGATCACATGCTTAAACCCAAGTAAAATGAAGGTACATAACATAATATGTACAAAATGGGAACATAAAACTTGCAGTAGCATTTAATAATGATTCCATTTCCATTATTTTTAATTACAAGGAGTCATTACGCAACTAAAGGAGAGCTGAAACAAAAAATAAACAAGCTTTGTTCACAAGGTTAATAGAAATACAAGGTTAGACCATTATGTAATTGGGATTGTAATAATTTTCAATCTGATGTATTGTACTGACTACTGGGAAAGACAGACACTATACTATGACGTCACTATTGCTAGAATTTTCAATTTGATGTATAGTATCGACTGCTGGGGGAGAAAAACAGATTTTGAACAAAACTCGCAACCACAATGACGTCGATTTTAAAAGGGTGGTGGAAGTTAAACTTAAAAAAGAAATTCATTTGGGCAATTAATGCATCCCAGCAAAAAATTTAATATTTGTAGTTTTTTGTGAATAGTATGTTTAAAATTATTTTCTAAAAAATTTAATTTTATTTATAAAAAATTAATTTTTTGTGAATAACTATGGATTTTAGAAAAAAAATTCAAAAAAATGTATATTCGAAATTTAATTTATGAAATTTTTTTACAAAAAATTTAATTTTTGTGAATAGCTATAGATTTCTCCACATGAGAAAGCATTGCACAGTTTCTTCATTAAATATGTTCAAAAACTCCAGAAATCTGCAGTACAGGATTTCGTTGTTACAACATGTATACTTTCAAAGTAGTCATTTTAATATCACTACCGAAAATAATACAAAAATTCCGAGCAAAATATTGTTTTTTTCCAACTTCGATACTACTATTGGATCATTTCCCCCTATTTACAACGTCTCAACATATCTACTATTGGCTAAGTAATTTTAAATCTTTTTCTTTTTCAAGATAACATTTATATATTCGAGACATAATTATGAATGCTTTAGATCCACAATGGATATCCCTAAAGCATAGAAATAAATAAACTATAATAGAAAATATGTCATTTATCATTTTTTCTTTTAAATGTTGAATAAAGTAGAAATCCCCGGGTTTTTAGTCAAAGGCCACTCAAAAACTAATTGAATGTATATTTTGACACTTGTAAATATATTTATTTTTCTAATAACACTTAACTAAATAAATAAAAAATATTCCTTTGGAAGCTATTAAAAAGTCTGAATGGTCAATTAAGTAATTTTTCCTTGTCAAGATTTCGTTTATTAATGGAATAATATATATAAAAGAGATGAGGAGGACCTTGGAGTAGAATCGAGGATCAAAAATCAATTCTTGCCTATGCTCTTGCTCCATATGGAGTGGAACTTGTGTTTATTTCATTCATCTAATAGCTGCTAGCATATAATTAATACACACATAATGACAGCTAACCTACTTTCCTTTCAAACGTTCTTTAAATTGTCACATTGATTAAATATTAATTTTCAGCTAACTCTTTACATACGATTCACAAACCCGGTTATGTAATTCCAGTAATTTCTACGTTCTTCTACCCCTTATGTTGCAAGCTCCCTTCAGCCTAGGCTGAAGGATCCCTAGTATTACATGATTAGTTATTATTGATATCACCCCTCAGTTGTGGCAGTTCTGAGGAATCCATCACGTGATATACGATTGTTAAGCCCAAGAGAGGGGAAATAACATTTAAATTGTACTTATTTTAGTAATTCAGATGGGGAGCAATCAACGTTTCGGACGTACAGGGAACACCTCTAGAGCTCCATCTCCCCTTGTAGTTACGACACAGTCCGCAGAAGCGAATGCAACATTCGATAAGTCACATCTCAACTGGTTTCAGTAGTCTAGAGCCAGAGGAGTTTGTTTTAGTAATCTGGTTCTAGGGATAGATCATAGCCTGGAAAGAAAAATTTGAATGCCTTTGGGAGTTATTTGTGTCAGTTTTTGTTGAACTCCGAGTAGAATTGAAAAATCGATATCGGAGTACATTGTGCCTATGTCCTTACTTCATATGGAGAGAGATTTGTGTTTATTAACTTAATCTCAAAGCTTCTAGCAGCTTGTCTAATGAAACATAACGATAGATAAGCTACTCTCTTTCTATTATTATTCGAATTGTCAGGATTAGCATGTTTGATTTTTGAGTTTTATTCTATTTTTAACATACTGACTTTTGACAATTCATATTTTATGTAACTCTAAAAATGCCTATGTTCAATGTGGAATCAGTGTGGAAACCCCTTTTCCATATTATCAAATTGAATGTTTCATTCAGTATCTCTACTGATACAAATCCAATTATGTTACAGTATTGCCGAAATATATTTTTAAATCTGGATAATTAATCACGAATGTAAATTCAAACATGCGAAATATTATATAATTGGATTACATTTACTAATGAAAATATATCACTAGTCAACCAATGGTTGCCCTTGGATGGAGATGGTGTGCTTCTGATTGCTTTTCCTTCATACTAGCCATG
This sequence comes from Lepeophtheirus salmonis, assembly GCF_016086655.4. NCBI lineage: Eukaryota > Metazoa > Arthropoda > Copepoda > Siphonostomatoida > Caligidae > Lepeophtheirus > Lepeophtheirus salmonis. The sequence goes on from NC_092584.1 coordinate 23,142,220, forward strand.
AGCCATGATAGCTTAATAGATATAAAAAATATTTTTTCAAGCAAAAAATCTTAAATATCCTGTAAAACATTCATTACTTTTAGGTGTCTTAATTTTTATTACAATCTGTTAAAAATAAAATTCAATATCGGATAAAGAAATCAAATTTTTACGGGTAATTATAATAACCCAGATCTCTTCTCATATCACAAACTTTAGATATTTCTATAAGGGTTATTCTATGTACATAACCTTGATAATCTAGATCTCACCTGTGGCATATACATATGTTGTTAACTTGATTTAATGTTCCATTTCATGACGTGCAATTACGTTGAATGAAATAAATATGGTTATTTTAGTAACATTTTGAAAGGTTACTCCAAAGTTCATATAGATTTGAAATCATGATGAGATAGTCCTTATTTTCATTGCTATACATACATATTTGTAAATCAAAGTTGAAAGTCAACTGGATCATTCCATAACAAATTCCCAAAGGGAATTTACATCAACACTTCAGAATTTGATAACAATTAGGTGCATTTACACCAAAGCTGTAAAATAATGTGCTGATACGCACATCAATCTTTTCTATCCACTTGCAACTTCGACAGACAGAAGAAAAATGAATAATTTGAAAAAAAACATAAGACTTTTGCACATATTTTTCTCATTTCCAACTGATAATTTTTATGGGTGGATTTATTATCCAGATTTATCCCCATGACGTATGTATTTTTATTTTTTCTTTCCATTTTCGTATTCATACTGTGGATTCAAAATGTTAGGAGCCCACTAAAATAAATACAGAGCCCTTCAGATAAATCCAAAGCATCTTTAACTACATCCTGAACAATAAGAACAGCATTTAACCCAGTTATTTTAATTATAAAGTGAGAGGTTGAGCCAAGGCCTTAAGTTTTCAAAACAAGTATTTACAATGTAGGAGACCCGAAGGAACAACATCATCAAATTTGATTGTAAGGTACACAGCCCAGCGCACCTCAAGAAGATACTCAGATATCCATAGAGCAAAGTCTACTACGTCAACAATAGCTAAAAGGAGAAAGGGGTATATGAAAGAAAAGCCCACAAGTCGCGGAGTGATAAAAAACGTACTCCTATATTCCTTGTAGGACTGAAACGTTCCTAGAAGTCATCTCCTGGGGCTTTGAGTAACATTATTGTCAAAAAGGGCCAAGTGAGCTAAGCAACAGTCACTAGGGCCATAACCACTAACCTGGGGATGAACAAAACAAATATCTCCACGTATTTAAAACCAAGTTTCCGGCCAGCATCATGAACAACAGGAGCAACAGCATTATCATGCCCCCATGAGAAGGTGGGATCCGACAGATACTAGAATACGTTAGATGAAAGTGGAGGCCAATGGTGTTGAGTTCCTGTTTCAACAAGACTCGGCCCCCTTTCACAAGGCCTACAAGACCCAAAACTTGTTTAAAGAAGAGAAAGTGTCATGTTCACACTTATACATCTGAGTATGTATCTTCATTATAGTTGAAGGAGGAACATCTATTTAATCGTTATGTTGTCTATCGACAAGTTTTAATAGGTTATGGAGTAAATATGAATTAAAAATGGAATTATGAAGAAGATTAGCGAGTTGGTCTTTAGTATATGTCTTCATTATGGTTAAAGAAGGAACATATTTCTAATTATAATGGCCAAAGGTATGGAATAACTTCATCGAAACTATTTCGATAAGTTTCAATAAATTCTGGAGCTATTTAAAGCATGATTAAATCATTCGCAATCAAATATATAATGCAGGTACGTACTAGTAGCAATATAATATTATATTATAAGTAGGGTAGATAGTGCTATACATTTGTATGATAGCCAAAATTTCTTCATAGATTTAATAAGATGGCCAATATATATATATATATGCAACGAAGGATCAACAATTAATTGTATTACTGTCCTTTAGGAAAACGGAGCATAATTATTCATAACTTATTAATTCGTTTATTTATCAAAAGTAATCAATTATGAAATTGACATGATGTAACAAGTCAGAGGAGGGAATCAACGGGTGACAATAAAGTACATCGGATATTTTGTGTTAGTAGGGTAACGCCGTGATCTACAGATTGGGGCGTACGATAAATAACTTTAAATGAGTTACGACGTTACCTCACCAACACAAAAATACCCTATGTATTTTGTTGTCAGCTGTCGATTTTACATAATCTCTATGTATGTAGTCTATTAATGCATAACTGCATGTTTGAATTAAAAGCATTCATTTTTTATCGAAGAAATAAGAATATAGTCATATAAATTAAATCTCGCTAGCATTTTGTATGAAGCATTGAGTGTGCATATAGTAGTGTGTACTGAAATGACAAAAGTTGGGAATTTGGTATAGCCTGATATTTTTTATTTTGCATTTTATTCCTCTAAACTTTAAAATAACTATTAAACTTCAAAAAAAAAAAAAATAGTACTTCATGGACGCGTTCAGATATGAAAATCAGTAGAAATGTTGAAAAAAAGGATATTGTGATGTTATTTCTTTTAAATTATCGATTTGAATCCAGTTACAGGATTTTTATTTTATTAAGAATTATAGATGAAACATATATTTTGCAAAAATATTTATACAATCTTTCTCTAACTTACCTCAAAGGATGAGTATTTTGGTTCCAAGCATACTACCAACAAATAAAAATTCTCTTGTTGTACCGTGTATAACGCGCATTGATATAGACGTTTCTCTTCATTTTTACTACTCAAATCTACTTTTTGGATACAAAGTTGTATAATATATTATTACTAAATATACTTTTGTTGTTCATTTATGTCAAATAAGACACTCTATTTTACATATTTATAATTTTAGACTACGAAAACTGTTGAATATACGACCTTTTATTAACTATTCCTTAATTTTTAATTGTTGATTGGTTTTTATTTAAGTATACCTATATGTACGAACAAACTTGCATTATAAAGAATGCTTAGCCTTTACAATTATAATATATCTACTCCCTTTTTCTTTTCTTTTCTATGTTAATATGACGTGATGAGCCAGATTTTAGTCCCTAAAAAGTTCCCTGGCTTGAGCTTCGGCTGCACACACTCGTTACTAAACCTCATCTAATGTCACATAACATAAATTTTCAATTTATGTTATGTACTTCTTTTTTGTTTCATATGTAATCCAGCAACACAGCCTCAAATAGAGTAGTGTAGAATATGAGTTACCCTAAACACTGCGTGCTTTTATTCCTAGCGTTTTTATACAACTTGAAACATACCCCCCCTTTTTTTTCTTTTTTAATATGACGTGAATGCTGGATTTGATTGTTATTTCTTCGATCAAGTCCTAAGATACACTCTCAAATGTCTCTACGCAGTACATATGCATACATGCAGACAAATTTTGCTTGATTCATGTAAATAGAGCTTTAGCTACACAACCTCTTTTCTAAACCTAAACTAAAGTTATCATTTTTTAATTGTAATCAACCTTTCTTTTCTTTTTCAATATGACACTCTAGGTACAGGCCGACTAAGTCATCCACAGACTAACAAACAAACAGGCAGACAAATTTGCTTTCTTTTATATAGATGTGGTTGGGAACTGTGATTGTTCATTCCATCAAGGGTTTACTCTAATCACAAATTGACATTCTTTGTCATATTCATTTCCAATATTCCCTTTCAATCCTGTATTTTATTTAAATCAGAAATCAAATTCTACAATCTTTAATTATTTTTCTAAAAAATCATAATTATTATAATTTTCTAAATTATTAAAGAGTATCTCATTTAGAGATATCTTTATTACCTACAGTTTCATGTTAAATGGTGACGTATTTTACTTATGTAGGTTTTAAAAATACATGTTATATCCTGGCAATATGTACTTATAACATCTCCATAGGTTATCAATAGTTTGGAGAAAAAGCAATTCCCTATTTTACAATCAGGTTTATAGTCATCCAATTTAAGCCAAGTATGTCCTCTTCTGTTCGATAACTTGTTGTTAACGAGAATCCTCTGCCACTATCTCCAAATGTGTATCCCCAAGTCAGCGTTGCTCATAGACAAAAACAAATGATAGTCTGCATAATAGGGTGGATGCATAAGAACTTCCCATTTGAGCTCCCGGAGCTTCTGGCGCGTCAGCAAAGATGTGGGCAACCTCCCGTTGACTTCATCAAACATGATTCCTCTTTATTGGATTTTTTTATTTGTATCCAGCCTATGAAAATGGTTCTGATCGATATTCAGCTCATGGGCATTGCTAGGAATGCTAATTGACGGTCTATTTCGATATTTCCATGATTTTATATACATTTTTAACGACAGACCTGCCAGTGAGTGTTGCATCATTTACCTCCACTACAATAGAACGAAATTGCTAGAACCACTGTTGTGGAACACGAGCCGTACTTATCACAATTTTCTTCCTCGCTTTTGATGCGTTTTTCTCTTTTTTTTTTAAATAATAATATGACGAATTTCTTTCTTTGAGACCTCCATACCCGACACAACTAGTGTTGTTATTTATTCAGTCCAGTCCAGTTGAGTCTTAGGACCAGTCCTATCAGTCCTTAGAACCGTCAGGACCGGTGTCTAAGACCGTTGGTCTTTGGGACGGTCCTTAACTGTCAGCCCTCGGAATTTTTCATAAAAATATCGACGGTTTATTGAGCAAAATACGATGGATGAAATATGCATTAGGATTATTGCAATTATCTTTCAAAAAATATTATATTTTCATTATAATACGAACATATTATGTAGTTATTTGGTTACATAATTCATTATATTTATTTAATTTTCTACTTTTCTTTAGTTATATTCAAAAAATCATTGAGCATTTATGTCTGCTCATAAAAGACGGGGAGTCACCCTGAGGATTTGTTGCGGAGTTTTAATTACAAGTCTTTGTGGTGACGTCATATGAAGTTGTGGAATATTGTAATATGTTTGATATTTAGGTCGGAGGGAAAAAGCGCCATATGCTAGTTAATAAAAGAAGTTTGGAATAGTAAGGACGTGCAGTTATTTCTTAAGGATGGTTAGTAATTGAACATACAATGGGTAGAAGCAGTTGCCTACGGCTGATATAAGTAGGAAAAATGAAGCGGATTTGAGTTTATGTGGGGAGGATGGCAGAATCTTTGTTCTTCGGGGGAATTATAAAAATATATAAACATAGGTACACACCAAAAAGTTAAAACGGCGTAAAAACAAGAAAAGTTACTAAACGCCTTTTATATGTACGTACGTAAATAAATAAACATTATAGATAAAGGCCCAAAGAGGCTAGTTAAAAATAAAAACACAAAATATCTGAAAGCGTTGTGTTCTATCATTGAAACATATTTAAATGAAGCACATCAATAATAATAAAAAAACATCAAAATAAAAAAAATCCATAATTGTTCGTAAATAAAAATAAACACTGGCAATCAAGATTCTAACATTTCTGAGGATTGACTTCAATAGCGTCTTATGTTGGAGTCATAGCGATTGATAGAATTTCACTCATTTTGTCACCGGTATCCAGGACGTGCCATCAGTATTGGGGATTTCCAAGAAAAGGGTTTATATCTAGCAGCGGATCCCATAAGAATTGCTCTAAGTTCCTAAGGGTATTTTTGCTCATACGGTTTTTTTAACCATAGGATGATACATTGATCAAACTTACATCAATGTATAGTACTATCTCCGGCATTATAAAAAATCAAGACTTACAATCAATTTCTGTTGGGAAAAATTAAGTCAGGCTCCCCAAAAAGTGCCCCCTCCTTAAATTAAAACAATATTTTGATTATTCTTATCAGGACATAATAATTTATAGCCATCCCAATTCCATCATATGTTTAGTTACGTATCCTATTATAAACTTTATAGAAACATATTTAAATGAAAATTACAAAGACATTTGCCATGGATAGTTTGGATTTAAAAGCTGAGGAAAAATGTCCCGTATTGTCTTCCATAAAACTTGGTCATACTTTTTGGGTGACAAGATATAGACTATGAATAATAAGCTACATTTTCAGTAACTCCTGGATTTGTAGAAAATACGGCAACCTGTAGTGCACACTTATCAAAATCCCCCTATCCAGAAGTCTGACTTAATTTTCCAGGAAGGAAAATTGTTGTCAGTCTTGTTTTTATGATGGTCTGAAATAGTACTATACATTAATTCAAGTTTGGTCCATTTATTCGATGGGGTGATTTAAATCGTAAATTAAATGTTTTTTTGAGGCGACTTTGGGGGTGTCTGACGTATTTTTACAACGGAAATTTTTTCGTTCTTAGTTTTTATGATGTCCTCACATTGTACCATACACTGGTCTAAGTTTTTTCCATGATCCTTATGATTATTAAAAAATCTTCCAAAGGTTATTTTGAGATAGGCAACCAGAGCAGGCTGACAAAAACAAAACCATGTGACATAAATAACTTCGGGGACAAACCTTATGGGTAGGGCTGTAGGAATCGTGTTTTGCAAGCGCACCTGCAAATACAACTTCAACTATCTGATTCCTCTGTTTTCTTTCGGACATAAACAAACCTGTAATTCATAAGTCATACTTAAGGTTGATAATTTTAGTAAGAATACAAAAACGTGCGAGGAGAAGATAAGAAATACTTATGGCATCATTGATTAAATAATATACATCTTCTATCAAGAACGTTATCATTCCCGCCTTTATTATTCAATATTAATATATTAAATGCTGGTAGTCGATAGAGAACTGAATAAAATGTCTAAAATAACGTGCCCTTCTGTCTGGATTTCTGGAAATGGAGGCCCAGAAATTTGGAAAATACTTACCGGATGAGAAACAGATGGTTTGTCGGATTTGTCGATATAAATGTGCCTTTAGTCCCCTGTCTAGAATTACACGCCACTCATTATCCTCATCTCATAACAAGAGTATGGATATTCATCTATAAAATCAAGTTAACGATGAATACATCAAGTCAGACTTTAACTTTGATTTCACAAAGATGCTTATTGCATGTATATACCCTTATCCATTGCTAATCATCTACGTTCAAAAAATTTATGGAGAAATATATGCAACCACGACAATTATCGACAATTTGTAGTACGAAATTGAACTCTGAATTTTGTACCATCTAACAGTAAGTATATATATTTTTTTAAATCTAATCATAAAATATGATTCTATTTTAGCTAAAAATATCTAGAATTATGATACACAACTCATTAAATGGCAAAAACAACTGCTTAAATGGTCACATCAACGGGGGTAGTAGCTTTGGATGGTTCGCAACTAGTTTGTCTGAGACTAGTTTCTTCACTTAAAGACCTGTGTATGATCATTAGGTTTTCCAATATTACATAGTCAATAAATATTACTTTTTTATCACTGAAGGATTAGCTGTGGTTGATAAGCTCCAAGAAATGGTGCTCAGAAAACTCATAAAAGGCCAAAACAATTGCTTAAATGGTCACAACAACGGAGGTAGTTACATTGGGTGTAGCATTATAATTAGCAATTGTGCGTATCCTTCATGATAATAGTATGTTGTTATACAACCATAAATAACGGGGGGGAATCTTTTTTGATGCCATAATTAGCTTTTGCACTAAATCTTTACGATAGATTTAATTCTAACATTTTTTTTATTAGTATATTTATTGTCTAATTTTATGATTTTGACATTTACTTTATTATTAATAATTATTTAGATCTCATCCGTTAAGATATATCTATCATGTGCACAATTGTATATAGCAACTTCCACATTAGGAAAAAAGGGTGATGATCTTTTTGATTAAACTCCGCGTCTGGCTTGTGTTTAGCAACTTAAATTTATGACATATTTAACTGAATTCATGTCAGAACAAGAAAATATTATTTGGATCAATCTATTATTTCAATATTCTGTATTTATAATTTATTGTTATTATTAGTTATATGATTACAATTGTTTAATCTTGTATATTTAACATAAATGTATGATGATTTATTTTTTAGTATGTAGATTATATTTAATTTAAGCCTTCTTTTAAATACAACTTATCTGAAAGGTTACTACATATAGAAACTTTCCTTCTCCAAAATATAGCTTTACTTGGTACTATTTTATTAAAATAATATTATCAAGAAAATGTATTAATGTTAGTTAGTTATAATTTATTGTATGATACAAATAGTATTAAATATTAATTATGATAATATAAAAATTTGGTTACGAATATCAATGTACAAGGTGGATCAATGTACATCGTTAGACCTGAGATACAAGTATATAACTTCTATTTGAAAGAACATTCAAGGATGACGTCTAACAAATCGACCGGAGTCCGGAAGTATAGAGAAGCACAATTAAGATTATTTGATGATGCAAATAAAATATGTGAAGTATATATTGATGGAGAATAGTAGAAATGGCAAAGAATAATCTAAATGATTTAGTATCAAATGGTTTTAACGCAAATACAGTCATGTGGATTCAATATATATCGAAGAAGTCAAAGCTGTAGGAGATCGTGGAACAAGAGCTAAGAAAGATTGTGTAGACAGTGTGGTTTCCAATTTACTCATAAGAATGGGAAAGTTTGCCATGCAAAAAGCATCGAATGCACAAGATGAGGTAAGAGATGCCACTATGCAAGAGTATTCCGGTGTCTAAAAGAAAACTCTAATTCGATTATCAACTCTATTCAAAAATCTGAACTGAATAAATTACCCATCGATGCATTGAATGTCCATGGAAATTACTTCAAAAATATAATAGCTACATATGAGAGTGGTGCAATTAATTGTATATGTTGCTGGATCAAGAGTTCAAAGTAAATATCGGTTCCAACCCAATTAAAAGAGTATCGTTTATAATATATCTTTAACATAAATTATTTATTTATTTACACATGAAGGAAGAGATATTGTTGTATATTATTAATATATAACTTCCCTATAAATAACTTTATAAATGTATATTATATTTTATAAATTTATGCAAGACAAAATATATTGTTAGTTTGAGAACATCAACCCCATCATTACAGGAAGTGTACTTATAACTTCTTAGTGACCACCAAAGGGTGAACTTTGGCACGAAATCTACTTAATAGAAATGAAGTAATAATGTAACAAATTATTTAAAATATATTGTTAATTTTTACGCGTTGACAATTAAATGATAACAAAACATTCATTCCATTTGGTGATCAATAATTCCCTCAATTTCTTAGTACTTAGTTTGGACCTCCTTTTCGTATTGATGATATTCATCATACTAAAGACTCTCTCAGCATCACAATTGGCAATTGGAGTATTTTTGTATACAAGGTTTTCACTTGTTGAGAGTTGCTTTAGTTTTGTGTAGCCAGGATTCTTTTGAAGCACTTCTTTTAACTTGGTCTTGAATGGCTTTTCCTTCAAATCTTAAGTCAGACTTTCTACTATGGTTAGGCTGGTAAGAAGAGGCAATCTTTCTTCAGGCGCAGTTATTGCCAAAGGTATTTGACGAAATTTTTCCTGTATAAATACAACTTCTTCTCTTAAGGAATCATTATTAATTACTTCTTGTGCTCTTCTGGTTGCTGTCAAATCTTCATCAAGGCTGTTTAAATATTCTCTGAAGACGTCAAAGTGATGGTAGTAGTACTCCACTGCTTTTTCTTGTTATAATTGGTGATGAAGGAAGGGGAATTTCGTACGAAGCAGTAAATTCTCTCTTTTTTCTTCCAGAATTCAAAAACATCTTCTTCACATTGGAAATAAGTTCGTTCGTTAGAGGAAACTTTTGTTGAACTATATCTGTAACTCTATGTAATCCATGAGCAATACATGTAATGTGAATCAATTCCGGGATTTTTTTTCAAAGATCTTCTCCGGCTTTGAGACAATACGAGGCGGCATCAGTTATCCCAATAACTTATAAACTGAGCTTATGACGATGTTCTTTACATTGCTTGCATTTGCAATCTCAATATTAATCAAGTCAATAATGTAAGGCCTCCCACAGAAATGTCCGTCCAAAGGACCAATCAAAATTGCAGTCATTGACCTCCCTTGATGATCTCTTGTCTCATCTAGTACAATGAAAATATCTTTTTCTTCCACCTGTTCTTTTATTCTATTCAAAATTCCTTGACAAACTTCCACAACCAAGTTGTTAACGACCTGGAGAAGTTTTTCCAGTATATTTTTCAATAAACTTGGAGAAATTGGGATGATCCAGAACATTGAAAGGGATGTTACACGACACAAATAACTTTGCTACGTCCAAATTGAATGATGAACCGTTTAATTCTCCTTCGTCTCCTTGAAACTTGTGTTTATTGAAGACTTCTAAGTTGTTGATGTGATGGGAGGTTTTAGAGTGGCGGATTACTTGCCATAAAGAACAAGATGGGTACGAGAAACTGCAAAATATACTTTTATTTTCCAAATCATAATTCCACACATCAATACCTCCGTTGTTAGAAACCCATGAAAAAAGGCAAGTTTTCTTGGGCATGATGATGATGTACGTGAGAGAGTAGTGAGGTGAAGTTCCTTTGCTGATGATTAAAGTTGATAATATTGTAGAGAAAAACGTGTGCAAGGAGAAGGGGGGAAAAATACATATGGTATCGTATTTTAAAATACTGATGTGATTATCATCTGCCTGCTTTATTATGATTTTGAGGGTATAACGAAAGTATTTATTAGCAAATTGTTTAATGAAGATATACTACGTATAATTGACTTAGACGTTTTTTTATCCGTTACAGTAGATTTTATAACGTAACACTCCATGAAATTGTAATTCATTATGAACCTTATTCTCAGAATAATAGCTAATGAAACGACAAAGTAGAGTATTTCGAAATATATTTGAAGTTCCAAGTTTAAAAAAGAAGGTTTTAATTAAATATAATCTACATAATAAAAAATATACCATCATACATTTATGTTAAATATACAAAATTAAACAATTGGAATCATATAACTAATAACAATAAATTATATATACAGAATATAGAAATAATAGATTGATCCAAATAATATTTTCTTGTTCTGACACCGGAATCCAGTTAAATATGTCATAACTTTAGGTTGCAATACACAAGCGAGACGTGGAGTTTAATCAAAAAAGATAATCACCCCTCTTCTTCATATGGAAGTTGCTATATACAATTGTGCAAGGATAGACATATCTCTACCGATGAGATCTAACTAATTATTAATAATAAAGTAAATGTCAAAATTGTAAAATTAGAGAATAAATATACAAATAAAAAAAATGTTAGAAATAAATCCATCTTAAAGATTTAGAGCAAAAGCTAATTATGTAGTAATGTCCGGCGATATTACTCCTTATTAAGAGCATCAAAAAAGATATTTTCCCCGTTATTTATGCTTATATAACAACATACTATTATCATGAAGGATAATTTAATTGCTAATTATAATGATACACCCAATGTAACTACCTAATTATCATACCCAAGTCTTTAAGTGAAGAAACTAGTCTCAGACAAACTAGTTGCGAACCATCCAAAGCTACTACCCTCGTTGTTGTGACCATTTAAGCAGTTGTTTTTGCCATTTAATGAGTTGTGTATCATAATTCTTGATATGTTTAGCTAAAATAGAATCATATTTTATGGTTAGATTAAAAAAAAAAAATACTTACTGTTAGATAGTACAAAATTCAGAGTTCCATTTCGAAATTAGTAAATATTCTATACTTTTTACTGATAACTTGATCGTCATTTGGTGTGGATGACTCAAAACATTTTTATATGTATTTCTATAAATTACATCAGTACCAACATCCTCCATTAATTTAATGATGGTTCCTCGGGAAGGGATAGGTTTACCCGTGTATTTCTCCATAAATTTTTTGAACATACATGATTAGCAATGGATAAGGTTATATTACATGCAATAAGGATCTTTGTGAGACCAGAGTTAAAGTCTGACTTGATGTATTCACCATTAACTTGATATGAGATGAGGATAATGAGTCGCGTGTAATTCTAGACAGACATTTATATTGACAAACCATCTGTTTCTCATCCGGTAAGAAATTCCTGGACCTCCATTTTCAGAAATCCAGACAGACGGCGACGTTATTTTAGGGATTTTATTCAGTTCTCTATCGACTATCAGCATCTAATATTATATTAATATTGAATAATAAAGGCAGAAATGATAACGTTCTTGATTGAGGAAGTGTATATAATTAATCAATAATGCCATTAGTATTTGGTCCCTCCTTCTCTTTGTACGCTTTTGTATTCTTACCAAAATTATCAACCTTACTTGTTATGGGGGAAATCGTCCGTGGCAGGCTCTCAGACTAATAATATTTATCCAACAATGAAGAAATATGTCTCCACAGATTTTCTTTCAATTTTTGAGACTGGATCAGAAATAAATATTATTACTTAAAGATCCAATAAATGTCTTGAATTATTTCTTTAAAGATAATCAAATGTTTTCTTAAGTTACCGAACATATATTTTGGATATTTTTATACATTTGAAAATGCAATTAAGTCAATCTTTGCTCTTCAACGGTCATCATACATCAAATATTATACTCATATCCATGCATTTTCGACATTACAACAATTATTAATAAATTGGTAGGTACAGTTATTACGCCTAATATATCATTGGAGTCAAGGTAGGTGAGTTAATAAAGATTGTCAAGTACCTGTCCACATCCTTTTTATTTGAACATATGCAATGGAGATATTAAACATTTTAAGAAGTTCAAGCGCATATACTGGTAGGAAAAAGTTTCAAAAAAAATAGAATTACTTATTACTTTATCATCAGGTAACACTGTAATTAGGCTATTAAAATGAAGAAAAATTAAGGTTCAACATGTGCTTATACATTTATTTGAGTCCATCCTACTTTACAAGATTTTGAACTCTATGCATACCAGTGATGAAAGTAATGAAATCCCAGTACGCTAAAAAAAGCAACTAAAAGTTAACGGAATCACCCTAACATTTTAAAGAATGATTGGAAAAAGAACAGGTTAGCTAGCTGTTATGACGTTTCATTAGATTATTTGCGAATAGCTATGAAGCTTAACCATATCTACCAATATCGGCAGGAGTTACTCCTATCCTCAATTCTACTCCGAGTCCAATAAGGGCTACCACTTTTAAGTTACAACTCCACAATAAATCCTGTGTTACTTTTCGTCTTTCACGTACTAGTGATTACTTTATATCAAATTATATGTTCTCTCTTCAAGATGAAAAATAGATTTTTTCAGTTTGGAACTGAAAAAAGACGATCCTTCTTACATTATCATATTTTCACCATCTCTGTTCTTTACTGATTTATTTCAGCTATAGACCAAAAGAAAATAGGAGAAAAATAAGGGATGACTATTTTTCATTAGGACGAAGGAGTCGCTGATCCGGGATCATGAGTCTATTTCGAAAGGGCTCATTTACTTGTTACATCTTATTCATAGTCATGATCATGGCAGATACTTAAAGAAATTTAATAAACTCCACTGATAGAAGTATAGGAATGTTTCAACAAAAATTTATCAGGTCATAACTAATGCAGTATCAGTTATCACCTCCGAGTAGAACTGAGGATCTGAGTAATTACTAATTATTGTCAATATCCTCGTTTATTTCTTTCTTACAGTTGATCTAATGAAACGTATTTTGCTCCTCCAAAACATTCCTCAAATTATCAGCTTACCATGTTGATTTTCGGATTCTTTTTTTTAACATACCTAAAATACAGACGATTTTTACCACTATCTATAGACGTCAAACATGTCTTAATGCCAAAAATTGTTTGAAAACTCGGAAAATGGTGGCACTTATTACAACTGCTAACGAAGGGATGTTTTTGCCTCTCTTTGTTTGTTAGTCACAAGGATGACGCCAAAAGTGAGAGGTCGATTATGATTAAATTTGGTGCAAATTATATACGGTCACAGTAAGAGGTAATTAAATTTTAAAAGGTCAAGGTTAAAGGTAACTTTGGAACTATTTGAGATATTTTGATTTTAGGTATACTGAGTGTTCATTCCAGTTTTGATATTATAATCCAATAATTATAAAATTCTGAATATAATATGAATAATACTGAATTAAGAAGAAGAAAAAAAAACAACTTATTATTCAGAAGGTAATTTGATCGTACATATTTATTTATGATAGAACATACAAAAAACAAACAAACAGAATAGCCTTTTATGTATACTATATATTTTGAAAAAAAAACAAAAAATCGGAACCATTTTTCCATATCAAATAGTTCATCATACCACACATGAAAGCGTAATGATCCTAATGACTTTCCTCCAATTCCTAAATAGGCAATCTCCCACAAAAAATATTTCTCTTTCAAAAATATTTAATGTCGGCTACATTGTGGAGAAATACTGGAGATCCATTTTATGATTTCGAGTTCTATGCCGATATAAACCGTATCTAGTTTTAGATCTAAATCCACATGTCTCACATGGAAATCCATCCGTAACAAAATGTTTGGATTCAATATGTCGTTTTAAGTCCATGAGTCGAGGTGTTTCATATGAGCACTTGAGACATTTGAAATTTCCTTTATCATTGCGTTGAGAACTAGCAAATTTCATGATACAGACGTCAAGCAGATCTGGAATGTTGGAGAAAAAAAAATAGTATTAGTATGTAACTTTCTATTTTTCTTTTAAAAGTATAATTTAATCAAATCTTTAAAGAGCTATTTGAAAATATAGTCAAAAGAGCAACATTTTGGGCATATAAGAAGTATTATCCATTCCCAAATCTCACTCAATCCATGATTGTGAATAGATTGTATAGTTATTAACAACAATAAAAAGAGAGAAAATCAAAAATATATTTTTGACTAATAAATATATATTTACAATGAATTTGATGAATTTTCCATGAATATATTTTTGGAATAAACAAATGCAGTTTTTATGAAAAGTCGTTTATGGCGTAAAAAAATGGTTTACGAGAAAGAAAAAGTAAATATTGTACAAGATATATTGTTATTCGAATCTTAGAAAAAGTGTCGGATCGTAGAATGATATTGTAATTTAGGTACCCACCCTTAAATGGAGGGAAAAGGGCGCCACGTAATTGAGGCCAAAAATATTAAAAATGGTAAATTCCGTCAATATTTATTGACAAGTTTATAAAAAAAATAATTAATTAAGGATCCCAGATAATATACATATATTATGGCTTTGATAACTTGCACGAAAAAAATATCTTTCTTTGGCCTGGTCTCGAATATTCAGAAATCGTCACTGCCGCCTCGGGGATTCAAAGCACGATTCCGACTTTAATAATGCTATCAAAAATCAGGGATTTGTATATGTATATGGGAAGTACAAGTTGTGGAAGAAAATTGTACAAGTAGAAGCCACAAAATGAAATGAATAATTTTAAATGAAGGATTTACAATACTTGGGATGAGAATAATGCAATATTTGAACATTCCATGGATGATAGACATATTGCTAATGTCATTTTAACTACTATAATACAAATGACTAAAATATAAGTATTCTGTGGTACATTATAAAGTTTAATTATTCAAAAATAGTAGGCTATATTAAAATGACATGAACAACTTAAGTCCCCCACATAAACGAGAAGAATTAAAAATCCTTTGTTGAACGATGGAATAATAGAAAAAAAGTTAATTACTTAAATCAGGGGTGGCCAAACCATAAGACATTGCTTGATTAGGCGAGATGAATTGAAAGCACATTACTTGTGTCTGTAAACTGATTATCTGCATTTGATATTACTTATTATTTTATATTTTTAAATATCTACAAATTGAATTAATACATATTTGAGGCGTCAACACAAATGAAAATCGCAAAAAAAGAGAAAATCCAAATTTATTTTTCTACTTCGTAGTCAATTATAGGCTTTGTATTCAAATTTGTGGGATAAGTTAAGATACTCAATCATTTTATCTACAGTTAAGAAGCTTTATTTGACTTAAAGTACTTATATTAGCCCCCATATGGCCTTTCAATTCAAATCTGACAATTTTGTCTACTTTATGTGCATTTTTGGCGCTTCCAAGGGGTTAATAAAACTATTTTTTGATAGAAGTTGAGGATAATTCGTTGAAGAATACATCTGTAATCCAGATTTAATGTTGAGAAAAATCCTTCCAGCTTGCTTTTGTGTTAATGAGCCACATATTTACAAATTAGATTAGTACGTCATATCGTGTATCTGGAGCAGAGTATAACAAGTGCAATATATTAATTATTGTTTTAAAATATTAATAAACATTAAATTTTTGATTTAAGTTACATTTTAAGCGTAGATTTTAACAAAGGATACTGAATATTTCCAATTGGTATTTGTCACATATGGAGAATTATAGTAAAGATATAATTTTATGCATGCTAAAAATCAAACGTTTGACAAAAAGTGATTAGGTAAATGTTTTTCTAATGGCCGACGATATGTTGAAGGACATATTTTGGCAACGAGATGGCAATATAAAAATAGTATGTAATATCCCTTTATGTTATAAAATTCGCACTTTGTACACATTAAGCAAAATGCTAGCCACCCACCCCTGCATTAAAAAATATATCTCCACCCTATTGTGGTTCCTGCTTCTGTCAAAAATTACCTTTACTATTAGCAGAGGTGTTAAGGGATCTTGAAGGCTCTGGCATCATGAGATCCGCATCCATCATAGATCCCTCTTCAGTGGAGCTCATTTCATGAAGTTCGGATCCGTATTCTGCGTAATCATCTTCCTCATTTTTAAGATCATCATCATCCGCTCCACCATGCGTAAAGTCATCTTTTCCCAGATCATCCGGATCTAAACTCACTATCACTGGATGTTCAGAAGTATATTTTTGCTCATTTTCTACAGAATTGATATCTTCAAGCTCGCTTTCCTCAGCAGAGGTTGTAGGTTGGTGTTGCTGCGGCTGCGAGGATGACGTTTGGGAGGTGGAGATGAGCTCAGAAGGAACTGAAAGACGGGGACGTAGAATTAGATTTCTATTTGGTTTGTCGGAGGATGTGTTTTGGATATTAGAGGCTGAGGCAGTGCGTTTTTTATTTGGGTGAATAGATGAAGATGTGGACGTGGACTCTTCCTTGTCCGAGAGTGCTGAGGAGGGAGTAGAATGACGATTTTGCACAAGTCCACGTATTTGAAGCTCTTCCGCGACGGAAAGGAAATCTTCGAGATCCTCCTGTGACACATTCACCTCTCCGTTGTACATAAAACTAATGAGAGACTCCAAATGATGGAATTGAACACTCCTTAAGTAAAGCAAGGGATGTGAATGTGGCACGGATTTGATGATGGAGCGAAGGGTTGGAGAAAAAGCGCATAAAATGATTTTATGTGCCTTGATCTGTTTAGGCCCACAGGCCAGAGTCACGTCGAAAAACTCTTCGTCTTTTCGTAGACCGGTGAATACGTTTTTGATGTTGGCCTCAAATTCATTCCAACGGAGACAAAGGAACTCCGTCGATCCCATCTGTAATTAATACAAATTAAATGAATATTAAAAAGAGTCATAATATCAATCATTTTAGAAAAGTCCGTTATGTACCTCTTTATCTTCCTCTGCTGATCTGTAATGTCTACAAATAAAGGAGCGAAGGCCGGATCGTCAAGTCCTCCTTATTTATATTTGTTGTTTTCAACTAATAATTATTTATTTTAAAACCTGCGCGTCGAGGAAATGTAGAGCAAATTATTTAAAGGATTCATAACTACAACAGCTGCAGGCACCACACACAAGTACTACTACTAGTAAGCAGCTCCAGCTCAAACTTCTTCTTTTCTTTCTCTCCCGCGATCTTCATCAAGCAGCAAGGAAGAGAGAGAAAAAAAAACTAGTGGGAAAAGCCCCCACTTGTATATACTATGATGTCAACTGGTCAGTTATAAAAATAGGACCGGGAATTTCTGTTGATCACGGCATGTACTTAAAATTGAGTATCTTTCTCTATGGTCATAACTCATTATGCTTAGCTAATATAAATATTGGTGCTTATGTGCTTAGTATTTTTGTTATTTTTTTTCCCACCCCTCCAGACAATTAAAACCTTCTTTTAAAACAGTGATTCTAAATCAGATTGGGGGTCAAAATTGGTTAAAGGCGTTCATTAGAAATCCCTTTCAAATATATTAGATTCTAATAATTTATAAGATGTCCAGTATTTTTCCTTGTAACTATTATGCTTCCGAACATTTTCCCTCAAACTATTTCCCCTCAAGACATTTTGCCACAATGATATTTCGACTTAATATATAAATAAATGAGGTTTATCCGTCATGATTGTTTATCTTTGGTTGAAATTTATGTTTCCATTGAATTTTCTTAATCAAAATATGCAATTTTAATTAGTATTAAATGTTTTTTCTGTTAGAATTATACTCTTGCCTCATATTTAGTTTATTCCTCAATCCATGAGCCTTTTCTAGTATGAATAATCCATCATTTCTAACCATAATTACTAACGGAGTAGTGAGCAGTAATTGTTCTATCGAATCGTTGCTGTGTTTATTTATTTCTGTTTTTTTTATTATACTAATTCTATTACTCAATTCGTCTTTAGTTCGAATTCATTACATAGTCAGATTTTGTTGGTGTATGCATTGAAATTTTGGGGCATGATTCCATCATTTTTCCAATAGAAAACAACCATTTAATGCGTTTGATAGTAATACACATTACATATTTTGATTAAAAAATTCAAAAGGAACATCAAATTTAACCAAAAATTACGAATAAATCTCATTTATTTATATATTAAGGCAAAATATTCTTGAAGCAAAATTACCTAGGACCAATTTCAAGGTTACAGTTCTTGAACTGCTATAACCAGAACCGACAAAGTCGAACCAAGACTGCAATCTATTGCTTATTAGTCTATGTTCTTGTGCTTTTGTTCCTATATAGAATATATAAAGAAAATACAATATATATTATAAAAAATAAATTAGCATCAATCAATAATTGAATTTTCTCAGTTCCAAATACCTAAAGGCTTCTTATGGATCTTAAAAAGTGGTTTTAGGCACAAGACAGCATAAATAAAAGGGGGGTAGATTATCGATCCAGGTTTGCTACTGAGCATGTCGGGTCCATATAATATGATAACTATAATATTTCTTGAGCCGGCGTTTTCCAAACTTAACTATGTCAAGCCTCTCCCTACGTTAATATATTTTATATGAAGCCCCCTTTATATTAGTTTTCGGGACCCCTGTTAGAACTTGAGAAGTTAGTCACTCTACATATAAGGTAGCTGTGGCCCTGTTTGAATCCAATATCATTTCCTGGGCCCGAATTTTCTAGCGACGCCTCTAGTGTCTGTTACCAAACTGATCTTGCATAAAAAAGAAGCCTTTGAAATCAAATAAACTGAGACAGAGACCGATAGAACCGCTGAACCTGAATCGGACACACCTTTGACTAATTTATATACTAGTGGTAGTACTCGACATTGCTCGGAGTTATTATGAGTCAAAGAACAGACAAACTTTGCATTAATACTATAGTAATAGAAGATAACTTACCTAATAATCTTCTGTGTAGCTCTCCATTTTTTATACACACACTTAGTTACTAAATCTGATATTAGGTATTTGAGGTTCTTAACCTTAAATAAGTTAAGACTTGCTGTTCTTTTAGCACTTTAGCTAGCGAAAGTAGAATAATATTATGTAGTCCGTTAAAACAAAAATAAGAAATCAGGATTGTTATTATCAAACATGAGTCTAGATTACATTTACATAACACAATTTTATAATTATCTTTCCTTTCTATTAATAAACTATTCTAATTAATCCTTCGAAAGTGCGCCAAATTTCAATTAATAGTCACTTTTTTTGGTAAGGGAGGAATGATAATTCATGGAATTTAGTTTTATTATCTACTCTCAAATTCGATTGTCAAACGGGAAATGAGAATTTCATATGGTAGCTAGCCTTAAGTATCAACGACAGAGTATGAAATAATTGTACCCTCTTTCTTTGTTTTCTTATCACATATGTATTTATTTCCTTTAGAAAAATTAGATTATGATTTTAATTCCCATAGTTTTTTTAAGACAATATCGGGAGAGGAAAGTCAAACAATGACACGTTAGGATTGATATTTTATATGTTGACATTGCGATTAAATCTCAACTTTTACAAGCAGATTGCAAGTAAAAGTTAGATATTAAGTTCTAAAATAAGAACTTAAAGTTCTAGAGTGATATAATCATTAAAATTCTATGAAATGTTCCCTAGAAAGGAAAATGTCATGCTTTGACCTCAAGTAATTGCGAAAAATTAACTTATATATGACTTATTTTTATATGAGTAGCATAAAATAATCTTCAATATACCACTGTTTAGGTATAGTATTGTCTATTGACGTGACCTACAGCTAGCTAAGATCTTTATCGATTATTGAGCCAGGGAATTCATTACATAGCGTTGTGTTCATTTGGTTTAATACTCATTTGTACTAATTTTTCATCAATGAAACAATTAAATTATATCAATATATATTATTATTTAATTAAATAGGCAAAATGATTATGATTTTAGATATTTTTATAATTAATTAGAAAATTAACAGACGACATATTATTATGTATTTACTATTTTGGTAATTTATAGAGACCACCAGACACAATCAATTGATGATCTCTCACTTTACTATCAAGAAAAGATCGAAGTTCTTCAATACTACACTCCACAGCAGATGGGCCCTGCATTGCAAACATTTTCAACATTTGAAAAATTCGATCCAAGGGTAGAGACTCTAGATTGGTAAGCATTCCGACAATATAGGACCAGAAAACTTGTAACTCTTCAGCTCTCTGATCCCTCGAAGTTGTAGTTACAGATTCAGTTTCTTCATCTTCATTAATTGGATCACTGACTAGACCGGACATCCTTCGAATAGGTCCTTCCTCAACCAAGCAATATCTGAAAGACCGTTTAATTACTACATCTACTATCCAAGTAATGTTTTAGAATAACTTACTTATCGTGTTCTAACTCCCTAATAAGCCCTTGGGACAACCAAAACGTCATTCTTCTTCTTAAAATGGAAACGGGTACCTGCAAATTGTGAGACAACTCTTCTGCACTCCATTCTGCCTTCTCCATGAACTGATAAATAATTGCTGCATGTACTGGACTAACAGTGAGATTTATTTTCTTTTCTCCTATTTCTATATCTATGTTAGCAAATCCAAGATGTGTTTTCCAATTCAATGTTCTATTACCTATGATCCAAAATAATACACGTATTCCCTTGCCTTATAGTATGATAAAATAAAATATACCTTTTAAATTTTCAAATGCTTTAGTGTAAACTTCCAGCGCCTTTGTAATTTCCTGGGGAAGTACTAAATTCTCTTGTTTAAACTGAGGCCAAAATTGCGCCGACAAAACAATTGCATTAACAGGAAATGGTTGATTTTTTAATTCAGCGGGACCATCATCAGAATGTAAAAGGAAGTTGATTCTCTTCGAGTCTCTAATATCCTTTAGCATAACCTCACATTGATGTAGAGGTGACTCTCCAAAGCGAAGTTTCAACAACTCCAAATTCCAAATTTCTTTTTGAGTGTCGTAGGAAAAGGAAGAGAGCAGTCGATTGGAGAGAAGAGAGCGATACTCATTTACAAAAAGTTCTTTTGATCCGTAAATATTTACTAACATGGATATGATATCTGACACACGACGACTCTTGGTAGTTTTGTTTGGATCAGCATCAACCGGATCAGGATTCCAGGAGTCCCAGTTATCATCAACCAAGTCTTCATCTAAAAAGTTCTCATCCAGAGTTAAGCCTTGCCCTCTCTCCAACTCTTCAGCCAAATCAGAATTATTATCATCAAAACTTTGAACGATACAACGGACCGTATCCTCACGTGATCGTAAATATTTCCTGACAGGCTCACTTACAATCTCCAAAAGAACCCCACTTGGATCCAACACCATAAGAGCCCTTATAGCTGCTATGTACGCAGTCAAAATATCCACTGTATTTACTCCCACGTGAAGAAGTTTATTTTCAAGAACTTTCTTAAAATGTGAGGTTAAATGCTCTCTTAAATCCGTCTTAGTTAAACACTCACGAAGATCCTTCAGAGCGGGTTGAGACTCAGGAAACTCAATGATTATATTGAACAATTGACTTATTCTTGTATGTGTATACACCTCATATAAATAGTGACGAAGTCTTTGACCGAAGGAATTGGAAGCAGAGGATGAACTATACAAGGAACGGATCCAACTAATAGCAACATTACTCAACCAATTTTCCAAGTCCGCAATATGAGAAATAATAAATGATCCTTTACACGTTTCAAGAACATGAGACTCTATTTTCTTATGTACAATATCAGTCACAGGATTGGAAGTTAATAGTTCGAGAATCCCAAGATCCTGAAGCTTTTTATTAACAGAGAGAAATAACTCCAAAACGGAATTACATTCACAAGACTCCGTTTCATTTTTGCATCCAGGGCATTCTACAGAGGGATCATTGACATCATCATCTTCTTCTTCGTCATCCTCATCCTTTTCCTTACGACTCCTTTCTTGACGGAAATGAAAGACTCGAAACGCCTGCAAAAAGATTTAAGTACATAATTAATATATATTATTATTAATACCTACACGGACAATTTGCCGAAGGCAATTTCATCGTATAACATATCTCTAAATGACATTTCAGGGAAAACAACAGAGGCCAGCAGAAATGCCCCTGTGAAGGCGGCAAATTGAGAAATTAAAAAAAATATTGACTTTTTTAAAAATAAAAGTAAAATTAGTAGTCTAAGGGCGGTGATATTTTAACATGGAACCTCAATGAAAATCGGACGATGCCACCGCTGAACTTAACAAACGACATTTTGGTAAAAATATACATTTATGATTATGATACATAGGGCATTACTTTCGGTTTGACTTAACCATCCACTAAAACATGGTGATTAATCGGGATTATTCTCCGATTCAGAATAAACAAAATCTCCAATGAACCATATATTTACTTCAGAAATGGTTTATCACATAAAATAAAAATTCAAATTTTAGTATCCTTATCATGAAATTATTCGAAAATGACCATTCAATAATTTAAATTTGTGGCAAATAATGTTTTAAATCAGAACAAGTATCGGGATCATAAATGCTTAGTAACTAATGTACTATTACTTATAATCAAATCAGTTTATAAGTTTTTTGGTTGAATACCATAGTAATAGAGCGTTTTCATGTGACGCCGGCATTATTATCGGACATTTTGGGGTCCTAAGCAGCCAAGTTATATAATAATAATAAAACCTTTTTCATTAGTATGAAGAAAAATGGATAATTATTGGATGGCAAAATGGGACCGACGAATAAAAGAGATAAACTTATTGTGAATTAAAAATCTATCCCTCTATTGCCTAATTTTAATATATACATCAGACCCTAAAATGCATTGAAAATATGTTATACAATCTTATTTCCATACTATAGTTACAAATTAACTATTAGAATGGAAAGAATAAGATGTTTGACTTTAATTATCCTACTTTTATCGTCTCTGATGAATCAAAAAAGAATTAATTGTACAAATTTAGACATTTCAGAGAGATTTTTAATGCAGATTACTTTGATGATATTCAAATTAATGTTTATCATTGGCATAAAATAGTATTCAAGCCATTTGATGGAGTTTTATCAAGATTCATTGCAACTTTGTTCATTTTATAAATTTTATCAACTTTGAGCCCCCAAAATGGTGTTAGTAAAAACGCTCCATTGATAAGTAATATTAATATAGGGTGAACTGACCCTGAAATAAAATTCATAGACAGTATGTAAATGCTTCTGCTCTGTTGAGAGCTGAGAATGGAGCGTTCCCTTTAGCCAGAGTTCCACAGGAACTTCTTTTTCTGGCTCCAACCGCCTCATCAAGTGCCTTTAAAAATGGCTGAATATCTTTGGAAATGGAGTCATGAATAAAGTCCACAGCCAATGGGAGGTCCAGTCTCAATTGCTCTGCAAATTGAGGTATAATCCGTTGACGGAGAATGTAGAGTACGTGGCTCAAGAAAAAGTCACGGAGATGATCACGGAATTCTTGAGGAGAGTTTCTCAAAAGCTCGAGGGTCGAACCTTTTAAACTCCCTCTCTTTTTCCACTCATTGCGAATAAAGTAATGCTCCAAATCCGCCCATGCTTCATCCATAATTAAGGATATGAGATACGGTATTATCTCTTTCAATCCAAATTAAATTGATCCGGAATCGGATTCGGTGTTATTATAATTTAAAAAAATACTTTTGTTGATATCTTGGATATGACGTCATTATTTAATACATATGACTCTCTTTGGACTCATAACATTCAAAAGCAGTGCAGCCTCTCATAAATATTCTTCTTGTTCCTTTATTAGTTATGATTAGGAAAATATGAACTATCAACGAATCAATCCGTAAATGGAAATAAAATAAATTTTATTTATCAAATATTCATTTCATCTCTGGCCCATCCGACTCAGTAACTTTTTTAAATGATTCCCTCGCTAAGATGACAAAATGACCGATGAAGTTTTATTTGAGGAAGTTGATAATTATTAAGTAGAAATGACATGAGCTGTTGTTGGGTATTTATGCTATAATAATCATCTAAAAAGAATATGGAAGTATAATTATTAGTATTTCAATTTTGAAATTTATAGAAAACCTTTCCCTCTCCTTCTACAAGAAAAAATATTTGAAAAGGGCTCCATGTTGTTAGCATTCCTACTCATAAAGAATGAAGGATGAGGTTGCGGTAGAAAAAGTATATATCGTCAAAGGTAGCAGAGTACTTGATTGAGAGTGCCGAATTCTACGATATTATAAAGTACTTTATTTAGTATTGATTTACTATTTAGGCGCCAAACCCCCAAAGACGAATATCCAAAGAATGTGGAATGATCGTAAGTATCCAATCATGTATTTTCCTTCCATAACTTCATACTCTTTGTTTCAATGTAGAAGGAGGAGGCTTCAACACCCCTGGAGGTTTATCTCAAACACCAGGGGGAACTTCCGGAGACAAAAAGCGAACTCGAGCACAGAATCTTGTCCCTGTCGCGATATCTGAAATCCTGGATTGCACAGAGGAGACTCTAAGTGTGGAAGGAAAGGAAGTGGGAATGATATCCATCCTTGGTAAAGTGGAGTCCATCACAAATGAGGCCACAAAGTCCATTTATTCACTCAAAGACGGAACTGGAAAGATTGACGTGATCCAATGGTTGGATGTAAGTTTATGATCAATCCCTGTTTAATTAGAGCAGGGAATACGGGATTAAATTAATATGGAACACCCTCATCTTTGTACTTGACTGGAGTGCAAAAAAAATGTTCTCATATTCATAAAGTAAATGCAGTTATTTTTTGAGAATTTAACCGCTCATATCTTAACCATTTCATAAAAAAAAGTGTAACAACTATAACCATTAAACAATATTCCCTTCAGTATAACCATTAAACAATATTCCCTTCAGTGACATTGAACATGCATTAAAATTATATTTTAACTCAATTTATATAATGAAACACATTAGTTGTTAGCAATTTCTTCCTCTATTATAAAATTATCCATGGAATGTTCAATTATTGCATAATCTTCATCCCAAGTACTCTAAATCCTTCATTTATAACGTCTTCCATTTATGAAGAAATTGTAAATCCTCTTCCTTGAGGCCCCTATGGTCTCCTGGTACAATTTCGCGAGAAGGAGCTCTGCTTCGTCAATCCTCCTTTCGTACTGTCATGGTGGTGACTTGGACAATGTTTTTCTTCGTAATCTACCGCTAATAATGTGTTCTACAACATTGCTCAAAAATGACTCTTAGTCTCTTAAAATTTTCATAATATAGTCGAGTAAATAATAACGGTTGGCCCATTTCTGCAAATGAGATAGAGAAAATCAGTTCCTTATCAAACTAATATTGTTTTAAAAATCGTCATGCACCAACTCGGCACTTTTTTAATAAAATTATTCAATATGTTTGCTAAAGTTTTCTGAAGCGAAAAACTAACTTCATACAAACAAAAAAATGCAAGTTTTTTTTTCTCTAGAGTTTTATTAAATAGTAAATTAGTTCAATCCTATCTTCAGTATTTAAGTGTATATTGTACATATTATTTGTGTTTCATTATAAAACTTTGAGTTAATGCTTTATCTTTCTATATTTGATATGAGCTGTTTACTGCATTTTCTTTAAAAATGTGAGAAAATGCTATTCCACTCCAGCCAAAATAAGTGCACCCCAAATAAAGATATCGTTCCATATTCATTATTTCAGTGTTCCTTGATTAAACGCACACTCACTTTCTTACTATTTTTATACTCCAGGATGGGCAAGAAAATACCAATGACAATATATCTGAAGACTCCCGCTGCCGTGTCATTGGCACAGTTCGTAACTCACAAGGAAAGAAACACGTCATGGCCTTCAAACTTACCCCAGTGACCTCTCAAGAAGAGATTAAAGGCCATGCATTGGAAATAGAGTATGCCAAACTAAAAATCCGACAGTTGAAGGATAAAGAAAACTCTGCTATTGGAATGCATACACTTAGTAACTCACTCGTCTCCGGAAATAACTTTTCTTCGGGTAGTGGTGGAGGTGGAAACAGTACGTTCTCAAATCCTAAACATGAGGCCGTCTTTAAAATGATTGCGGGCTGTATGAGAGAAGAAGGAATATCCAAGGAAGAAATTCAAACTAGCTTAAAGAGTCGTATCGGGCCAGGGGATTTGAATGATGCACTCTACTTTTTGAGTGGAGAGGGTCACATTTACTCCACGATTGATGAAGATCACTTTAAAACCACGGATTCCTAAATAAATATAGATGTACATTCATATAAATACCAATCAAAATAAACTTACATTGGGAGAAATCAATACATTGAGCACACGTATAATCTTTTAAATATTATAGATGTGATCCTCGTACGATCATCCCATACATGCCTTACTATTGACTAATATAATATATAATTGTAATATACTACATGGTCCAAGTCTCAATTTATATTTCATGGGGTGGGTTGCTTCAGAATTGTTTAGTTCCTTGGGGAATAATCATCGTTCAATCTCACTCTATTTACCCTAATGAGTTAATCCCTCACTTTTCATATACGTAGACAAATTTATCATAGCGAAGGACAGAACGTTTCTGTTAAACAGGAGTTTCGATAAATAAATGTTTTTCACATCTCCCTTGGATTGCATCATGTTCAGTCCCTTCTAGAATATTTGTCACAACTACTCTATTTTGTTCTAATAAAATCTTGAGACATTACCTATCTAAACACATATGTGGGTCTAAGCAGAGCTGATAATGGTCTAAAATGGGCAAGTGTTGCATTAATTTATTTATTGCATATTAGGGAATAGTTTCAGGGTACATATGATTGGGCGCTCAAGGGCAGTTTGCTCTCATCTTTAAATTATACCGTATAATTTATTAACATGATTTTAACTGGAATTTGGGTCGCGTAATTCTTCTTTATTAATATAATCATACTAAATATAGTAGAAGTGAGAATTCATAGGCTATAGATGAATCCTACTTCTCTTCGCCTTGAAATTGCGTAGTTTCATTAGTAATAAATTCTGTTACAGAGAGAGTTGTAAGTAGCTGCTCACTCTTTTAATAGATTTTGACGTCATTGGATTATTATTAACAAGTGATAACTGTGTATTTAATACGACCACTTTGTTATCCCCTATTCATTTATAGTTGGTTATTTAATATTTTTCACGGCTTCTCATTCGTTGAAGAAATAGTATACAATATATATTTTTCCTAAAAATGAGAACAGTTTAATATTCATAGTTCATTTTTCTACAATTTCAATTATCCTTTTGTAAAGCCCGATAATTAAGAAATTGCTACTACGGCGCCATCTATCACTCAATTTGCAAAAACTCACAGCATCTCAAATGGTAAACAGAGAGGCTGTTGGAACTTATGCGGAAAAGTTTAAATTACTCCGTTACTGTCTAATAAATATAATATATACTGAAACCAGAAGAAAAATATACATCTAATAAAGTTATTTATTACTTTCAAATCTTTTTGATTTATTTGAAATATTACCAAGTAGTAATTAATGCTTAGTATGGTATTATTTATTAACTATTAATATGTGTTATGTCCGAATTGCAACTTGTAGTACAAGTTGCAATTTCTTCGTCTTAAAATACATAATTTAATTACAACATTGGTCATTCTAATTACCAACTAGTAATTGAGGCTATCATAGCATTTTTTTTTCTATTAAATTATATTGTTGTTATGTGTTAATGAGTAATATGACGTTGGTCATTTGAACTTAATAATGTGCCACAGAATACTTGTATTTTAGTACTTTTTATTAGAATAGTCAAAAATCACACCATTAATATAACTATCATCCATGGATTATTCAATCATTCATTATCCCAGATAGCGGGTAGCGGTTCTTCTTGGAGTTTCTCGGTCCAGTCTTGTTCCTGTGTTGGGCTCAAATCGGCTATACTTTGCCTTTTGGCCTCAATCTTGACAATGAATAAACCGATTTTTGTGAATTGTAGCTCATTTGAACGCTAATATTCACTAAATTATTGAGTTAAAAAGTCTTGAAACCTAGTTTGCAAATAAAGCCTTCCTAACCCTATCCAAGTGGAAGTTGGGATTTGCTGTCGTACCGTGGTGTATATGGTACAAACATATTATTGGAACGTGGAACGGAAATAATAATGGATGAACTCTGAACGAAGAAAACAAATTTGAATGGAATGATAAAATAGCGGAACGCTTACAAGCCTGCATTATCCTCATCCCAAGTACTGTAAATCCTTCTTTTAAAATTATTCATCTAGTTTCTGGGTTGTTACTTGTAAACAAAATATACAAATAAAAATGCCTGTGCTTTTTAGAGGATTATCTCACCATGACTAATGACATGACCAAGATAATGGTCACATTAAAAAGATACATATTCAACTAACAAGTTTGGGCGGAAAAAGCGTCAGATTTTAAAGTCTGGTTTCACAATTTATGATTCAATTTGATGAATAAATTGGTAATTCATTCAGCACTTCAGTAGTTACCAATCTTTGAATAAAGACAAAATAAATTTCATTTAGCTATATAAGTATTTTTATTATTTGTCATAATTTGTTTCATTAATTTCATGGTCACTTTCCACTTTTTGAAAGAAGGAAAATAATTTACAGCATGTTCAACGATAACACTAACTATATCCACTTTGTTATTAGAGGACTTGTATCGGTATTTCAATATTTGAATAGGTCCTTCCACATGAACCCCCAAGGAAGCTAAAGAGACTAAAAAAAGTATCTTGAAGGGAAGCTATTTTGTAGCAAAAATCCTTTTCTTGTCTAATACTCTTTCTTTTGAGCTTGGATTTTCAGATTTCAATAAAATGATTTCCCTTTTCAGTCATAACTATTTCAAATCCTCCTACTTTTTGCTGCGATACTAGCGCCCACATTAGCTATAAAAAGACGTGCCGGACATTCAACAGTCCTCTTCGCCTCCAAGTGACGTCATATAAGATGACGATGCTTTGAGAGGCCAAGAGTATTAGTATTAAGCGCCTCCCCTCAAAATTTACATCAAATAAAAAAGTTATCAATTTTCCAAGACATCAGGATAAGAGAAGAAGATAAAAGGATATTGAAGTGAAAGAGTTTGATTTTCATACTTCAAGTGAGAATGTCGTCGTCCATATCCGGAATGTTTCAAAA
Source organism: Lepeophtheirus salmonis (assembly GCF_016086655.4). Lineage (NCBI taxonomy): Eukaryota > Metazoa > Arthropoda > Copepoda > Siphonostomatoida > Caligidae > Lepeophtheirus > Lepeophtheirus salmonis. Next base: position 23,171,996 of record NC_092584.1, read on the forward strand.
TTATCATCTTCGCTTGTAAGTATTAGAGATTCACTTTCATTTTAAGGATCTCATCATTTGAGATTGGAATGTGTGGTCCGTCAAGAAAAAAGCAAGCTGGAAGTATTTTTAAGAAAATTGAGTACGGATTACATTTGTGTACTTAACGAATATCAGTAACTTATTTTTATTGACTCTTTGGATCCGTAGCCTAAATAATCGTCACCATATGATAAATTAATGGATTTTATTTGAAAGGCCACTTCGGGTCCAATTTAAGTCTCCTAAATCAAATAAAGGTTTTAAATTATAGCTAAAAACCTTGAGTATCTTCACTTATCCGAGAAATTTGAATAATAAGCTTATAATTGACTCAAATATGTCTGTTAGATATTGAGCTGTACTACTCTGATCAAAAAGAAACCGTTATTTTCTCATTTCGAATTAAATTATCATACGATTATTAAATATAATTTGTATTATGTTGGTACACGCGTTTCCACAACGTATACAGACAATATACATTGTTTGTTTTTGACAGATACAAAGGTTATACGTCTTTTGGTGTACTCAACGATTTTCTAATATTAAAAAAAAAATCAAGATTGGGAAAATTGTTTTAACAACTTTTGACAGATTGTTTATTCTTCTAAAATGATCATTTTTTACTAAATGCTAAAATTTTGAGGAATAAACTCTCTGTCAAACGTTTTTAAGAATTTTCTCCAAAATTGATTTTTTGTTCAATAATAGAAAATCACAGAGCACATCAAAAGACGTATCACGTTTGTACCATGTCAAAACAAAGAACTGATATCGTCAAAGTACGTTTGGGATATGTTTACCAACATAATGTAAAAATAAATTTGAGAATCGAATGATAACTGAATTCGTAATTAGAAAATAAGGACTTACTTTTGATCAGACCGCTTATAAAGCAAAATAATAAATTGGGATTATCTCTTTTTCTAAATAATTGATCTAGATTGTTTATATGTTGACGCACCACATACTATGTATTTGAATATATTAGCGAATATATAGAAAATATAGGTGTTAAATGATTCTTGTACGTTTGTTAGAAGATCATTTCATCAAATATATGACAATTCGAACGTCATGATCCAGATTTTGTGGGGCGCAAATCCCTCTTCCCCTCGTAATATGCAACAAATATTAAGAATGAGACTCACGGTATGTCCTCCGTTAACCTAATGATAGGCCCCCGGAGCCGAGAAAATTTATACGCCTTACTAGCCTGTGGATAAGTACGAAGGAAAAAAAATCAGCTCATCAGTGGGCGCCTGGGCTTTGAACCAGATAGGCCCCTACACTAAAGCGGACCTGAGTTTTGAGCTTTTATTTTCTCATAGTTAACATTCATATGGTTAGAAATGTGAAAATAGTCAAAATCCTTGTGAGTGTATATTTAAAAAAAGTATGTTTTAAGCAAAGTGAGCAAAGAGCACTATCGTTAATATAGTGATCTCTAGGGATGGGAAAATTCTCAAAATCCTCGTGAGTTTGAATTTGAAGGAAAAGTATATGTTGGCAACTTTTATAGACGACATATCTTCTGAAAGATACTATATACTATAGTAATACGCCTGAATTTTTAAAATAGGAAGTAATAATTAATAAAAGCACATTATCTTGCAGGTTATAAAATTACACTTTTTTAAATGTACGTAATTATCCTATCTCTGTCTATCAAACTAGTCAACATATATTTTTATCTTGAATTTTCACTCACCAAGATTTAGACAATTTTCACATACCCACATATGATATGATTATATTTGACCGCAATTTGTTACATAACTGTGATCAAGAAGCGACAAACATTTTGTTGGGGATCCCATTGTTTTAAACATATCTATCCATGATTACATAAGTACTAAAAAGAACAATTTCTTCAAATGTAAGGGAGATTTTATATGACTTTTTTTGGTTGGACATTAGAATCTTAAGAAAAACTAAGTACTACTGTACATATTTATGAGGGCAGATATGTTGCCTGTTTACATTAAAGTAGCCCTGTACATATATAAAGAAATTGTGAGGAATTCTTACAAGTTTTTGCTCTTCATAAATCTCGTTATTTCTTAGAGTATTTTGACCAATTATGGCCTTTAAATTCAAATTACTAGTAGTTATAAACTATAGCAATGATTTCCAATCTTTTTCATATCTTGCGGCGCATAATTAAGAATTGAATTTTTCTATAGTGCGAGAAGGCGGAAAAAAATTATAGTCTACTGAATTAAGACCCATGTTAATATTATTAGAAAATGAATTACTGCTATAATGAGAAGAACCTTCTAAATTTTAAAATAGCATTAGTTTTGGGAAAATATTATAATTGTATTTTAATTCATAAATTAATCGCAAAACTCCATCCTTATACATTCTATAAGCTCAGCCCAATGTTTTTTATATTATTTATGCAAAGCCCTTTAATACAAATTGCTGAGTACAAGGGCGCCGAGGAGTCCTGAATGAGAACCACTGATCTAGAGGCATGATTTATGGTACTCTTTTTGACTCCAGATTTCTAATATGTAGAATATCTCATATTATTCCATTGTAATTAGTTTTTTTGTTTTTTTATATAAACAAATGTAGCTTGTGGTGCCTCTAAAGGATTCATTTAGAGCTTACAATGAATTAAATTGAAGGTTACTACTATTGAAAGAACCCAATTAAAAAAAACCAAAAACATCCTAAGTTTGTTTTTACGTTAACGAGTCTCATATTTAAGTACTTGTGACAGGGATTGTATATAAGTTATTCCATAAAATGACCCTAAAAACTCCACACTACTAGGTCAAATCGTATGGATACAATTTGTTCAATAATTTCTTGTAAAAAATAACTTCATATTGCAAAGAAGCCCTATAAATGATCTTATTATAAGTATTCAAGGAGCAGAAAATGTCTATCGCTGGACATTTAACTATCCATTATTAGTAGAAAGGGTTTACATTCATATGTGGCCCGTCAACACAAAAACAAGCTACAATGGTTTTACTCTAAATTGATCCTAGATTGCCTTTGTCCATCTACTCTTTGACAAATTACATTTTATTTATACTAACAAAATATAATAATAAATCTTTTTTAAAGGCCACAAATTAAAGTAAGAACAATTTATGGTCACAATGCAAGAATTTGAAATCGATTGATGATATTATTTGAAGTGGCCAAATTAAGCCTAAAATCAAATGAAGGCTCTTAACTATAGTTAAACAGCTCATCCATAAATTTGAATACAATGCTTTTAATTGATAAAAATGCAATCATTAAATATTGAGCTGTATGTAGATATATAATGTAAATAAATGTATAGAGCGTTTTTTTGCAACGTCATCATTCTTGATGTCAGCCATTTTGTGGCCTAAACAATCAAGTTTTATAGCAATAAAAATCCTTTTTTTTTTCATTAATATAAAGGAAAATAGAAAACTATTGGATTTCAAAATAGAAACAACAAATAAAAGGATTTAAACCTTACTGTCTATCGAAAATCTATCCCTCTATTGCCTCGTTTTAATATATATCAGACCCGAAAATGTATTAAAAATATGTTATTACATCGTTATACAATCTCATTTCCATACTCTAGTTACAAATTAACTATTAGAATGGAAAGAATAAGATGTTTTCCTTTAATTATCGTCTGATGAATCAGAAAAGAATTAATTGTACAAATTTAGACATTTCAGAGGGATTTTTAATACAGATTACTCTGATTATATTCAAATTAATGTTTATTATAGGCATGAAATAGTGTTCGTTGTAGATGTTAAGTCTTTTTTATTATTCATCAAGCCATTTGATGGAGTTTCATTGAGATTCAACTTTGAGCCCCCAAAATGGCGTCTCCTTCAATTATGATGCAATTTATGACGTCCGTGAAAACGCTTTATTGGTCATTTTTCTATTTCCTGATTTTTGTTTATATATAGATAAGATAACGATCATTAATTATTTATTTTAATTAATATTTGTTTATAATGTATTTTTATTTTCAGAGATGCTCCAGTCAAGAAGCATTTAAAGAATGTTTATGCATGCTTGGGATTATCAGTTACATCCTTTGCCGTTGGAGGATATGTTCAAATGTACTCGAGCTTCTTTCAACACATTGGGTTCTTGCCGAATTTGATCTCTACATTTCTGGCTTTAGCTTTATTTTTTTCTTCTGATAATGGAAAGAATCGATTGCAGCGTTTGAGCATGCTTCTTGGTTTTGCTTTTTTGAACGGTGGGTAGTGGTATATATATATTTAAATACGTGCTTTATCCATAGGTGAAAATAATATAATCCATCGGTACTTTAAAATAAAAGAAACCGAAAATGAACGAGGTTCCCCTGATATTTCAAAGAAGTTTTGATAGGAGAGGAGCTTAACTGTGTCATGACATTTCATTAAATTAGCTGCGAGTAGCTATGAGATGAGAGAAATAAATACAAATCCCACCACACCGATTCTAGCAACGATATAGGGAGGAATTACTCAAATGTTTATCCTCAATTCTACACCAAGTCCAACAAGGAGTTAGACTCATAGCTCCCCAACAAATACTCAGTGTTACTTTTCGTCTTTCACGGACTAGTGATTACTTTATACTTAAATGTACTCTCTTCAATAATATAAGTATAATAATGATAACAGTTTTGGAAAATAAACAAACATATATTCAGGTAGCAACTAGAAAAAGCCCGTCCCTCTTTCATTATAGTGTTATTTTCATCTTTGGTCATTGTATCTATATTTATAGCTAATGTTGTGGCAGTTGCCAGTCCTTGTTTATTCGGTTCAGTCCATTCCAGTCTTAAGGACGATCATATCAGCCCCTGAGTACTATCAGTACAATAAAAAATCATCAATGACGGAACTTAATAAGTTTTAGGAATGAACTGTACTGGACAATACAACATTATCTACAATGAAAGCAGTAATTTCCTTTTAACAAAAAGGTTTTATTTATCTCTATAATACGTATCATATTTGATACATCCGTTTTCGAATTCTCGATTTGAGCAGTTTGAAATTTTTTACTTAAAAACTTCCAACTTTTGCAATTGCAAATATATAATAAATGCTTCAAGAAATAGAAGAAAATTGGAATTTCTGACGTAATAGCTTCTATTCTTGTAAATGTATTAGCTTATCGAAAAAGTGCTTACACCAAATGTTTTTTTGTTGAAAAATAACAAATCTAATTTTAGACATGTTTATATAGGAAGAAAATCATTTTTTTTAAATATAAATATCCCCAAAAACAATTACTTTAAACAATTAAAAATTCGCAATTTCTAACAATAATCTTTAAGCATTTTGATTTTTACAAAAAATCACAAAATTTGTACAATGGACTTATTTAATGCGTGAACATTATACGGTTTATCATATTTTCATGAAAGTTTACTAATATATATATGCAATCATGATATCAATCAAAGTAATGTAATGATTATATATATTTTTAAATAAATAGGACAAATGAAGAAATATATATATGACCTCAGGCCCATATCCAATCTTGTTCCAAACATTTATTCAAATGATTACTTGGATGATGTAAATACAATTATTTTTCATGCTCTAAATGTAATATATTAGTGCATGTTTCTGAGATAATTTTCCTTTATTTAAAATACAATGTAATGAATATTTTATCTCATCCATATTTTGATTGTAAAATCCCGTTGACAAATTTGGTATTTATATAAGCACGGGGATTTTTTCGTTTCATTGATATATTGCTATATTGAGAAATTGTCTAATTTAAATGTTTACTTTTTAGGCGTTGGTTTTGGCCCACTCATGTCCATGGCAATGATGAAAAATCCAGCAATTATACCATCAAGCTTCCTAATGGCAATTTCTATCTTCGCTGCTTTCAGTGGAATGGCACTCTATGCTCCTAGTAGACAATATCTTTATTTGGGTGGAGTTTTGTTGTCTGCTCTGAGCTCATTATTCTGGCTGTCCCTCATCTCTTATTTTGCACATTCTTACTTAATCTTCAAGGTAATTTTTTTATATCCTGCTAGTAACGTCGATTATAGTACGGAGACATTGGGATTTAGAGGACTATAAATAAAAAATGCCCTCTACATTTGTCTTTAATCAAACCTTATATATTCTTATAGCGAAACGATTAAAATTCAATTACATATTCAATATTTTATTTAATATAACTTTTCTAATAAGTATTCTGTGTCACATATCAAAACTCAAATGATCTCAGTTAGATTACCCGTTCATATATGATAATAGATGAGTATTATTAATAGATCAAAATGAAATGATTGCATCAATGAACAGTTGTTGCGAGTATAAAAATAAATTAATAATAAAGTAATGAGGCGTAAATTTGCAACATGTACAATCTTCAAACACATGTAGTGCATATAGCGATAGCTTTACGTACACACTTTTCAAATGATGTTGTATGTTTTTGATTAAAATGATGTATTTCGACGTTGACGTATTCTTAACTTTAATTTTTATAGATACAACTCTGGGCTGGACTTGCAGTTTTTTGTGGATTCGTGGTTTTTGATACTCAAAACATCATTCAAAAATGTGAAGCTGGAGACAAGGATTTTATCCGTCATAGCGTGGACTTATTTATTGACTTTGTCAATATTTTAAAGGATATTATGATTATTTTGATGGATAAGGTAACTACTCATATACCAGTTGCGTAGTCACGGTTTTGCTATTGCTGATTACGCCCCTGTATATATTTTGTTTGTTTCTGAAGGTTCACATAAAACTGCCATCACATGGCAGAACAGAGCAATTATAGAAGGGATCAATGAGTAATTTATTTGTAAGAATTCCAAATATTATTATGATCTTTAAATCTCAACAAATTTCTTTTTCGAAATGGAAAGATTATGTGATTACAAGCGTTTTTTGTTAATATATAGTCATGGGATTAGTTTTTGGATCAGTCTAAAATAACTGCAATCCAATCGGTGCAGTCTAATAAAATTTGTCAGACCTATGACCGGTCCTTAACGGTTTATTCTGGTGACTACAACAGCTGAAATGAAGTAGTTACTATCAAGGTGACTGTATAGTCATCTTGGTAACCTAGACATTTAAGCTGTTCAATATAGGGTCTTTCAAAAAGACAAGATACCTGAAGTTTAAAGTTGGAAGTGTGTCGCTAGAACTTATTGTTATAGTTTCTAACTATTATTCATTATTATTTTCGTTTTTTAATATTATTCAATCCTAGCTAGGAGTGAAGACTATAAAAATATAGCTGGACGTATCGGTCCTTAGGACGGTTCAATTGTAAAAAAGATCGGACCGATAAAAAAAAAGAACGAAAGAGGAGGCAGATTAGAAAATCAGTCCAAGAACCCCGATCCAACACTACATTAATGCATATATTAGTAGTAGTATTAATCAGGGATAAAAAAGCAAAAATAGATAAATATATTAGTCGTCATAACAAAAATAGATACGTGTAATAAATAAATAATTTTTTTCGTTCGAAATTTGGTTATTTTGAACACTTCGATAAACGAAATACGAAATTCGAAAACCACATTAATAGATACAATTTTATTAAATAGTATTATATTAATGTTTAATATACCATTTCATTTGAATTCGTTTCCTTGATCAGTAGTGGAATCTTTCTTACCAAAGTTTTTCCGCTTATTACTTTGCCCAACATGATCCCTCTTTTCTGTAACGAAATGAATACAGATAACTTTTTTCCAGCAATAGCCTTTGCTCTATTACGGAAACTATGACCAAGTCGGTGAACTTCATACAAGGACACTTCGTATAAATTAAAGAGGAAATAGGGCTTTTAATAGGTACTTAAGTATCGCCGGTACCTGAAACATCCCCAACATTTGGGGTATAAAATGATAAGGAAAAAGTCTATGCCCCGTTTCCTCATAAATTTATGCGATTAATGTTTTTTACGAAGTTACCTATTACCGACCAAATCTGCATTATTCTTTGATATTGTATTTATTAAGCCATCCCAACTTAGAACTATTCCTCAATAACAGTAGGAATTATACACAGCAATATTATACAAGCTTCACGCACTGTTTTGAAAATGTAGGGGGCAATGAGTCAATCACTGAAATGTAAAGGGCTTTCACCCCTTGCTATATGATAATTGTGGGCCCCTTTTTGTGTCGTCCCTGCTATAGTTTATTCAACTTCAATCAATCAACCTTCAGAGCATATAGGCAAAGTTGCACCAACTGGGATAATTTCGAGGTTCTGTCATGTGATGGGGGAATTCACGCCTTTATGAGAGTATAGATAGAGTAGTATAATAATTATCCATAACGCATGCGATAGATTTTACTATTTGGCAATTTGAATAGTGCTTTTATTTTCCAGAACTGTTATCATTATTTTTTATTAATTGAAGAGAGAACACTTCAGATAAATTAATCACTAATGCATGTGTAAGTCCGTGTTGAACTCTGAGTACACTTCAGGATCGACATCGGAGTAATTCCTAACTATGTCCTTGTTGATACGGAGTGGGACTTGTGAACGCCCAAGTATAAAGTGTAAACACGATTGTTTGTCCTCGTGAATGATGGAGTTTGGGTGTTACAAGTATATTTCCTTGTTTGACTCTGAGTAGAATTGAGGATCGACGTCAGTCATTCCAACCATTGTGTTTTTGCTATTTACGGAGTGTGATTCGTGTTTATTTCCTTCATCTCATGCGTACTAATGCAATGAAATTTCATGACAATTACTCTGCTCTTCTCCAAAATATTCTTCCAAATCGTGAGGATTATCATGTCATTTTTTCGGTTTTTTATTTTTACATACACCCAGTAGATATTTTATACAAATCTATATATAAATATATTTTCGGTATGTTAAAAATAAAAAAAAATCACAATCCAATCCTCTCGATTTGAAGAATGTTTTGTAGGAAAGTAGCGAAGCTGTCATGATGTGTGATCAAACACGGATATAGGGAGGAATTACTCTGTTTTCGACCCTCAATTTTACACTGAGTCCAACAAGTACTTAGACTTAAAAGTCCTCAACAAATTCTGTGTGTTACTTTCTGTTATTCATGAGCACACCCACCCGTGATTACACTTTATACGGTCATAAATAATTTTCTCTATTTTGCCTTAAAACCTTTTTGCTTCAAGGATATTTTGCCTTAATAAATAAATAAAGAGATTTATACGTCGTCTTTGTTATTTTTGGTTAAAATTGATGTTCCTTTGGAATTTTTAATCAAAATATGTAATGTGTATTACTATAAGACGCATTAAATGGTTGTTTTCCCTTGAAAAAAATAATGGAATCATGCCCCAAAATTTCAATACATACACCAACAAAATCTCACTATGTAAATAATTTGAACCAGAGACAAAGTAGGTAATATTATTTATTATAATAAGAAAAACAGAAATAAATTAACAGCAACGATTTGAATAGAACAATTGCTGCTCACTTCTTTGTTAGTAATTATGATTAGACATGATGGGTTGTTCATACTAGAAAAGGCCCATGGATTGACAAATAAGCATATTATGAAGCAAGAACATAATTCCATCATTATTAATAAATAAATATTACTTAAATTTAAAAATCAAAGGGAACATTCATTTCAACCTAAAATAAACAATGACGACGTATACACCTCATTTATTTCAGTGTTAAGGTCAAATGTCCTTGAAGAAAAATGGCTTTATAGTAAATTACTGGGTATCACTTTATACATAGATTTGATCTGCTCAAGAATAAAATAATAATGGTAACAGATTGATTAAACACTGTTCATATTGCTCACAGCAACATAAATCACATACTAAAAAAGGCTTGGGATTTTCAACTCTACTAATGTTTTTTTTTTTTTTTTTTTTTTTTAAAGGAAAAACCAAGAGATAAGAAAAACCAAAATTCGAAATAAAAAAAAAATATATATCTGTTGAAACTTATTTTTTTCAGTGAGTTTCAAACAGGAACAACCTACATGTAAAAATTCAATGTATTTATAGTAAGTGTGAGTTTCTTTTTATTTTTATTAATTTTTTCTTTATTCATTTACTTTTTGGAGAAAAAAAAAACAAAAAATTATGCAAAATGCAGTTGTTCACCAAACTATTCGTTACTTACTTACTTTTTTTTTGACTGTGGATGTTACTAAATAAAACAATTTAATAAAAATTATATTTCGTTATCTAAATAAAAAATTGTATTTTTTTTACGCGGAGACCAACTTTTGTAAATCTAAATTATTGTTGTTACTGTATGTGTCGTAACTAATATAATATTATTAATAAAAAAACCATTTGATAAATAATCATCAATGTGTTTTGTATTGTTCATTATTTTAATGTCGAGTCTGCCAAAATTATTTAATTGGCTTAATTGATTGTACAATCAACTGATTCACATACTTGGTAATAGCTAGTACTCTACTCATATTTAGAGTTGAGTAGTTTGTAAGGAAAAAAACTACCTTTAAAATTAGAAAAGGAAAAATGGTTGCTGTTTGTGATCTTTGTTCTTTTTTGTTCATTATTTAATAGGTCGCCGAACTTCTTCCTCTGACCCTAGCATTCTCGCATATCTTTCTTGTAAATTGTTTTAAAAAGGCATGATAATAATCATTTTTTTCAATTATTTTTATAAATATTGAGGTTAAATTGATTTTGTAATTCTTTGGAAGGAGCAATATATTTGTAATAATAGTCATTCTACATTTATTTAATTGTTTTTCTAAAGTTATAATAAATATTTAACTTATTTTCTTCTGATAAGTGAGATCATGTTGAGTTTGACTCTAATTTCTTATTGTGGCGGATCACCTTTGGCGTAGAATAGGAACCATATACGTACGTCAAAAGTTAAATACTTCTACTAAGTTCCCTTCTCTTTTTACTCGGTTAAGTATGGATTATCTTAATTTCAAGATATTTTCTTGAATCAATACATTGAACCTTCGAGATGTACTCCAAGGACATTTCGAGGTGGTGATTTTGCCTGGAGGCCTCGCTAAAGTATTTTTTACTACTACCAGGATCTGCACCAGAGGCGTTTCCAGTCAAGTTTACACTCTGAAACTCCCTACTCGTTCAAACATAATTGAAAAAACTTATTTCAGTCTTTCAAAGGTTGGGCATGAGTAAAACGTTTTAGCGTGTCCATTATCAGGGCTTGTTGCTTCTACAGTTGAGTTTTTAGACACTCCTTAGAGGATTCCATGGTCAACCTTATGCTGTCTTAAGTAAGGATAATGGGTTTTCGTTTTGAAGATTGCTGCAGTATCATCGAGTGTCTAATGGGACCTTGAAAATACTATGCAGCGTTACGGGTGAGTTGCAGCAGGTCTCTGAGGTACCTCTAGTCGAAAAAAAAATAAGTACGAGTAATTACTTAATAATGGGAGCTCTCTTACCCACCTGTTACAAAAAGGGGATATAAGACAGGAGTGCCTGTTGACTTTCCTAACCCAGCCGTGTTGTCACTGTGAAAATAAATTACTGCTATATAGAAGAGAATATATATTTTTTTTATGATGCATTTAAAAAAACGATTTACACCAAAGATAGGCGATAATTCTTGTTAACACAACCCGACAACTGATTAAATCACGAATAAAAAAGAAGAAAGAGCACACGCCTCAACTGTTTTTCCTTTTTTGTAATCACTATATCTAGTTTTTTCTTTACGTATACGCCATAGACACGATTGGGGTTTCTCGTGTGAGCCCACCATATATTTACTCTGATAGTAATTGCAATCTCGACAGAAATGAAAGTATTTAGGTGATATGGGAATCCGTCATTTATTTATTATAATACACTAAATGGAAGAGTACCGTCATCAAGGTATAAAGTTGATTTTTCAAGAATAGAAATAAACTTATCGCTAATACAAAATAAACGTTCCAATTGCTTGAACTATCTTGTGACCTAAATGTACTCCTAGCTGATGCATTTACAGAAGTGAATCCTTCGCTTCTGAGACCTGTAGGGATTGCATCACAATCTACTGGCTAGGGTCTTGAAGATTTTAATGAAAGTTTGTTTGTGTTTTATATGCTTTTTATTACTCTAAGTTATCATTCTGTAATATATCCATTTTCACACCCTCAGATCAACTCACTCAAACCAAGGTAACTAGAAATACAAGGTATGTCAATAACATACATCGGGCCAGTACTCCTTTTCAAATTGTTGTACCGTACCCACCGCTAGTCAACCTAAATAGAAGGATTGTTTTTGTAACGTTAGAGTCGATAATAATATATTGTTAAGTTATCGTTTTAATAGTAATTACTGGAGGACTTAAGTCCTACTCATATTAAATTCATAAATTTATTTTGTGACTGGCGATGGAGTCCCACAATAAAACTTGGTTTTGTGCAGCTGCCGTTTCTGGCTCACATAATAATGTGGTTTACCACGATTTTCCTAGGGGTTGCTTAAAGGGAAAGATTTGGGAAAGAGCCTCCCATCGAAAGGATCACCTTGGAAAGACACCCAGAATTTGTGAAAATCATTTTGAGGAAAACAAATATGAGAGAGATTTAAGGAATGAACTATTGGGATTGCTTCTAAAAAGAAAATTAAAATTGGAGGTTATTCCTTCCAAAAATATTGTACCGGGAAAAAAACCTCTGCCGACCACAAGCGAAAGGGAAGCAAAGAAGAAAATAAAGGATTTTGTTTGTTCCATTTGAAGGCGAATGAAGAAACAGCTCCAATTCCCCATTATTTAGCACGGGCTGATGTTCCTGATGTTGTTGAGCTTAAATTTGCTGAAGCCTCCGTTCAAACGCCATTGGAACTAGCTGAGACATCATCTCGTAGCAAAGTAAAAATATACCACTCCTCCACTCAAACTTATACAGCAAATGACCTATTGATGACCGATAAAAATAACTAGATCAACTATAACAAGAACTCAAGTCTCTTAGGAAAAAAAATCAGCAAATTCAGGAAACTGTTAAGATCATCCAATCGGAGAACAAGAAGCTAAAATCTAGATGATATTTTCCAGACTCAATGAAAGGAGAACTTGAAAATGTTTTTACTAAGGTTCAAAGTAAACTTATCGTCAGCAGGAATAACTGTGGTAGATGGAATAAGAGGATATTATTCAAGGACTGGTACTCAAGTCTCTCTCCTCAAAAGCTTACAGATACATTCAGTCCAGTGACCTTCTTCCGGTTCCTTGCGTATCAACATTAAAAAAGTGGATCCGAAATTTGAAAACAATGCCTGGTGTTCAATCTAACATTATCGAAATTGTCTCTCAACAATTACAATGAACAGAAGTTCCAAATGAAAACCTAGCCGTCTTATGTTTTGATGAAACGAAGATCAAGGAGGAAGCCTGCTATTCTATTCTATTCCAAAGAAAAATATGTAGGTATTGTGCAAAATCGTCTTTCGTAGACATTCCTTGTTTTGGAATATACTACCAACAGCTTCTACAGCAGAATTACAGTGTTCATTAAAACCATTATTATATTTAAGATATTATATTTAGGTGAAATAAAATCGTGGGCCGTATCGACATTTCCTAAATTAGTATTTTATCTCTCAGCCATTCTATTTAACTTATCACTCTTAACAAATAATCCATTCCAATATATTTTGCAGCTAAATCAAGGTTTATATTTTCTGCTTTTTTGCTCATCATATTTCAAGACGGATTAACATCAGGATCGATCATAGTCCTAAGCTATCAGAGGCCATTGTATAAATTGGATAACATAACAGACTTTAGTATTTTAGTATTCCACTTTTGAATTTATACATTAATATATGATCATGGTTCGAGCTATATCCTGTTTACCTATCCATGATTATGTCAACGAATAAGAAGTTCAATTTTATAACTCCAGGGATTCATTTTGTATCAGTGTGATTCAATCATCAACTCCTGAAAATATATATAACCAACAAAACAGTTATCATTTTATGAAATATATTAAAAACGCGAGGAAACAGTTTCTTGCTTTTACATTTATAATGATTTATTTGGTATATATGATATTCCAATTAGTTAGATCTATGTATAATATTGAAGGTCTTGAATAAATTGGGTTAATAAAGTCGTATGTCTTAGCATTATTTTAATATATTTACTTAAAAAATTATTTCATAACGTGGCAGAATGTATGTGGAACTCTTCATATCGGAACACAAATTGAGCTAACAAATTCAACATTTTTAGATATTGAGTACAAAAAGTTTGTGGTTATTTTTTCATTTTGCTGTCGCGAATTAATAAAGTAATCCATGACCTAACTATAAGTTACTATATATAAATAGGTATTAGTTTTTGTTTTATTAAACATTTGCTTCCATGACGTTCAGTAACAATTAATCAATAAAGATTATAGTCAAGTAGTAAAAAATATTTGCGGGTATTATGACCATTTAAAAAATGAATTATTTTAACTATTATTCGTTATAAATTCAATCGTCTATTCATTTAAAAAAATCCGATGATCTTTCCAGATATCATGAAAATTTTGATTGATACTATTTCGATACAATATAATACTTTTGCAGATAAATAATATTTATCTTATTTTATGTCTCGAATTCAGTTCCTATTCATTCGAGAATTGATAAGTCCTTGGAAGCAACTATGATTGTTCGGTAACGAAGGAGCAATTTTTCAATGTTATTTAAGTATTGGAAAATAATGGGATCATTTATTGGAATGTTTTCTGATATAGGACCCAAAAATATCCGCTTTTGGAGAGACTTAAGATTATCTACTAATAAAACGTATTTTTCTAATCCATTCAACAAGGACAAACGGTTTGTAGATGTCCTTCACTTACTGAAGTTACTCAGACATAATGTCATTGATCAGGGCTTTCAATTAGAGGATGGAACTCTCATTTTAATCGAGACAATTAGAAAACCATAAGATAAGGATAATGAGAATCTTTCAATATGCCATAAATTAATTTCTGATCATTTAGATGTAGTTGGAATTGCCAGTCAACGGGTTTGGCCAGCCGCTGAATTATTTAGTCATACAATAGCTAGGCCCATTCGGCTAGTGAAAATCGGTCCAGACCTATTTTCTAGAACAGAACTAGACCGAATTTTTCCTTTGGACCGATCTACACCAAATTTTTATATGAGAACGGTCAACACCGAGCTTTTTTGTTGAAATGAACTAATTCGATCCAACAAAAAATATAAAGGTATCAGACGGGTCAAGAATTTCCAGACGGAAACCCAACACCAGTATGTATGTTACAAAATGCCGATTTACGGAGAGGAAATTTTTTGCATGAAGACTAGAAGTATTTAGGAGATCCCCATAGAAATCTAGGATGTTCATTATTTAAATTGGGGAATCAATTTGAAGTCACTTATATTTAATGTAGATACATTTTTAATCTTTCACCTAGTCAATTTTTTTTTAATCAGTTGCTTTGTTTAATCGCACCATTTGCTAGAAAATAAGTCATCTCAAGATAGCCTTCAAAATCGCGGATGGTTAAAAAATAAAAAATAATGGATTTCAAAACATTTATTTATCTAGTATCATGGAAAGTTTTCAAAAAAATTTGTTCACACAACGTACATCAATTTCAACCCGAAAGTAGCACCTTCAATCTTTATTACTGCGCAATATTATCTTACTTATAACTAAGGGTGATAATTTTGGTAAGAATAGAAAAGCGTGCGAGGAGAAGAGAAGAAATACTTATGGCATCATTGATTAAATAATATACATCTTCTTCTATCAATCATGAAAGTTATCATTCCCGCCTTTATTATTCAATATTAATATAATAATATTAGATGGGGATAGTCGCTAGAGAACTGAATAAAATGCCTAAAATAACGTCGCCTTCTGTCTGGATTTCTGAAAATGGAGCCCTAGGAATTTGGAAAATACTTACCGGATGAGAAACAGATGGTTTGTCGATATAAATGTGCCTTTAGTCCACTGTCTAGAATTACACGCCACTCATTATCTTCATCTCATATCAAGAGCATGGATCTATAAAATCAAGTTAACGATGAATACATCAAGTCAGACTTTAACTCCGATCTCACAAAGATGCTTATTGCATGTAATATAACCTTATCCATTGCTAATCATCTACGTTCAAAAAATTTATGGAGAAATACAAGGGTAAACATATCCCTTCCCGAGGAACCATCATTAAATTAATGCAGGATGTTGTTACTGATGTCATTTATAGAAATACATATAAAATGTTTTGAGTCATCCACACCAAATGATGATCAAGTTATCAGTAAAAAGTATTTACGAATATCGAAATGAAACTCTTAATTTTGTACTATCTCACAGTAAGTATTCAATTTTTTTTAAATCTAACCATAAAATATGATTCTATTTTAGCTAAACATATCAAGAATTATGATACACAACTCAGTAAAGGGCAAAAACAACTGCTTAAATGGTCACAACAACGGGGGTAGTAGCTTTGGATGGTTTGCAACTAGTTTGTCTGAGACTACTTACTTCGCTTTAAGACTTGGGTATGATAATTAGGTTTTCCAATATTACATAGTCAATAAATATTACTTTTTTATCACTTAAGGCTTAGCTATGGTTGATGGGCTCCAAGAAATGGTGTTCAGAAAACTCATAAAAGGCAAAAACAACTGTTTAAATGGTCACAACAACGAGGGTAGTTACATTGGGTGTTGCATTATAATTAACAATTGTGTATATCCTTCATGATAATAGTATGTTGTTATATAAGCATACCTAAATAACAGGGGAAAATCTTTTTTGATACTCTTAATAGGGAGTAATATCGCAGGACATTACTACATAATTAGCTTTTGCTCTAAATCTTTACGATGAATTTATTTCTAATATTTTTTAATAATATATTTATTGTCTAATTTTATGATTTTGACATTTACTTTATTATTAATAATTAGTTAGATCTCATCGGTAGAGATATATCTATCCTGTGCACAATTGTATATAGCAACTTCCACATGAAGAAAAGGGGTGATTATATTTTTGATTAAACTCCACGTCTCGCTTGTGTATTGCAACCTAAAGTTATGACATATTTAACTGAATTCCGATGTTAGAACAAGAAAAATTATCTGGATCAATCTATTATTTCAATATTCTGTATTTATAATTTATTATTATTAATAGTTATATGATTTTAATTGTTTAATTTTGTATATTTAACTTAAATGTTTAATGGTTTATTTTTTTTAGTATGTAGATTATATTTAATTAAAGCCTTCTTTTTTAAACTTTGAGCTTCAAATATATTTCAAATACTCTACTTTGTCGTTTCATTAGCTATTATTCTGAGAATAAGGTTCATAATGAATTACAATTTCATGGAGTGTGACGTTTTCAAATCTACTGTAACGGATAAAAAACGTCGAAGTCAATTATACGTAGTATATCTTCATTAAACATTTTGCTAATAAATACATTCGTTATACCCTCAAAAATCATAATAAAGCAGGCAGATGATAATCACATCAGTATTTTAAACAATGATACCATATGTCTTTTTTTGCCCCCTCCTCCTTGCACGCGTTTTTCTCTACAATATTATCAACTATACTTATAACCTCTCCTTTTTTTTCAATAACTATCACTAATTGTCTGGAGAGCGTGAGAAGATATTCAAATACTTGAATTTCATATATATTAAATTCAATTGGAGGTATATAAAAACATCACCTTTTTCCCAATACTGTAATTAAGGATTTTTTTTTTCAGAAGAAAAATAAATACTATTTATTATTTATAAAATGACAAAACAATGATAAAATGCACATGGATCATCATTGAGTATAATTAAAATAATTATTATTTAGGAGCTTATTAATAATTAATTACATATCACAAAATAAACGGCATTGTTAATGTTTTTTTTTTTTTTTTAGATACTTTAATATTTTTTATGACATTGGTTATCATTATAATTCAATTTATTTATACAAAAATAAAGATATGAAGAGGTTATGTGATATACATAATATTTTTTTTGCGTACTTTTACACATTATAGTAATATTGTATTATCAACACATAATAAAACATGCAAACTAACACGACTGTAATATTTTAAACTCTCTATATCAATAAAATCCTCGAGACCAGACGTTCTCAAGACTTTGTCTGTCGTTCGTTCGGTTAAAATATATTTTGGATACAAATTTTGTTACTATTGAGTCTGCTTTTTGGCGAGTCATTGTTGTGGGGGGCATAGCCACAACCCAATCTTTTGTTTTCTCATTTCTAATCGATATTCCTTTTCTATTTTTGTTTCCACAATTTTCCTCTCAGTATCCATTCCACTGCATTTGTAAAATAAATGCAGTGGAGGATTCAATGTAATTCCCACAGAAAGGGCAGAGTTTATCAGCTTCATTTTCTTTTGATTTCTTAGTGAAGATTGTTGAGGTTCCAAGATGATATCTCAACCATTTTTCCTTGGAGTTGGTGAACGGATTCCTTAAGACGGATTTCCATCCCAATTTCCCAATGTCTGAGTTAGACAGGCCCAGATTCTAGACAGCCCTAAGAATTTTATTCAAGTATCTTGATGTTTAAGAAAGTTGTGTTCTTTTATTGAAATATCGGACATGCTACTAAAATCTACCATCACCACTTTCTCTTTCTAATTCTTCTTCCTTTTTTTTTCTCTCTCTCTCTTTCTATACCAATAACTTTGTTTCTCTAGACTCAACTAGATATTAATCCTATAGCAACCAAATATATTAAAATGCATCCATCATACAATATATAAATATATCACCATGATGATCAATAACATTAAAATTTGGATTGTTCAAAGTACACCAATGGTCCTTACTATACTCATAATTCCCCATAGTTTCATTATATTCGCGAATTTAGTAGAGGAAACATCCGTGCAGATATCTTCAATGCCCTTGCATCCGAAGAAGCTGCGAATGGGTGCCTTCAAGCTCGAAGATCCCCTGGGTTAGGTGTTGTCGGGCATCTTGTAGGAAAAAATATTTAATTAAAAAAAAAAAAACTTTTTTTGGAAAAAGTCACAATTCTTTTAAAGAGACAAAGTTTCATAGAGGTAGACACCCAGTAGGGCATCTGATTTTTGGGGGGTTGATAGAAACAGTGGGGATGGTTTCATGGTTGAGGTTGAAGACCAAAAGAGTGGCTACTCGGTCGCCACTCATCGTAAAGTACATAGAACCCGGAACATCTGTCATGTCCCACGATTGGGCGTCCTATAGGTGAGTACATTCCTTAGGTATGCAACACTTTACTCTGGTGAATAATAGAAATTATATGGACCCCTTGACTGGAGCTCATACTCAGACTATTGAGTCTTTGTGGAGTCGAGTAAGCTAAGTGTTTTCAATACTTCAAGAGATCTCTTTCCCACCTATCTCTCAGAGTATATGTGGAGAAAGAAATTCTCAATGGACACAGTTTTTGATCATATTATTGAGTTATATCCACTATAAGTGTCTGTATGAGTAATGTGATTGAAGAGAAAACACAGATGAGTAACTATTGCTTCTCTGAACCTCTGATAATCAGGAAAAAAAACCCCAATAATTAGGAGTTGAATACCGGAGAATTAAAAGGTAAGAAAAAATCTTGTTATTGCTTTACAAGATGATATATTTTTTTATCTAAATAAGTGAAGTATATTGGATGTTTATCGGAAGTTATTATAGAAAAAATCTGCTTGTTATTATGGATATATATTTTAAACGTCTATTTTACTTCACTTATTTAATTAAAATTATTATGATATAATGAAGTGGTGAAAATATTTTGGGGTTATATTGTCAAAATTTGTTTTTCTTCCAAATTAGTATAATTCATCATTCTTAACAACTTCATTGATTCATACTCATTCAAATTCAAATTAGAAAATAGAAATTTGCAGTATCAAATTCCATTAATTTCCTATATGTAAACATTTCTATGTTACGGCATATTTAATATCTAGTTGAGTCAAGGGAAAAAAGTTCTTGGGGTAGAAAGAGAGAGAGAGAAAAAAAAAAGTAAGAATAATTAGAAAGGGAAAGTGGTGATGGTAGATTTTAGTAGCATGTCCGAAATATCTTATTTTATTAGATCGCAGATTTTGGTCTAGGTTATAACGTGAACACTACGAAAAAAAGGTGTGAAATTTCAATGATAAATTGGTCATAGCTTCCTTAATATGGAAGCTAGTGAGATAACTTTGGTATCAATATGTTTTTTTTTAAACCATAATCTATTAGATAAAATAGTTTTAAAAGGGAACAAAATGAATTTGAAATTTTTTGTGGCATTCATATATTTCCCAATTTTAACAATAAAATCTAACTCAAAAATTCATTTCAATCGTTTGAATTCTCTGTTTTGAAGTATGTATTAGACTGGGTTTGCTCGGGACATAAAGAAATACAAATTAATTCCAAACTCTTTTCCTTCATATAAAACAAAAAATAAAATTGTCAAATTCTAAGAATTATTCTCGCTGCATGTTGGTTCATGTTATCTTTGCAAACTTTTTTTGAAAGGGATTAAAAGGTTGAGAGAAGAACAAATATTTAAGATAAACTATCGTTTCCTCATCCTTCATATTATTGTCAAAAATCATCTTTTGTCTTATTCTCTTAAATAAATAACATAACAACGTGCAACGCGAATAATATGTATATGTTATGGGAAATGTGGAAAATCGGCATTTTGCATAATTTCGCGGGCAATCTATAAAATTGCCAATAGTGTGGTCAATGGTCAAATGGTTTCATTTCACTCACGTTATCAAGTAAAATGATTGTGAGTAATTTGATTATTAAACAATTCATTGCAAACAATTTAATAATCTAGTGTAGGGATATCCAACCTCTGGACCGTGGACAACATTGGGGTCCGCCGAATGTTTAGGTGTAACCCACTACTTATTCTCACTTAAAGTAGTATTTTTTAGGAAAATTGTCGCAATATCATCAATATGGGTAGAATGCTCATAATACGTACAAACATTGAAAAATAGTTGACGACAGTATCTCGTGTTTTCTGACACTCTAACAGGGTTGCCGGTTTAGCTTTTTTAAACAGTTTGGCCTTGAAAAATTGAATTTTTCCTTTATTTGGTATATTTCGTCCAAAATTGAAATCAAATTGTATTGAATAGTTTTCTTTTATATGACCATTTTTCAAGAAATTTAACTTAATAGGTACTACAGCCTATTAAAATATTTCAAGTTGCAATGATACCTATTATATTAAAAGACTAGACATCCCTCATCTAGTACATTATTATTGTATTCAGACAATCAAACTATAGTATGATAAGAAGTTGTCATAAAAGTCAGAAAATTGTCAGAAATTGTCATCTCCATTCTATTTTGTCAAATATACCTCGATCAACAGGTCTTGGAGGGTGATCAAAACCTATCGCCAATACAATCCTGAGTATCAAAGACCCCTTCAAATATATTATGATACATCCCGTCCCACAAGTTACACTAGTTAACCGTTTTTCCACAAGGGGGATCCAAATCCATCGCCACTGCTGTTCTGAGTATCAAGGATCCCTTCTAATATCCTATAATACACCTTAGCCCATGGGTTGTGCAAGTGAACTGCTGGTCAAAAATTTGAGTCATTAGCCAAGGCTTCATTGAGTATCAAGAACCTTTGCTATTCACAAAACTCAAGGGATTGAGCTTTATTTGGTATTATACTTAGTGGGCTCTGTAAAGCTATGATTAACTTTGGTGCTGGTTTATGACCGTCATGTGACTCCTCTGAAAACGGAGGATTTAGGTGATTTTTTTATTAATAAAATGTAAGCCAAAATAGGTGAGTAATTTGAATGAATCTGATAAAATTTGGGTATATCAGGATTGTGATTAGCTCCTCTGTATTTCACTTGGCAACGTTGGAAGTTTCTGAAGTGTAGCATTTAAGTCTGCCAGATGGAAAAAGGTGGTTCTCGGCGGAATACAGATTATTAGCAGAATAATATTTCTTGTGATCACCTCGTGTTCTCTCTACGTCCTCCACTTCGTGCCTTTCATGCTCTATATTTCCCCACACATCTAATATATGCCAGGATGTATCAGTAGATGTAGTGCTTGGATATGGTGAGGCAAATCACGAAGAGGATTCGATGAGGTACTCAAAGGTCGGATCGTAGGAGAGCACGAGGAAATGAGAAATGCAAGAGAGGAAATATGTACAGCTCAGGTCATTTGGAGCTATCATAAATAAAAGATTTTCTTTGTCTCTTCATTAGTTTCTTTCTTATTTGAAGAGTAGGAAGCAGGCTGCACTAGCAGTCACTCAAGGGACTTAAATCAAATCTATAACTGGCAATTCATACCTCCAGTAGATCTCTACCCAAGATATGAGAACCTTATCAAGAGACTTATAGACTCATTCAACGATTTTTTGTTAGGTTTGTAAATCGTAAGCCTATTCAGTATGTAAAAAAATAAACTGAAAATTAATTTTTAATCACAGTCACAATTTGAAGAATGTTTGATATTATATGCTAGGAGCTATTAAATGAATGAAATGAACACAAGTTCCAATCCATATCGAGCAAGGGCATTGGCAAGAATTGATTTTTGATCCTCAATTCTACTCTGAGTCCAACCAGGTCATTTGTTATAGCTCCTCATCCTTAATCTCAATAATTCATGATCATCCATGCTCCTGGTATCACTTTATATTCTCTCCTATCCAGGAATCAAATAACTACCAACTTTATAAAATAATAAACACACTTCAGGATTTACAAACCAGGACATAAGATTTAAAGCAGAGCCGACATCATTTTGTATTTTAGCGATACATCTTGCACAGGTTCCAGTAGTAACTTGATGGATTGCATTTTACATACTGAAAGTGCTTACGATTTAATGACCCAACTATGTAATTCTAGTAATTTCTCCGTTCTTCTACCCCTTATGTAGGGGACTCCCTTCAGCCTACGCTGAATTATTCTTTCATATTTCTAAACTGGAATGCTGAATGTAGAACACTTGATTATTTTATGATTGTAACAATGAAACGGGTTAATAAAAACGGTAATCTAAGATCACAACAAGGTTAATCGAAATGTATTTCTATTAACTTTGTATCCCAACAAGTAATTTTGTATTTTAATCCCAATGAAAAATTAAAATTTATGAAATTAATATCATGGAATTTACATTCCTTTTTAAATATTTAATATTATCTTATAGGCAAGGGTGATCATTTTGGTAAGAATAGAAAAGCGTGCGAGGAGAAGAGAAGAAATACTTATGGCATCATTGATTAAATAATATACATCTTCTTCTATCAATCAAGAACGTTATTATTTCCGCCTTTATTATTCAATATTAATATAATAATATTAGATGGTGATAGTCGATAGAGAACTGAATAAAATGCCTAAAATAACGTCGCCTTCTGTCTGGATTTCTGAAAATGGAGGCCCAGGAATTTCTTACCGGATGAGAAACAGATGGTTTGTCGGATTTGTCGATATAAATGTGCATTTAGTCTCCTATCTAGAATTACACGCCACTCATTATCCTCATCTCATATCAAGAGCATGGATATTCATCTAAAAAATCAAGTTAATGATGAATCAATCAAGTCAGACTTTAACTCTGATCTCACAAAGATGTTTATTGCATGTAATATGACCTTATCCATTGCTAATCATCTATGTTCAAAAAATTTATGGAGAAATACACGGGTAAACCTATCCCTTCCCGAGGAACCATCATTAAATTAATGGAGGATGTTGGTACTGATGTCATTTATAGAAATACATATAAAAATGTTTTGAGTCATCCACACCAAATGACGATCAGGTTATCAGTAAAAAGTATTTACGTATATCGAAATGGAACTCTGAATTTTGTACTATCTCACAGTAAGTATTCAATTTTTTTTTAAATCTAACCATAAAATATGATTCTATTTTAGCTAAACATATCAAGAATTATGATACACAACACATTCAATGGCAAAAACAACTGCTTAAATGGTCACAACAAAGCTTTGGATGGTTCGCAACTAGTTTGTCTGAGACTAGTTTCTTCACTTAAAGACTTGGGTATGATAATTAGGTAGTTACATTGGGTGTATCATTATAATTAGCAATTAAA
Source organism: Lepeophtheirus salmonis (assembly GCF_016086655.4). Classification (NCBI taxonomy): domain Eukaryota; kingdom Metazoa; phylum Arthropoda; class Copepoda; order Siphonostomatoida; family Caligidae; genus Lepeophtheirus; species Lepeophtheirus salmonis. The sequence continues at coordinate 23,196,119 of NC_092584.1, forward strand.
TTATCCTTCATGATAACAGTATGTTGTTATATAAGCATAAATAACGGGGAAAATATCTTTTTTGATGCTCTTAATAAAGAGTAATATCGCCGGACATTACTACATAATTAGCTTTTGCTCTAAATTTTTAAGATGGATTTATTTCTAACCTTTTTTTTTTTGTATATTTATTCTCTAATTTTACAATTTTGACATTCGAAGCATAGGGATTAGGAATGCTATTGACTAGAAATGGAAGGATATCGAGGCTGCCCGGTAAAATTATTGTGTTGATAAGGTAAGAATAAAGCATTAAACCAAGTAGTGCAGTGAGCACCGTTAGCCGGAGGAAATAGTATGACCAATATTTGTTGCTTTTCTATGACGTCACTCATTTATTTATTGTAAATTTTCACTTATATAATTTTTTTTGTCTTAAATATTTTATATTTACATATTATTATTAAGCAAATTTAATACAAATTACTCTTAAATAATGAATCATTCTAGTGTCTGAGGATGCAAAAATAGAACTGAGTCAAATTTCCAAAAGCTTCAAGGAAACGTTCGCTTTATTAAATTTCCTATTCCCAAAAATCCTAAAGAATTCGTAAGAAGGAAAAAATGTATTCCAAATCTAAAATATCTTCCTAATTAGAAACCTGCTGACCATTCTGTATGTGAAAATAATTTTGAATCATAATTCCCTTTCCATAATTGTTCAAGCAAAAGGTATATGAATAATGAAGTAAATAAAAGTATAAAGAGTTCAGTAATTTACTTATTCACGAAGGAATAGGAAATGATTCTGAATTTTGACCAAGATATTTTTTCCCGCTCATAATGACGTTAACCTTCGATGAACTCCTTGGTTTAATGCTTTAGGTTGGGGTAGTATTGTTGTCTTGTAATATTCGGGTAAGCAAACTATTGAATGATAAAAAATCAAAAAAATCCAGCTTATATACTAAAACAGACTCCGCCCCACGGCAGGTTAAGCTCTTGCACATCCGCTTCTCTGAGCATCAAGGATCCCTTTTAATACCCTCAAGCTCACTAGATAACTTAACGCAAAACTTCAAATGTATGTTCAACATTCCTTATATCCTAAAGCTTCCATATCGCACGAATAATGATGTAACATCTTTAACTAAGATCACCTGTACAACCCGTGGGCCGGGGTGTATTTTTGATATTACAAGAGGTCCTTGATGCTCAAGGAAGTGGGAGAACTTAACCTGCCTTGGGGTTCAGCACTTCACCTACACAACCCGTGTGTATTATAGCATGTTAGAAAAGGGCCGTCGCGTTGTTAGAAACGCGACGGTGGTGGGGCTTAAACAATCAGTAATTTTTTTTTTTTTAAATGTAATAAAATAATATCACCATTTTTTTGCACTACCGCCCCCAATAATATAATATCCTAACTTCACCTAGACTAACTACTCGTGATCTTGAACTAGATTCTAACACTAGTCGAAAGCCAAATTAATGATATGGATTGCATACTTAATATTAATGGGATCATTGCTTTTAAATTATTCATGTATAGAAAAGTAAAACGCATTGGCAAACAACAATTCTTACTGGGCTTCCCCTTGAGGGAATAAAAATCCTGAGCAATCTACATAATTTGAACCACCATATAATTATTTAAGTAAGTCTTCCCTATTTTATATTATTATTACTTTACCGAAGGTCATAGTTACTGTTATATAATTTGTTCAAAGAGAAAATACCCACTAAGGTTTAAACTAAATATATATATATAATTTATTTGTCAAGACGTTAAATGAATCTTTTGTTTTACTGATTGAATACACATTAAGATTACATATACAAGATAATATTTATGTAGTACACATATTTCAGGTTGATAAAAGTGCGCGTTTAGGAGGGATGTATTTAAAAATATATTACATATGATATATTAAGTACGTAAATGATATGATCTAAAGACGTAATTGACGTTTCGAAGAAGAGTATCTAGTCATAATAATTCTTTCAATCCGAGTAAAAAAATGATGCAAAAAAAAAAAAAAAAAATGAAAAGAATGGTTTATCATCATCGATTAATTTCATCTTCAAAGTTCACCCGCACCACTTGGGACTCTGGAAAGGTTAAGCTATGACTATTTCGGCGTTTATATATTGTAGGAGGTTTGATTCGATTCTCAGAACTTCTTCTTGAATTTGAACCAGGTATAGAAGTTGAGGAATCCCTTCTTTTGTCATAAAATTCAATCACAGTTTGGGGCTCCGTGGAATGAGCATCACCTAAAAGAAAATTTGACAAATTAGAAAAAATATATCATCAAATGAGATATTTGGGGGTGTTTCAACACAAAAGCAATTCATTGTTCATTTCATAAATATAAATCCTCTTATATTTGGGGAAATTAGGACCTAAGTATTAGTAATTTAGAGAGCATTTTTATTCACGTCATAAATTGGATTATAATTGAAGGAAACTCCATTTCGGGGTCTCAAAGGCAATGATATCTGTACGATATTAAATGCTCAAATTTCCAATAAATCTTCATTAAACTTCATAAAATGGCTTTATGAATAAAAACAGAGTGAAAATCCACAAAATAGCTAGATTTGTATTATAATTTTTTATCTACAACCCGGAAATAAGATTGTATAGCGATGTAATAACATATTTCTGATACATTTTAGGGATAGATTGTATAATTTATTTTATAGACAGTCAGGCTTAAGTCCTTTAATTTGTTAATACCATTTTGACATCCAATAGTTTTCCTGAAAAAGGGGGGTTTCGTCATTATATAACTTGGATTATTAGGCCCCAAAATGATTAGCATCAACAATCTTGAGGTTCAATGAAAACGCTCTATATGTTGAGTTGAGAGGACAAACAATGTTGAATAGCCTTCACTTCCGAGATTGTAAAATTTTAATTCAACTCAGTTAATTTATGAAGCTTTAATTGCCTCCAATATGACCTTTCAAATACAATCTACCATAAAATTTAAGTGTAATACTTGGAATTTTTACGAGATTTAAGTGCAATTTGCTACGCTTAATAAAGATTAATTAGAATATAATTATTAATTTGAGGAATACAAATGTTATGCAGTTTCTTAAATTTTTAAATCCTAGCTTGCTTTTGTGCTGATGGACCTCATATACATACAAAATACAAAGAGTGCAAATTGGTGCAAATATCGACTCAAAAACATGAAAACAAAAAGTGATGTCACATAAAAAACTCGGTGCATTTAGATATGCAATCACCTATATCGTCGTCATCTACAATCGAAGGACTTCTTGAGTTTAATGATTCTAACATAGATATAAGATGGTGAATTTAATATAACGTCTACTAATTAATCTGTATCATGAATTCATAATTTGACAATAATAAAATAACTAATTAATTATTTATTTATTATCAGGGATAACTACAGGACTGACACTAGAGGGAACGAAGGGATCGTTGCTTTCCTTACAACATGTACCAGCTTATATAGAAAAGATGTTAAATTATCCCCTTGTAACCCATGGCCAGGTCCACTTGGCAGCACCAGTCCTGAATCACTACGTGTTTGTGAATAAATAAATGTATATCAAACTTACCAATGAAGACTTCTGAAGGTGACCCGTACTTGATATACTCGTTATTATTAATCCACGTTGGAAATTCTCTTTGCTTGACAGGAGCAATACATACTTTGTTATCTGTTTCTCTTTTCCATGGAAGATCCGCCTTGAGAGAGGGCTCCTCATTATCATCACTTTCCTCTTCATATTTTTCACTTATATCCTTCATGTATGCAGGATTAATAATGCCATCTATTAAAAAAAAAAAAAAAAAAGTAGATGTGGGATATTATGTCCAAGAGACTGTTTAGGTACTTACTTGCTACAGTGCCTTTTGGAGCAAAACTAATTCCAGCATCGTCATCATCAGAACTACGTGAATGTTCGTCCTCTTCATGGACAGTTTCTTTAATGATTTGATGAACATGATCATCTCGTAATTGTTTTGAAGATCCCAATACTCGCATGTGTTTTTTATCAGCCTGAAAAACAAATCAAGTAGGCATTTGTAACATTCTTACAGATAGATGAAGACAAATTTGATATGATAAAACAAAAAAATATTCGACATCATTACCACTTTCGGCCTTTTTCGCTTTCGCATTTGATTTTCGCTCATCATTCGACGAACTTGCATGTGAACTTTAAAATTGATATCGTGATTGAAAGCAATATCCTTCTCATCAACAGCATGTCGGCTATAAGACATTCTTCTTGGCTATAAAAATTAATAATTATTTATTCGAATTGTGAATCTAAAAGGATCCAGTGGAGCACAAAATATGTCCTGCCGGTATGTAAAAATAAAATTAACTTGGTCATCCTGACAATTTGAAGGATCTTCGGGTGTAGAGGAGTTAAGCTCTGCAAGCAGCCTTCAATGGAAGGAAATAAACAGAAATCCCACTCAATATTCAGGGGCGTCCGCAAATTATTTATATTTGGGGGGAGGGGGGGGGGATGGTCTTTACTTATAGAGTTTTTTTCAAGAAAACTCCAGAAATTAAAGTTTTTTTTTGGGAAAAAATAAATTTTAAATATTAAATTTTTTGAAAAAAATTTCAAAAATCCACAGCTGTTCACAAGAAATTTCAAATATTCATATTTTTGGAAAAAATAGGAATATTTAATGTTTTGAAAATAAATTCGTAATTTAAAGATTTCTAGTAAAAAGCTAAAATTCCTTATATAGGGAACGGGGGAGGGCTTCAACCCACCCCTGCGGAAGCCTCTGGTATTTAGCAACTATATAGGCTGTAATTACTACCATATCGATCCTCAATTGTACTCCAAGTCCAACAACTAGTGTTGTGGTGCGAGTCCAGTCTAAGGACCGGTCCTTCGAATTGTCAATATGGAAATTTGATTAAAAAAGAAGAAATAAAGTTGAGTGACATCATTAAATACCAAACTTTACAAGTTCTTAGGAATTATATGCATGACTAAACTGTAGCTAACTCAGACGGGATTACAGGCTTCAGTCCTAAATAAGGCCTTACATAACAATACTTATAACTCCCGACAAAACGCCATTGTTATTCCACGTCTTTCATAAGTAGATGCAAATGTTACACCTTCATACTTATATGTTTTGTCTTCAAGAATTAAATAATGATGAATGCAGCTTCGGAAAATCAAAAAGTCTGTTCAAGTTGCAACTAAAAATTAGCTCCCACTTTCTAGGACATATTTTATGTAGCTCTATTTATATAACTTACTCGTGCTCTGGGCATAAATAAATTTTCTGACAAAACATGATGTATTTTTGTTTCAGTCATGTCCTTCATGGAAGTTGTGTAGCTACACTCCTTCAAATCCAAATTGTTATTCCAATTATCCCCAGCAGTACTCATACTTTGTCTGTAATTAAAGGGGAATAATTCACGTTTATTGACTGTTCATTTCAGCATAATTAAATATATAAAATCATTTCATTACCCTTCAGTCAAACTTGGAGCAATAGGATTGGCTCCATCCATATTAGAAAGACCCGCGAACTGAGTAGGGTTTCTTTTCATATATTCTGCCACATCTTTGTTCGTTAAGTTTTCAAAAGTTTCAATGATTTTGTGATCCATTGCGTGATTGTCTCGAAGTAAACAGGGTTTTATATACTTGGCATCAAATCTCTTGTAGGTATCACGAATACTAAATGATCAGAAATGGATAAAACATCTTTAATTCAATTACTTTAAATCAGGGTATAGGGATTGAAATAATTATTATTTTAATAATACTTACCCTTATGAAATAACAAAAATTAATAAAAGAATTTTATAAACAAGTTTGAACATCATTTTTATAAGTAATAACTGAAGAATATATTATATTTCAAGTTGACTGCTAGTATATTTGTATTACTAGTATAGGGTTATCCGGGATTACTCGGGTCGTCAAAGAGCTCTGGTAAATGAAGTATAACTAGAACGTATCCATATTATAGATTTTATTAATGTTTTAAATAACTCCAGAGTTGAGTAAAACTTGTCGATAGACAACATTTGAAGTTCTTCCATTCCTTTGGCCATTAAAATTTGAATAATTATAAACTTGTTCATCCATCAAACATAATGACGATACATACTGAAACTAACTCGGTAGTCATGTTAATAATTCCCTATTTAACTCGTATTCAATATACATTATAGCCTTTTCCGTTAGTACAATCATTCGGTTTTTTTATTATTTTATTGTATTCTCGATTCTACAACCCATACCTTAAAAAAACTTTGAGAAAACGGGGAATCGATCTTGTTTTACGAAGAAAAATCTACGAAATAAGCAAAAAATAGCGAAAACACAAAGTTGCACTCCAGTGCCCAGGAATCTGGTCTGATCAGAATGAAAAATAGTCTTAGATACGTCGCTCGTAGTTCTAAACAACGCCTATATCTATCTACATTTTAGAAATAAATAGCTTTTGCGGTTTTTCAGGGGATCTAAAACTATAATATTATATTGTAGTAGATATTCAATTTTGGTTCAATGCTTGAGAGTTATTTTTGTTGTTGAGAAAGATTTAGAAAAACCAGTTACTAATTCTTGGATGCTTCAACGCTTCTCGCTATTCTAATAAGGAGCGAGCGGGGAATCACATTGACAGAGGGTTTTTTTTCATTTCTTATGTATCATTATTAATTTTTAAAAAAATATTGGTATTATAAACTTCAAATTATAAAATAAAATAGAAAATTTTTTCTTTTATTTTTTAAAAAAAATTGTCAAATCGAAATTTGAAAAAAAAAAAAAAAAAAAAAAAAATGCTTTGCACTGATATTGCAAAAAAAGTAGTAAAACCCTTAATTTGCATTGTATAGAGGAGTACAAAATTATTTTTCATACTTAAAAAAAAAAAAAAAAAAAAAAAAATAGTTGAAGAGAATAATGTCCTCAAAAAAATTTAACTCGATAACTTGTTTATTTTTGGAAATATTGCAAAAAAGATGTAATAAAATGTTCCGGAAATTGCACTAGAAAAAAAAAAAAAAAATGAAACTGCAATTTCCACCGATTTCCTTTTACTCCCCATAACTTTTTCAATTTTGAATAAATTTAGAACACGTCTTCATTCCTATAGTTGTGTTTTTTGATACGTGGATCAGTATCTAGTCTCCTTGAGCTCCAAACAATTTTTTATGTTTTAGGTATAGAATAAGCCCCCTTAGTATAACCCCCCAATCGTCACCCCTGTCTTATTCAAAATAGGGACTCATGCAAAGTTTCAGCCTCTTAGGTCTATCGATGTGAGCACCCACAAACTCTATTTTATATGTATTTATACAGATAATTGATAACAATTATTATCAGTGATATGTATAAGTAGAACGGCCTTCAAACCTTGAAAGATGATTTCCTATTTGGCTCATAAAATAGGTACTTAAATACATCAACCCAAACATGCGTGTGACATACGGCTTTAAATAGTTATAGACAGGGCGTGATTATAGAAAGACCTTCATTGCTCTAAAACAGTGGTTATTAAACTTTTTCACAGTGAGTACACGAGCTTAACAGGGCTTTGGGCTGACTGATATTTAAGGGCGAGTCAGAGCCCGGCTTTGACTTGAAGACCGAGTCCAACTTGAAAGTATTTATGAATACTTAAGTCCTTTCGACAGAAAATTATGAAAAAAATTGACAACTTCTAGAAACAATTTTAATCAATGGCAATAAGATGATTAGAAATGTTTTCTCTCACTTTCGGAGAGTGAATTAATTATATTTGAAAAGGAATTCCTGGGTTAACAACCAGTAATTTACAGTAGACTAACTCATAAAATGGTATGAGGGGAAGCAATAAGTAAATATATTCTTCATAGTACTTAAACTTGTACAGGGTTGGGTTGGAAAATGTTTGACTTTTAATTATTTAAAGAGGATGTTATCAACTTAAATTAAGGTCAGCTCTTGTTGGAGGTATTTATGCTATGATAATGTAAATCATTTTTTTCCTCCCGGATTTTCAAAAAAATATACAGAAAACAGCTAACGTGATCTTACGCAACACCAGCGCCCTTCAGTAATCTATACTTATCTAATTCCAAATCCTTCACTAAACATTTATATTAATATATATGTACCACTTACCGAAGGTTACCAAATTCTCCGAGAATCCCTTCAATACCAGTCACAATATGGTCCATGAATCTTCCAGCAATTCTTTCATTCATGGTTGGCTCCTTCTCCGAAGATGTTTTGACGTTCAAATACTTAACTAAGGGTTTTATAGTTATGCCTTGAACAAATACAGTGAAGTAAACGACGGCAATTGTCGTAGTACGGAACATGGGCGCATGAGGAATTCTCTATATACACGTATATGAAATTAAATGTACTTTCATATAAAATATGTCTATAAATACTTCTGCATCAATAAGTAGAACAAGTGCGAATGCAACAGCGCCCCGGAGTCCACCATACATCATCACAAACTGATCCACAGCCTTCAACTTGTGCAATCGATAATTATTTGCAAGTGAGGATAAAAGCAAAACACCTGGAAATAAAGAAAATATATAGATATCCCATAAGGAATGAAATAATTAATATGATTGTCCTTATACCAATGATTCTAAACACCGAGCAAAAGAGGATAGTCAATAATACGAAGGCCGTGTTCCATGTATGAGTTTCATCAATTGTAGCTACCCCTAAAAACATGAAAATAATAGTTTCCGACGACCCACTCAACATTTTAGTCGCATATTTGAGTGTAGTTTGGGACTTGGTGGATATGTTTCGTTCAACATAGTTCTTCATGGTGATACCACAAAAGGTGATCCTGGGAAAGGAAATGAAATAGTTTGAGAGTTAATTTGTATGATTATGATTTGCATAACAAAGATAAAATAGTTTAGATATGTGGTCCTCCCGTCAATACGAAATATTTTAACTAACGTGGTGCTGGGTCTTATTTATTCGGTACAGTTCAGTCTTAGGAACAGACCTATGGGTCCTTAGGACCATAAATCGTTGGTACCCGTCCTTCAAATTTTTCTTAGAAATGTCCACGGTTTACTAGGACAAATAACATATATGAATTATCCAGAGCATTAGTTCCATAAAGAAATAATGAGCGCGCTAAGGTTACTAATTTTGTGAGAGCCCTTCCCCATGCTTTTTAGAAATGTCCAATGAAAATGCGCTACCTTTACTGATAATTAAAAACAAAACAAGTTTTTGAACTTATGCTTGCGCAAGATTTTGGGATCGAAACAGATTAGTTTACGAAAAATTAAATAAAGATTTCGGAAGAAAAGATTCTGAACGATATCTGAGTGCCCAGCTACATGAGAGGCAAACTCGTCAATCGAAACAGCAGATACAGCATGGAAGAAAAGATTCTACCTTATCTTGAGACATAACTTCAACCCTCCATTCTTACAATCTTTAGAATTATTCTTTATCTCTCAAGCTTTTTGATGTTAATTCTTAGCTCAATTGAGCTCTGCTGTCTAATGCTTTGGATATCTATACAAAGAGTACATATATCTTGCACTAAATATTCATATTTTCATTATAATCATATATAAAACGAACAAATATATTTTAATGACGTCACGAGGGATCTAAGTTCCCTTCTTTAAAGACAGTCGAGTGGGACTGGAAGAAACCAGACTGGACTGAACCGCAGTCCTTATTAAAGAACAACACTACATTAGTTCTCTTAGTCTTTATTTATTCGGTCTAGTCCAGTCCTCAGACTGGCAGTAATGGAACTGATATATATATATATATATATAAAAGTTGAGGGACGTCATCAAGGATCGAACTTTCTAAGTTTTAGGACTGATATGGAGGACTGAACTGTACGAAACGGGACATCAGTCTTCACTTCTAAATAAGGAACAACACAGTATTAACTCAAAAACGAAAAACATTCTTATGTTGTTTGGTTTTTTATCTTCCATGTCTATTTTTAGATTAATCCTACGTTAGCACTTAAAATTACATCAAAAACCATAAAATTTCAAACTCAAAACGGGTAGAAGACTTGCTCAACTTTGATGGTGTGTAAATATTACAGCCATATATTTTTTTTTAAAGGGAAGATTTTGATCTTGAACTTTTTTTTCTTAAAGATAAAAAGCAAAATATGTGGAGAAACAACTTGTTTAATATTGAAGTCATTCGTATACAAAACGACATATAATATCGTTTTCATTATCCTTGAACTGTCAACTTATCAAGGCAGATACAAAATTAATGTTTACTGTGTCTACAGTGGTGGTTTTAAGGAGGAGGAAGCATTGAAAAAGGTCATTTGAAAAAAAAAACAATTGTGTACCGTCAACACACAAGAATGAATTTTCTCAAAATTGAGTGTGGATTACATTTGAATTCTTCAACTAATTACATCTAAAGACCTATCTTGGTACGGCCGTCGGATAAAATCCACAAAAATTATTGTTATTTATGCCATAGAACACGAAAATTTATTTTATTATATAATCAAATAATTAAAAACCCACTCATTGACGTCACAAAGGATCAATTTTACTTTCTTTAAGGACCGACAAATGGGATTAGACGGGACCGGGCCGTCGCCCTAAATAAGAACCGACATAGATCACTTTTTTCTCTATAACTAAATTTAAACTTTCATTTTTGGATTTTTTTTGCAAAAAATATAAAGCCCCCAATAAAATCCTGCGGACGCCCCTGATTAAGGACCGATAGAATCTTAAGTTTAAGTCTATGAGAAGGACTTTAAATCCTAACCATTGATAAGATATTTCGATATAGTAACCAATACAAATATTCAAAACGAATAGTTAATACAGAAAATGATAAACTTACGCAAGAATCCCGGACATGTGGAAAATCTCTGCATTTAGGTAGGATAAATAGGCCATTGTGAAAACAAATATGGGCTCCAGAATTCTAGCATGATTTGTAAATCGTGTGACAAATGCTGTTATATAGCCCCAAATAATCCCCACGACCGTTCCTCCCAATGCAACAACTAAAAAGCTTGCTAAACCACCCAATATATCGGTATATTCAATATTGCTTTGCCCCATTTCATTGTAGGCCTCAAACATTCTGTATAGTACCTATTTATGGAATAAAAATCATTTTAGATTTATAGATCAAATATATAATTGTAACTTTTATTTTAATTTTGTAAATCCTATAACAATTAGAGATAGAACGTGTCAAAGTACTCGGCTATGGGTTAAGTAAACTTATATTATCCGAAAATATACGAGATCCGAACCATCTTCCAAAGAAATAATTAAGAAGGAAATAATTTGAATTCAACCAATCAACGTTCTGAATATTGATTACGAAAAAAGAAGCAGAATCATTGAGAGCTGACAACCAAATATTGTGCATTTTTGTGTTAGTGAGGAAAGGCCGTGTGGAATAACCACAGCATCGTGTTAGCTCCTAACATAAAAATATAAATTGTATTGTGTTGTCAATTATCGATGTTTATTCTTATTAGTTATATTATTTATATTGATTGGTTGGATTCGAATTAAGTATTTAACTCATTCAGTTTTGTTATAAAATCACAACTATCTAGTTTGAAACTAAGCTTTTACTTGAATTGTAATTTTAATTATTTCGGTCAACAATTAAAGGAAATACTAATGATTCAAAAACACAGAAATGATCTCATTATATCTCACAATGAAGAAATCTTGAGCCTTAACTCGCTTTGTCAATGCCAACATCTCACAAATATTAATTATTGATCTCTATATTAACTTAAATTGGTCCAAACAATGAGAAAAGGTTGTTTATAAACCAGTCTATATATTTATGAAGGATTAAATGTCAAGAAGTAAGGACTATGGATTATACGGAGCAAGATGATAATATTACAAATCATTATTTCATTATGAAACGACATTTAAAAACCATGACAGATTAGTCGTCAAACACCTTGCTTAAGAGGATTAAAAAAATAAGATACCTTAAAGAACAATTATCATGCTTTTAAAAATTATTAAAGGTTCCGCATCACATGCAAATACGTGAACCGAAAACGACCTTTTATTAATGTGTCACGGCATTACCTTGCTAACACAAAATACCCTATGTATTTTATTGTCAGTTGTCGATTACCTCGTTTCAATTGACAAGTCATGGTTAGGAATTAATTTATTCATTTTGATACATAAACAAAGTAATAACGTGTAAGTTATAATATACTTTGCTCAGTTTCCAAAAAGTCAGAAATACAATTTCTCATTGATTCCTCGTCATTGAATTATAGAAGGAAGGACTTGAACCAGTCAATTCATGTGGGAATACAAATTATTTTTGATTATTACAGGTCTCTAGAGTTCCATCCAGTGAGCAAATCCTGTGTATAATGATCATGTTAAATAAAACAACGACCAAAAATCAACACTGACAATTTGAGGAATGTTTTGGAGGAGATCAGTAGCTGACAAGGGAGGAGGGAAGAAGGAAATAAGCAATTCTACTCTGAGTCCAACAAGTATTATAATTGAATCTATTTAGGAAAGGATTTTCACTACTTAGGAATTAAATAATAATGAAAACCGCGAAGGAAAATAAATTTTTCAGATTACCAATTCCGAAAAAACGGGCGAGTTAAAAAGTTCCCAGGATTTGCACCAATAATTTCACCCATCTGTACACAGGAGGTTTCCGCATAACAGGGTTTCAACCGCTGCGGATTCCGTATAAAACGGTGTTTGGAATTTTTCCTACTCGCCGTGGAGTAAAAGATGTCTTTGGGGGAATACACACGCACTCAGGACTTGAACGCTAAAAACAAGAGTGTGTATTCCAAAAGAACTTCGTGCTATTGATTTTCTTATTAGTTGCTATAGTCAAGTATAGTTATTGAATGCTAAGTTATTCATTTATCATCGTTTCATTTTTAATACTCGTAGCAAGTTGAAAAATTGGTACAAATAGCACATGCACTGTTCCCGATTGTAGAACTGGATACCGATCAAATAAAAATAAAGAAATTAATTCGAAAATCACATTAAATGGATTCTCAAATAATATAGATATGATGAATAAATGGAAAATAGCAATTCCAAGAACTTTCCGGATCAATTTTCACAAATTGTGAATCAAGCTCTTCCAAATATTGACATCAACAACACTATTTTCCACAATGTTAAAGGTATTATATATCCGGATATATAGCAAGTCCATTATCAACGTCACAAAATGCGAAGAATGTCATAAGTTACTTAAGTCCAGTGATTCTCCACCAATTTTTGATCTATCAGAGAGTGATTTAGTAGAATTCAACCATTTAAAAGAAAATTTGTTAAACATGAATAATAGAGGTGGATCAGTTTCACCTTCTCATATATAGTATATTTATCTTGTGTCTTCGCTGCTAAACTATATATGGACATTATGAATGATGATGAAAGAAGGGCATTATTTTTTTATTTCAGTTAATCAAATGACTTATTTTCAAACATACATCTTATTCAAATCCAAGAACAAACAGAGTTTAGTTCCATACTAACAATTGTATCTGATGAGGGTCATTCCTTTGTGGATTTTTTTCATCATATATCAAACAAGTTCTTTAATGTCATGATGAGAAATTTTAAATCTATAATTAATGACTCGATACATTCCAGTAAAAAATGAAAAGATATATTTAAAGGGAGAAATTGTCATTTATCCAAAAAAAAAAATCTCCATTATCTCCTAGTAGTTGTAACATTAACATATTAATTGATTTGTCATTTCGTCCCCATTTTTAGTAAAATATATATTCATATTCAAAAACGTAACTGTTCACAAGTAATTTTGCAAAACAACTAGTAGAGTTGAGAGATAAGCTCGAGTGAAGTTGAGTCTTTGGACACGTGAGTTAATGAGTTTCAAGACTCGAGTCCTATCAAAATTTTAACTTTGTCTACGAGCTCTAGTCGAGTTAAGAGTCTTTTACATCCAGTCAACCCTTAAATTTCTTTCTTCTATTCCAAATCGAGTCCTCGTGGAGTTTGAAGTCCCAATTTAATAAGAGCTATGTGCAATTAGTGTTTAATTGAGAGATAATCTCGAGTGAAGTCTCAAAACTAAGTCCAATATAATACGATTCCAAGTCAAGTCACGAGTTTTTGAGCACGTGAGTTAGTGAGTTTCAAGCCTTGAGTCTTATTAAAATCTGAACCTTGTCGATTTTTACGACGAATTCTAGACGAGTTACGAGATTTTCATATTGAGTCCTAGTCAAATCTGAAATTTATTTTTTCTTGTCCAAATCGAGTCCTCCTGGAGTTTGAAGTTCCAATTTAATAAGAATTAACTAGAACCCATGTTCGAGTTTCTAATTCTGATTAGGGAGTTATAATTATAATTAATTGATAACCAAATAAACAGGATAATATTTTCTTCACTTCACTTCCATGTATTGAATGTAACTAAAGAAAATACAAAGCACTTTTAATAGATTGCGTGAGCCATTCGAGCTCTGTAGTAAAATATGTCTTTGATATTCCCCTAATATCGCAGTTTTTTATATTATGATCATAATTTATGACAAACTATATATTGAGGTGAACAATTTTATTTTTGTATTTGTTGATGAGGTCCTTCATACTGTACCTACTATATATTAATATAATGAAACTGTATAATTTTGTATATGAGGTGAAGGGGAATGTCTTGCAATTATTTGATCTGATACATACTTTTGCTTATTACTTAACAAACAAACATGCAATTAAAAATGCTGCTGAATTGGCAAAGTTCCGATTATATAATTTGTCTGCATATTTTTTTCGTCAGCCCTTATTGAGGGCTGAATACTCCAGTCCTCCAGTTTACTTTTAAAACTTATAAAGTTCGTTCCTTGATAACGTCCCTCAACTTTATTTCTTCACTTTTTAAAGAGTTCTAGTACTGACAGTCCGAAGAACTCAAAGTCTGAAGGACTTTACTGTACTAAGCAGAATAAATAAGGATAGTCACAACACTAAACAACTTATTATGATGGTAACTTTGTTACGTACCATAGACGTACCAGACCTCTGACATTAGGGATAATAAAGCCTATTTTAAGTCCGACAATACATATTCCGAGTGAATGAAAAACAAATTTTTAATCACCCAGGTAGATGTGTTTAAATTACAAAAAGAACAACTCAGTTAAAATTGAATCATTGTTGATAAAATAATAAACAAAAATATTAATATTATCTTTAACAATATTTTTATGCAACACGAAATTATGCAACCATGCCTTATTTAGTTTCGCAAACTCATTGATGATCTCCTCCATCTTATTATCCTCAATAAAGCATTTGATTTCAAGTTCCATGCTCAAAATTAGAACTCCTGTGAGAGGATCTTCATTGAATCGGTTCTTCGTTTATGTTTTTATATGACAAAGGGCTGAGAATAATTGTTCTGCTGAAACGGACGTTGATGATATGGAGCAATAATATTTGCTGCGTCCTTGTACGAATGAAGAATATTAAGGATGCCGTCATCATGCATACATTTGACAAGCTTGTGAGAAGCAGCAAGGACATACTGATTGTTGTAGCAACCATTTTTATGTTGCGATGTAGACTAGATTGATCAATTCCATACAATTCTGAAATCACTTTTGCTTCTTCTTGCGCAACTGACAAGAAATTTCCCCGTTTTTTTTTTTCACTTTTGAAAATGAGATCGACGCCATTTTAAGACTGACATCACCTGAGGTCCCTGTTTGTTATCATCATAATTTATGAGGGAAAAAAAAGAAGAAATTGCTTAAACAAAAATAAAACTTAGACATAATACAAACATATATAAAATCCAGGATATCAGTCACATACATATAGATATGTAAAAACCTCAAGGTCGACATAAAAAAGGGGCGAATTATAAAAAATTAAACCAACCACACCCGGTCAACGCATCCACAACTTCAGCTTCCTTGTTCCTCATAGGAATAGTTACAAGGAGGAGGATAGTTGATGCTCTTTAGCAAAAACAATAAATATGTACATATAACAGAAATATTTCTGGGAACACCCACTTACCACAGTGACTGCGTCGTTGAGAAGCGACTCCCCAAATACCACAATGTATAAAATATCATCAATATGAATCTCTTCAAATACAGCCAGAACAGCCACTGGGTCCACGGCGGAAATGAGTGAAGAGAATAACAACATTTCTAATATGTTTGGCGGATCTTCTCCAAATATTCCAGAGCGGCCACATCCCCAAAGAGCAACACCTATTAAATATTCAAGGTTAATTATGTTTATTTTATGTATAATATATTCATTGTCATCACATGTTATTGAAATTGAATTCTATGTATGTACAAAGTACCAACTGCGTTGTATATTAAATCTACATATATTTTATTGCATAATTATTAATTGGTTAATACATTCAATAAATAGCATATAAATAAAATTTGAATCCAAAAGGCATCCCGGATACAATTAACTTGGTTTAGATTGGATTCTAAAAAATTAAGTTGGTAGAGTTCGAGTTTTGGCCAGTCCACACAAAAGTAAGGTAGAACGAATTTTCTCAAAATTGAGTGTGGACTAGTGCAAGGCTCGAAGGTAGTTAAAATTAGCCACTAGCCAACAGGGCTAGTCAATTTACAAAAATGTACACAAAACATAGGCTACCATTCTACTTGGTATATAAGGAGATATTTGATAGGCTTATATTCGAAAGGAAGCCCCTATAGAATCCCCGTTTTGTCCAATCAGAAGCAAGGGCACAAAGTGCTTTACAAGATATCTTAAATAGAACAGTTCGTTCTGGAATTAAAATTCACAGAGAGTGAAATAAACCGATATTTCTCTTTTAAAAATCACCCTTAATATTCTGACTTCAATGTCAATTCGATTTTTTTAACATAGCCAAAATACGCACGATTTTCAGCACTATATAAACATTTAACGTTGAACATGCACCAATCACTGCCATATTTTTAATATCTTAAATTATCGAATGCAATCTTTACAACAGTTTATGGGTTCTTTTTGTTATTATGTATCCGGAAGGGAGTTTTTTTCTTTTGCTTTAAAATCCCCTCAATATATTATATTAATTCCTCATCCTTTATCAATCACTTAGTAGGTATAATTAGCCCTAATACAACCTGTACGAAATATTAGTAATTGATACATGAGATTAGAACACGGTTTGAGGAGTTTGATTATATTGTTTTTGGCTCAAAACTTCAGTGATGCAATCATAAATCCATGGACCATTAAACGATTTACAATACAAATTTCTTACTTTCTGATCTTTTAGCCTCATACGGAAGGAAATGTTCAAAAAAACATCCTTTGGAATAATTAATCTTTAGAGTCTGAGCCCAGTTATAATACCACAGTCTTAAAGTTTGTCTGCATATTTGGATTATGCACAGTCATTTTTTATTATATCTTAAATGTGAGTTGAGAACTCATTTTTTCAAAACGAGCGTGTGTAGCTAAAGATTAGCCACGTAGCCCTCTAAAAACTAAAGTACTCCTTGGCTCATCACGACATATTAATATTGACACCTCAAGCTGTTTTTCTTTTTTTATTATTCTTGAGGAGAAAATAACCAAAGTCACTACGTGTAAGTATGCTCGTGAAGAATGGATAATAACGCTGAATATTTTAGGGGAACTGTTTTATATTTGATGGAAGCAAAGTTTGTCTGTTTGCCAACACATTATCGCTAGTATCTTATATCCCTAAATTTTATTAATTCATTTGTTAATGAGGAACATGAACTTGATGAGACCTTTGGATTTTTTTTAATGTTCGTCCTAATAATTGAGAGATAAACTCTCATTTCTGTTGTGTAACATTACTAAGTCCGTTTCTCCCCCCTCACTTTAGTATCTAAAACATATGTACTGAAGATATTTATTTACCTATAAATATCCTGGAAGGCTAGTTACTGCCGGGCATTATGACTTGTAATAAAGTGTTACACATTCAAAGTCTCTTCCACACCTTTCATTTTCACTAACGTCACAACAATTTCTTCATCAATGCTTAAAAAAATAACTCTCTTTTGTACCCTTAATTGAGCAAGGTTTTAAAATCCTGGTTCACACATATATGAGGCAGAAAATTGCAATAAAATAACCACAACTTTAATATAATCCCATTGTTTTCACATTTGGACTTGACGCAATATATATTTGAGGAAGCAAATGGGTGTATCAGTGCACAAGGTTTGAAAACCACTGCATACGTATTATTTTTGATACATGTGTTCAAGAATCTTCGATTGGATGAGTTGGATGAATTTTTAGTTAAAAAACTTCATGGATGCAATTGTAAATATACGCATAACCGATAGATTAATTATTCATGGAGGGGGTATTAAATATGTCATAGAAAGCGGGAGCGGCTTTTTTTTAGTTGGTAATCGTAAGAGGTTTTTTTATATTTTCCCATACTGCTATAATTGTTATTTCATTCTTGAAGAGAGAACATCCAAGTATAAAGTAATAACTAGTGCTTGTACTTATAAAAACAAAGAGTAAGACTGAGGGTTTGCTCCTCACGAGTAACAAGTGTTGTTGGACATGAAGTAGAATTGAGAATCTAACTTTTATGTCCTTGCTTATAAACGTAGGGGATTTGTGTTTTTTCTTTCTTCTTTCAGCTTCTCGCAGCTGATCTAATCAAAAGTCCAGACAGCTAACATTCTGAAAATGGTCAGGATTAATATGTTCATTTTCCGTTTCTTTTATTTATATATATATTTTAGCACATCATTGATCAATTAACAGGGAAAAATGGTCTTCCAGTGTTGCTTTGAAAAATATCAAATCTAATTTTAGAGGTGTTTTATTGAGAAAACCATTCTTTGTGTTATAACTATCAGCAAGAAAAGTGTGAGATGACTACTTTAATATATTCTACTGCTAGATATGCAGCTTTTGTTTAAAGAATTCCCAGCTGTATGGTACTTTCTGGAATGATTCATCAAATCTTATCAAATACTTATCCTACTTCGATAAGACATAACAAGGCTTTAGGAACCATCATCAATATCTACAAAATACACTGTAAGAATATATCAGGTTGTGTAGTAGGGAATTCTTAAATATATTTTGTTTCCAATGAGACCTTTTAATTGGCATCTAATAGTTTTTAATTTTAAGTACTATGCTTTCTAATTTCCGTTTTGGTGTTTATTTCTTTTTTTTTCTGTAAGGTTTTAGAGGTCTAAAGAGAAAATTAATTTCAAACTATCATTTTATTTATTTTCTATTCTAAACACAAATATTATTTAATTCATTTTAGTATTGATTACATATATGTATATATATATATATATATATTTGAGTGTGTGGGTATGTGTCAACCTAGTTGAAGAAAAAAAACGCGGAAAATTTAACTACCCACGAAAATAGGGCATTCCTTGATATCCCTAAGATCTACAAGGCCAGATCATACTTAATTTAAAAAAGCTTAAATAGATATTTCAAATAATCCCACATTAATTGAGATAAAATTTCTGGTTAGGCCTTGAGATCAGGCTAAAGTTGATTTTGTATTAATACCACGTACAAAGTTACAGTGCATACCGTTACCATTAACTATGAATGACCATTAGGCCACACTAGGACCATAAAGACAGATGTATGAGATCATCTGAGCATACATCTGTGTTGCTTTCCACACCGCCTGGAATGCATGTAAGTTGATAAGGGTGGGCATTTTAGGGACTAAATTAACATATCTATAACAATACCCATGCAAAGTTTTGAATAGATAGGTTAAATTAAGGTCCCAGATATTTGAATTAATGTAGTTGACTTTTTTTATTTTTAAACGCATAGTAAGTAGAATAAAACAGATTTAACTTAATGATTTACGTATAAATATACTACATTTTGTAAATGGTGATTAAAAAACACTTTTGAAGTTTTCATAGTAGTGTTTTTCTATTAATTCAAGAACTTTGATAGCCTTTTAAATAAAAGTAAAAAGATTAAAAAAAATAAAAATAGTCAATCTGTTACTTTGAATGTAAAAAAAAAATCTAGACAAAATTCTAAAATCTTGGATTTTGACCGATTAAAAAAACATAATATTTTGATTCTTAGAAATGGATAAGGACTCAAAGTTCTAATGCTGAAAAACCAGAAAATTATCCCCACAATCTACATAGTGGGCATTATAGGGCTAGGATTAGACCTGATCTCTATTGTTCGAACTTGTGATATGAGATACGCGTATTGGCTAATGTTTTATATATATTTTTGATTTATTATGTTATATATAATCTGATAAATGATGCTTATGCATGCCAATTTAAAACTACAGTGATTCACAAAGTTTTTAGAGCCATAATAACCCTCAAAGCAAGTCTGCATATATTTTATTTGATGAAATATAGCTTCTAAATTATGGATCTGATAAAAGTAATTATTCATGCTTTTTTAAGCATAACTTTTGGGTAATAAATAATATATGTATTTTGACCGTCAACACAAAACCAACCTAGACTGATTTTTATTTACATATTATTTTGATTAATCCTTTGAAGACTCCACAAATTGAATTTAAAATGTCAAAAACTCATCCATTAACACAATGAGCAATTTAAAAATTCATTCACTTTATTTAAATAATAGAACTCTATTAAAACAAATGAAGGTTTTAAACTATACTTAAAATTCTTGGGTAACTTAACTAATCCAACAAATTTGAATACAAAGCAATTAACTAACCGAAATTTGCCTTTGAAATATTGGTACTTCTGAGATCGCCCTCGTATGTAGAAGAGGCCGTTTCTTACACAGTATGAGAGGGAAATGGAGTTCATCAGTGAATTGAAGGAGCCACCCAGGAGAATCCCATCTCATTATGCAAGATGCCGGGTGGTCCATTGAAATATGAACACATACTAATTCAAAGAATTAATGAAGGTTGATTGATTGAAATTAATTAATATTTCGAGTTATTAATGCACAAACAATTATTTACAAAACAAACATGAGGTAAACATTAGTTTACGTACAAGTTGAGAAGATGACACTTGAACGTGATCGATAAATTTACATTCACACATTCCAAGCAGTTGGGTCTACCAACAAGGACCCGGAGGAGTTCAACAAAGCATCTCAGGACAATTTCCTCATGAGGGCCTAAGCTAGAGATCTCTGTTTTTATACATCAGACTCTCCAGAGAGCTATCGAAGAAGT
This sequence comes from Lepeophtheirus salmonis, assembly GCF_016086655.4. NCBI lineage: Eukaryota > Metazoa > Arthropoda > Copepoda > Siphonostomatoida > Caligidae > Lepeophtheirus > Lepeophtheirus salmonis. Next base: position 23,217,311 of record NC_092584.1, read on the forward strand.
TGGCGGAAAGAAAATTGTGAAGGTAGAGAGCCAGCTTTTGACACCAGCAATGAAAGTTAAGTGAACTCTTTTATGACACTTTTGGCCTCCCTACACCCCTGATCCCAACCCCTTTGACTATAAATTTTGGGTGCATGTAGAGGGGATGGACTGTAGTGTCCGTCATCCAAACACCGAGTCCCTCAAATCCACTGACAGCCAGCACTAGGACGCCATGACGGAGGATGACATCAGTTGCGAATGCCAGACCTTCCACCGCCGCCTGAAAGCCATCATTGCTTCTTAGGGTGGCTACATTAATGATTACGAGAGCTGTGATACACATCTATTTATAGTATTAATTTTGTTGAAATTCTATCCTTAATTAATAAATTTGATCTTGTTGCAGTTTAACATTCAAAATCTTCAGATCTCAATGGACCAATCAGTACATGCACTTTTAATGGAATAACACAACCTTTTTTTCTGAAATAAAGATAAAGATATATTACTATCATTTTAAAGGCAATTAAAGGAAATAAGTTGATTGGTCAACTTTCTTAGACACTGACATAGTAGAATATCATTTCTCTAATTTGAATTACATATTCATTATTCGTAAAGACTCCAAAATATATGAAATGTAATAACCCGTCTTGATGCGGAGATCCTCCATGATAAAAACCAAGTAAAGCTTTTCGCCTTTACATTAAACCCCTGCCCAAACTATATGGGATCGATTATTAACCCACTTATGAACCGTTCGAAGGTGTAAAAAGGCACTTTTTAATGAGGAGGGGAAGATTCAGTAGTTTTGTCGGTTGATTTTTTTATCCAGGCCCCATTTCATCTACTCTGAAAAGACAATAAAGCCTCTCTACATGCAAAATTCTAATACATTTCGAGTTATTTCACAATGCTTCATCCATAATATTCTGGCCTTAACGAACCTTGAGGATCCCCATCCCTAGATCCTTATAGATGATTCGAGTCATCAGTTCTTGGACACATTGACACACCATCAGAGTTGAATATTATTTCTCTAGTTGGAATTACCGATTCATTACTAATAATGTAAGAAAAACAAACAAACGTAACATCAAACTATACCCCCTTTGTCAGCTGAACCTTTTATTCAATCATTCTCACATCTTGTTCCATCTACATAAATACGTGCGGCATTTGAAAAGTCTGAGTGATGACAATAGTTGGGATTGGCCCACAAAAGTCATTTTCCATGACGACAATGCACCACCTCATACCTAGGCAGTTGTAGGCTCAAAATTAATTGAAATAGGTTTCCAACTCAACATGCCCAAGGCACTAGCAATCTCACGGATCCACATTTAATGGATTTTATCAATTATTTCTGGAGTAGTGGCCTCAACAGGGGGTACAGAACGTTCATCGTCATTTGTGCCTATATGGGCCCTTCAAATTTTTTGAAACCACTCATAAACTGTTCTTATCGAAGGTGCAGAGTGCCCATAATATGTTTATCAAGCATCTTGTTAGTCTCTTGAGACCTTTTATAAAGTTTAATCAACTCACAAAATTATTTTTTGTCCATTTTTTGAAAATAGTTCCACTTTCTCGATTCAAAAGAATGCCAAACAGACAGAATTAGACTGATGTGGCTCAAAGTTGATGTGTGTTCTTCCAAGAGGTGCCACTTACTTCACATAGCCCTGAGAATTGAGAGTTGGACTTGCACCAGTAATGCCATCTCTCTGACTTTTCAAACAACTCTCGTATTTCCTTCTCTACCCTCAAATCCAACACAACACTAAGCCGAAGTCATGCAGATTACAATTTATATTGTAACTCCAAAGACAATTAGTGCATGACCTTGTATGTACTACTATGAACACGTACTACATGCAGTTATATACCTGAAACTAAGTCATGATTACCGTTTAAAGTCGTCAAGGCAAATTACGACAATGAAGATATTCAATTGACTAAGGCCATCATTATCTATAGGTAGCACACATCCTTTTCAAAGTTTGAAAAGAGACAAAAGTTATTTATTTTCTCAATAAAAATTAAAATACAGCATTAATCATTATTGTACGTGAATAAATTATGATGAACATTATTCTAACATATAAAAAACATTAATACTTTTTTTTCTATAGATACTTTATGGATCTAAAATAGAGAATAAGTTAAAAAATTTGATCTCTTCTTCTCAAAATGTGAAAAAAGGATGCTGCGCACTATACGCGGAGCATCAAGTTTTCCTGACCTTTTTTTTCTTTTTTTCTGTTCCTTAAGACAATTTTACAAAAAACAACACTTTTTGAAACTTTTATAAGTTAAAAAAGTTTATTACAATAATTTTATGCATAAAACGACAGGTAATTTTACTCGAAATGAAAGTAAAAATTAAATTTATTTGTCAATAATTTTGAATTTTTGAACTTTTTTTTCTCAAAAAAAGTAATTTTTTATTAATAGCTATTGATTTTTGAATTATTTTACAAAAAAATTAATATTTGAAATTTTTCTCCAAAAAGTTTAATTTTCTATGTATAGCTATGGATTTTTTAATTTATTTGAACAAAAAATGTAATATGCGTATTTTTTTCAAAAATTTAATATATGAAACTAAGATTTTGATTTTTTTTTCCCCAAAAATTTAATATTCGAATTTTTTTCTCCAAAAAATTTAATTTTCTATATTTAGCTACGGAATTTTGAATTAGTTTTTACAAAAAATGTAAAATTTGATTTTTTTTCAAGAAACTAAAGATTTTGAGTTTTTTTCCGATAAAATTTAATTTCCTATGCATGGTTATAGTTGGTTGATATTTAACCCACGAAATTTAATATTAAAATTTTTTTCTCAAAAAATTTAATATACAATTTATTCTGTGAATAGCAATAAGTTTTCAATTTATTTTTTATTTTTGTATTTTTTTCCAAAAAATTCCAAAAAAAACAAGCTCCTACCCACAAAATATAATCATGTGTACACCCTTCCACTAGTTTGTGTAAGGTTAATAAATGTAACACGACCTCTGTTTCTCGGAAAATACAATTTTCCAATGGTTATTTCTTTAGCATATGAACATTTTTCCGCTCATGCCATCATTGAAATTGGAAAAAAGTTGAAAATCAAACCGGTCTATTGTACAAGTACCACGACACAATATTATGTAGATATATTTTTAAGGAGAGGCCGCTGAAAATATTTATTGGAGATGACGTTCGTCATACCTTCTAAGTATTACATAATTAGTGCAGCGACATGACTTGAACTGGTTTCCTCTTGGCATCGTTTATGTATGTATAATTATGAATAACCTGTCATCATGCATTTTAAGAGTTTTATTTGGAAATAATTTAAAAGTATTGATATTGGATTTGCACCGAGATTGTTGATTTCTTTTTATGGGTCGATCTAATTTGGATCATACTTAATAGAAATACAAAGTTACAGCACAACGTGTTTGACTTCCATCACACTTTTTAATAGTGACGTCATAGTGTATGAGTGGTCTAGTCTTTTGTCAAAATATGTAATTCTTGCCTTGGAGTCGGTACGATACATCAAATTGAAAATTCTAGCAATAGTAACGTCATAGTATCTAATTGCTCAAGTGTTTTGTCAAAACCTGTATATTATGCCCAGGAGTCGTTACGATACATCAGATTAAAAATTATAGCAAGTCTGATCACATGATGGTCTAATTTTGTATTTCTATTAACCTTGATTTGGAACAGTCCTAAGAACAAGAATCGATTACAAAGAAAGTCAAGACCTAAAATTTTTATAAAAGGTGGATGACGTCAATTCATTGTTCATATTTTAAAATTGGGGGTGGGGGGAAAAAAATTTATGTAAGTGTTACGTCATCAGGTTTTTTTTATAATTTAGACATTTTTAAAAACATATAAATGACAATAATTTTTTTTAGTAGAGAAAAAAACTTTTTTTTAAATTTTAGAGTCATCATTTAACAACTAAGTTTGAACAAAAAAAAAAAAGAAGGAAATGGATTCTTTCTTGAAAATAATGACATTTAAAATTTTTGCTATGTGATAACTATCCAAATTCCGCAGAAGGGGGCAAAGGCAAGGTAGAAATTTTAATTACGGAAAGATTTGAAATAAATTCACGCAACTTCTGTAAAATTTCAAGTCAGTATCTCCGTTAAAAAATGAGTTTGTAAAGCCTTTTCCGCCGAATTTCCACGCCCCTGGCACAAAATATACTTAAAATATAAATTCAAATGAATGATCTTCCATTGATTTTGAATCGATATTTCAATAAATAGTTGATGATATCATTTGTGATTTCATATGAAAAAAAACCATTACGACGTTTTGGAGGGATTCATTTATGATTTTTGGTAAAGTCGGATATCATTTCTACAGGGAAATATCGGTTTAAACGAAATCACAAAAATAAGCTTCCTTGAAGCTTTCGAATTATTTAATTAATGCTTAAAATGACTCTAGAATTCAGTACAATTTGTCGATAAACAACATTTGAGGTTCTTCCATGCCTTTGTCCATTATAATTAGAAATGTGTTCTTTCTTCAACTTTAATCAGACTAACTAACTCGCTAATCCTCCTCTTCCCCTTTTTTTAATTCTTATAGAATATACGTCTTCCCTTTTTGAACTAGTACAATAATTTATTTTATGGATTTATTATTTATTTGTGACATTTTCGAATGGACAGCCCATACCTTAAGAATACTTTGAGACACGGGGAATTGATCTTGTTTTTATGATCAAATCAACTTATTCATCCCATTCAGAGCCCAGGAATCTTATCTAATCTAAGTGGCATAACTCAGAATTATGTACAACTTTTACTTTATGTCTAAAGTATGTATGTACCCGTCTCCTCCGTTTTTGACATAAATAGAGTTTATATGAGGAGGCAACTTTAATACTTTTGTAGATAAATCTCGTTTTCCATTGGTTTAACTCCTAAGACTACTCCATGATTTTGACTACAAACACTTAATTTAATTACAAGTTTTTAACTCCTTTTATCAGATATCTTCTGATTGAAGAAGTATTTTTCTATTAATCCCATTTACAGTTAAAGTTAACTCTTATGTAAATATGATAGATCGTAAATTATACTAATGGAAAAGAAGTTGTTGTTAGTTTGCATAGGCTTAATGTCTTTGGAAAAAACAAAAACAATCCTACTAAAGATACTACTACTAGAAGTATACCTGTCTTAAATACTCCTCCTCCGTATGAATGTATTTTTTAATAACTCTGTCTACTTTGTGTTTTAAGTCATTGTCATATTTAATAGAGTTGCAAAAAATATGACCTATACGTATATTAAAAGGGGTTCACTATATCCACACGTAATACTTTTTCTTTCTATCTCAAAATTGGAGACAACGAGAGGGGATAGTTCAAATTCAATTATCGAAAACTTTATATACTAAGTAAATAACTTTGCAAAGCGAAGAATATACTATTGGAATATATATACTATGAGAGTTTTTCGAGATATTCCGACAATTAGCACTTTGGATGATCATGATGTGGAGAAGGTTAGGAGTTCCTCCCTTATGGAGTATACAGGGGGAAGGGAGGGAATAGAGAGACTCGGAGTTAATCCAAACGCCAGAAGAGATAACATCGTAGAAATATTCGTTATACTTTACATACTGAGATGTGATCTCCTACGTCCTCATCCTCACAGATATCGACTCATAGTCCTTCTCCTCCTACGCCAATAATATAGTCATTACATTGCATCATTTATCGAGGTTATTTCTTTATTATTAAAAGATTATCACTTTCTACTGCCTCTGTATACATTTTTGAGATAGAATGTATGACTTGAGGGCAAACATATACGGTGTTCCCTTTAGAAGTAAAATAAACCGCGGAAAATGAATGATATCATTTGAAGAATGTTTGGAAGGAGATGAGCTTTGCTATGACGTTTTATTAGATCAGATACACGTCACTATGACAGACCTAGTTAAGACATTAACAGGATTGACTTGGGTGTCAATCCTCAATTCTCCTTTGAGTCCAAAAAATTGTCATTGTTAGTCTCCATTATTTACACTTTAGTCTAAGATATTTCCTCTCCATGAATAATGATAATAGCTTTAGCATCTTTACAATAGGATGCTGTAACTTCAATCAGATGTATTTCTGAGACATCATGTCCAAATTTAATGAAGCTTTATTAAAAAAATTATATTCATACATTGAAATAACTAATTTATTCAATGTAACGTCCCTCAGGCTACTCTTGAAGGAAACGTAGCACTTCGTTATGAAATTTATATTGCCCCTGCAATCGACAATGGAGGCCCTCAAGGCGTCAATATTGGAATGAAATTTTTTATAGGCTTTGTATTCAATGGGCGGCCAGAAGGCAAAGTCCTTCCTCAGCATTGATGACAGCCGTTAGTCTTCTTTTGAAGAAAAGGCAACACTTCCATATGAAGTTTACGTCTTGGTGCCTAGGAAACGTCAAGGCGTCGATATTGGAGTGACAAAATTGATAAGTTTTCTATTCAATATGTAGCCTGAAGACAAAGTCCAACAGGCTTTGATCTGAGCTGTATGGAGGCCACATGTTCTTGAACCAGAAGTCAATGTAATTATTTAAATTATTCTGTATCATTTTATTTTTGCCGTGATCCATGTATCCTTTTAATTGTAGTTCGCCAAGATTCTTTGCCATGTTCCTCAATGTCTTCTAATCCTCACCCAAGTATGTTATAGGAGCTATTATATATTTGGGTCTGCCTCCAAAGGGTTCTTGATCAATTCTGGATCAAGGATTTTCTTCCTGCTAGCTCCTGGACACTTCTTCATGCTATTCCCGTTCTCAATCCTCAGGTACTTAGACAGCTGATTTTTCTTTGTTATATAGTTTTTCAAACCTGCCCAATGTAAAATATTGATGAATTTGTTGTCTTAAATATTTGGAAGAGGTACGGAGCAAGCCATCCTTGGAATCCGTGCCGAGAGAGACACCATAACAATACTAGAGACTAAGGTGAATCCCCCGATCAAATGAGTTGCCAATGGGAGTCCTTACAGGTGGTGGCAGTAGGACTCAGCTCCCTGTCAACCCTAAAAAAAATTCTGAGATAGTTGTAAGATAATTTTAACAACTTCATCTTGCCAGACGTTTGACATCCAAACTAAGCGGATCTGTATCCTATTGATCATTTTGTGTTATGCATGATCTAACGCCAAGACAATCAGAACCCATGCAACACCAAAGACGGACTTATTAGGAAAACCAGGATTTGATTAGGGATCAAGTGGCAAAGTCCTGCTTACGATTTCATCCTCCTACAGAGACTATAATTGTGGCTGGAGGTGTGATTTTATTGACTAAAATATATTAGAATCTATATAACTTTTAGAATATTGTTTTTTTTTTTTTAAATATAATAACTGATTGAGAGAAAATTGCGTTTAAAAAAACAACAAAACATTTTAAAGGCACAGATAGTTTGTGCACCCTGTATGGCTATCATTTTAAGTATTATTTTTTAAAACTCTAGTTATTAAAGATACTCACCTATTGTAAGAACGTTGAAGATTGTTCCAACGACAGCCATGAGTAAAATGGTGCCCAAATGATCGAAAAAGAGACGATTTGGCATGAAGTACCCCGCATCGAAAATAATGGGTGGTAACATGAATAGAAAGAATATATCGGGTGTGAGAAGAGTTGGTACTGTTTTGCTTGCATAGAGGAGCAAGAGTCCAATCATGGTTCCAAGGAAAATAAGGAGGCATGACTCTGGAAATATTGTTGGAAGAACTGGTGTCATATGAAAGCCTGAAAAAGAAATTAATGAATATATTAGTATATTATGTGCGAACACGCTATCTTAAATATAGCCAATGAATAATTAATACTGGTTTATTTATATTTAGTTCGTCTATGTTAAAATTCTAAACTAAAACGATTTACTATAAGCTATCATTATATAACAGGTAAATATCTATTGTAAAACCTTTTTGTATACAACATTTTTGGTTGTTTTTTGTCCATTAGAGGAAAAATAATGGAACACACTCTTGAAAATACAACATATAATTGAGTATATGAAAATACTGTTTTGTTTTTTTACAAATATAAAGCATTTTTTTCAAATGTTTGACCTTGTGATTTATTTATTTCCATTGCCATGTTCCTTCTTCAAATAAAATGATGATACATATTAAGACTAACTCTCGAATCTTATTCTTCTATCAATTAACTATTTCTCTTTTTTAATTCGTATTCAATATTTGGCTTCTCTTTTTTCCGTTATTATATTAATTTGTCTCTAGTATTTTTAATTTTTGTAGTGCTTTTTCGAATCAACAACCCATACCTTAAAAAAACCTTGAGACACGGGGAATACATCTTATTTTATGACTAAAATCAACTTATTTGAGAAAAACAGACTTGCTCTCCAGAGTCTAAGAATCTGGTCTGATCATAAGGAAATATAGCCTTACGTACGTAACTCTGAATTATGAACCACTTTTATATTGTGTCTAAAGTATGTGTCTGTCTCCATTTTTATAAATTCGCTTTTATCATTGCTTTTCTATGCGGGATGAACATTAGACACACATATAAATTATTTTAATACTATGTAGGATAGGATAAAAGTAGCTCTGAGTCATACATAATGGCTTTATATCAAATAATTGTTAGGAAAAATCCCTCAGTTCTACATAAAAAACCGTGACTCAAAGCCAATTACTAAGTATATATATAAATATAATTATTATGGAGGATTTTTTATTAACACTTTAATAAAGAGGCACTTCTTTTATGAATATTTCCGGATGCGAAGTAAGTACTTGAATCTATGATATAGGTCAAAAATGACGTTTTAATCATGGTAGAAGGATGTTTGTATAATATACATATTTGCCTTTACAGCGACATACTCTTATTAGTATTTCAAATTAAATGTCAAAAATGATTTTATACTTCAATAAATTGCTTGTCATAATCATAATTTGTGTTAAATTATAGTATTACTTGAAAAAACTCGACATGTTTCTGAAAATTACTCGCGTTTGAGTATGACAAAAATCAATAATTTATATGCTGAGTTCAAATTTGAGCTATTATTTGATGATTCTGAGAAAATGCAATTTAAAGATGAAGAAACCATCATTTTTTAATATATTATAGAAGCAAATACAATCATATTAATTATTAATGCTTCAAATAAGTCAGTTTGGCATAAAAAAGAATTAAAAAAATGTTATTCCTTTTCAAAAAAAACCCATAAAAAAAAGTGTGTGGTTTTTTAAAACCTGTTAACAGCATTCATTGTCTCAGTAACCTACGACTGCATATCAAATATAGTCACATATTTGCAATTAGTATAAAATTTTGCAAGAATGCAGATCCTTTTTATTTCAATTTTGGATTTTTTTTTTCATACTCAAAAGTTGGTTCAAACCGATCGAAATTTTTCCAAAAATAGATTTGATATGAAAAAAGCAAAGATGGAATCTAAAAACGCCCCTGGTGTGCCCTATCACTGCGTAACCTTCCAGACACAAACATACACACGATATTTGTTATAAGTTGTCCTTTTGGCTCGCTTCTTTCTCCCTAATCAATGGCCTCAACATTGATAGGTTGAATTAGCTACTATCAAGGTTTAGTGAGTAATTTTCCATAGTTATTCAATAATGATTAAATAGTGCAGAAGGATTTGGAGAATTTTCCCGCATATTTTCGTATGAAAGGTTGTGTGCCACAATAAAGGTAACAACGTGAGAGGTTTACATAGTATTCTGATTAGATAACCCTATAAAGTACTCTTTAATTATATTTGTTAATGAGTCCTTGTTATAATTAGTGAACACTAAACCAGTTTATTTTCAGCTTATTTACCCCCTCCTTACTTTAATGAACTTTGATTGGTTGGATTACAATTAGCTCTTGTTAAGGTTCAGTGAGTAATTCTCAACAATTATTGAATAATAATTATATAATAAGGAAGAACGAAGGTTTTATTTATATTATGTTGTAAACACAGAGACCGATTATGCCCCACCATTTTGAAGTAAATTAATGCAACTCCCAGAATGATTATTATTGACGAAAATTGTATGTATTTTCGTCATGTGAAAAAAAACTCAAAATCATCATAGTAACCCTCACAATTTGAAGAATGTTTTGAAGGTGAGCAGCTTTGTTGGCGTAACGTTTAATTAGATCAGCTGTAACAAAGGAAGAGGGTGTAAGTATTAAACAAGGATGTATGCAGGAATAACTCGGATGTCGATCCTTAAGTCTACTTTCAGTACAAGGGTTTGCAATAATAACTACCCAACAAATCCTCAGTGTTAATCATCTCCGTCTTTCTGAGCATGAGTGAATGTTTGATCAGAAAAGAGTTAATTATAATGACAACAGATTATAAAAAAAACCTCCTCGCAGAGAATATATATTTTTTCGGGGCTTTTCCCCCAGGCATATTTACGTATGAAAGGTTGCGTGATAAAATAAAGGTAACGCCGAGTTAAGGTTCCTCCCATTTTTGATCGAGGTTGCATGAATGATTACACATAATTTATGGTTTTTTTCCCTAGTTAATTATCCTTTCAACTCAATTGTCCTTAGGGTATTTTAAGTATGTCTGTTGTATGTATATACATAGTACAACTGTGCATTAATGCATTTAAAACGTTGTTGGCATGACCTTTTCTCATGCAATAACAGTTTATTTCGTTGTTGTTGATTAGCTAGAAGGTAAATATTATATATATGTTAAGTACATAGATATTTTGTATAACAAATTCCTTCCTCAAACTCATGGAGTGTATAAGATGTTTGTACGTAGTTCCATGGATAAAGGTTATATTATACATTAAATATTTGTAGGCATTCACGATCTACGAGTACACATAGCTACGTAAATAGTTAGCTTGGGAATAAGGATTAAAGGTTCAATATGATGTAATCATTAACATGGTTAAATATTATCACTAAGATATCTATCACAATAAAGATATATCTCACTGGGGCGTCCGTAGGAGTGTATATAGATTATTATTATTATTTTTTTGGGGAGTGGGGGGGGGAGTTTACTGTGGGAAAAATCAAAAAATCAAAATATTTTGAGTAAAACATAAAAGCATTTTGAATTTTTTTTCTTCAAAAATCTACTCATGTTCACAAAAAAGTTCCAAAATTAAATTTCAAATATGAAATTTTTTGGGAAAAAAATTTCAAAAATCAAAAAGTATATACAAAGAATTTAAACAACTCGCAGCTATTCGAATAACATTAACTGTTTTTAAAAAAAAAATTCAAAGTTAAAATTTTTACGACAAAAAATAAAAAATTTAACTCTTTGGAAAAAAAATTTCAAAATTTTAAGTTTTGTGGTAAAAGAATTCAGCTATTCAGAAAAATTTGAAGAAAAAAAAATTCAAATATTTAATTTTTTGGAATTTCAAAAATTCGCAGCTATTTACAAAAAATTGAACTTTATTTTGGTGGAAAAATTAAAAGATTTACAGCTTTTCAGCCCCTTCGGCCCACCTTGTTGAAAATTTCATGAGTTAACAAAGAAGAAAAAAAAATTCTCGGATTTATTATTCTTAAAAAAAAGTGATTAGATCAAATTATGCAGCGAAGCTAAGAATCAGGACCCACCCAGATTGGCCTTGAAAAATTAGATTGGTCTAAATTTGAAATAAATATTTTTCCATTAGTTTTGTTTTAAGAAACAATTTTTCATGAAATTTAATTGAAACAGTTATGTGCCCCATTACAATATTTCAAGAGGCAATTCAATCAAAAGGTTGCGCATCCCTGATTTAGAAACTTTATATTTAATTTTAGATTACATTGTTCCCAATATTAGGGTCTCCAAATAAAAATCTATCAATTAATTTTGGTTCCTTGAAGTAAGGTTTAGTAAGAATAGTTTTTTCATGAAAATAAACGAGAATTCGTCAAATAATACACATTGTAATCCGCACTCATTTTTGAGAAAATCATTTTAAATTGCTTTGTATGTTGGGCCACATATTTGAAAATTCTTGAAAAACTCGAACTCGGGTGAACTCAAAAATTGGACAAGACCTAGGGAGACATCAAGATTTTGGGCAAGTATATCCCTAGCACTTACTATGAATTGATTTTCGGCTTTATTTCAATCTTTGTTTTTAGAGAAACGTTAGAGAGATACAAAAGGATTATCATCACATCGTGGGATCTCTTTTTCAACATATTTCTCAATTTAAATAGTGAACATAATTAACTATTAAATAAAAAGTCCTACATAATGAGTAGGCTTGAGGAAAACGGTGAGAAAATAAAGATTTAAGAGTTTAGAAAAGGTAAAATAGTTTTTGTTCCTTCTTTAATAGAATCTTCGTTGTTTAATAAAATAATATTTTTTTCCCTTAAATATATGAGGATCGTTTGAAAAGTCCATGCACAGTCTGAGAGATGCTACTACTGGCGCGTTTATAGGTTATGTTTAGTTAGTGGCATCTCTTGGAAGAACACTCACCAACTTTCAGCCAGATGGGTATATTTCATTCTGTTTGGCATCTGTTTGAAGCAAGGAATCGGCTGGAAAGATTATAGGGTCCTAACGCAGTACTACCATCAGAATCACTCCCACTTTTTTTCTCGTGCTCAACAAAATACTCAATCCTAACTTTGGTAAAGGAGGGATTGAGATTATCCTCTAGTATCGCAGATGAGTTATCAAATAAGAGAAATATCAACAGTCTCTTAATCAATTTATTGATTGCTATAAATAGAATCCACGTCACTATATTCAACACAATAATGGAACAACAGAATAGGTACTTTTGGCACGGGAACTACCTAACTAGGCCTTTTTTCGCAAGAATAACAATTTAAAACTACTTTTTTAAGACTTCCCATAAATTTAAAAAAAAGTTGATTAATAATAACCACACCCAAATTTTGCCAATTTGTTATGTTTTCAATACATATATATATCTGCATTGAGTATCCTTTGGAGTCCCTTAAAAAGAATGAATATATATCATATCCAATTAAATGCATTTTTAAGGCTCTTGATGACGTACTACAAAGATCTTTTTGTTAATTAAATTTGAAGTAAGGATTAATTCGTATAAATAAATTAACGCATATATTGAGGTGAAAACGAGTAGTTGTTTTTTGAAACAGGGTATTTACCCGAGTATTTTAATGTTCGATAGTAATTTGTAGAATTACTAGACTTAATAACAAAAAACCTTCAGAAGTACTGAATAGTACAATATTACAACTAAGTTACACAGGAGTAATGCCTCCTCATAGGCGCCACAACAGGAGAATGACATTGCACTTTTAAAAAGACAATAATAACAATGAGGAATTCTGTGATGGTCTTACATCAAAATAATGACGTCATTTCCATATAACTGCTTCCCCCCTCCACCTCCACTTTTTTGGATGGGGTTTCCTGAGACCCTGTTGATGAATCATGGTGAATCTATTTATATCTTTATGCAACTTGCTGAGTTTTCAAGACGACTGACAATGACGTCACAAAACTATGTCTCTCAGTATGTTAAAAAAACCCGAAGAAAAGGGCCAATCTGATGATCCTCTTTATGATTGGATCAATGTTTGGGAGGAGAGCAGCTTAGCTGTCATGACGTTTCATTAGAACAGCTGCTACAATATGGTGGAAATGGTAAGAAACTCTAGTATGTAGCAAAGGCTACGATGTCGATCTTCAACAAGGATTTACGCTTATAACTTACCAGTGTTATAACTTTCACGCACAAGTAACTACTTAATGCTTATATGTTCTCTCTTCAAGAATAATGATAACTACTTTGAAGAGAAAAGAACTAACATATTTTCAGGTAGCAACTACAAAAAGATGGGCCTTCAACCATTATCATATTATTTGCATTTATGGTCATCACACAATATTAAAAGATTAAATACATTAAAAGGGAAGATTCAAAATTAACCGTTCATATTGATAAAAATATGCCAATATACCCTAACAAAAACGGGTAGACGACAATAAATAAGGATCCTAGTACTTTTTTTAAAATTTTAATCATAGGGATCCTGTTTGTGTGAATAAGATATAGGAACTTTTTTTATAGAAATTCCAGGTATAAACCGGACCCGTTCCTCTTATTTAGATAGATGGTGAATACACAACACCATAAATATGCAGTGCACGTCAGTATTTATATTGCATCATGGAACCTTTCGTACAAAAGGAAAAAGGCGGGAAGGCCCCAACATCAGTTGGTGGCTGTTTAAAACTTTTTTAACAATTCACGTTGGATTAGTTGAAAATAAGCAGCAACACCAATATGTAGACGGCGTTACCTCGCCAATTCAAAAATACCCAGAGTATTTTGTTGTGAGCTTTCGATTGCCTAAACTCGCTTGATACGTCATAGATATTTCATAATGTATTCGTTTTGACAAATAAACAAAGTAATAAGCTATTATATACTGATAGTCCGTTTCGATCAAGTCCTATGTTTAATATCGGCTATTCTATTATTTCTATGAAGAAATTTTGACTATCACACACAAATACAAGTGTATAGCTACTCATTTAATAAAATATAACTAAGCAAAATTATAGCGAACAGAAGCGAATTTGAATGTAGATTTTAATTAACTGTAACTGACAGTGATAGTCTGGGAGTATATAAGAGATAAAGTACGGATCATTTCGGGCCCTCTTTCGTTTTCTTTTTCGAGGACAGGTTGCGTGATACAATAAAAGAACGAGGTGTGTGATGTATGTTTAAATGCATAAATATATTAATAGACAAAAAATTTATTATTAAAGAGGGAGAGAAAAAAAAGAAAAAGACTTTTTAAATGTCAAATTATATTTGAGTCATGGTAACTGTGTAATTCCATGCATACCATATTAAAAAAAATCCATTTATGTACAAAATAAGTGTGTACATCCAAATGGAATTTTTTTGAAAGTTAGTATGTATATTATATTCCGTATATGGCTTCTATAACCCGTTTGAACAGCGCCTCCTCTGTCAAAATGAAGAACTGTCTTTCTTGATGATGAAACAACACAACATAGATTGATTTTGGTTATCAAGTTATCAATCTGTTACTGTTTTTTTTCACCTAGTTAGTGTTCTGAAAGTTGATTGGTTGAATGAGAATGAGTCCTTTTTAATTTATAAACAACTCACATCAATTATTAAATAATAATTACATTGTTGATAAGAATTGGCTCACAGCCAACAGATTTTAAGGCCCTCCTAGCTCATTTTTTTCTCGGTTTTATACGTCGAACTGACATTTCTAATCCCTCTCTTAATTTCAGTTTCAGAACCCATCAATCTATTTAGCATATTCTGTTAAGTACTTGGTGTCTTTGTATCTGATTGGACAAAAACGTACTCTATACGTGAAACATGTCTTTCGCCAGAACCATGGTCCTGGGCGTTGTGGACACCAAAGATGAAGTATACCCTCCCATTGTTGTGCAGCGGGAGGAGCGGTTCGATGCAGATACTTACATCGAACTTCTGGATAAGGAAGTGAGGCTTGATAAAAATTCGAGGACAACTTTGTTTTCACTTAAGACAGAGCTCCGTCTCCTCCCGCCTACGACTGAGGTCTTCCTGAGAGACACCTTCCGTACTTTTGGGACCACAATATTGTGTCTACTCCTCACATGAGTGCTTAGTCTCTAGAGGCTCCCATCAAGAAGAAGTGTAGCAAGCTCGGGTCTGCAAGGGATTTGCGTCCACTATTGAGGTAATTATTAGACTTGAGGGCTCACATGTAGAATAAAAGTTGTGTTGATCACTACTACCAGATAAATTTCGTTAAATAAATGCCTTCACAAAACATCTTATTTAAATTTAAATTAATAATAATACAATGTGTATAACAAGATAAAATCAACCCTATATATGAATATTCTGGAGTTTTTAAAGTATTTGAGGGAATTAAATAGACCCCTGTGGATGTTATTATCATATTTTATTACTTATTATTTGATTTAATGGGCATCATTGGATAACGTTTTTATAATTTATATACGTATTTTGATTAGATGCATATCTATAAGTAAACACAACTGGATTTACCCATATATGTTCTTCAGTGTTGTTGTACTCAAGGACAAATGAGTTCTTAGATAATATAATTGGTGAACTCGTGACCTTTTCTCATCTCCGTATATACTTATGTACAAACATAGATATTATAAGTCTTATAATATTAGTGTTGGGAACGGATCTGAACATCCCGGATCAGTCTGAGACTGTTATGATTTTTATTTTTTTGATGGTTGGAACTAATTCGGTAATTAAAGAAGGTTTGGTGAGGACGGAGCTAAAATAAAAAATTGATCTAGGGTTATCAATGGGGTTGCCGCAGGGTACCATTTAATGTGCCACGTAGGCAGTGCTACTAGAAAAAGTAAATGTTACATTATTTAAAGTTTGACTCCTTGACATGAAACATGAAGGCCGTACTCGACAAATTGTCCTTCCAAAGCGTGGTGCATCTTGGACCTCATAAGTAACAAACAAAAATCGCACGTGTTTGGCATTGACAATATTTGAAAAAAAAAAAAATTCCAACAAATTTTAATTTAAAAAAAAAATCCTCTCAAAATCAAGTCCCTCCAAAATACAATCCTGGGCATGCCTCTTTATAGCTCCGTTTATTATATGTTGTTTACGTATTCTAGGTCTCATTTATTCAGGAAGGCGTGCCTTGGAAATGTTTTGTCAATCACGAGTTTGCCTTCAGGGCAAACGACTGATGTTATAGATGAATTGTTGATGGTAAACATCGACCTACAATAATGTCATGATGTTAAATGTGTTGCAAAAAACATATTACAGCAACTCAATAATCTGGAGTGGAGACAAATGGGTTCAAAGATTGAGACCAAAAATGTCTATATTGATACCAAAAAGATTGGTCCACGATTTGAAAACGATTAAATTTCGCTCTAGTGTCCGAGATTACGGGCTAGACAGAAATATTGGTGCAAAAATATGAAGAGAAAAAAAAATACTTAAGACCTTACCGAAACAAAAAAATCGTTTGAATCAAGTCTCAGCATAAACAGATACATAATATTTATAAACAAAACAATGTACGAAGAATATAGGTTAGAGTAGATCGGGAATAGCTGCAACATGCCCATTGGCCCATTTCCTCGAATCTTTGAAAAGTGTAAGCAACAAAATTTACAAATACAATTGTAAATTATAATACAGCCCTTCTTGAAGGATCCTGAAACTTTAGTAGAACATAACTCCACTCACAGTCAACTGATTTAAAGTTTTGTTTTGGAAAGACGTGGCTCAATGGACAAGAGCTCGGGAGAAATCATTTTCTTGAATTCAATGTGCGTAGGTTGTTGCAAGGTGTCGTCCTAGAGAAGGAAACATAATTTATGTATGTGGACTTCAAAGAAGATTAAAGTGAGATGGAGTAAATTTAATACTATGACGTCTACTTATAATTAATCACCAATTAAAGGAACATTAAAAAATAAGTGTTTTTTTTTCAATATACTCACACGACTAAGTGTAAAAATACATTTGAATAAAAAAAGGAATTTGTCAAAAAAAATAAAAAAATCAAGAGATTATTGCGAAATATTAAAAATGGCGTTTATGTGACGTCAGTATATTATGTCATAGAAACCCAATCAACCCTGTATGTGTACCTTATTTCTGCAAATTCATTGTTGAATCCTTTATATGCAGATTACATATACAGAGAAACGTGGAATATGTCTGAAAAAATGATTAGTAGGTTGAGGAATAACAAAATCATTAGAGGCATATTATATAAGGCTTCAAATTACAATGCGTGTCCTTAGAAGTGGAGCAATTACACGTTTGTAACCATCATATATCATCATTTCTCTCCCTCTTACTTTAAAAATGACTTTATCATAGTCACATAGTAATCAAATCACTTGAGTAGCGGTTCCCATACTTTTGGCTGCCTAAGGCCTTCTAGAATGTGGTTGTATGATCTCGAATGAATACCCTTGTGTTGTATTCTCTCAAATATGGATATAAATGCGTGAGGAATCGAGAGACAACTATT
Source organism: Lepeophtheirus salmonis (assembly GCF_016086655.4). Taxonomy (NCBI): domain Eukaryota; kingdom Metazoa; phylum Arthropoda; class Copepoda; order Siphonostomatoida; family Caligidae; genus Lepeophtheirus; species Lepeophtheirus salmonis. Next base: position 23,235,367 of record NC_092584.1, read on the forward strand.
AGGAAAAAAATATATAGTGAAGAATTTTTGCAACAAAATTATGTCATCCAAATCGATGAAGCCCAGCGAGATGAACCGCCATTTTGACGCTAAATATCCTCACTTTGCAGGCATGGATATCCAGTATTTTAAGAACAAAGTTGATGGTCTCAAAAGAAAAAAAGCTTGATTTTGGCAGCAAGTACCAGCAGCAAAATGTAGAAGCTATTGAAGATTCATATTAGCTACTTCTCAGAATCACCAATTGCTAAGGAGTTCCATCTACCAACAATCAGATACATTTTTCAAGTTATGGTAGTTAGCTTCAAAAAAGTAGTGAAGGAAAATACACGCAACTAATTTTATCATTCGAGTTATCGCAACTTGGCAAATGTTATGAAGTAGTACCGGCACCAGAAAGCTTGGGAACCACTGCACTAGAGTTAAGGTGAGTTACAACGGTACTAGATCAAAATATCGAACGTATAAAATGTTTAGTGATGTAAATCGTCTGTATTTTTGATGTGTCCCCTTTTTTTGGAATTTGATTTTGTTTCTGAAGAATGAATTTTCTTTTCCGGGATTGCCGGGATGCACTATATACTCAAATGCCCCCTCCTCAAGAATTAAATAACAATGATAACAGCTTTGTAAAATAAATATAAACCACTGCTCAGGGTTGTAACTGCAAAAAGATTCACTTGTTTAAGGTCATATTTTTTAACACGCAATTGAGAGTTGAAGCCTCAAACCAAATTGAGATCTTATTTATAACTATATTTGTGGGATTTGACAATGTATTATTACAACTCATACTTTGAGTATAGCAATTGACTTGTCAAGAACAACAGGGATCAAACATCAGCCCAAAAATATTCCATATATTGAGTAAGTGTGAGTAATTCAAATATTACACAACATTGGGAGCCAAAATTGAACTACAAATATGTATGTAGTTTCTATAAATCAAAGAGGAATGTACAAAGGATTTCCACATGATGTAATCATTCTGGAAAAGGGTCATCTTGTTATCCACGTAAACAACCAAATTTTATAAATAGAAAAACCCACGATCCTATTTCACAACAATTTTTTGTTCTCTTTCAGATATTCGCTGACGTTTTCTTCAGATTTTCTTTAAAAAGTTGTTCCTTTTACTTAATAATTACCTACTTGCATCGACAATCAAGCCTCCAATACGTCAAGGCTTTTAGTTTATTACGTAATTTGTGACGTCAACGACGCTTTAAGAACTTGGGATGAGGATCATGAAATAATTGACTATTCTAAAAGAAATACAAGTATTCTATGGCACATTATAGAGTTCAAATACCTACAGTCATATTAATCATAGAAATATATTAAATATACTTATGATCTTAAGAAAAATGAGCACTCATAATATCAAAATTGAGCAATTTGGCCAAGTACCAGCTAAACAACGTGACTATGGGGAGTTGGGAATATATAGGATATATCGACTTTTAGAGACTGAATGTGACGTCATATTCTTCCTTTAGAGAGAAACCCACACGGCATCCCATTCATGTGTAACTTTTTATAGTTATATAATAGAATCCAGTTTATTTCAGAGACTTAACATTTCTTTTTTTTTTTTTTTTGTTTTTCTACTGATAAAAAAGGAAGAATTATTAAGGGAAGGAAAATTTTTGTATGTACAAGGAGTCATCAAAATCCCATTGTTCCTCACTTTCACAGAGTGCGTACATAGTAAGGTGGAGCTGCATCCAAATGAAGAAACATTCAAAACTCTCTTTTCGAACTGTGGTAGTAGGAATAAGTCCATCATACTACATTAAAAAAGGTGAAAAGGGGAGATGTTCTTACCTTCTTGTACATACTTGAATATAATGGTACGGCTAAACAGAGCTATAGATGGGCATATAAAAAAACAACATAGCAATGTAAATCACATGATTAGAGAGAGAAGAAAAGTTTCACTTCAAACTCCATTATTATAAATATTACTCTTATTAAATAGGTATATCAAAATGAAAAACTACAAACACTAATTGATTCATGCTGCATTAGTAATTAGATATTTCAAGTGTCCATAAATGGATCACTCTCGGATATGTATCTACCAAGTAAATGAGACATGTGAAAAAATGAAATGAATGATGCTCCAACGGCCGTCCACAGGGCATGAACAAATTAACAAAGGACCCTCAATATCCGTAAAATGGAGCAGATGTTATTTAATTGGTTTAATCTCTATTAATAAAATAAAGTAACACTCCTACATAGGGTTTATTCTGTCCATTCCTGTTCTATCGGTCCTTAGGACTATTGATCATTGGAACCGGTCCTTAGGATTGTCGTTCCTTAGAATTTTTGATGAAAATTTCGATGGTTTAATAAGCCATATAAGATATTTTAAATATGTATTAGGATTATTGCGCATTATTGCACATATCTTGCAAATAATACTATTTTTTTCATTTTTTTTTATCTTGTTTATATAAATTTTTTAATTATATAACGGGATAATTATAAAAAGGAAAAACACTCTCACTAAGGTCATGAGGGAACAATTTTAATTTCTTCAAGGACCGACGAGGGGTAATGAAAAAGACCACGGTCCTTGGTCCTAAATAAGAACATGGGTATTTATTAAAACATCAACTTTAGCTTCCTTCAATCTAAAAGGATGTTCCATTAAGGAAATTAGGGCATTTTCATTATGTGACCATGAGATACAATTTGTTTTATCAGTAATCAAGTTGACTGAATTGAGTACAAGATATGTTCTTTTGCAAATAATCTTGCTGATTGTCTTGAAAAAGTTATTTTGATTCAACTCAAGCAGGCGTTTAGTTCAACTCTAATGAGAAAAAAATGGAAGTACTTTATATAAAATATATAAATAATTAATATGACTACTTTAGATGATGTTTAGCAACGAACTGAAGTACTCCCTTGCTCATTAAATCATATTATATTTTCTTATTACTCTCAAGGAGAGAAAGTCTAAGTATTGAGTGAGTAGCTACATGTGAGTGTACTCATAAAAAACGGAGAGTAAGACCCATAATTTGTTGAGAGTGTGAAATATCTTAAATATTGCACACACAACATTTGTGTGTGCGTGGAGTGCTTTATAACTGCCGGGTACTACGAGTAGTAACGAATAAGTATTGATAGTATAATGTTGATCCTTATTTTCAAGATTCAAGACAGCAGTTCAATCCTGCATATAAGTCCTAAAACTGTTATTGTTCCGTCCTTGATAACGTCACTCAACTTCTAGTACTGATTGTCGTCGTACGGACCTGTACTCAGCTCCAAATAAATAAGGACTAAAACAACACTAAGTATAGAGCGTTTTCAAGTGACGTCAGGGTTGTTGATGTCACCCATTTTGGGAGCCTATACAACCAAGTTGTATAATAATTAAACCCTTTTTTCCCCATTAAAATGAAGGAAAATTAGTCAACTGTATTGTCCAAGGTCCATAATATATATGACCCTAAAATGAATTCCAAATATGTTATAACATCGCTACACAACTTTATTTCCAATTGGCTAACCATGTAACACCGGATTGGAGGGATTTCTGCATTGTTATTTAAAAAAAATTACAGATTTTAAAGCGCCCTCTCCAGGGAATTATTTTCACTAATATTAAAGTAAAATATCTATGTAAGTTATCCATTTGAATGAGTTTAGTCAAACTTCAAATATTTTTAAAATACGTGATTATTTTGACATTATTCTAAAATTTAGGCCAAGTATAGGTCTTAAACTTGACTTATTAAAATTATAGAAGATGGATCAATGATGACGTCACTTTTAAATATATATGATTGCGTCATTTCGTCCAATTCGGAGTATGTGCGTTGTTTACTTAATAGAGTATGGGTCTTTTTTAACTTTTCTATTTGAAATGTGATACCATTTTCTTTAAAATATGTACTTATTATACTATGGGCTACCAAACTGTATAAGTTACATTAAATATATACAATCGATTGGATGTTTTTATGGGCAATATATGCTTTAAAAAATATTAATTTAAAAAAATCCCCAAATTAAAGTTCCTCAAAAGAAAAAAATAGGTAGAACTTTTTGTATAGGATCATTCAATACATTAAACATGAAGTTTCAAGAGCTCTAAGTATTTTTTACTTTCTAAATTAGGTTACCCGAACTTTTTCTAACGTAGAGTCAACTATATACAAGAGTCTCCGCTTAATAGAGGCACATCCTTGATTGACTTGTTTCTTCGTATACAGATAATACTTTTTCTACGATACAAAATGGAACATGTTGTACATGTAAAATATAATTCATCATATTATAAAATGGACAAAGTTTTTTTTTTTTTTTAAATGGACTTCTACACAATGCGATAAGCCCAAACAAAATTAACGTTAGTATCAAAATGTTGATAAAAGACTTTAAATGAAAATAAGTTAGAATGCACATTTCAAAAGTATGCATTTTTCTAGTTATGTAACGACTAAGTATGACACTTTGAGTGGGGGTCAAGTGGTTGTACCTAACTTTATTTTCATAAATTATATCAATTATTTTTGACTGACAAACAAACGGTCCCTGGTTGAGATTGATAGCTATGCTATGTAAAGTTAACCTGGAAGCCTGAAACATTTGAAAAGTTGACGCAATTTCTTACCTCCAAAAGCAATCACTAAATAGACCCAACCCTTCCCAGTAGTTAGTTTACATAGACAATAATAATGACACCACCTTGCGGTTCAGAGATGGAAACAAAATATATATAGTATAAGTATATTTATATAAGTTTGTTCATAACCCATTTAGGATGAAAGTGACATTTTTGGAACTATATATATATATTTTTTTTTTGGGGGGGGAGTGGGGCTTGATTTCTGGAATTCTTTGTGAAAAACAATCCAGGAATAATATTTTTAATATAATATTCAATTTTTTCGATTTTTTTAAGATTCATAGTTATTCACAAGAATTTTAATTCTTTCGAAAAAAAATTTAATAATCCATTTTTCAAAAATCTATTACTATTCTCAAAAAAATATTTATTTTTTTTAAACCCCAGCTGTTTACAAAAAATTAAACTTTCTGGAAAAACATTTGAAATATTAAATTTTGTAGAGAAATTTTTTAAAAATCCATGGATTTTTACAGGAAATTAAAGTTTCTAGTAAAAACGATTTTTTTTTTTTTTTTGGGGAGAGGTGGTTATTACCCCAAAACCCTGCGGACACCCTAGTCTTAGAACTGTTATTACTAGAACTAATAAAAAAAGAAAAAATAAAGTTTCATGACTTCATCAAAGACCAAACTTAATAAGTCTTAGAGCTAATATGCAGGACTCGACAGTCTTCAGTCATCAATAAGAACAGATAGAACATATCTCTACATTTTATGAGAACCAATATAGATCAAAACGTGCAATAGTGACATGAATGTATTTCACATTCTTTGGAGGCATCAAAAATATATTGAATTCTTCATGGATGAAATCTTGGGTATTTTATTATTAGCATCAAGTCTATACATAGACTTTTATTGCTTTATACTTTTAAAGTATGGGTAAACAGTCGACTTGATATAATTTCTCCTTTATTCTATACCTGTTGAGTGGTTCGAAGATCCTCCCTCCTTATTTCACCCTCAGAATTAACCTTGAGAAACCATCAGATATACATAAACGAAAAATGGGAATCAATCAAAGTAGATCAACATTTGCACAAAGGCATACATAAATATGATTAAGCTTGTGTGGATCCCAACTATCATGGGTGTGATTCTACAAGCAAATCCATACCTAAAACAGGCTGGGGATTTTAAATCCCCCCCCCAAAAAAAAATAATAGATAATGTCAGGGGGGTTCAAAATATTTAATATTTGCATTTTTTTTTTGTCAAAAATTTAATTTTTGTTGACAGCTTTAAAAGTTTTTGAAATTATTTCTCAAGACATTTAACTTTTGAAAAATGACTAAGGCGTTCAAACTTAAGAATGAGCAATAAATTAACTTGAAATTTATTTAATTTAACTATCTCTAATTTCATAAATCAAAATTTAATAACGACACACTACACTAAGGGAATAGTTTCTTATAGAAAGGTAGTGTAGTTTTTATCATGATATGTTTTGTTGTGCCGCAGTCCAATCCAGTCCGGTCCCATCCAGTCCAGTCCCACTTGTCGGTCCTTAAAGAAGGCAAAATCAATCCCTCGTGACATACATGAGGGTGTTTTTCCTCCTTTGAATGATTCCCTTATATATAATAACTAAGTATAAATATAATATATTCTTATTATATTGAGGTATGTGCTATAATCGTAATAAATATTTAATATATCTTATTTCGCCTAATAAATCATCGATATTTTTGTGAAAAATTCCAAGGAACGACGGCCTTAAGGATCGGCCCCAAAGACTGACAGTCCTAAGAATAGGACTGGAGTGGACCAAATAAATCAGGACTGACACATCACTAATGATAAGTATGTGAATGTGAAATAGTTCATTTCAGAACTCAAGTCTCAATAGGACATACATACATTGTTGTTTACTAATATTAGTTTCTAAACAAAACGACAGAGAGGGAATCTGGATCGATTTCTAAATAATACCACTCCCTCAATGAGAATATTATTTAATAAAACATATGATATATTACTCACACAGAGGGCGCTGTGTAAATTATTCTTTGGATACACCATTTTTTTCTTAAATAACCAGCTACAGACTATCACTCCACCTTTTGGGTCATACATATCAAGGTTAATAGAAATACCTGGTTAACCCATAGTGTGTATGCGACTGATGTTTGACTTCCACCACGCTTTGAATGTTGACGTCATAGTAGATGAGTGATGGTGGGTTTTGCAATAGGCACGATACATTAAATTGAACATTCTAGTGATAGTGACGTCATAGAAAAGTGCCTGTCTTGCTCAGGAGTCAGTACAATACATCAAATTACATGATGGTCTAACCTTGTATTTCTATTAACCTTTATATATATATATTTTTAGTTTGTTCATGCCCTATAAGTTAAATCTATAATATACATGTTAACGAACTGGGACATTATACACCCCGAGATTAAAAAAAAAATGTTTCAAAATTCCTTAGAATATGATTTTATGTAATTTTTTGTTGTTGCCTATATTTAAATATCTTAGTTTTGGCTAACAGATGTATTTTTTACAATTTGTAGATGAAGAACATGTCTTTTGGAGGTGCAAAATTGATTTAATTGAGTATGTCCAGAAGTATTTCAACTGCATTATCCACTAAAAACTGCCTACTACTCTCTGCGTCCCCAAGACTAGGAGTAGTCTCCTTATTTACACCCCACACGCAGCGGACGCCCTTGTAGGCCCATTTGCATTTCCCATTATTTTTATATTGTTATTTGAATTTAAAAAAAGATATATTGGGAATGAGATATATATATATAAATAATTGTACAGCTTGCAAGTTGAACAATTAGTTATTAGACCAAAAAAATAGAATCTCAATTGTTCAAAATTTAGGAAATCTTGTCTTTAAATATGCTTATCTTCGTGTTCCTTAAAGCCCTCTCTTTTCCAAACATTCTAGACCACAATTTTGAAAGGCATTTACGTCAAGCACCAGTGTATTTATAAAGTATATATGTATTAGGACAAACATGTCCCTCAACAGACGGGCATAAGTTGTTAAAACAAAAATATTATGGTCGATATTTTTCAAGGATTAATTTGAAAAACAAAAACAAACAGATTATTTATTCTTGCGTCTTTCAAAAGAAAATCCTTTCTTTGTACCTATTCTAAATAAACTCTTTAATAATTAAAAACATCAATATGTACCATGAAAAATACAGATGACTTTCCATTAATTGGATTTTAGATTTGTTTGAAGAAAGAATTGCTGAGTAATTTAGTTGTCAAGGCGAGAATAGACAATTATATGAGGAGGCTTTTGAGTTAATGAATTACATACATTAATTAGAGTTAGCGATGCCCTCCAAATATAGCTCGGTCTTATCTGACTGACCCACAAGTATTGGGTTTAGTTTAAGATTTGAGACAATACTAGAAGATATAGGACGGGCTGTGGATCCGAATCGAAATTACCCAGGTATAACATAAGTGTATAAACTAGTGTTATTTTAAAAGATCCGAGGTTTCCGCATGATTGCTAATGATAAAAACTTTGGAGAATTATACAAAAGTTAACTTCATATTTATCCTCCCAAATCCAGAAGAGCTTCCAAAACGTTTCATACCCAACACCTTATTACCCAAAAAAAAAACAAGTCATTTCTATATATACCATATATACAGGTACGTTTATTTCTTTATTTCCTTTACATACAGAGAAAGTTCTCTGGTTACAGTAGGGAAGACAATGTACACTTTCAAAAGATACTTTTTATTGAAGATATTAAAAGCTAATATCATAAAATGTACATTTCAATAATGACAGATAATGATGGATTATTGTGAGAAAAAAAAATCAATATTTTTTTGTCAACATTTCTCCAAGTTATCGTATAAAAACTAGTGATGCAGAGAAATCAAAATTGATCTAGAACCTTTGACATAACCCTAGTAACCAACGAACAGAAGCAAAAACATAAACTTCAACATTGAGCGTGTTGGATAGTTCTCTCAAAGGTCATTTGAGGACGATGGACTGGTATAACTTGAGTTGTAAATTGTAAGCATTATGGAAACTGAGAAAATAAACACTCCATGTGAAGTAAAATATGCCGGCTATCAAAGTTCACAATATAAAAGTTACAATTAGACTTAGAGTCACGATGATTTAGACAATTTTCACATCCTTATATATACTTTGTTTCTATACAAAATACAAAGGCAGGAATTACTCCGTTTTCGATCCTCAATTATTATTCTTTGAGTGCATCAAAGACTTAACTAATGTTGTTCGGTCCTTATTTCTTCGGTCCAGTTCAGTCTTAGGGCCTGTCCTATTGGTCCATAGTACCGGTCCTTAACTATCGGTCCTTCGAATTTTTCATAGAGATATCCATGGTTCATTGAGCCAAATAAGATATATGAAACATGTATTAAGATTATTGCACATATTTTGCCAAAAATATTATATTATTACTTGATTAAATAATTATCCTATTATATAACAGAATAATTAAAAGAGGAAAAATACCCTCTTTGACGTCAGGAGGGATCGATTTGACCTTCTATAAGGACTGGACTAGACTGGATGGGACCAGAAATGGAACGGACAGCGGTCCTTAGTACTAAATAATGACCGGCATATCACTACTTATAACTATAAACTAACAAACAAACATAAACTCCAATCAAACTAACTTCGTTAGCAGAGGTAATAATCGAATGAAAATCAGGGTGTCTGCAAGATTATAAGGTGTTTTTTGTTTTTTTTAATTTGAAAAATTTACAGCTTTTTACAAAAAATTCAAATTTTTGGATTACGTTGTTCAAAAATTTACAGCTGTACTCCAAAAATGAAATCTTTTGTAAAAAAATGGAAAATTAAATTTTTTAGAGAAAAATTTCAACAAATAAATTTTCTAATAAAAGCAAAAAATCCTTAATTAAGGGGCGCTACAACCCCTCCAGTCATCCGTCTGCGGACGCCCTTGAATATTCAAACTATTTAACTCATAGACTAAGAGTTATTTTCAAAATATTGCATCTCTATTTAAAAAAAGAAACACACACTTTTAAATCCCCGAGTTTACATAAGATATCAAATTATATCCCTCAAGCATGCCGAAGGTAACCGCCTTTTCCATGCCTTTTACCTCAATCTATGTAAATATTATTTTTGTTTTAATAGACTCAGTTTCCCATTGTTTTTTCTCTTACTCTCCCTCAATCATGATCCCACACGCTCGCAATTACACTTTATGTAAGAATGAACAAAATAACTGATAACAGTTTTAGTAAATATGTATCAACAAACACTGCTCAGTTGGGCAAGTAGAAAAACCCGAACGCTAAGAGATGCTTTGGATTTACAACCCTAGATATCAGCAAATAATAATTTCAAAAAATAGCAAACAGCTGTAAATCTCCTTAGTTAAAATTTGGGGCGTCCAATCCAAACCAGCTATGAGTAATTGAACCAAGAAATCAAAGTATCCCTGACACCCCTAATGGATGGAAAAACCTGAGTCTGCTATATTTAATATTGCTTTAACGTCAAGTATCTTGAAGAATATATACTTTACTTAGATATCTTGTTCGAATGAAAACTGGTTCTATATCTACGTAGTACGACCAAATGTGGGGGAAATAAATAAAAACGACAAGGAAGTTAGAAGCCAGATAAAAAATATGAAACAACAGTATGTTAAGACTCCTAACATTCTAATGAACGTATCGGACTGTTCCTGAAATGAAAGTATTTTTTTAGGTGCAAATTATGGGATTATAACTTTTTACACATAGTCTCCTATTCACACCATTTCTACCAATCCTCCCATCTCTGTAACTCGTAGAAATAGTACATACTCGGCCTTTTTCCATTCAAAATAATTGTTCACGAAGGTGATTCCCACTTAATTTGACGAAAATCTCTGCAGTCCACTAATTGTCACGCGGGGAAATGGTCAAAATAAAGGACATTTACGGTATCTCAACGGCCAATTACACCGGCGAATATTTTCTACATTAGTAATTTTGCCTAGAGGATATTTTGCCATATGACATTAACCGCTTCCTTATGATTTTATATTATCGATTCGAATTTTAGTTTCGTAACTCAATCAATCTATTAGATAAGAAAAAAAGAAAAAAAGCAAAGTAAATAATAATAAAGAACTGTTTATACTTTATAAGGTTGAATGAGTTTATTTCATTATTTTGAGTATAGTTCGAACCCATAATAGAATAACATAAAAAGGCGGTAAATACAAAATTACCTTGAACCCTCAACCCTAAAATCTTTTTTAAAGGGGGTATGGATTCATGTTGCCAAGGAAATCTCTTCAAGCTAAAGGGTGCATTTTGTTTTGTAGGTTTGAGTCGCACTTGATTCTTATTACACTAGGACTTTTGCTCGGCTTGAAAGGAAAAGAATCACGACTTGCATTTGACTCGTGACTTGATTCGGACGTGTACACATCTTTAGTACATATTTAATGCATCTTCATCATACGTAAATATGCATGTGATCTAACACATGTTTAATTCATACCCAGGGACGGTTGTATGGGGAAGGAGGTCTCCAGGGTAAAGATAAATATGCGGGACCTTTCCCTCTTTTAAAATTTGAACTTTTGAAAAAAATTTTTTTTTTGAATAATTATTTTTTTGAGAAACTTGCCGTTCCTTCTTATTCATTGTGTGCCCTTTCTTTGTGCTTCTTCAAGCCGACCTTAATCATAAATAATGGACAATATAGTATAATAAATGTAATCGTCTTTGGGTTCAATAACGTCTTCGGCTTGACCTCGGAAATGGAAGCAGGTCTTGATGGCTGTGTCATTTTCCAGATTCCGAAATTCCTCCCATACCTTGGACTTTAGTTCGGATTTTTATAATAACGCCTCCACGACTGATGTATGACTTCCACCACGCTTTTTAATATTGATGTCACTTTGTTTGAGCGATATCGTGTTTTGTCAAAATCTGCCACCCTTGCCTAGTAGTCGGTACGATACATCAAATTAAAAATTCTAGCAATCCCGATTACATGATGGTCTAACCATGTATTTCTATTAATCTTGGGTGTACTGCTCCACACAAAGAAGTCCATGAGGTTGAGGTCCAATAAGCCTAGAGGCATGTGTTCAATAAAGTAAAAAAAACATTATGAGTTCATCTTGTGATCAGCACGCTTTCTTCTCGATTCATAATCACTTCCAAACTCTTCCAGTTCCGTTCTGCCTGACTCTCCAGACAAAGGACCTGTCCAGGTTTAACAAGTTTGCAATTTCATCAATATCACGTCGAGCACCTTCTCCACGATTGTGAATAAATACGTCGTTGATCGATGCCATATGTTTTAAATGATCCCAAATATTTATGGCTATCCGCCAAAAATACCAATGAAGAAGCCTTTGTACACTTTGTTGTTGAGCAATGACGACTCTGCGTTATTAAAACCATTTCTTATGGAATCACCCCTTGCATAGGTATAATTAGAATCAAATACAACTAAATATTTTGGAATTTAATATCTTCCTTAACAAAAAATACAATAAATATCAAAGGACTCTTTTTGAAATATGATCAACGAAGAACTTCAATATTAATTAATGATTCATTATTTGTATAATGGTATAATAATCCCGCATATCAAAATAAATGTGCTGAAACCAATACACAATATACATTTGAATGTGTGTGTGTGGATAAATTTGAAGCCAAGTAGGAAGTATATGTAGTTGCAATTTTCGCTCATTTTTAGCATATTATGTATAATATATTGTACACTTCATTATGCTCATTTCCTATAAACAGATTTGTAGATTTCTATAAATTATGACCAGTCGAATTACTCTAAAAAATGATGGAAAATTGATATGGTAACCATGGCAATTTTAAGAGGATTTAACAAGCGCTGTCAAGAGTTGAATTAGATTAGCTACTAGCAGCTATGAATGAAAGAAAATAAACCCTAATCCCACTCCGTATCTGGCAATGTCATATGGTGGAATTACTCCGTTTCAGGTCTTCAATTCTACTCTGAGTCCAACAGGGACTCGCACTAAAAACTCTCAAACAATTCCTCTGCGTTACTTTCTGTTATTCACGTGCGCCGAATGACGATTTTGTATCTCCAAGCACTTCACAAGCTCACAAGGAATTTCATATCGTACAACCACACTTCTTCATTGATGAACTCCGATCCCAAATTCGGGATCCTACTCTCAAGAGGGATTTTATTTTACCTTTTCAAAGTGCTAGAGCATCATTTTCTCTCTCTCTCATCTAGGGCATTCTATATACTTAGACTTTTCTTATAGCAAGTTCTATCCTTGTAACATTGTCGTGGACGTCTCTCAAATTGTCAACGATATAGAACGTTTTTTGGGGAAGCTCTTTTTTTTTATATTAAAATTTATATTTTCAGCTATCTAATGAGATACTTTTAAACTTTTTGAATATATGTATTCGTCTTGAAGCTACGAGCCTCTGAATAAAAATCACCTATTTTCAACTTTAAACAATGATAACTGGAGTCATAAGCATGGTACATGTATTTTAAAAATAGCTTTAACTTGTAAACATTGGGCTTTAAAATATATATTCAAAGAACGTACCTTTATCTTCAACACCAAGCCCTTACAAAAGCTTTGAGCCATAAAAATAACCAAAAATGATAAGGAAAAAAATGTATGACCTTTTTTTGAAGGCTAGCGGAGAAAAAGTAAGGTCTTATTTGGGATATAACTCTATTAAATTGAGATATGTTGTTGTAGTGAGTTAAAAAAAGTGTGAGAGTCTATAAAGACCTCTCGGATTGCCAGTTAGAAAAAAATCCATCAGGCCTTTAAGGTCATATTTTATAGAATAAGGGATTTACATCATTCCTAAAGTAGACTCTTAATTACGTCAGTGGTACACCATTTCTAATTGAATAGACTATTAGGTTAATTTATATATGTGCATATGTATATTGAAGCAAAACAAACATGGTCGATTTAATTCAAGAAGTATGGAAAATAGGCTGATAAGATGGTTTGTATATTAATAGAATCATATTATTGTTTAGGCAATTTCTAGATAGGTTTTTTTGAATATGTATAACATAAGGAGTCATTATATGAAAAAAACAATGATCATTCGTTCATTATTGGTCAGATCGGATCAAACGATCAGGCCTTGTAAAGGTGTGAGTCTATACTACAGTATTGCACTTGACGGATTTAGTCATGAATTATTTTGAATCGAGTACGAAGGTCTCAAAGAAAGAAATTCGCTCATATTTTACATTACCAGACCGTGGCTAATCAAGAAATTGATTGCAAGGGACTTGTTGCTGTGTGTTTGGTGAGACTGGGAGAGAACCGTTTGAAGCTGGCGATTGAACAGAAGCGGCCAGCAATGGTGAATAGGAGACAACAAGACATCATCCAGACAACTTCAGGACGCACACATCTTTGATGACGCGACAGAAGCTCCAGGAGCTCAGATGGGAAGTTTTTATACATCCAACTTACAGTCCTGATCTTGCATCAGGTGATTACCAACTGTTCTTGTCTATGCCACCGTGCCCGTGGGTACAAATTTGTTCTCAATAGAGGCCTGTGGAAATTGGTTGTCTGAGTTTTTGCCAATAGATGCAAGGCTTCTACGAGAAGGGAATTATTAAGTTGGATTCTCGTTGACAACAAGTTATCGAACAGACCGGGACAAACTAAGCTTATAACTGATGATTGTAACACTTATTATAAAGCATTAATACATCTTTATCTTAAAAACATCAATCAAAATATATTGCTATCTTTTTTTTCCATTTAATTAGGATAAAAAATTTTATCCTCTCATATATCACTTCTTGACTAAATACACATCAGTGTTCCAACACTTTTTTGATTGGCAGAGTGGGGACTCAAAAATTGCAGCAATTTGACTAAATGATGAAAAATACGATGTCTATAGAATTAAAAAAGGCAACTCAAACATCCTCAACACACCGTCTAACAGGTTGACAGGTGTTGAAGTTGAAGGCTGCGCCCATGGCGCACTATGCTGTCATTATGAGAGCTCTAAGCGGATCCAAATATGGATGAGAGGTGAGGCATACAACATTCTTCTCCAAGACACCATATTCATGGCTGGGGAACGGGCACAAGTCAGACACATTGTTACTTCAGAAGATTTTGTTTCTTCTTGGCTGTATGATGGGCTTTAATGAACTTTTGATTTTGTAGACAGTTTGGATGGAGATGCCAAGAGTTACCCTTTTGTTGCTGTTCGTAAATTGGCACACTTAGAAACATGGGATCAAAACAAAACCTGCTTACTTTTGTTTCAGCTGTAGATGGGCTCCGTAATCAAAGCTTGTAATTAAAAGTAACGTGAATAAAATCGTAATTAAGTGCTACTCTAAGTTTTGAAGCCCATCTGAGTAACGTTATAAATTTTAATGCAATAAAAATATAACCTCATAAAAAAAGGAATGCCATAAAGACTTAATTGTAAAAATTAAGTCATTTTAGCAACATGTGTATTTTTTTCCCCCATAAGGACGGCTATAAAAGTGGCTGACTCCTTTAATACAACAATTAAAATATTTACCGGATATAAAGAGTGTCAAATTGAATTTTTTTTATAATGAATACATTAGCCTTGAGTAAGGACGAAAGGATTCAACGGATTCATTGTTATTAGTTATTGTTAGTTCTGTACAAACAGCAGTATACTAACTATTAGTGTTGAGACTCGGTCCAAAACCGCACTTTTTCCAGTTCGATCTTAATTGATTTTTTCTAGATCGATTTGAACCCAAATGTTCATTTAAAAAAAAAAAAATCTATGAACACATGACGTTATTGCCATTCGATATTCACAAATGACGTCATGAACGATTTATCTATAGAGAAGTCGGTCTATATCAAATTTTAAGTGAGATTGAATTTATTTGTAAGACCTAACCTGACCGAATTTACCTTTAGGGTTGATCGTGATCGAATTAGTTCCGTCCAATAAAAATAATAACTAATGACGGTTTACGGTCAGCTTGTACTCCAGCTATATAAAGTAAACAAAAAAAACAAACAAAAAACTAAGTTCATGTACCTACATGTTTTTCTTTTTCGAGCACATTTTTTGATGGACAAGTTTGTTAGCGAATAAGAAGTGTTAGGGACACTAACGAGGATAGCTCGAAATTCCTCAAGTACTCTTATTTTATTTCTAGAAACTAAAAACCCTAACACTTATCAGGGGTGTCTGGAGGGGCTGTCCCCACCCCCCACAAATTAAGGAAATTTGATTCTCACTAGAGAATTTAATATTTGAATTTTTTTTATAAAAATTTAATATTTGAAATTTATTTTAATTTTCCAAGGGGAAAAAATTAATTGTCTGTGAATAGTTATAAATTTTTAAATTTTTCTCCAAAAAATTTAATTTAAAATTTTTTTCTCTGAAAAATTTAAGTTTTGAAAAATAATAACTGGGAAGCATTAGGTATTTTTCTCTTCTTCTCAAGCATTAAAGCTCTTGTGTGCCGCCGAATATAAATTTTTCAAATGAATCATTTCCTGACGACATTTTTTCTTAAAATATCAGTTGATGCAAATCATTATAGCAGATTTTTTATTCTTGAGTTTCTTCTACAAAGTTTAATAGCGTTTCAATAGACACTTCCTTTCTAATACACTCTTCCTTGGCTTTTTCAAGTCTATTCTTGTTAGCAGTTAATGTTAACTCGTAGTCTTTTAGTTAATATTTTAGATCCTTAACCTTATGGCGAATAACAGAAGATATTGTCGAGGACTCCAATAAATTACTCAAGTTATCACTTTTTTTCTTTTGTTCTGCTCTAAGAGTTCTTAAAGACTTTTCATTTTCAATAGATTTAGGGGAATTAATATTTGGCTGGGATTTAGGTTTTCACATTCTTATAAAATTTGTTTCCCGGATCAACTGATACATTAACGTGGATGTCACAAAGGAATCATCACTGAAATGCATGCAGCATATAAATGAATTATCAAGATTTTTTAATTTCTTCTCAAACGAGGTCAGATGGGAAGGAATTTTGCCCCAAAAAATAGTTTTTTTTTTGTGAATAGTTGTGGATTTTTGATTTTTTTTTCAAATGTAATTTTTGGGTAAAATTATATAAAAATTTCTATTTAAAAAATCAGTTTATTTTTTTGATTTTTTTCTCAAAAAAAAATCGAAAACCAAGCTGGCCAGCCCCCTAAAAAAATAATCCTGGAAAAGCAGTAATCTTTTCGGCCAGATAATATCTCCAAGCAAGCAAGCCCCATTGGTTTCCCTTGGAAATTGGTGGAGAATTAGCCTTCTGCTAAATTTTGGCTGAAAAGGGCAATTATCTGGGTCGAGTTTTTTCTTTTTGCCGCTGCAAGTGACCATGGCCCTTAACTTTTTTCTTCTCTTGTGAAAACTAGCCAGCTATTGTTTGGGTATAGTGCTCTCTATCGGTCAACAGTATAATTACATTTTGTTTTACTTTGTTTTTTAATTATTATTGAACTATTTGAGAGCCGAATTGAGTGAGAAAGAGGGCCGTGTTTACTCCCCAGGTCGCCATTCTCTGGTCTATAGTTAGCAAGTATAGGATAGAATTACTCATATGTTGATTTTGAAGTGCAACAAGGAGTTACAACTTATAATCACACATCAAATCCTCAGTGTCTCTTTTCGTCTTTTACGTAATAGGGGTTACTTTATACTTATATGTTTTCTCTTTAAAAAAAACACAAAAAAAACAAAAAAAACACCAGAATAATAATAAGAGCTTTGTAAAATAAAAAACAAGTTTCAGGTTGCGACTAAAAAAACTATTGCACTCGTTCAATGTTATATGTTTTACAACTCTATCAATAGGGGTTTAAAGTGTTTGCATTTAGGGCATTTAAAAAAAATATATACCAACGGCAAACTTTAATTCTACTCCAAGTAATGCAAGGACTGGCACTCCTGAGCAAACCCTCATTGTTCCTCTCCCCGTTTTTCATGTGCACGCGTAATCTTGGTTACTTTAGACGTATTTGTTCTCTCTTCCAAAATTAAATCAGTATGACAAATGTTATGGAAAATAAAAAATAATGTTCAAATTACCAAATAGAAGCCCTTACATTCTAGAACATATTTGATACACCTCTCCTCATTTCTCTAAACAATCTAATCTATACATATAATAATATTAAATGATTCTATTTTATACAAGTCATAGATTGGAGATAATTTATGGATAAGATATATTTAGTTCAATTCAATATTGGCTCATGACGATACCCTCTATCATATTTTTGCAAATAAATATATTTAAGTATGACCATACATATGTTAAATTAAGTAAACTAGGAGTTTTAATGAATTTATCTTTATTTCTTGTACAACTTAGGGATTTTTTAGCGTGCAAGTGTTGTCCTAATAGGTAACTTGTGCAGTGTTTTAATTATTTAAAGCTGTTAACATTATTATTTAATTTTTGAGAAGGAAACATTCAACTATAATGTATAAACAAGAGTCTTTGCTCATGAATGCCGGTGAATTATAACACAAAGGAGCTGTTGGAGAGTTATAAGCAGTGATAAAAGTCCCCTGCAGAATGGGGATGTTTAAAAAAGAAAGAAAGAAAAGAAAATCAATATGGTAATCCTGACAACTTGAATAATGTTTTGAAGGAGAGAAAGAAAAATACTTAGGACGTTTCATTAGATTAGCTACAATCAGCTGTGACAAGAGAGGAACGAGAAAAGTATATAAACCCATCGACTTTCTTCCTTTAATAATAAATCTTCCCCGTCCATAATATTTATGACTTGTATAAATATTTAATGGTGGCCCTCACCTTTGAGTGTTTTGCTCTATATTGAATATTTAGCCTGGAAGAATCTGATCTATTCCATTTTTTGGTGTCAAAAAAATCAAAATGGCAGCAGGAAAAAAAAGGAAAAGTGTATTAGTAGAAAAAATAGCAAGATTTTTTTCAACTGATATAATATCTACCGCCAATATAATATTATGTATTAAGATAAAAGAAAAATAAACAAAGACGACAGCGGTTCGAATGAAAGAAAAGCTAATCACTCCATTCTCCCGTTACTCATGGATTTTTGTAGTACCTATTAACATTTGTAATGAATATATCTTACTTAATATTTCACATCGAGAGCCTTATATCTTAATCTCAAAGTTAATGAATCCCGTCATAGTTTCAACGCTTGAATATATTTATTGTTATATATAGATGAATAGATTCCTACCCTAGGAAAGAATCCACTCTATTCTTGTATGAAGCTTAGCTTAATTTGGTTCACTTCTTAGGATAAATTGTCATCCCATCATTGTACCCGTATATATCAGAAATCGAGCATCTCTTGTTGAGGTGGTATTAAGCATCTCAATCTCTTGCTTTGTCCTAATTCTTAGAGAACATGGAAGTATTTGTGTCTTCAATGAATGAAGATTGATCTGAGCATACGAAAAGCACATCTAGATTAAAAATACGTCGCTCCATTTATCCAAATGTTTGTATGACTTATGTTTGATATGTTTCAACATTAAGGTAATAACTAATTTATCATATTCATGTTGCGATAATCCTAAGTAAACATATATTATTTTATTCCATTACAATTGTAATGTTTGGAAAAGGTGTATGACTTAAACATTTACTAATTAAACATATCTATTTTATCACATATTGATAGATCTAACTCAAATGATAATGTAAATTCTCTTTAGTACCTTTTTGATTTTTTAAATGGATTTATATTTGATATAAATTAGTTGAAAATGGTGTATTTTTTGAACAAACATAGCAGAAAATAACGATCGAAATCATTACTTTGATTATATATATATATATTATTCATAAAAATACATTTTAAGGGCCTTAGAAAAATTGTTATTGTATTTTTAGATCACCAGAAATTGGCTAATACCCTCCACTATGATCAAAAGAAAAGACGTCATTTTTCTGTAATTGAAACGTAAATCTAGAGTTAAATATACAAAACAGCTTCACAAATGGCAAACTTTTAAGATACAATACAATTAAAAGAAATATAAGGCACCCGATATCTTGAGGGTCTTCCTAATGAGTTGTTCCCAACTATACGTAGCAAAATGAACCAAATTAGTTAATTACATGAGTATGTATAATTTTTTTTTAAAGCCCTTTCTGTCGTCATTAAATATATGTATTTACTTATATTTAATAAATTAATGGAATTGAACATTGACAAATGAATTTACAATAATATATGTTTTACAAGTTAATGATACTGGTTCCAGATTCTCATGTCAAATTGAAATGAATATTTAGCTGTAAAATTAATATTCTTGGATAAATATCACTGAAAACCATTATTATTTATTAAATACGTAGTTACATATTCAAATGCTATTGGTTAATACTAGAAAAATACACATACAAATTCGTTGAAAGAGCCACTTGTTATGGTTCTCATAATTTGGGTTGATAGCTTGGAGAACTTTGAGAATTCGAGTCCTATAGGCAAATTCGTAATGCAGCCTGTTTCGTTTTCTTTGGACAAGACCATCCTTCTATTGCAATTTCAGATTACTCCAACAGTACTGAGCTTTACAGTTTTCCTATCACACTCTGAAGACTCCACCTTTGACTAAGTCCTCCAATCCCTTCAGTGGTTGCCGCACCACAGCATACTGCCTTTTCTTTTGACACTTTCTGGAACATAACCAAGAGGAAATCCCTGTTCTTGCCTAATATTTTGATAATCCTTGTTCCTCAATCCATGAGTATGAAGTGATTAACACCTTCTTCCTTTCTCATATATAATATCATATTGGTGAATTAGATGAATATTTAATATTTATTGTCAGTGTTGTATGAAATTTTACGGGGAACGTGTATTTGGTATGCTAGATTTTTTTATGTTAGTACATTCTAATAAAAACATACTGATATTTATTGTTTAAAACTACATAATATGTTTGGTTTGTTTATGAGAGGCATAATGGAGAGGTATTTTAAAAAATAGCCGATTTTTTGACTATCTGAAAAAAGTGAATCAAAAAATTTACATCAAATTTTGTGTTAAAAAAAAAGTAACTAAATGCTCCAAAACACTTGAAATGTTGACAGCGGTATACAGTGAAACAGTTCTGAGTAAAAAAAAATTCTTTTAAGAAGTACAAACTCTTCTAAGATGGTCGGAAAGATACCCATGACGATCATCACCTCAAAACCCAAGCACGTTGAAGGAACGAAGGAAAATGTTTTTAAAAAAATAGCCGAATGACTATCTAAGAAGTTGTTAGACGAGTGTCAAAGAACTTTGTTTCGAAACTGCTTAGTTATGAAAAAAATAATCATGCATGAGCATCGCAAGTCAGCTGTTGATCGACGTCAACAAAATATCGGATACCAAATATACGTTGCCCACGCATTTTTAAAAGTAACTTTACTTTTTGAACACATATCATTAGTCCTCGTATGACTCAAAATAGAATTGGTGATCGATACTAGTCATTCCTCCCAATGTTCTTGCCATATAAGGAGTGGGATTTTTTTTATTCCCTTGATCTCATAGCTACTTCTTAATTCAAATTTACGATGATGTGTTGAACCCATATGCAACATCCTTAAACTCTCAATATCCCTACCATTAAATAAAGTTGAGAGTAGCTACGACATTCAATGAAGTAATTTTTGGCCCTTTTTTCTCTCTCTCTCTTTGAAAGAAAGGTTGAGAGATATAACACAGATGTCATCATGACAATGCGGCATTTTCTAAATAAAAAATCTATTGAATCTCTATACTGTTCCATGCATCAGTCTAGGCATAAGCATGCCAAAAAATGGTTGAAGGTAAACTAAATAATATATGAATGTATATTAAATCAAAAAACAAAGGCCATGATGAACACAACAACGAAATATTAAGTATGAGCTGAAGACACAAAACTTGAGTAATTATAAAGATTGTTGAGACTATTAAAAAAATCTCAATAAATCGACCTTTTAGTGGGCCTCTTTTAGTATTTATTTGGATGTATGTGTTGTATATTGTCAGGTGAAAGAGAAGATTATTATATGGCGTTGATGTACATATGTAGTGATATGAATCTCTAAGTCTCAAAATCATACATTCACATTTAAGGTGAAAATTACTCAGACATTTAACAAGTTGATCAGATTGAAATTGATTGATTTGATATAGTATAGTATTTATTAACCACATGGTAAGAGATTTATATCATTTAAAAATTTGTGAGTTTAAAGTCTCCAATTTGAAAAAGGCATTTAAGATCATATACATAATTGAATAAAAATCAATTTATTATCAGTTTGTGACAAATTGCTAGAATTTTTTTTGTGTTCAAAGTAAATAATGATTTAGTCAACAGTAGGGAGTTAATATTTACTGTAGCAACAAATTCAACTCTTTATTAGAATCAATTACGTATAATCTCCTTTAAGATGTAAATACTACATGTGTGACCAGTCAACGCAAAATTGACTATGGATTAGATTTTGTATTCTACGGCAAATACTTGTCCATTTCTATCAGCAAATTATTCTTACTAACCTCATGGCTACGTTCTAAATTGCACTTATATTAGTAAAAATTGAATGTCACAAAACAAAAAAATGATGGATTATATTTGAAAGGGCTCATATTGGGGGTCAATATAAGTCGGTTAAATCAAATAAAGCTTCTAAACTATAACTAAAATTATTGGGTACTTTAAAACATCCCACAAATTTGAAAACAAAGCCTATAATTTGACTCAAATATGTCATGAAATATTGGGCTGTATATAAAGTAAAAAAAATAAACTTGTGTTCTGGATTATTTTAATGTTAACACACTACATATTAAAAAATGAACTAAAAAAAAAAAAAATACCTTACCGATTTTAGCTAATGAAGATACAAAAATCCAGAGAGCAATGATAAATGGGATTTGAACCCTCGCAAAGTCCATGTGAAAAATCTCATAGCTCTTATGTTCTGTCCCATGACCTCCTAGATCCTCAACTTGTTTATCCACAGTGTTTGCAGATCCTGGTGATTGAGTCACTATTTGATCCATGACGGAGCCAATGGGGCTTTTCGTACTGGAGGATGAGCGAACACATATGAATAAGACAAAGAATAGGAGATGAATGGGACGCAGTCCCTTTTTACGAGGAGTCTCCGTACTTTGGGCCATGTTGGTTCGATTGTAATATGAACAACAATATAAAAATAAAGAGTTCCTGCGTTTGAAATATCAAATAAATGAAGGAAATCACTGATGAGCCTCCTTCATTCACACCACAAACAGTCACTAGCACACAAGTATAGAATATGGATAGAAAAATAACGAAAGGGATTTGATTTGTAGATTTGAACGTAATAAATAGGTAGTACGTATCAGTATGTAGAGTCCGGAGGGACTATGGTAGGGATTCAAAAATAAAAAAATACTTGGAGCACATTCCGCTTGCTACACCAACCGGCTCTCTCGAAGGAGGACTAGAAGCTATTATAGAAATAGTCCATGGTATACGAAAAAGATTGAATCGATAATAAAAAAGAGAGACAAGGAAAAGAGCACCTGTAGTCAGTGAGTCGCTGCTGTGCTGTATGTAGGGCTCTAAGCGTCCCTCACAAAGAAACAGAGCAGCGCCTAGTACTTCAACAACTCCAACTGCTGGAATGGAATAATGTGTGTGTGTATTTCATGTCCTTCAACATTGAGGAGTGCGTTTTCATGTCAGTAGTTGTAATAGTCGTCGTTGTACTTGTTAGTAAGCGGAGTCGGGTCGAGTAGGAAGAGGGGGAATCATTGAGGGAGAGGAGAGGGACTCTGTATTCTTGTTTTTCTGATTGCTCTTGTAGGAATTGTAGACAATATTATTATTCGGTAAAGAAGGAAAAGGTATGTACTTTTCTTGATTGTTGCTCTTAGTCTTTGAGAGTACATATTCTTAGTACGAATACATGACACACGTCGTTACTATAAGTACTAAACGAGGGTCGTTGTTGCATGGGTAGGAAAAAGTAATATATATAACTAGGAGAGAAAAGAGAATATTCAATTGTCTTACTTTTTAGTACTAGGTATATATAATATTAGTGATGTGCCGTCTGCTGAATTATGCTGCATGATTATTTTTGAGTTTCTATAATAAAAAAATAGAGGTATACTCGTTACTCTTTCTAACACATCTGTTCCCTAAAAGAAAATCATATTCATTAAAGAATTATTGAAACTTTAAATTTAAAAATTGTTTTCTTCATTAATTTTCCAGGATTCACTTAAATCTTAGTTTAATTAGTTTACTCTAAGGCGTAACTACTATACAAATAAAGAAGATAATGATAGTTACTTAGGTAATACTCTAGTACTAAAATATTGCAATTGCTAGAGGAATGTTAAAGCATAGATCTCAATGGATATGCCAAACGAATTAGTAGGTGGTAGATTGTAAATCAAATTTGCCCATTTAAGTTTGTCGTATGTCTATAAACTAATAAACTGCGTAAATCCAAGCAATGTCGATTACTCCTGTTTGTCTAAGAAAAATAAAACAAAGATTACTTTCCAAACGAATTGGGATTAAGAGTACATATTGCACAAAATTCAACATGTTCTACCTGTGGAAAAACATGAATTATACATTACAGAGAGAAAATAATTCAATCTATGAAGATTTAAATGTTATAATAGGATCGAAAAGAATCCCAAATATTGACGAGTTCCAAGGTTTTTGTCTGATTCCGAGGTTGACTCGTCTTTTTATAGCCACGTTTTACGTATTTACTTCATAAAACTCGAGTAACAATTTACGGGTTTTGGTCTCGTGGCACATCACTATATAATGTTACTTTGTGAGTATTACTCGACAGGTATAATGTTATAAAATAATAATAGCTATTAATATTATAGGATTTTCTGTCCACGAGGGTCCGTGCTGGATGAATGATTGTGATGACGCTTGGAATCTTTCAGAGAAGTCAAAGAGTTTTTAATACTCTCAATCGTTCTTCTGCTACTTTGTCAGACATTCGTAGAAGGCAGAGTTGCTCTACACTCCTAGAGACAAACTAATATTAAGAAGTAACAGTCACTGCGTTTTGTAGTTTCCCTTGCAGTTTATAAGCAGTGTGTCACAAGTCACAAGAACCTGAATTATATATTTTATATACTTACATTAGGGATGCTCCGATACCAAGATTTAAAAACTGATTCAGACTTTATTGAAGATTTTGAATCATCTTTATTATGTATAAAGGAATTACATTAACAAATAACACAATAATTTACTTTTTTAATCTATAACTTTCTACACATTGAGGTTAGGCAAGCGAATAAAAATCTATCATAGTTATGATTATAATTAGTTCTAAATGATTTTAAATTGAAATATTAAAAATAATAATATTCTGTCTCTTTTCACGACCGAATATGACTCTGAATTAATCAAATATCCTATAAACGTGAACTGTTTTAAAAGGGTTTAAGCCCAAAATTGTATCTGTTCAAGGTTTTAAATGTTATTTTCATGTTTTAGGACTTGCAATAACAATAATAAACGTGATTTTAGACCAAGAACATGCTCATGACCTTAATTTTGTCATAAAGGTCTATTACTATTACACTTGTTACATTTTTAAATCATAATTACTTTTATCCTGGACCCTTATATGTAGGAACCCATAGAATTAAACCTAGGTTATTCTATTCTATGATCCTCACCTGAAAAGAAAAAGCAAAAGTATGTCGTTTCCTTTATTGTATAAGACAACCTTTCTTCCATAAAAGAAACAGAAAATAGATTCATAATCTGTTGGTAGTTGTCCGATTCCTTCCACCTGTGAAATTATTGTTATATAGTTGTTAATCATTCTTAATAGCTTGATAAGAGCTAATTTTAATTCAGCCAATCAACATTCAAGAATATTGTTTCCGATTAAAGAAGCAAAAACATCGACAGCTGACAACAAAAACCTCTGTATATTTGTTTATTAGCAAGGTGGATAGATAAAATAATATAAAGACATCCGTGACAGATAAAGAATATATGGAGGTGACAAGTTGAGAATCTAGAAAGAGCAAGGTTAATAGAAATACAAGGTTAGACCATCATGTAATCAGGCTTGTTAGAATTTTCAATTTGATGTATCGTACCGACTGCAGGGCTTGACAGAGAGATTTTAATAAACCATGAAACACCTCATAGTCTATGACGTCACTTTTGCAATAATTTTCATAAATTTGACATCAAATTGTATCCTACCGACTCCTGGGCAAAATCTGTATATCTGGCCCAGGAATCGGTACGATACAATTTGATGTATCGCACTCACTCCTGGGCAAGATCTACAGATTTTGAAAAAAAAACACTCAACCACTCATAGTCTATGACGTCAATATTAAAAGCGTGCTGGAAGTCAAACATCAGTCGTACCTTGTATTTCTATTAAACTTGATGAGAAAGGGAATAGTTTTTGACTCCCATCATTTAATCAAAATTATTAACTCTTTCTTTATTTTTTGGGTCAAAATTACCTTTATTCTTTATTCAAAAAAAAAAAGCCCCAAAAGTTTTGAAAACAGTTTTACAAATATTTTTCTAAATAGAGAGGAATCTTTAATTTAATCTTAATGGACCAAATAACTCATTTTCCCCCATTTCAAACTTTGATTTACAAAACAGAAGAGTAAAATTTTGCATAGGTTAATTGTGATCGACTGATAACTTTTCCACTCTAGGTGTAATCATAACTGGGCCTTTTATATATTTGCTTGTGGGTAAATTCTGAATATACTAGAGAGGGCTGAGATCGTTATTATTTTAGTTAATCAAACTAATTTCGTACTTTAAAGAAGTTCATTCTAGACGGGTCCCAAAAACAAAAATAAATCGATCTAGATCGGTCCCAAAGACAAATTGGTTCAAATCCGTCTTATAATAAAATACGTCTTATTTAAAAATCGGTCTAGACTGATTTTATGAATGAATTGTTGATGACATCAGTTGTGTTTCAAAATTATTCACAAATACCTACAATGATGTCACATAAATCAGGAGGAAAGAAAACCAGAGATTAGATTATAGTCATGGGACGATTTAAAAAAATAATTCCAGATGCCGATTCTGATCTGATTATAGTAAACATTGCCGATACCGATTCTTTGATATTTTGAATAATACAAAATTATGTCTTTTTGAGTGTGAATAAACTGCGTAAATCCAAGCAAATGTCGATTACTCCTGTTTGTCTAAAAAAAATCAAACAAAGATTACTTTCCAAACGAATTGGGATTAAGGGAACCCATTGCACGAAATTCAACATGGTTTTACTAGCGTTCCGTTGTTCTACCTGTGGAAAAACATAAATGATAAATTACACAGAGAAAAGAAGTCGATCTATGAAGATTTAAATGTTATAATAGGATCGAAAAAACCCCCGCCAGAGAACCCCAAGTTTTGACGAGTTCCAAGGTTTTGACGGATTCCGAGTTTTTGACGAGTTCCGAGTAGCACTCGGCTTTTATCTCTACGACCTGAGTTTTTTGTGTCGTTTTATATTTACTTTATAACACTCGACTAGCAAATTACAAGTTTTGCTCATGACATATCCCTAATATTTATATCAAATAAAGGAACGTGATTCCGTTTCCCAGCGCACTTTATCCAAGGCAAATTTTCCCTGGGTGAGTAATCCTACGGAAAACATTCCAATTACAAATTTTGCAAAGGCGAGCTTTCACAGATCCCTTTTACAAAACTACATCTAAAACAACAATATCTGTACCGACCCCATGTGTATGGAACATTTTGGTTCACGTTTAGTTTGTTGTTGAATTTGTTTCTTCTCCGTTTTCGAGCATTTTTATCGTAAATTATTTTATTAGAATATGTATAAAATTGTAAGACGCGAGTAAAAAATTTACATGGTCGCTTTCTTTATATCTTTAGAAATGCAAATTAAACATTATTTTCTAGATTCCGATTGCAGAAAAAACACCTGATTCTCCAATTCCGATTAATGGCCCCATCACTAATAGATTGAGAATAATACAAATTGGTCTACATAAATATTAAAACCCAAATAACAATCTATGATTTGAAAACGATTCAAATTTTGGTCTACAGGTGGATCGAAATATCGGTCCAAATTGACCTTAAAAAATATCTTGAGACCTAAACATCGGAAAAAATCGGTCACTGGTACGATTGCCACTTGAATTAGGTATTATTCAGACAATTAATATACTATAATCGGACAACTTTCCCCTCCGCAATTTATAAAAAACTAGCAATTTTTGGTATTTGGCATCAAGAATCACATGACGACAAAACTAAATCAAACAACTTTTTCGCAGCTTTTCAACCCTTTTTTCAAATAGAAAAATGCCCGAAAATAACTTGTAATTAGCCAGGGTATGTATAATTTTTTTTTTTTGGAGGGGGCTTCGTTTTTTGAATTTTTTTTTCAAAAAAATTCAAAAATTAAATTTTTGGGAAATTTTTCGAAAATCCAGAATTTTTCACAAAAAAAAATTCTAAAATTATATATCGATTATAAAACTTTTTGAAAAAAAAAATTAAATATTACATTTTTTGGAGTAAAATTTCATTTATCTATAGTTACTCACAGAGAATTCAAATTTTAAATTTTCTCGTAATTTTTTTTTTTTTTTTTTTTTGGACTGACGAGGCAACCGCCCTGTGTACACCCCTGAAATTGGACCGACTGACACTAAACTGGGCCGGTCTTCAGTTCTAAATAAGGACCCACACGGACTACTTTGAATTATTGTTGTACAATATATATGTAAAGCGATGATTCCTTGGGATTTTATACAAAATAACAAACATAGACTTTTATAAATACCCTCTTTTACAAAAGAATAAACAGGAATAAAGCTCCAACGATATTCCCTCGTTCCTACTACAAGAATTCAACACAATCAACAAGGAAGTGTTGTGATGGAGTGTATACATAATTGTGGCTATACTTCATGGTACTTAAAATCCCTCTTTCAACATAATTAATTGTGTATACGTAATGTGTTCTACTTTTAAATCCTAAATGAGCATTTAACTCGAATGAGGCTGAGAATATGTTCATTATACAAATTGTACAGGGTGGTCCAAATAAATTTGAAATTTTTTGAAAGGCTTATAACAACCGAACAAGATCGGGGTAGAACGAATATTGTGTCTGTTCTTATTGCAGGGCCGTGCAAACCCTGGGGATCGTTTTTCAGTAAGGTCTCACCTTAAAATATTACTTGCAGATCTTTCACATGGCGTCAAATTTATCACAAATTCGAGTAAACTATACTTTTCGAGTAGTTGAGACGCTTATAGCTACGCCCACATAGCTATTTCGAAGTAAAGGATATTTTATCACGCAACATATAGAAGCCAAGATGTAATGCACTATATATAGTTCTGTTTGCACTAATATAATGTAAAGTACACATTGGCAGGCCCGGGCAACCTCATGTGGATCCAACTTTTCCATTGTACAGGCAATGGACTTCTTCAGGGCCTCCACAGACAAATGGCACTTGACAAATGCTAACCCTCCTCCAAAGATAGTAATGGCATGGGTTCAGTCCAAAAATCCGGTCTTTCAAAGTGAGGATATGGTGTGCTAAGATATCCTGCACTTTTTTGGTCGTGTGGGGAGGTGCACTGTCTTGATGGAAAGCATAATTTCTTCCTTTGAGATACTCCATCCCTCCAGGGAATGTAAATTAATAGTGCAAGACTAGAACCAGTACATAACGCAATGCTGGATCATTGCGTTGTCACCTGGGTCGGCCGTAGCTTCCGGCACCTTGTGATTGAGTTATCAAGAGATGTCATTATGAACAATTGAATGTCATTAAATGTAGCTTTCAAATAATAAAGAAATGTTTGGTTCTTATCCGTCGTTATAACCCTTTAAAGATTTTACCAATTAACACACGTGTACACTTTACAATTTTGATTTGATTAACAAATAGAAACACTATTTAACACTTAGATTTATTTTCTATTTAAAGGCACAATAACTCTATAGCGATCGCTACATACATACATACACTTGTACACAATAGTACTCTTTTGCACTTGTTCAAGATTAAAAAAATAGAATTTAGATCGTTTATTGTCGTAGTTAACAGGAATCATTGATGTTAGTTGGGGGTTTGGTAGTAGTCATTTATCTTAGGTAAGAGGTCTTTGCAGGAGCCACTTAAAAGGGTTGGGGATACAGGGCGTTCAAGGAAATTAGGGTTCTAAGGCTATGTCTTAGGATTTTTTTTTTGAAAAAAATTAGTAAAATCCCCATTTTTCCACAAAATACTAAATTTTGTGGAAAAAGAAAAAAAATGAAATATCGAATATTAAATTTTATGGAAAAAAATTTCAGACATGAAATATCTAATATTTACATTATTGACTAAATATTAAATTTTTGTAAAAAATATTTGAAAAATTAAACTTTTTTGTGAAAATAATTTCAAAAATGAAATATGAAATATTAAATTAAATAATTATATAATCATAAAATCCCCAAAAAATATTAAATTTTGTATAAAATAAAATTGAAAATAAAATTTTTTGGAGAAAAATTTCAGGTATGAAATATCTAATACTCACAGTATTAACTAAATATTAAATTTTTGTAATTTTTTTTTGAAAAATTACACTTTTTAGAGAAAATAGTTTCAAAAATAAATATCAAATATTAAATTTAAAAAAGTATATATTCATAAAATCTACATTTATCCAAAAAATATTAAATTTTTTGTAAAATAAAATTGAAAATTAAATTTTTTGGAAAAAAACTAATTATCTGATATTAAATTATATTCATAGGTACTTAATATTAAATTTTTTGTAAAAGAATTGAAAAATTATTTTGTTTTGTAAAAAAAACTTTGATAAATTAAACGTTTTAGAAAAAATTCTAATTTTTGGCTCTGCTGCATAATTTCCCGAATTACCATTTTTAAGAAAAAAAAATTCTACCGCTATTTTAGCGTACAATTTTTTCTTCCTGACCAAAAAAACAAACAAACATAATAATAAGCGCAAGTTCCTTCGTTGGGTGCTACAAACCTCCAGTTAACCCCTTGCAGACGGCCCCAGGGTGGTCACCTCAAATTTTGAGAATGTACCAACAAAATCACACTTTTTTTAGTGCACTAGAGCCGCATATGCTCAATTTAATATAATTTGATCACTTAATTCCAAATATGGCCTTATTTTTTCTCACAAGGTCTCGTGGCCTTCATAAAAAGCCCATACATTTTTTGTTATGTTTGGTTATTTTTAAGGTTCAAAGCTGCTAAAAGCCCTCGTTGTTAAAGATGGGGATAAATTATTTTAGTATATTTTAAAGCCGAATGTTAAAAAATTCTAAAAACAATTAAAAAAATGTCTGCATCATACACATAACTCAAATTATCTTTGTTTAAGGTGGGCAATAGGTACTTCCTATTGCGAGGCTCATAGCTTCAAGACGAATAAATTCACACAAAGTTTAAAAGTATCTCATTGCATTGCTGAAAGAATGAATTTTAATTTAAAAAAATAACCACTCCAAAACTCTCTATATTGTTGTCAATTTGAGATAAGAGAACGACAATATTTCAAGGATATAACTCGTTTTTGAATTGATCTTATAATAAAAGTCCAATAGCTTATAATAATCCAAATAATTGGTTTCAATTGAAGTAACTAAGTAAATAAATTTTTATTTGTCCTTTGGCGGGCTTTGGCTACAAAAAATTTGGGAACCACTGTCTTAAGGAAATTGTTATCAAGAGATTTCTAGCACTCTCATACATTTAAGCCTTGTAATTAGTTTTAGGTCGAACACAGGGTTCTCAAGTTTTGAATTTATACATACGTAAGATTGGGAGATTTTATGTCAATTTAAAACATAAAAATATAAGAAAATCCTATTTCAGTTGATATAATTCGTATACAAAAAAAAGACAGATTTATCTTCCAAAGTATTATCCGCACACGAAGGAGCTGGTAGTGTCTCTGAAAGAACTGACGTCTGAGTCTTTTTAGAGTGACCGGCTACATGAGAGGCAAAGGCAGCAGAGAGCCACAGAGACAGAATAGAAAAAAAATTCTAGCTTTTCTTGAGACATACTTTCAACCGTCTTTTACTAGAATCTTTTAAATTATTCTTTAAATATCAAATTTTTTAACGTATCTCATAAGATACAGAAACATAAAAAAATAATATCTATCAACCTATGAGGCTGAAATTTTGCATGTGTGCCTCTTTCAATCCAAATCAGGGTATGTCACTGATTTCGATTTGGCAATTTTTTAACAAAAATATAAAATGGACTTCTTATCTAGGTTACTTTTTTGATGCTTACATGTTGGTATGTTATTTGGAGTTTACAATACAATATTTTTTAAAATAAATTCATAATAAGGCTGCAATAGGGTTACAAGAACCAATAGTAAGAGTATTTTTTTTTTTTTTTGGGGGGGGGCTAGTATGGGGAGACTTTGTGAATCCCCTTACTTATGCAGATGGACATAGTGTGATTTGTATATGTAGTATAAAATTTAGTACATTTCCCAGTCCATCGTTATTATCATAGTAAGAGAATTAGAATTATCAGATCTTTTTCGACAACAACGGAGCATTATATTATCATATCCTACATAGTATATAAATAATTAATATGTGTGTTGCGTGATCAGGATATACGACTCTACACAAGTCCTGCACTCTATAATCAACTTTGTGAGGCAGGAGTGATGGTTTTGCCTTCTATTAAAGATTTAAAGAAACTTTCTAGTCCATTCAATGTTGATGGTGGAATTAACGTTTTGACTAGTGAATACCTCCAAAGAAGAATAACAACTTTCAACCCAAAGATAAGATCGTATCATTGATGAAGTTTATTCTACTCAGAGGGTAGAATTCGTTGGAGGGAAATGTATGGTTGTCAAAAGAGGGAATCATTTTCAAAAAAAAACATTATTATCCTTCATGATAAAGAGTGTTCTTGGTCGATATAGTGAAATGGTCGCCATGATCCCCATCACCAAAATCAGCTTCACAATTATTAAGGAATATTTCATGGAATTTTTAAAACTTCTTACAAAAATTGGATTTGACACAGTCGCTGTCATTTTGGACGCTAACAGAAAATGTTAGTGTAAGGAGCTTGGAATTCCTTCATCTGGAATCCATACTCTGAAATATTTTTGCTCTATTTATTCAATTCACATTTTAAAGACTTTTACAATAATTTTGTTAACAATAAAGCAATGAGATGTCTATCCTATGACGACGAGGGTTTTGTTATTCATGTAGATTTTAATCCTGTCAAGAAAATGTATTTGTTAAAATGTATTCGCTAAAAATATCCGCATAAACTATGTCATAAATTTATTTCTCCCATACACATTGAAAAATGTAAGGTCAATTTTTGTGTCTGACTTTTCCACAAATCCACAATTAATGCCCTAGAATATTACAAAAACACAAGAAGAAGAATGTAGAAAACTTTTAGAGAAACGGAAAAATTCTTGGAGATATTAAAAAGGTTCTGGGATTGTGTCACTGTTTGTTCGATTTCTTTTCATGTAACCAAAAAGGATTCTTCTTTTAAGCTCATTTTAGAAAATGACAAAGAGCTTTTTCATTTCATTTTGGAGAATGGCTTACAAAATGGGGGGACATCTATTCCAAGGCTACTGGTTTAAAGGGATTTACCCTGATAACCTTTTATGCAGTTAATAAAATATCACTGGGCGAGGGTGAATTGGCTGAATACTTTTTGAATGCAGGAAAAGCTGAAATTCTTCAACTTTGAAGATTCAATTCTGATTCTATAGAGCGTCGATTTGGTTGGTATCGGCAAGTTGGAGGTGGAAATTACTATCAGAGCTGCCGAGAGTTCCTGGAAGCCTAAAAAAAAGAAGAAAAAAGATTTGTCTGTTCCTCCTTCTTCGGCTGGTAATTACAACTATATCCCAGATGAAGGAAATTTTCTCGTCGGAAACTAATGAAAAAAATGATGACGATGTTAAAAATTTTTAAATTTTAATTCTGACAGATTGTTTTTTGGTTTTAAATCTACCATGAATGATATTGCTATAAAAAAAAGATGGACGGATATTTTTCAATAATTTTTAATTTATTTGAAAGCCTTTACATTCCGGTTAATAATGGAGCACCACTTTATTCATATGGGCGCCGTTCCTGGGCTTACAGTGGCCCATTCTGTCGACCCAATTTGTCAATACATTTTTCGATTGTGTGAGCTTCAATAGCTGCAATGGCGACTCCAATTTCGTGTTTCAAATCGTCAATCGTCTCTGGATGGTTGGCGTAACATTTATCCTAGACGGTTCCCCACAAAAAATAGTCCAACAGAGTCAAATCGCAGCTACGAGGTGGTCAGTTGACGTAGCCGTTTTGGCTTATGATGCGATTGTCGAAGACAGTGCGCAAAAGATCAACTGTAACTTTGGCTGTGTGGCACGTAGCGCCATCTTGTTGGAACCAAATGTCGTCGATGTCTTCCTTTTCCATTTGGGAAAACAAAAAATCTTCCAACATGGCCCGATAGCGCTCACCATTGACCGTAACGGCAGCTCCTTGCTCGTTTTTTTGCTTTCGCAACAGCAGCAATGTTTCGATTGAGCACACTGGACGAACACGGGAACACGTTGTTTTATCCATTAACGAACCAGTTTCGCGCACACGCTTCACAAATTTATCCACAAACTGCCTGGAAGGCGCTTTATTTCGACCAACGTAATTTTCTTGCAGTTTCGTTTGAAGACTCTCCAATTTGGAAGTAAGTCTTCAGTATTTCCCAATTTTCTTTGAGCGTAAACTTAACCATTTCGTAAACCAGAGACCTTTTACAAAATATTAGACACAATGAGAATGTTACTACAGCCGTCAGACGTCAAAAAAGTGGTAGTTCAAAATGCAACCGCTAAATGGGCTACCCGTTACATGGAGTAATCTCTGGTGTGATGTATGTCCATTTAAAAAAAAGAAGGACGTACAACATTTATTTCAAAAATGGAGACAGATACAGACTTTAGACAGAAAATACAAGTTGTTCATAATTCTAAATTACGTACCTAAAGCCCTGTTTCATTCTGATAAGACCAGATTCTCGGGCTCTAGAAGGTAAGTTTGATTTTTCGCTAATAAGTTGATTTTTTCCCCAAAATCAGTATTTTCACATGTTCAATTAGTTGTTGCATTTTCAAGAGTGTCAAAAAGGGGCGCAGGTTTGATTATATTTACATTAAATGGACAAAAACAGCAAAAAAGATTGTATATAAAGAAATTTACCTATTATATAAATTGTTTTTAGTAAATCTTTTTAGTTTAGAATTTTAAGATAAACAAGGCAAATATAAATAAAATCTTTTTGATTTTTCATACGGCTGTTTTTGCTGGAAAAATTATTAAAATAACAGAATAATCCCGTGTAAATAATTATTTTTTGAATAATTTTTCATTTATTTTCACCAATGCCAATGTGATGTTCCACTCCCTCCTTGGCCGAGCAACACCGGGTAACCCTTTGCTGATAAATTGATTTAAATGAGCAAAAATTTGGGCAATTTTATCGTTCTTCTAAAAATGGCAAATGCCCTTTCCCTCTCGTTCGTTATTCCATAGAATGAGCGCTCTTCCGCTCAAGAATTTTGAGTGATACTCAATTGAGCGATACTCATTAATTTTTGGTAGTACCATATCCAGTATAGGATAGCAAATCGTGAATTCCGCTTTGATAGTGTTAGGGAAGTCTCTTTTGAGAACTAGGTTTCAAGATTTTGAAAAAATAATTCCATGAATGTTAGCGTTCAAATGAGCTACATCTCACTAAAATCAATCTGTTCATTCATTATCGAGATGAAGGCAAAAGGGCAATGTATAGCTGATTTGAATCACGCACCAGCACAGCAACAAGACAATAGAAAGTGGGCGGTGGACTAGTCAATACATTACAGGAAGGACTGCTACCTCGCCTATGTGGTCGATGAGGTTCTACATGTCAATCAGACTAAGTTCTCTCCCTCTGCGATGATGCTGGGTATCATGGCATTAGACAGGAAGAGGATATCCCCGTATTGGTTCCCGAAATGACTGAGTTTTCAAGGAGGTCGTCTTTGCCCTGGGTAAAGTCAAACTACCCAGAGTGAAACTATGTGTTCCAGCAGAACTTAACTCCTAAATTTTTAGTGACACGTAAGCTTACATCTACAGACAAATGTTGCCCCTCGGCCCTATGATTAAGAATTGTTGAACTGATCCAGTTCTTAGGTTCGAGTCCAAGGTAGAGTACTAGAAACTTTCACCTTTGATAAAAGCTTTCAAAATGTGCCCCTTCAGATCCCTCCCCATGCCACTGGCACAAAATAGGTCTTCTGAGCGTTCTACTTTGTTTTATCCACCCTTTCAATCATAATTAATAGAAGTAACAAAAAATATAAACTGGGATTTTGGTAAGTACTATTGAACAGAAGGCCAAAATATCATTTTTAACGTTCTGTTCACAATCCTGCCATAGGGATATGGTATTATTATTATTAGGACGGCAGATATGTTTAGACTAAATGTTCTGAATATTCTAAAGATGATAGTTAGTGTTGAAAATCCTGGGGTTTTTTTTTACTGGATCGTTTTTGTTGAATTGGAATTGAAAATAATTTTCTTCTCGTCATCTGTAGCAATCTTTATTTAACTCTTTGGTCATTCTATGTCAAATCTGATTTGAATTATTTTTAGCACAGAAGTTCAAATTTATAAGTAAATCAAGTGTGCCAAATTTAAGCAAATAATTCTTAGCCCTTCATGAGATATATCTACTTGTTCCAGTCCCTTTTTGGACCCAAATTTTCAGCGTCACTTTAATGTCTTATTTCTGGACGACTGCTTCTTATATATTTTTTAATCCAAAAGAATTTGAAATGTGTTACTTGACTATTCTGAAGTATTTTGATTCTATAAATGAAGGCAAATATCTTATAAACTCAATTTCAAAATACACTGACTTTTACTTCATTTAGAATTTTAAAAAAATGTCCATATTTCTTCATTTGATAATTTTGCAACATGTTTTAAATATGTACTAATATTTGTGCTGTTTTTTTTTGTGTCATAGCTCCCAGGGTGGGATCTCTAATTTAGATTACTTTTCTCTAGGAAATTTGGTCAATTTTACGTATGTATTTATATCTTAAACTTATTTTATTATTTGAATAGACTCACAAAGGAAAACAAAAGTAGAGTAATTCATTACATTGATTTAAAGTTGACAAATTAAAAAAAAATAAGTAGGCTATAATAACATATCTCTTGTTTATAAAGCTGGACATAATTTTAAAATAGTTTGTTCATTCCTTTTGGAGACTTGGAACGTTTGTCCCTAGCTCTTGTTGGGACTGTTATCAATTTGCACCCTGCACTTATGAGAATACCCCTCCTGAGTAGTGAAATTCTTTTCCTACTGTACTCAATAATATTCTAAACTTGATTGACGATTTGTGTGTGTCCATAAAAGGCGGAGAGTAATCCCGAGGAGTTGTTTTAGAGTTATGATTGTAAGTTCTTGTGGCACCCTGAGTAGAATTGGGGATCGACATTGGTGTAATTCTTGCCAATGTCCTTGTTTTTTCCATCCCCCCCTCCTCCCCCGACATAACTTATTGTAGCTGATCTAATCAAACGTCATGCCAACTCCGCTCCTCTCTTGCAAAACATTCTTCAAATTGTCAGGGTTACAATGTTGTTTGTGCTTTTTATGAAGATGCCCGAAATACAATTGATTTTCATCATTAATTATCATTAAGGCAGTAGTTGAGTATTGAACATTTACCCTATAGTTTAGACATTATTCTCCAAGACGCATTGCAAAGTCCAGAGGGTTGAGCTAGGGGCTGAAGAAGGAGCACATGAAGACAGGCAATAAATCAGCCATATTGTTTCTGCAGACATTTTGTTTCTTCTTGGCTGTATGAGGCTATAATGGACCTCTTGATGTTGTTGGCAGTCTGAATAGAGATGTAAAAGGTCCCTCCAGCCTTCTAGGAATTGATTTCTGCGCGTAGGAGATCGACACGCCTTATATTTTTTTTGTTACTCCCATATTTTTACACTTAAACACCTGGGATAAAAACAAAATTGGTTTATTTTCAGCTTTGTTTGCCTTATGAAAGCCCGTAATTAAACTTCACTCCAAGTTTTGTGTCCAACTCTGGAAATGATGCAAATTACTCATTCCTAATTAGTTTTCAGTGCCACCATTGATGGAAAGAGGATATTTAAACTTAGGGAGGAGGGATTTCGCAAATGTGAAGAGTGGAGAAGATAAGTAATGGATCCTTTGTCAATTTCGTATCTTTTACCTACTGACAAAGAAAAGAACAGTCTACAATTTTAGCAGTGACAAACATTATATGACAAAAAAGTGTTTGGAAGAAGACAAATGTATTATTTATTATGTCAAGCAGGTGATGGAAACATAATGTTTTGGCGGATGTTTTTTTGCTAAAGGTAAATGACACCCCAGCGCATCGAAAGAAATTATGGTCTAAGGTTATGTAACGGGAAACCTTAGACTGCAATCTCCTTCCTTCAGATTAAGGCAATAAAAATGAGTCGTGGACAACAATGACCCGAAAAATAGGGCGGTGAGCAACAACTAGAAGCATATTAAGGTCATGAAGTGGCCTAGTTAGTCTCCGGACGTCAACCCCATACTAAAATATAAAATTTTTATCAGTGGATAAGCTTACATAAACCCACAAATCATTGATGCTCAATGATTTGCAGTTTCTGTGTTTTATCAAAGATAACATCGAAAAATGTAAAATGTAGCCTAAATTTACATTATCTTTGATAAAACATGGAAACTGCAAATCATTGAGTACATCTAGGAGCCCTTAAAGTATTAAAAACAAGGTACACACTATTTAGTATTGACTCACAGAATACTACAAAAATATATATATATAAAAAGTACATTTTTTGACACATTGTAAGGATCATATTCGGGAAGGTATAAGAGGCATAAAGATGGCCCAACATGACCCAAAATTTCTTTTCAAATTAAAATGACATATACCACGGCACATATCTATGATATTACCACTGACATAAAGATAGACAATCTGGTTCATTGCCTTTTCCCCCTCTCTCCCTTGTTCTGAACTTTGATTGGAACAATCCAAACTAGCCCTTGTTAAGCCGTGAACAATTCACAACAATGATTGAGTAATAATTTCAAGGTTGAAAAGAACTAACCAAATGATTTTGAGCCTTTTTCTTTTTCTTTTTAAAGGAGAGGTTCTGAGATACAATAAAGGTAACAATATGTACACATCCCTACCTGTACAATCAGCTTTTTTTTCGTTACAGCTGGCATAAAATACCAACTTGTAGAGAACATAGTGATTATATATATTTATTACTCTCACGTCCTGAAAAAACAAAAAAACTAGACAAAATAATGATGAGGAAGTTTATTTCGTAAAATACATTCAACAACACAGAGGTTGTTTTTATTTCAAAGTAGGTACATTGGATAGGACAGACATTGTCTTAAGGGCGTGGTTTCTAGGTAGATATATTATAATCCATACAATTTATGTACATACATACTTTTATACAAAAAAATATGGAAGTGGAACATGGAAGTTATTAGGGATGTCAGAGAGTGCAGGTCCGAACCAGTTTAAAATAGCTAATTTGTAAAAAAGTGTCTCACCCCGCGAACCAATTTCTCAAAATACATACAAAAATCCGAAAAATGAGGAGGGAGAGAGGGTGAAAGATTAATTAGGACGTAAGTAGAAGACACCTGAAGGAGCTAGTAACCCTCTACAACACCACACTGTTCCACTGGTACTGGGAGTTTAGTGGCCTTTGGCTTCCTACTTTTTTAGGCAAAGTTTAATATTTTTATAATAAAATTAAAAGGCTGCGTGACTATGACATCCCTTCCTCATTGCAAATAAATAGCACCCCTCTGCTCCTTTTCTTTACTTACTCAGTGCTCATGGCAAACCACGGATATCTCTAAGAGTTCTTATAAATAATCATTTTTAAATGATACTACCTTCCACCCCCCTTTCAAAAAATCAAGATGGCTCTTTGAAAAAAGTAGAGCATGGAGGGTTTTAGACTTTAACAAAGATATGACAGTAAGTGGATACTACACACACCACAGACAAGAAGAAACCAGCTCAAATACTTAGTGACGCTCAGTGGCTAACATACTTGGCAACCACCTACCTCGCCTAAAAAATAGAGACGAATTTTCTTTTAACCGTTTCGTCATCCATGGGATCACATAGGTACTATTTTTTACTAAAAATCTTGTTCAGATAGAGCCAGATATCCATTTTCATGGAGAAACCGGTTCAAAAACGGATCAAAACTACTGAAATATATATAATGATCCATTGATCATCAGAAAGCGTTAAATTAAAGATCCTCATAGAGCTCGGAACGGAAATTTTAAGGACCGTTACATCACTACTAGTTATTATTTCATCCAGCAAAGTTACTTAAAAAGAGTCACTAATGGGTGTCACGCAGTGAAAGTACGTATAATAATACCCCCATAAAAAAAGGTTCTCTATTAGGAAGGCATGATGTTTTTTAATAAAGAGGGACAAGATTTTCATCTTCTATTTTTTATTTATGTAAAAGGCTTAGAACGAGGTCAATTAATGTATATTTTACATGGTTGTCTGAAGGTACCTTAGAGTGAGCCCTATTTTTAAAATGAAATAGTATGGAAGTGCACAATATCAGCATCCATTTTTCATCTCCAAAGATTTAAAAAAAAAGAAGAAGTTTTGGCTCCACTCTACATATTTCCCCCCAAACTTGCAACGGCCATCTTAAAGATTTTGAGCTAATTTAAGTATTTTCCGCGGTTCAAATCAAATTCAAAACAGATTAGTATACCAAAGATATCAGATACTTTTTTTTGGTCATTTGGTGGTTAACAAAACCATTTGAGAATGACTCAGTTATCTTCTCATATTAAAATATTATTACCTCAATACTAGTGTTGAATGTCGGTGTGGAAATTCTAGACCGGTCTGAGAGCATTATTTTTTTGTTGGACCGAATTAGTTCGGTCCAAGAAAGGAGCTCTTTTTGGGCCGGTCCCATATAAAAATTCTCTCTAGATCGGTCTAAAAGAAAAAAATCGTTCTAGTTCGGTCCCAAAAAAAAATCGGTCTAGACCGACTTTACGGATAAATTATTTATAACATGACGTCATATGAAATTGAAAAATAGAGAGGTCAGAGCATTTTGAATCCCATTGTCTCTTGGTATGTATGCAGAGTTTGTTCTAGGGCATAGTGTGTACTCTTGATATTTTTCTGAAAAAAACAATACCGATTGATTTAGACAATTTAAAAATTTGGTCTCTCATAATATATGAACCCCAAAAAAAGTGGTCCATTTGTAGGACCGAAAACATTGGTCTACAAGTGAGACCTAAAAAAAAATCAGTAGACGGTTATGGCCCCATGGTCTGGACCGAAAAATAGATACAGAAAAAATCACTTAAGACCGAACCAAAAAAAAGTTCGGTCCGGACTGTGTCTCAACACTAATAAACTCCTCAAATAAATATATATTCTTGCAATCTCATACTAAAACTACTTTCAAATACGCGTCACGAGTCCTACAAAAACTTATATTTTCTCTAATTTCCCGACTGACATTGCATTTTTCCGACTCTGATATAAGGGGATTAAAAAATCCTAGAAAAATACTAAGAAGAAAAAGGAAGTGTCCATTTATTATTTTTCTCAAAAAATGGAAAGTTATTCACAAAAAACAATTTTCACATTTTAATACATGAAAAAGAAAACACGACAAAAGCGACCCAGGAAATTTGCAATGTATACAGGACCCATCTTCTTACTGTTTGTGGGGTGCTCAACAGTGGTTCCACAGATTTTATTTTTCCAACTCAATTTTTCCCTCTACTGTGAATAACTCTACCGTTAGAAGCTGGTGATCGAACCTAAGCGGATATCATTGTAGAATAGAAGATAACAAAACCTCATTAAAACAACGCCAGACCGCACACAGCTTTGATAACGCCCCAAAAGCTCTTGGAACTCGGCTAGGAAGTTTCTATGCATCCTCCCTACAGTCTGGATCTGGAACCAAGTAACTACCATCTATTTTTGTCTATGACCAATGCGCTTAGGGGTACAAATTTAGCCTCAATGGATACCTGTGATAATTGGTTGTCCCATTTTTTTGCCCATAGGGACAAGGGTTTCAACGAAAGGGTATTATGAAGTTGGACTCTCGTGAGCAACAAAACATCAAACAGAACAGGGCATACTTGGCTTAAATCGATTGTTTGTAGCACTTCTTATAAAGCAAAAAATACGTAATTACTTGCATATGATTTTTCAAATAAATTAAAGTCATTACTTTTGCTCAATGTAGTCAAATATCTTATATTATTTCCCTCTGGGTTGAATTTTATACTGTTGATATGTCATTTAAGTAATTATTTGCATACAAGGCACTTGAAATCTTATATTCATTTCTCAATGAAAAGTGTATGAGTCGCACATTTTCTAACCAAATATTTTAAAAGTCCACCTTAAAACAGTTTGGGAATCACTGCTCCAAGATAGAAGAAAGTAACTATTCAAAGAAAAAGTCAATATCTAGGTATATAGAGGCGCTTTAACTGATTATACCTACATACATCCTTATATGAATAGAGACTATGTAGATATTATAAATCCAAGGAACTGTTCACGTGATATCCCCTATCATGAAATGAATTTTTTTCATTATTTTCATTAGTAATAATAATCATTTAAAGCGTTAACTTTCAAGGTTTAGGAAGTAGAATAACATAT
Organism: Lepeophtheirus salmonis; assembly: GCF_016086655.4. NCBI lineage: Eukaryota > Metazoa > Arthropoda > Copepoda > Siphonostomatoida > Caligidae > Lepeophtheirus > Lepeophtheirus salmonis. The sequence continues at coordinate 23,277,892 of NC_092584.1, forward strand.
GGTAAAGAGCGGATCATCTAAAAAAAATATATGTGTATATACATATATAGGTTTAAAATATTATAGGCATATATATGTATGGCCCACGCAGAGTTTATAGATAATCCCCTCAGTTTTTTTTAATATGATGGGTTGTGAATGATTTAAGGAATAAGATATGCTGCTGATAGGAATCCACCAGGGACTAATTATGTACGCATATATATGATATGGCAACAAACCACAATGGTTGTTGATATTGTACTTCTCTAGCTTAATATTTATTATATATGATATGAAAAATCAACATGGTAACCCTGACAATTTGAAGAAGGTTTTGGAAGAGAGAAATAATATGGCTCATGACGTTTAATTAGATCGTATACAATCAGATGTGATTAGGGATGGAAGGAGAAAAGGATATAAACAAGGATACTTGCTAGAATTACTCCAATGTCGATGCCCAATTCTACACCGAGTTGAAAAAGGACTTATAATTATAACCCCTCAAGGTTACTCTCCGTATCTCATGAGCACACACTAATATTTAATTAGGATTGGAATATAATTGAATCTACCCGCATACGAAAGGATGTTCACAACTCAGGAATTAAATAACAATGACAACTGCTAAGGAAAAGAAAATTCATTCTTCAGATTACCAATTACAAATTAAGAGGTATTAACGTCGAATAGACAAAACGTCGACCAGACAGAACGTCGACTCACAGAAGGTCGACCGTAGAATATAAAATAAAGGGCTACTCCAAATAGTGTTGCAATATACCCCATTTAGACATTTCCCGCCCTAAATATATTCCTATATAAAATACCAATAAGGTGCCTCCCAATACCCCTTTGACATGTTGGGGGTGTTTTCAGTCACCCCCGTGTCCCAAAATGGGATGAACCTCACCGCCACTATTTAAGCAACCACTAAGAGCCCCTCACAACCCATATGTACTTAACTAATGTTTGAGCTGTTTTCCCGTACTGCCTGGCCCCAAAATGGAATGAAACCCACAGCCATTATTTAAATTTAACCCACCTCCATTTTTACGCCGAAAGGGCTCCCGAAATTTGAGACTGTTTCGTGTTTCATCCATTTTGAGGCACTGCGGTACCCGAAGTAGCCCCAAATTTCGACGTATAAATGGATGTTTGTGAGGGTTCCTTACTGTTAGTTTATGTAGAGGGGGGGGGGTAAATATCTTGGGCTGGGCTGGAAATGTCTGTAGTGAAATGTCGTAGAAATAGCTTTTCATATCTTGAAATGTAATATTTTCCGGTAGACCTTTTGTACGCTCGACATCCTGTCAGTTGACGCTTTTTACAGTCGACGTTTTTTCCATTCGACTTTTTGTCTGTCGACGTTTTGAACTACTACCCGTAACAATAGCTATTAAAAAATGAAGTTATCTCCTTCCTCTCTTTAAAATTCCAGAATCTTTTTATACTCCCTCTACAGATTTTTAAAATACATATTGAACTCCTATTAGCAAATTATACAACCAACTTATTTTACTTTTTCTAATAATTATATTTTATTACTAGTAGTATTACCTATTACCAGAGTAATTAAGTGTTAGCTAAAAGACCCAAAATTTCTTTTAGCTAATGCTTAATTACTCTGTAGGTAACATCCTCTCCTCTAACGGATTGAATTTTATATGTTGGAATGACTGATGAGTACATTAGTCTTTAGAGTACTCTCTAAAGCAAACAATTAAAATTCAATCCGTTTTAGGAGAGGATATTCACTACTCAGAGATTAAATAATAATGAAAACTGTTAAGGAAAAGAAAATCTATTTTTCAGACTACCAACTCCAAAACAACGTACCGGCTAAAAAAATACAGCGAATTTGTATTACTCCCTATATTGTACTCGCAAACAAAAAAATAGCACTCAAAACAGTTGCTAATTAGCAGAGATGGGATACTGCGTGCACAGACAATGCTGAAAACTTTATTGCCGAAAGCCACATAGGTGAATTCCCTTTTGACGGGGAAAAAAATAAATATCTGAGGATGGTAGTAAAAGTTTCCGAACTCAACCTAAAGATGGCAGCACTGGCAAAGAAAAGCAAGTCATATCTATCTAGCATCTGTTGACAGTCACCCGCCAAAGTTTAAGACATTTTGGAATCACAAGGGTTATGTGTTGATGTGGGTATTTTATTTAAAATGGGCATAATTGAGTATGGACCTGTCATTAAATATTTATTTTTGAGAGTATAACCAAAATTGAAACAATAGCACACATACTTATATAAGGCTTGATGTGTTTAAATTTGACTCGTATAAGCCAATCCAACTCGAAGTAATTGAGACAAAAACAAAACGAGTCTTGTAACACAATTATTTTGCAGAGAAAAATGCCGAGGACTACTTGGACGGATTACTGAAATAGTCTGGAGCATAATTGGGAGAAGGCTGTAGAGGTACAAGGAGACGATTTTGAAAAACGAAAATTCAGAAAAAATATATGGTATCCCTGTTAAGATGGAAAATTTTAGACCACCCTTGTATAGATTATGGAATTATGATTCCTGATTCTTGGATGTTTCATTTCTAGAATTTTTGTACTGGGAGCTTTCGTCATCAAATATATATTTTATGGTAAAGTTATATATTCTCACTTATAATTTAAGGTTTATAATGGGCCTACTTCACTTGAAGTCATTTTTAATGCATTTATGCATTCATTTTGCAAACATATCATATTTCAATTCCTTCAAGAGTGCCTTCATCCTCTTGATAAGCATATGTAGTGTTTCCCAAGAGTCGGAGGCACAAAATTCCTACAAGTTGAAGTACTGTCTATGTTTATTTATATATATTTGTTTTGGGTTCTTCTCCCTACTTTCTCTCAGCTAAAGTACACCGATAAAAAAAATGATTTGAATTCCTCACACTAAGAAACAACATTTATTTAATATGAATTCTTTATACCCAAATTGAATTAAAATGTCTTCAATTCAAGTAATTCCATTTACAAAAAGGAATTACAAAGTACTTGAAGTGAAGAAACAACCATTTTAAGACCGAAAAAATAGACGCAATGATTTATTTATGCTATAATATACAGTGGGAAAAATTTTTACACTTCTTTTTTCTATATAAATCAAGGTTTTTGTGAATACGGTAAAATGATTACGGTCAAATACTCAAAATTAACAAAATATGAAATAAAGAAAAAAACTAGATTATACAAAGTGTCTTAGAAGTGACCAAATGCCATCTGAAAGTGACCAACGAATTTTGGTCCACGCTCTTTTGGACGCTCGCGAGAAACCAACGGAGAAGTTATTACCATGGGTTTATACCAACTACCCGGACAGGAATGCCCAATTGCTTGGAGTGCGTGAATGAATATTCGTCGATCACGTTCAAGTGTTATTTGCTTGACTTGTACATAAGGTGTAGATCTCAGATTTGTATTGTTTTGTAATTAATTGTTTATGTCTTACTATATAGAAATATGAATTAATTTAAATCCACAAATTACTGAATTAGCAAGTGTTCAGATTTTAATTAATCAAACGGTATTTCATTAATACGACAACATTGACTACAATGAGCATGATATACATCCCATCCTTTATACATGATCAATGCTACATGCAAAACAACCTCTGTGTTTTCATTAATATGACTGAATTTTTATGTTATAGATCAAAGTATGTATATGTTATACTTTTCAACATCCATACATTACTTTTTAATCACTAGATGGCTCTAAATTTGAATCCATCTAAATTTTTTAAAGGTTTTATGTTGCCATACTGAAATGCCCTGATTTACTTTATAGGACATCCTTTTAGATAGAAGGAAGAAAGAGTTGATGTTAACTTTGATTAATTAATAAGAAGTAAATGTTCATAGCGATAAGGCTTTTTGATTTCAAGTACATTCGCTATAATTCCTTCACTATTTTTGTGATAACGGAACTTATTATGTAATAACATCAATCTCGAAAACAAAACACGAATGAATTTTGATTCTTTTTTCAGGAGATCTCATCAAAAAAAAAAAAAAATATGGTAGTTAATCTACAAATCAATTAATTACCACTGAACGACCTTCAAATACGGGATAATACTAAATAATTCTTTTAAGTTTTGGTACCTATGTATTGAAGGCATGTGAATTTTTCCATCAGAGTAATTATTTTGAATCACGATTATTCGGGATTTACCCAACCTTTCACAATAGAATATACATTGTATAAAACCTATTATCTCATTATATTTAATGATGTATTATCAAGGCATATAGATAATTATCAAATTAATAAGATTGTTTTTAATAAATACTAATAATTACTGGGTTCGTAGTTCAAGTCCGGTCACTTATAAAAGATAGGAATAAAAACACATGAAAGGAATGGATAGTTCTTCCCATCAGCTGACAAATTGTCTGTACCCCCTCCCCAAAAAAAAAAAAAAAAAAAAAAAAAGAAAAAGAAGAGTTAATATAATAAAAAAAATGTTAGAGGTCCAGATAAAAAATCTACCAAATATATTTATGGTAGTTTCGGCGGAATGTTTTCCGACGAGCATACCAAAGTTAACAGCTGAAGTCAATGGAACAGTATTTTGCATACCTTATTACCCCTAACTTTTCTTTCTCTATCTGCGGAACAAACACCAACAGAGATCCGAAACTTGACAAACAGGTAGACCATTGTAACGTCAAGAACGCCATTAAGGACGGTTTTGGCATCGGGACCAGCTTTAACAAGATGGTACACCGGCATACACAGTATAGGTTACACACTCCTTTTTGGAGACCAACATTCCATTCCGGACAAAACCCATTTGCCCACCATAGTCGCCAGATGACAACCCGTTCGACTTTTCCTTCGGTCCGCATGTCGTGGCTAGGGCAAAAGAAAGCGAATTTCAAAGCACTTTTGGCTTCCATTGATGCGTATTGAGCCTCAATGACATTATTACCATATGTCTGAGCTTCCAACTGCGCATCAAGGTCATTATCAAAGTAGGTGATGTTTATATTAAAGATTAGAAATTGCATCAGATTTGCTAACGTCTGTCCAAAATTTAGTTTAGTTTTTGATTATTTATCCGGTTGGAATCGAGAAAAGAAGTCTAGAATTTTCTGAATATTACTCCAATTCCCGCGAAATTTTATTCCAAAAACATTACTCAACTCGAACTCAAATGACCAAAGTTCAGAGTAATCACTTCTTCAACTGTTTCGATTACATTTTTACTGAGTAATTCCTTTTAAATTTTCTTTTTCATATTATTGGACCGAGATTTTTCTTTAGTCTAATTGGTTCATATTTTTTGTTACCTTATTGAGGATGTACAGCCTACTTAATTTTTGTTTTAGATTTATTCAATTCAATATAAAAAAAAAAGATAGATTATTTGCTGGATAACTTTATTCAAACACGATCCAAGCTCAAAACAAACTCGAACTTGATAGTTATACCTTGAATCCAACACTATTAATCATGAATGAAAGAGTTCCATTTTGCGTAAAAGATTCTCTCTTGATGACATTTTAAAGAACCTTTTACTTTGTTGTTCAGAACTGATAGATGTAAATGTTAAAGACAAATGTATCATTCAGTCTGTTCCAAACAAAAATGCCAATCCTCGGAATTTATCACAAGATCTTGAGATATTGACATTACATGACATGCAACATTAATTTATTACTTTCCTTTGATTTCATTAATTATATCTTCAAACTTTTTTATCTCAGGTGTTTAATACTCATTTAGTCGTTCTCAACTAGTTCAAGCTCGTTCTCGTTTGGTATGACTTACACTGCAGCAAAATAATATTGAAAAGGAGAGTGGAACATGTTCGAACTGCCGGCCTTCTATAGCCTTAATAACGAAACTTGAACAGGGGAATGTTCATCAACGATACAAAAATAGGTTTCAAACCCATAAAGAAAATGATTCTAAATACTTATCAGTAAATAATATTGAAGAAGAATATAACAGGTCCTATGTGAGTGGTAAATTGGAGTCACTGATAGCATTTCCAAAGAAGATATCAAAGCTTTAGATTTAAAAAAAACAAACAAGGCAGGCTTACCTTCTCCACAAGATTCACAAAGCAGTAAAGACAAAAGTTCCTCCTTCAATACCAATCATTAGTGGGAACAACTCTATCACTGAGAACATGAGAATGCTTGTGTATCACTCTCCTAGAGATCTGGTTAAGGATATCCCAAGCTTGGTCAAAGACACTCTTCACTTCTTGAAATACATGGAAAACCCCAAAAAGGTGAAATACTTCCTAACCATGCCTTCCCAGTGTCAGTGGCCTTTACTCCAACATAGCCCATGAAGAGGGAATTAAATGTTCAGAAGAAGCCTGGAATACAAGAAAAGACAAATAAATGCTCTCATTATCTACACAATTCATTGCTGACATCCTATTGATATGGATTGGTACAGAGGAAGGATTCAAGACCTTCATGCAGAAGATCAATGAACTTCACCCCACCCTAAGATTCCCTTGTTCATATGACTTCCAGAAGAAATCTAGTACTTTCCTTGACACTGCTGTCTCCATCAAAAGGCAAGCTGATGACTGACCTGTATAGGAAAATGTGACCTATTTCAGTACCTACTTCCTTCTTCCTCACCTCCTGTTCATGTCACTAAAAAGATCCCTAACAGTCTGCCCTCATCATTGTTAGGATATGAAGTGATCCTGAACACAAAGAAAAACAAATGTCCCTAAAAATATCCCTAACAGTCTGCCCCTCATCATTGTTAGGATATGAAGTGATCCTGAACACAAAGAAAAACAAAGGAAAGTGGAACTGAAGGAGATGTTGATGAGAAGAAGTTACTCTGAAAGAGTTGTTGAAGACTGTCTGATGGCCATAACAAAGAAGACAAAGCACTACAACTCAGTATCAAAGTGGAATGTAATTGAGTTATAATCCCCATCACATATTACCTCAAGTTATCAAGTGTTTCCCCCACCAGATTAGTAAGAAACACTGAAACACATTAGTGAGGGATCCCACTATGAAAAAAATCTTCCCATATCCATCAATGGTTGCATTTAAACAATCAGGAAATCTCAAAGCTATGATCTGTAGTGCCAAAGTTCCAGCACTTTCAACTGATGGACCTACCAGGTAAAATGTGGGGCTTAAAAATCGCAAAAAGGACAAATGGAAATACTGCCTATTTCTGGATATTAACAGAGAAGTATATGCTACTCAATCAAATACGGTTGCATATATATTCTTCATTTGATTGACTCTGAGACTTCTTAATTTCTTAATTCAACACAAAGAGAGCAGAACTAAATAGGAAATCCTGAGGAAACTACAGCCTTTACTGTATCCCAATCACCTGTTTTTCTTTAAATTAAAATATTTAAGTGACATATTATGCATTTCTTTAATTTATAATCATTGTTATAATCAGCTACGATTGAAAAGGCTTCCAAGAAGGAGTGAAATATATTTTTGTATGCTGAAAAAATGGTGCTTTTTTTTTCTTCTCCTTAGTCCAACACGGACAATTGTTGGTTGTCTGTGTCCAAAATTAATCTTCGGTGTTTATTCTTGGGATTTTTAAAGATAAATTAATATAAAATTATGAGTGATATTCCTAGTGCCAACAGTTATCATTTTTTTTTACCGTATTCATTCAGGAGTACACTTTTGCTCTATTCTACATATAACATTATCACAACGTCATGTGTATCAATAAAATCTGCTGATCCTTACATGATGACTATGAAAAAAATAATGAAAGATTTCCCAATCCATTTCATGACAACCTGTTGAAGTCAAACGATTTCTGTTGAAGCGGAACACCTTTATGGATATTACGAATATTGATGAATTGACAGGTCTTTTGTTCTTAGTAGAATGTTCTGAAGGACAATTTCAAAAGGGATGTTGTTCAATACTTTCATAGTTACTATTACAGACACTCTGCATGAACAAAAGTAATGGACTAAGTCAGCGTTTTTGTAACTTTTTTCGGTCAGGGGCGTACACAAAGGGTGTTTTGGAGGGGATGTTGACCCCTAAGTTAAGTTATTTTTGCTTTTTTTCTGGAAAATTTAATTTTTGTATTTTGAAATTTTCAAAAGATATAAATATTATTATAATATATTTCCAAAACATTTAACCTTCTATGAATGACTTTAAATTTTCGAAATTTTTCTCCCAAAAAATACTTATTTCAAAAAGTTGTGTATTTGAAATGTAATTTTTGAAATTTCTTGCCCGAAAAAGGAAAAAAATGATGAACAGGTGTTCATTTTTAAATTTTTTTTCTAAAAAAAGTAATTTCTCATTTTTTTTTTAATTCCCCCCCCCCCAATTATAAGGATTATAATAATAACATTAACCTTAAAAAAAAGTTTTCCACAAACTGGATTTTTCTCCCAAGCAAAACCGAAGCACAAGAACCCAACAAAAACACTAGGGTACACAATGGGTCAAGTGCCTTAGAGCCCTCTAAATCCAAAACCATTTTGTGCTCTGTGAGTAAACGTACATATATCTACTGTAATTTTAAAACACGTGATATATTTCACAGATGATTTTAGACGTCATATTTTATAAATGCCCTAAATGTACCTGAATTTAATAAAATTATTTTCAGACCAAACCCAAAAAATAAAACAACAACATATTATTGTTTAAAAAACACTATTGATAATTTACATCAAGTAGTATTCAGTGCAGGGGTTTTTGAGACTTTTTTGTTATTATTCAATAAGTCATTTGATGGAGTTTAATCAGGATGGATTGGAAATTTGTTCATTTTTGTTTGTAAACATATCAACTTCTCCCAAGATGGTGTCTCCTTCAATTTATTACGTGATTGAAAACGCTCTATACACACTTAGCAAATGTCTGTAAAATATCAAAAACGCTAAAGGGGGGTACAATTTTGATAATTGCCAATCAGTTGACTATATCTAAGAATGGCAATTGGACGCCTTGAAGTATTAATAGTTCAGCCCAGTCTTGGGCAAATCCTACCAGTCCTTCGGACGGCAAGTATTATAACTGATGAAAAAGATTATAAATAGTTGAATGACATTATCAAGGTTTGAACTTGCTAAGTTTTAGGAGGGAATTTGCAGAACTGAATTGGACTAAATAGAGACTCAATTGGACCGTACTGTAGTTTTCAGTCTTAAATATGACCACTATTAATAGATACTTCTAACTAAATGGCCAAATGAAGATCCCTTAAACTATTATTGTCTACATTAATTGACCAAAAAAATACCTACTGTCTGATAGGGCAAGAATTACTAGAGAAAAGGAGAGCGCCCTCTATACCGAGTATAGAAACTCAGGCCCATATTTAAAAAAAGAGCGGGAAAATAAATAAAGAACCGTAGTAATTTACTAAAGATAACCTAATAAATATATCATTTCTATAGAATACTTTTAAATTTAAACAGATCATGTACAATCAGGGCGTCTGTAGGGGTTGGCTGGAGGGCTGTACACCCCCCAAATTTAGGATTTTTTTTCTTTTTCCTAGAAAATTTAATATTCCAATTTTTTTTTCACAAAAATGTAATATTTAAAATTTACTTTAATTTTCAAAACTTTCTTTCAAAAATATTTAATTTTCTATTAATAGCTATTAACTTTTGAATTTTATTTTATTTTTTGATTTTTTTCCAAAAAATATCCAAAAAACTAGTCCCTTCCTCAATATAATCCTGTGGACTATATTGTCTGGCTGGTCTATGTAGTTTCATACGCAAGTATTAAGTAAATAATAAGACAAATTTCAGTTAAAGAAATATTTCTATTACAATTTGAAGCCACAAATAATTCAAGTGCTATATGTACTTACTTTATATAAAAGTTATTACATTTTTGAATCACATTTCTCCAAGAAAAGTGGACTAATTATTACTATTATAAGTAATAGATAATTGGGGGTGTTATGCCATGCCCCACCATTAAGAAATGTCGTACGCTGGGTTGAGCAAAGAGTAAGAATTAAAATTTAATATGTTCAATCCATCTTTCGACTCACAACTCTGAGTAGGTTTCAATTAGCAATTTGATGGGAGAATGAAATATGTTGACTATTAAAGAAAAGTTTCTTGTTTTTTTTTTTAAAGGTACAATCCGGATGTTGATCCTTAAAAGTCGGTCATATATCAAGGAGTCAAATTATTCCTTGATCTTCCAGAGTGAAATTATCTCCCGATTTTGCAACACATAATAATTAATAATGATAACAATGTAATTCTAAAAATAGTTATTGTAATTGTGTTAAATATAATGGGCCGGATTTTTGTTATTTCTAGATTACAAATAATTAAGTACTCTTGTTGTAACAAGAGTACTTAATTTATTACATATGCGGCCCATCAAACGAAAAAGGAACATGGAATGTTTTGTTTCAAAATGGATTGTGGATAACCTTTATATTTTTCGGCGAATTATCGTCAATCTCCATCAACAAATCATTCTTAACTACACTTTGTACGTGCTGAAGTAGTAAAAAGGGGCCTATTGGGCTCCAATATAATTCTCTTAAGTCAAATAAGGGGTCAAAACTTCCCCTACAACTCTTGGATATCTTAACTCATTTCATAAATTTGAATATAAGGCCTATAATGGACTCAAATATATCTGTGACATATTGGACTGTATATACAAAAGTTAAGGGTGCTTTGAAAAGTGAACGGTGAAGATGGGAGCACTCGTAAATAGAAAACTAATCACATCTCTCTTGCATCTATTGTCAGTTACTCATCACAGTTTCAGCCATTTTGGATGTGCAATTGTTATGCCATAGTCATTTGAGGGATTTGATGTGAGTGCTTTTGTGAAAATGGACCAAATTGAGTATGGAGCTGTCATTAAATATTTGTTTTTGAAAGTGTAACTCAGGGTTAGATCATCATGAACACCTTCTGGTATAAGCGTAATCGGACTTGCTAGAATTACATATTCATATAGCCATTGCATTTTTGTTCAAGATTGTTTTTATGTTCTCTCAACCTCTCGTAGAAAAAGTGAAACCACAGAGGCCCAAATTTATGTCAATTCTTGAGATCTGAGATAATTATTTCATAGTAATTGATTTAATATTCTTAATTACAGGGAATTTGGCCCATAATTCCTACAAATCTAAATTATATCTCGATGTGAAGTATTGTTTAATACTTATCTGTTATATCATATTCTTTCCTCCAATGGGGTTTCAACCAGATTTCCTGTCAATTAAAAATAAAATACTATGTAGGGTTTTAATATAATGAAATTATTAATGGATAAATAATATCCCGTGGATAATGATACGTCTGGGGGTACTACTTAAGGGATATTTAGCATTTGGAATAATTGACTTATTTGGCTAACTATCATATGATTTTGGGGCTATTATCTATTTCTTTTTGAAGGAACGGCTACTTGTGTGATACTATTTTTATTCAATATAGAGCATAAGGTTAGGAAATAGATCACATCATCTCGAGAGTTGTAGAAAATAGGACGACCTAAAAGGAGTGCATAACCTGAGCAGTATTTTGACTTTTCTAAAGCTGTTGCAGAGAGAACATCTAAGTATAAAGTTTGACCACGAGTGTCTATGTACATAAATGACGGAGAGTAACATTGAGGATTTATAAGTAGTTTTGGGTCGCTCAATATTTATTCAGCCCAGCTCATTTAATTTTAGTCGTATTATCGTTTTATCAGTCCTTAGTAATGGAAGTCCTTGGGATTTGTCCTACAACATATAGATGGTTTATCAAGGTGTATGATATGTGTATTAAGAAATACCTTGCAAAAGTATATATTCCTGCTTTAATTATAATGCAAGGTCATACAAACATTTTATATTTTTACTTAATTATGTTTTATAAGTTATTTTATTATTATAATGTAATAATTTAAAAAAAAGAAGAAAAAGAAAACCCTCGCATTGACGTCACGGGGGATCCATTTTACGACCTTCAAGGACTAACAAGTGGGACAGAATGGGATGGAAATAGACAACACCATGCTCTTGGGTCCTAGACGAACATAACAATAGTTATGAGCAGTAAGGAGTGTTGTTTCTAAATTTTGAAAATGCTAACGATTCAGTGAGAAAGGAACTCTGTGGATTATTGTAAACTTTGTCATCAGATATGTCGTTTGTCAAAGTTATCATAATTTGTATGATGTTCTCTCTGGGCTTGTTTTTTCTCTCACGGTAACTAAGCCAATAATCCCATCCCTTGTATATAGTAGAGATATTATTTTTGTAGAGAAAATACATAGTTTAGGGATGAGAAAAGGAAAAGTTGTTGGTCCTGATGCTTTTTTTTTTGGTTTATTATTAGATGAATCATCGTGGTGTTAATATCTATCTTTGAAACAGGAATGACCGCTTATCTAAGACGTATTTAAATATAATTTTACACTGTTTTCCTAGAAATAATACTATTTTATATGAAATTCATTTCCTATCCCCCCTCCCCAATATATATGAGGCAGCTGATATTAAAAAGAGCATGTATTCAATATTGCGATAAATTTCGCGCCCCCTTTCCTCTTAGCTTCTCCAGAAATCCTATCCCTAGTTAGAAGTTAGTTAGTTTTTATTTGATAAACCCTGCCTATGTCCTTGCTACATACAGTGTGGGATTTTATCTATTTAGACCCTCCCATAGCTGCTCACAGCTGTTCTAATCAAACGGCATGACAGCTAAGCTGCTTTCTTCTCCCAAATATTCTTCAAATTGTTAGAATGACCACGTATTACTATTTCAACAATGCTAACGTTAAATAAAAACTGTCTATTCTATTTAGTAGTTCAAGGAATTTGACAGCTTAAGTTTAAGAAATCAAAAATGAGGACACTAATAAGAGACGAGATCAGATTTACATCAACAGACGAGAAGTCGTAATCTAGGAGTTATTGATCAAAATAAATGTGCTCGTAAAAAATGATATATATTAATAAAGCAAAGTTTGAATGTATGTCTGTTGTGGCCTGAGTCTGCACTTAATATTTTAGAACTGTTTCACTACGTAATCTAAAAAGTAACAGGAGGGTATGTGAAGCTCAGGGGGGCATATTAAAAGAATCATGGTCAGTTTTACGCTGGATGCTTAATATACAGGATGTTAAGTTCAAATAGGTCCATTTTTCAAAAATATTTAAATTGTCATTCGGGCCACATTTTTAGGGGATTTTCTGACAAATTGGTTTGAATTGTATATATAACTATTGTAAAGAGCATTTTCACAACAATCCCAGCCTGGATTTGGGCCCGGAAGAAGGAGTAAGTGCCTTGTAGGTAGTTCTTTGGCATGTTCTTCATTGTCTCCTTGATGGAGGGAATTAGGAAAGTAATTGATAACATTATATGTTCGATTTGTTTTAGATTCAACGTAGCCCAACCTAAAAAAAATCAGTAGGATTAAGATGAGGACTGCTGTAGGACATGTTTTGTTGTGGACAAAACTCATCGACACGGTGCTTCTCTATCAATTCAATCTTCTTTATATGTACAGCAACGCCCAAAACTTGACTAGAATTTGTTGGTACAACAACCTTTCCGGCACAAAAAAGAAAAAAGACACCCTCAGACAGCTGTATGATAGCAAAATTGCCATTATCAGCAAGTGCTGGGGCTTGATCTTAACTCCCTGTATATCTGAACAAGGTTTAAATATCTTTCACCAAGATGGAGGTACTGAAAATACTGTTTAAAAATGAGTATTTTAGTATTTCTGTCTGTAATTTTGAATAATTTAGTAGAATTTCATGGTTTTACATTTTCTTTAAAATAATTTTAATTTCTAAATAAATGCTCAAATCAGAATTTAGGGATGATTATCCATCTACCATATTCAATGCAAATGTGTATTGTGGGTGTATCGGCAAAAAAAAATTAATACATTTTCCTTAAATTTTTCTTGTAGGTTCTTACGACTCCTGAAGGGGCTCTGGTAACCCTTTCTTTGCCCATTAAGGCCATTTTGGCTTTAAAATAGCACAATTCTAAAAAAAAAAATTATGAGTAACAAACGACTATTTAATATTGGGCAAAAAATTAAGAGTCTAAAATTCTAAAAATGATTCTGACTGTATCTTAACGACAGGGCTAGAGAAACAGTATCATTGTGTCCCTATTTTGGTGGGCTCGGAGTCAGGATTTGGGAAATTTGTACCGACTCCAGCTACAAAAATTATTATCCTTTATGTACATGAAACCTATTTATAATCTATTGCTTAGATTAAGTGTTCATGAGGTTTTTTCTTAGATAGTTATAAATTATAGTTATTTAATATAATATTAATTTATAAAAATTGGAAGTTAACTCATTTATAAGTTTACTTCACAAAATTCAAATGTACTTTATAGTCTATACAATCCCAATTCTCAAACATGTATGTAGTCCCAATTATTATGTTGGTTAGAGCATAGCCACTAGCCATGCGAGTTCATTAGTTAGTTTTGTGAATAGACAAAGCCATTAGGGTAAAAAGTAACGTTGTATTGAGAGGTTGTTTGTATTGTTATTTTATTATATTGTGAGTGCATAACACAATAGTAAGCATATAGGCTATAAAATATATCATTTAAAAAAAATGTGTTAAGAGTTGGAAATTTTGATTACCGACACTGTATCCCTGTTTTTCTCACTTTATAAAAAAAGGAGATTATTAGGTTTTTGAGAAGGAAAAAAAAAAAAAACAAAGAGAGCATAAGACAAAGGATTTTTGACAATAATATGAAATTTAAGCAAATATAGTTCAACTTGAATATTTCTTCTTCCCTGAACCATATAATTTCGTTTAAAAAAAAGGGTGCTATATTAGATATTAACATGCAGCGGAATAATTCTTAAAATTTTACGTTCTTTATTTTTTATTTTATATCAAGCAAAAGAATTCAGAATTTTGTCTGTATATATGTATGAAAAAATTAACGGGTTCTACAGTATATAGTGCTCCCTTATGTAAATCATAAAAATATCTTTGATCACAGAAATAACAATGTATTCGTATGAATGAAATATTGCAGCAGGCGTGTACATGTATAGAAAGATAACTGTTTCTGTTTTCTTTTGTGATTAGTTATTTGAATTAAATATAAACTCTCGTATTTTAAAATAAACTTTGTTTGTTTTTCTTAGTGAGGGCTTTTAAGATTAAAATACTCATGAGTCATCTCATCATATTAGTTTATTTTATCAAACTCTTTTTATTATTCTTAATTTCTTGAGGAGAGAACACATATGCATTGATAAAAGTATTGAGGAGTTACAAAAAGTCGCATTGATTTCTGGAGGAGTTATCTTCTATGTCAGGGGTCACCAAACTACGGCCCGAGGCCCAGATCCGGCCTTCGACGTTAGTTAATCTGGCCTGCCCGACCGTACTTGAATTTGCTTTATAAAACGTATTGGAGGCGAAACTGTGTGATACAATTTAAATTAGAATATGTTGTTTGGAAAACTAGAAGATATTGATAGCTATGTGCCTTACGTTGACTAGTGTGTAGTGCATATTCTCCCTATGATCTTTTAAACAACTATAAAGTATCTTTCTCGTGTTCTATGCATTTCAAGAAATATATATTCTGTTCACATATAGGAGGAGCTACGTTCATTTTCTCCATCTCCGTTTGAGTATCCCACTACTATGTATCTTTCCCGTTATTTCATCTTCAGATCCCGATTCCTTCACTCTTCATTATGGCTATTGAAAAGAGAAGTGAACACCGAGTGTCTTGTTTTCAATTAAGAGTGGGGAGTAAAGTATTTCTTTGTGGAAACAAACCAGAAGGGTAGCTTAATATGTAGCAAAAGGGTATTAGTTTTGAAAGAGAACAATCTTCGTCGTCACAATGAAGAAAGCCATCAGTTTTCTGGAACGTTATACTCTGAGAAGTATGAGTCCATTAAATGTAGTTTAGAAACTCAAAGGAACTTCTTCAGGAGAAAGTGGGCTGAATATGAATCTGTCACTCTTACAAGTTACAAAACAGAATGACTATGCGGCCCGCTCATACAATTCTTTCATTTAACCGGCCCACAGGTGGGAAAAAAAGTTTGGTGCCCCCTTCTCTATATTATGGAAGCAAAATTTGTACTTTAGCCGAGGACGCTTAATTACTCCGGACAATCCTGGTTACTACCCCTTGTAACTGATAAGATGAATTGAAGATTTTGGTAACTGGTGCAATGATGCATTTATTTTTCTACGAAAAAATATTTGTTTAAAGTTGTCTAACATGTTATTAAATTGTAAAATGATGTTATCAATTTTTTAAATATCTAGGATCCTACAGATGACAAAATTATTTTACAAGCACATGTTGTTTTTTGTTTGTATCGATTAATAATTACAAGGAACTCATCGATAAGAAATCCTTTGCTATCTTTCATGTTAGTAAAAACAAAATCAAGTTCAGAAGAAATGAGATAATTTCAAAGGAGTACTAAGAAAAAAATGTATCTTTCCGTTGCGTCTATTCTATGTACTTCAAATTTATGGAACGTCCTTAATATTATTCGTCAGATATTCCACCTTCCATTCAAACAATTATATAATATGGTAGAACTACGTGGTTGGTTAAGGTTTTAGTGTATTGATCAAATAGTATCGATGACAAGCTGAGTGTATCAGTTCTGAATCTTATTAATATTTATATTTTTAATAAAAAAATATTACTAGTAGACAAACTATTTTCCCTTAAATGATAAGGATCTGTGTAGAGCTTAGTAACTATTAGGCTAAGTACAAAGCTCTAAGCGTTTTTCGCTAGATGTCTTTAGTGAAATATATCTAATATCTAAATGTATGCTGAAAGGTTAAGTGTATATGTAAATAAAAGTTCATTTACAGTTTTGAACTTGATGAACAGCTGTTACAGCTGTCAAAAATGGAAGGGAAAAAAAATAATAAATTCGATACATTCTTCAGTATGTACTAAGGTGAACAGGGGGCTAATAAAAGTTATGCTTTTAAGGACCAAATGCAGTATCGAATGGAACGGCAAAGCGGTGATTCCAACTAGTGTTGTGTGGGTCCTTATTTATTTGGTCCAGTTCAGGCCAGTCAAAAGACCGGCCCTATTGGTCCTTAGGATTGTAAGTCTTTGGGACAGGCCCTAAGGACTGTTTGTCATTAGGACTGTTCCTTAGGACTCTCATTTCTTTGAACTTTTCATCAAAATATCGATGGTTTAATTAGCAAATAAGATATAGGAAATAATTATGTAGATTATTGCTATGATAATGTATATATCTATAATTGTATGCTAATTAAAAGGAGGAAAACACCCTCATTGACGTCACGAGGGATCGATTTTACCTTCTTTATGGCCGACAAGTGGGACTGGACTGGATGGGATCGGACTCGACTGCGGTCCTCGGTTCTATATAAGGACCAACACAACACTAGTTCCAACCATTCCGTTCTGGCCAATCATAGAAAATGTATCTAAAAAATAATGGAAATTGATGAGCACTTATTCCATTGCCCAGGAACTGAAGATTAGCTACAAAAACGTTTTGAACCAATGGCATAATCTCAATATCCAATTTCATAATTTTTTTGTCAAAAAAAAAAAAAGAAGCGAAAAGAGGTTCAGAGCTGTTTATTTCACCTATTATAACTTGATTGTCCATAGATCCACATTCAAGATGCTTAAAGACATTTTCACGCTACGTTGGTATTGTGGATGTCGGTCATTTTCGTGCCTAAACAACCAAGTTTCATTACAATGAAAACTTTGTTTTCTTTAATAAAAAGGAAAATAGTGAACTATTGTATCCGTCAAAATGGTACCAATAAATACAAAGACTGTAACCTTACTGCCTGTTTATTACCTAGTTTGATTATATATTTGACCCTATAATGTATTGAAAATATACTATTATATCGTTATAATATCTTATTTCTATAGTGTAAACAACAAATGAACAATTACAATCGAAAAAATATGATATTTTTTTCTAAGTTTCCTAATTTTTCATCCCTAAATGATCACGAATAATTCAATAATTGGACAAATTAGCCATTTTTTTAAGGATTTTAAGTACATACTACTTTGATTATATTCAAATATCACTGCTTATCATTGGCACCCTATAGAATAACAATGAAACTGGCAAGTCATTTTTTATTCTTAAAGGCATTTGATGTATTTTAATCAAGATTTATTGGGAATTTGTGCATTTTATGTAGAAATGAAATCAACTTTGAGACCTCAAAATGTTGTCTCCTCCAATTATGATGCAATGATGCAGTACGTTAACAACAATACCAGTTTCAGTCAAAATTAACCAAAATTCAAAAGGAAAAAAAAAACCTTAACTCCTACAAGGAGAGCATTTTGTATGGGAGGAAGGGTTTATGTTCTGATGAGTCCCCATTTCAGTTGTTCCACCATCCAATCCCCAAACTAATGGAGTATGGGATTGTAGTAAGGAAAACGTTGATCAGACTGAAACTGTGAAATATTTCCTCAAAATTCAAGTATAGGGACTTATGAACCACAGAGCACTGAGTGAGTTGCATATTATGCCTCGAGGAACAACTGTTACAGCCAAATACTATGCGGAAAATATTCTAGAGAAGACTCTTGAACTAGCAATACAAAGGATTAGATAATCAACTTTGGGGATGAAACTTGGCCCAACATGTCCAAGGAAATTTTTCAATAGGACGTAGCTCCTTCTTATCACTCCCAATGGACAAAGGATCTGGTTTTAACGAATTTGAAATTCATTTTGGCGTAAAGGTACATGGCCTAGAACCAGTCCAGATTTAGATTTGCTTCCAATTAAAAATCTATGAGACATTGTCCAAAATAGTCTCATATCTTAGAATCCATCATCAAGTGAAAAGTCTTTGATTGAAAATGTGGAGTAGGTCTGATCAAAAATATATCCTGATATTTTGGATAATTTTATTTCATGTATGTCAATGCGTATCATCAAAAGGTGTATAAAACTCAAGGTTGGTTACATAAGCAAATAAATTAAGGTTTTATTTAAGTATTTATTCCGCTATTATATCTTTTTTAAGGGATCATACATATATTTCTTGACATGCGGAAAACATTTTAGATATTCCCTCAAATGTTTTACAAGTTTCATGGTACATCTGATAACCATTCTTCTTGATTTTTGCATCAATTTCCTAGTAAAAGGTTTTTAATTTTCCATTATGGAATAAACAGCACCATATTCCGGTTCTTCCTTTGACATTTAGTTACTTCAATAGTATACATTTTATCATGGAGCGATATACACTTGAACAGCGATTGCAAATTATCGAAATTTACTATCAAAATAAACGTGATAAAAAATAACTGATTTCCATTGCAAAATCATCTTCAATGATGAAGCTCATTTTTTGCCTAATGGCTTTGTTCATAAGCAAAATATGCAAGGCAGCAATCCACAATTGCTTCGACGGACATCATTGTATCCATAAAAAAATACTGTTTTGTGTGGACTTCAGTCTGGAAGGATCATTGGGCTATATTTTTTTCGTTAATGATGACAATTATTACGTTTCTGTAAATGGAAATCGCTGTCGCACAACGATAACTGCTTTTTTTGGCCTTAATGGTAAGTTATACACTTGACCAAAATGGCGTTTCAACAAGACGGTGCTACTTGTCAGAGGTCAAACGTTAGAATCGATTAATTGTAAGCAAACTTTGGTGATCACGTTATTTCGAGAAATTAGCCAATTGATCGTGTGATTTAACGCCTTTAGATTATTTACTTTTGGTCTGACGTGTAGTCATTGGTCTACACCAACAAGCAGGAGACGTGAAAAGAGCTCAGAGAAAATATCAAATGCAAAATGCAGCAATGTTGGTCAATTTATTGGAAAAAGTAGTGGACTTCTGTAAACGTGCTCTTAGTGGTCACATTAGAGAAAATAAATTTTCATGCATAAATCTATATGAATAAATAAATTTGGCAAAATCTATAACGTTCGTGTATATAAATAAAATAAAATCGTTTTTCATGAAAAACCCTTTAGACTGACGTGTTTGTGTCTGGGATTTTGTATCTGCTTTTGAAAGTTTTTTCTTCCTCTGTGTAATAGGTTTGTTTTGGAGTTGATTACCAGCTTTGAGTTTATTCATCCACTCTTTCACAGTGATACCTCATTATCACAAGCAAACCAAAAGCATGCGTTTAAACTTTTGCCCTGTCCCCATGGCAACACCTCATTCAAACTAATACATACATTAAAAAGTACCTGCCTGTTATAAGTGAAGATGTCAGAATGCTACAAAATATTTAATCATGTATTGAAAATAATATAAAATATATTGAAACTTGATTTATTTCAACATGAAGAACTTTATGAATACATCTTTCTTAGCTTTTAATGATCTTTTCAAAGGTATCATCAATTTCTTTACGTACTGATGATGTCTCTGAAAAGGCTCTATATAAGATAATTAGATTAAGAACAACAGGTAACTATATAGCCTTATGCAGTTATTTTATTATTATAATATAAAGAAAATATAGGGGTAACAAGGTATGCAAAATACTGTTCCATTGGCTTCAGCTGTATAACTTTGGAACTTCTGAGTTAACAAGGCTCTGGACTTTGCAATTCTAAATTGTAAATCCCTCATTTCCAGCTGAATAACTATCAGATTATTCAGGAGGATGAGTTGAGATGTATCATCTTGGCAGCTTCAGGCTGCTATGCCTCTCACAATTAAAATTCATCAATCAGGATGTGAGTCATGGAATTTTGCAGGGGAAGAAATCTGGTACATTCTATCAACTTCAAGGAATCCTCGAAGTATTTTAAAAGCGTGTCATTTTTATCATAATTGTTAATTTGCATGTTTACCGTTGTTTTTTTTTAAAGATTGATTTTTAGAATAATAGTTGAAATTCTACCCTGGAGCATTAAATATAAGCTATAGCTTATATTTAACGTTTATTTATGTACTTTTACGCAATTGCTCCGGTTTATTTATATATGTATGTATAATATAATATACCATACAGGGTGCGTGGACAAAATCTCCTGCTTCAAAAAACAACAACTACAAGCTTATTTTATAATATTTATTGACAAAATAAAAAAGAATATCTTTATTAGGATATAGAGCAGCTATTTATTCAATGTATCCGCCGTCTGCGGCCAAACCCCGCTGAATGTGGCTACGAAACCGAAAACAGGCATTTTGGATCTGCGCTGATTCTATCTCACTGAATTTCACCTTGATGAAGGTGATGAGAGACTGCTTGGTGTTATGGGAGGAGCGGTTGGTCATGTTCTCCACATAGGACCAGTACAAGTAGTCCAACGGGTTCAAATCTGGTGATGAGGGAGGCCAAGAGGAAAAGGGCATGAACGCAAAAGCATTGCTTTTCGGCTATTCTTGCGTTCGCTTAGCTTTGTGGGTCGGAGCCGAGTCCTGCTGCCACATGCACGGCCTGTCTCGAAGATGTGGGGCGACATGAAATGCCCTTCACTTGATACGACCCCAAAGACCATGCCAGTGGCCGGAAACTTGGTCTTCATGACCCTGGGAACGTCCTGGACAATCCTAGTACTCTTCTCGTCCTTCTTCTTCCTATCAACAACGTCCATCGGGTCCGATGACTCCTCCAGCTGCTTTGTGAGACTTCTGACCGTGTTCTAAGTGGCATTGACAGAAGGCCAGAGATGTTAGCATGCCTTAATTTCATGTGATCACTAAGCATATTCTGAATAGTAGCGTACCTACAATCTCTCTCATTGAACATAATTACTTTTCTTGGGCACTTAAAATGATGCTATCGCTACAAATGGTAAACAATAACTGAAGCCTATGACCCAGGAACAATTTTAACAGTAAAAACAGACGGAGGAGACATCAGCTGATGGAGTAATGTCGTCTTTAAAATGTGGTAGATTTTGTACACGCACCCTGTAAACCAAATAAAGAATGTTGAAAAAAAAAAATCAAAAATCACAAGCTATTCACAGAAAATTAAATTATTTTGAAAAAATTAGAAAAATTTTATTAAATTTCAAATATAAGATTTTTTGTTTCTGATGTTATAATTTTCTAGTGGCCCGCCCATCCCAGCCCCTGTGGACAAACTTAATAGTGTACATCAACTATTGACTATTTATTTTTACTAATAGAATGAAAATAATTATTTGTATTGCTAGAATTTTTGTCAAAATCGTTATTCAAAACATTATTATGAACCCATTATCAAATCCAAACAATTGATGTATTTTTAGAAAAATGAATATTTCGCTTTTTTCAACTTTTATACACCTAATTGACATTTGACATCGACTAATACAAATTATCAATCAGAAGAGGGACTCTTATTTTAGTTTTATATCTAAGTCATGACAAGGGATGGAATTTTTGTTGAGAAAGTTTCGCGTTTAGAAAAGAAAAGAGTATTGGTGCGTGTGCTCTTTTTTCTATATATATTTTAATAGATTGTTATAATTATCAAGGTTGATAGAAATACGGGGTTAATTACTCACAGTTCTTAAAGAGTAATAACTTTTACATTGTTAAGGAACTAGTGGATGGCTTATTCCAAAAGTCATTTTAAATAGTATAACTGATGACGCCTCAAGGAACACCAAAGCCAAAAATTCAATCGAGTATAAGAAACTTAAAATCTTTGAACCTTATTCTCATGTTGAAATGGAAAGTGTGTTTATTTCGTTAGAGTTTATGCCATAGTTTTTAAATACAACTATTTTATGTTTAGCTTGCCTGTTTTTTTGAAGTTGACAACCGAAAGAGTGATTTTTTCCCCCCTAAGTACTATAATTATTTTTTAATTCCAAAGGAGTAAACTTCTTGTTCTGTTCCGTAGAAACGATCTAAATACGAAACCTCATAAAATATTGGACTGAGCTCATGGAAGACAGAGAATAACCCCGAGGATTTGTTACAGAATTATAATTGTACACCATTCTTAGGTTCAGTGTAGAATTGAAGATCGACGTGGAGTAATCATATCCTTGTTCCTTTCCTTCTCCCTTGTCAGAGTTGATTGTAGCTGATTTCAAGCTGCTCTCTTTTTCAAAATTACAGGATTGCCATATTGATTTTTTGTTTTTTTTTTTTTTAATATCTCCAAAATGCTACAGATTAGCATCTCTGATCTCGCACTCTCCAACAATCCCATCACTAGTTATAACGTATTAAAATTTGGAAATTAACTATAATTATTTATTTTTATGGGAGTCAATCGGATTGAAACTATGATTGTTTTGATCAAGTTCATTAAAAAATATTTTTTTTAAATAAAAAATTGCTAATCGTAGACGGCTTACTTTGCATTATTGGAAGTGAATATTTTGAAAAGTATTATTTTCTTTGTTTCGAACTTGATTTATTTTTGTATAATAATTAGTTGATATTTTAATAACAGTCTTTTTTTTTTTTCTTTGTAGATCATTGTCTCGACATACGTCCATTTTCGAAGGTCTTGGTTCAAGGTCCCAATCTCCAAAGGGTTTTTCTCTGTTTTGATCTACGACAGAACGAAGAAATACAGGAATTTCCATTTAAAAATAACATGGGCACCCAAACAATTTGAATACTATTGGGAAGGAGAGTAGCCTAACGTTTTATTAAATCGGGGCCCATGTCATACCCCCAATCTGCAAATAGCTACAAGAGGAAGGAAATAAACACAAATCCATTTCCAACAAGAACATAGAAATAAATCCCTTCGTTTTTGATCCTAAATTCTACTCTGAGTGCAACAGGGACTTACACTTATGAACAGAGATCAAATAAATATGAAGAACTCGCTCTTTTCATACTTCCTATTTTTTTTTTCTTGAGGAAGGAACAATATAAAATAATCCCTATTGGGTGAAAGACGAAGAATTACTCTAAAGATTTTTTCGGATATATAAGGGGTTGCCCTTATTGGTTTTGGAGTAGAATTGAGAATGGAGTCATTCCTGCTATATAATTGCTGGATAGAGGGTAGGATTTGGTGGTTTTATTTATCTCATATCATAACTACTCGTAGATAACACAGACGAACGCTCATTTTGTAGAAATGAATTCAAGGGAAAAAATAATTTATTTTTGAGCATAGAATCCAAAACGGATCTCCGTTTTTCTGTCAGTCATATGAATTATGAAATATCTGGGATCATAGGACTTAGGGAATATTATCCCTTAGACTCATTTCTTACCCTTAAAACAATCCTCAACTTAAAAGAAGGATTAATAACCCTAACGTAAAAGGTTTTTTTTTAAATAATTAAAATATGTTTTTATTGATTCTGCATCTTATTGTAAACTCAATATATCTCCATTTTTAGGGTGAAAAATCCTGTTTTTCGAGACTCATCTTTAGACCCTTATAACTTACTCATAATACATAGTGATGAGGAATATCGTAGCTTATATTATAGAAAAATATTCAATCTATAATTTAAAAAAATAACTGTTTAAAAAATATGTTTTTCCAAGGATTCTTGTTCTATTTAGTATTTTTATTTATTTTTTTGATCCTGATATTTCATCCCAATGAGTCTTCTCTACTCCCTTGTGAAGTCTGGTAGTTTTCCTACTGATGAATTCTACAACCGTCATCCCTTATGGAATTAGAAAAATAGGATCGCTTAAAATATACAAATAATATTAATATGATATTCCTGAATACACTAATCCCAGACATTTCAGAAGTAAGATAAATGAGAGAAAGACCGAGATTAGTTTTGCATTCGGCACTCAGAGATAAGTTCGAGCATTGTCTTCAATTTATTTGTACAAAATCTTCCATCCCCCTAATGGTTCCCCCGTGTCATTTAATAAAACATCGTGACATCCATGATACTTTCCTCCGAAATAATCATCCAATTGTCAGGGAGACTACATTAATTTTCGGTTTTTTATTTCATCCCAAAGGCTCCTCAGTGTTACACCCTGTCCTTCATGAGCACACACATTTGTTGTACCACTTTATACTTAGATGTGCGCTCCTCAATAATGATAACAACTTTAGATAAGAAGAAAAGACACTCTTCAGGCAAAGAACAACATCAAAAAATAGCACGCTAAATATCCCTAAGATTTACAATCCCCTTTATTGAGTTTAATTTAAAGATTTTATGTTATTAGGCCTTGAGATTTAGTGCAAAGTGAGTGCACAATGGTAATCATATTCATGGCCATAATCAAGGGTGGGAAGAGGCCCTAAATATTTTTTTTGAATGGTAGTATTTAATGATATCTATAGTCACTACAACCAGGACCCAATAACAAAAAGCTATGATTACGGGACTGGCTTGTGTTAGAGGGGATAGATAGTCAGTGATATCACAGAACTCCATATTAAAAAAATAAAAATACGGAGTTAAAATCATGGAAATTATCACATTTTCCAGTTATAGTCCTAAATGAAGGTTATCCTATTGAGATCCCAATCTATTTATTTTTTTTTGCAAATATAAAATATTAGTAGGTTAAAGTTCTTATAAAAAAATTGGTAAAATAAAATATTGAAGCTTGACTAGGGCGCCTTTCTTATATTTTGCAATAGTGTTTTCATGGGTTATTTGCTTATATATACCATTTTTAAGGAAAATTAGTTGAAGCTCTTAATCTTACAAGTATTTTAAATGCAAAAAGAAAAATGAAATCGTTGTATTCTAAATGGATTTATGTCTTACTCAAGTTCGAAGGTCTTTCGACGGGGGCCAAACTTTGTGGGACTCCCAAACGAGCCATCACCCCTCTAAAATTTGACAAATCTTGTTTCTTTTATTGGGATAGATATCCTGACTAAAAATTATCAAAATAGGTGATGACGTTGTCAAAAATTTCCAAAAAGTGTGTCCATGTGTTGACATGGAATACAGAGTTGTACCTCAAAAGTACCGTTTCACGAGGAAAAGAAAACATACATTTTGAATGAAAATTAATCAGAGGCCTGTCCGTTGGTTTAAAAAAAATGAATGGATAAACAGAAAGAATGAATTAGTGGGTGAACCAAATTTTTTGAGGGAAGAACGGATTTACGAAAAAAGTTTCTGCGGTCCAAGCTTGCTTTTATGTTATATGTACATAAATATGGACGTAAATACTCCTTACCGCTTCTTGATTTAATTGGGTGTTGAGCATGCTTTGAAATATGGGCCGTCAACACTCAAAATTGAGTGTGCATGACGTTTTGTATTCTTTGACAAATTAATTATCGTCAATTTCTATTAAAAAAATTCTTATTAAATCTTTGAGCGCTCTACAAGGAATACTTTAAGTAGGCCTAATTGATCGTCAGAATAAAATAATGAGGGTCAATAGACTTTATGCTTGAAAATAACCATATCGAGAACAATATAAGTCCCTTAAATCAAATGGATGTTCTAATCTATAGCTAGAACTTTTTTGACTATCCTTGTTTATCCCAAAAATTTGAATACAATGTATACAATGGACTCAAATATGTGTTTGAAATATTGGGCTGTATGTATACTTAAATTAATTCCGAAAAATTTTATAGGATTTTTTTATTTTCTTGATTGATGTTCAAGATTATTTTTATGTTGAAACCCCACAAATATATTAAATTAAATGACATTCAACTTTGGATCCAAGATACTCTGATATCTCTTCTGTCGGCATCTTTAAATTACATCGGAATGGTAAATTCTTCATCATTCAAAAGTAAAAAAAAAAAGAAGATATTTTCTACATCTTTCAACTCAATCTGATAATAGGAGACTTTTACATGGTTTATAAACAATTAATTATCCATGTCAAATGAGTACACAGAGGAAAAAATACGCCACAAAGTTTACTTGGTGGTTTTTCAATGAAATAAATCAATAATCATATCTCTTTCAATAAGACAAAAATAATCTATTCTCCCCCTCTCTGCGCTGGAAAATCGGAAAGAGAAATTTCGAAAGATCTCAGATATTAAATTACCTCCATACTATCAAGATTCTTGGCTGCTGAGGTGATGGATTTGATTAGGGAAGTAATATTACTATAGTGAGTCCTGCAGGCACTGGCTTCCAACCTTTCCTAAACATAGTAATCGTATGGATTTAAATCTGGGAAGTTTAGAGGCCATACCCTAGATTACTAAAAGTAATGCATTTTGGTTTTGAAGCATTCAATTATTCTCCAGACATTGTGTACTGGTGCAGTGTCTTTCTGGAATGTGTCAGGTCTATCAGCAGCTACAGTCTTCATCCAGTGTACAATAATAATATAAAATGTTTTCAATATCCACAACTATTCACAAAAAACATCGAAAATCCACGCCTGTAAACGAAAAATTTCCAATATTCAATTTTTTGGAAAAAAAATCCATATCCCTTCACAGAAAATTAATTTTTCAATAATTATTTTACAGTACCTCCCCTCCAGCCCAGTTCCTGTGGATGCCCCTGCACATACTGGTCCAACTTATTTTATCGACATTTTCGAGTTACATATTACCAGAACGGAATCGTTGGAATTTATCGAATTCTATCTTTTTTTTTACTTCCATTTTGGAAGTCTGTAACACATGACTGGCTTTACCAAAAACAAAACTGTATATGAACTTTTAAGCATACTTTTAGTTATAGTTATAGCTCACTAAAGACATCTAGAAAAAAACCTCTCCCAACTTTTTAATGAACTTAATATTATGAATTGCTAAGCTACTGTTGTACAGCTCAGTCCTACCATTCTAAAACAGGAGAATCAAAGACATTGAACGGAAAAATATATAGAAAATAATTTTGGCAAATAAAAATCACCAAACCAATATTAAAAATTGCTTCATATAAATCCAAAACCAGCATTATCAAGGATAAACAAGGATCTGTATATAATAATCAAATTGATTGTTTTATGATCATATTAAAAAGTATTGCTGATAAAATGTAATATCCAATGGCTAAGGAAGCCTTTTTCATAAATTTTGGTGCATATAATATCCCAGCTAACTATCAGAGGTTTATGAACCACTGCTCTATGTATATCTAATAGTCATTCTTTTGCTATCGTTAGACACACATATATACCTATATCAAAATCTCAAACTATAAAGAATGTGTAAATTATTGTAAGTGTCAATGAACTTTTGACGTATTTATTTTTTATTTTTTTCAAAACGTTTTCAACATTTAATTTTGTCCTTATCTATGGATCAAAGGATCTATTTCGACAGAGTTTCACAATATAAATATATTACAGTGTGTCTACAATCAAACTCTCTTACCTACATTCTATTCATTCCGAAGAGTGTCTGATGATAATGATTTTTTCCCATTGTAAAAAAAGGGAGATTAATTACATCCACATCTAGTCATATACAATATATTGTATATACGTCTTCAAAATGTACAGAATCTTGGGGGAAAATAGTGGGGTTTACTACATTATAAATCTTTTTTTTTTATAAGTTTTGAGAGTAAAGGATTCTCTTAACGTCTTATTATTTCAAGTTGTGCTCATAATATTAGGTTAAGACAAAAGTTTAATACATTGCATAAAAAAACATAAAGTATGCTTCAAAGTTAAAAAGAGTTGATATACAGTTTTGTGTGTTTGGTGAAGACTGTTGTGTGTTGAAGGATTCCAAAATGGAAGTAAAAAAGAGAAAATTTGATACATTCTTCAGTGTCACAACAATCAAGGTAAAAAGGCAGAGCAGGTGGTGGGGAATGTGCGTCTTAATACAGTATTGAATGCAACTGCAAAGCGGCGGTTCTAACAATTCTGTTCTGGCAATATGGGCGTCAAAAATATAGATACAATTATGGAAGTTATTCTATCATAATTAAAAAATTATTTGAACCACAAATCCAGAGGAAATTTAATACTTTTTTTAATTCATAACAGTGAGAAACTATCAGGCTGCGAAATTTTGTAACAATGAATTAAAGACAATAATCGAATTTATCTATGGGCGTAGATACCAAAACTGAACCCAGATTTTTCTCTTTGCCATCTGAATATTCAAATAATATCTGGTATTATTAATTCAGTACTTTTATCGTTCCAAGTGATTTTTTTGATACTAAAATTTTCCCGAAATTAAAAGTAGAATTAATAAAACGTAGGAATAAGTGTTTTTTATGATTAAAAATGTCTTTGTTGATGCTGTATCTTGTTATAAACTCAATATATCTCCATTTTT
Source organism: Lepeophtheirus salmonis (assembly GCF_016086655.4). Classification (NCBI taxonomy): domain Eukaryota; kingdom Metazoa; phylum Arthropoda; class Copepoda; order Siphonostomatoida; family Caligidae; genus Lepeophtheirus; species Lepeophtheirus salmonis. The sequence goes on from NC_092584.1 coordinate 23,307,003, forward strand.
AGGCTAAAAAATGATGAAAAACAAAACTTTTTTGCGAAAAAATTTGATATTTGAAATTGAATGGAAAAAATTTCAAAAATTAAGCCTCCCCACCTCCCCCTCCATATATATATATACATAATCCTGCGGACCTTTTGCATATATGTTACACATCACTCTTCGATCCAACTAAAAAATAAATTATTTTTGTTTTAGAAATAATTCCACTTTATTCATAAACAAGAACGACATTCCAATGCTTCTTACATTTTTTGATGGATTTTTTTTATAGCAGTAAATAATAGTTCATTTTCCCAGTAAGGATTCTTCATAATGCTGATCAAGCCACTGTTTGGCTACATCCGTTATTCCACCGTCTAAAACACTTTAATGACCTTCATTCTCGTACCCTCTTAATCAGTTTAAATAGTGAAAACATATTCCGCTCCCAAAAATTATAAATTTTAAGGGGCATACGGAGAAAGCTCTTGACTCCTAAACTTTTGACTAAAATTGTAAGGTTCTCTAAAATTGCTCACGTTTTTCTTTTTTTAAATAAAGCAAAGATATAACAAACAAACTGTTGACCCATACTAAGATGAGAAAAGTACACCAAATTTTGGTTCGTTTTGATGATAAAGTACATTGTATAGAATTAATTAATCTAATTGATGGTTTAAAGGATTTATTATTGAAACAACAAGAGGTACTAAATCAGTTAGAGCATTACCATAAAATTTGTTTATGACTTTAGACAAAGTTAGTATTATAATTCGATGTTATTCGAAAAATTGAAGATATCGAATTATTTTTCGCCTAGTTTTTCATTATAGTGCAAAGCATTAAAATGTGAGGTTACCATTAACTATCAAAAAAAATATTATAAAGGGAACAAAAAACATATTTCTAAAGGGATCCCTAATATTCATATTTTATTGATCAAAAACTATTGAATTATTTGGTTCCAAGTACTCAAATAACAAAATTATATTGATATGACGGGATCATGTTTTGCCAAAGTATCTTATAGTAACTTTGATGTGAGGAAGAGCAAACTAGAAATAAGAACGTCTGTCCTTCCCAGTTCTTGAAAACTACAAAACGGGGGTCATTAGAACGATTTTAATTTCTAAACTAATGCAATACAATTTTAACATGTACTGTTTGTAGGTTATTATAAACTGGAAATTATGTGGACCCGTCAATATTGTTGCCAATTACATATCTGTCAGATACGTGGTATTGACTGGCGTTCCGACAGAGGGGTTGGAGGGGTGAAAAACAGATATAGTATTATGGATATTGGAATATTTTTCATCTTCCTATGAAACAGTCAATATTGAGGGATTTACTTAAAATGGTAATTGTGTCTTCTAAAAAAAAAAGGTATAGGGGAAATAAGTCTGAACTCATTGAATTGTACAATGGAATCTGATTCCTGAACGTAAATCTATTTACCGTGTACACTTTTACACTTAATAAATATGGATGCCATTTGAGTAATGAATTTATATATATAGCTAAATAAACAAAAATATTTGTTATGGTATTTGCATGGAAGTTTTCATTTCTTCTCTTTCTGTACCTTTGATTTTGAGACCCATATAGAAGTAATCAACATTACTTCAGCTACTAGTAACAAGATTTTGAACTGGTACCTATTTAATTCGATTTAGACGTAATTACAGCTTTTCTGATCGTTTGGGTATCCGAAGAAGTTTGTTGGTCTACAATTTGTCTTTTTTTGAAATGAAAAATAAGGATTATTTTCTTATAAATCACTTGAGAAAAGGAAATTTGATAAAACTTATAAAGTTCAGAAACATAACTTTACAATGGTAACTTGTGAATCCATGTACCAAAATAGAGCGTTGTTAAAAAAGTCATTTTCAGATGTCTATGGAGGTAAAAAACGCCCTTTGAAGACTGAAACTATATAAATATATAAACTCCTCTTTACTTAGAAACAAAAAATACTACAAATACTATCAATACCCTCTAAAAACTGTACTATACATATATATTTACTATTTTTAAGGGCGACAATCCTACTTTTATGTATAAGGGTTAAATGGTGAATTTACTATTGAAATGTGTAATTTAAAACTATTAAGATTACTTTTTACTTTTATAAAATTAAAATACCAAAAGAAAGAAAACTGATCGAGCCGAATCACATTTTTAGCCTTCGAATGAGAACACACTGAATAATAGGTTTTTTGAATAAAAATTTTTTTGGGGGACTTTGTGAAACTGTGAACCCCAAACACAATGGAATAACCTTATATAACTTTATTTTATTCTTTTCTCGCTATTAAAAAGGTGTCTCACTCTCCAGATTCAAATCCCTGAATGGAAGGGCCAAGGAAAAAACTTCACATAAAAACTAAATTAACCAAAATTTAATTATGGAGCACTCTTCTTTCACTCGCAATGTGGAGTAAGGGAAGGCGGTTAAAAAATATTTGAAGTGAAATAGAGTATATTAAGAAGAAAAAGTCTTCAGTAGCTCACCCTCTACTCAAGAGGATAAAGATACAAAGAGCTCGATAGCCTCTTAATTACATATGAGTCAATATTATTTTTGAAATTATTACATCCCCTCCCTTCACAGTTACTCATATAAAAACTAGGCCTGAAATTCCATCATTATTGTTTATAAATAAATATGGTCACACGTAAGTTACTCACAAGCAATTTTAATTATGAGCAAAGTTATTACATTAGGAAGGAGTCGATGAGTATGTATACAAAAGTTTTATAAGCCCTCGTGAGTAACGGAAAAAAGAAAGTATATGTTAACAGCTTTGATAGACGACATATCTGCTGATAGAGATGATTATAAAAAATATAGTGATACTTCCCCAATAATATTATATTGAATATTCAAAAATAAGAAGAAATAATCAATGAAATCATTAATATCTTGAAAGTTTCCGACTAATGCTTATATTTAAATGTATGATTTAAAGACGTTTCTTCGATGTAATTTTTATTTGAATACTTCAATTTAATTTATGGCTTTACGCAAATGTTCCACATTGATTGATGACCAAATATTGTTTGGTCTGCTTGAAAAAGGATGATAATTGCCTATTGCCAATGGGATGCATAATTAATTAAAATAATACACTTTTAAATTATAAAAGGATTAGGCAGGGAAACGTGGACTGCTAATTAAAGTTAATTTTCTCGATAATATAGCTAGGTTTAGGGATCATTTTTTTGACATTCTGGTTCAGTTTTTAGTTTATACACAAAATATATTACACATTTAGTGATGTCGTCATTATGAGTGAGTGAAAAGCCAAAAGGCAGTGCATCTCAGATCTCTAAGATGCTGAAGTTGAGGTGGTGAGGATTATGGACATTGTAAAGTGCTCTAGGAGCCTGGTTTTCAAGGTGACCAAGAAAAAAAATAATGGAAAAGACCTCTCCAAAAACGCACAAAGGTGAAAGTAGAATTTAAAGAGGGGTCCGGAGTTCATATCCTGGTTGGAGAAGAAGATCAAGGAGGACTTCACTAAATCGATGAATAGCCGTGCCAACAACTACTCTGTACCTTTAAGACCATCAGGAGGGCAGTGAAAGGCGATTTGGAGTTATACTCTTACACAAGGACTCCACGTTACCTTTTGACACAGGTCATGAAGGCCAGAAGGCTCGATAATCCAAGTTTTTAAACCCAACACTGTATATTTATATAATTTTAGTATAATGCAATATAGATGTTCCTCGTTCTGTTACGTATCTGTATTTGAAGTAAGATATACCCAATAGGGCAAAAATATGCCCTTATCTCTAAATTCCAAAAATCGATCTCTATGAATGTTACATACACAATTGTCAATTTTTGGTATCACATCTAACTCTGTTGTAATCAAAATTAAGCATTAATTAGGTAAACCAAGTATAATATTTGTAAGTAATTAATGTTTTATTTGCATTAAGAATTATTACACAATTCTGGACTTAGACGAGAGTAATTTGATTATGGGCTCGAGTACAAATCTGTTGTATCTCAATCAACCCCTCTAAAAATACATACACACACACGCAAAAAGGACTCATATTGAGTTGATAATGCGCCAAGTATACCACTCTTTACAACTCTGATATACAATATGTACCATTAATAAATATTGTAAAGATATTTTTACTACTTAGCAAGATTTAATTTAAATTGAGTAAATGAAGATGTTAGATATATTTTGAATGTTATCTATTTGATAGTATGGATAGTTATTAATAAAAGGATACATTTTTTTCCTACGCTGTTTTTATTATTATTTAATTCCGGAGGTTTGAACTTCCTTTAGACTGAATACAACAACATATCATTGATATATACCAGGGGCATTCGCAAGATTATTATTTTTTTTTTGGGGGGGGGAGGGGGGCTTGGCTTTTGGAATTTTTAGAATAAAGAATCCAAAATTTTAATTTTTATAAAAACAATTTGAAATTTTTCCATAAATCCAAAGTTATCTACAAAAAAAATTTTAAATGTTTATTTTCTCCTTCTTCCCTTGTCACATCTGATCTAATGAAACGTCATGAGCATCTTTTCCAAAACATTCTTCTAAATATCAAAGTTAACAAGTTGATTTTGGATTTCTTTTTTTTTAACTAGGCCAAAATACTCCTGATAAGCATAATTGAGTATAGATATGTTCATTATTTAGTTTAAGCTCTGTAGATCCAACACTCTGAGCATTCTAAAGCGAGAAAATAGTTGATCAATTAACAGCTAAGACTAAGTTCGCTGTGGGATAACTGTCCGTGAGGAAAATTCGCCTTCTTTTTTATTTTATATCAATATAAAAGTTTTAAAAACTTATTATGGGGCATTTTTAGATAACTTTATTGTAATTATATTTGAATATCTATAGCCTGATATAAGGTTTTTTTATATTGTCTATTAGGTGAGTACTTACTTGTAAATAAATTTTTGAAGTGTGCCCATATTTTTAGGCTGAAACTCAGATATACAGCAATTTCGGACAAATCAATATGATTACTATGTTTTAAAGTAACATTTGGCAAATTATTTCTATACTAATTGAACAAAATTTGTCTCTCTGTATGGTAACTCATATATCTTATTACTCTGTAGATATTTAATCCAAGAAACAGACTTTGCTAGTTTTCATCATGTGAGGGGAGCTGAGCCACCCTAAATGATCTTAAACGTAGTCTAATTAGGTTTATTTTTTAAAATAATATATATATATATATATAATATTTTTTTTGGCGACAAAAGATTAGTTAGGGATAAAAAAAATACACTATAATTTTTAATGAAATCGGATTATCATTTTTTGAGTATTATGAAGCAATTGTTTAGCTTTGATACTCGGCCTGAGATCGATTTTTTTTCGCCGGTCTTATGTGATTTTTTAAGTCCAATTTGGACCTATATTTCTGTCCACACCACTATAGATATAAATTCAATCATTTTCAAATCGTGGACAAATTTCTTAAGTGTCAAAATATTAAGCAACTTTTTTGTGTCTTAATCTATGGGCCGACTAATTGATGATAAGTTGTGAAAATATGATTTACGTAACTCTTTTAATTATTGTTGTATATCTCTTTATTTATTGGGTTCAGTTCATTCCAGTCTTAGGATTGTCCCTTTCTTCTGTCTTTGGGCACTGATTAAACAAAGAAGAAATAAAGTTATGTGAGATTTTCAAGGACGGTACTTTATAAGTTATGGGACGGATTTGTAGGAAGGAACTGGACCGTAACGAGACTGAACTTGAAGGAACTTTAGTCTTTCGTCCTAAATGAGCACGGACACAACACTACATTTAACTTCATAAGACGTTAATCTAAGTCTTTGAAGAACAACTGAAAACAAGCGTGTCCGTAGGATAATATAAATATGTGTATATATTTGTTTGACATTTTTTGGAACAAAATTTCAAATATAATTAGGTTATCGCAGGGAAAAATTTCAAAAATCCACAGCTGTTCAAAAAAACAAATCAAATAAGAAATTTTTCGAAAAAAATTTTAAATTTTGAAAATGAAAACTTCGAAAATCTAGAGTAATTCCCAGAAAATTATATTTTTTGCACAAAAAAATTGAAAAAATGAATTTCAAATATTACATTTTCTAGTCAAAAGCCAAAAATTATACATTTTGCGGCGGGAGGGATACAGCCCCACAAACCCACCCCCTGTGGACTCCCTTGGACAATACATAACATCAACAATTCATCCATTAAATCTGTCTTGGTCGAATTTTAAATGGGACTGATCAAGACAGATTTTTTTTGGAACCTAATCTAAAATTAACATGCCTTTGTAGGCTGGTCCAGACAGAATTAGTTTGTTCCTCTATAAATCATAGCGGTTTCAGACAGTTCTAGGACTTTTAGGCCGAAACTCAACAAAAATACTAAGTATGTACTTATGTTATAAAATGCAATTGTCATTTTGATTTGTTTGTTGATTTTTTTTTTGCGTATTTATGACCGTGAAAGAAACACGTTTGCACTGTCTATATTTGTAACCTCGAATTAATGCCTCTATTGGAGATGACGATAGTGGTGTTATTTTCCAAAAAAAGAGAGGATTTTCAAAAAAACTAGGATAGGCACTCGGTAAACCGTAAAACTCCCCCATTAAATTGAATAATGGATCTGAATTTGTTCCAAAGTTATGGTCAATTATGCATTTTTGACGTACCAAGTTTGATCGAAATCAATCAGTAACTTTTCCCGTACACCTGACTACAATACAAACTGAAGCAAAAACATGACCTCAGTTTAACTTTGTTGACCGAGAAAAAATACAAACATTGGGAATTTCAAATATGCAAAATGTATCAAATTAGATTGTTTTGCCCATCCTTTTTCTCCGTTTCTTCAACTGTTATATTGTATTATAATATAGGATTCATGACATAAAAGCGGATTTTTGTACAGCTTTTCAAAAACCAAAAATATTTAATGTCGAAGAACAAGTGATCCGTAACGATACCAAATCAAGAAAACATCATCTTACAAAAATTTTCAAACCTAATCAATAATTCATTTATAGATAGAATATGTCAAGATCGATTTTTTTTTGTAAGACCGATCTTGAGTTCATTTATCTTTGAGATCCATCTCGACTGAACTACTTGAAAGGGCATAATTAGTTCGAACACATTAAAAATCATTACAGTTTCGAGCCGATTTTCGAACGTTAATTTAACACAACAATGCTTTTTTGGAGTGTCTTATTTAAAGAAGATTAATGTCATTTATTTAAAGAAAATGAATACAGATTCCAGAACAGGGACCCAAACCCCAAAAAGAAAAGATAACTCCAAACTAATTTTTGATATATTTAAGTACTGAATTTAGCTATTTTTTATTCAATATGTCCTCCATCACCTCAAGCAGTAGTAACCTCGTTACAGCGGATAACAGACTGGCAGCTCTTGACGATGAAGGCCGTGTCAATGCCCGTGTAACACACTGTCATGATGGATGCTCATAGCCAATCCAAATTTGGATGTGAGACCTGCAGAATTTCTTCTTAAAGACGCTCCAAACTACAAAGTCCAGGGGATTGAGGTCAGTACACAAGAAGGGTCACATAGAGGCAGGCAATAAGTCAGCCATTTTGTTGCTGCAGAAGTTTTGGTTCTTTTTGGCTGTATGAGAGGAGCACCATCTTAATAAACTTATCAATATTGTAGACAGTCCAGATGGAGATGCTTACGGCTCTACAGTCATTCCTGGACGGACACATGCGAGGAGGAAATCCCACACGCGTTGTCTTTTTGTTGTAGCTCGTCAGGACACAAGGAAGGACACATGTAGGTATGCTAGAAATAAGACATTTTGTTGCTTCTGAATTTTAGGGTTTTTTGGCTGTATTGGAGGGGTGCCATATCAATTAATGTAGTCAGTCTGGATGGAAATGCCAAGGATCTCTGCAGTCTTTTCTGGTCTGACACAGGCGTGAAGGAATTAGCTCTCGCATTGCGAGATAAAAACCCGTCTTGTGTAATTTTGTTTCATCCTTCGTTTGGTTACGTAATAAAACTCATAACTAAAAATGAGGGGGATACAATTGTAATTAAATACTGCTCCAAGTTTTGGGTTCCCCCCCTCTGTAATATAGAATGACTGGAAATGTTTTTTAAAAAAAACCCTTCATTAATCGTACCTCCCTAATCCGACCGGTAGAAAGATAAGATTTAAATCTCAGGAAATGCTCATTAAAAGTTAAATTAATACTACGTCTTTTCGTATGCATGTATGACTATTAAAAATAATTGTTATTAGAGATAGAAAAAAGTATATTTAAAAATGTTTGAAATTACACAAACCATAAAAAATCATGACATCCCTTAATGTATCGTCTGGAAATGCCAAAAACAATGATGACATGGGAAAAAATCAACGGCTTTTTTGCATGAATGATTATAATTATATATAAGTGCATATTTGAATGAACTCGTTTGATGAGTAACCTGGGGTACATTTATTTTCCAAAAACATCATTACTAAAGCATTTTTGTCAACGATAAAAAAGTCACAGAGTAATGTAATGTAACAATAGAGTGATGACTCTATATAAGTTACCTTTCATATCGTTATTTTAAAGGAATAGGTGACTGACTCTCAAAGACTCAAGTCAATAACATTAATAGTGAAGAGGATTTACATTTAAATAAAGATAATATCAAAGTTCAGTAGATAAAATCAACTTTATTTTGGAAACAATTGTTTTATTCCATATACTTTGAGAGCGTTATTAATGTTGTTGTTGCCATTTTAAATTAAATGGAGGGGTTGTTAAGTTTAAAAAAAAAACAGCAACGAAAAGTGACATGATAACCATGTCAATTTGAAACTGTTTTAACTGTCATAACGTTCCATTAGATTTACTGCTAGAAGCTATGATAGGAAGAAAATTAACCTAAATCCAACTCCTTATCTAGCCATAGAATTACTCCGATGTCGATTCCGAATTTTACTCTGATTGTGAGTGAAACAAGGACTTATTGTAACAAGAGATGGTAAAATTGTCTAAGTCATCGTGAGTGTAAATAAAAAAACAAAGGGTATATGTTGGCAAGTTTGATAGACGTCATGTTTGCTGTGAGAGATTACTATAAAAAACCCTAGTGCTCTGTGTTGTCTAATACGTTTGAATCATATGTAGGCATAAAAATATATAGAGACGACAAATGGGAAAATAACATGATTCAGCTGTTAACAAACATGGATGTAGTGGAGAGGATACGGAACAAGAACAGAGTTAGAAAAGAAAAGATAGTATTAACAAATTAATTATGCCATTAAGAATATAATTTTTTTTTATTCCCTTTGGAATATTGTTTTGGCCGGTCATTTAATCAATTAAGTTAACTCAACGGATCAGGGGTGTCTGAAAGGGGGTGAATGTTGGGTCAGTAGCAACCCCCCACCCCCCTACCAAATTAAGGAATTTTTGCTTTTTACTAGAAAATTTAATATTTAAACATTAAATTCCAAAAAAATTTTGAAATATTTTTTAGAAAATATTTAATTTTTGAAATGTTTTTACAAAAAGTTTGATTTTTTGTGAACAGCTGTGAAGGTTTTAATTTTTTTTCGAAAAAAAATTAATTTTTGAAATATCTTTGCCGAAAAATCAGTGTGGTTTTTCTATCAAACTTTACAAGAAAATTTGATATTTGAATTTTTTTTCCAAAAAATTTGATATTTTGTGAATAGCTATGGTTTTTAATAAATTTTAGAGAAAAAATTAAAAATTTGAATTTATTTTAGGAAAAATTCAATATTTGAAATGTTTTTCCTACAAAATAACACTTTTGGATTTTTTTTTCAAAAAAAATCCAAAAAAACATCTTTACTTAATACCTTTTTATAGCAGTTGAATTCATCTACCCAAACTTTATACTTAAAAATAACCCAGCTGTCTCACAATACACAAACTACCATCAAAAATAAGTTGTTGCCTCCATATATTGATGAAAATCGCGGTGATTTTGGACATGTTAAAAATAGAAACCGAAAATCAACATATGAATCCTGACAATTTATAGAATTGTCAGGAGGAGAGGATCTTAGCTGTTCCGATGTTTCATTAGATCAACTAAAATCTCCTTTAAATTCACCTCACACGGCATCACCTTAGTAAAACAAAAATATCCTATGTATTTTTGTGTTAGCTCTCGATTCCCTCGTCTGATTTGATACTTCATGGCTATTTTCTAATTTATTCTTTTTGAAAAATAAACGTAATAACGAGTTATTCTAAACTTATGCTCCTAAACAATTTTGGCTATCTTATTATTTCTATGAAGAAATCACAATACAAATGGTTAGCAAATGAATCGAATTTAAATACTATGTAAATTTTAATGATATGTAATTCATTTTGAAAATACTGAAGGAATAATATGACAGGGTTAGTCTGGTATTACATAATATATAATGGATGTTGGTATGCTTGACTTATTTGGCCAACCACCAGATGATTGTTGACCTTTTTTCTATATGATTTTACAGGAGAGGCTGCGTGATACATTAAAAGGAACAACGTAGCCAGGAGTTAAATAATACTGACCTAATAAAGGAAAAGGAAAATTGTATCTTTAAATTACCAATTCCGAAAAAAAAACGGGCGTGCTAAAAAATAGAACCGATTTTCCTCCCTAATTTTTCTTTCTTTTTCAAAGGTTTTAATTTTCATCGTAGGGATAAGTAATTAATAAGAGAATTAATAACTTCCAGGTTACTGACATATACTCTTTTTAAATATGGATGCTCGAGAGCAAGGTTAGGGTCACTTTTTTTTAGAGGTACCCCATAAACTCTTCTAGTAAAACTAATTAACCACAAACTAGTTCAGAGGCGTCTGCAAGATTATATTTTGCGAGAGGAGCTTGGTTATGCATACAAAAATAAATTTTTATGAAAAAATTTGAAATATTAAACTTTTGTGGAAAATAATATCAAAAATTCATCGTTTTTCCCAAATAAATAATGGGGGAACCCATAAGGGATTACTTTATACCTACATGTTCTCATCAGCCTTGTAAAATATAAAAAATTAATATTCAAAGTTGTACCAATAAAACATGTTACATGCGTTTAGCTCATATTTTCTACAACTTTTACTATACTAATATCTATTTAGACAGTTCATCAGCTAAACATATATTTATTACAAAATAATTTATAGAAGATATTTTGCTCCTTAATTCCATCTTTTTACTAGTTACACATATATTTATCCCAAAATAATTTATAGAAGATATTTCGCTCATTAATTCCATCTTTTTACTAACTTTAATCCATTAACCATTCTGTATGTTTTTTACTCCAAACTACCATGCCAATCAGCAGTTTTATGTGTCAATAAACTTCTTATTGATCAGCCGTTCGAGCAACTTAATACGTGGGAAAGAAAAAAGATTAGATTAGAGCACTCCCTCATTTCTAACATACCCACATATTATATTAAAATTGAATTTATAAAAGACAAAAAACTACTGGTTTCATAGACTCAAATTGACGAATTATCTGCTCAAGTTGTTCAAATGTGAAGAGATATATATTGAGTGTTTACGCTGAGCAAAATCAAGGGAAATTTTTGAAGCCGGAAGTTAGTTGACCAGAAATATAGTAATTTGTAAATATCTGATGTTGAGATTATAAAATTTTGAAGCGCTTTTTATATTTTTCACATATCTAATTATTACTAGTACAATTTTGAATGTTTATACTCAACTACGACGCATCAATTTCTTATTTACATCCTCTTTCCATGTTTACTATCCTTATATCTGGGACGACATTTAATAATTAATACCCATTACTGATATTTGATGTCTACTGCTGAGAAGGAAAAATACTACTATTACAAAATAGAAATACATTTTTATTCACCTTGGAGTGCTTTTTCTATTATTTTCCTGCCTGATGGGGAAAGGATTTTTCATGTCCATTTTCCCTCCAATAATATTATCAAAGCTATTTTGTAGTCCAACTAGCATCCAAATTTTCTCTATTTATTTAATACCAGTCTGAAAAAATGAGGAATTTTAAAAACAAAAACCCAAAGTGAGCCATTTTTTAAGCAATTGAGCGATTGCTCACAAATCCCAAGTCTACTCAGTAAGATTACAATCTGGATAAGAACAAGAATTTCGTTAAAATCCCAGTGCTGAACTTATGTACGTAGAGTGGCTCTTAAGAAAGCTTTTTGTGGGGACCTAGTGCTCCTAAGGTTTCAAAATGCACCTTTTGATAAATATAATAAGTATTAAGAGGTTTGAACATGATCAATAAATTTTGAAAGGTGGCAGAACGCCCCCCCTATTTCCTTTTAAATATACAAAACACGTACTTAGAAAAAATAAAAATTTTATATAAGGAGTTGATCTTAAATAAATATTTTAACAACTATTCCCCTAAATCAACAACTTACTATCATAAAGGGAAAACAAGTTAATGGAACGTTTTTCCTATGCGTCACCCTTTTCGACATTTATTTGAAATATTAGCTGTAGTAACAGGCAATGACCTGATTTATTAAATTTTCTTTAATAATATAAAACATAACTCCCCAAGAAACTCTCATTTATAAGAGAATTTACAAGTACTTACTGAATACTTAGATGTCTTATCTCAAGGATGCAATAATATTTATAACTGCTTGAGAAAAAAGTAACGTTATTTAGGGGTTGCGAACTGCAATAACAGTTGCACGCTAAATATGCTTAGGATTTACAACAAAATATACAAGGTCAAAAATTATTCTCAATACTTTGTTGCCTTATATCTGAGGTTTTAGACTAAGCTTGAGTGAATTTCTACAGAAAGTTCCGAGGACTCTGAATATCTTGTTTTTTTTGTCCATACCGTTATCACGAGTCGTTTTCACGATGGAGTCCCGACGAGAAAACCAAGGAGATCGCCGAACAGAAAAAAAGCGCATGGAAGCTGTCCAGGACCTTCAGCGACTCAGTGGTAACGGTTTTTGACAGCACAGGAAAAAGACATTTAAGAGGTCATTACCAACACATATACACATCTCATGATCCATAATAACTTTGAATTTGGTAAACTTGAAAAAATAGCAAACATTCTACTGTCTATACAGTGTATAGAGTTGTATAAAATGCGTATATAATTGTATATAATTTCGCCTGCGAAATTATGTTCATTTTTACACACCCTTTTTAATCTTATATATACAAAAATAAACTTTTGAATCTTCCTCCTCCACTGCTGCTCTGCAGTTTTTTCAGGTATACCATTTTTGTACAACACTCTGATATTAAAAATTAGAAGTGAAGGGAAGATTGCATTAACCAGCTGATTGGTCCGGGATTGCTGCAAATCTTATAAAAGGTTGTCGAACAGATTTCAATCAATATTGCTGAGAATTCAACCAATTCAATAATGCCAAATAGTGACATTATAGAATTAATTTGAAAAAACGTGTTAATAATTTTCTAATTTTTAGAGTACATATGGCATAAAAGCATTCTATTGATCAAAAACACTATTACACAGTATACTAGATGATGTAGTTGGTGCATGTATTAAGCGATCTTCACTTTGGTCTAAATTTCTGACAAGGGAAGTTAGGAGTAGGTTAGTTTAGTGACATTGGCTTGAACAGGGCTTAAGTTACATAACTTTTGTAAACAAAGGTTACTATATTAATAAACTAAACTTTGTATTTGTAATTTAAAAAAAACATCCAGAAGAAAATCAAAAAAATTATAAATTTGGCAAAGTAACATACTGAGGGGATTGTTACGTTGTATTCGTTTGATTGTTGACTGTTATAGATGATTTCATTTACCAAACTTCAGTAATTTGCATCTTGACATTTCCACTTTTAAAGTGGTTCACGTGTGAGTCCAAATTTGTACGGTCATCTTCCATGCAGCTGTACACAATCCCCCGTATCTCCGTACACAATACCTGCCCAGGAGTCATTCTGACGAACTTAAACTTTTTTTTATCCAACCCAGGAGGGGTTCGCTTAGTTTCTAGGGTTTATTGATAGATATATTAGGATTTTTGAGTGTTTTAATTATTCTTCTGGAATAAATGAGGTACTTTTACATTCCATTCAAATAGTCAAACATAAATGATAAAAAACCTTATTTATTTGAATTTTTAAATCATTCGACAGACAAAAACAGTGACTATACGCCACCAGGATTTTGTGTCCAAAGGCATCTCCTTCAATGTGTTCGTGGAACGGGCAGGCTCATACTAGTATAACCATTCTCTTTTCTTTTTTATATGACACACACACGCCCGATTTCATTCCTATTTCTTAGTTCCATTATTTACACAGTCCTATGATACACTCAAAAATGACTATAAACAACTCAAGCATCCAAATATCTATGCAGACAACCTTTGCTTTATTAATATAGACAAAAAACATTATTAGGTCATAATCGAAATAGTAATAATTTGTTATAGTATTTTTAATGAAAATAGCTTCAATTAACAATGAATTTTTTTTTTTAAGGAAATTTGGAAAACACATCGGTTTTTGGACACAATTTGAAGAATAATCAAAACTTGCTCTGCGTATATTTCTTTATTATCGCTACAATTTATCAGTTTATAATGAAGATATATGTACATCATTCTAAGTTCATAGGTTATTCTAATTTGTGTAATTAGTGATAAAGTAAAATAGTACCTTGATAACAATAGCTTATTTCATAAATATGTACATATAAAGTAACTCTAGGGTCGTCTAGGCAACGTCTAAATATTTGTTTATCATGCATAAATTTTAAAGTATATTTTATCTTTATCAAAAAGACACATTTTGAAAACTGAGGAAACCCAGTTTCAAAAAAAAAAAAAAAAAAAAAAAAAAAAAAAAAAGTTTCGTTTAAACCATTCAAATAACCATATTTGACTCTAACGAGTGGTCCATTAAAATCTGAGCACTTTGAATTTGAAACATCAACACGATATAATTTATTAGTTAAGAATAGAATGTATACAAAATTATTACTATAAATAGATGTGTATTTGAGCTCTCTTAATCATAAATCATGAGAGCCTTAACGACAATGATGGCTTCCAGACGGTAGGAAAAGACCTGGTACTCCTTGCGGATGTAGTCATCTGTCATGCTGTCCCTGTTCTGCCTCACAGTGGCTTAAAGAACCTCTTTGTTTGGACGAAGGACACTATATATCCTCCCGTCGACATGTATCTAAAAGGTGTAGTCGAGGGGGTTGGCATCAGGGCTATAGGGGAGGACCCCAAAGTGCCAAAAAAGAATTCAAAAGAGTCTTGCAACAAAAGAGATGGGGTTCTTTCATTGCTGGTGTCAAAAGGGGCCTCTCCACCATTATAAGGATCTTTCTTTCCACTTTTTTCATACCTCTCTGGGCAGTCAGTTGTGAACCCCTAAAATATCTTGCATGGGGCCTCATGGACTTGTGGTGATTAGCCTAGGGTTTTTTTTTAAAAACTCCTCTAGGTTCAGCTTGGCCTTTTTGAGAGATCCCTTCTTCCTCTCCGACGTTTCGTACATGCTAACAGCTGTCCTTGAGCCGCCCAACTGCATGGATCACATACAAGTATTTTCTTGCCTTGTACGTAAGCTTGAGAGGCTAGAATTGTTTTCTTTTGTAACTACTAATTGCTTATGATTTAGTATATCGAAATAAAAGTTAATTCCAATCAAGCTCAACCTTCGCTAATTATTTTATTAGTAAGTATTCCTATCTGAATGGACCACCCGGTGTCTGATTCAAAAAATGACTGTATATATATCATTGTAATGGTCATCATAATAACAATTTTTTAAATTAGTTATTTCCGATCAAATAAGGTTACTGATGTTAAAAAAAATCTTTGGTATTGTTCTGTTCAGAGTCAAAATAGGTACTAGAAGATGAGAATGACTATTTCCAGTTGGTTGTCTGAAGAAAATTTTATTTATTTAACTAAGGTGCAATTATTATCCTTTAATTCTTGAGGAGAGAACCTCTTAGTATACAGTAGTTAATAGTGTGTGTACTCATGAAAAACGAAAATTAGCACACTGAGGGTTTACTTGGGATTTATAAGTGTAAGTCCTTGTTTGACTCAGAGTAGAATTGAGAATCGACATCCGAGTAACCCCTTGCCTATGTTCGGCGGTGGGGGATTTGTGTTTATTTACTCATTCTTAAAGCAGATTGTAGCGCACTAATGTAACGTCATGACAGCTGAACTGCTCACATTCCAAACATTCATCAAATTGTTTGGATTAAGACGCTCATTTTTGGTTTTTTAAATTTATTTTACATGCCGGCCTGGACATGTTCATATGTACATTTAATTCCTGAGTAGTAAATATCCTTTTCTAAATAGATTAAATTATATTTAAAACCTGTTCGAACCTTCTTGTTTGCTCATAAAAGACGGGCAATAACCCTGAGGATTTGTTGCAGAAATAGAGTTGTAAGTCCTTGTTGGACTCAGAGTAAAATTGGGGATCGAACTCGGAGTAATTCTGGCAAATTTCCTTGTTTTACATCTTTTTCTCCTTCCTCTCTCCTCACAGCTGATTGTAGCTGATCTAATGAAGCGCTATAACTATTATTCTTCCTCTTTTCCAAAACATTTTTCAAATTGTCCGGGTTACCATGTTGATTTTCGTTTTTTTTAACATGTCCATTCTACACTGGATTTTCGACATTGATTATCAAAGTAAATCCGTACTATACTTTTCTTATATAATCCATGTAAGTAACCAAATTAATTAAATTGACCATACCTTAATTAACAAATACCAAATATACAAATAATTGATTGTATTATTGCAAGAACAACACAATTGCATTTATTGTGGCAAGACGTTCCAGGAGCATTCTAAAGATACATTTTAAAATGAATTAAATATATTGATTGCTTCACATGTATTTATTGATTGATACAACTCTCGTTGAGAAAAATTAATTCAGTCAACAATGAATATACAGTCCTTGCAAATATGTTTTCTAATATGGTGTAATAAGAAGCCAAAAAATGACGTAGTAACCCTCACAATTTAAATAATGTTTAATAGGGAAGCAAATAAGCTGTTGCGATGTTTAATTATATTAGTGGAGATCAGCTATCATACATAGGAAATAAAGACAAATTCCACTCTGTGTTTAGGAAAGGCATTCCATTTTTATTTTATTTTGATATTTGTCTGATCAAAATTTAACTTCTCACCAATAGGATAAGTGATTTATAATAAGACATTAGAAATATTTTACTACTAACGAACTTTTAAATCAACCCTCCTGTTATTGAAAATGTTGTGTTGAAAGAAAAAAAATAGGCCCTATTACTTAGGCATCGACAGTTTCAAAGACATTCCATATTCTGGGCAAGAGGGTAGAATATAGTTGAAAAGAAGTTTGTAAACCTGACTGTTGGGGAATATTTCGAAGTATAAGGGCGTAAGAGGAGTTGATACAATAACAGCTGTCTATGGAGGGAGAATTATATCAAGGGAAGGGCGGTGTCCTATATTTAACCAGTCAGTAGTGCTTCAGATATCCAATATATATCAGCCTTATTTAGAGTCCCTTCGTTATATTGTAAGATAGACCCTAGTAAATCATGGAAGACAGAGAAAAAGGCAGATAGGGCAAGTTGAGAAGTGACAATAGTATCCGTTTTATCATGTCTATCTCTCACTTAAGACGTTGCAGAAGTTCAACTCTGAAGGAAAATGCAAGAATTGAGTAGTGTCCCAGGTGTAATAATGGGCTACATTTACATTGCTTCTATAGTAATCTCAAATAATAGCAATTCCTTATACTCTAGATTAGGAAATTTTATTGAAGTAAATACATAAGCAACCCATCTGTTGATAAGTTTACGCAATTATGAGAGTATAAATAGGGTATGTGAGGGGTAAAAGGCTTCATCAATAGGATGTAAAATTGACATGCTCATGAGCATAATTCAAAAAAGAACAAGTTCCTAATCTGCAAGACATTACTGCTCTTATTAATTATTTCTCCTTATTTTGCCAATTCAAACCCATTACCGAGAAAGGAGCACTATAGTTTTTATGATAATCTCTATACACAGATATGTTGCCTATCAAAGATTTTAAAATATATACTTTTCTTTTTGATTTATACTCACGAGTCACAAGGATTTCGACAACTTTCACATCCTTACTCATCCCCTCAGAGTTGATGTAACGTTTGCTCGCTAGAAAAATTGCTTGCAAGTCTAGTTATTACATCTCACTTTTTACTATATTTGCTAATGAATAGTGCTAATGATGACATCTCCTGCGTGGCTTTTATGGGAGTTACGGTAACAATTTCAAACATCATTTTGAATTGTCAGTCGTTAAGAGGCCGTCAAGCTCTTTGGATATCTATCCTCTTGAGTGGAGGGTGAGCTACCGTAAATTGTTCATTTTGATTGGCTCAAATTCAATTCAAATTATTTTTACCGGCCTTTGTGAGTGAGGTTAGTTAGCTCCATATTTAATTTTTGGTTAATTTAGTTTTTTTCTGAAGTTTTTTCCTTGGCCCTTCCATTCAGGGATTCGGATCTGGAGAGTGAGACACCTTTTTAATAGCGACAAAAGAAGCAAATAAAGGTTTTTCTATTGTGTTCACAGTTTCACAACGTCTCCCTTTTTATTCAAACAACCTGTTATTTTTGTTTTCTCATTCGAAGGCTAAAAATGTCATTAATGTGACTCCGCTCTAGAAGTTGAATATTTTCTTCCATATTTGAACTTCAATTTCATATAAAAGAAATAGATCTTTATGCATTCAAATTAAACTTTTTAATTGTCTAATCTATCAACACTACTCATACCCTTGGCAGCATTAAAAATATTAAATGTACATCTTTAGAAAAACTGAAGGAGGTTGACAGCAACCTCCTTCATTAATGATTGAATTAGTGAGTCTTCAGATTTCAGTAAACCCCCGGTATACTTTTGCTATTGTTTTTAAAGCAAGAGTATGGAACCTAGGCTAGTTTATTTTTAACAAGTCATATATTGATTATACAGATATAACTAGGTTTGTAAATCCTAAGCATGTTTTGGGAGGCGAGTTTTGTCGTTCTTGGTACCCTGAACAGTGTTGCGTTTTTATTTTCTTAAGCTGTTATTATTATTATTTTATTCTTGAGGAGATGACGTCTTAGTATAGAGTGTAACCATAAATGTGTGTTCTCGTAAGTGACAGAGAGTAACACTGAGGAAAAATAAGTGCATATCTTTTTTAAGCTCTGAGTATAACTAAGGATTGGAAAAGGATTACTTTCTCCCTATGTCCTTGCTAGATACGGAGTTGCACTTAAGCTTATTTCTTTTATATTAAAGATGCTTAAAATTAATTTAATAAAAAATAATGATTGCTATGTCCTTCCATAACATTCTCCAAGTTGTCAGGATGACCACATTCCTTTTCCATTTCTTTTTGGGTACATATTTTTACTTTTATAAATATTCACAGTAATGAAGGAATAATATTCAATCATTAATAGGTTATTTGCCTACCAGCAAGGTTAATAGAAATACAAGGTTAGACCCTCATCTAATCGGACTTGCTGATTTTTCAATTTGATTTATCGTGCCGACTCCTAGATAAGACAGTTTTTGACAAACTCTTCAAGTAATTATAGTCTATAACGTCACTATTACTAGAAATTTCAATTTTGATGTATCGTACAGACTGCTCGGCAAGAAAGAATATTTCGAAGTATAAGGGCGTAAGAGGAGTTGATACAATAACAGCTGTCTATGGAGTAAGAATTATATCAAGGAAAGGGCGGTGTCCTATATTTAACCAGTCAGTAGTGCTTCATATATCCAATATATATCAGCCTTATTTAGAGTTCCTTCGTTATGTTGTATGGAAAATGCAAAAATTGAGTGTCCCAGATGTAATAGTAGGCTACATCTATATTGCTTCTATAATTATCTCAAATAATAGCAATTACCTATACTCTAAATTAGGAAATTTTATTGAAGCAAATACATAGGCAACCCATTTGTTTATATGTTTATTAGTGCTCTTATGAATTATTTCTCCTAATTTTGACCATTCAAACCCATTACCGAGCAAGGATCACTTATTAAAAATTAAATGATTTTTGGATAGACGGATGCTTGAGTAGACTGGAGAAATTTTTGGAAGATGTGTCAAAGACAAATAATACTGTAAATGCCTTGGATATTTGCATATAGCTGCTCCAAATCCATGGTTATTAGTTGGAGTTGCTTTTTAACGATTTATAAATTGAGTCTTAAATGAATATGAAATTAATTTACAATTACAATTAAAATAATTATCTGACCAAAAATCATAGATAAACCTGTATAGCATGCCTTATTAAAAAGTTCCTACCATCTCTGGACAAATGAAGAACAAAACGTCAGTTAAAAGGAATAAAACCATTGGAAAGGTGGATTTTTTCGACACTAACGTTGATTTTTATCAGCTTTGAAATATCACCATATATTTTTTAATTTCTCAGATAGAGTTGCAATAATTAAGTATTATTAGTGTTGGGTCGGTTCTAGGGCTGATTTACTAAGCAGGCTTCCCCCTTTTTAGTCTTTTTTTTATCGTTCCCATTTTTTTTTTTTAACATTCAACGGTCCTAAGGAGCGATTAGTTGATCTTAGTTCCTAGCTATCTTTTTTCTTTCTTTATTCCTAGCTAACATTGATGAATAAAAACATTAATGATCGATAGAACGTATATTAATAAGTTATAACAACACACTTCCTACATCGAACTTCAGGTATCTTGGCTCTTTGAAAGAGGTTATGATAAAACTTCAACAACTGAAATGGTTAGAGTTGTTGTAGTTGCCATAAAATAACGATCGGACTGAGACACAAAGTACATGCGTTGATATTGAACGGAAAACGAACGGCGTTCACTCTTTCCTTTCATTTTTGAACAATTGAACAAGATGTAGCTTGTTTACTATTTTTCCAAAGATTTCTACATCTTTTTTTCTTGATTAAGGCTTTAATTATAATTGTTATCTTTCATGATGGCTAAAATAAAGTTTATTTAGTCTTTTTTTCAGTCCGTTACTTGGTTTAGAATGTCAAAATAGCCTTCCAAGTCACAACTACATTGTAATGGATCAAATAAAAGGTATAATGGACGTTAATTGATATATTTATCTAGTATCTCCTAACGTAATTATTTAATTTGTTTATCCGAAACGCATCAATATACAACCGATATTAGCACATTCAATCTTAATTACTGCGCAATATGAAAGTACTTTGTCTTAAGTTTTACCATCTTCTTTTTTTCAAATATATATATATATATATTCATTAATTGTCTGGAGAGCGTGGGGAGAGTATTCATAGTGTCGAATTTCCTATTATACAATTCAATTGAAGGTATTTAAAAATATCAACTTTGGCACAATACCGTACTCTATAATTCTCTTGATGTTTAAGTAGGTTGTGTTGTTTAATTGAAATATCATGTTTTATTAAATCACAGATTTTGGGGTAGGAAATTAGTGTATATGAATGTCTTCCCACGTTCTCCAGTCAATAAATGAGAATTATTAAAAAAAAAAAGAGGGGTTAAAAATTTGACAAAGTACATTAATATTGTACGGAAATAAAGATTAAACGTGCTAATGTCGAGTTAAAATTGATGTATGTCTTATTAACAAATTACATGGAAACTTGATAAGATGATAAATAAATAAATGTTGTTAAGTCCATTATAGTTTATATTTGATCCATTACACTTTATTTGTAGTTTTGAAGGCTATCTTAAAATGACTTTTTTTTCAGCAAATTGTGCAATTAAACAAGATAATGGATTGAAAAAAAATTTAAACTGGGTGACATATTCAGAATTTATCTACATTAAATATAAATGACATGAATCTGAGTAATGAAAATCCGGTATTTCTATCGGGATTCCGAAAATACTTCTATAATTCCGTGTACGCCTCCTCCAAGTTTTTTTTTCTCCGTAAATCGGGATTTTGTATCTTTATTTGCTCTATTTTTGCAAGATATTACATATGATTTAATATTTACACTTACAAACAGATTTTTATTGTGAACTCCAATCCAAGGTAATTAATTTACTGAAGCTCCAAAACACTATGAAATCAAACTGGCATACCGGTAGTTGCATAAATACGCAAACTAATTTTTAAACTCTTATATCTCGAGGTTCCGTGACCAGAAATGAAAAATTCCAGCACAAGTAACTCGCTAAATCTTTTGGCTTTGTTTTTGTTTTTCTTACTCGCATCAAACAAAGTCGTTTACGATGAATGACGAGGCCAAACGTAATATGGTTGCCACTCTCCTCCGCGCCGGTAGATCTGTCAAGGAGATAATCAAGGACACGGAACTATCCAGGACTACTGTGTTCAAGGTCCAGAAGCTTGTCAAGGAGGGAAAAGATCTGAAGGAGGGTGTTCAGACCAGCAGACCACGGAAAGTCAATGTGAATGAGGTGAAGGAGACCTTCACAAAACATTTGGCTACCTCAATCAACTGATTTGAATCCCCTTTACTACTGTCTGTGGTGGCAAATTGAGAAGAAGGCCTGTTCTACCCGCCACCCGAATTTGGACTCATTGAAGGCCAGCGTCAATGAGCAATGAGCAGCCATGGAAGCCCATTACACCGTCAATGCCTGCGGAGCTGATGGCGGTTATATTCAGGTAATTATATTAAATTTTATACCTGAATGAATTCTCTATTATATAATTCTTAAAAAAATACGTCATACAAATTTTATTACACATTTAATTATTTGCCACAAATAGTCCGCGTATTTATGCAACTACCAGGTATATTTGGGAAGTTGCTCACCAATAATTATTTAATCAACTTAGAGACATACATACATTTTTAAGGCCTGTAGCATAACCAGCATGATGAATGGGCCTTGCAAGTCGTGGAGGATTTATTATTGCAATATTCAATTCAAATCATTTGCCTTAAACTATAATTTGCAGTTACGAGTCTTTGAGTACATAATTCTAGTCGATTTTAAAGCTTTATCTTCAAGTTAGTTAGATGTAGTTACTCATTTGTGGGCCTCAGGCAAAGGCAGTTGAAAAAAAAGGGATTTGATGACTTTTGACGCTTCTCCCTACTCTTGTTTTTTGTATTTAAATTTCATTTATATGGTATTGTGATCAACTATGCAATCGAACAAGGCCAATCCGAATCAATTTGGCGCCCTATACAAAATATGTATGTTATATTCAATATTATACTGTTACACAAAGCTGAATATATATTAATTGCCTTAAACAATTTTTTTATTCGGAGAATATATAAATACCTCCAATAATATCAAAAATAATTAAAAAATTTAACATCCATTGCCAATGCAAAATATAAAAATGAACTTATAATTTTTTATATTATAAATTGAAAATACTACCACTGCACGAATACACCCATACTGTATAGTGGAGTGGTTCTCAAATGGGGGTACCCTTAGGGTACTTCAAGGAACCCCAAGTGGTACTTGAGATTTTGAAAGAATACGATACAAGGGGGTTTGTTTTTTACTACAAATTTAATATTTTATTTTATTTTTTTTAACTTTATATTTGATATTTAACTTAAGTTTCTATAAACAGTTATGGATTTTTAGATTTTTCTCCAAACAATTTAATATTTGAATATTTTTTTTGTAAATTTTTATACCTAATTGAAATTTTTATGTTATATTTTTTTTTTAACCTCTTGTGGATTTTGAATTTTTTTTTTTCAAATAACTTAATTTTTTGAGAGTAGATATGAATGTTTGAAAGTTGTTCCTAAAAAAAATTATTGTTTCTGAATAACTGTGAATTTTTGAATATTGTTTTCGAAAAATTAAATATTTTGCAATTTATTTCAAAAAATTTAATTTTTGAATTTCTTAGAAAAAAAAGTATATATATATATATGTAAAATAGAATCCCGTGGAGTCCACTTTCACAGAAGCTAAAAATACTCTACGCTGGTAAGGGGTACTTGGTTAAAATAAATATTTTACAAGTCCATATAATTTTTGAAAATTTTATCTACAAAATATAGTTTCTTCTAAAAAATTGTAAATTTTTGAAATGTTCTTCCAAAAAATTAATTTTTTTTAAATAATTGTAGGTTTTGACATTTTTTTCCAATAAATTTAGTTTTTTTTAAGCAATTCTAATGTTTAGAAATTTTTTTCCAAATTATTTAATTTTTTGGATATTTTTTACAAATAAAAAAAACCAAGCCCTCCCCCCTATATAAAAATTATATATAGCCTTGCAAAAACCCCTGCTTAGATACAACATGAATGTCTTAAGGTAAAGCTTAAATCTATTATATAAAAACATATAAAAATATGGGTAATAATAAGTAGTTCAATAAAATTACCCATCACGATTTATTCCACTTCAGATACAATTTGTACTCGATATTTTTGGTTACAGGATTGTTAACCCGGCCCTTTTCAGCCTTGCAAGGTTCCTCCCTCTTTTCATCCAATGCAAGCTCATCCAAGGACAAGTTCATCACTAGACAAGTTTATCCTGGGGAAAAAAAAAATTCTCATGGTCTACTCTCACTATGAATTTGATATATTTTTCTTTTTTCTTTCTATAGCACCTTCTTGCATTGAAGATCAAGAGTGACATATAAAAGTACCTTAATAATTAATATTAGTGTTCAAATATAATCCTAAATAGCGGAGCTCCAAATTAATAATCCCAAAATTATAATTAATATAATTTAAAGAATAACTTAAATTCACAAAAAAAAGAAACTGTTTTTATACAAATATAAAATAAAAGTCTATATATTTGAGGCAATTGGAACAAGGAGTGATAATTAAATGAGTAATAAATCTATTTAAAATATACGGGAATGAAAATATATTAAAGCTATGTATAACATTTTTTGCAATTGCTAGTAAAAGGTTACAAAAAGTGTTTCGTTAACCATAAGCTCTGGAAAAAATTGGAACGTCTTTACAATTATAATAAGACACCCCTGTATTGAAATTGAGTCACCTTGCATATTCGACTTTAAAGACACAAACTAGTTCAAATTAGTTCGTTAAATACTTAACAATTAATAATTAAAATTTAGTAGAGTAATGCTAACTAAATACCTAGAAACTTCGAGTGATATACGAGTATGTTAATAACTTGAAACATCTTTTCTATCCACAGTAAACCCACAAAATACTTCTTAAAAAACAAAAGAAAACCAGAATATTTAGTGTTCTTCTCTACCGAGAACTTGAACTCACCTATTTATAGTTGTAAAACATTAAACTAAAGTTGTTTTATTAGATGTTATAGCTTAAAATTATAACATTTAAGGTAGGTACTATGCATGCAAGAGGTAATATCTATGTTTATATAGGTTGAGAACAAGTTTCGGTTTTATAAAAATGCAAGCTGTAAAAGCAAATTGCAAGCTGTATAATTAAACTGCAAGCTGTATAAGAAAATTGTACAAGTTGAAACAGTTGGCCCTGAGGTCACACATTAGAGAATGTCTCAAATCCCACTTAAATATTATCCCCTACTAAGAGACTTAATCTAATCAATCTCAGGTAACATATAACCGTCTCTTCCAAGCACAATAATACACGCCAAGGTCACTTGAAGGCGTATGATATTATTACCAAGTATATAAGTATTTAAAGGACGCCTTGGTCCGTAATAAAGTGAGAATTAAAGTAACTACCATCCTATCGACAACTCCAGTATCCGTATCCTACAGAAACCAAAAAAATAAATGAAGGATTTAAAGTATTTAGGATCAAGATAATGAAATAATTGAATATTTCATGGATGATCAAAATATTAGTGGTATATTTTTGTAACTGTTTTAATCAATATAAAATTATTTGTTGACCAGGGGCGTCCACAGGATTTTTTTTTTTTTTGGCTTGGTTTTTGGAATTCCAAATTAAATTTTTTGACACAGAATCCGAAAAATAAATTTTTTTTGAAAACAATTTCCAGAATTAAATTTTATTTGAATTTTTCTAAAAAGATCAAATATTGAATTTTCAAATAAATAAGAAAAATATCCTTTAATTTGGGAAATCGCTCCAGCCCCTACAGCCTAGGCCTTGCAGACGTTCATTCCCATTATAAAGATCAAATGCCCAATATTATACTATTCATAGAAACATAATAATCTTGTAATTGTAATAAAGGAAAATGAATTGATAGTATCAATTAATTGTTGGTAATCAAAGTTAGTCATATTGTAATAAAATAATGTATTTTAAGAAATACAAATTGCTACTTGTACAATGTGATTATACAAGTTGTAACTTGTACACAATATATATATATGAATTTCACATGTCCGTTAAATTTGTTTAGTGGTATTTCTATAAGGGTAGCAATATTTTCGAATTTACGGCTAAAACAGTATCAACCTGGAAATTTTATATGTTGGAGGCTAGAAGCAATATTTTTATAAATATTAGGTTAAAGTAAAAAGTTCTGAGGGTTATTCGCTAGATATCCTTAAAAAATAATTGTTCTTTTTTGTTATCAAAAAGTTTAATTTTCTGTGAATATTTGAAATTTTATTAAAAAAAAATTTAATTTTTTTTTAATAAAATTTAATAATTGATATTTCATTTTTGAAATATTGTTCAATTTTTGTTAAACAGTTCTGCACTTTTGATTTTTTGTTTTCCAAAATATTCAATTTTGTGAGAATAGATATGTATTTGTAGAAATTTTGCATGAATAGATTCTGATTTCTAAAATTTTTCATGAATAGCTTTGGATTTTTCAATTTATTTTCAAAAAAATCCAACACTAATGAAGATACGAGCATATAAGCAACCCGTGATACTTTTTTCAATATTGCGACACTTTGATAAAAGTATCTGTTGATATGAGTTTGTTAATTTATAATAATTGAAAAAAGTGACAAGTCCTTATTATCTCTGGTTTTTAAGGTTAACTATAAAAATTACTTTAAAAAAGAGTGTATAAGTCAAGGTGACTATATATTATAAGGATCAGCCAGCCAGGAAATTCTACACTTGTGTTTTTTTATTATGAAATGAAGAAGAAAAATTTAATGACGTATCTGTTGATACACATAGCAGCACTCTGACTTATATAATTGTAAAGTAATAATTTTAAAATCCAGACTTTATTGATTGTAAGGCAACACAAATTAAGTGAATACATTAAATAAATATAATTAAAATTCATTTATAGTACACAATAGTAAACTTAGGACCCTGACAAAAATTATGAAAAGCAAAAATATTTAACTTATATTGATATTAATATCTATAAAAGTAAATCCTTTCCAATACTAATTTCTATTGTTATGAAAGTTGACGATATCCTTGCTTGATACTTTATAGAACAATAAGATCAATTTCAGAACTAATTATTTACAAAGAACAACATTAATTTGATTCGAGTAAATATTAATAATAATGGACTATCTGCATGTAAGCTTATATTAATATGTTTTATGTATATTATCTAATTTGCCATTTTATTACATAATAGTAAAAATTACACCATACATATTTTTTTACATACATACATGAATAATAAATATTTGTAATTTGTTCAATTTATCTTAAGTTTTTTCTGATGAGCACTTGCGTTCTTCAGTTTCAGCTTTTTATTAAGGTTATTTACTCTATTTCATGTCCTTATTTTCACAAAGGATATTATGACTTATCTTGGCTACTTAGGATATAATTCAATTTGATGATTATGCAGCATTTTGAATACGTTTGAGTTTTGTCAATTGCGTCTTGGATTACAATTTGAAATGTTTTTACATCACCTTCTTTTGAGTATCCTCAATTGAAATTATTTAAGGGATCTATAATTCTTCTTACTTGGATTTTGGAGCTCTTTTCTAGAATGTTCTTTATTAAATTTTGTTTAAACTTCTTAGAGTTTAGTAACTTGGACTTGGTTTTGTACTGACACAATTTCTTTTGAGGAAAAATAAAGTTCTTTTTGTAATTTTTTGTATCTGCACTCCCAAAACAAAGACTCATTTGCTTCCTCACACTGGACTCCTTTTCGAATTTGTAAACCTGAATCTGAGTGCTTTGCATCCTGGTTGAAGGCTCTTGTTGGCACTCAGTGATCCCGTTAAAAATTTACAAAGTTTCCTGTACCATACTTGCTTCCAAAAGTTGTTTGACAAGCACTTTCCTTTCGCAAGTTTCCTTACGAATATTTCTGGAGACCTGGGAAAAGCAAAAATAATAGGAAATAACGGGATTGCATCCCTTTTTAATTTCTTCCAGGTCTTTACGTCAAGACCTAATGCCAAAAATACACTTTGAACCTCGAGATGATCCCATTTATGCTAAACAGATCCGAATTAGTGCACTTCACTTCAATGAAATTAACTGAACTTCCTGAACAGTGTCGTCAATACGTCAGCTGATCTAGCTAACGCCAACCAGACTGCCATAGAAGATCCTTGTTGCCTCACGTTTATATATAGTCACCTGGGTATAAGTATTCACGTTGCAAAAATACAAAAAGAATAAAGGGATTAGCTGGTTAAGAACATGTCAAAGCAGCTGAAATTGATTATAGTGATGATATCAAAATTTCTATTTAAAGCTCAAATACTGCACAATCAAATTGACTGAATTTGTATAAGTAATATAATAACTTGTGGGACAGTTTTTAACTAGTTTAATATTGTATTTGGTTCTTTAAAAAATCTTATTCAGTTGTTCATTGAAGTTAAATACTTATATTGCGTTTTTCTCTGTTTCATTTAAAAAAATTCCAACCTTCTTTTATGTTATCGCCACACATGTATCAAGTGAGACAATGGAATTGATAGGTCACGATAATATACATGGAATATTTTTATGTTAGTGAGGTAACTCCATGCTCAAGGGACTATTAGATGTACAAGAATAGACACTGGGGAGCCCTCTATCTAATCAAAACTTGATAGAATTTCAAATTTTAAACACTAAGAGGATGTCTGAATTTATGTCAAAAATTAAAATTACACCGTGACATACTTTTTTCTGATATAAACTTTGCTTTGAGCTTCGATTATTCAAATTTATAATGCTTAGAGTCATAATAATCCTTTAAGTTCCTCTGATTTTGGAAACCCTTTGCATCAGCAGACAAATCGTGCTCGACGTAAAATATTACTATGGGCCAAACATAAGATTATAGATGTATGTAGTAGAGGTAGACTACCAATGGTATCCACTTTGACTCCTTTATGTATTTTATTGTGAATACTAATCTTTTTTAAAAGTTTCGGATTTGTAAAAATTGCAAGCTGTATAAGAAAATTGCAAGCTGTATAAGAAAATTACAAACTGTATAAGATAATGGGAAGGTCTTCACTAGGATAATTAGTCACCCCTGTATTGAAATTGAGAGCCCTAATAAATTCGACTTCATACAATCAAACTACTTCAAATTATTGCATTAGATACTTAACAATTAATAATTAAAATTTAGTAGAGTAATGCTAACTAAATATCTACAAACTACAAGTTATATAAGATTATGTTTATATAATTCCCTTTAAACATCTTTTCTTCCAGAGTAAGCCCATAAACTACTTCTTCAAAAAAAAAACCCAGAATATTTAGTGTTCTTCTCTACCGAGAACTTGAACTCACCTATTTATAGTTGTATAACATTAAACTAAAGTTGTTTTATTAGATGTTATAGCTTAAAATTATAACATTTAAGGTAGCTACTATGCATGCAAGAGGTAATATCTATGTTTATATAGGTTGAGAACAAGTTTCGGTTTTATAAAAATGCAAGCTGTAAAAGCAAAAAGCAAGCTGTATAGAAAACTGCAAGCTGTATAAGAAAATTGTACAAGTTGAAACAGTTGGCCCTGAGGTCACACATTAGAGAATGTCTCAAATCCCGCTTAAATATTATCCCCTACTAAGAGACTTAATCTAATCAATCTCAGGTAACATATAACCGTCTCTTCCAAGCACAATAATACACGCCAAGGTCACTTGAAGGCGTATGATATTATTACCAAGTATATAAGTATTTAAAGGACGCCTTGGTCCGTAATAAAGTGAGAATTAAAGTAACTACCATCCTATCGACAACTCCAGTATCCGTATCCTACAGAAACCAAAAAAATAAATGAAGGATTTAAAGTATTTAGGATCAAGATAATGAAATAATTGAATATTTCATGGATGATCAAAATATTAGTGGTATATTTTTGTAACTGTTTTAATCAATATAAAATTATTTGTTGACCAGGGGCGTCCACAGGATTTTTTTTTTTTTGGCTTGGTTTTTGGAATTCCAAATTAAATTTTTTGACACAGAATCCGAAAAATAAAATTTTTTTGGAAAACAATTTCCAGAATTAAATTTTATATGTATTTTTCTAAAAAGATCAAATATTAAATTTTCAAATAAATACGAAAAATATCTTTCATTTGGGAAATCGCTCCAGCCCCTACAGCCTAGGCCTTGCAGACGTTCATTCTGGCCCATTATAAAGATCAAATGCCCAATATTATACTATTCATAGAAACATAATAATCTTGTAATTGTAATAAAGGAAAATGAATTGATAGTATCAATTAATAGTTGGTAATCAAAGTTAGTCATATTGTAATAAAACAATGTATTTCAAGACATACATATATGGCAACTTGTACAATGTGATTATACAAGTTGCAACTTGTACACAATATATATATATGAATTTCACATATTAGCTAAATTTGTTGTTCTAGTGGTATTTCTATAAGGGTAGCAATATTTTCGAATTTACGACTAAAACAGTTTCAACCTGGAAATGTTATACGTTAGAGGCTAGAAACATAAATATTAGGTTAAAGTAAAAAGTTCTGAGGGTTATTCGCTAGATATCCGCAGTGAGCCATATCCCACGATTAATACATTGAATCAAAATAAGTTTAAAGTGTGCTTAAAGGGTACACGTACCTCTAAAAAATTTCATTTGTAGTTTGGTGTTTGGTAAATCCAGTTTAGGTACCAGCGTTCCAAAATGGAAGGAACGAAATCGCCGTAGTTCATTGACAATGCGCTCGGGAGAAGTTATTCTCTTGAACTTAGTGTGTGCACGTTCGTGCCCATCTGATTCCTAGAAAAAAAAAATACTTTATGTATATGAATTTCACGAAAAAGGATAGATAAAGTAACTGTTATCAGTACAACTTTATCTAACCAATTGAAGGAACATAAAAAAAAAGAGTTCTTTAGTTTTTTTTCTTCTTCATTCATTAAAACAAACGTTAGAAGGCGGACCTGGCACCCAAAAAATTATGTGCTATTTATGGACCCGAATGCAACAGCAACAGAACAGGGTTCTAACGATTCCGTTCTGGTAATATGGATATCGAAAATGTTGATAAAATAATGGAAATTGTCGAGTAGGAAAGACATATGCAGGGGCGACCACAGGACGTGGGCTGGAGGGGCTGTAGCCCCCCTCCCATATTTCAATACAAAAATAAAAATTCTGTGAATGGTTATTTTTTTAAATTAAAAAGAAAAAAAAATATTTGGAATATTGATTCTTAAAATGTAATAGCTAATATTTTATTTTTGAAATAGTGTTCAAAACTTTTTTTATTTATTTCTTTAAACAGTTTATTTTTTTTTTTAGTTCAGCTGTATGGATTTTTGAAATTTTTCATGAATATCTATGGATTTTTTTTTTTAAATTAACACTAATTATGATACAAGCTTATCCAGATTATTTTCTTATTTCTTATATTCTTCAATCCTAGCTATTAGGGAAGTTATAAAAAGATGGCTTGGATCGTTGTACTGAAAGACCGATGTGTTAGTCCTTAGGGACATTGAAGGGTAAAGAAGATCGGACTGATATGTATATAAAAAGACTGAAAGGTGTTGGGGAGAAACAAACAAACTGATAAGGCGATCAGTCCTAGTACTGATTCAACACATTGTTTAAGATATGAGCTGGTCTAGATTTGTTGACGGAACGCGAGAGCCGCTTCAAGTATTTTTTAAAAAGTTATTTCTATTGGGATAAATTGCTTTGATTTACGAACTCTGGTTCAGGAACGAATTAAAATTGTAAGTCTAGGTAAAAGATTTAAAATATGTGTTGTTTGAGAGAGAGAAAATGGCACGTTTGTAATTTCTGTGTTTCCAAAATTTTATTCATCATGATATTTTCAATCCTACAGACAAAATACATTTTAAGTCACAAAACCTTTTATTTTCACAGGGAAAGTTGTTTAGGTTTGAAAGTATTATATGCAAGATTTTCGTTAGGAATAAATTGTTTGTAAATGATAATGGACTTTTAATCACTTTATTATGATTTATTTTTTTTTGGGGGAGGTGATTGATTTTTTTTCACCTATTCAAAAATTTTTTCTTTTGAAAAAAAACTAAAAACATTAAAGTTTTGAAAAAATAAAATCCAAGCTCCACTCAAAAAATTTCTAAATGTTAAATTTTTGAGAATTTTTTTTTCCAAAAATCCATAGCTTTTCCATAAAAATTAATTATTTTATTTAAATTTCAAAAATCTACAGCTATTGACAAGAAATATAAAAAATTAAATGTTAAATATAAAATGTGTTCTAAAAAAATTTCAAATATTATATTTTTTGGACAAAAATTTTAAAAATCAATTAAATCTTTTTTCTTAACTTCTTTTGTGGGGAGGGGCTACAGATTTTTCTAGTCAAACTTCTGTGGACGCCGCTGATATAAGTAAAGTTCTGTAGTACTCTTTTTAGTTCAAATTTCTTCAATCTTATTTTTCATTTTAGTAACCCTAACTAATAATAAAATCTTGCATTAATATGATTTCTCGGTGTACTGAGAGTGGAAAATGTTTTTGATTAATTATTTAGTATATATTATACACTTGACAAATGATCTGAACTGTTCAAATTACTGCTGTCACGACGTTACATAACTAACACAAAAATATACACTGTACAGCTATCGATGTTTCTTATTCTTTTCTCCTAATCAGTATTCCGAAAGTGGATTGTTTTTATAATAAACAGCTCCTTTTATGCTGTGAAAAATTACCTTACTTATAGTTGGAAATAAAAGGCAAACTACCAACTAATTTTAAGTATTCTTTAAAAATAAAAAAAGGTTGCATGATACAATAAAAGTAACGCATGTGTGTAAACGCACGATAGAGTTGGTACCAGCAGCTGCTTGTCTACATATACACGACAAAAATGTTGGAGTAATGGAACATATTTGAATCTAAATAACAGTTATGTTGAGAAATGGTTTTTATTTATTGTAAACACTAATCTTTTTGTTAGAAGTCCCATCTATGGATCAATCTAAGAACTTGAATACGGATGTGTTTAACTGTACCAGGTAAAGGGTAACTTGCCAATATTAATGACTATTTAGAATAGTATATAATTAAAAACAGTTATTTTTTCAATTGCATTTTGGAATGATGAAAAAAAACATTTTACTATCATGATCAACTGTTGAAAATAAATCAAAAATGCTACATAGGTAGGTATTGCTTGTACAACAATGAATTGAACCTTTTAATCGT
The DNA here is from genome assembly GCF_016086655.4 of Lepeophtheirus salmonis. Taxonomy (NCBI): domain Eukaryota; kingdom Metazoa; phylum Arthropoda; class Copepoda; order Siphonostomatoida; family Caligidae; genus Lepeophtheirus; species Lepeophtheirus salmonis. Next base: position 23,340,546 of record NC_092584.1, read on the forward strand.
TGACATTTGTAATCAAAAATACTTTTGACGTGCGTTTTTGCACAAATAATAATCATTATCATCGTACATTGCTTTTTCATATAAAAATCATTAATCAAAATCATTTCATAGATGTGATTGCTTCATATGACATGAAAGGAGCCGAATATTTAAATGCTCAATTTGTTTATTTTGTATACTAAAAAATGTTGATAGTATAACATTTGATATGATAGGTTCGGAAATAAGTAATGTCGCGTTCTGTTAGATGACTTGTTGCCAACGAGAATCCAACTTTATAATGCCCTTTTCGTAGAAAACCTTTTCTCTATTGGCAAAAAATAGGGCAATCAATTTCCACTGGACTATATTGAGGCCAAATTTGTAACCCTAAGTGCGTTGGCAATATACAGGAACAGGGGGTAGTCACTTCGTGCCAGATCCGGACTCTACAGTAGATGCTTAAGAACTTCCACTCCGAGCTGTCATAGCTTCTGCCGCTTTATCAAAGATGTGTGCGTCCTGTAGTTGTCTTGATAATGTCTGGTTGTCTCCTATTCCCCAATGCTGGCAGGCGGCAGCAGCTTCTGTTTGATCGCCAGCTTCAAACGGTTGAGTTGTTCACAGTTAATGATTCAAACTTAATCCTTGTAGTATAGTATTTACTTTACTATCTCATAGATTAATATTGAAGTGTTAATAAAAAAGAATATGTAAGGACCATAGAGGAATTAATGGCATCAAATAATATAACTGATCCCGCCCTAGCACATCTCAAGTTACCAATAAACTTTAGATATAAAAAGGATAATAAGCCATACGCCCAAAAATATTCTAACCAATTTATGAGGTGTAAAATTTTGAATGAAAGAGGAAATGAATTAATTAAGACAGGCAATAGATAAACTTATGGTATGGAATCAAGAAGAGGAGACCGTAAAATTCTCATAAGATATAAAATAGCCAAAGGATCACTCTATGTTGGAAATCGAGGAACAGAGCAAGGATATATTTTCATATGCTTTGGATATGAGGATATAATAAAAAAAGACTATTAGGTACTTTCTACACAGGAAAATGTCTAAAAAACATGGCACTTTACTTAATAAGAGCCTCGAGGCATTTATTGCAGAAAAAAAATCAAAAAAATCAGAGTAACAGATAAAAATTGGGCTAATTTTAAATAATGGGAGTTGCTTTCAATTATATATGATGGTCGTTGCGGCGATGGTGAAGAAAAATAGTATAAGTAAAGGATTTGTGTGAGTGGCGACGAAGGAACTCCAAGAGAACGCCTCCGCTATACGATTACAGACTAATCAACCATGACCCATTTATTTTAGTTTTTACACAAATTCGTAGTTTAAGAACGATACTAATCCGTATAAAACATATTAATTAACCATTGCCTCCGTTGTTGTTTTGATTTTCAAAATTATTATTCCTATACAAGGTTCATGTTTTCAATTTTAAATATGCAACATTAATTTGTTAATCAGGGATTGGTACTTTTTTTTTAACATTACCCCAAAAAGAACTTGTAGTAAAATAAATTATCCCAAATTATGTTTATTTCCTTATATTTGATTTAACACTAAGAAGTAAACTCCCTCTTTATGGCCAGGAAATAACATCCGCTCCCATTCCACACCTGTAGGATATTTTTTTAAAAATGTTTTCTCATGATAATTTTTTAATCCACATCCATATTTTTTTTTTATATCCCTAATTAAAAAGAAAATAAATAGAGACAATGAAAGGCAAAGGTTCATTTCAGTTGCTCCTAAAAAACATGATGGATTTTGGTATTTTGTGGTTGGAAAATGATGTAATTAATTGTGAAGTTTCTATAAAAGTATCATCAACTATGAAATGGGAAGAGCCAGTGGATGGAAATGACAGACTAGACTACATAACGAATTCATCAATTGGAAGAAAATTTTATAAGATAAGTTTTTAATAAAATCAGTTTTTTTTACGTTTAGTGAAGTTATTAGAAAAGAGCGAAATTTTAAAATAGATATTAATAAGAGGAAATTGGGGTGGATTTAGAGAAAGATTGAACGAATCCAATTAATAGATGTGTCCAGAGTGTAGGGTTTGATTTTTCCTTATATTTGTTAAAATATCGAATTATTACTAAGGCTCTCCCCTTTGGTAGTACTCAGGCAAGGTCTATCGAAGAAAGGATTGGCTTCTTCTGTAGGAATAATATGGAGACGTAGCACCATTTTTTATTTGAGTGTTTCACAATGAGTAACATATGGGACCACTAAAACCGTGAAATTTTTTCAAAATTCAACTTGATTTTAAAACCGAAAGATATTTGTTTTATTTATATGGGTATTGGGTTGGAAAAAATAAATTTTACTGCAACCAAAAACAAGCATATTTTATATTTTATCTCCCCGTTTGTTAAAGCGTGTATTTAATATGATTTAAGTTTGTGTTGGATAGAAGTTGTATTATGTTCAAATATAGTTGTACTCAAATTTAATAGAAATACAAGGTTATACCATAACGCGTGTAAGACTGATGTTTAACTTCTACTACGCGTTTAATATTGACGTCATAGTGTATGAGGGGTTGTGTGTTTTGTTAAAATCTTTTTTTCTTGCCCAACAGTTGGTACGATACATTAAATTGAAATTTCTGGCAATAGTGACGTATTAGACTATAAGTGGTTGTGTGTTTGGCCAAAATCTGCTTGTCTTGCCAAGCCGTCGGTACAATACATCAGATTTAAAATACTAGTAAACCCGATGGCATGATGATCTAACCTTGTATTTCAATAAACCTTGGTTATAATGTTGTACAAAAAAAAAAAAAATAGTTTCCAAAGAATTCCTTGATTAGAGGAGAGAACTGGAGCCCCTCCAGCCCCTCTCCTACTCCCCATTATCCCCTAAGTTTTTTAAATTACCCCATTTGGTGTAATTTATACTGTTGCTCGACCCCTATCGTAGTTGATATTTCAATTTATCGATATTATTTTCATGTAAAGCCTGTACTTTAAAATAAAAATAAAAATTATTTAAAAAATTAAAACTTACATATATATATAACTTGTTTATTTTCATATTCAAGAAAAGTTTAGTAACTTTGATTTGGTACATTTAATATAGGAAGGAAATTGGTAAGCTTTTTGAGAGCTAGTGTAGGCACAAGTCTTTAAAATATGTACTCGAAATGACGTTGCCACGTTTGTCAAATACCCATAAATGCAATTGGCTTTAGTTTATTCTAGATATGTAAAATGGTATCGTGAATGTTTTAAACGTTGTCATAGCTCCATAAATACTCACTAAACTCATTTTTACTTTCCTGGGCGTATTTGGAAACCTCTTTTTGTATAAATGCATTTATTTACACATACTATTATGATTAAAATAAAACTTTTAAGAGATTGTTAAATAATTAAATTCAACATAAAGATTTATTGAATGTTTGCAAAGAAAGAGAAAAATACTCATTTTATAATCTCCTTAGATTTCTTTGTTCAAAAATTAAAGTAGATATATTAATCATCCTTAATCCAATTGTTTAATTGTTTTATGAACAAAAAAAATAAATATTTACAACTCATTTGTAATCGAAATACATTCATTAAACAATTTCACATAAAATAAAGTTTCTCTTATCAAAGGAAGTTAATACAAAATCAACAAGCAAATCAAATGCTATAGCTGTAAAAAAATATCATATGCTGCTATGCTAAAAAACACTAAACATTAATGGGGTCAACCTGATAATTAGAAGATTGTTAGGAAGGAGAGATCTTAGCTATCATAACGTTTTAATAGATTAGCTGCTAGCTAAGAAAATAAACACAAAAGTCACTTCGTATCTAGCAAGAATATAGGGGGGAAAAACTACGACGTCGATCCTCAATTATACTCCAATACCATCAAGGACTTACCGAGGTGGACATAAAAACGTGGACTGTTAATAAAAATTATTTATCTCATTAATGTAGGGAGGTTAGTCCTTAAATTTTGGTTCAACCCTACTTTGTGCATACACAAACTTAAAAAAAATATTCTCGTCCTCATAAGTGAGCAAAAAGAATTACTAGATGATAAAGTTGAGGTGGTGAGCCTCTGGACTCCCATTTGAGTTCTACAAATCGCAAGTAAAAGTTCTCCGTCCAGATTCTTTGTTCAAATATTTGAAGAAGGAGTAATCCCTAATTTATGAATAATGGGTTTATAAATTTCATTTCTTGTGTATTGATAACTATAGACCCATTACACTACTTGATACAACTTACCCATTTCTAACGTGGATCTTGAACAGTCGTGTAAAGAAAAGTTTTACGATATAGAGTGCCCACCTCTCAAAAGGGGTTCATAGGGGAGAAAAACTCCTAGAGGACAGACCAAGATCACTTCAAGATGCGATAGAAGTGATTAGAAAAACTAATAAAGAATTTGTAATGAACCTGGTTGACTTCGAGAAGGTTTTTGACTCTATCACCCCTCAATGTATTGTAAAACAATTATATAAGGTTAGTTTCAAATGTGGCAACAATTCTCAGGTTATCTTTCTCATCTTTCTCGACCTTCCTGGATATTAGAAAATAAATACATAGAGGATGCAAAGAGGTTGACCGACTATCGCCTTCATTGTTCATTATAGCCATTAATCTTCTATATTAAAAAGGGATCTCTATTCCATTAATCAAAGGTCTTAAAATAAGAAGGAAGTCATTGAGGAAAATGACTGACGACGTTTCTGTATTTATTGCTGGTTCACGGGACGAAGTAAAAACAGTTTTACAAGAACTAGAAAGGGTGTTAGTACAATTCCGAAAGGAATCTGGATTAAAGGTCAACCTATCAAATACACAAGTACTTTCATCTATGGACAACAAACTTATCAAGGAGTTTCCTTCGTATTCATACTTTGGCTCTGCATCACTGTTGGGTACTATAGTTTCCTGCTATAGTGAGAAAGAAGCATTAGACGCAAACGAAGATAAAATGTTGAGCATAATTACCAAAGCAAGTGAGTGGTTAATCCCATTTAGGATAAACAAACTTGATAAAATATACATAAGGAACCATAAAATTCAAACAAAAATTGTGCATCTTTTGCGATATTCCCCTTTCGTAGAATGCATTTGCAATATAATCACGGCAAAGAGAGAACAATTTTTATGGAAAGGACGAAGGAAGTATATTTCCGAATCGAGATTGATTGCTTCAACCTCAAATTGGGGTTTAGGACTTGTCGACCGATTTCTTTTTGTAGAACCTTGAACATTAGCTGGCTCAAAAGAATTCGTACAAGTACAATTTTTTGGGGGATATTAATTAAGTCAAAGTACAAAGGAACCAGAGGAAACACTTTCAAGGAAAACATATTTAAAGGGCCCTTAGGCCTTTTTCATGTGGTGAATACGCTTAGTTAGTAATATCATAGGCCATTAAGAACCCCTGAACTATAAGCCAAACTTGGATACAAGGAATGAATACTATTAATTCTTCAATATGTATTACCACCGCTGGATAACTCTGTCTTTGGAATGAAGGAGGAGTTGGCCTTCTAAACTTTATAGCTCACAAGACGACTACTTCAATTGTCCTCAAGTACAATAAACTGGGCGTTTTGGACCACCAGCTCCTTCTTTCGTAGCTCTGGAAACAATAAACAATAAAAGAATAAGTATGGAACTACTACGTCAGGTTGAAACCTCAGCGGAAAAGCTGGTACCTAAACGATTGGACAGACTAGGTCTCCGGAGGGATTATTTCGATACCAAAATACTATATTTAAAAACCCTTTTACTTCAACAAAGCAAAAATGGCCAATCAGTTTATACAAATAAGTCGAATAGCGAGGATGAGAGTATGAGCTGCACATAAAAGAAACATCAGCACTTGTTTTCTACGAGTGTAATAGGGTGAGTCCAATGGTAAGATTGTATCAGTAAAAAAAAAAAAAACTACAAGTCTCGACGTCATAAACTGATTGCAGCCACCGATCCGAATCTTCCCAGGGCTTTTAAGGTGGATATCCTCATCAACTAAGGTCGTGTTATATCATATCTTAGCAGATGTAACAAGATACACAAACTAAGAAATTTGGAAGGTGTAATAGACAAAGAACGCAACGTTTTATCTCATTTTTACGACAATGGTCGTTCATTCGGACTTTTGGGTACTTGTATAGAGTGAAAAATAAATCAAAAAAGCTTACAGTTTTCCTGTCCATCTTGGAAAAGAAGATCAAGGACCCACCGAATCGATGAATCCCCTCGCCAACGACACATTTATGTACCTTTTAGGAACATCAAGAGGCTATAAAGGGCGGCTTGGGATTGTCTTCATACACGAATACCACACACCGTCTTTTGACAGAGGTTATGAAGGCCAGGAATCTCGAGAGGTGAAGAAGCAAGGAGATGTTGGCCCATTCGTTGCCAGATTTGAACAGCCAGAAAATAATAAAGAATATTCAAGTTATTCTATAGCAACTTCTCGAGTACATGTTTTGCTCCACAACTCTAATATACTTATAAGTTAAAAGTCCCTACCAAATCCTCAGAGTGTCTTTTTGTCGTTCGAACAGTACTGATTACTTTAAACTTATCTGTTTTCCCTCTTTAAGAACAGAGGAATAATGATGACAACTTTGGAAGGTATAAAAAGTGCAACCCTCTATTAAGCACCCACATAGTCAGGAATATTCTGTTTTCTATCCTCAATTCTACTCTAAGTCCCACAGGAACCTACATTTCCCAACAAATCCCAGGCTTTACTCTCTGTTATTCAATCAAAAACTCTTGCTTACGCACTTTTTACTTAAAAGTGTAAGTCTTTATTCAGGACTGAAGACTGCAGATCCGTACAGCTCAGTTTTGATAGGGTTCCATTCAGTCCTGCATATCATTCCTAAAACTTATAGAATTCGTTTCTTGATGATGACGTCACCCAACTTTATTTCTTCTTCTTTTAACCAGTTCTAGTACTGATTGTCCGAAGGAACCTTTAGCCTAAGAACCAATTCTAAGGATGGACTGGGCTGAATAAATAAGGACTGGCACTACTTTGAAAGAACTCACTTATCAGGATGTGTTCCTTATTCATGGAGAGAATGAATTTATTAGTATTCATTAATATTCCTTTATATTTATTTATTAGTCAGATTAGAGTGAATGATGTATAGATAAGTAAAGATTGTTTATTTTTTTAACTGCCCCGGTTTTTTTTTGGAATTGATAATCAGAAGAATGAAGTTTCTTTTCCTTAGTAGTTGTCATTATTATTTAAATTAAATTAAATCTTTATTTCCAGATTTATATTATTAGTGATGAGAATCGTTTTTACTTTGGGCGTGTTAAAAAAACAAACAAAACCGATATTCGACATGGTGACACCAACAATTTGAAGAATGTTTTGGAGCAAGGGAAGAGGGAGTAAACCACAACATAGGTTAGAACATGATAATTACAAATTTAACAATAAGAGGCGGATGGATGGGATAACTTAATGTAAAGATATGCATTTATAAGAATTATGGGTGGATCACTTTATGGCTAGAGCTGATATTTTTGGAAGAAAAGAAAGAGCGCGAGGAGAAGGCAGGAGCAAGACAACCCCATGGTAAAACTTAATTAAGATTTTTGTTAATGTCAGCTGCCTGTTATATGATTTTGGGGGGTTATAGAGGAGAAGAGTCTACATATAAAATAGGATCAGTCCAGGGAAAATGTTATGATTATATTAAAACATATACATTTATTTTATAATACATTAATAACACAATTTACACCAAAGTAGGGCAATAATGCTTACTCTAGGTGGAGAATTTAGGACCAGAACAAACTATAAAATAATGTAAAAAAAAGAAGAAGAACAGAACACACAACATCCCTTTTTCCTTTTCTAATTTTGAAATATAGTTTTTTAATTACAAATATGTCAACTCCAGTATTGGGCGAATGCTTCGCAAGAAAAAATCAATCCAAAACAAGAATTGTTATTGGGATCATTGTTCCTGTTGTGATGATTTAGGTCCATTATAACTACTACGTCTATGCGCAAGGTTCGTTACGCCAAAGGTTTCTCACACACCGATCTACCCGATTTATTTTACAGCTACTTCTTTCAATCGCCACAATGGAAATATAATCAAAAAATGACTTGTGCATTTCCTTAAATAACTCTCTTCAACAACAACTTCTGTCACAATATCTTTTATCCCTTTATCTTCAAGGTCACTGTTCTGACTTTGAAATTGCTCATTGGCCTGTTTGAAGTCATAATTTATGTGGAATTTCAAATTTTCCCTCTTATTTGGTTAAGATAAGCCTGGAGGATAATTGGATCACCCGCTGCATGATCTGTGAACCGATTCCACGATTACAATGTAATGCAACAGGCCCACAGCCACCCCTATAATCACCTTGATATCTGTACTGTCTATCTCTTTGACCCATCTAACCCTTGTGAGCTCTATAAAATATGGTATTAGAGTATTTAACCTCGTCTACCCTATCTTGACTAGATGTATGTTTTTGTGTTTTGATTTTTTCGGATATTTAAGTCATATGTATAAATATAAATTTGAATCATTAAATTTTCCGTCAAAAAAAAAAAACAACAACAAAAGTTGTATCGTATGAAGAAATTTCTCCATAGGTGGCAATGTTTTGATACAGCTTGGCATTGATACAGTACTCTACTGCCTCCTACCGCTTTGTGGCATGATTCCACTAATTTAAATTCCTATATATTATGCATCCCTGAGTCTTTAATTGATTACATTAATCAATTAAAGATCCATGCCATAAAGACTTTTATAATTAGTGATGACAATCGTGTGTATTTTGGGTTTGTTAAATAAAAGAAACCGTAAGTCAAGATGGCAACCCTAACAATCGGAAGAATGCTTGGGAGATGAGCAACTTAGCCTTCATAACGTTACATTAGATCAACTACAATCAGCTGTGACAAGGGAGGAGTGGGGAGACGAAATAAACGAGTACATTGGCAAGAATGGCTCCAATGCCGATCCTTACTCTGCTCTGAGTCAAAAAGAACATATGAATAGAACTCTGTCTTTTATGAGCACACAAGAATGTTCAATCAGGTTTTGAGTATGATTGAATGTAATTGCAAAGGAAGTTCACCTATCAGAAATTAAATTATAATATCAACAATCGAGGCTTCGTAAATGTATTTTTCGGATTACTCATTCCAAAAGAGGGGTCCAGCTAAAAAAACAAACATCGTATTGATATCAGTGTCTATCCTTTATAGACAATGTATTCTTGGAAAATTTACATACTATAATCTTCAAGCTTCAACAACTCAGCACATCAAAATAAAGAGGTTTTGTCATTTAAAATGTGTCTCTCTTGTAGGAGTGAAAATATAATGATAAATTAAATTATGAAAGCTTCGAAATGTCACTAACGTGACACTTTCTTTCCCCTTAAACAAGAAACATTTTAAATCACATAACTTTTTTATTTTTACTGGGAGGGTTGTTGCGGGTTGAAGAGTATAATATGCAACGTTCTTAGAAATAAATTGTGTGTGGACGAATGATAAAAGTGGTATCCCACCTTGAGATATATTCTTTGCTTACAACCCCTACTAATTATTCAAATAAATTCACATTTCGTCCTTTCTCTCAATTGTATCCTTATTCTACATAGATAGTGGTAAAAAAAAGCCGAAAACTAATTGGTACAACTGTGGGCCTATTCTTCATTTAATAATATAAAATTCCTTGCATCAGATGAACAAAAAGCTAATTCAGCTTTAAAACAATTCACTTCCAGAATATAAATAAATAAAAGTGTAGCATCTGTCAAGGAAAACTAAATAATGTCTACATTTTTATGTTAGTGGTGAACACGTCTGTTTTATATCTCACATCCTTTCTACTCAAATAAGGCCCAAAATAAGTTGGTTGTAACCATAGATAATTTATTGTTTTAGGGCTCGTACATAACCAGGGTATTACCGTGGTTATGTTCTGTACGTCCCTTACGGCTCAGTACGTTTTACCTCTCGGCTCGGTACGTCTATATATATATATCATAGATAAAATATTTGATATCATAATATTTTGTTTATATATTTTTTTTCCTTAATAGATAAGCCAAATTGTATGTATGCATAGAGCAAGGAAGATTGTCTTGAGGATGTTGTTATCAACGTAAGGTAATGCCAAGTGTAGTTGGGACGGTATTCTAAAACCAGGGCTTGGTACGAGTTATAAGAGTTGATAAATTTTTGTAATAATTGGGTTCAAACCCCTTCAGAAGAAAACATAACATAAAAAAAAACAATCTCTCCCGTCCCCTCTTTGAGTATACAAGGAGGGAAATATAAACCGGTAGATCTGATAGGCAAGCTACCACGCGACTGAAGAGACGAGAGAATCTCAACCCAGTTTTCATAAATGCTTATCTATAAGTACAACTGTTCAAAACGGTTGAAGTACAATCAATTGTCAGTCAATGAAATCATCGAGTCCTGACGTCTTTACTATAGAGCCCATAGTCCGGCTAAAGTATAAAATGCAGATCCCTTTCGTGATGACTGCTTCAGCATTTTGGCATGCCGTGATCGTGAGGCATTAATCTTCTTTTTTTAGTTATATATCGAGTGCGTCTCTAACTTTCTGTGTCTCGATATCCCTTACAGGTATCACTCTACTGGATTCATAAAAAAGATGAAAGGATGACTCTGTGCGATCCTTGCAGCAAGGATCATCTTTCTTCTACTTGTTGGTGAAGACTATTGACGTAGCGAGACGATATCGTAGCCATCTCTCTCTGGAACTGGTGAATAAATTTCTCATGATCGATCTCCAATCCCCCTTTATCGATCCCCGGTTCGTTTTATTCAGCTTTTGGAGTCGTTTGGAAACTAAAAGAATTTGATACTTTCATTTTCACGAGCTCCTTTGGTACATATTGTATATTGAGAGCCTCCTACGCAATGTAAAATTGGGTGTGTGGACCCATCCTTCCCTTTTTTCTTATCTTTTAATATGCCGCATGGAAAAGATGTAGATGGTTGCAACAAAATTTAAAGAACACAGGCATAGGAATGAGTTTATTTGCCCTAAGGAGACTATTCCCGAATGCTTCATTAGTTCATCTCTACTTTTGAAGAGGTCATTAAAGTTTACAGACTCATTTCCTCCCAAGAGTGGAACCAACAAAAAGGAATTCAAGCAAGACTTATTGTCTTACATTTTTTTCTATTTTTTACAAATTAATTATTCCTAAAAATAGTAATCTTCTCTACAATAAACAAAGGTTGATATAAATGATATACGATTTATATATACTATTATAAATATTTTTTTGCGAAAAAATGAGATGATCTACATTCTCAGGCAATGAACACAGACTGATTAGGAGTCACAATACTATCAGCTGTCGAAAAAATTATTTTGCTTCATACAAATGTACCTGTAGTTACGAGGTATTGTGAAGCTAACTTGGAAAGATTTTTGTTAATTTTATTTAAATTATCCCTCCACCATACCACGGAGTCTTTGTCAACTGGGATGCATTTTATCAGTTTGTTAGTCATTATCACTTTTTTTTTTAATACACAGCCAAATAAATTATTACTTATATAAAAAAATGCTTATGGATTAAAATCCTACATCCCTATCTAAATATATTACCTAATAAAAAAAATAGTTTTATTATATCGACATATTATATATGTCATGATATATATGTATAGCAAATGCGCACCGCACCGAGGCTAAAAAAATACCAAATCCAACTGCGGTACAACCCAAGGTTAATAGAAATATAATGTTTGATAATCATGCCATCGGGCTTGCTCCAAATTTTCAATTTGATGTATTGTACAGACTACTAGGCCGGACAGGCAGATTTTGACAAAACACACGACTACTCATAGTCCATGACGTCACTATTTCTAGAATTTTCAATTTAATATATCGTGCCGACTGCTCGGGAAGAAAAACAGATTTTGACAACACACGCAACCACTCTTACAAGATGGCGTCAATATTAAAAGTCATGGTGGAAGTCAAACATCAGTCGTACATGCGTTATGCTATGACCTTGTATTTCTACTAACCTTGGAACAACCCTGTATAGTACCACTAATATTTATATATATATTTTCTCCTTTTCGTAATTCTATTGACTTTTTAAAAATATGTAAGTATATCATACTGTAGAGAAAACAACAATTGACGTCAACTTACGCTACACCAGCCCCCTCCAACAATCTATACTTATCCGTGCTTGTAACTCAAGTCCTTGAAATTGTCTTTAGGAATGTTGAGTTTCTTTTAAAAATGTCGTTGGTTCATCAAGTAAAATAAGATTTATCAGATAATATGTGGTAAAATCATTGCGAAAATATCCCTGTTTTTATATTAATGCAAGAAATTCAATCATCCAATTATGAAAAAACGCAATTTAAAGGTTAAAAAATCACCATATTTGAAGGTTTTTCTTTGAAATGGAATAACGCCTTGATCCTTCAATTGTTTTTATTCCAAAAAACTTCATTTGAAGTTTAAATATCAGGGGTTGTATTGACAAATAGAAGCATTTGCTTACAAAAGGTCTAGTTCAGCTGAAATAATGTATTTATTCTCTATTTTACAGAGGAAATAATGAATAAGAGGCTGATTAAATATTTACTTATTTCTTTTTTTAGTCAATATAATTTCCTAAAAACGAGATTTTTTAAAGATGTTTAAAACAAAAATGCCTTTAATGACCTCGATAAATTTATTGTTTTTTTTTTTTTTTTATTGAAATATTACAATTAGTTTAAAAAGTAAGGGGCCAATTGCTCCTTGTCCTTATTGGCTACTACCCCGTACCACTATATTACCGGTGTACCATACAACATTATCACCATTATTTTTCTTTTGTGACCAAAACAGCTTGAGTTTAGTATGATTTAAGTCGCTGATTCCAAATATGATCTTCATTTGTCTTCAAAACCATTTTATAATATATTTTCTATATTTAAAACCGGGTAATTTTTGTTTGAATGAGATAATTGATGTTTTTTTTTCAGAGGCTTAAAAATACCAAAGTAAATTATATGGCCTTTGCCTGAACAATCGGAGCCTGATTAGATAAATATAACGCCATATTTGGAATCAATAGCTCAAATTCTATTAGATTAAATCTATTTTGATCTACGTAAACCTTATCTCTGGAAAATTGTCATTAAAAGGGTTAAACTCAACGAAAAATGTCATAATTAAAACAGTACATACTAAAATGGGAGTCGGTCGAGCGCAAACCTCCTCCTAAAATCCTTTCCCCTAAAAATTAACAACAAATTATACTTATTTGACATACAGTTTCTCAATTTGTTTTGTGTCATTTTTGACCTTTGAAAATTTAACTTAAATGACGTGTATCAATTTGATCAAAAGTTATGGTAAGGCTATTAAGAAATACTTTTTTCTTAATGCCCCTTTAATTGCCCAGATGGAATTGCACTGATTAAGAATAAGTAAATATTATTATTTTACTACAATTACTCTATCTCACCTAGGAATCTTCTTTGAAGTCCATATACATAATGTATTTGTTGTGCCTTTTGTAGGTACTATTGAATTCAAAAGAAAAATTCCTCCTGAGCGCGTTGTCCATTGAGCTCCGTCGTTCCATTCAATACTTTATAGTTTTTAAGTAAAAAAATTGATTGATCGAAATTAGTTCTGGTCTAATAAATTGGCCTGGGATTCTACCTACGTACTTAGATTATCTTTCTTGGGATTCAGTCTCTTAAGAAAAATATGATTTATATTTAGGAACAATCTTTGAAAATTTTGTTAATTTCAACTTACACTTTTAAAAAACTCAAGCGTTCATTTATTTCAATATTGTTGTAAGAAAGTAATGTGTGAAACTTCATTAAAAATTCTCATATGTGGGTGGTTGTATGAAAAAATCAAACACAAACAAATTTGTATTTTCCAAATTGCATAGATATAACCTTAAATACTACTACTGTATTCATTGGTGTAACACACAAGATGAAAAATTCATTAATATGTAGATATTGTAGCTATATCTTAATTACAAATATTTTACACAAAAACCTTTTACAAAAGTGGATTATAATCTTTTTTCCCCCCAAAATGTTTGACTGTTAAAGACTGAAAAATTACTTTATATTTTTTTGTGATGTCATTTTTTTCGACTATTTTCTAGAGCGTGATTAGCTGTTAATGTATCAGGATCATAAATACTATACCCATTTTTAGCTGCCTGCCTCGGGTTTTCGTCGGGATCGAAGAAAAAGGGTCAAATATGCTCTATTTTCTCTTTTCATCTTTGACAAGTAATTAAACAATACTGAGTCAAACAATTACAAAACTGTCCATAAAGGTCCTTTAGTAGAAAATTTGATCATTCTAACGCCATTAATTGTACACCGATCAAACTCATACAACGCGAGATACACATAACTAAATTGGAAAAATAATGGATGTCCTTTTCCATTCCTATTATATTCGTGCCCTGAAGAGTGGATTGAGTTAAAGGGACTAAAAGGAATGGTAAAAAAATTTTCATATTGAATACTGATGAATATAAACTTGTATACTTACGCTATCTTAATATTTTGACTCGGTTTATTATTAGAGATATGATCTTTATAGAGAAAAAATGTTTTTTTTTTTTTCGCACTCGATCACTTTTAATAATGACACTGATTGTTTTATTAAAACAAAGAAACATAAAATTATCATTGTTACCCTTACAATTTCAAGAATCTTTGGCAGGAGAGTAGCTTAGCTCTCATGACTTGTTAGCTGCAATTTGCTGCTATCTACTTTGAGAGTAAGGAAATCCCTTTCACACTCTTGCCAAAAAGCGCAAAAAAAGCCGTGCAATAGTCTCCAGACTTGAAGATGAAGTCATACCCCCCTCTACAAAAGACTCACTAACAAAATGAAGGCCACCCTAACAAACCACAGAAGAAAATTACTGAACTATTTGAAGAGCCAGGGTAACCGAACCCCTTCATTCGGATCAGAAACAATGGACTGTTCACAGATTCTATAACATTTGGAACAAAAGATGGTTGGCCAATGAGATAGTTAATGTCCCTACGTCTTTAACACCAAGTTTTCGGTCAGTATCATTACTTTTGGAGTCATTGGGAGACACGGCAGTGTCACACTTCCATCTTCTTTGAACCAAAGGAGAGGGTGAATGCCGAACAGTACTGGCAACTCCATTTAACAACCCAATATCCATGGATAACTTATTTTAGGGTGATTTAGACGACTAAGGTCGCTACCAGTTCACACAACAGCATCGAGTACTTGAACACCTCCATCATAAAGCAACAAAGTCTCCCCCCACGGACGTGCTCAAGTTCTGCAAATCCTTTAGGCATGATAATGATTTTTTTCTTTTGTATTATATGAAGTTGTAAATAAAATTTCGAATCTCTACTCGCTTCCCTTAGTGATCAGGATGCAATTAAAGGTAGTCCGGATTTAACTGAATAACCCTATATTTTTAGCGTTGGTATTGATATTTACTAGTGCAAAATGGATGAAATAGCGAAATTTGTCTACTGTGCATCATGTAAAGTTATTTTAATATTTACTCCTATTCACTAACAATATAAAAACTGATGTTATTCTGGGTAAGAATGCTGATAAAGGATTTATCTAATGAGAATTTCATGATTAGGGAAGAAAAAATGACTGCATTAGAGGGATTAAAATTAACAACTCCAATATTTCCCAATATAAACTACAACTTGGACAAGCAGAAAGTACAATATCTTTTACATTTAACGGGGGTGTCAGATTTGTGCACTCCTCTTAAAGCTGTCTTCTAAAAATATTGACCTTTACTCGTGTGAACGCTAGCTTAAAATACAGGGTTTTCCAATAAGAGGTATTATTTTGAATAGCCACCTTTTTCTATAGATGTCGCTTTTGAAGCTGTAATTTGTTGACCTTTGATTGGTACAAACTACGCCATGAATAAAAATGGAACGATACACGGTTCAACAATGCATAGAAATAATTAAAATTCACTATAACAATGGAGAAAACCTGGCAGAAATGGTTCCGTAAAACTAAAACATTTTTGGGTCGTCGTGAAGCACCTTGTCATACAAAACAAAAATACAAAAATTGGTATTGGGATAGATTAGTGATGTGAAGAATAAAACCAGTGTCGATTGAAGACCTCAAAGATGGAATTCTTGAAGCTATCGATGGCATAGAATAGCCACTTTGCCATTTGGTGATGGATAATTTCATAAAAAGGATGCGGTCCTGTAAGCATAGCTGCGGCGGGCATTTAGCTGATATTGTTTTCCATTATTAATAACATAGTATTTACATTGAAATAAACACGGGTCATTTATCTCAAAAAATGCTATTTGCTTTTTGATATGAAAAACACTTTAGATAGATATCCAATTTCAATATTGTAGCTATATAATCACAATAGAGCATAAATCCATTTTATTTTGATAGTTTCTTGCTTTTGTGATCCCAAGTCATGTTGATTAAAACTATTCTAGCGAAAATATTTATTTGCATAATAGACATTTGCACAAAAGAATTTTTTCAAAACTTAGTATGGATTACAATTGTATTTTTCCGACGAATTATTATCAATTTCTATCAACAATCTTAGCAATGATGTCGTCACCAAAGCCTGCTTACAGTTCAGATGCTATATGTAGGTGTAATAGACGTCATGGGCAGCTTCATACAATATAACTGTTGTTTATATCTTGTACAACCTGCAAAAAAAAACCAAAAAACTGTTTGTTAATCAATACATTTCTGGGAAAGTGATGACGTTTTTAGTTCAATTAGTTTCCACGGCTCAAATGGCCTCTGTACCCTTTACCTAGGAGTTGTGTATCCTACATGCATAAAAATCCATGTATAATCACTTTCTTACTCTGTCACTGGTCGATTTTTCTACTTTTCCCACATTATTAATGCTCTAAACGTTGATTGTTGAATATAAATTAATTCTTGTTAAACAGTGAGCAACATACATTTGTAGATAAGTGGTTACATAAATAAACATCGATTATTTCATGTTGATTATATCATCACATATCGAAGATAATAAACCATTCTTAATCAGTATTAGAGATAACAAAAACACTTGAGATATGTTTCAAAAATATCATTCATAGATGGAGCTCCATCAGTAAAGGGTTAGAAAGGATATCATTCTATCTTGCTAGAGGGGATTTAACAAAATTCCTATCAAAAAACTTGATTCAAAACTCAAATTTCCTTTTGCCATCCCCTATTTTTTGTTTTTACTAATG
Organism: Lepeophtheirus salmonis; assembly: GCF_016086655.4. Classification (NCBI taxonomy): domain Eukaryota; kingdom Metazoa; phylum Arthropoda; class Copepoda; order Siphonostomatoida; family Caligidae; genus Lepeophtheirus; species Lepeophtheirus salmonis. The sequence goes on from NC_092584.1 coordinate 23,357,837, forward strand.
AGCTAAAAATCCTTAGATATAAGCGGCAAAAAAGCATTCATCTCAAAGCTATTTGCTATCATTCATTCATGGCGCTTTGAAGAAATGAGAGTATTTCAGCTCAACCTAAAGCTGTCTAAAAACATTCTAACTACTCGCATTAATTTTTTTGAAAGCATGCTACTCATGCTTAAAATTAAGGAAAGGGAAAAGCATCTTGGAATTTGTTTTACTCCTGTGTAAAACTCTTTTGATAAATTGGCATATGGACTGTTTGATGAACAATAATCGCTCTATCAATCAAAATCTAAGAGGGTCTCAAATTTTAAAAACTAAGGTTATGTTGAATCGAGTTTGAAGTTTTAAAAACCTATAAGGAATGATAAAGACAGGAATAATTATCATGTCGATCCTTAATTTTACTATGAGCCAAACAAGGACTTTCCCAATGTTAACAACTTTGGAAAACAAAATAAACCGTTTAGGGGCCTTCAACTTGGAAATACAAAAGTATTTCAAGTTGAACAATTATACGCTCTCAACTTTAAAAGATGAAATATCTATTGACAGAGATCACTATAAAAACTATTGTTTTGCTTGATCGCAAATACTACTAATCACAAGCAGGTTACCAACTGATGCTACGAAAAATTAGAGGAATTCGACAATTTTCAGACCCCTACAAATCCTTCTTACTGTTGCTATTTGACTTTCATGAGGACACCCACTAGTGATTACTTTATACTGAGAAGAACTCAATTTTTTCAAATTGCCAACAAAAAATCATATTTTATACAAATCTAAATATAAGTCTGGGATATGTAATTCATACGAATATTAATTAAACTTTATACTGTACTATAGGAACTATTGTGCCCAAATGGTGGTTGCTATCCCATTTTTTTTTTAAAGAATAAGTAGTATAAATGTAATTGATTATCATATGTTGTGATGAAAATCGAGTATATTTTGGGCATGTTAAAAAAACAACTCACTCAAACATCGTAACCCTGACAATTTGAAGAATACTTTTGAGGAGAGCAGTTTAGCCTTCATGACGTTACATTAAATCAGCTACAATCAGTTGTGAGAATGAAGGAGGGGGAGAAGGACATTGGAAAGAAATACTCAGATGTGGATCTCCAAATCTACTCGTCCCTCAAGGACTTTCAATTATAGGTCCGTAACAAATCCTGAAGGTTGATCTTCGTTTTTTTATGAGTAACCACTCATGTTTAATCAGGTTTTGTACATAATTGAATGGACACGTTCACTACCCAGGAGTTAAATAATAATGACAACGGCTAAAGAAAAGAAAATCCATTTGTCAAATTACCTCTTCCAAAAAAAGAGGTCATAAAAAAAATACACATGATTCACATCATCACTCATATAGGTAGTGGAATGATATATTTAGTGCATGTATTTGCGAATTGCTTGATATGAAGGTATGTTTCAAGTATATAAAAAATGATATCCCACTGTAATTTGACTCCATATCACGTCACTAATTGTTTTTGTCGTTCAAAATTTCATTAATCCCAATAAATGCAGTATAAATATCAATTGAATAAACTGCAAATCATGGAACCGATTATAATTTTTTTTGGTTGGGTTACAATTTCCTTAATCTATATAATGTCTTCTATGAACTGCATGGTTTTTTTTCCCCTTTTTGAGTGGATAATACATAGAAGATTTAAAAAAAATGTAACATTACGTAAGAAACTAAGAGGGGTCCCATATTAGAGGCATATTAGTGACTTGTCAATACGAAAGCAAGCTAGAACGCTCTTTCTTAAAATTGAGACTGGATAGTATTTGTTTAATTAGTTTTGTTAATAATTACTTAATGTGCATAATAATTGAACTAGACCGTTAATGTGCAATCATAAATTTGACATTATCTTCCAAAACCCTTTCCTTAGGCAAAGAATGATGCTCGGCTCATGAGATATGTAGCATGCCTACAGTAAAAAATAAGTAAAAAAGTACAAGTAAGCACTCTTCATCAAGTCATGTATTATGATAAGGGACGCCATCCATTGTAACCCAGTTGATATCCCAGCCCATGGGTTGTGTTGTGTGGCAATGTGACAAACAAATGGGTTTTGTAATCTATCGCCAATTCATGATATATAATCAGAAACGGCATTCACTATAACCACAGTTCATATCCCGGCCTACACAACTAACAAACGGGTTGTAACCCACTGCCGACTCATTTAATATCATCAGAGACGCCGTCCACAATATCCCTGGTTGATATTCCAGTCCAGGGATTGTCTTGCATGCTAAACCGATAATCATTTTGTAATGCAATAAACATAAAATTGATATTTACATAAATGCTAAAGGAGACTTTTAGAGAGTTCACGCAAGTGGAAACTTGTATTTATAATAAATAACCGCGTAATAAAGTTTATATGTATTATTCATATAATCTAGAACTAGAATTGAAGTAGTTCACACAATATTCAAACAAGTATATAGACCAAAAGTTTCTCTATTAGTTTCACTCTGAGCATGTTCTACGATCTTTATTATCAAGCTCTAAGCAAGAAGATGTACAATTTGGGATATCAAAAACAATAGATCAAAGAGATAAAAGGGGTTTGTGTGATATCAGTGTACAGTTCTACTCTACAACTTACCTCAATCGAGATGATACTTCAATTATTAATATGAAGGATTATAACAACGCCACTGGGCCCTTTATGATGACAGTCATTCCTCAAAGTCAACTGATTAATTTTATCAACAAAAAAAAAAATTATATTAATAAAATGTTGCATTTTTAAAAGTTTAGTTGACAATTTTTATAGTCGAAAATTATATATTAGTAAAATATATGGTGTCTTATTTGGCATAAATGAACAAAAAAAGTATATTTGATAATGATATATTAGACACTTGATATCAAGAAACGAGATTTGAGTAGTAAAATGAAGAGAAACGTCAAATAAATGCGCGTTAAAGACATACCAAAATATAATATTTATTTATTGCCAGAATGTTTGGAACTAAAATACTCACTCTTTGAGTTAAGTTTGAGAAAGATTGTAACAATATTGTAGTAAAACTTATGTTTCATCTATAAAACTTAATAAAATAAAAATCCCCTAACTGGATTCAAACCAATTATTTTAATTAAACAACCACAAATAAATTTTCGTTTTTTTCGACATTTTAGAGATTTTCAAATCAAAATGCGTCCATGAAAGACCACTTTTTGGACGTTTAATTGTCCTTTTCTTGTTTAGAGGAATAAAATAAAAAATATCCGGCGATACGCAATTCCCAACTTTTGTGATTACGGTACAGTCTATATACTATTTTTTTTTTTTTTAGGTTAGGAATTTGTAATTTTTTGGAATAAAAATTGAAAAATTTAATTTTTCTGAAAAAAATTTCAAAAATTCATAGCTATTCTCAAACACTACATTTTTTGGAAAAACATTTCAAAAATTTCGTAGCTGTTCAGAAAAAATGAAATTTTTGGAAATTTTTCGAAAAAAAAATTTCAAATATATAATTGTTAGGAAAAAGAAATTCAAATACTAAATTTTTCCAAGAAAAATTTGAAAAATTCATAGATGTTCATAGACAATTATATTTTGGAAAAAAATTTGAAAATTTAATTATATTTCAAATATTAAAAGTGCAAAGGCCTTTCTTTTTTTTTTTTGGGGGGAAAGGGGATTTGTCCCCAAAATTATCAAACCCTAATATAAGTAGGTTTATTATATAGCTGCGTGAGTTTGTTGTTGTTTTGGTGGCTATCCATGAGGGTTGGGTGTCAGTTTATAAAAAAATGGCATAGACCAACAAAGTAGTTATTCTAGAATCGTGGAAAAGACGGAGTATCCTTGTAAGGATCTGCACCAAACGAGACAATATTGAGATTGCAAACATCTTCAACTCGGACAGGTCCTTTGTCTAGAGCGTCGGATACAGGAAACTTGTATTATCTAAAAATATGCGGGACAGGAACCAGCTTCAGGTAGTTGAATTTTACATATCATAAAAAAGATCCGAGGGATTTTCAAGATATCTTAAAAAGCATATAGTATTTCTTAATACTTAATCCATAAACTAGAAACCTGTACGCGAAGGCATTTAAACATGCCCGCTACAAATGAGGTGGAAGAACTGTGAAATTATTACAATACTTAACATGAGTTTATAAAAAAACCTAGATCTTCCTAAGTGTCTTAGAAGTTGAGATTTGTCATATCAACCAACGAATTTTTGTCCGCACACTTTTGGAACTGGCAAGAAACCAACGGAGGAGAAGTTGTTTCCATAGGTCCAAACAAACTAACTGGACATGAACGTGGTGTTCTACCAGGATAAATCAACCATAACTGGGTGCAAGGCCTTCCTCGACCGCCTGGAAGCCATCATTGCTGCCAAGGGAGCTGCCTCAATGATTAAGGTAGGCAAAACATTATATAGTTATTTTTATTTTATTGACATACCCTATTACAATTGTTTTCGGAAATACATCTTGATAAAGTTCTAGATTGAAAGTGTAATTTTTTTTTCGCCGCACCCAGTATATACAAAAATTAGGCCTCTAAAACTCATAAATCACATTTTTTATGAAATGATTTCATTCCAACAGCAAAGGCCTCTTTTTTTGGTATAGGTATACATTCAACTATTTGAAACTAATACATAAGTATTTTTTTCATAAAAATAGACAAATGTTTTTTTAAATTTCAGTTCTTTTTAGCAAGTGTGATTGAGCCCCGTATATAGTATTTAGTTTTCACCTGTCATTGTTTCTTTCTTTTCTTTAATCAGTGTTCTTAATGTTGAGTAGTTGGATACGAATGAGTTCTGATTGAATTGAGAGCAATTATCAACTATTAATGAATAATTGTTTTATAATTAGAAGAATTGGATAGCAACCAACTGAATTTGGTTTTTTTTTATGTTTCTTTTAGGAGGATAGGCTCTGAAATACAATAAAGGTAACGACGTATCTAATGTTCTTATCCGAATAGTTATGTTTTAATAGTAATACTATTCAGTTATTTAATTATTCCCACATCAGTAATAAGTGAAAATGTTACCTTAATCCGAACTCTATTTTATTTAGGTTCAATCTTTGGGATAAATGTTCATAAAGTTCGAAACAATTATTCGTCTAATTTTGTGGTCAGATCTGTATCCAAAAGATTGGTTACTCAAAATTTATTCAAATATTTACTGGGATCTGAGAAAATGTGGATCGTTGTTATCTTTAGGTGGTAATAGAGTTTCTAGGTATGGTAACAAAAAGTCATAATTTAATATTTCTTATATAATAACTATTACGAAATAATTACCTTACCTGATTGGATAACGACTGAGTAATTGCAATTTTTCTTGGCAAAAAATTAAAACCTTTTATCATCCACAATCGTCACAATTTTCATTATTATCTGTTTGTTTAGCCTATTTGAATACTAGATGGCGCATCGAATGTCAAAACATCGTCATAAAAAAATAAAAAACGTGTAATTATTTATACTAAATAATTTATCTTGCAGTTGACATTGAGACTATTGTTATTCAGTAAAGCATGATCAAATTTGACCACTTAACTCAGATATATTCAAATATTCCTCAAAACAAACAGAGAGACTCAGAAGTAAAAAAATCTATGCAATGAGATACTAAAATATAATTTATTTAATGAATAACTCGTTTGAAAAAGAATCAAATGGTAAAGGTAATTAAATTCCACTCTGATTTTTTTTGTAGTGCTACCCTCTACGTTTTTAATGTACCTATTATTTCTTATTTGTTTATCAGTGATATCTCGGGAAACTGAGAAATTACGATATGAGATTGCAAATAAAAATTGGTGTGAAATTTAAATAACTTTTTTGATATTTTAAGTAGAATACCTTCATTTTAAGCTAGTCCTATCTACAGAGAGCGGGGATCAAATTGTCGCCAAAATATTTTTCTACAAAAAACATCACAAAATATACATTTTTTAATTTTTTTATTGAAAATCATAACTATGACGAGCATATAGGTATAGAGTAGCCATTCATTCGATATAATCACCGTTGGCATCAATAACGGCCTCAATACGGCCTCTGAACCGGCCGCAGGCTCTTCTGACCATCTCATTGTCCATGTTGCCGAATACCTCCTTGATGGAGTCCATCAGGCTGGTCTTGGTGCTATGGGGATGTCTGGGGCTATGTCTCTCGACATATCCCAGACAAAATAGTCCAAAGGATTAAGGTCGGGAGAGTTAGGAGGCCACAAATCCTTGGTTACGACGTCATAACAGTTCTCGGTTAACCACTGCATGTAGATTTTGGACACATGGTAGGGTGCTGAGTCCTGTTGCCCCACCCAGGGCCTGTCTCGGCCTTCATGGACCTGGTAGGGTCTTCCTCAACCATCTTCTTCACCTTGTCAAAAAAAGTCGGTATCCCTGACCTTCCTGTCGGCGCCCTCCTCCTTGGGTGCCCTCTTTATGGTGGCATCAACATCCCAGGTGTCCTCTAGCTTCTTACGGATACGCTGAACAGTCTGCAAATTCACTCCTAAGGTTGAAGCAATCGTTGAATTAGAGATTTCACCACCATTATTAACCAATGCCATGACTACAGCGGACCTCGAAAGCTCCTCGTTCCACTTATAGCTCTTTATCTCCTCATATGATGACGACATGATGCTAACTGAACTACGTATCGTTAGCTGATAAGAATAGCTTTCCTATTTGGTTACCGGTTTTTTATTTAATTATGTCGTCTTCAATTTATCAAGGTTTAAAGTAGGGAAAAATTTGATCCCCGCTCCCTGTATATGGACTAAATAACAATTTAATATTTGAAATTGAATTTTTTAATTTTTTTCCAAAAAATTCAATTTTTGATTGAGCTGGATTTTGAGCTTTTATTCAAAAAAAATAATTTTTTTTAACCACCTATGGATTTTGAATTTTGTTTTCCAAAAAATAAATTTTTTTGAGAATAGCTGTGGATTTTGTTTGAAAAAATTAAATATTAAATTTTTTTTCAAAAAATCATAAAATATAGGTATAATCCTGCGGACAATCCGGTCTATTAATGACAATCCCATTCATATCATAATGCAAGTCCAAAAAATTATCATAATGATTGTATAGTTGTAAAAAATATGATATTGGATACGCAAAATATGTTTTGCCCCCTCCCCCAAAAAAAAACAACAACAACTGACAGACATAAATATATATATATATAATCTTGTGGACACACCCCTGATTGCAAAATGGAATTATTATACTATTGTTTAAAATATCTAAGAATCGGAAAGTTTTACGTAACTCTTGATCCTTATTTGTTTAGATAGTAATTTTGGAAGGTTTCGTCTCGGTTCCGAATCTTCAAGTCTATGTCATAGCTCCTTAAATCTTTTGTCAGGAATAAGGGTTGCCTAGTACACAATACTAGATATTTTAATATAGCTTATCTGGAAATAGGTTGAAACGGCTAGCATCTAATATCCCTGCAGATGAATTTGTAAAAATCCGAGAGACATATAACATAACAAAGTTCCCTTAGATTGCTTCCTCTTTTTTTTTTTTAAACAAAAAACAAATCTAGTAGATATCTTTTCTAAGAAAAAAGATTATTGTCAAAAACAAAGAATATTTATTCGCAAGAAAAATATACATTTTCCATCAGTCATTATTTACTTAAATATTAATTATTTTTTTAACTTTTTCTTCCAAGAACTGTTTTTGAATAGTTCTCAAAAATTTATATATGAGAGATTGATAAATTACCTCGTTGTTTTCTTAATTAATGAACCTTTTTAAATTGTTTTTCAAGTATAAAAATAAACTTTTTCCAGCCAATTTTTGAGTTTTATTTAAGAAATCACGTAAGAGCAGAGGAAAATGTAAAAAGATTTGCTTTTGCACGACTTGACATTACTGGTAACGACTTACACAACAATAATTATAGCATGTTTGTTGGTTATAAACTTGTGTTTGATGTTAGTGAGGGCATCCTCTGGCCTCTTCGGGTTGATATAGCAATCGTAGTAGAGGCAAAGACGGTGCCGAGAAAACATCTAAACAGCAACCCTCTTTGAGGAGTCTTTCTCTTGAGAAAGTTGATAATCTTCTCCTTAGACACAGAGCTCACCAGTTCTGTTGGGATGATCTTCCTGGGCCTTATTCTATGATGATATCTCAGAAACACGGCCCAAGAGAGCAAAGATATCCTTTACTTAGTGTGGAGGACTCTTAATTTATAATGGGTCCAAAAGTTAAGAAGTAGTGTGTATACATGAGCCTTAAGGCTGAGAAGTCGGTTCAAAGAGTAAGTTGGGAGTCCATCTAAAATGAGAGTCTTTATGGCCAGTAACCAGGGGACTTGGAATGTGTCTGGAATCTTATGTAAGACTCGTGGGAAGTAACCTTATTTCCCACCTTACAGCTCATGGTCAGAAACAAGCCTCTGAATTTTAATCCCTGCCTCAAATTGTGTGGTGATTTTAGGGTGAGATGAGATAGACAACAATGGAAGAATATCAATTAGGTTGTGGGGATCGTCCAATCAAAAATTTAATTCTTGATTCCTAGGTGCACCGGAACAAACGGAAGGATAGGAATGTATTCATCTACCACCGACTTCATTATTTTTTTACTTGAGGCAATGACCTCAAAAACAATAAGGGGCACATTAAAGATACCAAAAGCTCAAAGGTTGGACAGTGTTGTATCAATTTTGAAGGAGTACTGCAGTACACTGGGGATCTTATGCTTCAACGGGATCCGAAAAAAATATTGGGGAACCCTTTTCTTCTTATGAACAAAGGTGGATACTATATGAGTGACTACATCCTTACTCAGGGGCATCCACAGGATTCGATTTTGGGGAGGGCTTGATTTTTCGGAATTAAAAAAAGAAAACCAAAAATTAAAATTTATGGAAAAAAATTTGAAAAACTAAATTTCAAATATTAAATATTTTTCGAAAAAAACGACCAAAAATCATAACTATTATCAAAAAATTAAATTTTTTATACAAATCAATCGCCTCTTTAGATCAAAATCTCATTTGTTCCAAATTCGATTTCTCAAGGTTTTGCTATAGCTACTCTGATTCCTGATTACGTATCCTTTTAAGCTATTAGCAGACGTAAATTACGTGTACCCAATGCGAAAACTTTGGGGAAGGAAGATGAGTAAAAAAATGGCCAAACTTCCGTATGTACTTTGTACATGGTCCATGAGTGTTGATCATTCTGATGAAGCTGCTATTTTCCTAGCACTGAAGTTCATAGAAATCACGGTCAAAAAACTTTTTCCTTTAATAAATTATTTAAGTAGTATTGCAAAAACTAAATAATTAACATTTTTGGGGTGGGTTTTATCATATGATATAGTATTGAAAATTTAAGAGCTCTTTTTAGAAGTGAAAAAATACTTGACAATTTATAAAGAAAGAAAATACCGATTGTATAGGCATTGTGTATTTTTTTCCAAATGAATATGGTTAGCCACTTCTGGGCTGGGATAAACAGAACATCATTATTTTAATACCCAGTGATTTTATCAAGTTTTGTTTCTCTTTATATAACATTATATGTTTGAGTTATTGTAGCATATAATAACCTTCAAAAATTACTATGAAAGAGGCCAGTTGAAGAAAAACAACCCAAAATAGCCTATTTCATGGAAGTAGTGTTTTCTAGTGGGGTAAGTTAAGTGTCATTCATTGATTTAAAATTTTAAAAGAATGAAGAACATAAATAATAATATAAAATAAACATCATTAATAAAACATATTCATTAAAATGTTGATGTGTATGTGTAATCTGGGCAATTTTCCTAGTATCATTATTAGCTTATTATGTATTTTTAACCAAATTAATATCTAAGGCAGACTGGAAATCTATTGTCAAACAGAGTTATTATCAACAAGACGGCCAATGATCAATGAAAAAAGTTTATATCTAATTTTGTATGAATAATACTTACTAAGAAAAGGTTTAACAAAGAAGTACATACACTTACATAATATTACGTATGTAAATTCCCAATTCATGTTTTAAAAAAACTCAAATATTGACGGATTATTATCTATATTGCGAATAAGGTAAACGTTACCTCGTTAATCGTTTGTGTATTTAGAAGTTTTTCCCTTATAATTTAGTTCACATTTCGGTAACTTTTTTTTGTGATACACAGAGAATAATCCGATCATTATTGTCGAAAAAATTTTTATAGCTAAATTTACAGACTAGTAATCACACTAAAACTATCATGACAAAGTTTTGTACTAGTCTTTATTTATTGGATCCAGTACAAAGTTCGGACTTTGAGTACTGGAACTGCTTTTAAAAAAAGAAGAAAAAAAGTTCAGTATTATATATATACTTTACATACCCATACACTTTATACATATAGAGGGGTTTCCAATAGAAACGCTTACATGTTATGTTGGTAGGTTTCAAAAACGACGTCATATTTGTTATTATTTCTTTGACAGTTGTGCTCAGAAATAAATGTAGTTGTATCATGGAGCAATACACACTCGAGCAACGCTTGCAAATTATTAAAATTTATTACAAAAGTGGTGAGTCTTTGATCCAAACTTTAAGAGTGTTAACGCCAATTTATGGTCAACGTAATCGACCTGCAAAATCAACAATTCAACATTTGGTGAAAAAGTTTGAGTCCACATTCACGCTACATAATGTTCCTGTGCCAGTGAGACAAAGAAATGCACCAAGTGTAAAAAATATTGCTGCCGCAAGCGCATCAATTCAAAATGACCCAAATTTGTCTCTTACGCGCAGTTCTCAAGCGTTGGGCATCTCTGTGACATCGTTGTGGCGAATTTTGCGAAAAGATCTTGCCCTACACCCGTATAAGATCAAGTTGACTCAAGAACGGAAGCCGCATGACCACTTCAAACGTCGGGAATTCGTCAAATGGGCTGAAGGAAAATTCGAAAATGATCCTGATTTTCAACGTAAAATCATCTTCAGCGGTGAGGCATATTTTTGGCTCAATGGCTTTGTTAACAAGCAAAATATGTGCTATTGGGCCGGAAAACCCCCACACGTGATTAATAAGGCGCCATTACATCCCCAAAAAATTACTGTTTGGTGTGGATTGCATGCTGGCGGTGTCATTGGGCCGTACTTTTTCGTCGACGATGACAATCGCCACGTTACTATGAATGGAAATTGTTACCGCGCCATGACAACCTATTTTATTTGGCCTAAATTGGAAGATAGGGACTTGGACAATATGTGGTTTCAACAACACGGTGCCACTTCACACACAGCAAATGTTACAATCGATTTATTGAAGAGTAAGTTTGGTGAGCGTCTTATCTCCACAAATGGACCAGTCAATTGGCCGCCTCACTCGTGCGATTTAACGACTCTAGACTATTTTCTTTTGGGTCACGTGAAAGCCCTGGTCTACACCAATAATCCGTTGACGTTAGAAGAGCTCAGAACAAATATTCAACTCGAAATTGCTGCAGTTTCAACCAATTTATGCAGAAAAGTAGTCGAAAATTGGGGTCAACGATTGGACTTCGGTAAACGTGCATGTGGTAGTCATTCAAACAACATCGAATTTTATTCATAAATTAACTTGAATGTATTTTAACGGCAAATAAAGAAATTGTCAATACCTCAAACCGTTTTTGTTTTATTTAAAAAAAAAAAATGTGAGCGCTGTTAATGAAAAATCCTTTATTATTATTTATTTTTTTTGAGGGGAGGGCTTGGTTTTTGCACTTTATATTTGCAAAAAATGTGAAATATCAAACTTTCTTTGAAAAAAATTAGCAAAAATCCAATGCTGTTTGCAAAAATTACATTGTTTGAATACAAACTTCAAAAATCTATAGTTATTTTCAAAAAATTAAACTTTGTAGAAAAAAAATTAAACAATCCAGAGTTGTTCACAACAAATGAAACTTGTGGAAAAAAAATTTTGAAATTTTTTTTTTTTTTAAATCCGTAGCTTTTTACACAAATACTTAAAAATTCATGGCTTTTCTCAGAAAATTAATTTTTTTTGTACAAAAATTTAAATATTACATTTTTTTAAGAAACATTAAATTTTTGGGTAAAAAAATTGAAAATGTTAAACTTAAGAAAAAAAAAATAAAATATCAAATTTTCTATTTAAAATCAAAAATGCATTTATTTTTAATAATAGTATATACAATAATTTTTGTGTAAGGACCTTTATGTAACCAATAATCTTACGCTTCAAAAAAGTGACAAAACCAACCAATACGAGAACCCTAATTATTAAGGACCTAAAATTTTTAATAAAAATGTACACTTTGCTTACTCTTCCACTACCAATTTTAAACAAGTAACAAATTAATCCACACTTAATATTTCTAATCAAATGGGCCTATGAGGAGCACTGACCGATAACTAAGGGTGATAATTTTGATAAGAATAGAAAAGCGTGCGAGCAGAAGAGAAGAAATACTTATGGCATCATTGATTAAATAATATACATCTTCTTCTATCAATCATGAACGTTATCATTCCCGCCTTTATTATTCAATATTAATATAATAATATTAGATGGGGATAGTCGATAGAGAACTGAATAAAATGCCTAAAATAACGTCGCCTTCTGTCCGGATTTCTGAAAATGGAGGCCCAGGAATTTGGGAATTACTTACCAGATGAGAAACAGATCGTTTGTCGGATTTGTCGATATAAATGTGCCTTTAGTCCCCTGTCTAGAATTACACGCCACTCATTATCCTCATCTCATATCAAGAGAATGGATATTCATCTAAAAATCAAGTTAATGATGAATACATCAAGTCAGACTTTAACTCTGATCTCACAAAGATGCTTATTGCATGTAATATAACCTTATCCATTGCTAATCATCTACGTTCAAAAAATTTATGGAGAAATACACGAGTAAACCTATCCTTCCCGAGGAACCATCATTAAATTAATGGAGGATGTTGGTACTGATGTCATATATAGAATTACATATAAAAATGTTTTGAGTCATCCACACCAAATGACGATCAAGTTATCAGTAAAAAGTATAAAATATTTACTAATTTCGAAATGAAACTCTGAATTTTGTACTATCTAACAGTAAGTATTCAATCTTTTTTTAAATCTAACCATAAAGTATGATTCTATTTTAGCTAAACATATCAAGAATTATGATACACAACTCATTAAAAGGCAAAAACAACTGCTTAAATGGTCACAACAACGGGGGTAGTAGGTTTGGATGATTCGTAACTAGTTTGTCTGAGACTAGTTTCTTCACTTAAAGACTTGGGTATGATCATTAGGTTTTCCAATATTACATAGTCAATAAATATTACTTTTTATCACTTAAGACTTAGCTATGGCTGATAGGCTCCAAGAAATGGTATTCAGAAAACTCATAAAAGGCAAAAACAACTGCTTAAATGGTCACAACAACGGGGGTAGTTGCATTGGGTGTAGCATTATAATTACCAATTGTGTATATATGTTGTTATATAAGCATAAATAGCGGAGAAAAAAATCTTTTTGATGCTCTGAATAAGCAGTAATATCGCCGAACATTACTACATAATTAGCTTTTGCTCTAAATCTTTACGATGTCATGTTAGAAAACTATAATAAGTCAAGAATAGTTGCCTGAATTGTCTTATAAGTTATATTTGACTGCATGGATTAACTTTTCTTTTTTAGATAAATATGAAATAAATGAAAGTGGGATTCTAAAAGCTGTTCTTACTAAGATTGGAAGAAGATATGGATTGAAATCTAACATTATTTTATGATTTACTTTATTATTAATAATTATTAAAATCTCATCGGTAGAAATATATCTATCCTGTGCACAATTGTATATGCAACTTGCACATAAGGAAAAAATGTGATGATCTTTTTGATTAAACCCCACGTCTGGCTTGTGTTTTGCAACCTCAAGTTATGACATATTGAACTGAATTCCGATGTTAGAACAAGAAGATATTATTTGGATCAATCTATTATTTCAATATTCTGTATTTATAATTTATTGTTATTATTAGTTATATGATTCTAATTGTTTAATTTTGTATATTTAACTTAAATGTATGATGGTTTATTTTTTAGAGTATGTAGATTATATTTAATTTAAGCCTTCTTTTTTAAACTTTGAGCTTCAAATATATTTCAAATACTCTTATTTTGTCGTTTTAACAGTTATTTTTCTGAGAATATGGTTCACAATAAATTACTATTTCATGGAGGTTGACGTTTCCAAATCTACTGTAACGGATAAAAATCGTCTAAGTCAATTATACGTAGTATATCTTTATTAAACATTTTGCTAATAAATACTTTCGTCACACCCTCAAAAATCATAATAAAGCAGGCAACTGATAAATACTCATGTGATTATCAGTGATAATCACATGAGTATTTTAAACAATGATACCATGTGTCTTTCTCCCCCCCCTGTCTCCTCGCACGAGTTTTTCTCTAGAATATTATCAACTATACCGATAACTAAACTGGGGCGTAATCCGTACATGGATAAGATATTAATTATATTTATTTGGGGAGGGACCTACAGCCCCTCTAGTTTACCTTCGTGGACCCCCCTGTTAAGTCACGTTTAAAGACTGAACTGGACTGGGGATGAACTAGAGGGGATTGGCGTCTTTTGTTTTAAATAATGATCAACACAACATGAAGCATTTGGATTCTTCACCGATTACTAAGTACGTTCAATGATCAACCCATTATAACTTTTACATCAATTTGAGTTTCTCTCATTAAGAATAAGATAATTTACCAGCCCAAATATTCTGGTATGAACCTTAATATTTTATCTACTTAGTATGTAAATGTATATAGTTATGGCCCCTACAACAAATTTTAAACTCTGCCCATGACTAAATGGCCTTTTCCCTTTTGTTTAAATATCACTATCAAGATCCCTTAACGATAAAAACATCCAATAAATTTTGCCCCTTTATAACTTAGTAAAGATAAATAGTGGTTATCAATTTGCAAATACTTGTAAAATACAAATGTTAAGCAATACAAAAAAAACTAATTGTTTAATTGACTAATTATGTAATATAGAATTGGGATTAGTATTAAGAGAGAGGATGACGTCAAAGCTATGCTTTGTTGGAAATATATTAATGCAAAGGCACATTATATCATCGTATTTACAAATTATATAGGTACAGTGTGTACCATACAACACACACCCCAAGTTCATTTATTGATGTAACGAAGTTTATTTCAGCACAAAATAGATGACATGTGATTTTTTTAATCAGGGATAATTGATTGGGGAATAAATTTCTCTTGTGGTGCATTTTTGACCTTGACGAGAGCTTTAAATCCTTGTGAAACACCTTATCTTAAGGCATACAAGGTGTGTTCAAAAAGTAAGGTTAGATATCTAATTTTGCGGCTAACGTATGGTATATTTGGTATGCTGTTCATATTTTTTTTGTGTGTGATAGTACATTTGAAAAAACCTCAACAAATGTTTATTGTTTAAAGAAATACCTATAATATGTTTAATTTGTTTGTGAGAGGTATCATTGTAAGAATTATTTTGCGTTTTAGTCAATTTTGTCTGTACGTCCTTTCATAGGTCTTTTCGTGTTTATTTTCTTTTTCTTTTCATAGCCATACCCATGATTCGTCATCAGGATCATCATTGACGTCTGTCAACAACTCATAAGCGATGCCCATGCGACGATCTTTCTTGTCAAAATTAAGTTGTTTCGGAACAAACTCCTCTGACACTTGTCTCATACACAAAACATTAGAAAAATAAAATCATGGCACGAACCAACAGATATGCCAATATTCTGAGCAACATTTATGATAGTCATTCGATTATTTTCAAATACAATTTTCTTCACTGCTTCAACGTTTTCAATGTCCTGTGGCCTCTCCTAAGTGAGGCTTGTCATTGGCATCTTCCCGGCCATCTTGGAAGAGCTTTTACCACTTATTATTAACATTTTTTTACTTACAACAGTGTCTGAGTATACCATTGTCAACATTTGAAGCGTCTTGGAGTACATAATTTCATTTTTTACACAAAATTTCAATCAAATTCATGTTTTTTTCAATTGCAAAAAATAGCCCAGCACATATAATAATTACAAGCATTATGCCTCTCACAAACATAATAAACATATTATATAGCTTTAAATAAAAAAATATATGTCATTTTTCGAATTTACTAACATTCAAAACAAAAAATCTAGGATACCAAATATACGTAGAAGTTTCCCTTGGCTTAATTATCCGAGTAAATATGGGTACCCGCCAATATATACGGATTTGAATACTTTTTTAAAAATGTTACCCACCAACGGGTAATTACACGTAAGTTACCCGTTTTAGCAGCTAATATATGAGCATTTTATACATTCGTGCTTTGGGTCCGACTTCATCGGTAGGGTTATTAAACAGACCCATCCTTAATACCTGTTAATACATTCTCACTGAACCCTCAACTTTTCTCAATTCTCGATGGAGATAAAGGGATTTTTTTTTAGTTGCCACATAGTTGGATAGTGGCACCCCTGTCCTATCCATCACAAACAGAGTATTTTAGCTTTGTAATGATGATATTGTCTTAAGAAAGATAGCAGAAATATCCAGATAGTGTTTCCAATCATTTTTAGAGTGGTGTATTGAATAGATAGAGAATATTATTATTTGAACATTAACGATTTTTAAGGGGGTCATTTTTTTGCAATTAAACTGCCTCTATTTGATTTTCCAACTTTTAAAATTGCTGTATTATGACTCAAAGGATGGGCATTGGGAAAGAATAATGAACAAAGCTCAAACTTTTGTTTACACATAAGAGTAATAAAGTTAAGTATCGATTTAGATACCACTCCTTTAATAATACACATGGCCTGAAAAGTGCCATGATTTAATTATATATGACATTATTTATTTATATTCATTTTCAGTTACTAACAACCTTCAAAAGACAGCTGTGTACATTTCATCACATATGTTTTTGATTTTAGTACATGGCCTGAAAAGTGTCATGATTTAAACATATAATACACTATTTTTCCCCGCCTCATTCTCAGTTATTACCAATCTTCAAAAGGCAGCTGTCAAAATCTCATGACATCTATTTCATTTTTTTTTTAGTTTGTGAGGTATTGTGCGGTTTGTTACTCTACTTTTGTTTTTTCTCAAACAATGTATCAAAAACAATTTTATGTATTAATTTTACACTGTTTCTTGGCGGGGAGAAAATATTGTTCAAGCTAAGGAATGTCTTGACTCTGCTCTATAAAGCATGTAAATAAAAACAAGTAATAAGGCACTGAATTTTGAGTCCATGTGATACTGAGTGGGCACCATCAAATTGACATGTACGCAAAATCGATTTATCGATGCGAAGAAGTTAATTTGAAGCAAAAAAATGAAATTTAATTCATCATTACCAATTGATTGAAGAGTCAATCCCTTTAGTGGTCCACTTTTAACCTTAACAACAGCTCCAAATCTCGTTAAACAACCAACGACATATTCCCCTACAATGTCTCATAGCTGATATTTGTAAAATATTGTCTAATCAAACATTTAAAAAAAAGTCAAAATAACTATTGTTGCCCATATTAACAAATGAAAAAGATGTTATCTGATTATAAGTGGGGAATAAGGTTATAAGGAATAACAATACCTTAATGAAAATTGTTGTTTTATAGCATGTTCAGAAATGTTGTTACTATGTAAGGGACTTTTTATATATATATTTTTTGAAATAATAGACAATTAAAGACAATTATTATATTATTATTTTGCGAGCCAAATCCTTTTTTGGGAATTATGACTTTGCAATATTTTTTTAAAGCCATATCGATAATCATATGTTACAATCATTCTTGTGAATGTGAATAAATCTCTACCTATTTTACAAAAAAAAAAATAAGTGTCTTGATCCAATGCTAATACACATTAAGACTCATGGCAATAAAAACTACATAAAACAATCAGCATATGGAACATTTTTTATATACATGTGACAAAACTTATTTAAAGGAGGATTGTTCTGTTTAAATAAACTCACACAGATCTTATTTAAAAATGTATTTATATATATTGTGATTTTTGGAATTAAAAAAAAAAAAAAAAAAAAAATATTGGTTTTTGGAATTTAAAAAAAAAAAAAAAAAAAAAAAAAAAATTAAAATTTTTTTTATTTTAAATTTGGTGAATTAAATTGCAAATATACAATTTAGTCTAAAATGATTCTCAAAAATTAAATTTTTTTATGAAAAATAAAATTTCAAAAGTTCACAACTCTTCACAAAAAGTAAAAATTTTTCGGAAAAAAAAATTCCAAAATCTATTTAGGAAGAAGTACATTTTTAGCAAAAAATTTCTAAAAATTCCCACAGCTTTTTAAAAAAAAAAAAAAAAAATCTCCAGTTTTCAAAAAATATTTTTTGGGATAAAAATGATATTGATTGGAAAAAATAAACAACTAAGTTTAACTAAATATTTTAATTTTTCAAAACAAAATTTCGAATATTAAATTTTCTAGTAAAAAACCTAAATTCCTTTTTTTTTTTTTTTTTTTGGGGGAGTTCATAGTTAGAAAATTAATTAATGTTCAATATCAGTGATAAATAAGAATCGGAGTCGTAAATTAAACATTATTTTCCAATACCGATCCCAATTCCATAACAAATACCAGATTCTCCGATCTACATCAAATTTGAAAAAGATTTTTTAAATTTTATCAATTAAATACAGCCTTATCATTATCTTAAATTTATTAGTTATGATAGACATTATTCTAACCTATAAAAAGCATTAATACTTTTTTTTTCTAAAGCTACTCTAAAGAGCAAAAATAGAGAATAAATTAAAAATTATGATCTTTCCTTTCTGAAAATGTAAAAAAAAAAATGGTGCACGCTATACTCGGATCATATAATTTTTCTAACTTTTTTGTTTGATTGTACAATTAAAAAAAAAAACTGTTGAAATATTTTTTACAGGTTAAAAAAATGCTTATAAAAATTATTTATTGCAAAATAATTAAAACTAGTTTCTCTAGTATCTCTATTCCCCAAGTAAGAGCCTTTTCCCCTTTTTTCAATGTGCGACCTAAAGATGACCTCTTAGGATAATGAAATTTTACATAGGTAATGTGTATACCCTATTACAACTTTTCCGCACTGGTCGTAATCGAAATTTAAAAAAAAAATAGAAAATCAAACCACTCCAATCTACTACAATACACCATTGGAGTGGGAAACACTTATTTTGAAGGTAAAACGCGTCTTGAAGAGGAGCTTCAAAATCAACCAAGCATTGTATTTTTACGTATTTGTAAATTGTTTGTTTATGCTGTCAATATAAGGATGTTGAGAGTGAATACAGTCTACCGAGTAGTACAAAAGGTTTGAGACTAAAATGGAAGAAATTAAACAATCATGTCACATTTTGTTTATATTTCATATAAAAAACAATTTATTGATATAGTTTTTTTTTTTTTTTTTTTTGGGGGGGTATGGGGGGGATAGGTCACCTTGCTGCAGGTGCTTTTAATATGGCCCTCTAAAATGTTAACCCGCTGCTCATTGATAGAGTATTTAGGGGCAAAACATTTAAAGACAAAAAACTTTTTAACCATCTTTTCTCTAAGGACTGATAGTTTTTTGGCTCGTAGAGAGACACCACTAGCCTCTTTGATGCGGCTTTACATTGACGTTCATGGATATTTCTTTCATAAAGAAACCCCGCTCCTCTTTAAAGGGAGCTCACAATAGCTTCATTATTCAATTTTCTTGGATGACAATTCCGCGGGGATTCTCCGATATCTGATTGGAATTTTCGGATTCAATAGAATCAAGATTCAAATACTTAGAAAAATATTCATTCTCAGCAAATGACTTAGATGATGAAGCATATTTCACTAATCGTTTTTGATAATCTACTATGCGTAGTCTTGATCTTCCTCGGATAGTTTTTATTTACTCCAAGCAAGTAACCTGGTTGACCACCCTTTTTTTAATGTTCCTTTTTAATTGGCGAAATGGACTTGCACTAATTGAGTATAAGTCAACATTATAGTATTACATTTACTCCATCTAACATAGGAATCTTTTGGTGAAATCCATTTACATGACGTATATTTCTTTTTCTAAAATCACCTGGGCTCGAACACATTAAGTTCAAGAGAATAAATTCTCCCGAGCACGTTGTTCATGAGCTATGTAGATTCCATCCTGGTTTTCTCTGTTGTTGCAAAAGCAACCTATCTTGTCTAATTTTTATTAATCGGTATGCATTGATATAATGTCCAATAAATCATCGAAATTATTAATCAATTTGTATGCGATGCTGATTAAAGATAAACGTTAATTTATTTTTCCCTTTTTTTACGTACCTCCAAGATTTAAACAACTGAACAATTTTTTTTTCACACAATTGAAGAAAGATTTAGATGGTATTCCTTCTTTTTCCCAGTAGATAATCAACTCAGAAGGAGTCAAATTAGTGCTTTGATTCACATACATATTCACTACACGAATGTTATGAATTCAAACTTTATGAACTTGTCCATTAAAAAGAAGTTTCGGACTTATTTAGTTTGCTTATCAACTTAAGTTGACATATGGAATCTTTTGAATCATTAATGTACCTTTTACATATAATTCTTACATGTATTGGTCTTTTATTATTCTATAAATATGTACCTATTTTACCTTTTAGTCCATTAGAAATATATTTAGATAGTGTATACTTGTACCCCTAATAAAGTAACCATTATTGAAAACTCTTTCTCTGGGCTTTTCCTCTCCGGTCGTATCTGTAGTATTTTGGAAGCACTACATCAAATTTTCTTATCTATTCAATATTAATTTTCAACTTTTTTCAAAAACACTCCCATAAATGAGCAACTCTACTATTCTACCTACAGGAGAAGTAAATAGTAATCACTTAAATAAGTATTAGTATTAGAAGTAAAACAAAAGTTATCCATAGTTTGATATATTATGGATCAAAATTATTCTGGTTGGACAATACTGGAACTCAAGCGAGAACTCGTAAAACGGGGTGCTAGGACTCATGGGAGAAAATTACTTCTGATTGAACATCTGAAATCATATGATAGAAATGATGATTTTGAAGGATCAGTAGTTCAGATTCCTAATCTGATTCCCATAGCCAATTGGGGAAATTTATCTGAATTGAAGACAATTGTTTAATCTGATAAATCTGTGATGAAGGCCCACATTTAATCAATTATTTCAACTTATGCGACAAAATGTTTAAGATCCCCCACTTTTTTCCCTAGCCTCTCCTTCTTTCTACATATTTCCTTGTCTTGTGTTCATATATGGCCCTTAAATAATTAAATAAATTAATCTAATAATATAATTTAAAAATGAGATGTATCCCCAAAATATTATAAAGATATAGATGGTTTTCTGAATGGAGGCTTTGTTAAATTATAGTTCAGACTTTCAGCTATCAAATGAAATATATTTACACTTTTTGGAAACACTATTTTTGAAGCTATGTGCCTTTAAAAAAACTTGTTTCAACTTTAAACAAGGATAACTCCAGTTTTAAATATAATAAATACAATTTAATTATTGTTTTGGAATTTTTAGCATTAGGGCTTGAAATATATTTATATAATTGATCTATATTTTCAACAACAAGTGGCTAAAAAAGCTTTGAATCTGAAAAATAGACAAAAAAAAACAAAGAAAAATAATCAAACTTGATAACCTTTTTCTGAAGGCCCTGAAGATGATAGAGTAAAACCCATATTTCGAGTTCAGTGATCAAATGTTACTATTTCCATTTTGTGACATTTTTGCTGTTTAGCAGCATTAGTAATTAATCCCTATGATGAATGCCATTCATCATAATTTTTCTTTCTTTCAATTATATGAACAAGGCCCAAGTATGACGCGTTATCTAGCTGTATAAATTTTTTTATTAGTTTGCCTAAAAATACCCTAAAATTCGTTTATTTTTTTAGATTAAGTTTTACGCCCGTTCACAAACTACGTCATTCAAATATAATCCTATGTATCGGAATAGGCAAGGATCAGCCTTTTTGAAGTATCGGAATTGATTATCGGCTCAATATAACCAATTCTAGCGATAGCTATGCATAATTGTTCATATGGATAAAATTACTTATTCCACCTCATTTTCAGGGACAAAAGTATGGTTAAAAATGAGTAAAATAGCTCGACTAGACGACTTACTTCAAAAAAGCTCAAAAAAATAAAGTGGAGAAAGTACATAGAAAGACTATAGAAGTTTGCAGATTTGTACCGAAAAATTTAGTTAAAACTAACAATTTAAGAATACACAAATTTTTCGTGAATTGTGTCATGAGTCCTTCAAAAAGTCCCTAACGCGTGAAGTTGGTTTACTCTGAAAACATTAATTAACCGTTTCACTAAATATTTCTTTCTTTGTATGTTTGTTGAATAATATCATTTATAGGAGAACTGAAGTCGAGTCTATATTTTCTGAGTCAATTCCGAGTCATCAGTATCAGTACAAGGTACATTAAAAAAGACAGAAGTCCCGACTCAAGCACTGTTTTATACAATTTTTCATTCCTAGGACATCATATAAAACTCAGTTAGGAACTGGAGACAGTTGAATAACATTTGATGAACCAGTAAAAACCAGTAACCAGTAAAATAATTGAAAATAGTCTTTTGATAGTATAACAAGTATTTATTTTTTACCAGTGAGGCAGCTGAAATTAGATCAAAGGCCAAGGAAATAGGACTTTAACTTTAAATATCTAAAATAAAGGAGGTGTCAAACTCCCTTATATGAGTCAACCAGAAATCTATTGACTCCTGAGTACGGAGAATAATTCACTTTTTAAAATAGAAATATATTAATAACTACTTTTGATTGACAAATTTATGTATTTTTTTCCATTTCCATAAGTAATAAAAAGTTAAACATTAAAAGAACTAGACAATTTTGTTATTTGTTTATGAAATTACATGATACATACTAAAAAGTCGGTAGGATAATCATCCATTAAGTTGCTATCGGAGCCGGTATCGGCTGAAAAATTGGTATTGGTAATTTAACAACAAGCTTTTTCCAAAAAAAACCCAATATATATATGCCTTGCTTTCTTCTCCGTGAAGATATAGACATGAGTATCTTATACACTTATACATATGTTTTTGGATTTTATAAACAGTTATGAAAGTGATTTAAAAAAATGTTATAATCCCCAACGTTTACTAAATCCAAATGAGAGCGCTTGACAAGAAAGCGCATTCAATCAGAGGAACACTAGTATTGGTTGGATTAAATAATTATCTGTATGTATGAATGTCTGAAAAACAGTCACAGGGAATAATTCTCTATAGTTCTTCCTGATGTATATCATATACATATTTATATCTAAAAAATAACAATGTAGTTGTATTAATGGAATATTGCGGGCGGGTGTTTCTCTGTTTATTTTTGTGATTTCTCTCTGATATCATTCACATTTAGTTCTGTAAATCATTTGAATTTTTTTAATGTGTCTGTTTTTTTTATTTTAGAATTAGTAATCTGAAAAATGAACTTTCTTTTCCTTACCAGTTGTCATTATTATTTAATTCCTGAGCAGTGAAATTCCTCTTCTAAATAAATTCAATTATTAAAAGAACCTGACTCAATATTCGTTTGTGCCCATAAATGATGGTGAGTAACCTTCATAATTTATTGTGGAGTTATAATTGCAAGTCCTTATTGGGCTCAGAGTAGAATTGAGGATCGACATATGAATTATTCTTGCCAATGTCCTTGTTTATTTTTGATTGTAAAAAATTCTTTTTATATTTTTTTTTTTTTTTTTTTTTTTTGCATTTTGTATTTAGCATAAAGGGAAAATTGTTTTTTTTTTTTTTTTTTTTTGTGAGCACTCTGGTAACCCGGGGCCCGCTCAATCGACCAACGCACACACTGACATCAGAGCTCGTTCACGTGAAACAGGTGATCAATAACTGTCTGCTACTTAACAGTGGAACCATAAAAAAGGAAAAAACTGATAGGAAACGTGCAAGTTATTTTATTTAGTCACTCTTATTTTGAAGAGAGGTTTTACTTGAAGGATGTGCTATACTAAACTACTGCAGTTCTCATGTGTCTTCTTTAGACTGATGCCTTATTAAATACAACAACTAAACACTCGGCTACAATTCCATGGTTTTACTCTAATATCAACTTATATGTATACGTTATACAACATTTTTTTTTCTCAAATAAATAAACTTGTTTTTTGAATACATTTTGCGACCCCTACTTTGGGAACCTCTGGTCTAACTCAGCGTTTT
This sequence comes from Lepeophtheirus salmonis, assembly GCF_016086655.4. NCBI lineage: Eukaryota > Metazoa > Arthropoda > Copepoda > Siphonostomatoida > Caligidae > Lepeophtheirus > Lepeophtheirus salmonis. Next base: position 23,382,163 of record NC_092584.1, read on the forward strand.
TCGATGTGTGTGCCACCTATTTTCACATTTAATTGAAAGAATCAATCAAAATAATCTAACATATCATATATAAATATATTTCAATGCATAAATACATTCTTATCAATATGATAGGATAAAATTTGTTTTAGATAAATAAGTATCAATCGTAAAATCTGTTTGAAGTACCCATTGCCAATAACGTGTCATGTCAATAACCTACCAATAACATTACAATGACAAAAAATAGGTCATTTGTATTTAGACTATACAGTGTCATTTTTAATCATATATTACAGTGAGGTGTCTTGAGATTTTATGCACTTTTGAAAAGTTCCCTCACTGAAAATGTTTTAGAAACCCTGGTCTAGTTAATAGCTAATTTTTGATAAGAATAATTGCCTCCGCAAGGAATTAAAATTGTTTATTTAAACATTATGGCCTGTTGGATAGGAATTCTGCGAGCTAGACGTTGATACATTATTGAGTGTTATTATTGAGTATATACGAGATTTCAAGTAACTATTGTAAACCTTTATGTTAAAGTGTATGCAGTGGATGCAGATCCATATATTTGAATGTTCCATTGAAAATATCCGTTTAATTAAGGTAAACCAGAACTACCAATCAGCACAATTCAAACTTTTTTCTTTTATAGCCATAGTCAAAAAAATACCATACGAGGTTTTGTAGCGATTCACATTTCTAGTTAAATAAGAGAAAGTAAAGATAAAATATCCCTAAGTAGGGATAAGCATAGGGAAATATTTTCCTACAATAACATAATTTATACCTATGACAGATTAAATTCTCTACGAGGAGCACCACTGGTCTGGTTGACGCAAAGCTGGGACTTACTTCTGTTATTTGATGACTACTATTGTAGCTCGAACAAGGTTACTATCATCTAGCTAATAGAAGAAAAGAATAATTGTCTCGGACAGGAATTAAAATTGTTCTCCAATGTGTAAAGGAAAACAATATATTTTTTTCATACCCTATGTAAAATGTAATTCTCCTTTAGAGTTTGATAAAGGCTATATAAAGGTTTCATTTAATGGTATGATTCTTTTGCAATAATTATTATCTTATTCCTCTTCCAAGGATATTTTAGGTAAACTTTGAACCAGTGTATCAATGCTAAAAGATTTTTTAAAGAAATAAAATAACATCCTTATCTATATATATATATATATGTTAGGAGCAATGTGCAAAATATCCGGTCAAACTATAAAATTTCCAATAGGGTGGTCATTTTACATTCATTTAACTTGTCTAATCAAATGATTGTGGGTAATTTGATTATGATACAATTTCATTGCAAGCAATTTGATAATCTTTTGCATTTTCATTTAAATTTATATGTATAGTATTTGGACAATCAAACTATTGTATGATAAGAAATTGTCAAAAGAGACACCATTTGATTTTGGCAAAATATACCTTGGCCAACAGATTGTGCAGATACACAGCTGTTCCCAAGAGGGGGGTCAAATCCTATCGCCGATGTTACCCTGAGTATCAAAGCCCCTTTCTAATGGAATATAATACCCCCCAGACCACAGGTTATGCAAGCAAACCGCTTGTCCACAAAGGGCATCAAAACCTATCGCAACCACAATCCTGAGTATCAAGAACCCCTTCTAATATACTATGATAGACCCCAACCCACGGGTTGTACAAGTAAACCACTGGCTCAAATCCAATTGTTGCCACTTCATTGAGCATTAAGGATCCCTTCTAACATCCTATAATACAACCCATCCACGGATTGAAGATTATGCTCGATAGTTGGTACATTAACCACCACCAATGCTTCTCCATGTATCAAGACCCCTTCTAATGCCCAATAATATAAACCTCCCACGGTTTGTGCAAGTCAACTTAATGCCAAAGGTGGGGCATTACACACCGCTTTCCTGAGTATCAAGGACACCTTTTAAACTTTCAATATCCCCGGCCCATTGGTTAATTTAATCTTATACCCTTTAACGCCCAATTGTTTCCTTGAAGATAATTTTTTTATAACTCCTTTCTGTTTCTGAAGGTCATATGACACTATTGTGACTCCATTTTGGATTATAAATTCATTTATGACCTAAATAATGAAATGGCATCATAAAGTCCTATGAGACTCATCGTATAAAAAATAAAACCGGACTTAATTGTCCATTGGGGCACATGGCATGCTAGAATCAATTAGTCCTCTTAATGCACTATGTTAAATGAACAAATATAATGTTATATATATTTTAAAAGAAACTTTAAAAACTCAAATTATTTTTTAATAATCACTTCAAAATAACGGTATTTATTTTGAATGGAACCAAAGGAAGCAATTTCGGTTCTTTTCACACATAATTGATAACGGTATTTATTTTATGATATATATATAATTAAACTTTACATGTTACGCAAGACACAATGATTTTGTCCTGCGTCCAAGGAATTTCAAGAAACCCTTTCTTTGATCTATTTATGAAAAGTGCCGGATGCCATCTAGCCTCACGTCTTGCTCTGGTAAAGACTTTATTGCATGCCTAAAATGTTTTTCCGGAGCTTGTTTCTGTTCCACAATAGAATATACATCTAAATAACTATTCCCAACCACTATTCTAGTTCATCCCGTTTCAACGGTAGAGGCTTATTTCTCTCTCTCTCTCTGGGTTTCATAAGCATTCGATTGTTCAAAGATCATGTCCAGAAGGTTATCAGGAATAAAACTCTTAGAATAATCAATAGGGGATATATCATCAGTTTTTTCTTCATTCTGATCAAGAAATGAAGGGACCGTGATGATGGTAAATCCTCAGGCGGGATTACTTTTTTCCAATATCTATGGTTATTTATACTTTTTTACATTTTTGAGTAAAGCTCATATCTTTAAGTCTCTTCAATCTCGTTTCCAGGAAATTCCTCGTTAGACAGGAGATAGCCTGAATCCCGAAAAGCAAGATCAGACCCATCAGAGTCTGAGTATCTTATACATGCAGTATGTGGAATCAAACTCTGTATGCGAGTAGATTTAACCCTTTTTGAGTGTAAAAAGTACCAGAAGATATTATAGTTTGAAAAATCTCAACACAAAATACGAATAACAATTATAAGTTTTCCCCTATATGCCCAATAGGAAGGTTTCAAAGAACATATCCAATCCCTGCTGGACAGTACGGTCCTATTTAGAAAACTACAATTCTTTATTCTTTTATAGGACTAAAATATTAAAGAAAAGCATTGATATACTCTCCTACGTACGTGTACGTATATACGTATACGTGTATACGTATGGACTATATATATTATATATATAGTAATATCACTTGGTTTTTTCTGCTATAATTCCTCAAAAAAAATAAAAAAATTGACGAAATATTGATACAAATTCACTAACGCGCCATCAAAGAAGAATTGCAACTAACAAGGAAAAGTGAGGTCATAATGATGGTATATCTATTTACAACTCAACTGCCAATGACATGTTGAGTGAAATAACACATCTTAAGAAGGTCTAGCTTAATATTTATTAGCATTTTTTTAAATAGGACCAAAAAGTCCACCTAGGTGTTAAAGGTTTAAGAGTTTATTTCGGTTTTTCTCAAGTATTATACTCTTAAAAATGCATTCAAATCAAACTAAAGATTATAAACAATAAGGTTTTCTTTGCAGTGTTTGTTGCAGAACTTTCTATCTAAAGTAATTAAATTTCGTCTTACATGAATAGTCTTTTCTTTTCTTATGCAACCAAAATAGCAAGAAATAGAAAAACCCGTTCTTCTCCATTCACATACTTGTATAGTTGATTTCTACAAATTGCCTGACATATTGACAACTTTGATAGACTACTTATCTGATCATATGAGAGATGATTATAAAAACTACAGTGCTGATTGGTTGCTATTAAGTTTAAATGTTCAAAATCGGAGAAATAATTAAAAAAAGCACTAAAGTCTTGCAGGTTACCCACGTTTCATTTTCTTAAATGTATTGTTAAATGAGGATTTTGACAGTTTTCACTTCTCTATATATGAGGCACTCACATAATCAATTAATATTTGCAATAATTATAATTGACTTGCTGATTAACACATTAAACTTAATAACAATCTCGGTTAAAAAGATATCGAGGGTATAGTTTTTTTTAAAATGTTCTTTAATTTGTTAGATGGAGTTGCACGGATTAAGTATTAAGGAAACATGCATTGCATTTCTGTACTCAGGGGAAATATTATTTTTACTACACTATTTTTTTTTCTGTTAGGACATTTAAAGAAATCATATGCATATTATTATTTAAACTGGAGTTACTATTATTGATTTTCATTGGTTTATATAATGCTAATAAATTAATTTGTACATTTTAGACGTTGTTTTAGCGAGGATCTATACTTGTTTTGTCATGTATCCAAGATACCTTCGTGTCTCCAAATCGTGCCAAACATCAAAGATTTATTTATTGAAAGTTTCCCCACAGTGAAAACAAGGTTTTGTGATATCAATCTCCCTGCTTCATCCCTCTTCATTATATCCCAGATCTAACCTTGGAATATTTTGGTGTAATCCATATACATAGAGTATATTTCCTTCTCTAGGAATCACCTGGACGTACACACAGAGAATTCAAACGAAAAACTTATCCTGAGAGCGTTGTCTATGAGCTACGGCTGTAGTCAGATATGAATATTATATGTCCTCAAAAACAGGAGCGGGGTTTTGCAGATGGTAATCTTTATAATACTAGAAGCTGCCATCATTATTTTTTCATTCTTGAGGAGAAAACATATTCAAATTCATGATGATTAATCATAAATAAATAAGTAGGCTGTAACTACAAACTACGTATTGACTATTTTCATAAGTTTTATAAACGTGTAAAGTTGCTTCGTGATGAAGTTTGAGATAAAGTGTATTGACTTGAGAATTGGTTTTGAAAGTACAATAATTCATTACTTTTTTGTCTGGTGTTGTTTGGTTTTTTAGAAAGTTACTTTTTGGGTAGTCCATATCGCATTAATTTGGAAAATGTTACAAAAGCCAACAATAAAACTATTACAAGTGTTGCCGTAAAAAGTATCAGCAACGTTCTTGGCCCAGTTTTCAGAGGTGAAAGACTGAAAGTTTTTCATTACCGACGGAGCTTCATATTATATTAAAACAGCCGAAAACCTTAAACAACATTTTCCAATTATGTTGCATGTCACATGTCTAGCTCATGATCTGAACAAAATAGCAACGCTCTGTCCTAATTATTCCGAAAATACAAACACTCTCATCTCTTAAGTGAAGAAAGTATTTTTTAATTCAGGTGATACAAAAAAAGTAAATTTACTGCTTTATGCCAAGTTCCCCTCCCACACGCATCTATCCCCACGCGTTATGGATCTTGGCTTAAAACAATGGAATACTATGCCAAGCACTTCAATTCAGTCAAACAGTATATTAATGTTATGGATGAAAATAATGATGCAATTCAAAAAATAAAAGATGTTTTGATGAATGTGTCCCTTTCGTCAGAAATAGGGGTTCTTCCAAACAAATGTAATCCAGTGCAAGTAGCCATTAAAGCATTGGGGAAACAATTGCCACTACTCACAAGTGTGACTATCGTTGAAAATAGTATTTTTTATTAAAAAAAGTAGATGACATCTACATGAATAGTTCTATTTTGTAAAATTGGAAAAGTTGCTTGAAAAGATGTTAAAGAGTATAAGAAGCTTCTTTTTATCGATTTCTTAGCAAACATGGAGAGCTTTGAAAGTCTATAATTTATGTATTGTTTTATATAATGATATTAAAAAAAAAAAACTTTATTATACAATAACTATCAAACACAACCAACAAGAAATTTTAACAATATATTTCAGTTTTTAAAAATTGTATTAAAAAAATAATCATCACTATATCATACACAAATTTCCTTATTTGGTTAAGTTGTACGGTTTAAAATCAAATAATTAGAAACTAATAGAACCGACTATGTAAATAGTAGGGTTATAGTTGAATTAATATAATATTAAATTTTTTAAAATCACGGTACGCTTCGTTTAATTAGACTCTATCCCGTTTTTCCGATCGCTTATAATAGGTATCCATATTTCTCAGTAGTTAGATTTTGAATTGGCATCTAACCTTCTTGAAATATTGATGAAGTAAAGTCATTGTAAGTTTCTTAATAACTATATGAAGTTCGAAGACGCAATTCAATTGACCATTATATGTAGTGTTCATCATTTTAGATGAAGATTTCAGAATCATTAAATCTGAAATTTAATAATCATCTTAATACAATACTTCAAATTAAGGAGCTCACAAATACCATAATCTGATAACCTTTAGAAATGAATATTTGGTTATTCCTTCAGCTTTAATTCTATACTACTTGAAAAAGTTGAAATATCAAATTTATATTATTAGGAGATAATTAATCAAAACGTTCCGACTCATAAAATATATTGATATCAGGTTGATGCCGAGTTAATGATGGAGTCAACAGTAAAGGAAACGATAAAAGGAGTTGCCGTATGAACGTTGTGTTTTAAAAGTTTCTGGAGTCATGGCCAAACGATGATAGTAAGGTTTGGAATGAATGGGATAAGGAAAATGACTTAGGAGGAGTCATTGACAGGCTTATTTCATTTGTGGCGAGGGAAAACATCCTGCCAGACTACCTGGAAATCTCTATAACTTTATATGGATATATATGAATAGAATATGATATATCTTCCTACGTTTATGCTGATAACTCTTCCTCGAAAGCAGTAACACGTTTGATCATTTATAAAGATATCATAGATACAATCCTATAAGTTGAAATTGTAATATGTAAATTAAGAAAGCTCTTTTACTAACTATCCTGAAATGTATCCACCAACATAGAATATTATATCCTTTCTTAATGAAATTTAAGGTAAGAAAGGCCCATCCAAATTAATGAGGGATCAAGTTGATGTTTTTCATCTTTCTCTCATTAAAGTCCTTCCCTAAGGAGGGGGATATCCTCCACCACTATATCTAAGGAGGTACACTTGCTGTTTCGGGATTAAAATTTGACATCTTGAATCCCATATGACGACAATGAAGTAGATACTTATCTCCCTCGTGATTTGAGGAAAAAATAAGGACTCCCGAAGACTTTCTGCTCTTCAGGAACGGATTCCTTTACTTTTTACGAGTCCCACACATGTAATTAATGTCATTATTAAAGGTCCTAAGTATCCCAACAGTAATAAAAAATATTGAAAAAATTTGAATAAATAACTGAAAAGGTGAGCTTCAGAGGTTGCGTCATACGGAGTATGATTTGAGTTATCTTTCTTCCTTTCCATCTCTCTCAGAGCTGCTCACAGCTGTTATAATACAACGTCATGACAGCTAAGCTGTTTTATTCTCAAACATTCTTCAAGTTCTCAGGGTTAGCACTTTGATTAGAGTTTCTTTTTTTTTGTAACATGCCTGTGGGACATAGAATATTCATCACTGGCTATAGTATATCTTTATTATTCAAATGTGAGGGTAATATTTTTTTTAATTTATCAGAACTCTTGTTCCCCGATAGGGGCAGGTAATTAATTAACATATAGCATTTAGATGTTAGAAGGTATATATGATTTGGAGATTTGTGTTATTTAATTATTTGATCCAAACTTGAAAAATTAAATAAACTTGTAGGTACATTCTTAAATTTCTTGAAAAAAACAAGAACGTATAACTACTATTATTGGAGATAATTATAGAAACATTGTAGATATGGGCTAATATTGCATCTGGGACTCTCATATATCGCATTTTACTTATATAATCGAAAAATCGGTCCAAAACGGTCTATACAAAATCACTTACGACCGAACTGAAAAAAAACAAGGTCCGTGACTGAGTTTCAATACTTATGCTTTATGAAAAATACTATCGATTCGAGCTAAACTGAGAGTAATAATTTATCCCTTCTTTTAAAAAATATTAATGGTAGTATCAGGTATTTTCCCAGGTAATTACGCATCGTCTGAAAGAAAAATTTGGTTTGTTAGTTTAAAAAGAATTCACCAAGAAACCTTGAGTGTTACTTTCCGTTTTTTCATTCACGCATAACTACTCAATACTTATATCAACTCATGTGTATTCTCGTCTGAAGAATGAAAAAAGTATTAATCAGGGGTTGAAATGAACAACAACTTAATATGTTGATGTGATTGACGAGTAGTGTTGTGTGGGTCATTATTGATCCGATTAAGTCCTGTCCAGTCTTAGAACCGGTCCTTGGAATTTTTCATAAAAACATCGATGGTTTATTAAGCCAAATAAGATATATTAAATATGCATTAAGATTATAGAACATATCTCATTATAATACCAACATATTATATTGTTATTTGGTTATGTAATTTATTATTATATAAGGGAATAATTAAAAAGAGGGAAAACGCTCTCATTGACGTCACGAGGAATCGATTTTACCTTCTGTAGGACCGTCAAAGGGGACTGGACTGGAAAAGACCGTACTGGACTTGCCACCGTCCTCGTTCCTAAATAAGAAACGACACAATACTACTAATGAGTACTTTAGTCTCTAGATGCACTCACTAAAAAAAGACTTAAAGCTATGTAAACAACATTCCATGGATTATCTATTTGTATCATCTTTTGGAGCATGATGCTCATGGATTAATCCATGACTAATCAGCCCAAATAAATAAAAAATGTCACTACTTGAACCTCTCAGATTTTTTTTTTTTTTTGGCACACAAGTTCAAATTCATGAGTAGATTAAGTGTGCCAAATTTCAACCCGTAAGTCGTTCAAGAGATATAGATACTCGTCTCGGACCAAATTTTCAAGGGTTGCTTTATGTCTTATTACCAGGCGCTACTTTTTCTTTATATTTTTTTTATCCGAAAGAACTAACCTCTTCAAATTGTGATGTAACTGTTTTGAATTGTGAGGATTCCCAAAATGAAGTCAAAAGTAGAATATTTAAATTTCTTATAACCTCAATTTCGGTTTTAAAATAAAATCTGAAATACACTAACAAGTACTTGATTATGAATAAAAAAAAATTACCATCTTTTCGGAGTAAGAAACTTTGGCACCATGTTTTACATATTTAGGGGTATCTCTGCGCTAAAAATTGTCTTGGTTTTTTTATCATAGCTCCCAGAGTAGGATTGCAAAGTCAAGTTACTTTTCACAGGAAGTTTGATCAATTTTGCGTATGTATTTATAACATACACTTGGTTTAAGAGTGTTGTACACTAACAAAAGGAAACGGAACTACAGTAATTCATAGTACTGATTATAAGTTGACAAATTTAAAAAAATAAGAGTAGTTTATAGTATATCCCTTGGTATAAAGTTGGACATAATTTTAAAGTAGTTTGACCTTGCAATGTGAAAAACAAATTGCAAAATTTTGCAACTATTTCATTCAATAGTTGACGGTATTTTAGCATTAAGTTATTTTTTTTTGTGTTTAAACTTTCTCGCCCCCTCCCCCCCCCATACAACCACCATCAATGAGACAACTTAAGACAGATGTAATTTGCGATAAATAACACAAGGAAACACTCATTTTGTACAAATTAATTCAAGCCAAAGAAGGAATTTATCTTTGAGTACTGAATCCAAAACTGATCTCAGTATTTTCCTCAGTCATCTAAATTCTGACATATCTGGGATTGGAGTAATTCTGGTTTACAATCGTTCAGAGTTATTTTTTACTCTAAAAACAATCAAGGATGAAAAAAACTTATGGAAACGTGTTTTTTACTCTTCTGTAGACCCTTATAACTTATTCATAATACATAGTAATTAGTAATATCATAGCTTATACTATAGAAAAATATTAAATGTATAATTTAAAAAAATATGTATCAAAAGGATTCTTGTTTCATTTTGTATTTTTTAAGTGATCCCATTTTTTTCTCTATTCATTGTGAAGGGATCGATCCTGATATTTCATTCTCAAGGAAAAAGTCCACTTACCTCCCTTCTTAGGTCGGGTAGTTTTCCTCGAATAGGATCTTCTCCCGTAGAGTCGTCCCTCATGGAATTCAGAATCCGCATTCAAACACCTCATGAGATGGATAATTAAGTTCGATGTATATTCCTTCCACTGTCTCAATCTTCCTTTTACGAGGCATGACGTCATAAAATGGGGATTGATATCGGGTAAAACATTATGACAATGTCAACTATTTGCATTACAGCCCCCCAAAAATGGGATCACTACAAAAGGGTACAAAATCCTTGGAGATGGATATTTTGTAAATAAATCTTTTTTTATAAATTATATATGAGATATTTTTCTTTAAATTTGGGGATTATTTTAAAGGTAAAAAATGACTCTCAAGAATAATAGTACCAAATTCTATAATCTTAGATATTTCAAAATTCAAATAACTGAGATAAAAACTGAAATATTGGCATCTATCTGGCCTTTCAAATAAAATATCTCAATTTCTCCATCTTTGACTGTGAAGATCTTTTTTAGGTATTAGAGGTGCTGCTTTCATCCCCTCCAAAGGTTTAATAAGAATAATCTCTTTGTTGAAATTGATGATAATTCCTTAAAGAATACGAACATAATACACACTCAATTTTCTGGACATATTTTGTACAGTACTGTTTATTTACATTATTTGTAATTTTAAAGCAAATATGAAATATGATGAATTTATAGATGGTGCTCCATCAGTAAAGAGCTAAAAAGGATCCCAATGCTATCTTGTTAGATGAGATCTGACAAAAATCCCATCAAAATCTTGATTCAATACTTAAATTTCCTTATCCCATCTCATATTTTTTATCTATAAACTAAAAATCCTTACATAGCAGCTGGGAGAAAACATTCATCTCAAGGCTAGTTGTTATCATTAATTCATGATATTTTGAAGAAATAAGAGTATTTTAGCTCAACTTAAAGTTATGAAAAAAATATTCCATGGATTATCTATTTGTATCATCTTTTGGAGCATGATGCTCGTGGATTAATCCATGTCTAATCAACCAAAATAAATAAAAAATGTCACTTGAACCTTTTGGATTTTTTTTTTTTGGCACACAAGCTCAAATTCATGAGTAGATTAAGTGTGCCAAATTTCAACACGTAAGTCGTTCAAGAGATATTGTAGATATAGTTTTATATATATTCAAAAATTAAATTTCAATTATAAAATTTCATCTAAGTATAAATATTCAAAGAAAATTAAATTTTTGGGAAATAGAAAATTAAAATTAAATTTCAAATAATAAATTTTTCGAAAAAAAAAATATATATATTACATTTTCTAGGAATAAGCAAAAATTCATTAGTTTTGTGGGAGGAGATACACCCCTCAAGCACATCTCCTTCCGTGACCCCTGAGGTGTTCATGAAAGAGGGAGAGTAATAATGAGGGCTTGTCCGGGAGTGATAATTGTCTGACCTTTTGGAACTCAGAGTAGAATTGGGGATGGACGTCAGAGTAATTCCAGCCTATGTTTCTCTGCTATATACAGAGTTGAATTTTTGTTTATTTCTTTTCCTCTAACGGCTGCATTCAGCCGATCCAATAAAAACCTCATGACAGCCAAGTTGCTCTTCTCCCCAACATTATTCAAATTGTCAGGATTATCACACTAATTTCGGGGTTTATTTTTTTTTACAACTGACAGAACATATTTTGTACAACACAGTTTATGTACATTATATGACGCTACTGTGACAAAATTCACAATTTTAAAGCAAAGATGACGTGATCAAAAATTAATTTAAAAATTTGGTACATACCTTATTTTAAATGAAGCCAAACCTAGATTGAAGTTTTTGTTGTAAGACCGATCCAGACCAAGTTTTGCTTTGAGAATGTCCCATACCGAACTTCTTTAGAGCCTCAAACTATTTTGGTCCTCCAAAAACCAATAAGTAATGTGGTTCAAAATAATTTTCACGCGAAATTTTTCCAGGTTTTTTTGGATTTCACGAATTATCCCAAAATCGAAGAGTGGCTTAAAATACCACATGATGTTGATATAAAATTACAACTTTGACAAATATTATATGTTTATAATTGTAGAAATTTTATATGAGTAGACCAACAGGAGTTTATCATCAAAAATGGTTGTGCTCCGTCAGATAGTATTGGAATTCATAGACTTCATTTTTTTTTCTTATTCTTCTCCTGGCTACGAGGGTAGTCAGAAAAATTCCTGACCTAACAAGGATAAAGTACATTTTTTCTGATCTTTTTAAAATTTTTAACATAGTCCCCCCCGTTACTCTACACACTTGTCGCAGCTTATTGTTGAATTGATCTCAAATACATGTTTAACAGCCTTTGAGGTCAATTTTATTAGTCTATCACTTCTATGCCGATCCCTGAGGTTATCTCCATCCTCCACAAGGTTTCTGATCTTGTCCATTTGAACCTTTAGCCTCTTAACAACTTCAAAGTTTTTATGTCGCCGACATGGACCAATGTAGTAATCTCTATCCTTTTTAATTCTATTTTTATAAAAAAATAATGTATAACAATGTATCTTTTTTGTTAGCTAAGAAGTCCAGCTTTAGGTAGTGTACATGGAAAAATTTGATTGGAACTTTAAAAAATCTCTTAAATCATCTTTATGTCAAAGGCTTTTGGAACGGATGAGCGAGGAATCATTTTTTTTTTTTTTTTTTGTGTTTATTTCTTTTCAAAATGAAAACGTCCATAAAATTTGATAAATTTACAGTTTTGGTCAAAATTTTAGGAATTTTAGATCTCTGAATGTTGCTTAAATGGTGCAATATATATATTAAAGGAATATATTGTCAATATATAAATCAATTGAAGGGGGATAAAATGAAGGTATAAGCCTTATTTGATTTAAATACAAAATAAGAGACATGCTAGTGTATGTACACACGTAAATATGTATGTTGGTATGTAAATCCCATCTCAAGGATATTAGATAATATTAAAGTAAAACCCGGAGGGGCAAAGATCTCGACAAAGAGTGTTTATCAATAATTATCTTCTCTTTTTTTTTTTTTCAAGTACATAATTGCTCTCAATTTAAATCATTTAAAGTTTTGTGAATATACATAGTAATGACTCAAAAATTATAAAACATTCCCACTGCTAAAATGTTGGCACTTATTGGACGTGTTTGCCGTGGCACCGTCTTAGGTAAACACATAGTTGTCCCTAGGGAACATCCCCTTTAAACATGGTAAGACATGGAACCTGATAACTTTCTAGTAAACGATTGTGTAGACTTTCTCGTTAGCCTAGAAAAAGTATGGAGGCATCTTGCTGCCGTCGAACGCCACGACCCGAGGACTATGACCTGAGCTGGATGATTAGTCCTGAGGGTTTTTTATACCTGAGCTCTTGATTCAGCCAAGAAGCAGTAATTTATCCTGTTCAGAACATTGTTCAGTGTAAAGATTTTGTTATCAATTGGCTTATTGCTCCGACATTTTGACCGCATCACAACATAGCAAAGATACAATAATAGCTTGTTGTCCGTTCTTTCGAATGGTGCAAAGTACAAGATTGTTATATTTATAGAACTGAAGCTGGAGTGCCTCAACGAAGATTCTAATTTTTGTGTCCTCACCCTGTACAGGGTGCAAAAATATAACTTTCTTTCTCCAAAAGATAATAGAATAAGTCTTATAAATCAGAAAAGTAATAAGTAATTAATTAAAGTTTTGCTGTACACAGTTTTGAAAATCATATCAATTTTCCATAGACAAAATTTGTATCCAGTTATTCTTGCATGTTTTTGTTTCTATTTTAATTACTGTTGATTAACAGGTTTTAGAGAAGTGATATGGGAACAGGGGTAAATTACCCCACATGGAGAAATTAAGCAAACTTTCAGGGTAATGAGAGTGGATATTATTTCCATGCCATGAAGAACACTTTTACTTCCTAGTGTTAAATGAAATTAACAAATAAGCATTATGCCACTACATGGGCGTCTGCAGGGAATAACGTTGTGCTGAGGTCCTATATATGTTAGTTTTCTGGAATAAACGCTCTTTTAATTATCTGTTTTAGACAAACTGCTCCAATTTTGAACCCTTGCAAGATATAGTATTTGATGAAATAAATTTTTAGTACTCTAGCATCAATATATGTAAATTTTTTGCATTTAATAAATTGTACAAGTTTCAAATTACGGGCCTGAATTGAATAAACTGCTTTCTGTATGTCGTAAATTAAGCAATTAAATGATTTGCATAAATTTCACTAATGAATATTCAGGAGGCCGAATATCCTTGGAGACCGAGTCATAGCAGTCCTTCTTAGAAAGCTCTTCAAAAAAAATTCAAAGATTTTATTCTAAATATTAAATTTTTTCATAAAATTTCAAAAAAAATCATTTCTTTTTAACAACTGTGAATTTTTGGAAAAAAAAAAAATTCCATATTTGTCTATAGTTTAATTTCCTAAAACTTAAAAAGTTCCCTTGCAGACACCCCTGTTTCATGACATGTATACAATTAAAAATTCAACAACTGGCCAATTAGACAAAAGAAAAAATTTCCCGCCAAAAATCGGTATAAAAGGAAATTTATTAGGAACTACAATGGGCATTCTGTAGAGTGCAAACCTCTGCTTAAATAAAAGATCCTTTCTTCTCCATATCAAAGTCAAAAATCTGCGATGTCTAGTTTAATAAAATTTAATATGAAATGCACTCATACTTTAAAATGAGTTGTATATTTATTGTGTGGCACAATGAGAGGATTTTAGCTTTGTATTTCAGTTTGTTCAAAAGTGCGGGTCTATATTACGTTTTGACCTTTAATATTGCTCCTGGATTTTTTGTTGTATGGAGAATCTTTAGTTAACCCACATAATGACACCAATTTGAAGTCTCTACCTAAATATTTTTTTAAAGTTATTGTCGATTTTGTGGTACCTTGACTTCTCAAAGTACATGGCCTCTTGCTATGACCCCATAGGTATAATTTTATTACCAAGTTAGATCAAAATAGAGGCTCTTGTCATAAATACTAGGAAGTACCCGTATTATATATTTTATTTCGATTTATTTAAATAACTCCAGAATTTAGTAGGACTTGTCGATAGACAACATAATAATTAGTCATCCTTTCATCATATTGAAGATGCATACTAAGAATAACACGTTAATCACCTTCCTAATTCCCTTTTTTGATTCGTATTCAATTTACATTCTCCTTTTGTCCGATATTAGAATTATTTTTTTAATTTATTTTTTTGGTACATTTTCAAATCAACAACCCATACCTTAAAAAAACTTTGAGAGACGGAGAATCGATCTTGTTTTATGAAAACTATCAACTTATAGCCCTGGAATCTGGTCTGATCAGAATGATACATAGTCTTTGGTACGTTATAAAATTTGTATTTGTCTCTGTTTTTGAAATAAAAACCTATGCAGATTTATCAGCGGACATACAATCATAATGTTATATTACAGAAGATCATGTCAAAACATTTTTGACAAAAAAAAAAAAAAAAAAAAAACTGCAGACAAACCCTTTCCAACACACATATATTAAAGACTGGCTCTAACTAAAAACAACAACTTTAGAATATCGCTTCTTGAATAAACTCCCAAATTTACAGCCTTTATTGCCACGCATTATAAAAAGTCATGTTACCGACGACCTCTGTACGATAAAAGTGTCTATATGTGAAATATTGGACTAGGGGAATATTGTATTTAAAGTCTTTTTCCTGGTAATGATTTCTTAGAATTCTTTCTTTTTGGAAGAATTGATCATTATATTAATTATTAATCCATATTTTTATAATTGATCATGTCGTTTAACTTTTTTTTGAAGTATTTTTTGTTCTTATAAGTTTATAACATATTTGGAAGGGTTGTTCGACTTTGTTCTCAAAATCACTATGAGACCGCTATGATTTTTAGTGAACCGAATTCATTTGTTCCTATTAACATGGTCAGTCTAGACCAGTCTCAAAGAATAATTCGTCGGTCTGAATCGACTATACAAAAAAATTGGTCTTGTCTAAAATTTTGATCTTACAGATTCTTTAGATAAATTGTTGATGACATCCGTTATATCTCGAAATGGTCAACATGGACCACCAATAATGTCATAAGAATGTTAAATGTGCTACATAAATCATATTTGTACATGTCATAAATCAGGATTTGGGAGAAAATGGGGGAAAAAAATTTTTTCAAATCAAAAATTGATCCACTTTTTGAAAACGGCTAAATTTCGATCTACTTTATAGGATTTGAACAAAATATCTGTCAAAGTCATTGTCTTTGACCGAATTTCAATACTTGTATTTGCAAAGGCTTTGTTCTTAGGATTTTCTTTTTTCTGTGAAAAAAGCAAACGTTGATGTTTGTATAAATAACCAGGAGTGAAACTTTGTTTTATTAATTGGTAAGGGAATATGTTACGTCAAGATAAACTTAAAAATGTAAGCTTGAATAATTTATTACTCACAAAGGTATCCAGGACCGGTTATGCCCCGAGTGGGATCCCAGACAAAGACAAAATACTACCCCTTTTTGGACTGTATCTAAAATGTTTCTGTGGGCAAGAAAGGTTTAGGACTGAGATGAGAGTAATACATTAACTGAATATTATTCCATGAATGGTTGATATTTATTATTTCTGATGTAATTTGTCTCTAATTGATGAAGTTACAGATTAATCAGATCCTTTCTGTGGTACATTGTAAAGTTCAAATCCCCATAGTTACATTGTTCATAAATAAATAATAACAAAGATATTTGAATATTTCAAAATGAGATGATAGTATCATTTAAAAGTTGGTAATTAAAATGACTCATGTTATAAGGAAATAAGGCATTTAAATAATTACTTCATGAAATGTTAAATGTTAAAAATATTTTGTCAATTAAATTGTGCCCTTTTTTGCATATAATTACTAAACTTCTAAAATCTCTTCATGAAAAGTTATTTAAAGATAAATGAAAAAAAGTATGGAGGATTAAAATGCCCGATTTAAGTATGATTTTTTTAAAAACTAAAGAACACTCATTCAGTCAAATTGTATCAACTCACTGAATGCTCAAATTGTATCAAATGGTCGCATTATAAATTGCCCAAATTTCCTCAATGTATCATCTTTTTTTTGATCGAAGGAAGCAAAAGTTGATGTTATTAAAGTGGACCAAGCATTATTATTTAACCATCACTATTATGCAATTTTAAGAGTTTAAAAGTCATTTGTTATAATTTTCCTATGAACAATGTTATAGAACACATAATTAGGTGTCGATTGCTAAGAAATACTCCGTCGCTAACATAAGTGAACAGTACGAGAAGATTATTCAGATAGCAGTCGAGGAAGACGATTTACAATGTATCTATGTATTTGTCTGAGAGCCTGCCACAGAATATTTCACCCATAAGGTTAAAAAGGTTGGACACCCTGACATTACTTATGTCACCTGGAACATTGATTTTTTTTTGTCAACCTGATCGCCCCTATTGAGTTTGGCCTTCAGACCCCCTGAAAATAGTCTCTGGAGGTTGGTTTTTTTAACCATCAGGTGCATGGACAAAACTTGTACCAATACATAGTACAATGTTAGGACATCATAAAAAACCAGGCTGAAATAAAATGTCAGAGTGCCAAACTGACTATACCTTATTGCGTGAAATCTTCCGTGGTAGGCTCTTGGACTACATGTGAGACATTGCAAATCGTCTTTTTCAAGGCCCAGTCTACCTTTTGGACAATCTTGCGCAGAGGAGCCCTGCTATCTCAATCCTCATCTCGTAATGTGTGCTCATGGTAGCGACTAGGACAATGTGTTTCTTAGTAATCGACACTTAATTATATGTTATACAACATTGCTCATAGGAAAATTATAAAAAAATACCTCTAACCTCTAAAAATCTGCATGATAGAGATGCGTAAATAATAACGGTTGACCCACTAAATAACCAAGAGTGCAATTTTAAAATGTTATATCGACTGTACATAATACTGTTGTGGGATACTCTATTCAAGGGACAGGTTCAATGCTTTCTTTTCCTTTTTTTAGGTATGATATAAAATATTTCAAATTCAATATTTTCTTTTAAAAAAAAACCAGTTTTTATCTAATATATAACGGTAAAAAAGCCTTCTTGATACTAAAATCATTTCTCTAGCTCTAGAAAGTTATGACCAATTCATCATCGGAATTTCAACCCTTTTTCCCGACTATTTATGTTATAAGCTACACCAAAATCTGTGATCTAATAGGATATGATATTTCAATAAAAGAAATCAACTCTCTTGAACCTTGTAGATAATTGAATGACATTTTCAGGAAATACAGAATACAGTGCAAAAGTTGTTACTTTTAAATACCTGGAATGGGGAAAAAAGTGATAATAAGACAAAGTATTTCATACTTCATAGTAATTAAGATTAAAGGTGCTAATTTTGGCTTAAAATTTAGGGACTTCGCATTAATAATTTAGTTCAAAACTGTACAAAATACTAGATAAATCATTGTTAAAACGTCCATTATATCTTTTAATTGATCCATTACACTTAACTTGTAAGTTTGAAGATTATTTTGAGATAATTTTTTTCCTATCGATGTTGAGATCTAAGGAAGATTTCTTGGTACTCAGGGAAAGGAGGTGGATAAATTTACTCTCCTCAGGTCCAACAGTTCATCCGCACAATCCCTGGGCGGGGGTGTATTATTAAAAGGGTTCCTCTGTAACTAGAAAGGCGACGCTGGTAGAGTTTAAACTGTCTTTTTGTCCAGCCCTTTACCTGTACAGCTTTAGAGTATTTGGGAATATTATGAGGGTTCCTTGAAGCTTAGGGAAGGGGTAGTAGAAGAATTTAACTTGACTCGTGGCCAACAGGTCGTAAGTTCAACCTGTGTGTATTCTAGCATATGGGAGGGTGTTCTTGGTGCTTAGGAATGGTGTGGCGGTGAAGTTTAAACTGCCTTGAGGCCCGGTACCTCACCTGTACAACCTGAGGACTGGGGCCTATTTTGGGATATTAGAAGGATTTCTAGATGCTCAGGAGCGCGGCAGTGGAGACATTTAATTTGACTCGAGCCTATCAGTTCATTTGCACAACCTAGGGAAAAGTGCCAATATACTCATACTCATAGAACAAAAATTAGAATGATTCTTAAAAATTTAGAATCTTCCTTTTTTGTTTGAAATTTAGCTATGGAGCTCTTATTTAATTTTAATTTCTTTTTGTCCCAGGTAAATCTTCTCTAGTATGCATTAAATATAAATGATATGAAATGAAGTAATCAAAATCCAGTATTTCTATGAGGATTCCCAAAACTCTTATAGACTTTTGTGCACGCCACTCACAAGTATTTTGACACATTAAGTTGGCAATTTGTAACATACATTCTTTTTTTAGTTGATCGAAGAAGTTCGGTTTTATATTGACGAATAAATGAGGGAGTTGAATTATATCAATATATATTTTTGACTTGATCTATTTATTGCATGTCATCAAAATAATAGTTAATAAATAAAATTATAAAAATTCCTAAAGACATTCCTTGCACAATTGTTGAAACTCAATTTCCTACTTTATCTCTTTGTTAGTCCATTAATAAAAAAATAAAAAATTGCTTGTAGTTGAACTAAAAAAAGTTATACAAAATATTTGCTATGTATGGAGCACTTTCTCTTGACATCATCAATGTTGATGTCAGCCATTTTGTGTACCTAAACAACCAAGTTTTATTTCTATTAAAATATTTTTCATTTGTATTAAGGAAAATGGTGAACTATTAGATGTCAAAATGGGAGGAACAAATTAAAAGACTTAAACATTACTGTCAATCAAAAATAATATCCCTCTATATCAAAGTTTTATTTTAAATCTCATCCTACAATGTTTAAAAAATATGTTATTACATCGTTAAATAATCTTATTTCCATATTGTAGACAATAAAAAAACTATTAAAATGGAAGTAAAAATATATTTTTATCTAATTATCCTACGTTTCTCGTCCTTGATCGATCCAAGAACAACAAAAAATAATATTAGTAAAAAAATCTAGACATTTTTAGGGATTTTTAGTACACACTACTTTTTGATTTAATTCAAATATCACGGATTCTCTTTGACATCAAGTACTTTAGTGTTGTGTCGGTCCAGGTCCAATTCAATCCTGCACATCAGTCGTACAATTTATAAAGATTAGTTTTTGATAACGTTAACCTACTTTTTTTTTTTCAAATAAGTTCTAGTACAGACAGTCCAAACGTCTCAAAATTATCAGTTTGAGACCCTTATGGTTCATAGTAAACCAAACTAATTCGCTTCAATAAAGAAGTTTGGTCAAGATTGGTCTAGTTTAAATTCGGTCATGATGAGTCTTAGTGATAAATTGTTGTGACGTCATGTGTTTCTAAAAATGGTGAAAATACGCACAATAACTCACTATGAAATTAAATGTGTTGGATTTATAAAAAAGATGGAGGGATCTTTCATATCTAGAAAAAATTATAATAATTTGATAAAAATGGGATTGTTTTTGGACCACAATCCGACGTTCTCGGGTATGATGTAGGTAAATTTAAGGACTTTTTATTTTTAATAGAATATTTGTTCGTCATTCGGCAAATTATGTAGCAGAACATATATTTGAAATTTTGAAAGCAATGAATTTTTGAAGTTTTTGAAAATAACTATCGATTTTCTTTCTTTATTTTTTAAATTTAAATAATTTTTCTCAAAAAAAACATTAATGGATTTTTACAAAAAAACTTAAAGGATATTTCCAAAAATATTAATTTTCTATGAGCTTCTATAGATTTTTAAAGTTTTTGTCCAAAAAAATAATTTTTGTGTATATCCATTTTTCAAAAACCATGCAACCCTCCCTTCAAATATAACCCCTTGTACACCTTAGTTTTTTATCACGATTCGTCGTACTCTGGAACTGTGTAGGTAAGTTTTTATTGTCTGAGATCCGAAAAGGCTTTAGAAACTCGAAATATTTCGGATATTAAAAACTTATCGTATTGCTTAATACTAAATTTCCTCCTTTTAAATAAAAAAGAAAAAATTATTTATATCGAACATATATGTAGCACCTTCTATTTACCTTGATTAGGGATTAGAGCAGCATCAACACAAACAGCTGCATCCCATGTTATTACAATATTTATACAACAATAATTTTAATAATGATCTTATAATAGTAATACCATTAGTATGCACCGATACCAATTTTTCAGCACATACCAGTTCCAAGGCCATCTTTATGGACAATTTCGATTCATTGTTTAGTATAATGTAATTTCATAAACGAATTATAAAATTGGTTTTTTTTTTAATATTTAACTTTTTCTTAATACAAAAAAAAACAAGAACATAAATACGTCCTGCCGCGATGTCAAAAATAAAAGAAACTGAAAATCAACGTGATCACCCATAAAAATTCAATAATGTTGGGGAGGAGAGTCGTTTAGCTTTCATGACGTTGTAATATATCCGCTGTAGTTTTGGATCGGTCTAAAAAAACTACATAAGTAGACCGCATTCCTTTCAGTCCGGTCCTTATAAAAATTTTCAGTTCTAAGACCGGTCCTTATCCATTATTTGTAGAAACAAAAACATCTGAAATGACGTAGTTTGAACTAAATACGTCATTTGAGTCGTTGAAGTAACACAATAATAATACATAACCTCAGGACTGTTGAATGTCAACAAAATAACTAATCAGCTGCAAGTCGCCGTGAGAAGAAGGCAATAAGTACCCTGGGGTCTTTATCCAGGTATGATGTAGGCAGGAACTACTCCAATGCCAATCCTCCATTATACTTCGAGTCCAACAAGGGCTTAGACTTATAATGCCAAAGAAAACCCATAAAAATAATCTTCGTGCTTCATGAGCATACTCAATATTTATTACTTTATACTTTGGAGGTTCTGTCTTTCTGTAAGTTTTGCATTGCAAAAATGTTTACAAGTTTAACTACGCGTTGGATACATTGGAGATTATACTAGTAGATGGTCTTGCAAATACATCCGGTTTTTATGACATCATGACGTGCTTTTTTTTTCTTTATTTAAATTAGGGATTTCCCTCAATTATCAGGAATGAAATAGTTCTATTTATAACATTAAATTAGGGATCTAACGATACACTATTTTCAGGCGTTTCCAATTCTTATCATGTATAAAGAAATTTCATTAATAAATAACAAAATTGTTTACTTTTTTTAATGTTTAACTTATTATTACCTCGGCGTCTGATCTAATTTCAACTGCCTCAATGCTAAAAATAATACTTGCGATACTAACAAAATGCTAATTTTAAATTATTTTACTGGTTTGTGTCAACATGAGATCAAATGGTCTTGAACTGTCTCTAGTTCCTAACTGAGATTCGTATGCTTGCCATAAGGATTGAAATATGTATAAATCAGTGGACGGGTTGAGTCTGAAAATATGGACTTGACTTCAGTTTTGTTAAAAACAATATTATTCAACAAACATACAAAAAAGAAATATTTAGTGAAACAGTTAATTAATGGTTTCAGAGTAAAACAACTCGTAATAATGCTTACATGTACTTTCACCCTCTTATTTTCCTTTTCTGAACTTTTCTGAACAACGTCATTTAATTTAGTTATTTTATTGATCTGTAACCGTAATTTTGTCTTCAAAAATAAGCTCAAGTAAGTCATTGCATTCATGTGAATAATTATGCATTAACGTCTGTGGAATTGGCATTATTGATCCGATTATGATAATCGATTCCGATATTTCCAAAAATCTAATTATTTTTAATTCCGATTCCTCAGTACACCCCTAGTTATTTATTGTTGAAGCATCCTTAATTCATAAAAAGTAACCTTAATCCGGATTTTATTCTTATTATGGTCTGAAATTTGGGTAAAATGCTTATAAAATTTGAGACAAGTTTTCTTTTCATTTTGGCATCGTATTTCGATCCAAAAGTTATAGTACGATAAATTTAGTTAAATATTTATCTCTAAGTATTCGAGATGATGCAGATAGGTCTTATATTCACACAAAAATAAGAATAGAAGGTTGGATCAGATATTTGAAGGATAATTAAGGTTGTAAATCTAAACATTTTGGGTATTTAAGAAAAAGAAAATCGAAAAATAACCTGGCACCCCTGAAAATTCAAATAGTATTTGAGAGAAGAGCAGTTTAGCTGTCATGCTGTTGCATTCAATTAGCTGCAAGATAATTTCAATAAACAAAAGTACGATTCCGTATCAAGCATGGATATGGCACGGATATCTCCGCTTTTGATCTTCAATTCTGCTCTGAATCCAACAGTGACCGACAATTATAACCATCCAACAAAACCTCAGCGTTATTATCTGTCGTTCATGAGAAGACCCACTCTTGGTTAGACTTAGTACTTGAGTTGGATTCGAGTTAAAATTCTCGAGGTCGATATTTTGATGATTGAAGTCTAGTCGAGTTCCAGTAAGGCAGAGCACACTCATATTTTACTCCGTGTTTCTCAAATATGGTTTGAGTTTACTATCAAGAAACTAGGTTGATTATTAATGGAGATACTTGTATACTATATATTTCATTTAATGATACTGGCTCACGTTTAGTCACACACACAAAGGAATTTATTATTTAAAAAGTTGATTCATCAGTTATGATAATTATTGAATTTTCTATACTTAATACTATATATAATGGAAGTTAGTATATCCGCTACCTCGTAATTAATCCTGTTTCTCTTCTTAGAAACTATTTTCCCAGCAGATGAGAAGATCCAGTAACTAAGAACGGAAGTTGTAGGTATTGATAAATACCTAATGGAAAATGTTACTTTTCCTTCAGTGTTCTTCTTTTCCGGGTCATTTGATATATCGATAAAGGGCAATTCTAAATATTGAATCTTAAATAAAACATGTCGTTTATAACATAAAAGTATGCCATGGTCCTTGGCCTGCGCAGCTATAAACTGTAAGAGTGTGGTCGGTCTAGATGTAACTTTTATAATCAGGGGCGTCCGTAGGATTATATATATTTTTTTCTATTTGGGAGGGTGCTTGGTTTTTGGAAATCTTTTTAAAAAAAAAAAAAAAAAAATCAAAAATTTATAGCTATAGACAAAAAAATTTAATTTTTTAGAACTAAATTTCAAATATTAAATTTTTGTGAAAAAAAAATCAAAAATCTATAGCTATTAACAGAAAATTAAATTTGTTTAAAAAAAAAAACAAATGAAAAAACATTTTTTTGAAGCAAAATTTAAAAAATAAATTTTCAAAATTAAATTTTTCGGAAAAAAAATTTAAAAATCATTTCAAAAGTTTTTTTTTTTTTGGAAAAAAGTTCTAAAACTATTTGACAAAAAACTTAATTTTTTTGAAATTTTTTTTTAGTAAAAACTCAAATTCCTTAATTTGGGGGAAGGGGTGCTACAGGCCCTCAAGCCCACTTCCTGTGGATGCCCTTGATAATTGTTATAATCTGTAGGCTATCGTTCCATTCTTATCCTTTGTTATGAATTAATAAATAAAAAAATATTCATTAATTTGGCACCAGCCTTTATTTATAAATTTGTATTTCGTAGAAATAATTATATATTCCTTGATATCGAAATATAATATCTAGATACATGATTACTCAAACCCCATATCAATATTTCATGTTTCCATGGATCGAGTTCAAATTATTTTGGTAAGATTAACTTAAAAAATATATTTGTATGTACTTGTGTTGATTATTTTTCGAGTTCGAGTAATAATGAAATCCAATTCTATTTGTTCCTTCCTCAAGAATCAAAAAACAATGATAACTGCTTCAGAAAAACAAACACTCTTCAGTTTGCCAACAACAAAAACTCAAACCCCCAAAAATGCTTAGGATTAACAACTCTAAGGATAACTAAATATGAATAATTGCTCATCTCAGTAACTTCCTGATTTGATCAAATATGTCATCATATTTTATTATCAGTCCCTTCATATTTTTTCAAAATCACTGCCTTTATAATATATATATTTTTTTTTATTAGTTACATTGGAATGTTTATTGATTTATAAGAGCTCTTTTTCATAGACTATAAATATTACTGTTTAAAAGCTGCACTACGACGGGTTAAATATGAATTCATTTTTTACAGAGGTACATTCAATATTATTTAAGTATAGGATCCCTTAGAGTCATTGATTTACAAAATTTTAATGTATGATTCCTGTCAGCATTGATGAGTTTGATTTTTTCTTAAATGTTCCTATAATTTCTTTATATTAAGGGAATTCCATTCATGAACTATAAGTAAACATTACAGTATTAAAATTTCTCCATCTGATTTAGGAATGATCTTTGAAGTTCATAGACGGGGGGTGAACACTTACTTCTTCAATAATTCATGAAGGTAGAGTGATTGAAATTAATTCATGTTTTGATAAATTATAGCATAAACAAGCAGCTTGTACTCTAGCTCACGTACTAGTCGAGAAAATCAGACTTGAAGGATGGAGAGGAATAATGGCTCTGTCAAAAAGGCTAAACTAGAACCGGAAGAGTTAAAAAAACAGCTGAGACCAATCCCTTCAAGTCCATGAGGGCCCATGCAAGAAATATAGGAGTTTGATACCAGACTGTCTAGAGAGCTATAAAACAGTGGGCGGAAAGATCCTTGTGGGAGTAGAGGTCAGGTCACAATTTAAAACAAACAATCTTTTTGCCTTTTTTGATGCCAATTCCATCTATTAAAACTTTTGGAGGCATGTCGAGAGTAAGGCCTGCATTGTCCTTCATCCAAAAAAGGCCTTCAACCCCCATGTCACCCGGCACTGGGAAGCCATGACTGAGAACTACATCTGCAGCGGGATCCAGGCCTTTAGCAGCCTCCTGTAATCTATCATTGACGCTAAGGCTGGCTACATTAATGATTAAAATACCTCAGACACACACCGTTTTTGAGAACTAATTTTTTAGAAAAAGTGTTCAGATTTTAATGGACCCCTCGGTACCTTCTCTGGAGGCAGCCGAGAATGGAGCCTACGCATATTGAATTCAACCGATACGATAACCATTCAGCTTTTTCTGATAAGATATACGTTGATCCTTGCTATTGAATGATCTTAACTTTATTTTAAATAAATATGTAATTGTGATGTCATAGTCACGCAACCTTACACTTACTCTAAAAAAAAATTGGGGAGGAGGGCAATTGGCTCTTGGGCCCAACAGATCCGGCCCCACTACTCTAGTTTATATTCATTCACTTAAATTGGATCTATTTTAATTGTACTTGAGCATTTAATTACTACGATTAGGGCATCACGGAAGTAAAATACAATAATTAAGTAGGACTTATTTGTTTCTGTTGTATTTATCAAACGGGTATCTATGCAAGACATGAAAAAAAATGTCATGAAGGTATGTAAGCATGTATTTCTATAATATCCGTCAACCCCATGATTCTTGATCATCGTAAAAAAATAAATTTTGTAATGGATTAGTATATTATTCTTCATACATAATTTTACGATAAGATGCCACCATTTGATGTGGCTAATTGTCCTGTCCTATCAATGGGTGTGAGCGTTGTTGACATATATTTGTTTGTTAGCAAAGCCATAGAGAGTGGTGCTGTCTTGTGTCAAAATAATACAACTCCCTGATTTTTTTTTTCTTGCCCAAGAGGATAGACTTTATTCATACTTTTAGGCATTCAATTATAAGCTTCCATAAACCATAATATTGGTGTCATAAGCATATATATTTAAAAAAACAAAAACAAAGGTTAAGTTAAAACGACTTAATAAGAACAATTGTTTAGCATCATTGACTGACTTCTCCACGATTAATAA
Source organism: Lepeophtheirus salmonis (assembly GCF_016086655.4). Taxonomy (NCBI): domain Eukaryota; kingdom Metazoa; phylum Arthropoda; class Copepoda; order Siphonostomatoida; family Caligidae; genus Lepeophtheirus; species Lepeophtheirus salmonis. The sequence goes on from NC_092584.1 coordinate 23,408,931, forward strand.
TATATCTTTTAAGGTGGTGTCGTTGGATGATAGTTGCACGTATACGACTTGCAAGCAAGAGCTAAAGGAATCTAGCGTGTTCATCTGGAACCTCCTCCGATTTTGCGACGTAGAGGCCATACATGCTCTCATTCTGAACGGAACTATTGGCTTTTTGGGCAAAGTAAGAGTCCCAAGTCTTTTCTTAAAGGAAAGTTGAGCCATTTGGTTTATCAGTGAGGTTGACCAACCAACCTCTGCAAAGATATCGGAAGAAACTTTACCTATTTCAGGGAAATTAAAATTCCCGCAACAGGGAGAGTTCATGTTATAAAACAACTCAGCCATTTGACACGCTCAGAATATTGATGATAATACAACTACCTGAATGATAACACTTTTAATAAAAAATAAGATGTAGACATGTTTCTCAGATGGAGGACTCTCTCAAAATTCTTCTGAACATGCACCATTTTTTAAACGACAAGCTACAGACTGTTACGTCATCTTGCAGATAATATATGTTTTTTTATTTAATCATGCCCTATTGATAAATAACATCTCCATAAAATTATGTTTCAATCTCTCAATAGTAATCTGTATCGCATCTCTCAAACTTTCGTGCAAAAAAAACGGGTGGAAAATTGTCACAAATTATATGGTAAATTACGTCATACTCAATCGGTCTATTTTTTTTTAAACAGTAGTGATTAGAGATGCACCGATTAGTCAATAAATAATGGGTAATCGACCAATGGTGCTGATGTTTTTTTTTGTGATGTAGCTAATACTGGTTTAGAACCTTTTACACAAAGATGTTTCACTTAAAAATAATTACAAACTATTATTGTGTATAAAATATACCACATAAAGTTTTTCGAAAATAATTCAATTGGTAAATTGAGGGACTTTTATGTGATATTAATGGGCGTTTTAAAATTTGGAACGTTTTTCAAGGACCACTAACTGGTAGGGGTGTGAAATGGGATTGGATTTCGGTCCCATATTATGGATTGATGCAACCCCTTACCAATTACCTCTTTTTCTACAAGTGTTGGACCTTTTTTAATTTCATAAATGAGTTACTCCATATCTATAAAATAGTATTGGGCTCAAAAAAAGACAAATAAAACTTGACTCATTTATCTAATCGGAACTCCTTAAAAACTCGTAACTCAGACAAACTTAAGATTCCCCCTTTACCTTTTTCGAGCACATTGTAACATTTAAATGTAGCTTTTTGTCAGTTCTTATTTAGAAATGACGACTCTAGTTGAGTTTCGGGCCAATGGTCCTACATAATAGCCCAAAAAACTTATTAAGTTCGATCCTCTATGACCGAGAGTTTTAAGAAGAGGTCCCAAGGACTGATAAGTCAAGTCATAAGACTGAACAAGACGGAATAAATAAGGCCCAACACAACACTTTGTGAATGACAGCCTTTCTCTGACAAGGAAAACATCTGATTAATCCGATCCGATTAAGAATATTGATGTATCTAATAATGAGAATCTTTATTAGTACTAATTTGGAGAGGGATTTTTTAATCAATTTCTCTTCTGTCAGAATGAATATTTTGGAAATATATGTCAGCCATTTTTAAACTATTATTTTCAAAAAACATTATTTAGGAATATGCGTTCATATTTATGAGCACAAGTAACATTAAACATATGTACTCAACTGTATTAAAGGATTGACGTATTGTATATATTAGCTCATGAATGACGCTTTTGATCACGATTCAAATAGTTTAAACTGATTTTTCACTTAATTTGTTTAACATAAAGGGGGGGATTTTAAAAAGTTGCAAGTTTTCAACTATATTCTTTTATAAATATGATTTTTTGACAGACGAGTGTGTTAGGGAGGAAGAAGTGTTAGGTTGAGTAATGAGTATAGCTTATAAGTCTTTGAGTGGTTTTTTTTTTTTTTTTTTTAGAAAGTCGATTTACTCAAGTATCAAAATTCAGCTCACGACGTATCACTACTATAAACGAAAGTGGTGATACCATGACCCCACGATCAAAGTTTGTCCAAATATATTTGTCTATCCAGCAACGTTTTTCTGGCTATGGTTGTTGGGGTACCACATATATAACTAGTGATGAAAATCGGGGGTATTTTGAGTTTGTTAAAAAAGAGACCAGAAATTAACATGGCAATTTAAAGAATGTTTTCGAGGAAAGTAGGTACAATGAGCTATAACCAGGGATCAGAGAGAACAGGTAATAAACAAGGACATTGACAAGAATTACTCCAATCCGGATCCTCTATTCTACTCTGAGTACAATTAGGACTTACTAGTATGCATAACTCTACACTCAATCCTTTGAGCAATGAAATGCTCAATTCGGTTTTGTAGTTAATTGAATCTATTTAGGAAAATAAATTCACTACTCAGGAGTTGAATAATAATGGCAACTGCTAAGGAAAAGAAAATTCATTCTTCAGACCACCAATTCTAAAAAAGCTGGCTACTTAAAAAATACAAGGGATTTACATCACCAGTTATAAGTATTCCTGCCATTTAGTAGGGTTATTCAAACTGATAAATCGGTCATGGGTAAGTTGCATTAATATTTGAGATATTTTCAGAAAAATGAGGAAGGAAATCAAGTTGAACAAATCAATGTTCCCAACACTAGTAAGAATATATATACAAATCAACAGCCTTCGAAAAAATAAAAGGAATGAGTGGATGCTTTTGGGATGCCATGGAATCAACACCCTTTGATAACCTACAAGAAATTGGTGGATGCTTTTGGGATGCCAATGTGTGCAGCAAAGTTGTCCTTTTTCTATCAGTTGATGAATAACATCTCCACAGATTAATACTCACATTATTTATGAGCTCTGAATACTAACTTAATTCTACTGAAGACTCTTTGTTCATTGATCTCAAAGGTCTTAACAACAATTGATGAATCATGCTGCTATTTTTATAATCGTAGGTATATGAACAAAAGTAAATGGGATTATAAGATTATTCTGGAGGGGAATGGACTTAACAACCTTCAAAGATGTGTATAAACATTCTAATCAGCTATAAGCATGTACTTTTGTCGTATTAACTAATAAGGGATCAAATTGTTATTTCTCTTGAACAGGTACGTAGCTAGCTTTCATCCTTTCGGAGTGGAGCTTACATCCAAAAATTATTAAGAGCGTTATATAATTACTGATATATGGTGGGCCTTATCCAGTGGCACACATTTTATTATTTTCAATCTAGAATTACATGGGTGCAAAATCACAGAGAGGGACAACAATAGTTTTATGTCTGAACAGATGAGGTTGGCTATTCTTCCTTTTTTCAAGGCCAACCAAAATTCAGGCTAATTTTTGCTCTTTCTCAATCCTGATTGCAGAGCCAATTGTCTGCATGGGACTGAGGCCTCTTATTAAGGCAATTATTAGAGCTGAGGGCTCACATATTAAATAAAAAATGTGCCGAGCACTATTTTCAGATGATTTTGTTCAATAAATGTCTTCACACAACCTCTCGTTTAAATTTTACTCTTGGGAAATTGAAAATAATAGCGTGTGTACCAGTAGAAATGATCAACCCTGTTCAAGTTTTTTATATTAATATTTCAAATTTGTGGAATGAGATGAGATGTTTCAGAGTTGTAGCTATCTTTCAATATCTTTATTTGGTTAAAAAGACTCTTATTGGGCCCGATATGAGACTTTTCAAATATAAAATCTATTAATTACTCATTTCTGTATTTTGACGATCAATTTCGGCTACTTTAAGTGCAATTTCCGGAGCTTCCAAACGGAAATTTAAAATAATTTGTTAATAGAAACTGAAAAAAAGGAGTGTTTCAGTTGAATGAAGTTGTTACATATACGGTGTAGCAACATAAAAACAATATTAAACAAATATCAAGAAAATGGTAAAATCCCAATTCATTTTTGTACTTCATTTAAAAGTACAGTCCAATATTTTATGGACATATTTCGATCATTTATAGACAGATTATTCAAATTTATCGGCTGAGTTAGGATGTCCCAGAATGTTAACTATAGTGTAGAACCTTAATTTGATTTGAGGGACTTATATTGGTCCCGATATGGTACTTTTTAACCACAGAATCTATTGTGACGATCAATTTGAGTAATTTAAGTGGAATTTACGGTGGTGCGTTCAAAGGGTTAATAATAATTTGTTGATAGAAATTGATGATATTTCATTTAAAAATACGAATGTAATTCACATTTAATTTTAATGATAATCATTCTAGCTTGCTTTTCTGTCAATGATTTAAACACAATAAATATATATGAGTCGTATTTTTTTATTTTTTCACCTCCATCATTATTTGACTCTTTTCCGCTTCATTTGTTTTGTGAGCCAATCGACATAAATACATATAAAGTACTCATAAACTCAAATAACTCAAACAGAAAATATTCCAATTGATTAGAATTGTGTATTGAGCTATACAAATTCAATTATTATTATTCAATAACAAAAAAATTCTCAATATATATTTAAAAAATTCATTGACAAAAATAATCAAGTTTCTCCAAATTAACTAAGCCGAATAAATATCTACTTATATGTACACGCTTGAAAAACATTATATAAATAGTCCAAGTCGATTGATCCAGGATCAAAAAAGTAAAACATGTTCAAAATATTAATATTTGTAAACAAATGAGTTTCAACCTTATATTAGAAAAAAAACCCAAAAAAATATTCTATTTATTTGTGGGTTTGTTGTATAAGAAAGTGTTCGGATCAGTACAATTAGAGTGTTTGAATACTTATTATTTTTGAGCAATACTTTGAATGGTTACAGGAAAGATCAACCCGCTCTTTTCAACACAAGTTAGTCCCAAAACAAGGTCGTTCTAAGAAAAAAACATGATTTTATATAATCTGTATTATATAATTGAGTTTGTGTGTGTGTGTATATTATGGGTAATGTCATCATTCATCCTAGGGGTTTAAATTCAAAAAATGACTGCCCTCTCATAAATAACTATACAAAAGAAAACGTTTTCGAAATTTATTCAAAATCAAAAATGTTATTGGTAAAAAAGAAAAAGAAATCGGTGAAAATTGGGGTTTCGTTTTTTGTTGTTTTTGTTTTTTCAGGTGCAAATAAATCCAAGAAAACGATCAAATACTGGATTAAATAAAATAAAGTTTGTAGAAATCTGTCTGCAAATTCGTTTGCATATAAATATGACAAATAAAAAAGGATTATTAAATGAAATATCTGTCCTTTTCTGAATAATTTTTCAATTTTGTTCTCTTTTTTCAATTAAACGTCATTTTTTTTTTTTCAACCTTTATTTAGAAAGAAAATAATTTATATAAAATTAAAATTGTCTACAATTTTTTCTGGTGATATATGTATATAAAAATATCATTCAACATTATAGTTTAAAATTTTTTCAATTTTTAAGATGAAATGTTACAAAAAAAAAAATTGGTACATGAAAATAATATATCTAGCATCCCTTGAAAGTATATTTTCAATTTCCAGAACATTTTATAACATAATTTTTGCAATATGTACGAAAATGAACCAGTTATTGAGGGATTTTTTTTCCGACAACATTATTCTCCATAACTTTTTTTGTTTTTGCAGTATGTTAGTGTTCTTATTTACAATTTTAAATAAATAATATTTTTTACATTCTTGTGAATTAAGTGGTATTTTTTTTTTTCCAATTTTCTTTGTGAATTTTGATTTGACAACTTTGAGACATGAATAAAAAATAGACTTCTCATTTATCAACTTTTTGGATGTATATAATATGTTGTATGTTATTTGAAGGTTATAGCACAATATATTTATTTTAATTTCCTAACAATAGGCCTAAGGTTACAAGCGACAATAGTAATAGTATTCTATAACCGGATTGATATAGTGTAATTAATATACTTAATATAAAGCATTGTCCAATTTCCCGCTCTATCGTTATTATCATAGTAAGATAATTATAATTATCAAGATCTGAAATGAAACATTCATACAATAGTTATTAGTAAATAAAATATTATTAGTATAAGAATATTTATACGTATGAGTACCACAATTACTAAACAATGAGAGCTCTGTTACACCAAGGAGAGAATCGAGAGGAGTGGGTTGGCAGGGAGCCACTCTTGACTTGTCTAATTCAACGGAGGTGTCTCTTTGACCAAAACATGATTTATATATATATTTAACATTTATAATTAGTTGAAATTGGGGAAATTTTGAAACTTCTTCCAACCGATCATTCTCCACTAATGGGAAATTTTCCATATGTACTGTAATTTTTTTGCATTCTCATAGGCTATAAGAAGTTAAACCCCCCAATAAAAAGTAGAAAAATTGAACAAACTTACGGGAAGCACCATTTTTAATATTTTGTAATAATATTTTATTGGTATTTTTTGCCTAATCTTTACCCATTTTCAAAATTGGTTGATTTTAAGCAGAGTTATGTATCCCTGAAGTTGGAGGATCCTTCAAAAAGGGTCCAACTTTGAGGGACTCCCAAACTGCATACCCTTAAAATTCTAGACAAAGTATTTTTTCTTGGTATAAATACTCTGTTTATTTTTTGCAATCGGTGATGTTGATGAGTACACTTTACATGGAGAGCCCTAGTATCTTTGTTCGATTTGTGGATGACTTGTCAATAAATTAGGGGTACTGATAAGAAACCATTAGTTTTGCATGAAATTGAAAGCTTTATTTCGCATTGTTAGAATGATCAGTTTCACGTAAATTTATATCCGTTTTTTTTGTAATTTGTTGCGTCCTTGACGGTAGGTAATTCATTTATACCTCTATTTTTGAAAACATTTTTAGAATAAAAATCATTCGCCATAGATAGGAAGAGGTGATAATCACCTAGTGCCAGGTTTGTACTTTAATGTGGGTGCATAAGAAACTCCCAACCCAGCAAATTGCTATTGATTTGTGTAACCTGGCGTGTCCCGATGAAACACAATTTCTATTTTATTGGGTTCAGATGGTGCAATTGTTAACAGTACTGGTCCGAATTAAGAGTTTGACCACTAGGAATATCCTCCTTACATACAGAAAAGTATTTCTGGTCGTTAATCCTGAATGGACCAACGTTTTCATTGGCTCACTGCATTTCGGATATGACAGTTTTTGTTTGATGTTGACGTAACTAACCCACTTTTCCTCACCAATCAACATCCGTTGTAGAAATTGGTAGATTTTTTGCAATTCAGAAGTAATTTGCTGGTGAAAATTTGGTCCAAGATGTGTTCCACCCATACCTCCAGCCTGGTTTTAATATTTAGCTTTATTTTAATGCCTCCATATTGTTTTTGGTATACTGGTTAACTCCTATGAAATCTAAACAGTTCTTACATGAAGGTTGGATTCGTTCATTTCCATTATTTTAACGACATTTTTTTCCTTTGGCCTTCCAGAGTGTGGTGGATCTTTGACATCCAAATTACCGGAAAATCATTGACAAGATCAAAAATGGACGAGATGGCTGTATCAGGGCCATAAACACTTTTCACATTTTCTGACACCTGGCTTGCGTTTTGCCTTTATCGAAGATAAACTGTAACATATGACATATTGATTAGAGTCAAATTCTAGCTTAAACCAATCGTACTTATACACATGACTAAAACCATGTATATGAAAAATAATTGATTTCTTTTTACTTCGCCAATTATTAAGAAAAAAATCCCATAATTTTTACAAAATCATATCCAACATGGGGCCCAGTCAGTTAATTTTGTATCCAAAGTCTCTATCTGTATCCATAAATATTTTTTAGCATTGTTTTTCTAAGGGGCACGTGCAATCACACAGACATATAATTTTTTGTGATACTAGGTAGGATTCATTCCAGGAGACATACTTATTCCATCGTCTTTCATGTATAAAATTAAATGAATACATTTCAATCCAAATATATATTATTTGTATTTGGAAAATTCGTATATTATTTTGGTAGGTTTGAAATACATATAAATTTCTAATTATATTCCTATCGTAATTATTAGTGTTGGGATTCGGTAGAAAAATCCTATAATTTTTAGTAAACATAACTAAATTGGACCATTCAATATGTTTTGTATCAAATAAAAATTCCTGAACAACTAGCTTTTTGAAATAAGCAATGACGTAGTGTATTTTCATTTCAGCTGTTTTTATTAATTTATATAAATTGAAACTGCTTTAATGTAAAGCAACATGCTCCACGTCCAATGATGAAAACCCAGTATAGAATGGACATGTTTAAATAAAACCCGACATGATGACCCTATCAATTTGAAGACGAGAAAGAATCAAAGCCTCATTAGATCAGCTATGATGATAAAGGTAGGAGAAAAGGATATAAACAAGGACATTTACAAGAATTACTCTCATGTCGATTCCCAATGACCCTCTTCGTCCAAAAAGGACTTACTATTATAATTCCTCAACAAATCCTCAGGGTTACGCTCCGTTTTTTATGAGCACACACGAACGTTCCAGAAGGTTTTGAGTATAATTGAATATATTAAAAGAAAGCATGTTCACTTCTCAGGAATTAAATAATAATTCCAACTGCCAAGGAAAATAAAGTTTATTCTTCATATTACAAATTCTAAATAAAAAACGGGTCAGTTAGAAAATACCCCAGATTTTCATCATTATCTACGTGTACTATGGGCTCAAACAAGATATTACATAACATTTGGACTTTTATTTTAAATTATCTATATATATCTAGAGCCTTTGCTTAGAATGAGTGCCTTTTCATACACTGTCATTGAACCTTATTTTGATAAAATTATCATTTCAATGTATAAAATAATTAATCCCTATTCTTTAAATAACAATTAACAGTTGGCAACATGAAAATACTGATGGCTAGCTAATACTAGGTGTTATAAAAATAGATGGGTTTATCTATGTGTATCTCACGTTGTAACAGTAAGATCAGTAGACGCTGGATAGTGCTGGAAAGATGACATTTTTTACTATCAAAAACTTATTTGATAGTTTTTGATTGCTTGACTCATTATTGTTTGAGCGTGCGTCAAAGATAGCCACCAATAAAGAGACAATATCCCATAGTTTACAGTTTTTCTTCAAGCAAGATGAAAAGGACGGCCAGATGGCCGTTAATCTGAATAGTCTTTACAGTCCTGATACTGTAAAGGCCAATCACGTGCAATTTTGGTTTCAGCTATTCCGTTTCCATATTGTTGATGTCAAAATTGCACTATGCTTTGAAAGGCTAATTGTCGGTCATGTTCATAAATTAATGGAAATTTACAAGTCTGAAACATAAACAGTGGTTCCCAAACTTTTTTCAGTTAGACCCATAAAATATCTTGTTCGAGAATTTGCAACCCCATAATTCCCATTGAGAGATGAATAAAATTGGAGTGCATTTTGTACAAAAAGATTACTTAAAGGCTATATCAACGTGATAAAGTTCAACCCAGTGGCAAATAATATAATTTATTTGACTATATTGATCAAAAATAAAGATATACTTCTTCATAAATTGAAAAATATGAAATACAAATACTAAGTAATCGAAGAATTTTAAATATAAAATGAGTGATATATTTATTACTTGTAATCATTTCTACACAATTGATAAAAATCTATCTATAATTTGAGATTCACAAAAAAATAATATTAAAGCCTGTGGATGTGCAAATAGGTTTATAAACGGATCAAGGTCTTAATGTGACGGATATGCACTGTGCACAAGTAGGTATCTTCTCGGTTCAATTTCGTACACATCAAGTCGAACATCATTCTACACGTTAAGCCGCGAGCAGTATTTATCTGTAATATAACTTAATAAGAAAAAGGTCTTCTCATAAAATAAGTTTGGTCAAATGGGCACTGTACTAAGAACTCGTTAAGTGTTTTAGAATCAAAATCTGTTTTTAGTATGTGGTCAGATGAAAATTCGTCAAGTACATCTTCCATATCAGACAACATATGATTAGCTATGGCGGTAAAAGGGGTGTATCCAATTATGTTTTTGTAGAGCATTATCCTCTGGGAAATAGTTTTTATAATGATCCAGACGAGACTTATAAAAAATATTTACATTCATCATTATTTAATTTTTGATGTCACTAAAAGTATTGTCAATTTAAACTTTAATCTTCTTTACTGTAAATAATCTTTCAGACCTCTCCCTTTGTGTCCTGCGACCTCCACTTTGGCAACAACTGATGTAAGGATCGGTTTTGATTCCCCAGGTGATAAACATTAACCTTATTTGTTTTTCCAAATGTTTCCTTGCCTTTTTAACAGTTTGGTTTAAGAGTGGATAAAAAGGATCCTTCTCTTTTTAAATTTGTAAACATCAACCTGAAATAACTTAAAATGAAGTTAGATGTGTTGGATCAATCATACCTATACAGATCATAGATCAGGAGTAGGGGAAAAATGGGCACTAGATTGAGGCGTACAAAAATCTACGTATTTCATTAAAAAAAAAATTGTTGCACGATTTAAAAACGATTTAATTTATATCTAGGGGTTAAGATCGCTGTCTGGACATAAATATCTTTCCAAAACGGGCAAGAAAAAATCACTTAAAAACGAACCAGAAAAAAGAATCGGTCTCAGACCGAGTTTCAACACTAGTATTTACTCTAAAGAGAGAAGTACACCTTATATTTGAGGAGAGGTGTTTCAAGTGTATAAGTCACTATGACTACAAAAGCAATCATAATCGTTTAAAATTATATATTTGTATACATCGAATTGGACTTTGTAGTGACGTATGCAGTCTACAAAATAATCAATAGACGGAACAAATATGGAAAGCTCATAAATGATTCAACAAGTACATGAGGCATGGCTTTAATTCCAAATATTTTTCAAATCCCATTTTTTACAAATAATTAGCATTTGTTTCTTTCAAAAAAAGGTTCATATCTTTGATATATCTCTAGAGGTGCATAAAATATGTCCTCGGGAGTGTATCTTTTAGTTGGTAATTTGAAGAGGTTCATATCTCAAGAACACAATATTAAAAAAGGCGTGTGAGAGATATGGTAAACCTGAATGAAGACCCTTGTTAAAAGCTGCCTGTTTTATGATTTTGGAGGGAGAAAAGAATTATATAAAAGGAGAAACATTAAAAACTCTAAACCAAGAATAGGTGCTTTTAGAGGGGATGTTAGCACAAAAAATAAATGATGAACAAAAAAGAAGAAAGCGGCCATAGAGTGTATCTTTTAGTTAGTAAAAAATTTGAAGTCAAGTCCTTTACTTCTGGTTTTACATTTACAAAAAATCCCTCTTCCTTGGATATAAAGAGAGGGATTTGTGTTTATTTCCTTCCTCCCAGAGCTGCTTGCAGCTGATCTATTTCAAAGTCATGTCAGCTTAGCTGCTTTTCCCTCAAACATTCTTCAAATTGTAGGGATTACCATATACATGCAGAGATTACTTTCGTCTTATTTGATGTAACGGCAAACGACACAAACCAAATATACAAGTTACATAAATATATGGACTTCAAAGACAATTCCTAAGTCAGGTTGAGTGATTGTAATGCTATGATTTCACTTATACTTTATGAATGTAACTCCACCTGATCCATTAAATGAACATTCCTAAAAGAAACGAAATAAACATACTGAGAGTCTTAGAAAATATGACTTGAGACGAGTGGCAGACTTTTATTTGTTGCAACCTCAACATATTTTTTTTATTTTTAAACTGTTCTCCTTGCTATTTAATTCTTGAGTAAGGAGAATCTAAGTATAAAGTAATAACTAGTGCTTGTGCCGTATGAAAGCCAGATAATAACAATGAGGTTTTGCTTCTCGGGAGTAACAAATATTTTTCCTTATTCCAATTTGAGTAGAATTAATGATGGACATTGTAGGAAGTCCTGCATTTATCCTCCCTAGAATGTGATTTATTTGTTTCTTCTCAGGTCTACTTGAAGCTGATCTAATAAAGCATAATGATAGCCCAGCTCCTCGCCTCAAAAACATTCTTCAAATTGTTAGGATTGTTAGATTTTCGGTTTCCTTTATTTTTACATACCGGCAGGGTATTTTTTCAGCATGACAGTATATAGTCAGCCATGAGAAATATCATATATTTATTAATTGACCTGTCTTGAACTGCTAGAACCCGAACCGAGACTGCAATATATTTTTGGGTTATTTGTCTCGGTTCTTGTGCTTCTGATCCTATATAGAATATGTAAAGAAAATATTATCAATATGTCAATTTTCTGAGTTTTTGATGCTCAATTCCAGCGTTTTGCAGCGTGAAACAGTTTTATTTGAGTTCCAAAAAGCTAAAGGCTTCGTTCTTACGGATCTGGAAAAGTGGTTTTAGGCACCAGACGGTGTAAATAAAAGAGGGAAGGGGTGGTGGGGTAGATTATGGATCCAGGTTCTAATGCTGAGCTTGTCGGGCCCCTTTAATACGATAACTATAATAGTTCTTAAGCCAGAGTTTCCCAAACTTTACTATGACAAGGTGTTCTGTATAAAAGGAAGCTGTGGGCCTATTTGTATCTAATATCATGTGCTGGGCCAAAATTTTATAGTTGTTTTAAGTCCCTGTTACCAAACTGAGCCAGTATAAAATGAACCAAAACCGATAAAGCTGAACCAAGACTGAAACCAAAACTGTTGGAATGGAAGGACCGAGACCGGGACTGATGAAACTGCTGAACCTGAATCGGGCAGAACCTTGGTAGTGAACCGTCTTGGGGCATTTTTTATGTTGAAAATTTTTTTGAATCACTAGTTTGATAACTCAAAAATAGTTTAGAGTAATAAAATAAGGATTGATCACTTTTTTCTCGGTTTAGTAATGTTCGCAAGATGACCGATTTTGTAAGGAGCTCTTTTTATAGAAATCAAAGTCAGGACCGCCAAAACGTTTCCTTCCTGCTGACCAGAAGTATGAACATTACGGACCAGGAATTTGCCCCTGTAGTACAGATAATGGCCGAGTCCGTCATTATAAAACCAAAGTCACTAGGGGAACGACCAGGGAGGCAAACTATGTGTTATACTCTTTTTAAGAAGTGCATACGTCATAACAGATGCAATCATCTAAGTGCAAGTACTCTGCTTCATAAACATTCTAAAAAATTGAAAACAATTTATTTTCAGTTCCCTGCTTTTTTCTGATTGCATCATATAAAATATCGTAGCAAATATCAAAATTTCCGATATCGATACGATTAAATATTTCACCCAATATACCGTTTTGACAATTTTGATCCGATATATGACGCCACATAAAACCATAATGACAAAAAAAATAATTAAAAAGTAGACTCATTATGCCGTTTGAATAATGCAAATATAAAAAAAATCCACAAATTTGCATTTAATTAAAGTCTAGTCTCAAAATAGCTGAAAGAATCCATTAAAATACTATTTTATTCACTGAGCAGTCTACGTATAATTTTGAAAATAGACATAAAATATTTAAATGGAATAATTATTTTTTCGTCATCATTTAATCTCAAAATAGGTACAACCTCATTTGAAGTAAATGTCGTGTTGTAACTTCTAGAAACCCATACAAACTAGAATGGACACTACATAGTGTGCAAAAACTCCTCAAACTCAATTCAACTCAAGTTGAGGTATGTATCTTGCTTTGTTCTAATGAATTGGTCGATTATGCATTTTTACCTCTGCAAACGCTTAAACTAAGGTTGTTTGTATTTTTAGTCACCAGGATTAGGACAAGAGTTAAAAATCGATTTTGATGAAACTTAGAACGAGGATTATATAGGGTCACAGTTAGGAGTGATTAATTTTTCAGGGGTAAAGGCAAAAAAAACAACAACGTAAAAATGCCCCTTTTTGACATATTGTGAAGAGAAATAACGTTTTGATGTTGTTCCGTTCAGTAGTAGAAATGAGTTTGTGGAACGTCGTATCTCAATCGGTCATGCCCTTCTGGGGAAAGTGCCTCATCAATTGGGATGTTCAAAATGCTCGTAAGCATACTTTTAAAAAAAGTATAAGTTGCTAACCTGCAAGATATTAGTGCTTTTATGAATTATTTATTCCTTTCTTGAAAATTCATACGATTTAGTTAATAAGCAGTATCATAGTTAGTATGAGGATCTCTCGTAACAAATATTAAACACCTATCAAAGTTATCAACAAATACTTTTCTTTTTGAATTATACTCACGAGGATTTAAACCACTTTAATATTCTTACTCATCGAATCATAATTAATATATATGACGTTTGCTCAAACGTAAAATTCTTAGGAATTTTATTCGACTGAAGAAGTCCTCTCTTTTCTTTCCTATTCGAATTTCAATCTTATAAGAGAGGAAGAAATCTTTGTGGTTTCAAATAAAACTTTTCAATTATATGTAGAATAATATACACTCTGCCTTAAAACTAATCTTATATTTACAAAAACAAATTTTAGAATCACCTTCCTCCTCCGTTTTTCTGCCTGTCAACAGTCTCTCCATCTACTATTAAAAGTAAGAAGTGAAGGGAAGATTGCATTAACCAGTTAATTCATCATAGATTGCTTAAATTCAAATGACACATATTAGCATTCTATTGAAACATTGAATACTACGCAGGATACTAATTTATTTGGAGGTAAAGTAATTTTAAAGTTGTTTTGTTTCACTTTAGGCATTTTAAGAATACGTTTAGTTCATTGCATGGAATTCTAGAGACATGGAAGACTCACACTTTTTTTCCTTGGTTTTTTTCCTTACATCTTGAGTCCATATATTTATACTTTTATTCAACTAGGTGAATCTTCTCTCTGATGTTAATCAAACTTTGTTATTGTTCATCATTAGTCATTACTCATTTTTACCTTCTTCATCATCTCATAAAGATAAATATCTAATATCATCGGAGAAATAATAGTTAATTTTGAGAAGTTTTGTAAGTAAAAAATTAATTAATTTGATGAAATGGGCTCTTCAAATACTTTTTGACATCATCTTTTCTCATTATAATATGGATCGTATATGATAATATCATTATTATTATGAAGATCATGATACTAAATTTGATGCCATATTAAGAGTGTTTTTTAAAATCGTGCCAGCTTGTTGTTGTGTAACCATTTGTCGGCCTGGGTATAAAAAAGAACCGTTTCTCTTCACTCCTTCCCACAATATGAGTTCTTAAAAAGTCTCTGGCTTAGAGGCATACCAAGGAAAACTGACAGAGCTTAGGCACCTTCAAAGTATTCAAGAGTTTGCTCCCTCCATTTTCAAGATAAGCATTTTGTTATGGAGGGTCAAGATGATCGTTGGAAGAGTCGAAAGAAGCAGTTGTCTATGGATCTTAAACTCCGGAACCGTTATTTAAAACCATCTGATCTTCTGAGATTTTTCTCTAATCTTGCAAAATATGTATCTACGGAAGAACGTGAGAGGACAACACCAGAAGCTTCATCAAGCAAGGCTTTCTGCTGAAAATGTATGCTTTATCCAGGCGGAAGAAAAGTTATTAAGAATGGAACTTGTTGACCATTTTGATGACTTATGCCCCAAACTGGTCATTGAACAACTTCTAGGAAATATATTTTCTAAGAGAACAGAGGACTGCATTCAACTTTACTGCTTGGAAGGTTCATCCAAAGCAATCCTTTAAATAAAATTCACTATAAGTATTGAAATGGATCTTACATTCTCAATTTTTAACAAAATATCAGAGTGAATCCTAAAATGATTCAGCATACAACGATCGAAAAAACGATTACTTCCATAAACAATCTTCCAAATATATTGACCTACATGAAATCTCTAGGCTCTCCATCAATGAAAGAAATAATTTCTAATTCAGTTTATGATATGAATATGCTTCTTCAAAATTCGTCATTGGACATCAACTCTCAGCTACGAAAGAAAATAATGCTCATTTGTTCAGAGTTAATCTATTGTAACGTAACGACAGCTAACCTTATCTACTTCAAAATATTCTTCAAATTTTTAAAAATAACCATCTTGATTTTCAGTTTCTATTTTTTAATATACCGACAGGGCATATTTTATACTATTATGCATATACTTTCAGGTGAATGCTCCAAAACCCCATTGAAAGCACAAACAATATAATTAATCCAAAATAAATTCTAAAATAAAATTCTAAAAAATAGAATGGGATCATATAGAAATCAATTGAGACATTCGTCACAAAATGATAACACCTTAACCTGGAATTTGTAGATAAATAATAAATTAAGAACCAAATTATTGTTGGAGTCATAGTAATCAAAGCAAGTTTTTGGGGGCCTTGGGGCAAGTCCGCAGGAATATATTCATCGAAAAGAATTTTTTACAAAAAGCCCATAAATAATAATAAAAAAGGAATTAACTTTTAAAAGGGTTAAAAAAGTGATATTATGAAATTATGTTTCAAAAAGGCCCTACAACTAATTTTAAAGGATGGATTTTTTCAAAACAAAAAGGTAAAAATGTAATTTGCCTTCATCTGTCAATTTTTCCTCTTTTTTGTCCTTAGTTACTTAAGAATATCATTCCTTCTAGGTATTTCATTGATTTTTAAGAGTAGTCTTGACTCCAAACATGAGTTATCCGTAGAAATAGCAGTTCTGAGCCAATTCCGATGCACACCAATTCTACCCCTACTTGAGACCCAACCGACAAAAATCGGTCTTAAAACGAGTCTAAATACTAATGTATGTTGCAATTCTACAAGGTTTTGCTCGCGTTCTTGACCATATTTTTGTAATTCTACCAATTCCCAAAATTATTTCAATAATTGGGAAGAATCGGCTGAGAAACAATGGATTTTGGATCTTTGATCCCTTTCTTTTATGAGGTTGCGAGATGTAAAAAAGGAAAAATTAGACATACGCTTAACATAAATATGTTATATGACGTTATAACCAACTCACTACAAGTTAAATTTTACATAAAAAAATGTCCATCCATACCCTAAAATAAGATTCAGGCCTCAAATTTTTAATTGCCTACATAACCCTATAAACTAACTACATTAACAATGAACCAAAACACAAGTACAAACTTGTAGCCATTAAATTACTGATAACAACATGTTTTTTTCCAATATTTTAATTGAGTGTATGTACATACATACATATGGATACAACTCATCTAAAATTTATCCCAACAATAAGTCAAGATTGTCTCCATTTTAATGTTATATTCGCCTAATACTCAAACTCGAAAAAACACGAAAACTATAGCCACAATTTTACTTGAAAATGACTTGAGCTACCCTAAAATATCATTAGAAAACTCGAGTAGACTCGAACTGGAATGATCCAAGCTCTAAATATTTGAGAAATAGTTTGTTCATAAATTTATAAAACTACTGGATAATTAAACTCAATAAATAATCACGCAACCTTAATTTTAGACAGGAATCTATTTTAAATATATCCTAATGTTCCCTTTTCATTTCATATTTTCTCACTTGCAGAAAGTGACTACTCTTATATGTTAAATTTATCAATGATGCGTAGAATTAAACTAATTTCATGGGAAGCAATTAATATTGTATTTATTGAATAATAATATTTAAAAGATGATCATCGACTGGGTTGGAGCTTTGTTCCTTTTCTTTTAGTTTAATTGTTCACCCTTTTCAATTTTATTTCGCAATTTATCATTTTGAATCGATACAAAAATTTTAAACCCTTACATACAAAAAAAAATCATTTCTGACTTTAGGAATAAATAAATAAAACCAATGACCGGTTATACATGTGGTATATAATATTTCAGATGAAAAATTGCAATATAAGTATTAGAATTTCCTCTAGAGATACATTGAAAGCTGTTCGAAAGGACAGCCTTAAATCAATAAAAAATATACTTATTTTCTAAATTCAATTCTTTATTTCAAACGTTAATTTGTCAAAGTTTTGATGTATAATAAACCAAAAAAACATAACAAAGACAAGTTAAAAAAGATTGATTAAGTAATGAGAAATGTGAAATTTGTCGAAAAACTAGTAGGCATACATTCAAGACAAGTGGATTTGGGTTATCTCTAAGATATGTTTGCTTTTACTAGTTATTTATTCCTATTAATAAAATTCATACATACGTATTTGAACGAACAGAGTACTTTAATTTTTATAGTGATCTTTGTCAGCAGATATGTCGACAATCAAACTTACCAATATATACTTTTTTTTTTTTTACACTCACGCTGATTTAGACATTTTTACATCCCTAACAATAACTAATACAAGCACAAGAAAATGTTCACGTACAGGATTTTGTGTAGTGTCAAAAAAAAATTTCCTCTTCATAAAGCTAATTAACTTTTGTGGGTTTATAACATAAATCTATTTTTAATATAGGATCAGATGATTCTTTTATCCTGTCTTGTCGATGAATTTGTTGCATCTTGCTTTTAGTCTCGTATTAAAACTTGTCTTATTATTATTGGCTCTACTGCATGATGTAACGATGGTATATATATTTTCTTTCAAATTATTTTTTGTTATTTATCATTACTCCCTTGTGACTGTTTCAAAGTCAGGTGGTAAAAAGTGAATAGAGCATATACCACTCTCTTTCATAAGTTCGGGGATCTTCTTTCTGAAAATATAAAATGGATACGATATATCAAATATAATATAAAAATATAAATAATTTAATTTAGCATTAAACTAATATCCCTTGAAAAATTAACCTTAACCTTTAAGCATACTTTCAGATTTTTTTTAAATGCAATCTATTAATCGTGAGATATAGCTCACTAAAGACATATGGCAAAAAACGCTCAGAACGTTTTACTCAACCTAATGTATTGGTCGTCATAGGTTTGATGAATACATTTTGGCCATCATAGACAAATGTATAGTTCATCTTTTAATAAAATATTACTACTCAATATTACAATACAGTATCGAATAAGATATTATGAAGCATTTTAATATTATGAAATATATATATATATGTAACTCATTTGATAAATAGTCGAGAAATAATATGCAATGATTGTCTGCTAATACTGACAAGATAAATACCTCTTGGTATGATTGACTTGATCGCCTAATAACCAAATGATTTTATACCTTTTTTCTATTTCTTTTGTAGAAAAGATTGCGTGTTTCAATCAATGTAACGACGTGTTCAAGAAGGTAAAACCAAACCCTCGCGCTAAGTCATTGAGGGTGATGTATTTCTTTCAACTATTCCCTTACATAATATCTTTATTCATATAACGAAGTAAAAAATATTATTTTGTTCGTATGATTTTGCATTTTCTTGAGAACAGGTATATTTTTCCAAGGTATGTGCATTGTGCAATGCTCTTATTACATATCTAATGTATAACCATCTAAATAAACCATCGACAATGTGTAGCAAAAGTTCAAAGGACCAATAAAACCGGTCCTAAGACTAGAGTGAACTGCACCTAATAAATAAAGAACGACACAAAAGTAGTGTTCACTCATATACAACACTCTTCTACATAAAATCCATTTTAAATTGACTTACAGCTAACATTCAAACAAAATATATAATTGCTCTACAAAATGATAGATCGTCCATGAAAAAGCACATGATTTGTCTGATGAGCAATGCTTCTTCATAGTGAGGGATGGATACTCATATAAAAATAATAATACGAGGTGTGTTTCAGAAACAATACATTTGCCAAAAATGAAAAAAAAAACACTGTAATGTGTGTGGTTGTTGAGAGAGAGTGAGAGAAAATGTAAGGTTTTTTTGTTTCTATGAAATGTTATACTATTTTCTACGTTCTAAAATATTGGATAGTCAAAACAGACACTACATCACAACCGAACAACCAGACGATGTATCAGCGTCTGTAAGAAATATATTAAGAACAAAAAATCAAGCTGGAACAATGGGTTTAGGTATTGTGGAGTTTGCATCACATTTTTGTGGAAAGGAAGGAGCGGTTCAATGCAGATGCTGACATCGAACTTTTGGATAAGAAAGTGGGTACTAGGGAAACTGCCCTGAGGAAAATTATTGCCCGAAAAAGTTTGCCATGGAATGAAATTGTCAGTTTGGGAAATTGCCAGTACTTTGTTCCAACTTCATGATTAATAATAACACATTATAAAGTCGATTAATATTATTTATGACAAATATCTAAACGTATTTCTTTGTTCCTTTTCCCCAAGGGAGTAACTCCAAGTCTGAGTAACATTATTGCATTATAGGAGGATGAGGAGGGGAGAATAAATAGCTTAAGGCTTCTTAAAAGTTGGCTGAATACCCTGTGCCCTCAGATTACCCCGGGTGTAGTGGGGATTGCTAAAAAGCACTGCCAATATATCCAAAGAATCTCTCTAATATCA
Organism: Lepeophtheirus salmonis; assembly: GCF_016086655.4. Taxonomy (NCBI): domain Eukaryota; kingdom Metazoa; phylum Arthropoda; class Copepoda; order Siphonostomatoida; family Caligidae; genus Lepeophtheirus; species Lepeophtheirus salmonis. The sequence goes on from NC_092584.1 coordinate 23,429,197, forward strand.
AAAAAATAGTCCGAGGGTGGATGTCATTCAACCCTATTTTAAGAGACCCTAAGCTGTTTATCCAGCCCCTTCCTCCTCATCTAATGCAATAATATTACTCACACTTGAAGATATTACCTTCGAGAATGGAACAAACAAATATGTTGAGGTATTTGTCATAAATAATTTTCGCCACGTCTGTTTTCCGCACACCAAGAAAGTGCTACCCTGGGCCAGAGAAATGTTCGGGGATTTCGGTCTCCTATTGAGAAAATGATGAGAGATGAGGGCTCAAACATTGAATAAAAGTTGTGTCAAGAACTGTTTTCATATTATGTTGTCATATGAATATCCTCACAAAACCTCCCGTTTAAGTTTTACAGGCTGAAAAAGTAAAAAAAATTAAATGTGTACCCCTAGATAAAATTAATCTGTACAAAGTTTTTATTAATGAGGTGTAGCGGGAACAATGTAATAAAACACATCACCTTGAATTCTGATGTGTACTTTTGTGGTGGTTCTTATTTAGAACTGATTAGTATAGTCCTATCCAGTTCAGTCTCGGTCTGGTTCAGTCCACTTATAAAGTTCGGTCCTTGATGATGTTAATCCACTTTATTATTTTTTCATATGAATTCCAGTAAGGACAGTCTGAAGGACCAACGGTCTTAAGGAACCTAGGACTGGACTGGACCCAATAAATCAGGAATGACAACACACTATTGATTGGTTTAAAATTGTATCCGTGTGATATGAACATCTTTTGACTCTTTCAAATATGTACCATGCCTCGTCATTTTTTGATGGAGGATGTGATAATGAGTGAACCTATTTGAGGTACGTGTTTCTTGATTCATCATTTTTTTAAACTGTCATGCCACCTCTCTAGGTGAACAAGGAGACCCTCAGATCCCTTCAGATTTCCTATAAACCTAACTCAACACTCTTCCCTAAATTTATATTAAAAATGAAACATTTCCAATTTTATAAATAACTTTTCTGTTGGAAACAGTAACAAAAAACTGTCTTTCGCAACGTTTGAAGTCTCTAATATAATTTTTGCCGAGGTACATGTCATTTTATTTCGTAAAGAAATGGGAATTTTTGATCAAATTTGGGGTTTTTTAGGCCTCTTGCAACGTCACAAATAGGATGCTATGAGTCAAAAAATGGAGCTTTTATATTTGTGTGAATCATTACAAAATATTGTGTAGATCCAGTAGTTTCATAGTGTCGGTGCTTATTTAAATGTCCTCCTAGTCAGTTTTAGGACCAGACCGTAAGACCTATGGTCATTGAAAATGTCATCAGTAATACAACCGATTAAATATAAGTCTTTAAGAATGATAAGCAAGACTCAACTGCATTGAACGACAGAGACTGAAACGGAGTGGACTGTAGTCTTTAGTCCCAACCCATTCCTAGCCACTTTTTTAATTATGTGAGATACTTTTCTTTAAATTCATTATTATTTTATCCAGCATGTCGCCGTTTTCCTTTGTGCCTTTAAGCAGGTGTATACTAGGCCTAAGATTGGTTCCAAAACCGATATGGTAGTCCAAACTGCGTTTTTTTAAACTGAATTTTGCACCGAGACCGGCCCAGACCGAAGTAAAATAAGGTATCAGAGAGATACTTAACGCTAATGCATACAGTCATTAATAAAGACTAATTATAATTACAATGAATACTGACATTTACACTAGCCTAGAGTAGATGCTTAAGCCCCCCCAACAACCTTTTTTTTTTAAATTATTAATTTATTCCCCTTATGCTCAATGTAGGGCTTGAGTTTCGCTAATATTGGGCTTCTGAACATCATGACCCACCCTTCTCTTCATTATGCTCTTAAAAAATAATGCTGTAAGAATAAAGGTGGCTCAACCTTTCTCTCCCATAATTTTTCAAAGTGGTAAAGAAATAATTTTTGACTCTCCTTGGAGGTGTAGGATGAAGAAACCGCCATGGTGCCATACACAGCCTCTATTTCGATCATTTCCTTTGATCTAGAGGAGAGGTATTGTTTGTTTTTAGGGGTGGGGGTTTAGCTCCAAAAATTATTAAAACTATAATACATTTAATTATTAAATTATTGTTTATTATATATGGCGTGAACGAGTTGCGATTTTGTACAAGTTGCAAGCAAAAAATAATTTTAAATGAAGGATTTCAATACTTGGGATAACGATTATACAATAACTGAATATTTCATGGATGATTGATATATTAATGGAGTAATTTTTGACTATTTTAATACACATTCCTAAATTATAAGTATTCTCTGTCACATTAAAAAGTTCAATTGCCCGCAGATATTTACCTCATAAAATAAAATGATGGTATGAATGTATATTTGCTAGTTAAAAATACAAATCTTGTAATAGTATAAGGCATTTTAAGACGAAGAAATTAGAAATGTGTACAAGTTGCAACTTGTACAGATATCGCAAAATATTCACAACATATTTATATATATAATAAAAAAATTGAAAGCTTTTAGGAATTTTTTTTTGGGGAGTTTGATCCTTAACCCCTAAAAAGGGTTAGAAACGCCCCTGATCTAGATTAAGGCAACTTCCTCGATGCCTCTATGTAGAATTCGGATGACACTTTTGACCCCATCTACCGTTTCGTCCTTAATCTCAGTCAAAACCCCTCCCAAAAGAGCTCAACCTTTCTTTATACTCCAAGATCCCCTTCATATCCTTTCTCACCTCATGGAGTTGATCCTTGATGTACAATAAGTGTTGGAGTAATTCTAGGATTCTTTGCCAATCGTATTTTTAATTCTTCCTCTCGGGGCTAAATAACGAAAACACCACCGGTATAAAAGGCTTCAAGATTCATCAGTCTAATGTCATTACTTATATTTTGCGTATGAACATATGATTGGGGTCTAAAAATCGCTAAATCCCAAGAAGAACATTTCCTGTATGTATTGTACAGGGTCTAAAAAGGAACGCCATGCCCTCTTTAGACCACCCCAGAACCAAATGTTGTGGTCATATCATTTTTTTAAAGACACCTAGTATACGAACAAACCACATTCATTCAGTCTAATTTCGTGGCACAGGAAGAACTATACTTGGAGCTGCCGGAGATTTAGATCAGTGAGGAGGAACAGAAATGCACCTTAGTTTTGTGTCAAATTAATCATCAGCAACCAAATCCCGGATTGCCCAGATGTTCAGAGGCAACCCTGGGTGTGACAGCAGAACTCTGACTCTGCATGCCCAACAAATATATTGCTTGGCTTGATGAGAACTACCTCGACTTCATACCCAGGACCAGTCCCCCAAAAGCCCCGATCTTAATCAGATGTATTATTTCGTCTGAGAGTACCTTGAAGCACACACTGATAGATATCTTCCCACAACTAAGGTATGTAAGTCTGATCACCGCCATGAATGCCTTTTCCGCTTCAGATGCCGTTTTGAGGTCGTGAGGGAGGCTGATAATAATTTTATCGAGTATATTAGCTTAAAGACACATGACACCTTGGTACTTTTATTTCATCACGCAACCTTTCATCCAAAAAGAAGAAGACTAAAAAGACCGAAATCATCTGGTAGTCCAAATTAGTTCATTCACACCAGTTCACATATATCTCTTAAGTAATACCAGAATATCATTGTCATATTAATATTTAAATCCTACATAGTATTTTATTCGATAATGTATATCTCTCATAGTTTATTGCTTCGTCGTATTTTATTACCCGAAATTTACTCATAGAAATAATGAAATGACCAATATATACAACGATTACAAGGGGTCAACAATAAATTATTTTCCCGTGCTTTGGAAACAGAGCATGGGTATAGAATAACTTATTACTTCGTTTATTTATCAAAAATAATAAATATGAAATAACCATGACGTATCAAGTGAGATGAGTGAATCGAATGCTGATACCAAAGAAATGAGGTATTCTTTTATTTGTGAGGAAACACCGTGATGACCTAAAATGGTTTGGTCCTTTTATTAAGTAAAAATAATTACAGCTATAAAAATCATTACACTTCGTTTTGCTGTAAAATTCTTACGCTCAAGTATTAAAAATAAACAAAAACAATTAAATTTTCTAAGTGTTTTAGAAACCGAGAAAATGTCATCTGAACGTGACCAAAGAATTTTCGTTCACGCACTTTTGTACGCTGGCAAGAAACCAAGAAAGATTGCAAAGCAGTTGGGGATCTCCAACATTAACTCAGATATGAGCGTGCTATTACACCAGGATGGTGCGCCTGTAAACACGTCCAAAAAGGCCCAAAAGTGGCTTGAGGACAACTTGCCTTTCTGGACAAAAAAAATGAGGCCCCCTACTCGCCAGATGTCAACCCATTGGACTTCACTTTTTGGGTACATGTTGAGTTCCGTTCGTCACGTATCAACAACCTCAAGACACCGTCAATCAGTACTGGGACGTCTGAGGACTAGATCCGCAATGGGTGCGAGGCCTTCGGCTACCTGGAAGCCATCATTGCTGCCAAAGGGGCTACATCGATTATTACGGTGGCCAAGACATCATAGTAGTTATTTTATTGACATACCCTATTACAACTGAATGCTGAAATACATCTTGATAAAGTTATAGATTGAAAGTGTAATGATTTTTTTCGCCGCACCCTATTTTTATTTTAGGCGAGAGGGCGTGTGATACTTCTTTTAGCCTCTATATACAAATGTCCTAATCATTTCAAGTTGTTACTATGTAACATGAATGGGTTAAACAATTAAGAATGTCAAATTGGGAATTTATTTGCTATCGTCTTAAAAAGCAAAGTAGATACGATTATTATATGTATTCTAGAGCAGATGACGTATTATTAATAATGAGTAAATATGTAAAGCCAATAAAAATATACCAATATTGAATTTGCCATTATTTTGAGCAAAATTGTAAAATAATACAAGCTGTACAGGGTGGACAAGGTAAATCCAGAATTACTTTAACAGATAATATTGAGAATTTTTGAGATGATTAGATAAAAAAATTAATACCCTTGACAAGCTAAATGTGTTAGCTGTCAAATTTATTAACAGGTTTTTTGAGTAACTCGTCGTTCAAGCATAGAAATAGTCAGAAGATTTTCTATCATCGAAGTTGCCACGCGGTACACTCCGCACAGGAGTGTACCTTCTTCTAATATCAAAAATCAATCATTTATTACGTGATTTAGGCCTTTGATGAGGAGGGAAAGACTGAGAGAGCAGCTTATTCAACAAGATCTGATAAAATCCAGACAAAAAGGCTCATAGCTGGCTTGAAACGATCAATTGACGCTCCATCTAGAAACACCAATTGCTAGGCTGGCCAAGGACGGCAACGTAAGCAAACGGACCATCAAAAATGTCATCACGATTAACCTATTTTCTTGTCTAGGTTCAAAGCCTCAAAGCATAATAACAAGAGCATAATAAGGCAGAAAGAATGAGCAAAGGCAAGATTCTTATTAAGCCAATGAAGACCAAAGGTGATAACGTCCAGTTTTTTAATTCGGACGAGAAAATGTTCAACATTGACGCCAATCATAAGCGTAAAAATTATAGATGGAACTGTCTGGACCATGATGAGGTCCAACCAGTTATGAAAACAAAGAATCCGGTTTCGGTTATGGTCATCAGCAAGGAGGGACCAGTTATGCCCCCACTTCTTCCGACAGGACCAGTAGGTGACCAAAGAAGTCTACAAGGACGTTCTCAAGGACATGATCATCCCATGGATGAATGAAGTAACTGATGAGAAGACATGTACATTCTAGCAAGACTAGACCTGCGCATAAGCCCAAGATCATCCAAGAGTTCTTAGCACAAAATGTGCCGGATTTTTGACCTCCGTTTTATAGGTCAGCCAACATCCCGGATCTCAATCCCTATAGTTTTTACCTGTCGGGCAGGCTAGAAAGGATTGCCGTCAAGAATAATCATGCTTTATTTGAGGCCTTAAAGGATCCCATCGTCAATACAATAAAGGACATGGATTTACTCGATGTAGTAAAGACATACCTTGCATTCAGACCCCGTGTACAGATCTTTAGCCAGAACGAAGGCTTTCATTATGAATAATCATTTTACATTTAATGTGACTTTCAAATGTATAAGAAATAATCTTCCTATCTCTTATACAAGATCATAAACACCCGTTTACTTTATTCTGGATTTACCTTGTTCACCTTGTACATAAATTAAGAAACAGTGCTTGAAACAGTTATTGCGCAAATGATAGATATACTTACATATATGAACAAACGCCATTTGCAAAAAATAAAGATCAAACATTTGTTTCATTATTTTTTTGCAATTGCATTATTCCACGTTTGCATGTATGCACTTTTTTTAGCAATTGTAGAGCATTTTCTATAGTTGTATGTACCTTACTTCTAAATAGGATCCAATTAATAGCTAGGAAATATATGAGGATGGTCTAACAGTTTCCGAACTCAACGTGAAGATAGCAAGCAGACTCGTAAATAAAAGCTAGTCACATTTTTCTATACTAAAATGTCAGTCCTTATGCACAGTCGTTATGTAACAGTCGTATGAGTGAGTTCGTAAGAGTATTTTTCTGACAAAAATTCTTAATTTTCAACATAGTCTCCTTGTCGATCTACACACTTCTACGAGGGAAGTTACAGACAGGATGGGTTACAAAGACGGGAGGAACGACTGATACATAACAACTGCCCTTCCAAAATGGCTGAAACTTTGATGAGTAACTATCGACAGATGCTTTATAGATGTGACTAGCTATTATTTATGACAACTGTCATCTTCACATTGAGTTTGCAGACTTATTAGATCATACTTGCTATTAATTTGATCGAAATACAACATTAAAGTTCGAATCGATAATATAGAAAGATAAAAAATGTGGCAAAATCTCCTCAAGACAAAATTACCAGGGTCAAAAAAGTATGCAGAAAAGTTCTGTGTTCTTAGTTTTCATTTATTAATCTTAATGTGATGTCATAATTTAATTAGTGTCAATTTTGGTCGACTTGGTCCAATTAGGGTTTAATGTTCAATTGACTATAATGAATATTGGAGAATCATTTACTATCAAATTCAAAAACATTACACTGTGTAAAGATTAGTCAAATAGTAACTTTAATGCCATATAGTTATAGGTTTAAAAAATATGATAATGGAGTATCTTTTTGGAATTGGCATTTAAACAAGTTTTTTTTTATTTTTCAATTCTGTTATTTATAATCTTTTATTCTTGTAGAGAGAATATTAAGGTATAAAATAATCCTAAGTGCACGAAGGACGAAGATTAACACTGAGGGTTTGTTCGGGAGTTATAAGTGTGAGTCCTTGTAGGACTCGGATTAAAATTAGCTGTCAAGATCAAAGTTGTTATACAATGGCAAAGCCACAATTTAGTAAAGATGATAATTGATAGAAATTTAAAAAAAACAAAGTAGGTTCTAAATCAGTTATAGCCAAGCCACAAAAACTTAATTTACAACACATTTTGTCGTTTACAGATTAATCGTAAAACAGCTTTTGTAAGTGCTTGATGTGGAAGATAGAGATAAATTATGTGAATATATTTTTAGAGCCTAATGTTAACAAATTCTAAAACTATTTTTAAAATGTTTGTATCATACTTTTAACTATAGTTATGATTGTTTAAAGTTGAAAATAGGTGTATTTTATTCAGAAACTCATAGTTTCAAGACGAATATATTCAAAAAGATTAAAAGTATCTCATTTGATAGCTGAAAGTATTTTCTTTAATTTAAAAAAAAAAAAGTCTAGCAGAGGAAAAAAAAAAGGTATATTTGGAATCAGGGGATAAAACTGTACTAAGTCGAGCATATACTGTTTTTGTACCATTTTTGCTGTTGGACAGTGTTACCTACAATTATTAGTGGTTTTGATAAAGTTTAAAATACTACGTATTTATCTAATAGACAACGTAGTATAGTGTACAATATTGAGAGGAATTTTTTATGAAAATGGAGGATCAAACTGTCATTAAATATTTAGTTTTGAAAGTATAACCGTTAAATAAATTCAAATAATAGGTGACATATAAAGGCTTATTGCGTTAAAATTTGACGCGTCTAAGTAAGTTTGAGCCAAAAAAAAAAAAAAAAGTATCTTCTGACCGTTTATTTTGCAGAAAAACCGCCGAGCACTACTTGGACAGATTACCGAGATGTGAACATCGACAGGAGAAGTGTAAAGACTATGTTGAGAAATAAAAGTTTAGAAAAATATCTTCTATCTTTGTTATGTCGGAATCTTTTCAAAACATTTTATCTGATCCTTAATTTTGGTTCAAAATTGTTTTGTATGTAGACGCACCACATGTAAAATGACTTCTTGAAAATCAGACATATCTTGTATATTGTACAAGTCTTTTTATATATTTAAATAACTCGACAAGGTTTTTTTCATTCTTTTATTCATAGTATGTGCTGTAAATGCAAGATTTAGATTTGCAAATGGATAATTGTTAATATTTCCAAAACAAACATCAAGAAAAGAAAAGATGATATTTTTATACATCATATTGCAAGTCAATTTTTGTCAAGGGCTTTATATTCAAATTGTCGGGATAGGTTGAAACACTCCATCATGTTCAGTACCAAGTTACAAAGCTTTATTTGATTTATGGGACTTATTTTGGTCCAAATATGGCCCCTTTAAAGAAAAACCATCAACTTCTTATGATGCCATTTTGATAATAATGTTTTCTACTTCAAGTTTAACTTGCAAGCCTCCAAAGGATGAATCAGAATATTTTTACCTATATCAATTGACGATACTTCGTCTAAGATTAGACTCAATTTCAAACATAATAATTATACCTTGCTTTTATGTTGACAGGGCAGAAATAGGGTTTTTAAGTTCCTGATTTATAAATAAATATATAAACGATCTATAAATCATCTAAATCTATAAAGAGGTTCAAAGGTACTCAATAAGTTATGTTATGTCATGTCGAAAACAACAGAGCTTCTTTGATTACATATGAAATGTACAACTCTATGTAGGATTCTTAAACAAAATTCAAAATCCCTATTTGTGTGACTCCCCACGCTATGGGTTTATTATTCAATTTACAAACTTTATAATACAGTGGATCTCACCTTCTTACAGTGTGGATTTTTGGGTAAAAATTCCTAAACGTATAATATTTGAAATTTTTGGGAGTAGCTATAGATTTTTGGAAAAAAAAATCTAAAACATTTGATATTTGAAGAGCCCCCTCCCCCTCCCGCACCAAAAAAATAATTATATATATACATATAATCCTTTGGACGCCCGTTCTGATAATAGATTACTAAATTTGTTTCATTAAACCTGCGTGACAATGAAGAAACGCTATCAAAGGCTCGAGGTGCCACCAAACAAAGACGTCATAAATAGTCCCAGTGGCTCTATGGAAAATCCCTTCATGAATCTGAAGGAGAAGTGATTCCGGTACCGAATGACAGCGTTGTCCCTATTTGTGACGGACTCCTTCTGTAAAAACGAGAGAGAAAATTCAGGACATCTATTCTATTATTGCAAATACGTTACTCAAGTAAGGACTGTTATTAATGCACTGATCCAGGAAGCGTAGAGGATTGATCCAAAAAGTCCGATTGGCCACCAATCCAAGGGTCAAGGATGGACTTAAAATTGAAGCAATCATAGCGAAGGTGCTCATACACACATAAGGATTTTCGGTGTTTTTGACGAGAGAGGAGCAACGGTGGGCTTGGAATTGTAAAGGAATAAATAATAATGTTTATGAGGATCTTTTCTTTAGAACTGGCTCGTGATTCTCTCTGGATTTATAGGTGCTCCTTTTTTTCCCCCTCATTTTTTTGTTTCGTTCTTTTTTCTATTCTCTTTATTCTTTATTCTTTCATGAGTATTGGAAATGAATTGATTATTGTATTTAATATGTAAATGATAATTTAATGAAGCTTTAAGATGGGTTGTGGTGGGGTATATATATGTATATATTATTGCATGAAATAAAGTGACATTATTATAAAAAAAAAAAATATGTCACCATCGTATAGGTCATAACTCTCAATTACATTCTACCTCTACTTCTTAACATACATTTAAAATTAATTAATTCAATAGAAATTTGAAATGATTTAATTCCTTACTTAGTCCATCATCTATGAATCAACTAATTCAAAAAGTATGCAGGTAACTAAATCCTGTCACAAGATTTAAGGAATAATTAAGTCATTAATAACATTTTTATCGCTTATTAATAGATAAGTTTATAAGAACGCACTTCCTAATCAGAGGTAGATTATCATTACCTTCTTATGCGTGTAACTTGTGAGGGGTCAAATAAGTTAAATGACGTAATTACTGCGAACATTACAAGTTGCTGTAAATAAATCTTCGCATATTTTAAAGCCTTCCTGATAATAAATAACTACAAGTTTAAGTACACTTTAAATTTAGAGCCAATTTTCTTATAACATTTATTTATAAACGTATTCATAATGTTCTTTATCTACCGGGTGGTTCATTCTAATTTGAACACTTTGAATTTTAAACTTCAACATGATATAATTTATTATTTAACAATATAATTTCAACAAAATTAATACTATAGATAGATGTGCGTCTGATCTCTCTTAAGCCTTCATGTAGCCGTCCTTAGTGGCAATGATGGGTTCCAGGCGGTGGCAGAAGGTCTGGCACCTTATGCAGATGTAACCCTCCGTCATGGCGTCCCATTACTCACTGACATTGGATTTGAGGGCCTTGGTGTTTGCATTACTGCAGGCCTTCCTCTCAACATACACCCAAAAGGTGTATGTTGATAGGGTTGGCATTAGGCTAAAAGGTTGTCAAAAGTGTTAAAAAAGAGTACAAAAGAACCCAAAGACGGATTCAAAAGTGTCTTGTAACTTGTGGCCTCTTCACCCTCCCAATGCTCTTTCCACCCACTTTTTTGATAGCTCTCTGGAAAGGCTGGCGTAAAACTCGGAGATCTCTCGCATGTGTCCTCATGGACTTGAGGGAATAGGACTGGATGTGTACTTTAACTCTTCCGGGTACAGTTTGGCCTTTATAACAGAGCCCCTTTCCTCTCCAGCGTTTCGGACTTGTTGATGGTGTGGTCCTGGAGATGCTACAGTGCTTGGAGTGTGCTATTGGAAATTCATCGAACACGTTCAAGTGCCATTTCTCGACTTGTATGTTAGCTAGTGTACTCCAGTTTATTTTGTTTTGTATTGAGTGTTTATGTTTTAATATATCTAAATATGAATCCCAAAAATGGGGCAAATTTCCTTTTATCCATTCCACCACAGCCTTGTTGAAGGCTATAAAGACTTCCATTACAGCAGAGCCGGATTGAATTTGAAAGGGGGCAAATTATATCATGGTGACGTCATATTCAGGAGACCTTACAACTATGCTCTATAAATATTACACTCAAGGGCGGTTATAATCTACCGTGCTTAATACTTATTTTACCCTACAAGTTTAACAACCTTTTCTCCACATTAATCAGCTCGTTACTGGACTATGGAATACGTGGATTCGTGGAGAGCAAGGACTGCATTGCCCCAACTGCAATATTGATTCCCAAAGGGCTCGGCTGAGAAGGAGTGGGCCGTTAGACCCACACTGGAGGCCATGGTTGGCATAAATACGGCCATTTTGAGAAATAATTGTTGATATTTTAAAGTATAATTATAAAAAATCAAAATTCTTCTGTTACTATGTCTATGTTCTTATTTAAGTTGATTTAAATCTTACTATCAAAAGGGTTACGATTTCCTTGCCCTTGGTGCTCTTTGCTTAACTTCAATCCTACCCGACGAAATTCGATTATTACTACATTTTTGGTTTGCCTTATCATTACTCCTTTTATTTTTAGTCACTTTAGACGGAATCGCTTTAAAGTTTGTGTGAATGTATTTGCAACACGCTGGTTTTCTTATGACGTAATATTGAAAGTACATAAGTCTCCTTCCTTTACTTAGTTACACAGTATGTACAAGAAATTTTATCAGAAACACTGATTCATTATTTTATCAGGAGTTTAAAACCTGTTTATAGAGTTTCAATTAGTAAATTTATTGCATTGATTATTAAGTTGACATCTCGGAGGAATCAAATATTATATCTTACATAAGATGAGAACAGATATGACGTAATGTGTTGCTGATTGTTTTTAAAATTACTGATTGGCAGTAAAACAAAATTGAGGATCCCTCAATATAAATGAAAATATATAACATAGATATTATACAATGGGTTTCATTACATATGATATTATACAATGGGTTTCATTACATATGATATTAGAAACAAGACACTTCTTATGGGGTACTGGGGTCACTCACCTGGACTTACATGATTATAAAATAGAGGCCTACAAGGAGTAAATTTTTCATAGCAAATAAATCTTTTCTAAAAAAGGTCTTTTAAAAATAAAATTGAAATTAAATTACAAAAGAAAAGGAACTCATATTTATCTTTGTCCTAGACACCGTTCTTAATATGTAAAAATGGCCTTGTTTAAAAGCTACATATACGGCCTGTTAACATAAAAACAATCTTGAACAAAATAAAGAAAAGTAAAAAATCTTTATATTTATTATTTCACTTCATACATCCCCAAAAGTTCATAGAAATATTTGAGTCAAATATGGACTGTCTAATTAAATTTTTGGGATGCATTAAGATACGCAAAAATTCTAGCTATAGTTTAGAAAGCATCCTGTTTTTGTTCGAAAGACTTATATTGGCTCCGATATGGTCTTTCAGGTAAAATATTTCAATTATTTTATGGTAGCAATCAATTTTGGCTACTTGAAGTGTAATTTACGGCGTCTTCAAAGGGTTATTAAGAATAAATCGTTGATAAAAATTATCAATCATTTGTCGAAGAACACAAATGTACACTCAATTTGAATAAAAATAATTCTAGCTTGCTTATGTGTTCTTTTGATAAGTTCAAATTCAGAATTATTTCAGACTTGAGTCGCGTTTCCTATCAGGGACGCCATTGCAGCCGATGCTGCCATAGTGCGTCCTGCACTAATGGAAGGATTTTTTTATTCTAAAAAAGTTCATAAATGATCTGTTCTAATTGTACAAATTTTATCATTTTACATCTTGAATGACATTGGAGTAAATTGGTTTTGATGAACTAATTTTTAACGTCAATGCCACTGTGAACATGAAGAACAGCCGCTACATCACAACTGAACAACCAGACAATGTCTCAGATTCAGTGAAACATAGTATTTGCCGTAGTGGAGTCTACCATCCCATTTTTGTAGAGAGGAAGGGGTGGCATCAAACTTCTGTATAAAAAGTGCTACCCAGAGCCAGATAAATGTTTGTGGATAATTTTGACTTCACTAAAGACGGTGCTCTGTGTCATAGTATTCCTTAAAAGAGGCCCAGGCATCCCTGAGGGACAACTTTCTAAACATTTGGGACCTGATCATGTGGTTGCCCTCCTCCCCAGACGCAAACACCTTAAACTACTCTATCTAAATGCGTCTGTAGGAGAGGATGTGGGCTACTCTTCACATGAGTGTCCACTCTCTAGAGCATCCATCAAGAATCAGTGGACCACACTCGAGTCTGACTACATTGTCAGGCCTGCAAGAGATTTAGACCTTGTATTGAGAAAGGATAAGAGCCGAGGGCTCAAATATTGAATAAAAGTTGTGCCAATCACTTTTTTGAGATTTTTTGTAAAATACATGCTCTCACAAAACCTCTCCTTAAAATTTTACTCTTGAAAAGTTGAAAAAATAAAATGTGTAGCTGTTGAAAGGATCAACTCTCTATTGTTGTGGCAATTCTTATTTAGGACGGAACAATATAACCCTTTCAGTTCAATTCTGTTCAAGTTTGGTGCTGGATGACGTCACTCAACTTCTGTTTTTTTTATAAGTTTTAGAACTGACCGTCTAAAGGACTGCCAATCTAAGGGACGACACCCAAGGACTCGCCATATATATCAAATTGTTTCCCCCATCCCCTAGTCCTATTTATTCCATTGATATTTTGCACTATTAAACGAGGTCCATTAGACAAACATGGAGCATTTTACACCCTCTAAGCAACCAGCATTAATTGACATTTTAAAGTGTGAGATTTGATTTTAATGGGCTTAATACGTGGTGCGTCCAGATATCCTCTAGAATAGGAGATAATCTAAATTTATTTTTTTACTAAATAAATAAATACAGCCCAATATTTCATAAACATATTTGTGGAAGGAGTTAAGATACCCAAGAGCTTTAGCTATAGTTTAGAACCTTTATAATTATTCAAAAGACTCACATATATTGCGCAATATTGTTTCCAAATAAAATATAACAATTTCATATGTTTACATCATTTTTGTAACGAAGTTAGTGAAGTGGGTAAAATTTATACTTGTTCATTTACATGATAAACATTGAAAATTTTCAATTTTTTATCATTTCTTTTAATTATTACATCCATATTGTACTTGTAAATATAAATAAAAATACTTGTAGGAATAAAATACACTTAGAAAAAATGTATACCCTTACAAAATAATCTGAACAACATGAATTTTTACATTGCCTTTTTATTTTTGATAAAAAAAGGTCTATGGAATATTCATTACTCAATACGTAAATCAAATAAGTAACCATCAGTTTTTGATATTTTATTATGTAAATTGATATCTTAATCATAGTATACATATATATACTGTTTCTTCAATAGGTCAGATGGAGTTGCACGGATTAACTATATGTTAAGATTATAGTATTACATATGCTCCATCTGAACTAGGAATCTTCTTTGAAGTCCATATACATTTACACTATATATATTCACTTCTCTAGGAAAGACCATGTGCGCACCTACGCACATTGAGTTCAAGGGAATAAATTATCCCGAGCGCGTTGTACGCCTCAGTCCTCACATTAACTAAAAAAGAATGCATGCAAAATATATATAAACACAATAGAACGGCTTATAAGCTAAAAAGTTAATTAAATTCCCTAAACCTCAATGAAAAATAAGGATATATCCTAAATTGGACATTATGATGATAAATAAATAATTGAATGTTTCCGGAGCATAGTAAAAATTATTGACAATAAAATGTAGATTCGGGGTTCTGCATAAATTTTGGGGTGTTAAATATACCAGTGATGTTAAATGTGTTGTGTTCATCATATTTTCACAGCTCACCAATCAAGAGTTGGGGAAAAATAAATAAATTGTTTGAAAATGAATAAATTTCGGATACTGGTATGAAATCCACGATTTGAAAACAATGGTCAAGACCAAAATATCTCTCCAAATCGATATAGACAAAATCCCTGAATACTGAAAGGGTAGAAATCGATCTTGAACCGAGTCTCAACACTATTTCATCCATTTAGAAAGACATGAAATAGTGATAGATCATTCAAGAAGTCTCATAAAACTTATTTGCTAATCATTCAACTACGTATTTTATATTACGCCATATGAACATAATCACGTCAACATTGCCATGGGATTTTACTTTCCATTGGAAATCAACCTGAGATCCAAGTAGAGTGTGCCAGGTGAAATCCTTTAACTTCCTTTATCCTTTAATCGTGTCTGATTTGCTCTACGCCTAAGTGAACCTCGAGTAGATTATGAAAGTTTTTATTACCAGATTATAAGAATGTTGGCATCAGGTCATATACTTGATAATTTCCCTTGAAGTATAGATGCCGGGAAATCGGAATAATGGAAGACTTGGACACCGTGATCACCATAAGTCCGGCCAAACTGATAAGACAGCATACAATGCTCTCAATATCAGGGATTGGACCCTTTGTATGTAAAGGATTGGGGAAGTCCTCTTATGTACGAAGACATAGGCAACTGCTTTCAAGCAACCAAGGCACATAGGTCAAAAAAGGCCAGAAAATATTGACTTAGTTAAAACATAAGAGGTCAAAAGTTTCCATCTTTTGATAAATAAGTTTTTTACTGTTTATCAGTCTAGAACACTCAAAATGACTTCTACTTATCTGAGACAACCACAAATTCCCTCCTATCAATAAAACCGAGCATCCTTAAGTAATCATTTGTGGTCTCGGATGGGAAACCATCCCTACTTACTGGTTCCCAAGGTTGTCAAAATTGGGCAATATGAGTAGATGGAGTTCTTGCAGATGGCCTTTAAGCCTTGGATTGATGACCATTAAAATTATGTCAAATATGTATGGCATCAAGACAGACATATGGTCACACGGCCACAAAGTCGTAGAAGTGGCGTGTACCTAAGTTATAGGCCTTCTAACTGTCATTGGTTTCGCCCCCCAACTCGCCATAGTATTCCCCTCGACTATGGGGTTTTGAGCGTAGTCGAGAAGACTATCCCTCACTGAAATCTAACATTTTATTCAGCTACAAACTAGAAAAATATATTTCAGAAGCAGCATTTGAGGTGGGGAGAACATGCTCAGTGATTTTTGTTACCCTAGGAGACAGTTTAAAAACGGTGCCGTTAAATAACAATTTATAATTCAATGTGATAATATTTCCTTCCGGAATATTGATATCAGAAACTTGCCCTCGGAGGATAACTTCTATAAAGTACTCTTGGCATCAATGCAAAAATAGCCATGTTCTGAAATTGTATGTCTCCTGTTTTGATCAGGTGTTTTTTTTTTTTTTTTTTTTTTTGTGAGGGGGGGGGGTCCTATAAGGGGGGCTTATGCTATACCCAAAACACAAAACCGTTTATGGGAGCTCAAATTTGTATGGAGATACATTTTCATATAAATTTTGCACGTAAAAAATCATGAAGACAAAAATAACAGATGGACTTTTCATCTAGACAATGTTTTTTAAGCATATATGGTGGATTATTATTTGAAGTTTATAACATAATATGTTATTTTTTTAAAATTCTTAATACTACTACTAAGGGTACAAGAGAGTAAGAGTATTTGAGGGGAGTGGGATGCTATGATGAGACTTTGTGGATTACCTTACTTAACCTAATTGATATAGTATGATTAGTCATTGTATTATAAAATATAGTCAATTTCGCACTCCATTGTTCTTAATTATTATCATAGAAAGATAATTAGGCAATTTCAACAATTACTTTTGTGATTGGACAACTCGGAAGTTGGCTAGAGCAGTGAAGAGGTGGCTTTGACACTCCTTCTGATCAGTTAATCTGGTCAATGATGCTAAAAGGCCCACCGTCTATAGCAGGCGTTTTTCGATTCTGACAGTGGGAGAGTGGACGTTTGGTCTACTCACCTCACTGATGACCAAAATTCGTTCTATCCTTATGATTATCTCCTTCTGGTCCTCAGAGCTAACTAGAGCATGTAGGATCATTTAACTGTGGGCATACAAATCAAACCTTTTCACTGTTGGCATCATGAGTTCATTCACTTATTTTTCTGGTACTTGAGACAATTACATAAGTTATGCATGAATTGTAATTCGATTTAATGGACTATTATTCATTTTAGAAAAAAATAAAAAGTTTGACGAACAGGCATTATATCAGACAAGAGCAGTGGTTTATACTTCACTATGATTCCATATGGGCGAATGACTTTGGGAGGGAAATCTACGACAGGATTCGTGGAGGCACTCAAAGATCGGGTCGTAAGAGATGAGGAGGGAATTAAAGATGCAAGCGATTAAGACTGTATAATATAGAGTAAATAAAAGGAACCTAAAATCATCGAGAGGTTAAAATATTTGCAGAGAGTTGCCCCGACCCATACAGTAATTAAACAAATTATATGAAGTACCCCAGAGTAAACTGCCTTTTCTTATGAGAATTACCCCAAATGATTCTTTGTCAAAAATGTTTTCCCCAACATTCTGCACACGATTTCTATAAATAATAAATTCTATGTAGAAATGCATGATTTCCTGACATTTCCGTTAAAAATTTGAAAATTAACATTTGACGAGAAAAAAAGACACCAAAATTAAAAAAAAAATTAAAAATTATTCAGAAAATGACGGATATTTTAGTTAAACATCAATTTTTATTGCTCAAATTTAGAGGCAAACAAATCTTCTGGTAAATTTCTACAAACTTTATTTTATTTACGAATTCAATATTTCATGGAAAGTTCATTTTTTGCACCTGAAAAATAAGAAAATTGCAATTTTCATAAATTTCTTTAAATTTTGATTTTCAATAAATTTAGAAAACGTAGCAGTTCGTATATTAGTTTTTTTGAGACGCCAATCACTTTTTGATTTATAAATTAAACCTCTATCTTTACTCCTTGAGCTGCAAAAAATGGGTTTGGGTTTTTAGCATGACCCCCATATATGACTCCCACAATAATTGGCACCCCATCTTAGCTTGACCAGGTTCAAAAGAGGAATCCACACAAAATTTTAGTATCCTAGTTCAACAATGTGGACAGGCTTATTATTGGCTCTTGTTACCTTAGTTCTATTATTAAGAATTGAAAAAAGTATATTGTGTTATAAACTTCAAATAACATACCAACATCTATAGCATAAGTCCACCTTATATGACACTTGAAAAATCTTAAACCCTATCTTAGCCTGACCAGGTTCAAAAAGTGTACAGTTCAGGCTAAGAAATGGATTATTCTGTCACTTGTCGATTTTTTTTAAAGTTTTTCCACCAATTATTATTACTCTGAACGTTGATTGATTCTATATAAATTAATTCTTGTTAACCAATGAGCAACAGATCTCTAGATAAGTAGCTACACAAATAAAAATCGATCAAAGATAATAAACCATTCTTAATCTGTATTAGAGATAACAAAAACACTTGAGATATGTTTCAAAAATATCATTCATAGATGGAGCTCCATCAGTAAAGGGTTAGAAAGGATATCATTCTATCTTGCTAGAGGGGATTTGACAAAATTCCTATCAAAAAACTTGATTCAAAACTCAAATTTCCTTTTGCCACCCCCTATTTTTTCTACTAATGAGCTAAAAATCCTTTGATATAAGCGGCAAAAAAGCATTCATCTCAAAGCTATTTGTAGTCATTAATTCATGGTGTTTTGAAGAAATGAGAGTATTTCAGCTCAACCTAAAGCTGTCTCTACCCATTTACCCATTTTTTTGCAGCTCAAGGAGTAAAGATAGAGGTTTAAGTTATAAATCAAAAAGTGATTGGCGTCTCAAAAACAAATATACGAACTACTACGTTTTCTAAATTTATTGAAAATCAAAAAAGGGAAGGGCAAAAAAAAAAAAAAAATTATGAAAATTACAATTTCCTTTTTTTCCAGGTGCAAAAAATGAGCTTCCCATGAAGTATTGAATTCGTAAATAAAATAAAGTTTGCAGAAATTTATCAAAAGATTTGTTTGCCTCTAAATTTGAGCAATAAAAATTGATGTTTAACTAAAATACCCGTCATTTTCTGAATAATTTTTAATTTTCTTAAATCCTTGGAAAAGTATATTTTTTAAGTAGATATTTTTTTTCAATTTATACATTGAATATTTAATATATTGATATGCATATTTCAATTCAATTTCAAATAATAGTTTATATATAGGCATAGTTCATATACTTTTCTATAGATAAATTAATTTGTGTCATTTTGCAGGCAAATATTTTTTTATTTATTAATTGTATTCATTAGCCCTTAACATAGTGATCTATTTTTGAAATCCATGGCAATTTCCTGGGGAAATTTCAATTTTAAAAAACAATATTTATTTTTGTGTGAATTAACAACACTCAGATGTAAATCCCTGATTCCTGTGAGATATCATATCAGTTGTCGATATTTGAGTTTTTGGAGGAGATGGGCTGGAGTCATCAATCATCATTCAGCCACCGCGAAATACTAATCATGACGAAATTGAAAACTCATATATATTGGATCAGTGAATGTATCGTTAACTGATAAGGCTAAACCCATTAATTCCCGTTGAATTCATCATGATCACATCGATCAAAGTGTACCTTAAGTTAATGAACTCATTCCTCTACATACATTTTCCTGCCCTCATCTAATCCATCAACTAGACATATGAAGGACTAAATATTTCAATTCAATCTATACCAGCTGGTTATTTTTCTAATTACTCAAATCCCAGCCTAATCTAGCTGAAATTATCCCTATTTTATATTACAGAATACTTTCTTCAAGACGAGATATCGTGTCTGCTCTAAAAAGTAGAGATTGAATACGAGATATATTATGTAAAATCTGTTATAGGGTTAATAACACTTTCCAACAGGAAAAATGGTACAAAACAGTAAATTCCCAACTTAGTACAGTTTGATCCCTTGATTCAAAATATAGCCTTTTTTTTCTCTCATAGTATCATGGGCTTCAGAAAAAGGCCATACATTTTTTGATATTTTTGCCTATTTTTAAGATTCAAAGCTGTTATAAATCAATTTAATGGATTTTATTTTGGAAAAAAAAAAAGGTTTGATGAACAGGCATAACATCAGACAAGAGCAGTGGTTTCTACTTCGCTATCATTCCAGATGGGTGATTGACTTTGGGGAGGAAAATCTATGATAGGATTCGTGGAGGCACTCAAAGATCGGGTCGTAAGAGATGAGGAGGGAATTAGAGACGCAAGCGATAAAGACTGTATAATATAATGTGAATATAAGGAACCTGAAATCATCGAGGGGTTAAAACATTTCCAGAGAGTTGGCCCAAACCATATGTACCGTACTTAAACAAATTATACAATTTTATAACGTATACCAGAGAAAACTGTCTTTTCTTTTACACATAACCTGACTTATACTTCGGCGAAATGTACATTCAGAAAATTGACCTTTGGCAAAAATGTTGTCGGCCAACATTCTGCATAAGATTTCAGAAGTCTCAGTACTAGATACATTAGCCTCGGAAGCCGTGTGCATAAGTTTGTCTAGTTTGAGAATTTGGTACTTTATTTTATTGTTGCTCATTTAGAAATGGAAAATCTATCAACAGATTCTTAGATGGTTCAGACTAGTGTCGGATTTTGGTCTAGAAATCCTAGACCGGTCTGAGACTGTTATATTTTTTCTTGGACCAAATTAGTTCGATCCTAAAAAAAGATCAGTATAAACGGGTATCATATAAAAATTCAGTCCAGATCGGTACAAAGGAAAAGTGCATTATAGATCGGTCTAAAGGAAAAATTCGGTCTAATTCTCTCCCAAAAAAATTGGTCTAGAGCGATTTTGCAGATAAATTGTTTATAACATGACATCATATGGTTTTTCAAGTACAATGACGTTATACGAAGTTTAAACAGAAATAGCTCGTATTAATTTTGATCCACCGTTTCTTATATATATATACAATATTTGTTTTATAACTTATTCTGTACTTTGAAGATTTTTTTTGGAAAAAATGAATGACAGTTGATGTAAAAAAAAAAGATCTCGTAAAATATATATGACCGAACAAAAATCGGTCCATAAAGGAGACCAAATCAAAATCCGTCTGCAAAAAGCTGCTAAAAATCAATTAAGAATGAACTGAATAAAAAATTCGGTGCTGGACCGTGTCTCAAGAATAGTTCAGACCTATTTGTAGATGAAACAGATTGGTACAGGCAATTTTCCGTTGTTGGCAATATTATTGAGACTAATAGATTATTTGATGTTAGAAATGAAATATAATAACACAAAAATAAGGAAGAAGGATTTTTTCAAAGTTAATTAATCAAAATCAGTAATAAATAAGAATCAGAATCGCAAGCTAAACTTTATTTTCCCGATGACGATTCCAGAAAAAAAAACCTGATCCTCCGATTTTGATTAATCCTCCCTTCACAATTTTAGACCAGCCTAAATATTTTGATACCGAAGCCAAAAATCAGGAATCAAATTGATTTAAAATTTTTTCTTTTGGCTAATGCCTTTAATATAACTTTAATTCAAACTCAACTTGACTGAATGTTCAAAAACACTGTCGAAAAATCAAAAAAATCAATCATGAAGAATATTAGTGTTGACACTCGGTCTGTGAACTTTATTAGTCTCGGTTTAACGGGATTATTTTTAAACTCTCACTCTCTTAAACCTCTCTTTTTTTATATAAAGTAATTTTATGAAATCTACCAGTTAGAAATGGTCATTCGAGTCGAGACTGAAATTCAATAGTTGATCCGAATTAATCTCAAATCGGTCTAAGTTTTCCGGACCGAAACCCAACACTAATACAATTGTACAATGTACATTGTTACCTAGTTTTTTATACAACAAAAACTGGAGGCCAAATTCATTGAAAAATTGTAACAGCTAATTACTAATATACTTGATAAAAATCTAGATCTCTATACTTTTCTCAATGATAATTACCTCCTATTATTAGTGTTGAGACTCGGATCAGTACCGAATTTTCTTTTTCTTTCGGTCTTAAGTGGTTTTTTTAGACCGACTTTTTGTTTTCAGACCCTGGACCCATTTTTTTTTCAGTCTTAAACTATGCACTGATTTTTTCCGGTCTCATATATTATAAGAGACCAAATTTCTTTTTTTTTCTAGATCAACCATCATGGATTTCTTCAAAAAGACTCTAAAAAGTAGACAATATTTTCTAAAACAAATACTGTTTAAATTTAATATATATTTATTAATTCATTCGATGATAGAAAAAATTCCAAAATTAAATTTCAAATATGAAACTTTTGAAATAAAATTCAAAAGACCATAGCTTTTCACAAAAAATTACAATTTTTGGAAAAAAAAATTCCATAATTAAATCTCAAATATTAAATTGTTTGGAAAAAAAATGAAAAATTAAATTTCAAATATGAAACTTTTTAAAATAAAATAAAAAAACCATAGCTTTTCACAAAAAAATTCCATAATTTAATCTCAAATATTAAATTGTTTGGAAAAAAATTCCAAAATTAAAGTTCTAATATGAAACTTTTTGAAATAAAATTCAATAGACCATAGCTTTTTCCAAAAAATTACAATTTTTGGAAAAAAAATTTCAAAATTAAATCTCAAATATTAAATTGTTTGGAAAAAAAATGAAAAAATTAAATTTCAAATATGAAACTTTTTAAAATAAAATTTTTAAATTTTTGTGAAAAAGCTATGGTCTATTGAATTTTATTTCAAAAAGTTTCATATTTGAAATTTAATTTTTCATTTTTTTCCAAACAATTTAATATTTGAGATTTAATTTTGAAATTTTTTTTTCCAAAAATTGTAATTGAAAAGCTATGGTCTTATGAATTTTATTTCAAAAAGTTTAATATTAGAAATTTAATTTTTCATTTTTTTCCAAACAATTTAATATTTGAGATTTAATTATGGAATTTTTTTCCAAAAATTGTAACTTTTTGTAAAAGCTATGGTCTTTTGAATTTTATTTCAAAAAGTTTCATATTTGAAATTTAATTTTTCATTTTTTTTTCAAACAATTTAATATTTGAGATTTAATTGCAAAAGCAAGTGTTACTTTTTACTATAATTTTGTTTGGTCATAATTGGTTGATTTTAAGCAAAAATGGAGGGATTTTTTTCTTTTTAAAGATTTATTTTCTTTTAAAAAAAAGGTATTTTTGGCAAATTATGCAGCATAGCAAAAAAATTATTTTTTTGAGAATGGATTTTTAAATTTTTTTTCCAAAAAATTTAATATCTGAAATTTAATTTTTTTTCCCAAGCTAATTTATTTCTATAAAGTATCTTGTATTTTCTTTATATATTTAATATAGAAAACAAAAGCACAAGAACTGAAACCGATGAGCAATAAATATCGGTTACAGTTCGACTGTTTCGGTTCCGGTTCTAGCGGTTCAAGAACCGGAACTGCCTGACCGATTCGGACAGGGCCTTTTATCCATGTTATGTATTATTTAAGAAACAATATTTAGAATTGACCTGTATCAGTCGATTAAATGAACTGCTAAATTCGTGGATCACTGGAAGCAAATTAGCATTTCCTAAACTATTTATGTTAAGCAATAGGTATTTTTTGAGACTCGGTCCAGCACCGATTTTTTTTTGGTTCGGTCTTAAGTGATTTTTTCAATACTGATTTGGACCAATTTTTTCTC
The DNA here is from genome assembly GCF_016086655.4 of Lepeophtheirus salmonis. Taxonomy (NCBI): domain Eukaryota; kingdom Metazoa; phylum Arthropoda; class Copepoda; order Siphonostomatoida; family Caligidae; genus Lepeophtheirus; species Lepeophtheirus salmonis. The sequence continues at coordinate 23,453,166 of NC_092584.1, forward strand.
TCCAGACCATGGACAGATTTCTTGGTCTCACTTTAGCAACCGATTGTTATTCGGTCATATTTATTATCATTATTTATTACCTTTTTTTTTTAGATCAACTTTCATTCATTTTTTTTTTAAATCTCAAAAGTACACGATAAGTTCTAGAACAAATACTGCATCAAAATTAATCCAATCGTTCTCTGTTTAAACTTCATATTACGTCATTGTCCATGAAAAAACATATTATGATGTCATGTTATAAAAATTTATCTGTAAAATCGGTCTAGAAAGATTTTTTTGGGGGACAAAATTAGACCGAGCTTTTGCTTTGGACCGATCTAGACCGAATTTTTATATGAGACTGGTCCAGGCCAAGCTTTTTTGTAAACACCTCAGACCGGTCTAGGATTTCCAGACTGAAACACAACACTATTATTTATCAATATCCGTAACTATAGTTCCTAATGAGAGGATCTTATCATCTCCTGGGGAAGTAGATTCTTAGAAGAGAAAGAGGATGAATTACGATGTAGCGGATGTACCCTCCTAATATAGTATTAAAGTATAGAGAATTTAATAATAACCAGATCTAATGAATCAACTTTTGAAATAACTTCCTTTGTTTGTTTATAAACGTGAGCCAAAGGTATTAACTAAAATAATAATATCCTATTAATAAGCACTTCACTAATTTATGTTATTTCTTGATAGCAAACTCAAACTTGAGTTTAAAAACTGGAAGTCAAATATGAGAATAATCGCCTTACTTGAACTCAACTCGACTTGCCTAACCAAAATCTCGAACTCGCCTTACCTAGAGAACTTTCAACCAGATGGAACTCTTATGGTTACAGTTTTTGTTCTAGAATACATCATGTACTTTTTAGATTTTCAAGGTTATCCAGATATTGATAATCTATGTAAGATCTTTGTTTAATATAAAGAAATACAGTGTTACCTCACTAACACAAAAATACCCTAAAAGTATTTTGTAGTCAGCTGTCGATCCCCTCCTCTGACTTGACACGTCATGACTATCAAGGGCGTCTCCATAATTTGTTCCTATTCACAACAAAAAATCAAAAATCTATAGTTATTCACCAAAATAATAATTTTTTGGGGAAAAATTTACAAAAATTTAATGTCTATTATTAATTTTTTTCTTTTTGAAAATCTTTAGCTATTCACCGAAAATTATTATTATGTTTAGAAAAAAATTTCAAATTTTAAATTTTTTGTAAAAAGATTTAATAAATCTATTGCTATTCATAGAAAATTTGTTATTTTTGTTGCATAATTTGTTCCTATTCACAAAAAAAAATCAAAAATCCATAGTTATTCACCAAAATAATAATTTTTTAGAAAAAAATTTCAAAAATTAAATTTCAATTAATTATTTTTTTCTTTTTGAAAATCTATAGCTATTCACAGAAAATTAAATAATCCGGAAAAAATTTAAAATTTCAAGCTGTTTTTATACTATTTTTTTTTTTTTTTAAAAAAAAAAGTTTTAAAAAAAAAAATTTGGAAAAAAATTTGAAATATTTATAGCTATTTTTATAATTTAAATTTTTTGAAAAAAAAATTGATAACTTATTGTTTTGGAATTTTTTTTTTTTTTGAAAAACTAAATTAATTTTCAAACATTAAACTTACTGAAAAAAATAATTCAAATATTAAATCTCTAGTTTAGAAAAAGAATTCCTAAAAATGGGGAGAGGGCTAAAGCCCCTCCAGCCCTCCTGCCGACATCCTTCAATATTTTATAATTTATTATTTTCTATAAATGAACCATGTAATAAGTTATGAATATTTATTCTACATCTCCAAAAAGACATAAATTATGTTCAGAAATTACGTAACCTCGATTAAAAAATATAGAATCTAAATACTCTTTCTTCATGATTAAGGTTATGTATTTTTGTTTTAAACAAACTTTTATAATTTTTTAGAGCATTATTTTGATTCAGATACTATTTTAATTAATAGTATATGTTTCTGGTTTATTGTAAAGAAATATACATAACCCTTTCCGAAACGTTGACTTGTATCAAATTACATTTGATGAATCTTAGTCAAAAGACGTGATAACAATGAACTACGCAAAATATCAAAATGGTGGATATATAGAATTTTAGACGAATCAGAAGTAGAGAAAAAGACAAGAACACTCTTTATTGATATACATACATAAGCCGTAGTTCCCTTATAGTCTCTGTAGTCGGATATTGGCTATTTTAGTATTTCTATGAAATAATTTTGGCTATCATATAAAAGTACAAATGTATAATATATATAATAAAATATTATAACACAATATTGAATAAAATACAATATAGAATTTTAATATTAGGAAATATATACTTGGGTGTCCAAAAGTCTTAATTAATCCTCTCAGAGTTGGCGGGCAAAATTTAGGCAGTAAGGTATACAACCTGCAATCTGATTGGTTGTTTTGCAATCTGAGCTCAATCCATCTCTTCTCATATAAAAAAAGGACTATTAAAGATCAAGATGCATCATTTAAGCAAAAGCAGGAGAGAGTCTTCATCGTGCTGGCAAATCACTCCTTCAAATGTATCAGATTTTGAGACCTTCAATCAGTCTCAGTTCTGTTAAATATAATAACGTTAAAAAGATTTGAGAGACTGGAAGCGTTGATGATACAGCAAAAAGGGGACACCCAAGGTACGCTCAGAACCCTAATAACGTTAAAGTTATTAGGGAAAAGTTAAATTAAAAATATATAGAAACTCCAACAGATTATTGGCAAAAATGGCTGAGGAGATCAACGTGTGATGGATTTTGATTAATTGAATCATCCATAAGGACCTAGGGTGAGTTTCTCTGAAGTTTCGTTAGTGTCGGAATCTAACTGAAGATGCACGGATGAAACGGATTCAAAGATTTTTAATAAAATCAAAAATGCAACGTCAAAACGTCCAAATCTTGGCTTGTTCATCAAAAGAGGTATTCTTAGACCAAAGAACAATTCCAAGGACCTAGGGTGAGTTTCTCTGAAGTTTCGTTAGGGTCAGAATCTAACTGAAGATGCACGGATGAAACGGATTCAAAGAAGTAAAATCAAATCAAAAATCCAAACATCAAAACGTCCAAATCTTGGCCTCTTCATCAAAAGAGGTATTCTTAGACCAAAGAACAATTCCGGAACGGGTTAATAGTCGACCCCTCTTGGTTTGTGATGGGATTTCAAGTAAGGAGATAAGCTTTGCTTGGTTTTTATTCCGGAAGGTCTCTGAATGAAGATGGTTGAATACATTTCATATATTTCGGAGCCTGTTGTCCTCCTATAGTTTAAAACCAATTAAAATCCATAAAACAAGACCCACAAATATCGGTACACGGTCTGAAACCGTGGTCTGGACTGGAAAATCCGTCTAGAAAAAAATCATTAAAATCGAACCGAAAAAGAAAGTTCATAGCTGGACCGTGACTTATCACTAATAATTTTTTATACAACCAAAAATTGTACTTATTCATTACTATATATCTTTGATAAAAATCTGCATCTTTGTACGTTTGTCAATGATATAAATACCTCCACTACCTGTCTTAAACACACTTCATACCTCAATTAAAATATCAAGACTGTAATTATTTTCAAAATTAATTCCTCACCTGGTGGCGTATAGACACTAGGTCTTTAATTTTTTGAAACGAAAATAATAATATGATACAAAGTAACAACTACAAATTATTTTTTATTATTGCAAAGAAGAATTGAAGAATGATTTGCGGGGATGATGTAATCTTAAATTATACTTCATAATTAACCAAAATATTTCCTACAAATATACATCAAAAATACCTTTTTTTCTATAAAATTCCCAGAGTATTTCATAACATATAAAAATGAAAGAATTGTAATTCAATTAATGAGCTCATTCTATGGAATCATTCAAATCAGTTTCTTAATTACTCTCATCAAATAGTCATGATAATTCATCCTGGAAAATTATTAAGAAAGTAGAATGAAATCAGACACTTTATAGATCAGTTCTTCAAACAGGAAATACTCGTTGTGCTTAACCAAGAACTGTGTGTAGACTTTTGGCCGACATTTCAATAATGATAAAAAGGCATTGTACATTAGACCGGTTTGATTTTCAACTTTTTTCAAATTTCGATGTTAGATAGGGTGGAAAAGTTGCCTTGGTGTACGAAAATAAGGTGTATAAAATTGCATCCCTTTATGATTTCATCTTCAGATGGCACATTTTGTTCAAAGTTTTTGAAAAAATATATATATTTTTTGATAAACACATATATGATATTTTTTTAAATATACAATGGTTAGAAGGTAGTAGAGTCTACATATGGTATTTATAACACTTTTTCATAAAATGAAAGTTGATCCTGCAAAAAGGGGAAACTCGTTCTAATTTCTTTGATTAACCGCATATAACCGGTTTGTTTTAATGCATTTCAATAAATAATTTAAATAGTAATTTTTTAATTTACTTAGATTCACTTCTAGTTTCTAATATGAAGATAGCAACATATATCCTTTCAGTAAATATCTATTGTATGACTTGCACCTAATAGTTTATAAATTTCATATAAACATGAATTTTTATCATCATACCTTCAATAACTTTAAAAATTGAATCATTTACAATAACAAATGATTTGTTTATTATTCTTAATTAATTTCTTATAAACTTTTTAACGAAAACAATAGATACACATACATAAGTTTACATAATTTTCTTTTGATATAGGCATTTTTTTCTTAATGCTAATGGTATATCCAAAAAGTTTTCATAATTTCCTTTTGATATAACTATTTCATGTATACAGTGTGTCCACGATAAATTGGAACTATCTTAAAATTCATCCTGTTTGATAAAAATGGAATTTGGAGTGTATTTGTTAATATGAAAAAGTTAGACATGATATCAAACAATAACTTTATTCAACATGTCCTCCCTCAGCAGCCACCATCTTCTCCATCCTGCCCCTAAAGGATTTGTATGCCCAGATGAATTCCGCTGAATCGACATCATTCCACTCCCTCGTAATGGAGCCCTTCAGGGCCGCGATGCTCTTGTAGCTGACCTTGCACACCTCATGACACCCAGGGTATTCACGGAGGTAGGGAACTTTGGGGTGAAGACTGTAGGGACCTCTTCTCTCTCCTTGGCAAGCCACCTGTCATTCTGGAAGTTGTAGCTTCTGTCGGCAGTCCAGTTCTTCTCGTCGGAGAAGAATATGATTCTTCCTCCATGGCTCTTCAGGTCATTGAGGAGACGCTTACCGTTGGTGAGCCTGGTGGCCTTCATGGATGCCGTGAGGATGTGTTTTTTGGCCATTCCGTATGACCTGTACCCGAGGTCCTCATTGACAGCCTTGGAGACCAGCTGCTTGCTCACTCCACGGTTCTTGGCCAACCTGGACAAGGAAGCCCCGGACGAAGCCTTGATGGACTTCCGGAGGCCTTCAAGGAAGCGGGGAGTACGGATTCGGTCATTTCTCATGTTGTGGGCCTTGCGGAAGACCTTCCTCTCAACCTCCCAGGCATTGAAGATCCGATACACCGTAGTCTTGGGGTAGTTAAGAAGCTTGTAGATAGCAGAGGGCTTGTGTCCCGCGCGAGCCAATTCGAGGATGGTGTCTCTCCTTGCTTGTTCCATGATGACTATTGTTTGTTGTCAAAGCAATTGTGGTGGAAGTTATAGTGTATTGTTCACGCAACCTTTTATATTAGTATGATTTAATCCCGAATATCCCACATTATGGATCTGGATGAAGTTTAAAGTAGTTCCAATTTATCGTGGACACCCTGTATAATTGTTTTTCAAGGGCATTGTCATTGGGGGTTCTCTAACATTTTCTTCCCATTCTATCAATTCACAATAATATTCCGCAATAAATTGAATAATTTGAATATTATTTTTCTAACCGTGTTGGAAATATTACTTTTCCTTGCTTTCAATATCCGATCCCTCCCAACATTACGGATTTGGCTCTTATCATTGGTTATTATATACATTAAAATGTTTTCAGGATGGCAAAAGTAGCTATTTGGTTTTTCGAATTGGCTTGACAATTTTTGTGGGTTTGAGGACACAAATTTCTTAGTCCATTTATAAAAGATGGTTTACTTTTTATTTTGAACTACATTGGACCATTCATTATACAAATAACAATTTCTTTCAGGTTTGGGATAGATGTTTATGTTATTTCTTGATAGCAAACTCGAACTCGAGCTTAAAAAACCAAAATCTCGAACTCCACCTACCTAGAGAACTTTAAACCAGATGGAACTCTTATGTATACAGTTTTTGTTCTAGAATACATCATGTACTTTTTAGATTTTCAAGGTTATCCAGATATTGATAATCTATGTAAGATCTTTGTTTAATATAAAGAAATTCAGTATTACCTCACTTACACAAAAATATTAGTCAGCTGTCGATCCCCTCCTCTTAGTTGATACGTCATGACTATCAAGGGCGTCTCCATAATTTGTTCCTATTCATAACAAAATTTCAAAGTTCTATAGTTATTCACAAAAAAAATAATTTTTGGAAAAAAATTCAAAAATTAAATTTCAATTATTAATATTATTATTTTGACAATCTATTGGTATTCACAGAAAGTTATTTTTTTGGAAAAAAATTTATAAAATCTATTGCATTTTTTTTTCTTCAACCTGAGATTGTTGTGTGTAAATTTTTATGTTTGAAAAAAGAAAAGGACTGAAAATGCTATTATTTTTATTGTACAAAATACATAGAAAATCTAGCAAGACAGTAAGAACCATCAAAAATATTTCATTATAAAAATGTTCAAGAGCAAATAGGAACTTCAAAGATTTTTGTGTATTTTCCATATAGGATAATGTACTCAAATATCCACTTTAATACCTGCATATAAAGCAATATGCTGATCTCAATCAGCTTCTAAAATCAAAATTACATATGAGTATAAGATTACTTACTTACTGCGCAATTAAAAATATGTTCATTGTTTGATTAAACTTGTAGATTCTTTCTAAAAAAAGAATCACATCATTGTATGCAAATGCACTCAAGGCTTTAGGAACATGTGTGATTAATAAAGATTATTCATTGCCGATATATTATAAAGCATATCAGCAATACTTATTGATCATACTACAATTTCTAACTTAATTCAATATCATTTTTCGGGAAAATGTCCCAAATTGCCCTTCGGCCAAATATATTTGCCAAAAATGTTTTCCACCAATTGACCTTGAACCACCAAAAATGTCTAAAAAAAGGACAGTGCATTTCTTTCTTTTTGCTTTTCATTTCAACAAACTCAGGCCTAAATCATTTGATTGTCTATTGCTGGTTTTTTTATTGGTTTAATATAATTAGAGGTGTGAAAAATGTCTGAATCCTTGTGAGTAGTCTAAATCAAAAAGAAATAATATATTTACAGAACTTTGAAAGACAACATATTTGATTATAAGGGTCAAAGTCAAAAATATAGTGCTCCTTGATCGCTAATACGTATGTTTTGTTCAAAATATTTTCCAAATTAGTGATTATTATTTTTTTTTTTTCAATGTATGCTCACGAGGATTTGAGCAATTTCCACATCCCTAATTATAATGTTTGATTGAGTACGCTGAGAGTTGTTGCGGTGTTATTATTATTAAATGTTATGTTTTGCAAAATTGATAAATAATCACACTTTGGAAGATTAATGAAGAATTCATATCCACTATATTTCACCGATTTCTAAGGATCAACCTCGGGATTGTAAGTAAAAGATTAAAAAAGTTTTCTTGATGAGTCAACATATTTCATTCTTCCATCAAATGGTAGATGGGAGCCTACTTGAGAGTCGTCACACACAAAAAAAAGATTGCTCAATATGTTCAAGCCCTGCATCAGACATTTATTTGTGAAGGAGCATGGCTAGAGATGAAGATCGTGTGTATTTTGGGATTGTTAAAAAAAAGAAAACCGAGAATGAATATGGTAACCCTGACAATTTGAAGAATTTTGAATATAATTGAATGTAGTAGGAAAGGACGTTCACTACTCAAGAGTCAAATAATAGTGATAACAGAGCGAGAA